>NC_057852.1:8829424-10079424 GCF_015237465.2 Chelonia mydas | reverse complement strand
AGTAGTGGACTGCATTATAGAGACTTCTGGCCATTTAGAATGGGCATCTACCACCACCAAGAACGTGCTTCCTTCAAGGGGGCCAGCAAAGTCAACATGAATACATTGCCATGGGTTTTCAGGCCAGTCCCATCGGTGTAGGGGCACCCACTGGGGTGCATTCCAGACACCCTGACATGACATACAAGCTCTTACTTTCTCTTCAATAGCACTGTCCAATCCAGGCCACCAAAAATAGCTTTGTGCAATTTCCTTCATGCACACTAGTCCACAGTGACTAGAATGTGGCTGTTCTAACATCTGTGATCTCAGTAATGGTGGGATAATGACACATCTCCCCCACAACAAACAACCAAATTGGATCGATACCTACATGTCCAGGAGGACAGAGTTAACAAGGTCGGGTGAGACCAGAGAAGTTCATCGAGATTTTTCCATACATCACCAGATCCTTAACTTGGGGCAATACGGGGTCAATGCGAGTTGCCTTCTTTATCTGAGTAGCAGTGATGGTTGTATTCTGTGTTCAAAGTAGATTATTTCCTTTTGGGCAGTATCTTGATGTTTGATTGGCAAAGGCAACCTTGAGAGACCATCTGCATTGCCGTGCAGAGTGGATTTCCGATATTTGATTTCATATGTGTGCGCTGAAAGTAACAATGCCCAGCATTGCATACGACTAGCAGTTAATGGGGGAATGCCTGTGTAGGGTCCAAAAATTGACATCAGAGGTTGATGGTCTGTAAGAAGAGTAAAGTTCCGCCCAAACAGGTACTGATGAAACTTCCAAATTCCAAAAACTATTCCCAATGCCTCACATTCGATTTGGGCATAGCTAGTTTCTGCTTTGCTTAGTGCGTGAAGCGCAAGCAAAAGCAATAGGTCTCCCTTCTCCCAAAGGCATAACTGTGACACGACTGCACCCACTCCATAAGGGGAGGCATCGCAGGCCAATTGTAGGGGTAAAGATGGATCCAAATGCATTAGAACTTCAGAATTTAGCAATGCATCTTCAGCTTTGTTAAATGCAACATTACAGGCTTCAGTCCACTTCCAGGTCTTGTTCTGACCAAAGAGTTTGTGAAGTGGTTTTAGCAGTGTGGCTAACTGTGAGATGAACTTTCCATAATAGTTCAATAGTCCTGGAAACGAGCACAGCTGGCTAACATTTCGAGGCAGGGGAGCCTCCACAATAGCCTTAACATTTGCAGGGGCCTTATGAAGACCCATAGCATCAATGATATGTCCCAAAGATTCAACAGAAGGCTGGAAGAATTCACACTTGTCCTTGCAGACTCGTAGGCCTTACTCTTCCAGTCTTTGTAGGGTAGCCTCTAAATTCTTTAAGTGAGCCTCTTTCCTTCCAGTGACCAGGATGTCGTCCAGATAGCACTGAACTCCTGGCAAGCCACACAAGATCTGGTCCATAGCCCTCTGGAACAGGGCAGGAGCAGACATTATTCCGAAGGGTAGGTGACAGTATCTATAAAGCCCCTTATGAGTCACAATAGTCAACAGCTCTTGGGACTTCTCATCGACATGCATCTGTAAATACGCTTGACTCAGATCAATCTTCTTCCACAAAAGAAAACAAAAAGATGAAACAAATTGTACAACTGTTTCATCTTTTTGGTTTCTTTTGTGGAACCTATATCCTTCAGCAATGACCAGTGGTTTGGGGGGAAAATGGGACCCCAGGATTTCCACAATGTCACTGTAAGATTTGGTCTCAGGCTTAACAGGGTGTAGTAAGCTGCATAGCAGGGAGTAGGTTTTTAGCCCCCACAACACTTAAGAATATTGGCACCTTCTTCTCTTCTGTAACATCATTTGCAATAACAGAGAGCTCAAAACGCTCCGTATACACATGCCATTGCACTACATTCTCCTCAAAAGGTTCCAGTGGCCCTGTAAGTGTAGCCATGGTTTTAGTGTCAGGTTTCACAGTCCTTGCCAACAAGCCAGTTCTCATCCCCTTCCAACAGCTAAAAGATTTTGGTAAGTTTTTTCTACCTTGACTTCTACTTCCTTCTGTTGCTGGGGCAGCACAGGGATCCCATCCTTGTCGCCACTGTGTTGTATCCTTGGGGGCAGCAGTTTTAGGAAGAAATCACTTGAGAGACAGAGCTGTGAGCCATGAAAGCAGCCATTTATTTTCCACACACTGAACTAACCAAACCAGCCAAAACTGACTGGGCTATCCCCTAATAATCTAACCCAGTTGCCATAGCAACAACAAGGTGCTATTAACATGACAACCAAATACACAACAGCTAGTTTCTCTGAAGCAAGCACGTGCTCAGGAAACCACCTGACAGTCTGTCATCAAGCAGCCGGGCCACTTACCATCTTCCATTTTTGGTCAGGGTTGTTGCAAAGATTGCAGCAAGAACTCTAGCACTTAGAAATCCTGGATCTCCTTGACCCCATGTTAATCTGGGGTGCAGATGCAGGTGCAACACAGAGGTTGTGTTGCTTATCTTGATCAATGGTCCACCCCCCCCCCCCGCCAATAGATTAAAAAATCAGCAGATGTATTGCAGACCATAGTTGGAGTGAAAGGAGCTGCTCTTGGCTGGGTCTGCTCGCTTCTTAGTGAGTGTCCTCAAAGGGGGTGCAGTGGCTTATCTCTGGGATTGTTCTCATGTGTGGATCTAGAGAAATGTGAGTTTTCTCCCCTCCAGTGAGTGCATGGGGGCCATTCACTACAGTCTCTTCAGAATGCCTGTGCCATCCAGCTCTAGAGCTGTATCTCGTCTGACTCAGCCAGTGAAGATGCCTGGCTGAGAAAGGAGCATGGATGATGTCTAGATGGGGCTTGAGTCAGCTAGACAAAACTGAAGTGATGCTGGTAGGTTGAGGGAC
The DNA here is from genome assembly GCF_015237465.2 of Chelonia mydas. Taxonomy (NCBI): domain Eukaryota; kingdom Metazoa; phylum Chordata; order Testudines; family Cheloniidae; genus Chelonia; species Chelonia mydas. The sequence goes on along the minus strand of NC_057852.1, from coordinate 10,076,559 downwards.
TCACCTGGAAGAAATGGCAGATGGGCAAGTAGTCAGGGGGAGTTGAGGGCTTAATTTCTTTGTCTTTCAAAATCCAAGCTATAACACCTTGAGCTTGTTGAAATATTTGCTTGAAATTTTATGAATTGACAAATAACCTTTTTTCTAGATAACTTTTCCTTAAAATTTAACTTTTTTCCATGATTTTTGACTCATCAAAATGGTTATGGAAACTTTTCATTTATACTAAAACCTAGTTTTCTAAAACTTTCTAGCCATTTCAATGTTTTGATTAATTTTCTTATTAAAAATTCTGAAAAGTGAAGGGTCCATTTTGAACCTGGTGAAATGAAGAAACTGACATTTTGATTTTGGGGCGGGGGGGGGGGTGTTTTCCCTCTCCATTTTTCAATTGGCTCTAACAAAAGCGTACTTCATTCCTGAATAAGCATTAAAAAAAACAAAAACAAATCAAAATAAAAATCAAATGTCTTTATTATTGGTAGGCCATGCGGTGTTTACTGAATGATTAGAAAGAAGAGAATATAGTAAGAACAGTAAGTATGCTGCACTCTTTGCATACTTCAGCTTGAGAGTTTTTTTTCCAGTGGTAATTAACATTTAACTCATCTCAAGATTTACAAACATTAAATGCCATTAAGCCCTCCATGCCAAGAACATCTTAGAAGCTGGTATAAGTTTGGATGCATGTATTGCTGACACTCAGAACAATCTTGTCACTTAAATGGCACTCAATTCACTTAAAATTACAGTGATTATGGAAGGAACTGCAAGTAGCATCATACATGATTACGCTGTGATTATCACAGGCACAGTGCTAACTACCACTATTGCTGTCTCTCTATTGCCAGTTTGCAAAAATCTTTAGAGGACTGGAGCACGTGGTTCATTAGAGAAACTTTACCGTTGTACCCCACCAACACATTCAGTGCTTCTAGTGTGTTTTGCCTGACCAGAGAGAACTCTCTGGGGGCCAGGTGTTTCTCTTTTCTTGACAAATGTGGGGCAGGCAGAACTTGACCAGTCACTTCTTTCATGGGTGCTAGTGTAGAACACAAGTTCTTCTACTTCCTGTGGATGGGATTCTACTGTGTGGCCTTGAGGGTGGTGGCACATCCAAGCAGGTCTGATTCCATACAGGAGAGAAATGATCCTCCTACACACAACCAGCATGTTACAAGATCCATGACCTCTGAAAGAGCCAAGTAACACAGGAGCATCCCATTGCCTGGGTGGGGTGGACCGCATGCTGGAAAGGGCAGTGTTGGCCGCACGGCAGTGAGCAGAGTGTTTGCATGTTGTCAAATGCATGGCGCAATCCCTTGTCAGTCTATCTCCCTGTATGCAAATGCAGGCTTGTAAGCCTTCAGCTGGCATCCCAGATATGCGATATGGGACTTGAGAATGACCGTACTAGATGACACTGGGTTTTCCTTAGATGACACTGGGTTTTGACTTAGGGGAGAACATGGAGCCTGGCTCTGCAGGGCTGACATCTCCTACCTTTAAAAACAACAAGGAGCCCTTGTGGCACCTTTAGAGACTAACAAATTTATTTGGGCATAAGCCTTCATGGGTTAGAACCCACTTCATCCAATGCATCAAGTGGAAAATACAGTAGCAGGTGTGTGTGTATATATACAAAGTACATGGAAAGATGGGAGTTCCCTTATCAAGTTGGGGGTCAGTGCTAATGAGACTATTTAATTGACAGCAGGATACCAAGGGGGAGAGAAATAACTTTTGAAATGGTAACAAGTGGCCCATTTCAGACAGTTCACAAGAAGGTGTGAGTAACAGTAGGGGGAAATTAGGTTTAGGTTTTGTAATGACCCAACCACTCCAGTCTTAATTCAGGTCTAATCTGATAGTGTCCAGTTTACAAATTTCAGTTCTGCAGTTTCATGTTGAGTCTGTTTTTGTTGTGGAAGAATTGCCACTTTTAGGCCTGAGTGACCAGGGAGACTGAAGAGTTCTACTGGTTTTTGAATGTTATGATTTCTGATGTCAGATTTGTGTCCATTTATTCTTTTGTGTAGACTGTCCGGTTTGGCCAATGTACATAGCAGAGGGGCATTGCTGACACATGGCATATATCCCATTGGTAGGTGTGCAGGTGAACGAGCCTCTGATAGTGTGGCTGATGTGATTAGGTCCTATGATGTTCCTTGAATAGATATGTGGACAGAGTTGGCACTGGGGTTTATGGCAGAGTTTGGTTCCTGAGTTGGTATTTTTGTTTAGTGTATAGTTTGCTTCAGGTTGGGGGGCTGCCTGTAAGTGAGGACTGGCTTGTCCCCCAAGGTCTGAGAGAGGGATTGTCCTTTAGGATAGGTTGTAGATCCTTGATGCGCTGGAGAGGCTTTAGTTGGGGGCTGCAGGTGACAGCTAGTGGCATTCTGTTACTTTCTTTATTGGGCCTGTCCTGTAGTAGGTAATTTCTGGGTACCCTTCTGGCTCTGTCAGTCTGTTTCTTAACTTCAGCAGGTGGGTACTGTAGTTTTAAGAATGCTTGCTAGAGATCCTGTAGGTGGTTGTCTGTCTGAGGGGTTAGAGCAAATGCAGCTGTATCTTAAAGCTTGGCTGTAGACAATGGATCACGTGGTGTGGTCTGGATGAAAGCTGGAGGGATGTAGGTAAGTATAGTGGTCAGTAGATTTCCAGTATAGGGTGGTGTTTGTGACCATCGCTTATTAGCAATGTAGTGTCTAGGAAGTGGACCTCTTGTGGGGACTGGTCCAGGCTAAGGTTGATGATGGGATGGAAATTGTTGAAATCTTGATGATGGAATTCCTCAAGGGCCTCCTTCCCATGGGTCCAGATGACCAAGATGTTGCCAATGTAGCACAAGTGGGGTAGAGGCATTAGGGGATGAGAGCTGAGGAAGTGTTGTTCTAAGTCATCCATAAGAATGTTGGCATACTGTGGGGCCATGCAGGTACCCATAGTAGCCGTGCTGACTTGAAGGTATAAATTGTCTCCAAATCTGAAATAGTTGTGGGTGAGGACAAAGTCACAAAGTTTAGCCACCAGGTTAGCCGTGACATTATTGGGGATACTGTTCCTGATGACTTGTAGTCCATCTTTGTGAGGAATGTTGGTGTAGAGGGCTTCTATGTCCATAGTGGCTGGGATGGTGTTTCTACATTTAGAGGCAGGCAACCACCCTTCCCAGGTGAGGAGGCAGAGATTTGTGTGTGCAGGGGACAGACCCTTAGGCATGAACAGGCTGCAACTTGGCAGTCTGTCTCTGTAAGCAGGGGTGGGGGGAGCACTGCTCTTTAGCAGAACCCATTGGAGGACAAGTGTTGGGGACTGGGAGGTTGCAGAGAGGATTATCAAACCCACCAGGAGAGGGGGTCAGTTGACTAAGTCATATGACTGCCTGCTGGGAAGTAGAAGAGTGCTCCCAGGTCAGTCAGGAAGTAGACCGGTGTAGACCTGAATTTGATGTGAGTTGTTATGGCTCGCCACTGATCGCAGCTAATCAGAAGATTTATAGGTTCTTATCCAATTCAGACTACAGAGTTCAAGAACTTTAGAGTTCTATATTGGAAGAGGACTCTCAGGGTGGTTGGCAAGAACACACACGCTGAGGACCATACCAAATTGATAACTTTATTGAAATTAACAGAATAATAAATGCTATGAAACTTATAATCGCAAAACAGTAAAAATTCCAAAACTCCTGGTGGTAACATTTTTATTGTAAGTACCTTAACGGAACATACTTACACCCTTCCTTGAGGACCCAGTAATAGGAGGTGAAGAACCAGCCTTACTCCTGGCATGCCCAATTACACGTTGGTGCTGGCTTCCAAAATAGTTAGGAATGTTGAGTAGTTATACTGTACTGCACAAGCTGAGCTGATAGTCTATACAGCATAGGAAAACTGGAAAAAGCACTCCCAGAAACTGAAGCTTGAGGAGGTAGAAGAGCCTACAAGAGCTCTCTTACATGGTATTTTTTTAGGATCCTGACCTATGTAATTCAGGCCCAACTTACTATACCCAAATTTTTTTCCATACCCCAAGAAATTTATAGGTACCCTTCTCCTATAGGTTAGTGGATTATGACACTTCTCTAAATATATTAATAAGGATTAAGTATCTCACTCCAAAACTGCCAACCTAGGCTCTCTTGGTGATCTCCAAGTTGTGGTGAACCCTGTGGTTACCAACCGGTTGTAGATGCCAGATAAGTGGATAGTTCGTCCCTTTGATTCCCTAAAGTTCAGGGACTGTTCTTCTGTGCCAAAGGTTGCCAGCTTTTATGCTGACCTATTCAGAACTGATTATGCTTTTTGCTGTATAGCAGATCTTACAGGCTCGTAGGCTTCTTGCATTTCAGCAAAACTTATTAGGAAACACGTCTCAACACATCCTAAATTCCAAGGAATTAATACTGATAAAATATAAGAATAAAATTGATTAATTTCAGAAAGAAATATATTAACTGATACTGCTGGCTGGATTAGTAGGATATAATAAGTAAAATAATCCTATGGGCTACACAGGCTCCTGCAGAGGACCCAGGGCCAGTGAGAGAGGACATGGTTGCTAGGTTGGACTTGTGTTAAACAGTTTTATTTTTGAAGAAATAAAACCAAAGCCCTGAAGAAAAGGGACAGGAGACCAATGGCTGGACAGTGTTCTCTGGGACATGAGCCACTGAGGTAGCTTGCTGGCTCTTCCAGGCCTCTGACTTGTACTCTGCCCTTACTTGGACAAACAAACTCTAAATGAGGCCCCCAGGGTTTGGCCCGTTGACAGGAGCTGTGTAGTGACAAGCCCCAAACCTCCACCCAGAGACCTCTTTAAAGGGAGATGGTTGGTTAAACGCAAACTGTAGCATGAGGCTCTTTCCAACGCATCTGCTGTGACCGTGCTTCGTGTCTGTCTTGGCAGACATTGCTCTTAAAAATCCAGCTAGGCACTCCGTGTGTTAATAATTAATGGCCAATATGCAAGGAAAGGGGTTTGGGTTCTTTTCACACTTGTTTCTCACCAAGGAAGGGCAGAACTGTGCCCTTCCTCTCTGTACACAGGACCGTATGTCTTTTAACTTGTCCATTTAACTAATGATCTCTTGCATGAGTACAGCTCTGAGTTTCCCATTGTAGTTAAAGGGGGGGGGGGCAGTTGAAAGTTCTGGGGCCTGATCCAAAGCCCACTGAAGTCAATGCAAGAGCTCCTGGGATGCCACACAGCTTTGGATTGGGAAGACAAAGGGGGTGCTTCTCGAAGGTGTTCAGCATTGGCCCAGCTCTGTGCCCATTGAAATCAGTGGTAAAACCCAAAGCATGTAAGTCATAATATTCAGTGTGTGCTGTTTTTTTGGAGGGGGGGGGCACCTAGATCAGGGTGGCCAACCTGTGGCTCCAGAGACGCATGCAGCTCTTCAGAAGTTAATATGCGGCTCCTTGTCTAGGCACTGACTCTGGGGCTGGAGCTGCAGGTGCCAACTTTCTAATGTGCTGGGGGGTGGTCACGGCTCAACCCCTGGCTCTGCCACAGGCCCTGCCCCTGCTCCTTCCCCCCTCCCCCCCAGAGCCTTCTGCACACCACAAAACAGGTGATCGGGAGGGGGAGGTGCTGGTCGGTGGGGCTGCCAGTGGGTGGGAGGCGCTGGGAGCTGGGGGGAGGGTGAGTTGGTGGGGGGCTGCTGACATTACTGTGGCTCTTTGGCAATGCACACTAGTAAAGTCTGGCTCCTCCTCAGGCTCAGGTTGGCCACCCCTGGCCTAGATGTTATGGGCCAGATTTGTCAAAAGAGCTCTGCTCCCAGGGGTTCCTAGTAAGAGCAATAGCTGGGCTCTTTTGAAAATGTAGCTTTGTTTTGGTCACCAGAGCTGGACAAAACTACATTCGCTTCAGCTACGTTTGCGGCTCTTCTTATGTTCACTTTCCACAAGCATTCTTGCAAACAGGTTTACTAACAAGAATGCTCACGGAACCAGCAAATTCTAAGTGGTGACTGGAGAATATTTTCAGAAAGCAATCTTTTCATTTGTAAATATGAATATTTGGAAACAGACATTTGGTTTTAAGAGCCACATTCATTCAATCAGAAGAGAGAAATTGTACCATGAACCTATAAGTTCAATGAAAACTACCCAGCCCACTTCAGATGCTTAATTTTTGATTTTTAAACTGCTTACAAGCTATCTATAGACCAACAATTATTCTGAATAAAATATTTTCAAGTGATAGGCTGCAGAAAGAGGCTACATTACCTGAATAAATTATTGGCTGGGACATTCACTCTTCTCTAACCGAAAAGTCACAGTTTGGAGTGGGGGAGGGATATTTGATGTACTATAAGGAGTAGTTAACCCATTCTGCCTATAATAAAAATATGCACTTATTTTAAACGTGGGGGAGAAAGAGAGAAGCATGTTTAAATGAGGCCTAGATAATTTCAACTGGGTCACAAACGTGTTCAGATCCAGACTCTATCCTTGACATTAATGCATTTCATTTCCTTTCTCAGCGGAAAGAGGAAAAACTCCAATGTATGTACAATAGTTTTCCAGTCCCAGCTTTAATCACTGTGGATTTATGCACTCAGCCAGGTAGTAAATCCCTTTTTGTATTGATCCAGCTTCTAATAGTAGGTGACTTTGGACAATTTCAATCTTGTAAAACAGAACATCCAGAAATGACATGCCACAAAGGCCTAAGCTACAACAGAGATGGAAGCAGATTTATTCCAGTCATCACCAGGCATATTTAGTGCTATCAGGCACCTTTGTGCTGCATATGACAATCTAATACATACAGAAACCTTTAAGACCTTCTAGGTTGCAGTGCTTGAGTCAGGACAGAGCATGTAAACTCTGTTATGAAATTATAAATCCACATATACTCTACTGCATGTTTTATCCATATAACAGTATTTATATGAACACACGTGCTGTGTGTGTATTGAGATTTTAAAAAGCACTTACAAGATGTCCAAATTCCATTAACTTTCTATGGGAATTGTCTCTAACTCCCTTAGGCATTTTTGAAAACCCCACTCTGTCTAGATTAGAGCAGATTGAAAAATTGGATTTTATGACCTTTTGAGCAAAAAAATTTCATGTGAATATTTTAATTCAAATTTTGATGGGAAAATGTTGAAGCAAAATGAAGTTTGAATTGTTTCATTTTGGATTTTAAAAACCAAAAATTAACAATTAGTTTAAATTCCAAATTTTGAGCTTTTTTTCCCCACCCTCTCTTTATTCCTGAATTGCCACTAAATCCATTATCATGAATGCTGTAGAAGTAGAAGGCTTGTGAACTTTTTTCTTTTCCAAACTTTTCCAAAGTTGGAGACGTTAAGAGTGGGGGAAAAATGAATCTCAGCCTATAGCTTAGTCACGTTGCCAGTTTACAACTTTTGAGATGTTAGAGAATTTACTTTTTCCTCTTGTAATTTTTCCAAAGTTGGAGAAGTTCTGCAAACTACTCAAGTTGGGGAGGGGAGAAAAGAGTGGGGACCCCTTTTCTCCCCCGACTACACATGGTTCTGTTCCATTGTTTGACAAAAATAACGAGCAAAGGGGAAAATGCATCAATAACGGTAATGAAACAATTCAATTATTTCCTATGGGGAAAAACTCAATGCTGTCAAATCTCCTTTTCCTGTGGAGAATGATGGATTTGTGTGTTTTGGATAAAACCCATTTTTTCATAAATTGTTTTTGGCCAAAAATTTGTGACCAATTCTAACTGAGCGCTAATACGGAATGCCACTGGGCAAATCTCAGATTTCACAAGCAGTGAAGCAACAAGTTACACGGCTCATCACGAACGAGTACTGAAAACACTTATGCCACATCATGGAGTCTGTATATGCTGCTCATCTTCATAGAAGAATTGTTGTGCTTTATTTAGATCAACTACAAAACTATCCAAGCCTCTCCCAAAACAAGGGCTGGACCTGAATCTTTTTAGAGATTCAAAATATTTGATTCGGTGTTGCTGTTAACACTTTATTTACTTGGGGGTAACTGGCCCTGGCAAACTGCAAAAGGTGCTGTTTGGACATCTTCCTGGAGTCTTGGCATTAGTGAATATGAATTCTTTCCATTGTGATTTTGCTTTTAGGATTTATTTCAGGAGAACTCTTCTGCATTTTTACACTTTTTTCAAGACAGAAGTTACCCCTTAATGATTTCATGGGCCTTCAGTTCTGATCCTGACACCATCAGCTTTCACATTTGCTCTTCAAATGTCACCAACATTTAAAATGCCCTTTTAGCTCTCTACTTCAATTTCATCAGTTTCTTAATGGAAAATGCCATTGATGGTCTAATCAGCATTATCTCTGGAAGGGCCTTATTTGTGTTGCCGTTATATTCTTTCATCTTACCTGATTTCATTTTCATTTAAACATGCATTAAACGTTTCTGATTCTGATGCAGTGAAATAAAATCATTCGTTTGTTTATTCCATGACAAACAAGGTGGTGGTATTTCTCCCCATATCTTTTCCTCCATCTCTAAATCTTACTCCATCATTGGTGCAGGATAGAAAAATTTATGGGAGGATAAAATGATAAGAGACAAACTAAGGTGAGATTTTTATAGCCATTTTGCATATTTACATGTGTTGCCCAGGTTCTGTCTAAAGAACTTGTGGTCCCCATCTCATCACCTCCATCTTTAATGCATTTACCGTCAACTCTCCTATGCACCAAGGCAGTGTTATCCCCATTGCACAGATGGGGAACTGAGGCATAGAAAAGCTAAGTGACTTGTCAAGGCTGCAGAGGAAGTCTGTGGCAAAGCATGGACTTGGACTTAGCTCTCCCTTCTCCTAAAATGGAGCATTTTTTCCCCTTGTGTTATACTTTAGAATTAATATTTTCATCCAATGGTGGTTTGTTTTTTCTCTCCCCACTTCCCATGATGAGAAAGAGGCATGTTGGATTCCCCAGTGAAATGTTATATGGATTCTGCTATCCTGGTGTTAATATTTCATAAATGCTGAATACTTTATTGCCTGACTATACTTCCCAGAACAAAAAACAAATTGGCTGCCAAAGAATATCCTGCCCTCTGGAGTTGGAAATTAATGCCAGGCTAGCATGGGCAGCTGCCGAGGAGGCTGTTATAATTGCTAAGTGTAGAGAAGGTTGCAAGCTTTCGAACTTCTACTGAGGGCAACCGTATTGGAGTCAGCCAGAGCACAGTTCTCCTATGCTTCATGTCCTCGTCTCTTTCACTGCCCTCCTAGGTTAAAGATGGTGGTCGGCTGTTTACTAGTGAGCACAGCAAAAGGTAAGGAACTGGCAGACGGCCAGGAGAACATAAGTTTAACACAGTAGGGGCTCTTGAAAATCCCTCCCAAGTGACTTAAGCCTGAGCTATACTAGTAGACAGTTTATACCAGCATCACTCTGTCAGTTAGGATGTGACTCTTTTTAACCAGTATAGTTGTTGATCTATACCTTAGTGTGGATGCAGAAATAACGTTATACTAGTTCATTAATCAGCATAAACCATACTGCTACACGCTCTTTTTATACTGATATAACTGCATCCACCCTAGGGCTTTTTGTCTGGTTGAACTATACCTCTAATTAAAAATGTCCAAGTGTAGACCAGCACTTAGGATCATAAATCCAAAACACATGCAACAGCCATTTTTGTCCCCCTTCTTCCCTCCCCCCAAAAGACAGGAAAACATTGTTGCCCAATTTCTTTAGTGGTTATTGATCATTACTGGTTTCCAATTAATTCTAATTTAAAAAGTTAGGGGATTGTAGAGTTCTAGTCTCTGAATATGGCACAACACAATCAAGGTTGACAAGTTCAGTGTCTAGTTTGGAACTCCAGTGTGCACAACGAAGACACTCAGTGAGGGCAAAGCAAAACTCTGCTAATTTATTAGCACAATTAGTAAAGAGACAAACCCTTCTAGCCACATAAAAAGGTAACAAATACAGAATTAAAGCACTATCTTGTACCATTCCCCACACACATAATCACAGCCTTCCTTGGGCATCTGGTGGTAAGAGGAAAAAGGTCCAGCAAATCCAGTGGTGCAGAGAGATTGACCCTTCTTACGTGGTAGTCTGGCCTATTATAGGCACAAGGGGCTGTTATGAATATTCATTCAAATGCCCAGCCTCCTTTGTCCATATCTAACTTCCTCACCCTAATAATGTTGTGGACCTTTAGCCTATAGGTTAATTGATTCATAATCTTATTACCATGTACGTCAGTTTGTTTCCAAGGCAAGTTTACGGTTAAGCATTTGCCAATATTCTATGCTAAAATATCCAAGCTAAGTATCAATTCAATGTTTTTGTGATTATTTTTTTTCCTGGTATAAAACTCCCTTTTAAGTACGTTTCCCAGTTCACCAAAATGCAGGGTGACCATTAGTCCATTTACCTGAGTCAAAGTTCAGACTTCAAAGCCTTATGCTAACTGCTTCAGCTAATGTCTTATAGCCATGGTTCTCAACCTGCAGGCCACTTGCAGCCCAATCAGCACAGAGCTGCAGCCCATGTGACATCCACAGGGCCCTACAGGTCATATTGGATGCGGCTCACAATGGTAAATAAGTTGAGAACCACTGTCTTACAGAATACAGGCCTATCGGTTCATTTGCATTACTGTTGTGTAAAATAAAATGCTAAAGCTAGCGCTAAGGACTACACCATCAATTTCTTTTCCAGCTGTAGTTGAGAAACCTAAAGTAGTAGTTTGTTCTGATGCTGCAATTTGATTGGGAAGAAATTTTAGGAAAAAGCATAACTTATACAGTACAAAGCAGAACTATCTCGAAAGGGAATTCAAAGGGTTAAAGTACAGAAAACAAAAGCAGTACATGGATGCTATTGAAGGGTCTTTGTCATCTCCCAATTCTCTAATTTGGAAGTACTGGCTAGTTACGCATCTTTGGCCAGGAAATTGCTTGTCAACATTTTGATAGTAGTAAAAGAAGGTGAAGTTCGTACTGTAAATGATTTGCTGTGCATGAATCACTTGGCTCTAGCAAACACAATCAATCACGTGTCACAAGTTGGGACCAGGTTAGGCTTGAAACCCAGTTCACCAAAGGTAAATGGCGTTGATTGATGCATTGTGCCACCATCCAGCATTCTCCTTAGCAAACTGGGCTGAGCAATTAGCTTTTAATTTTTAAGGGGCTTTCTGTCCCCTTCCCTCCCCTGACAGTTCCTTCTGGATCTGATTTGGGGCCAATTTGTTTTGAATGGTTTCTTTCTGGGCTGAGTTCAGACAGTAATGAAATAAACTCACTGAGGACCGATAAAAGCAGCAGAACGTTAGCAGAGCTGACTTATGCCACTCTTCTCACTTGGATTTCCCATTCCAGCACTGATCACTGATGCCTGTGACAGAGCTTTAATTTTGTTTTCCAAGTTGGCTGGCTCAAAAACAGGGAGTGGGAGATGCAGAGATGACACTTTAATGAGACAGGAAAACAAGTATTAAAATAGCATAATGTTTCCCGTTTTCATCAACAGACTTAATAATGCGTTCCTGGAACTATTGAGGGAGGGGTGATAATTAGACCGAAAGTATGCAGATTTTTTAAATTGCAGACATTGCCTGACCTTGAAAAGCGCTTTGTGATGACAATTATCCTTTTAAGGCCAATCATGGGGTCTTTTGCTTGGATTGTTGATGTCCTAGGGAGGTGGTGTGCAACACACTTTATTATAATTTATTGTTCTTTATATTCCAGTTGTGCCAGCTGAGATCAGGGCCCTATTGACCTAAGCTCTGTAGAGACCAGAGGTTCTCAAACTTCATTGCAGCGTGACCCCCTTCTGACAACAAAAATTACTACACAACCCCAGGAGTGGGGACTAAAGCCTGAGCCCACCCAAGACCTGCCACTTCAGGTGTGGCGGGCCAAAGCCTGAGGGGTTCAGCCCCAGGGAGGGGTTCTGTAACTTGAGCCCTGCTACCCATGGCTGAAGCCCTCAAGCTTTGGCCCAGGCCCCAGCATGTCTAAGTCAGCCCTGGCGACCCCATTAAAATGGGGTTGTGACCCACTTTGGGGTCCTGACCCAAATAAGTTTGAGAACCGCTGTATAGAAATATAGTAAGACAGTCCCTGCCCTGAAGAGTTTACACATTAAGTAATCAGGAGTGGGAGAAAGGAAGCATAATTATTTCCAGATGGGGAAAGGAGAGGTGAAGAGTCATGCCCAAAGTCACATGCCAGCCCAACTGTAGCAGAACTGGAAGCAGAATCCATGTCTGCCGACTCCCAGTCCACTTCCCTATTCTCTAGACATCGGAGCCTCCTAGCTCTTTCCTCCTTTATAAAATACCTTTCTATCCGTCCATAAACTAACGCACAAGTCAATGGGAGTTAGGTACCTAAATCACTTAGGGCATGTCTACACTGCATGCTTCTTTAAGAGGTATGTTGTGTACGTGCATGCATAGCGCCCCCCATCCCTCAGCATGGGTATAAATCCTACCAGGCACCTGTCTGCATCTCTAAGCACCCAGATGCTTTTGTACCTCTGGCCCTGAGGAGCCTAAGTCCAATGGAACTAAGTCATGTTTGAAAATTGGCTTGGGCACTTTTGAAAATGTCACCCAGGTCCAACGAAGTGCTACGTGGGCATCATGAAACTGCAAGATTGAAAAATGTTCTTGTTAGTGGGCTACAAATTCTAGCCAAGTCAGTGAAGATGTGAATTCCAGGTTAAGATTTTCAAAGGGGCCTATGGGAGCCAGATGCTCAACTCCACTAAGTTGGGATCTGAGTGTTTAAATCTTCTAAACTTTTTAGAAAATCCCACCCTAACTCTAGCAACGGGTGTCTTGAGAGCTGAAGAAAGTGTTAATGTATAAACTTAAAAAATGCAGTCAGGCTTGTTATGCCTGTAAGGAGTCTCCTGTGAATAGGAAACAAAACTCATTCGAGATATGTTCTGGCTACCTGCCTGAGAACATATGGGTGAAAGAGGCTTGCTTTTCCAGGCCGTACACACACTCGGTTGTGGAAGCAGCCATCAAAGTCAAGGATAGAAAATTGGCCAAAGGGACCCATAGCTGTGCCTTTGTGTGGTAGCATGACCGATGAGAAATGAAAAGGGGTGGCTGCATTGGCATGCCATGAAACCCGGAGCATTTCATGACGTTCCCGTGCTCAATCTGCTAGTCCTGTGGAGACCTAGCACCAAAGCCTTGATGGCGTCTAACCTCCCAGGGGAATTTAAAATGGTGGTGGTCAGAAAAATGCTGCTGGAGAGGTCTCCTGTTTGGTGACTGAGAGCACCCCTGTCCTCTTGATAGGAGCCTTTCGAATGAGAAGCCAGAATGATGGCCAGAAAACATCGTGGCCAAGATGGTCAGAAATAGGCAGGTAACAGTAGGCTCCTAAAGCCATATTTAGGCACTTATTGACGTGGCCTGGGCTGTCATTCTGAACCACTGACATCTGGGGCAAGCTGCTGTATACCAGGGGGAACTGCCAGATGCTGAGCATTTTTGAAAATCTGGCCCCATCCTTTTTTAAGCTTCTTTCTTTCAAAAGTGCTGAGTGCCTATCAGCTCCCAATGAAGTCTATGTTTCAGGCCATTTACTTAGGTGTCTAAATATGGAATTAAGAGCCTAACTTTAGCCTCTTATTTTGAAAGTCTTGCCCCCCAACCTGTCTGCAGTGAGTGGGTGGTAGGACAACCGCTGTCAGCATTTAGTGACATCTGTCTGCTAACACACTTTTGCATGCATGGCATTTCTTGCATAAATTTTCCTGCTTCTGTACAGCAGTCTACTGCAAAGTGGCGTGAACTGAGCAGGGGACGGTTTGGTGGGCTTTTATTTGACGGTGCACAATGCTCTGCGCTTCCTTGGCAATCTGTACTAAATCGCCTTCCTGAGCTGATTAGCTACATTAGATGGCAACCTTCAAAATGTGATTGAAACTAGAACTGGGTGACTTTTTTTTTTTTTTTTTTTACGATGAATAGTAAATTTGCTATAAAGTGCATTTTTCAGGGCACTGAACCTACTTGTGAATTCAGGTCAAATACAGCTTGAAAAAAAGTTGAAATGGTTTAAACGGTTCATTTTGACAGTTTCAAAATTAACTGTTTTGACTTTGTTTTGAAATGGTTTTATTTATATTTGTGTTTTGGGGGGGGGAAAACTCCACCACCAAGCAATGGTGAACACCCCCAACCCTAAGATTTCAGGGAGTGCTTCATTCCATGTTTGGGTCAAACAAAATACTTCATTTGACCAAAAACATTTTTTTTAAATTATTTTGTTTTGGCAAAAAATAAAAAACCTTCCAGTTCTGGTTTGGGAGCAAAACCAAGAAAATCGGTTATTCACTTAGTTCTAAATGAATTTGCTGCTTTTGTGCCCATATGAGGCTACCAATTCCAGTTTTGGTTTTTATGTATTTTTAGGAGGGGAGGGTGAAAAGTGAAGAATGTTGGCATTTTTTTACATTATCCTGAGTAAAAATTGAGCATTAAGTAAAATCACATTCCCACCAGGGCTGGTTGAGTGTGTGAAAAAGAGTTTACTACACTTTTAATCATTTGAAATGTTATGGCCAGCTTTCATCATAAGGGAGTTTGGATATCACAAACCTGACACATTCTTGCTCCCCATATAATCTATCATTTAATTTATGGAAGATGCTTATGGTGCTGAAGGCCATATAAGTCCCATATGTAGATATGATGCCACAGCAGCTGATCCAAAGCTCTTCAGATGAGAGCCACCATCTGGTGTCAACAGAAGGAAGCCAGTGATTGGACCGTCTTAGTGAGAAGTCTGAGATTCTGAAAGTTGTTTCATGCTTCACAGCTGTATCCAATGGGAAGACAACAAACACTTGGAATGACTTAGTGGAGTTTGGATCAGGCCCAACCTTCATCAGGGCTGGGATTTGGTTCCAGAGATGCCTCAAGGCTCATTTTCTACCAAGGGTTTTCTGCAAGGAGCAGAAAGTGGGGCAAAGTATTGAGAGGTCAGTGGGAAATCCTGTTCCAGGATTAGTAGGTGTGTTTAGGAATTCTCTCTGGAAACTTGCCTTAGAGTGACTCCAGAGGAGTTCAATATATTGATCTCATTGATGAGAAGGTTCAGAGGCAGCTTGATTGTGATCTAGAAGTACTTACATGAAGAGAAGCTATCCGATACTAAAAGCTATCTAATGTAACAGAGAGGCAAAACAAGAGCCAGTTGCCGGGATTTGAAACTTGACAAATTCAAAATACAACTAAGTGCAAATTTTTAACAGTGAGGGACATGAATGATTGGAACAGCTTTCCAAAGAATGTGGTGGGTCTTTTTATCCCTGGAAATCTTTTAATCAAGACTACATATCTTTCTAAAAGAGTTGCTTTAGTTCCCCCACAAGTCATTGAGCTGCATGTAGGAATAACTGGGTGAAATTATATGGCCCCTATGTGGAAGCTCAGACTAGATGAACTTGATCCCTTCTGTCCCTAAAATCTGAATCTTCTGTTAACTTCACCAACAGTACTTAAATGCTATCATTATATTGGATCCAATATTTGTTTGTTCATTCTCACAAGTCTGTGTGTTGTGCAATGAGTTAGCCATTATTTGTTTGCTTTTTTTTGTTCAAGAGAATGTCCACTGTTGCGTGCTGCGCTCTAAAGTTTGGTTAAATGGTGTGTTCTCATGTGGTGTCAGCTCTGCCGTCTGTCCCTTAATTCTCTGCACAAATCTGAGTTTGCTTTGATATTTTTTTGTTTACACAGCACAAAAAAGAGCCTCTCCTAAAGGGGCACACTTCCTGTCTTGTACACAGTACTGTGGGCTCTGTTCTCAGGGGTGCTAGGCACTTACAGCTCCAATAGAATGGGAGCACCTCTGAACATCAGAAAAAGTCGCCTAGCTCGAGTCTTGAATTCAGTTCCCTGGTTTTTCTGCAAGCTGCATGTGTGATCTTGGGCAAGTCACTCGGCCTCTCTGTGCCTCAGTTCCCCATGTGTGCAATGGAGATAATAGCATGGCCCTATCTCAGTGGTGCTGCGAGGAGAAAAACCCTGTGTGAGGTGCTCAGATATGATGGTAATGAGGGCCCGATATGTATCTAAAATCAATTTAAAACTACATTCAACATCCCTTCTCTGTGATCTGTCTGTCTCTCTTTTTTGACCCAGACAGGGGGGCTGGAACAATCTGTTTAGTGGGGGTACTCGGAGCCATTGAACACAACTATAAATCCTGTACATAATGGAAACCACTTCAAGCCAGAGGGTGGTGCAGCACCCCTAGTTCCAGCACCTATGGAGATGGCTCTCTTCCTGCTCAGAACTCCTAATTTAGCCTTAAGAACCTGATCCAAAGCCCACTGAAGGCCCTAAGAGCAACTTCCACTGTCCACCTACTGTTCCCTGTGTAGCTGCCTGCCCCTGTCATATGTCTGGCTGAAGCAAGGGATTTTCTGTTTAAAAGAAATCCTCCTCTTTCTCCTCCCCCCCCCCCCCCCCCAAAAAAAAAAAAAACAACAAAAAAAACCTGAGCATAATTAACTTTCTCACCGAGGCTTTGGTTCCTGTGCTATGAATTAGTGTACTTGTTTTCAATTCAACACCCAAGCCCATTGCTTTCCTAGCCATACACTGCACACAAACAATCACGCTATGTTTCCTTTAGTCCAGATGGCAGGCGGGCTTTAAAAATGAAGCTAAGCAGTAATAAACTGTGTAATTACTGCAGATCAGTGGGGAAAGGTTACATTTATCTGACTTAAAATAGGAGCTTTGTTCTAGGAGGAGGAGCAGAAAAAAGGTCTTAAGTCCATTTTGTTCATATCACTTTTTTTTGAATATCACAGACCCACCCGTAGTTAAAATGATAACAGGAACTAGCTTGAAAAAGTTGGACTAAAAAAGAATTGCATCTTAATGGAAAACTAACTTTGGAGCAGCCTTATCCAAAAATGAGGTGAAATTATTCTTGGGATACAGTAGGATTTGGAGGGTTGTTCTCCCTCCTCCCCCCCCGAGGATAAACAAGGATTTTTTTTTTTAATTTTTTTTTTTTTTTTAAATCCTGTCTCTGCTCAATGAGCAAACAGGCATCAGAGAGATGCAAAAATCTCTTGGCACATTACCCTTATGTCTCAGCACCCAGTAATGAGATATCGGCTCTGGCTTCACCCTGAGTTTGGACTTTATGCCTCATTCATTTCTGACATGCCTTCTCTCCCAGGGTAACGTGGCCACATGGGACAATGTGCTCATTGGCCTATTCATAGTTTTGAATTGTAAATCTGAGGAGAGGGAGAGACAGCTTGACTGAACCCAAATTATGTTACAATAGACGGTAATGAATGTCCTGCTTTAGCAGGATAATAGAAACCCTGCTTGTTGGCAGTCATTCAGCCTCTGTCTCTCTCATCCATTTGCTTTGTTGGCCTTGACCCTAATCCAACAATTGCACATCCCCAGCTGCTCTTTAAGCCGCCTCATTAGTGGCGCACCATTGGGCAGCTCCCGTGACAGTCATCCAATGGGGCCAAAGACTGTAACTGATTGGCAAGCATTACACTGAAATCTGAGGCAGGGCTGGAAGAAGCAGCATAGGGCAAGTGGAGGAAATGAACAATGCTAAGGTATTTAGGCACATGCCAACTCAGTAGCTCAGTTCTCTTTCCACCCTGGCTGAAGTCGCATGCTCCCGTCCCCACATGCACAAAATAAGTTTCACTGTTTTTCTGTGCACCAGGGTAATTTTTTAAAATAACTCTGCCACATTAGACTAATCATTATTGCATACAACTCTCCAAATTTCTAATTTATATAGTTTTGTAACAATAAAAAAAAACAGCCCACTGTCTTAGGCCCTCATCCAGCACAGGACATAAGTAGGTGAGTAGTCCCTTTGAAGAACAGTACAATACTTGTCTTGCATCTGGTTGCTTAGGAGAGCATCACAATCATAATGAATTTCATCTCCTGCTTGGTCAGTTCCAACAGGAGAAAGACAGTGCATAAAAACTGTGTGAGAAAGGAGAAATATTCCTTTGAAGTGAGGGTGGGGGGAAGCATAGTGGCAGTGAATGACAACTCAGCCAGTGAGTATGATATGTGGCTGAAATCAAATCCTATCTAGTTTGGAATGACACAAATTGTGGTCCATTGTCTATCACAAGTTCTGGAATACTGAAGTGAGCAAAACTGCACTTGAGTTTCTTGATAAAACTGACATGTTATGTCTTTCAAGTACATTATTTCTATATATCTGGAAAAATAGTCCCCTACAACCAGGAAATGATGGCCTCTAAATTTACATAAATCTTCAGCTAGTCTCGTCCAGGGTCTGTTTGGTAGAGGTGGTGTTAAAGGTTCTTTTGTGCTGGTCTGTTAATTTTGCAGTGTTCACATGCCGATACTTTATTCTTTATATGCTTGCTGATGCCTGGCCGCCTGTAATATTAGTCAACTCCCTGACTGCTTTCGTGTGGCAAACAGCTGCAAAATGTCCATATTTTGTGCATTTATTAAAGTTGTACCTTTGGCAAAACATACATCTGAGGACTCTGAATTTTTCCACATCTTCTGCATTTAGGCTTGAAAGGCTTTGGTGTTTGACTGGAAATTGTCCCTCTTAGTTTGAGAGTTCTCTCCTTGTCTCAGTGATAATTTCTTACAGCTCTCATGCTGAATTTGTTAACATCTTCTAAGCTATTTTCTTGTTTGTTCAAGTTTGGTGAGTTGCTCTTGGTTTTGCTGTCTCTCCATCTCTGACTGCTTTGCTATTTAAATAGTTGTGGGTAGGGTTAAGTCTGTTTTTAATTGTAGCTGCTGTGAAATATTTTTATGTTAACTCAATAACCATTCTGTCTCTGATATTTTCATGTTTTTGCAATTCCAAAATCAGTTTTCAGCCAATGCCTGCAGAGCTCTTTTAACACATTCAACATTTTCCCCGGTCTTTGAATTCTCCGGTGAAAACATGCTCTTTCATAAACCACATTTCTCTGGGGTATAAAGTAGGCATCAAACATAGCCAGAACCCTTTCATAGTCATCTTTGTGACTCTCTTCAGTAAAGAAAAAGGATTTAAAGATATGTTTTGCCTGCTTCCCCATAGCATAAATTAAAGAACATATTTGGATATCTTCAGTTTCTTTCTGGAGTTTTGTAGCAATTTGAAATCTTGCAAAATACTGCCTCCTCTCTGTCCATTGTGAAGGTTTGTCAAAGCTGAAGTTTTCAGGGGCATTGAAAAGTGGCATCTTGATGAGATCCCGCAACTTTTGTTGCTTTTTTCCGTCTATCTAAGTATCCTCCAATCCCTTCAGAGTCCTTCAGGTGAACTGCTAGCAGGAGGGGAAGGGGAATCCTGCAGGCAGAGGACTAGCTGGGAGATGCAAGATAGGTGGCAAGGCATCAGAAAGGTAACCTAGGTCACTCCTAAAGCTAGTATTGTACTCAAGTTGTGTACAGTATTTTTGCAATTCTGTGGCAACCTTGGCCTAGCCTTGGTTAAGCACATGCTAAAGAGGTTTGCTGAACTTTGAACCATAGGAGTACTCCGGTGGAAGTCAATGGGAAGATTTTTTGCTTAAAACTAGGCACTTGCTGAAATGCCTTGCTGGATCAGACACTGTTTGATTTTTGAAGAACGTGCATTTTGCTTTGGACTCCTGCATTTGCACAGCAGAAAGGAAAAATCCTGAGGCTGCAAGAGAAAATCCAGAGAGCAGGGTTGTGATCTCAGTTTAGCGGGTCTCCCAAAATAGCTGCTTTCTGGGATGTTTGCAACTGGCAAAGTGGCTTCTAATTAGTACATCCTCTGCTCAAGTGCTTTCTGGACTAAACCATCACCTTCAGCATATGGGAAATAGATGGCATCTTCAAGATTCAGATGGATTGGTTTGGTTTATAAGACAGTTGGCAAATACATAAATTAAACACTGATTTATTCTTAAAACATGCATAAAATTCCCCTTTATTTTGCATTAAGGGAGGACAAAAAAATCTTTACCAGCTGCAAAGTGTTGCCATGTTGTCTGCTCACTAAGCAATGTACAACAATTATTTCACTGAGGGTTCAGTGTTTGTGTACGTATGCAGCATTGCTGAGCTATTAGAAATTACTGTATTATTCCCGTTCTTTTCAATTACCTGAACATCCCCTGGGTCTTCAAAGATTAATAAGATTTCAAAGATTGCTGACTTGCTCATCCTATTAAAAAAATATTGGTTTCTTCCCATTCCCCCTCCAATTCTAACTAGAGTACATGAAATTTAGTCTTTATTAGTGGTTTTTAGTTCTTGTGCTTTTGGACTTTTTATGTAAAGTCAACAGTTTCCTTTTGAATTTGTCTCTCCAATAGCAAAATGGCTATTTTTCCTCTTTATCTGTATGCACCAATGCAATAATAAAAATAGCCATGATAAAATGCTCTCTCTGCATTTTCTGAATATGCAGAAAATCTGACCCCTTCATGCAGGTACCTAGATGGGAATCAGAGTTGTTTCAAAAACCCAGCCCCAATTTTGGGGGCTGAGCACTTGTGACAATCTGGCCCAAAGGCCTTCTTTGAGATACAGGTTCTTTCGAAAAATTACAGTGTCCTAATTATTGGTAAGCAGATATTCGCAGGTCTGGGTTTTGATCCCTGATATATATTTGAAGCTTGCCCACATTTATTTGAAGTTTTTTTTTTTTTTTGAAGATCTCCCGTCTCCCAGGCTGACTGTAGACAACCTCCTCCTACCATCCTTCATTTCCTATCCATCCTGGCTATTTTTCTAACATCCTAATGACCCCTGACAGGCTGATGTATTCAGTAGTCGTCTTCATCATTCCCATAGCTCAGCCTGATCACCGAAAACATTCCCAAAATCCCATCTCTCTTCTCCTGTCGGTACAGTTTGCTTACTGTAGTGCTTACCGGCTGTAATGGGGGGCCCCCAAACACTGTGCAGCCACATAGTAAAAGACAACCTCTGCATCAAGGAGAGCAGTCTAAATGGAGAAGACCAATAAAGGGTAGAAGAGGAAGCTGAGGTGAAACAACACACCTGATGTCGCGCAACAGGTCAATAGCAGTGCCAGGAGTAGAGCCCATGAGTCCTGGTCTGGTGGCTAGAGCACTCCGGAGGCTCTGAATGCTCTAGCCACTGGACTGCATAGTCTCACTGCCTAATTCTAAAAAGCTTAAGTTCCTTCCCCTGCAAGCCTGCACTGTGTGTTGTGTTCTGTGGGGTTGCCACCTTCCACCCTGGAAGCAGCTGCATTTCCGCAGCACTGCAACTGCAATGTTTTACAATTGCTTAATATTTGTACCTATCCCATATCAAAATGTTACCTGATATCCAGTGAGTAAAACCCGCCATTTCAATACAGCCTCCTCGGAGGATCGATGCCCTTAAGCAATAATGTCTTCACACACAAGGTCCTCTTCTGACCATGAAGAACATAAAGAGAAAAAGCAAGTGAAAGCCCCAGTATTGGAAGACTTTGGGTACATCTTCACAGCAGCTGGAAGGTGTAATTCCAAGCCCAGGTAGACATCCACACACTAGCTCCGCTCCAGCCAGCATACTAAAAATAGCAGCATGGCTGCAATGGTGCAGGCAGTGGCCTGGGCTAGACACCCAAGTGCAGTCCTGCCCCCGCCCCCGGGGCAGCTAGTTCGTACCCAGGGGGATGCACCGGATTGCAAACAGGATGCTGACTGCTGGCTGAGGGGGTTAGGATGAAGATGCCAGGAAACTGTAGCTGAAGCTGTCAGAGTTGGGGGAGAAGGCTTCCTAACGGATCATGGCAAATGGGGTCTGGTGGGAGGTAGGGAGGAAACTCTGTGGCTGGGAAGGCAGCAATGTTTTTTGTTGGAGTTTTATATTCCAACCAGATGGTGTCCATATTCCAGGATACAAATGTCAACTACATGGAGCAACTTGTCTTAGGAACCAAGGAGGTGTCCTTAGCTGGTTTATTCATCCAGAAGGGCTTGATCCCATCAAGCTCAAATATAGTCACTATTTAGACAGGAGCAAATAATCAGAACTCCTCTCTTGCTGTGTGCCCTGCAGCCCCCGCCCCGTATGCAGGTGGTGGAGAGGAAAAGCAGGGGCAGAAGGGGGGGCAGTGCTTCCGCTGAGTGTTTGCCCTTCCCTTGGACCATGTAAAACACCCTCGATGGCCAATCTGTGGGAATTAGGCAGAGAGCCGAGGAGCAGCAGCTCTTGGGCACCCTTGTGACTCCATGGATAGCCATGTGGAAGTTAACCAGGACGGGAACTGCATTGAATTCAGCTCTGCACTTGCTGTCCCCAGTAGAGAAGGGTGGGACTCAGGTGGGGTGGGGACTGCTGCCACTGGTGGGCCCATGCCGCTTTTTTTGCGGGTGCCTTGAGTCTTTGGGGCCATGTGGCTGCCCTTAATATTCCCCACTGTTCCTGGAGATCTTCTCCTTTGCATTCCACACGGTGTCCAGATAGCCAGCCCTGTCCTCATTTGGTAGGTCCTAGTGGCGGTACAGCCGTTCAGCAGCAAGATACACCCACCCCGGACGCGTTACAATATATTATCTAGAGCTACACACCAGGAGACTTGCAAGTGGGTGTACATCCGAGGGGTTGGCCTGCAGTGCTCCTCTAACTCCGAGCAGCATCGTCTACTTTCAGAAGGATCCTATGTTACAGCTGAATACAGCTCTGTTTGCAGCCATTTTTGTTAACGCTGGAGGACATGTACAAAGTTTGCATCTGTCTGACAACGGTCAGGATTTCTCTTGCCTCACTTTGGCCATGCTATGAGCATTGTTTATGCAGCCTGCTCCTGGCATGGGGATGGCTGGGAAGGCATCTGACAAAACTTCTTATGACACCTTCACTGAACTGAGGTGTTTCATAAACACTAGTACCACCGCTTTCACAAAAACACCCTCCTGCCAGCAGCTTCTCCTTTACAGGCGATTGCCAGTCATAGCAATCCAGAGGCTCAATCTCGTCCATGCCTTCCTGGGGGATCCCAGGGAAGATGAAGGGGGTTAGTCTAGGAGAGCATCAAGAGCAAATTGGGACTTGGATTGCATGCTTGCCTAGGGGAGCTGCTGGGATCAGAGCTCCCTCTAGAACCTGAGGTACCAGGAGCACATGGGGAATGCTCCTTCCCTATAGATGTGTGGGGGAGGGCTCTGGAATTGGGGGAGTGCTTTAGCTTCACAGCCCTACCTGCTGCCCAGAATAGCTGAGCTTGTATGCGTGGGAGCAGGTGGAAGCGGGAAGGACTACAATTTATTGCTGCTATAGACTGCTCATAAATGACTGGCCCCTGGGGCCAGGAGAGGAATGGTCTCCGAGGGCTATCGCTGTGTCACAGCACCTTCTGAGGCTTCTTCAGGAGAGGCACAGCTTGCCCACCACCCCTGATGAGCACTGTACGTAAAAGGAGAAACTGCACCAATGGGACAGATCCTGCCACCTTTACTCCTATTGAGAAGTGCCTTACTCCAGGATTTGCAGCTTAGCCCGACGATCTTGCAAATCCCAGGCAGGAAACTTCATAAAATGAGTTTTTTTCATTTTGGCTCACTGATGTCTGGATTATCATTCATCAGATAACAATCAATATTTATACAGTTTGTATGATTTTTAGATGTGGCTTATCAAATTACTTATTTACAGACTTTTATTTAATCAAGGCCGATCTCTTCCCAAAGAGAGCTACTTACTTCTCGAGCAATGTATTCAGTTTTCTTCCTTGCTATACAGGGAAAACTGCTCTCTAAAATATCCATGTCCCAAACCATGTGCTAGGCAGAACTAACACCTTGGATTGCATCTGGAAGAAGAAAGGAAATAAATCAGGGCAGTTGATAGAGAATAGGTCTAATCCACTCAAAGCTACTGCAGTAAGTGCCCTGTCTCATTCCACACTGGCTGGAGAACCTGATTTACCTTCTCTTTATTCATTATTTTATATACTTCTATTGTTTCACTCTTATTTGTCTCTTCTGTAAGGTAAATGGTTCTTTTGGTTTTGTTGAAAGATTTTTTTTTTTTTTAGCATCATATCTGATTCCCCCCCCATCCACCTGGTTATGTGGGCCAGGTGTCACACCATAAATTATCTGCTATCATTCATCAATGACAAACACTTTCTCCAACTGCTAGGCCATGTGCTACTTAGACAAATGCCACAACACTGGATTCCTGCCACATTTTTATCGTGTTAATTGAAGTTGGATAGCGAGGAGTTGAGATCAACAAATGGATGTGTTTGTCGTGTTGTTAAAACTCAATCTGTCCAACACTGGAAATGTTTTTCAGATCCTTTAAAATTAAAGGGAAACTGTCAACTTAAAAATCGCACTTCTAACGGAACTGTTTTTAACAATAGCTCCAGGTAACAACTGAGATGCTGGAATGGAAAGAGATTAGAGGGGAAAACAATGTGATGGGTTTTTTTTTCTTCTTCTTCTTCTGCCTTTTCAGGCTATTTACAACTTTGTGCATTTGACAGTATGTTGGCTGGGATTTTAAAAAACACTCAATCCTGGCTTTCATCTGCTCCAGTGCATCTTTGGATCTAGATTAAAATCCCCACTGTAATTTGGACCAGGGACTTGTACTGAGGTCTTCTACCTCCCCGGAGAGTGCCCTAGGCTGTGGGATGTTCTGGGTGAGGTATCTCTCAGCCTCTCCTGTTTTAAAACTGTACCATTTTGTATTAAATGTTCATTGGGCCAGAGAAAGCAAGTGATTGACTGTAGATCCCAGTGGTTAGGGCACTCTTCTAGGGAGAATCGGGTTGAAGTCCCCGGTGCATGCAGCTGAGCTGGCCCAGGGAAGGGTATCTTAAATTGTGGCCGATTCTTACACCCCTCGGTGTCCTAGGTCAGGGAGATGTGGGAAGGAGCTGAGATTCCCAGGGATGTCTTTGGGATCTCCTGATGCAGACTAGTCCAGTACAGCTCACACATGGACCTATGCTCATGGCTCTGCTTAGAGGTATCATCTAGCCCTTAGTCTTCCTCTTTATTGTTATTCTACAGTTAAGGTTTGCTTTCCTGATCAGAACCTGTGAAGGGAAGTCCTTACATTGGTCTCCTTGCTGAGCTGCTCCTCCCTGAAAAGCAGCTAGTGACAGGATGATTGATTGAGGCCCAGACAAAGACTTCTCTGACCTTGACGCGTGGCCGCCTGTCAGCTTTTCCCCTTAGTAAGCCTAACACAGCCAGAGATGTGCATGGACTGGGCCAGTTCATGCAGCCAGGTGCCATTCCATACGAAAGTTATGGCGATGCTAGAAAATTGTATTCACAATGGTTATTGTCCAAGTCAATGCAGGGTGCGTTACCTGTCATTAGGCTTTGCTCAGTGGTGGTGGTGATGACTACCCCATTCAGGATCAGATCCCTTCCCCCCCCCCCCCCCCGCAAACAATATGCAGGTGCTGTTACAGGAATAATGAAAGCATGTTTCTGCATCAACCCATGAAATGTCCCTTATTTATTGCGTGGTTGCTGCAGGAATTAAGGAACACTGACAGGCTTGGCTGACTATTACGTACTTGCTGAGACAAACAGCCAATAGCTCCCTTCTTTGCCATCCTTATGCCTCTGTGTGCAGGCTTTGGATATGAATGCTAAGGGGTCACTCCTGGCTTGTTTTTTCCTCTGTTGATGCTACAGAAGCCTTGATAGCTTCCAATTTAGAAAGGCTTCTTTCAGGTCATTTAAAAATGAATGAGTTGGCAAATATCTATGATGGATAGCCCAAGGGGACATAACCTAACTGTTCACCAGTGGCTGCTACTGAGCTATGAAAATTGAGCAATTACCTGAGGAAATACTTTGCAAAATCATGACCTTCGCCCTCCATTGTCTCCATGGATACCAGTTGTAAAGGATGGAGATATATGGGTAAGGATGAACGTGCATATGCACAAGCAGGACTGGTCCTTCTAAGCTTACTGGTATATCTTGAGCAGATTATTGCTGTAACTCTTCACAAAGTAGACTTTTTTTTTTTTTGCTCGGGGTCTCTTGAATTGTGATATTTAAAAATGCATTTATTGTTGCTCTAACAATCTAAAAGGCTCTCTATTTCATATCAGTGCTTCCCCGTTTGCAGTTTTACCTCCAGGTGTAAAGTCTTAGTTTGGTCAAGGGGGGGGCGGGGGGAAGTAGACTCCTGCAGGGACAGATCCTGATGTCAGTCAGTTTAGCTATCCTGGCTTCAGTAGAGCTATTCCAATTTACACCAGTCAAGGCGCTGGCCCCCGCTTCCCATTAAGGTTAATGGGATTTATGTCTCATTCTCCCTCCCCCAACCCCATGTACCCTGATGAAAATTGGTCCCATGAAGGTTAACTATGGTGTGATCATTGCATCCACTGGTTATTACAATGGATCTGTTTATCAATATACTCCAGACGTATTCAATACCGGTGCATTCTATAAAGAATTACTGTAAGTTGCCACTCTGTGTATTCCCTTATTGTGTTTTCACAGTGCATTGTGGAATGATAAAACAGCCAGAGACATGGCTTTAATGGCACAGATCAATTTTATTTCTAATTTTGAAATGGAAGTGCGCACACCCTCTACATATTGCCCTGGTACAGAATAATTGTCATTCTGCTCATCTCTGTAGTAATGTTGGGACATTAACAATGATTTACAATAGTAGCTTTTAACAAAAATGTATGTCTGGGTATGTAAAAAGCACCCTCTCTATTTGTTTCAAGACTGATGTACACATTTCTGTGTGCTTGTATTAGATTGTGCATCTTTCATTATGTATCTAGTTAATTAGTGCTTCCAGGCGACAGAATTGCTGTAGTTGTGTTGATTTTGCTAAAGTATACTGCGGATGGATCCACAAAAAGCAATGGATGGATCAGCCTTCCTCTGCTATACATGACATAACTACCTTCTGTGGATTTAATATCATTTGATCCTTTAGGCAATTTTTCTGTCATCTATACATTAGCTGCTCAGATCTGCTTACTATGTTCATCAGCATTCACTGCACCCACAAGGCACACATTTGTGTGTACAAAACTGGTATTTGCATGTGCAATTCATATGTCCATTTTGTACACAAACGGTATGTTTGCAGACAAAGTGGACCAGATTCAATACCCCTAGAACTCAACGGGAGCTTTTTCATTGACCTCTGGGCAATGGAACACAGCCGCTGAATGGGAGTAATTTAGACATCATCCTTTGAAATTCACCCTTTTATTTGATTATTTTGAAAGTTCAGTCATTCCCCAAGGGTTCCCCCAGTCACTAGTGCAAATGCAAGAGATCCTTCTGTGAGACAGTGGAGTTGGAGGGACCAGCATTTCTGAAAATCATGGTTCTTAACCTAGCTGCCTAAATATGGATTTAAGTACCTCCATTTTAAAATTCCAGCTAATAGTAAAAAGGCAGTCCTTGCCCAAAGATCTAACAAACTCACTTATAAATATGGTATAAATTGGAATAAAAGTCTGTTTTATTGAGGAATTTGTAATATAATGCCTTACGCGATGGACCCTTGTATATTTAAAGGGACACAGGTGACACAAAAGTCATATGGTGAAATCCTGGCCCGGCTGAATATTATAGGAGTTTTTTGCCAAGGATTTCAGGGGCGTCAGGATTTTACACATTAAGTACGATCTGTTGTGATCTATACAGACAAGATTTTGGAAAATCTAAATTAATTTTCCCCATTTATTTCCTAATTTTGTTTGCTTTTGGCATTTTGCTCCGTTTGGACAATGATGATAAATTAGATAGTTTCACTTCCTGGTTCTCGTACCACCGCCACTCCCCCCCCCCACGGGACCTTGCTGCTGCTAAGTGGCTGAATATTCCCCTCCGGCCCATTGGCTTTTCCAAGCCTGGCCTTTGAGTCCAAACTGGGAGCTGAGCTCTTTTGAAAATCTGTTCCTTCTTATAAACGTCATGAGAGAGAGTCTTCATCTCTGGCAGTTTTTAAACCGAGATTGCATTTTTTTTCCCCAAAAGATATGCTCTGGGGATTATTTTGGGGAAGTTCTTTGGCTGTGTTATGTGGGAGGCCAGACTAGATGACCCCAGTGCAAATAGCCTTAGAATCTCCACATCTCTGGTGAGAGAGTAGAACACAATGACCTCCCGTAACATTAGAGCAGTGGTCAGATCTCCAATCTGGACTTCGCTGAAATAGTATGGAGGCATGCGTCGGTCATTATTATATTGGCATGATGATAGGAGCTCCAGATGTGGACCTGGACCCCATTGAGCTAGCTGTTATACAAAGACAGAACACCAAGATGATTCCTGCCTGTAAATATTAGATAAGTGAGAAATGATGGATACTGACAGCCATGTTTGTCATTCACCTACCATATACAGCTGCAGTGCGGAGTACACTTGAGTCCCCTTTACGAGCAGTAAAGCACAATATTAAATGAAAGTGGTTTCCTTCCACATCCAAGGTCAGCATTTAATCCCCCTTAAATAAACAGTCCGGCAAAGCGTGGAACCATTTACGAGAGCAAGGCCGAGTGCGGGTGTCAGACCACTGATGTTAATGTCTGCTGGCAGCCTGAAGCACATTGGTGCCACCTTTGCAGATAGGTCACCCAGGGAGTGCTTGGAGAAGATTAGTCAATGGCCCTCTTGTCGTCTGACTGGCGCAATAAATCCCCGATTGTGTGCACTGTTTTCAGACCATGGTGCGTTCGTTTCGGATGTGGTTCTCTGCTCGGGATTGATTTAGAGGTTTTGTCTTTTGTCTCTTGATTGGAGGAATTTTGCCGGGGGCGGGGAGACCAACATTCCGAACCTTTAAATCATGTCTGATGAGCCACACCCTACGCACCAGGCTGCCAATATCTCGCTTTTGCCCTGCAGCCCTTTCCTCTGCATTGAAGTATGGAGGTTTTGATTGGTTTCACCTGCAGACTGAAGCAGACCGTATCAAGCACTTTCAGGCCTTCCAGCAACTCTTCAGTCCATTGAAAAGGAAATCTACCACTTGCAGTCTATTGTCTATTTAAAACTATTTAATTAACAATTAACAAGACACCTCTTGCTCCTGTGAGTTAATTAAAGAGCTAGTGGCTATTAAAAGGATGGAAATGCAATAAATAACCTAGCTGTGTAATTAAGGAAATTTCCATAAGTAATAAACATGGTATGGCCTTGTTCTAAAAAGAATACATTGAACTTGTGCTTATTTTTAAATCTTCTGTTAAAACAAGTGTTCAGGCATTTAATTAGGCTAAAACGAGATAGCTGTGGCAAATTAATTGTATGTAATTTCCTTTAAGTAACTGTTGAAAGTGTAACACACAGCATGACTTTTGTGTGCACGATCAGGAAGCCGGAATTAACCTCTGCGTCTTCCATTAAGCCTTTCGGTGCTACATCCCAGCACTGTGTTCCAACACAAATCTACAGAATGTGGAGTCTGCCGGAGAGCTAGTTTGGAGCCTGGTCCCAAATGCTCACTTGACCTTGGCCTAAAAGCAATTTATTTTTCCATCTGTTGTATTGTAAGTTGAAAAGGGGCGGCTGAGTATCGATGCCATTGTAAACCATTTATTATTTAAATTACCGTGGCCCCTAGGAGCCCATGGGGCTAGGTGCTGTACAAACAGAACAAAAGGACAGTCCACTACCCCAAAGAGATTGCGATCTAAACTGATGTTTGGTTGAGGTTTGGTCTCATGTCATGAGCCAGTGGCTAAGGCACATGGGTTTATAATAAATGGCATATTTTCATAACAATGAATGGAATTTTCACTAGCCTTAACAGGTGTATATTTCCAGGTCTGTGAGAAACATGACTGTAATAAGGCTAGTATATAAGGAATATTGATTCTGTACCTTGTATATATTTCTGTGTGAAATAAGTCCAAATATTCGTCTTTAATAGACCCTATTGCTGAAGGACCAATTCTGTTACCTGTACTCTCACTGAGTCATACCTTACCCTGCCAATAGACTTGCACCTGTGTCATTCTTCACTGTGGCCCTATACATTATAGGTGGGATCTTCAAAGATGCTCAGTGCTGGCCTATCTCTGTTCCCACGGGAAGCAATGGTAAAATTCTCAGCAACTTTAATGAGAACAGATATAGGTCAATGCTCCGCACTCTTGTACATTTTTGCTCTGCTTGTGTCAGAGCAGCACTGTTCCAGACACCCTAAACCGGATCCAGATCCCTTTTACTCACTGGAGGCATGCAAAGGCACCACCTTCCTGAGCTGAGCCGCGTGCTACCCGTTGTATCCAAGGATCTTGTCCGGAGCATCTCCTCAATGACACAGTGAAGCAAATGTGTTAATAAAGAGCAGCTGAGACCTGGAAAGTTTTGAAGTGCATTGTTTAGAGCCTATTCTGTATAAGAGATTCACTTTTATTTTTTTAATTCCCTCTGGGGTTTTTGCTGCTGTAAACATTTGCATTAAACTTGGATTTCTGTTGCGCGGGGAACTGATGTTTTCCCACTATTTACTGGCCTCTCAGAGTCATAGTCCTGTGGCCAGTTACATCATCATCATTTCAGCAGCAGCCATGTGTACTGTCCGAGATGATGATAGCTTCAGGTGGAGAACTAGAAGCGGGAGCAGACGAACCCTTTGCAACGAAAGCCTTGTTCGCCTGCAAGTGTTCCCAGTAACGGATCCACAATCGGGCGTGAGAAATGCAGGCAACACAACAGAAATTTCTCTAAACGGGATAAGTTGCAGGAGGCATCAGCAGGAATTTAATATTCCTTTAATAAGCAAGCTTGAGGCAGTGGATTCCGGCCTTGTCCAGATGACCAGTTTGCCTTGTCTACGCTTGCAGCGGCGTGCAGGTGGCATATGGCTACACGCCACAGTGAAAAAGCAAGCTTCATCCACACTAGAGGCTATAGCAACATGCACACAGTAAAAGGTGCCAGCAGCCGGATGCTGCCAGAGCCTTTTCCTTCTGCATGTCGCTAAACACTCTGGTGTGGATGAAGCTTGCTAAAAGCAGCAGTGTAGATGGGGAAGGCGCTGCTTGGGCGTGTGGAGAGCCAGGTCGGGTATGTACCCAAAGGTTCTGCTGTGTCTGTACTCGCCTAAGCTGTGCCTCACCGTCGAAATGCTGTGTGTCCCTGTGCGAGCTGGGCACGCAGTGCAAGCATTCTAGATTCTGCCGTAAGAGTAGACACAGCCTTAGTCGGTGGCAAGCTGGGATGGAAATCTGCAGCAAAGCAGCGTGCTGCACCCTGACTGCTCATGCAGACCCTGCGACCGCACACTAAAAGTTCCCTAGGGTGCTTTCATAGAATATCAGGGCTGGAAGGGACCTCAGGAGGTCATCTACTCCAACCCCCTGCTCAAAGCAGGGCCAATCCCCAATTTTTGCCCTAGATCCCTAAATGGCCCCCTCAAGGATTGAACTCTCAACCCTGGGTTTAGCAGGCCAATGCTCAAACCACTGAGCTATCCCTCCCCTCCCCAGCTTTGACATGGGAGTTGGTCAACCCTCACGACGCAGCTTTTAGTGTATGTATCAGGGTCCCCCCAGCATGCTCGTACACTGCAGATTTCTTTCCCAGGTTGCTGCGCACTAACTGGTGAGCTAGACCAGGACTGGCCAACCTGAGCCTGAGAAGGAGGCAGAA
Source organism: Chelonia mydas (assembly GCF_015237465.2). Lineage (NCBI taxonomy): Eukaryota > Metazoa > Chordata > Testudines > Cheloniidae > Chelonia > Chelonia mydas. Next base: position 10,044,968 of record NC_057852.1, on the reverse strand, counting down.
TTTCCCAGTGTACATTGCCAAAGAGCCACAGTAATATGTCAGCAGCCCCCCATCAGCCTCGTCGATCAGCACCTCCCCCTCCCTCCTAGCACCTCCCGATCAGCTCTTTCGTGGCAGGAGGGAGGGAGGAGTGAGGGCACGGCAGGCTCAGGGGAGGGGGTGGAAAGGGGTGGAGCAGGGGTAGGGCCTATGGCAGATCCAGGGGTTGAGCTGTGAGCACCCCCCGGCCCATTGGAAAGTTGGCACCTGTAGCTCCAGCCCCGGAGTCGGTGCCTAGACAAGGAGCCGCATATTAACCTCTGAAGAGCCACGGGTTGGCCATCCCGATCTAGACAAACCCTAAGACCCAGGGGACCTGAGTTCTCTTCCTGGCTTTGCTTTTGGCCAGCTGGGTGATTTGGGAAAGTCACTTCACCTCTCGAAGCCTGTGTTTTCTGCATCTGCAAAGAGGGAAGAATGGCACTTTACCGAGGGAAATCGCATGGATGAAAAGCACGATTTAAGAGTGAGCTCTGGTTACTGTAGTAGATTGTTTGTTGTTTTTTTTTTGTCTTATACTCCTAGACCAATTTTATTTTACCACAGAAACTGAAGTGTACATCTCACTGATGTAAACTGGTGTAGCCCCATTGACTTCACTGGAACTATGCTGATTTTCAGCAGCTGAGGCTCTGGGCCTGAATGTAGAGAATTCACTTTTTTAAAATGGGTAAAAATCCATTCTTCCGTCTGAGTTGGTATTACATCTGTCGCCCCCAAGTTACAGGAATCTTGTGTTCCCAGCAGTGCCAGGCTTCCGGGACTTAATGCACGTGTTAATATTTCATAAAGCTTCCCCCCGCCAGCGACATCAATCCATTGCCATGAAGCGCACTGTGCAGCGTGCAGCCCGAGAATGCACTGTACCCAACGGCAGCATGCTAAGGAGCCCATTGAAGTGGAGCTCTCCCTTCGTGGGGCTCGTCCTCCAACAGCACTGTCGCTTTCCAAGGGCTGGCCGGTAAACGGAGCACACCATGACCTGCGTTGTCAAAGTGAATGATCTGTTGAATTCCCCATGTCAGCCTTTATGTCCATGAGTTCGGGTAAGAGCCTTGCTGCTGAGGTTGCTGGGAGATCTGGAAAGTACAGTAAGGCAAAGAGATTCAAAATAACCCGTCTATAGCAGAAATAGATCCCTCTAAAGTCAAGCCCTGTTGTGCAATATTTGAGATGGCAGTAGTCCCAGTGAGCCAGGTTGAGACTGCAGGCTACCCAGTCCTGCGGTCCGGGCATGCAGGAATAAGCCGGCCGTGTGTGCCCGTGGGCTTGCCTTCTGGAACAGGCGGGCAGGGAGTTCAGGACGCTCCAGCTGAAAGGACAGTTTTGAAGTTAACATACAGTTACCTATCCTTCGTCGGTCTGTGGGTATGGCTCTCCTTGGAACAGATGTGTGATTTCCCCGCTTGCATAGACACCTCTCACTAGCTGTCGTCCAGCCAGTGCACTAATAGTCGTGTAGCCTCACTAGCACGGGCAGCGGCATGTGGTGGCATGGGCGAGCCATGCTGTGTACAAACCCGCCTGAACCCTGGCATGCTGTACTCTGGGGGTTAGCCTGTGCCCACGCTACCACGGCTTCGCGACTGCCTTCAGTGCTCCAGCTCAACGAGAGCACGGCGACAGGCACTGGGATCACAGCCCCATTCCAAGCGTAGACCTACTTCAATTGGAAGGCCTCCAGGACCAGGAAAATCTTGTTTTGGACAGTGCCTGGCACAAAGGACCATTTGCACACTACTGTAATGTCAATATTTACTACTACCCAGGGTACATATATGGCCTTCATTCCTGTAGTATCTGAGCACCGCACAGTCTTTAATGTATTTATCCTTCCTATACCTCTGTGCAGTAGGGCAGTGCAATTATCCCCATTGTGTAGATGGGTAACCGAGGCACGGAGAGACTAAGTGGCTTGCTTAAGGTCCTACGAGAATTTTTTGGGAGACCTGGGAGTTGAACCTGGGTCTCCCAAAATCCAGGCTAGTGTCTGAACTACAGTAAAACTGGGTCCGGAGAGTACTGACTGAGACTGGCAGGCAAGAGTATGAGGGGATGGGGGTTTCTAAGAAGAAACTGACTGGGAAGCCCGTCACCCTAAAGCTGGCCTTGGAAACAGCAGTAGAAGCTTGTAGGTGCTTGATACTTGAAGCTGACAGAGCTGGCTTTCATACCTTACGTAGTGTGAAATAGCACCTCGCTCTATGAGGATTCCCACAGAAGCTGAGGGAATCAGTCAGGTTTCCAGAATCTGGCCCTTCATACTTATTTAACAGTATCCTTTAAAGAGGAAAGGACAAGATGGCATTGTGGTGCTTTTGTACTGTTTAAAATGACCCTTTTGGAAAGGGAGGAGGTCATTGAGGGACAGAGTTTGATCCATTTAGGGTGCTGGGTAGCATCCTCCAAAGTCGGTCCATTGAAGTTAAGGGGCTATTGATGCTGATTTACACCAACTGAAGATCTGGGCATTTGTGATCTTGTCTGGTTGCATTTGCCCCCACCCCCTTCCCCATTAGGCAGGTAGTCCTCAACCGACGAAAGCTGATGGTTCTTAGCACCTTGTAGGAGGTGCTCAGCACCAGTTAGGATTGGGCGTCCCACGAAGAATATGGAATGTTTTTGTTCTCTTTTCCGGTCAGGTAGGTGGTCTTGCCACCACACAGTGCAGAGGGATAGAGTGGAGACTTTTTGTTATGGGATTTCACATCACACTTTGTATAATTTAGGGTTAAATACTCAAAGCATGGCGATTTAGCTGATCAAATCCTATTAACATCAGTGGGAATCCAATGGCTGACTGCCCGGTCACCACTATGAAAATCTCTTTTCCAGGCTACAGCCACTGCATAAATTAACTCGGTAACAAATTATGCACATTCTTTATTGGGTCCAACTAATACAGTGCATTCCATTTGTTATGTACAGGTGTTGGGGGGGGTGGGGGGGGGAGTGACACCCCAAAGTGATGATGATGATAATTGTCGCTCTCAAGGGCAGCGTAACTTGGGGAATCCAGGATTCGATTCGATCGTATATAGGAACTTAGTGGCACCAAGGCAGAGGAACTAATCAAGGGCCAATTTAACCTGGGCTACTCTTTATGATCCTCCCTGCTGCGCCTTGTTGTAAATCTACGCTCCGTTAGAAAAGGGCAGAGATGTAAACAGCTGTATCGTATAAGTTGTGGCACATGTTATTGTATTGCTTTGTGGGTATATGTAACTGGTGGACAAGTCTCGCATGGTAAAGACATGTTCCTCTAAGCCCTTACCCACCCAAAGGGTTTACATCTGGGATATCATCTTCACCATAAGAAGAAATTACTTCACTGCTAGTACAACCATTTGGAAGGTCTGTTATGTACAATATCTGTCTCACCCATCTATTTTAGGTATTTCTAAGACATCCATAACAATCTAAGCTCAGTGGGCTTTGTTGATATATATGGGACTCAGTGTTATCAGCACTTGCAATTTTATTATGAATTTTTCAAGATTTGATATTTTTCTTAAAGCTCCACCTTCTGGATTCATGTGAGAATCTCTGCTTTCATAAAAAAATAAGTTTCTATTCCTCATGGTTATGTAGAAAAGCTTGAAAATGTGACACAAGCACATATAAAAGGCTCAGAAACCAGAAGGCAACAAAAAATTCCTAAAATGTATACTCTTTTTTTTTTTAAAAAAAAAAAAAAAAAAATTTGTTATTTTTAAGCCACTCTTATTAATTTTGGGACCTGACTCATCATCTTTGACTGCTTGGGGCTGTCAATTCAGGGACTTGACAAATCTCATTTGTTAGCAGGGTCTGAATGAGCTCTCCCCTGACATCTAGTGATGAGCTGGGGGGAAAAGACTTCAGGACCAGGCTATGTTTGCACAGCTGCTCCGACCCTGCCTAGATGCACAGCATGATGGAGCTGCTTTGCCAAAATGATCACTTTGGGCTGGTGTTGGGTTACAAATCACTTTAATATTGAGTACAGGGGTAATGAAATGTTATCCTTTATTGTATGGGTAGACGGCAGCAGAATTATACCTGGACTGATGGGGGGAAGGGTCACCCTAAACTGAACCTCACTCACAAAGCATGGGGTAGGGATGCCAAATGCTAGTGAAAGAGATGGGGTCAGGGGTGTTCCTGCTGCTAGCTGGTGGTATGAACTCTGCCCAAAGAGTCTTAGGTATCATTTGACCTTTCCGTCCCTTCTCCACTGTTTTAAAGGTGGAGTTGATCAGACTCAACTGAGAGTCATGGTTTCTGTTCAGTGATTACTTGAGCTGAATCATTGATAAGCAGGTCTAGGGGCCACGTCTTAGACATGGTGAGGGAAGGGTGGTGAAATGAAAGATAATACAGAGGTGGTAGTGGTAGGGAGGTTCCCTGCTACCCAGTGAAATCACTAAAGATGTGGGTTCCGTGGTAGAACCTCAGAACGTGGCATTGCAGGAGCAGCAGCAGGGAAAAGCAGAGCAAACCGCAAGATGCTGAGGTGCACAGTGACCACGGAGATGTAGCTTGATGTCCTCCTTCCCCTTTCTGGGGTGGGAAGTGAACGCCTGTGAACACCCCTCTGAACTCTGGGTCTTCGATAACCAAGGACAGCAACTGTGAGTGTGGTGTCGCAGAGGGAGAGGGGAGTGATGTATTAAAGGGACACTCCTCCATTGGACTGATCCACTGCAAGGTGGGAAACCGAGGCAGGGGACGCTACCCAATGCACTGTAGGGTTGGGTTTGCTTTGCTTATGGTCACATACTTTTGAATGTGGCTGCGGTGTTTCCCAGATTAATGCTGGGTTCCCTTTCCCTTTGAACAAAAATTCTCTTTTGTTGTACTCAGACTTGGTGCTTGTGAAAGTGGAAGTGTTGCCTCTTAGAGGCATACGGGGCGATGGTAAGTTTTCCCAGATTACTGGGTGGGGGCTTGAGCTGGTTCTGTTTTGTATTGAACCCAGCCCTCGTTGCTGTCATCTCCAGTTGGCAGAAGGGTTACATGTTTACAGAGGGATTGATACTATACACATGGCTGGATGCACCAGGGCAGCTAAGCAGCCCAGGAGGCGGGATAGTGAGCGTGTCCACATTGCAATAAAGCATGTCTTCACAGCACCGAATCTCAGAATTAAGGTCCATAGACTAAGGCTTTTGGAGCTTAAAAAAAAAAACCCCTCACTGAGCAGCCTGAGCAGGAGTGTCTACACTGCTTTTTTTAGTGCCACAGTGCAAGCCTGAGTGTGTATCAGGCTCTGAGACTTGCTGCTGCATTGTTTTTCTTTTTTGCAGTGTAGACATATGCAAGGAGGCGGGCACGAGGGGTCACATTTCCCTCCCACGCAAGATTTGCTGCTTGGCTTGTACTGAGCATGCTCAGTAACATCTGCTGAAGCCGCTTCCCCCCACTATCCGCGGGCGTGGGTTGTCTCTGCATATGCGTGCCAGCTAGCCCTTTCTGCCGTTCACATCGCTGCGCCTACGTTCTATTTTTACCTTGCCAGCTCGCTCAGAGCTAGTGTGGGTATGTCTCCTCCAGCTGCCATTGACCCCTTCCGGTTTGAAGTGTAGACACACCTTGAGTCTCTGGTTCTCCCAAGGGAGAAGTGATCTGCTACCAGCACGTTCCAGTACCAGATTACATTCCCCTCTGCTCAGCACCGGGGGAGCAGGGTCAAGGCTCCACCCTTTCTGGGCCCTGCTCTCCCTCCATTCCGGGAAGAAAAGGGGCAGAGCCCCCAGAAAAGCTGGGAGAGCAGGACCCAGTCTTGCCTATAGTGTTTGTCTCATGCAGAGATTCACTGTGCTTTCATTCAGTGCCTGGAGACGGACCCTACCTCATTTTTCATTCCCTTTCCCTCCCCATCCCCACCACTAGCCATGGTCTTTTTAGGTGGAACCACACATTTAAATGTTTCCTTAATTATACAGCAGTCGGTGCTATAGTTTTAAAGGCAGGGACAGCAGACAACTTATGGCTTTTTTTTTTTTTTTTTTTTTAAATCTCCAAGAAATGAAGCCATTCTTTGCGTGTTGGAAGGCAATGTGCGCCTTTTCACCTGCCACAAATGTCATCTGTTGTGCACTGTTCCTCTGCAAGTGAACATCTGCAAAAGGGAAATTTGCACATTCATGAGTTAAGCACAAGCTTCCTCCTGAAATGTTGGGGCTGAGTGGCTCTGCTTCTGTAAAGGCTGTAACCAGCCTACTGTCCTTGTCACAGAAGGATCTGGAATTGCAATTGAAAATTAATTCTTTCCCATGAAACTATTACCGTAGATTTGTTAATAGAAATTTCAGGGAGCAGAAAGGCCCACAGGGTAGAAAGTAGCTATTTCCTTTTGGAGTATATGTAACAATAAACCATACTCAGGACCTAATTTAATTCCTCTGTCACTGTGAGCTGTAACCAAAGATTACCAAACAAGTGCTTTATTGCTGTATTCCCACTCATGTCACTGAGTTTACAATGTAATCAAGGGCCAGTGTGCCTTTAAAATTACATGGGCACTTAAGAGACTGAAATCACTAAACCTGCTAGGTTTATATGATGCAGCAACGGTCAATTTCTCATAAATGTGGCTCTTTTCTTAGATGTGGAAGATATTTAGAGGCTTCACAGAGATCTAATGAAAGATGACAGATTAATTAAATATTGGAGATGGGCCAGCTATGGGACACTGTGCCCCGGCAGGTGCCCTGGTTCCCAAGTGCTATAGTTTGTTTGTTCAGATGGTTGCAAACTAATTCGGCTCAACCGGAGTTATTTGGTATTATGAATTACTTGGATAATTTGCTCTGAATTATTTAGGCAAACTCAAGCACAGAAAGTGCTTGGGCGAGGCTAGAAGGAAGGAAACACTTCTTCGGTTACACAGGAATTGCCATACTGATCCATCTAATCTGATATCCTGTCTCTGACACTGGCCACTACCGGTTAACTCAGAGGAAGGTGGTAGAACCCCACAGCAAGCAGATATGGGGGAAGGCAGATTACCCCACATTAGACTGGCTTATGCATGAGGTTTTATATCCCTTCCAGAATTGTGGTTGTCATTAATTATGACCACTCTGGATATTCTGATTTTCCATAGCCCTGGAGGTTTTTAACTTCTTGACCTCAATGACATCCTGAGGCAATGAGTTCCAAAATCTAATTACATGTTGAGGGAAGAAGTATTTCCTCTTAGCACTTCTGGATGGGCCACCTCTCCATTTAATTAAATGTCCCCTTGTGTTCGTCTTATGAGATGGGCAGTAGAAGCTAACCAAAGAATCACCACCATGCGCAGCAGCTCTGTCTCCTGTTCTCTGTGTCCTTTACAGCCACGTTGTGGGCTGCTTTACTCCCCTGCAGAGGCCACTGATATTGCAGAACACAGCACAAGGAGGGTGGGGAGCAGCCTTCACGGGGCTGCTACTCCTCATCGTGCACAGAGGACTTGGAGCAGAGGGGCAGTGCCTAGGTGTGGCTTTGCCCATGCCAGTGCAGCTGAGCCGGCATGAAATAATCTGAGCCATGTTATGGGGCTACTGCAGATCAGTTCCTAGCTGGAGCAGAGAGAGAACCAGGCACCAGACAGTGCCTCTCTCCAAGAAAAATCTTTCACTCACGGCAAGGCCGCCTGTCTGAGAACACCTCTGTAGTTATACGGTGCAACACGATTCCATTTGTCTTAGTGGGGAAGTCCAGTGCATTCCTGGCTGGGTTTCTGCATAGCTGTGTGACCTTGGCCAAGTCTCTGTGCCTCCCACTTTGTCTACTTAGACTGCAAGGTCTTTGAGGCAGGGACTGTCTCTTACTGTGTGTCTGTACAGAGCCTAGCACCACTGGGGTCCTGATTTTGGTTAGGGTTTCTAGATGCTGCTGTAATATAAATAGTAATAAAAATCTGGGCTTTTTCAGCACAGACATTATTTCAGCCCATTGCAGATTACCACAGCCTTGTCAGCAGCATCTCACACACCTTTGTTTTTCCTCTCTCCTGTGGTTTATAGAACTCTCAGCTGCAGCTCCAGAGTCTACTTAGGCTACTATCTCGGGAAAAGCTCGATTTTGAAAGTGTAGCAAAGACCAAGAGGGAATTACAAAAGGGAACTATACTTAGATCCCTTACTATGGGTGTAGCTCCCAAAATCTCTGCAGATTCTGTAGTGAAATACCTGCTTGAGAAGTGCAGTGTTCCTGTAACTTCTCAGATGCTACCTGAAAGCTATCCAGCACCCAGTGACAACAGCAAATGGCAACCCAACGAAAGCAGACTTCATTTCATAACAGCCAGGGCCTATTTCCCATTTATCTTCGACTAAACGCTCTTTATGGTTTAGTGCAAAAGCTGTTGTGGAGGTACCCAGAAGGAAATGCTTTACAATAGGTGTTAGCAGCGTCAGGTTTGGAATAAACACATCCTGCTTGTATATGCCAAGGCTGATTCTAGCCCTGGGTCATAGGCTGAACAGTATGGTAACACCTGTGCTTGGCTAATTCCAGCCAAAACTGCCTCCTACGCAACCTAACTCATGGTTAAGGCACTGGCCTGGGTCTTGGGATTTCTGGCTTTCATTCCTGGTTGTGCCGCGGCTTTCCTGGAGGATCTCCGACAAGTCTGTTTGGCTGGGGCTTTAGAAGGAACCTAAAAGGAGTGAAGTACTCAAATGGGCTCGGTGGAAAACCCCAGCCGTAACTTCTCTGGGCCTCAGTTCCCCATCTTTGAAATGGGGATGATGATGTTTTCTTTGTCTATTTAGATCAAAAGCTCTTCAGGGAAGGGACTGCCTCTTATTCCATCTGTATCCAGCGCCTGGCACAATGGGGCTTGGTTGTGGTTTGGTCTCCTAGCTGCTACTGGAATTAATACTAATATCAATACGAAGATTCTGACTTAGATTAGGGGAAAGAGGAAGTAAGATAATGAAGTACTTGGTCTCTCCTTGCAATGATACAGCTGCTATGAAAGAGGACCAGCCAACTCCTGCACAAATGTGCCACATGGGTACAAGCGATACTGATGCGTGCCACTTAAGAAGCATCTTTAATATGAACTAGATGCTAATGACTTAAATGCTGTTGTGTTTTCAGCACCGCCGTTACGAAAACCATTGATGTTCGCTCACGGCAATACTTTTATCTTTACTTCTGTTCCCCACCCCCACCCCTCAATCTATATAGTGGTGCCAAATGTTAATGAAACAAACCTTCCGATCCAAGTCGCAGTCTGACTGGCAGTTTTCGGGTGTCATTTTGGTAACTTACAAACAAACCAACAACACTTAAGGCCAGATTTTTTCAAACAAGCTCAGCTCCCATTCAGACTGTTATTGAAGGTAGGGTGACCAGATCGCAAGTATGAAAAATTGGGACACCTTTTTTGGGGGAGGGTGGGGGATAAAATTGCTTATATAAGACACCGCCCCTGATATAGGGACAGTCCCGATAATATCAGGGTGTTGGTCACCCTAACTGAAGGTGTTTGCAGACCGTCTGACTGATACTTGCTTAATGCCCCTAGCATATAGTGCTGTCCTGTTTACTTACCCTTTCTCCCGCATGCTCTTTCCCGTGTGAGTGGTTTTGGTAGCAGAGTCAAGTCCCACATCCTTTGCTTCGGGAATTCGCTTTGCGGATCTATTCTTCTGCCCATTCCAAATTCATTGCCCAGAACATGTGCACCCCGGGTTAGTTACAGAAACCAAAATGGATGACGTTAATTTGGGGAAGAGGTTGATTGGGGGGGGGGGGAGGCAAATTAGGAAAGAGAACCATGTTTCCTCCAGCTGCTAAGTTTATTTAGTGGCTGCATATCAATTTGTTTGAACAGGTTTCATTACAGAAAGTGCAAAGCCCCTGAGCATGTTTTAATATATGCTAATCCTTCCTTAGGCAGGAAATGGAAAAGGCTTGTTTACAGTTTAATTTCTAATCCATGTGGGCTGACAAGCTCCAAGCAGGGACATAAATAGAAAATCTGAAGTGACAAGGAGCGCTCACTTACAATAAACAGGGGCTGTTCTTCTCCCCCCCCCCAACCCCCCCATCTACAGTCTTATGCCAAAAGTACTACCTGGATCCAGTTTGTCACCTTATAATGTAGGGTTAGAACTACAGTTAAACTGCTCTTCTTTTTACGGCTGTCAGACGGACAAGAGATTATAACTCAGCAACAATATTAACCGCAAGGGAATATGCAAAACAATAAGTGGGTGGTCAGCCTCTTTCCTGCTGTGCTGAGCACACAAGGATCTATCAAGTCTATTTTGTCTATCTAGATATCGGTCTGTTTAAATATGCCCCCCCCCCCCCCATGAGAGAAGCATATGAATTGGAATATGGTGTCCTTTTGTGTCTTGGTTTGGCAACAGTAAATTAAGTTCAAGATTTTCAAAACCAGCAGTTTAAAGTTTGGCTCCTAAGTCCCTATTTAGGAATGTACAGGGGAGATTGTCAGAGATACCTATGGGATTTAGGAATACATGTGCCCATGAAAATCAGTGGGACTTCTGCTTCTTTTGGGGCTTCGGTTCTTTTGAAAATTTCCCCATAAGTAAATGAGCTAATTTTCAAAAGTGTTGAACACCACACAGCTGTTGTTAATTTAACTGGGAGTTTAGCAGTTTTGAAAATCAGATGGCTTCTTTATAGGCTTGGAAGGATTAGATTTTTATTGGTAAATGTTGGTAAACGTCAGTTTCACTCCCCCCCACACACGTGAACGCACACAAATTACAATATTTCCGTGGATAATTATCAGAATTCACAAATAGACACAGGAAGAAAAATGCGGCTTGAGAACTTATGAGAATTCAAGATAAAGATATTTATGATGTGTATATTTTGACGTGAGATGCTGGCATTTTGTGTTTTAATGGTTGTAAAGCTGTGACTTTTTGAATCTTAATGTCTGCAGTCACTAAATAATTGTCTGTGTCCTCCCGACCACCACCATGGGTTGCTTCTCCCATAATTTTCTGCAACTGTGAAAATTTAAATAAATAAAAATAGGAAAAAAATGGCTAAAACCCATCATTTTGCATAATTGTGAAAATATAAATGGATAAAATAGAAAAAAATACTTACAATTAAACATCCATATTATCTGTTGAAATTACATTAAAAAAAATCGAATTCTGCCAAGCCTTCTTATTTAGGAGTCTAAACAAGGGCTCTTAGGAGCTTAACTTTCTGCTCCTATCTTTGAAAACATTGGCCCGAGAGTTGCTTTTCTTCTGAGATGCAGAGATTAGGATAGTGGTAACTGACAACTGGGGGAATTCTTGATTTCTGCCCCAGACTTAGGGCTTGAGCCCATGCTGCTAGGCTCAATGGAGGCCCTTTCCATCAACTGGAATGGGAGCAGGTTCAAATCCCTGGTGCATTCCAAGGAGAAATAACCGGATCTGGAATCCGTAACTTGAACTGATTTTTTTTTCTTTACGTGACGCTCACTTCTACTCATTAAAGTTCAAATTTACAGGAGTATTTGTTTATATTAAGAGAAAGGGATCCATGAGTGCTGATCAGAAAGGAAAAGGTTGCAAAGTTGTGGCTGCAGGTTCTACTCAATACAAGGGATACTTCTTAAGGACAATAATGGTATTCATGTATTGCCTCAGTGTCACAGTACTTTACACCTACGCATCCAATGACTCTTCCACACCCGCCTGTGAGATGTCAGTGCTACTCACCACCATTTTACAGATGGGAAACTAAGGCACAGAGGAGTGTAGTCCCATATCCCCATCAGTGCACGGAGCTGGAGCTGAGCCTGGAGACCTGTGGCATATACACCCCTTTGCTTCCCAGTCCCATTGACGCTCCTCCATGGGGACATTGCAGGGTTTTATCCTGGCACAGCTTCAAGGAGGTGGGGGAGTCGGCGAGGCTGCTTCAGATTCTCCTCCTAAAACTTGTTCTGGGAACAAACAGAAATTAGTACAGAGAGAGGCTGTATTCTCATACACTGGCTTGCCCTTGTGTGTAGTGGAGATCCTCCTTCAGGGGCATGCGCTAGTACAGGAGGACCCAGGAAGCAGCATGTTGGTTGGACCTAGAGCAGAGTCAACGTGCCATCTAATGCAGATGCTCCTTTGCCTTCTGCGGACCCCCTGAGATCCACATGGATCCTGTGGGATCAATAGATTAATGGGACAGAACCACAGCTGAGCGAACTCTCCTCCTTGATGGAAGAATTCCTAAGGAACTCCATGGATCTGATTGGTGAACCTGGCTGAGTTCAGTGGAGTCCTGGAGGTATAAAACTGTGCCCAGGAGCTTCAACTCATGCTCCTTCCTCATCCCTACTCAGGCTAGTATCACAAAGGGGCCCTGACTGCCTTGAGTCACTGTTGTCAAAGGTGACAAACCCCATTTAGATTCTCACTTAACTGGATCTGCTATTCCTATGTAGTGTTAGGCATGTTGCTATTACTAGGTTGCCAGAGGGAGGGCACTCAGACTGTTCTTCATTAGCATTTGTTAAGTTATTAACAACCCCTCTCTAATTAAATCTCTACTTGTGTAAGATCAAATGCCAATCTAGGAGACCTGAGACTGGAAATGTTGATCAGTCATTCCGCCTGGTGGCTTTGCTGATGTAACACATAATGGGCAGTATCCTTCTGCAGACCCTAAACCGGGGACTTGGCTATTGACTAACTGGGAGCTGAACTTTTTGAAAAACCAGGTCCGCTTGTGGGTGCTGATCACTTGTGAAAATCTGTCCCTGCTCTGTTTTTGATAAGTCTATTTGTAGGGGTAGTCAACTGATGGAGTGGGGGGCCAAATCTGGACCACCAGACGCTTTTGACCGGACCACAAAATCTTTTTGGTTTTGTTTTATTATTTATTTTTGTTGCTATTGCCATATGAAAAATGTCTCTGGAGTCTGGACCGAGACTATACCTTGACCAAGAAATTTGGACCTTGACACAAAACAATGGACTACCCCCGGTCTATAGGATGTTTATGAGAAAATGGCAGGATGACAATACCTGCAAGGCTACTACTTCAGCAAAACGCAAAGATGGTTCTCCTGCGGTTGGACTGTGAACAGGCTTGAGTAAGAGTGGAGACAGCGAATATTCAGTGATGTCGCCTTGGCCCTGAAATTAACCCCCCACAATCTCCCCTTTCAGGGAATGTTGCACTGGGGATTCCCTGGTGGAATAGGGAGGACGGTTGAATGGACAGGGTGAGTTGTACTTTGGATGGGGTGAGGGGTTAATTGTAGCCATTTATATGTTTGCATGGTGTTGTAAATAAATATTGTATTGTACCTGCGGGGATGGGCAGGTGTATTTTAAACCCAAAGAAATAAATGTAGACTGTGAACAAGAAAAAAGTGAATATGTTAAACAAAGCACGTGACGTGAAGCATTTGTCAGCTCTCTGGGCCTGATTCTTCTGTGCCTTGCACCTTGAGCAGTCATGCCCACCTGTGCAAAGTACGTATAACACAGCACATCCTAAGTGGGTTCCATTTTTACCTCAACTTTGTCCTGCTGCAAGCGACTGTGCCAGGTGCACAACAGTGGAGAATCATGACCTCTCTTTACAAAATAAAACAGTTCAATGATTCAAGTAAATGGCTAGAGAGGGTGGTCTGGTGGCTCAGGCCAGACACCGGCACTCCGGCGAGCTGCATTCTGTTCCTAGCACAACCACCCTCCCTCCTGTTGGCCAGCGTCTTCACTTGGAGTGGGTGTGGGGGAAGTGTCTTAACTTGAGGTAAAATCCCAATCAAGACACAGCACTTCATCACTTTCACATGAGTTAGCAGGTAAGGGTAAGGACTGGGGGGTCCTAGTCTTTCACATGACCTGCTAGCTTATGTGACAACTGCAACCTACCTGCCTTGTCTTCCATAGGAATTTACACCAAGTTAGTAAACTCAAGTTAAAATCCATGAGTTAATCCATCTCTTTTCCTAGTGAAAATACAACCTCTGTAATGCTGGCTGAGTTACGGCCTCCCTCTGTGCCTGTTAGGTGTGTGTGCAGTGGGAATAATGATTTCCACTGTAAGCTTTCTGGGGCGGGGTTTGTGTATGCAGCGCCTGACACACTCAGCCCCTGCTCTCTTGGTGCTGTCATAATATGAATAGTGGATGAGAGGAATGCCTCCTCTGTAAGTAGTCATTGAAAATACAGCATTATAACACACGCTGTCTGCAGTTCTGCTGGCTGGTTATGCAGTGCTGGGGGATTTGTGGAGTTCTGTTTGTTTGTTAGAGCTGGATGGATACCACATAGATACCTGGGACCCCCAAAATGTAAAGTAATTACCCCCAAATTATGGCGGTGCTTGCACTATATTCAACACCCTTGCTACAGCATGAAGGAGCAAAAGGGAAGATGGGTGGGGGAAGCAATGTAAGGTATGAAGATTAAGAGTGCAGCAATCAGAAGAGCAGGTTTAAGTCTGGTTGCAGACTTTTTTTTTTTTTTTCCCTCTGTGTCTGCCTCCATCTCTCTAATGCATTTCCTTCTTCCCTAAAGGCCAGCAACTGGCACGCGGCACATGCTGCTAATGGATCAGCAGAGGCACCGTACAGCTGTATCCCTCTGACACATACAGGTGTTTGCAGGAGGCAGTCACATGATTGCGGAGATCACCCAGAGCTATTGTAAAGAAAGAAACAGGCAGGCCACATATTCCCAACTGGCTCTGATTTTTCCTCCTCCCCTAGCAGGATCCATATTTTTGCCACAGGTATGATTTTCACTCTCCTCCCCCCCGCCATCTTGATTATGATTCACTGTCCTATTTCCCTAACCTTCTCCAAATGCGTGGCCGATTGTCTGAGCAGTGATTAGATGGGCCCACAATTCTCCACTTCTCGCTGGCTGTACAACCGCTTTCCGTCAGTTGATCTGATGGAGGGAGAAGGGGAAGTGAAACAGCGTCTGGATTTTTACTCTGTGCTATGATTAGATTTCTGAGACAGAGCTGACACTGTGCTGTTTGTCAGAGGGTGTCCTTTTCATGCTACCTAACTCCCATACAGTGCTTTTCGTCCATAGTTATCAAAGTCTAGCATTGGCCTGTTTAAACCCAGGGTTGTGGGTTCAATCCTTGAGGGGGCCATTTAGGGATCTGGGGCAAAAATTGGGGATTGGTCCTGCTTTGAGCAGAGGGTTGGGCTAGATGACCTCCTGACGTCCCTTCCAGCCCTGATCTTCTGATTCTATGAAGAGGCCTGTATCATTATCTCCTTTAAACACAGGGAAACTGAGGCACGGGGAGGGGACGTGATTTGCCTTAAGCACCCAATAAACCAGTGGCAGAGCTGGGAATTGAACCTAGGTCTTCTGAGTCCAACCCCTAGGCACCACTACCTCCCTTAATGGGTGTGACTGCACCAACACTGCAAAGTGCAACAGCAGCTGAAACAGTGGCACGATGGGGGCTGTTCCTCTAATTTATTTGTGTGTGAAAGTGTTGCCAGCTCAGCACAAGTCTAGTGATATTTGCTGTGTTTGTCAAAGCCTTGGCCCCGGGAGTCATGTGAGTGTGTGAGAGACTCTCAGCTTTCATTTAAAAAAAAAAAAAAATTTCTAGCCCCCATGACTGCAAAGAGAAGCTTGAAAGCTTGGCCCCTAAAGGTTCAAAAACCAGATGCACATTAAAAAAAAAAAATCCAAGGTTTATTACATCTTAAATCTCGTTATTTTTTAAGCCAGTCTCACGACTCATGGAAAGACCAAAACCTTTGCCAACGTAGTGAGAAAATGATTACAGAAATAGAACACAGCGGCTCTCGCTAATGTCAGTTGACGTAAACATTCTCCTCTTCTTTGTTTTGTTCCCGGCTCTGCTTTCATCTCCCCCATTCTACTGATCTGGTTTCTTTTCAAACCAGCTTCTGTTTCCAAAACCAGAGGCCTAAGGTGAAGCTGCTAAGGCCGGTTTTAGGAAGACGGTACGCCAGTATTGCAGGATAGGCTGTTTGAGCAGTTGTGTAAGCCATCTCCCATATCACACCCTGGCTGTGTAAGGAGTGGCTGTTACTGCACTGAAAGGAAGTAAGTGAAGCCGGTTTCTCACAACCCAGCAAGTCCTATGCAAATCCCCAAAGTCCTTGGGTAGGTCAATGTCCGCCTGCATGCTGCAGCCTGGGCAAGGGCCTTGTGTCAGCGGGACAACCTGGCCTGTGCTAGGGCTGTCTTTGGGCCTGCCTCTCTCTTTCTGGTAGGATGCCGAGGCTCAGCTGAGCAGCACGACATGCGTGGGAGCCACGTTCCCTCTGGCCCAGGACTGGCGAGGTAAACCACTATAGGCTAGGACACCCGCGGCAGGCCCTCTGCTACCTGCTGCTGACATGGGGTCCACCTAGACGGGCTCATTTACATAACCCTGCCCTTACCTGTGGTGACTCCACCTTCACTTGTATATTATGCCAGGCCATCTCCACAGGCCCATATGACTCCCTCTGACTGTACGGGATGGCAAGTCAGGGTCCTTACTATTGTCATTGCAGACCACCTGCTCCTGCATAACCTAAGGGCCCAGGGTAGGGGGCCTAAATTTGGCCAAAGTAGGTAACCTGATTTTCAAAAATGCTGTGTACCCAGAATCATCTTCAGCAGCAGCTAACCTGGTGCTGTGTGCCCTTTTTGAAAATCTCCACCCGTCGTCTCATGAGGCCGATTTTTCACTCGTGTTCTATTTGATGTCATTCTTTGATGGCTATTTACATTTTATTGTCTCACTTTCTGTGTATCTCATCTCCCCTCCTTCTTCTTCTTCTTCTGTCTTGCATCTGCTTTGAATCTCTGCATTCTCTCTCCTCTGCACTCCTCCTGCTTGTGGAGCCCACTGGTCAGCATGTTGCCACTCCCTCTGGGCCTGATCTGCAGAGGATGCGAGGCTGTTACAAGTCCCCACGCCACCCCCGAGCCTGGTTCTTTTAGCTCAAACTCTGGAGATTCAGACCGAGTTTTAGTTCATTTCCCTGCAGCGCTGGCTGTTACAGTTGCATTCACCTACACTTCTCTTGCTTTTCTCCAGTTCCTTTTCCCATCCTCCCACCCCCCGCCCCCGCCCGTTCTCCCTTCTCCTTCTTGAGCTTCACGCCTTATCCATGCCCTAAAGACCCATTTTTCTAACCCAGTCCAAAGTCCTGAGGTGGGTCTTGTGTGATAATGGCGGACAGGAATCACTGATACTTGCTGAGGGGGTAAAATTTGTTTTACAGCTCTGGCTGAAAAGCTCAGGCCAGCTCTGCTCATTGCTAAATAACCAAACCCATTCATAGAATCATAGAATATCAGGGTTGGAAGGGATCTCAGGAGGTCATCTAGTCCAACCCCCTGCTCAAAGCAGGACCAATCCCCAACTAATTCATTCTAACCTGTGACCAAATAAAATCAATGACCCGGGCCGAACTGTTGCTGAGTGAAGGTCACGGTTTCAAGTTAAGAAGATCTTTACATTCTTGCATTCTGTGGCATTGAAGCCTAAAGCCAAACCACCAAATCCTCAGCTGGTGTAAATCAAAGTAGCTCTCTTGAGGTCACTATAGGCTCGGTGAGGATCTGGCCCGAGACCATCTAGGATTCATTTGTATATTTGTGAGCCAGAATTCTAAGAGATGGGGACAACAGGGGAGACTTTCAAAGGCACAAAGGGCAGTTAGGTGGCCAATTTCCACTGACTTTCAAAGGGAGTTACTCATCTAACTGCCATTTGCCCTTCATAACTGAATGACAGTTAATGGCCTGTGTTGTGCAGGAGATCAGACTAGCTGATATAATGGTCCCTTCTGCCCTTAAACTCTATGAATCTATGAAAATCAACCTGTAAGAGAGCAAACCTCCCCAAAATGTGTATAATGCCAATTTTTGTAGTCCAGATTTTTAAGTAGTCAGCTTATCTACTTAGCAATGGGAGGAGGAGGCATTAGTCCAGATATGGATTCAGAGTTTGCAGTCTGGGCCGTTCCCTAGTTGTCACCAGTTGCGCTCTCACAGCGTAGTGACTCCAGGTTGGGAACAAGCATCAACCTCAGTAGACAAATTCTTCAGAAACAAAGGCCATGATTTTAAAAAATCAGTACCTAAGGTTAGACTCTTTGATCCTTCCTTAAGTATTTAAATAAGTGGCCTGATTTTCAAAACTTCTAAGAACCTAGCATCTCCCTGAAGTAAATGGGAGCTGCTGGGTGTCAATACTTGTGAAAGTCAGACAATTTATGTAGAATCTTGAATATAAACTTATGAGAAAAACTGGTCAAACACTTCCCACCAAACATTTTTTTCATAAAATATGTTTTTTTGATTAATCAACCTTTTGCAGGGAAAAGAGATCTGTTTTTTATGAGGGAAAAAAATGGATTTTCAGCCAAAAACTTTTTTTTTTCATTTTTCAGGGGGGAAAAAATCAGTTTTCTGTTACCCAAAACATGAAGAATTTCAAAGAAAAAAATTAATGATTTTTTTCTTTGAAGTTTTATTAGGGATGGGGAGGAATTAATTTCCTGAACAGCTCTATTTATAAGCCTAATTTTAGATCCTTATTTTTTAATATCTTGGCCAAAGTTCTGGTAGCTTTGTTGTCACTGGATGTCACTTATCCATAATTAAACAAAACAGGAAGAAAAACAGAAAAATATATGATAGAGAAATGGAATGTTCTCAGGCTAAACAGAAGGTTTTTCAAAGTTTTCCAGGAGATATCAGCAGTTCTTTAAACTTTTGCTGTAAGTGATAGAATTTCATATACAATTCCCCTCTGTACACTAAAATTTAAAAAAGGATAAAATGCTAACTACATGCCAAAAAAACTTTTTTTTAAAGGAATTTTAGTTGTGGTTATTACTTGTCAGTAAACAGTGAATTATTTGGCCAATAATGTATGTATTTAGATGACTAAATAGCTATGCAAACATTTCACCTATCCCCTTTGATCCTCCATTGTAGTACTGATCTGACAATGCTGTTTCTTATCAGTGGCCTACATAATATATCAATGAGCCAGCCAGTCCCACTGCCCAAAGGCAAGTGCTGTAGCTAATAATTACAGCCAACCCCCTGCAATTTAGCAGATGAAGAGAAAATCTGCATTTTCTATCCCCAGCTCTGACCCATAATTGGCAAACTGGGTCAGGAGAGAGGTTTCTCACATGTTACTCTAAGCAACAAACACCCGTCTACCTCCCACCACACACTGCTACACACAGACTCAAAACTCAGCGTGCGATTTAAAGCTGTAATTCTATCCCTGCTCACCAGGAGTCTGTAATAATGCTGAAAAGACTCTCACTCCAACTAAAACACAGTGGAAATACCCTTTTTAAACTCACCCCCAACTGAATCATTTGCCCCATGAATGAATATTAATGGTAGTGTCATTCAAAGACCTAACAAACCAGGATTGTGGCAAAGACATACAGAACTGAGCAGTTGTCATAATTCTGTATTTATTCTTCCTAGAGCGGTTGCACATAAGGACACAAACGCACATAAGGACACAAACAAGCATCAGGACCCACCCCCACAGCGCACACGCACTCCCTGCCCCAGCAAGTTTATGGTTTAGGAGACAACTCAAAATCGAAACGGACCGATGCTAATTTTTGCTCAGGAATTTATCTAAAGGAAGAGCAAGAAAGCAGAATTAATGCCTGCAGCGATTTAAAGATTTCCTGGAACAAATAGTTAGGGGCTGCGCCTTCCAGAGGCGTGGGGCAGGGTGGGGAGTTGGCGGGCGGGGTTCATTACTCCTGGCACACCCCCTGCAGGCGGGGTTGTGATGAGGCCCACGTAGGACAGTCTATAGCTGTCCGAGGCCAAACCTGTGCGGAGGGAATTCTCCCAGCCGTTTGCATGCGATTGACAGCCTCTCTGCACCCCCACAGAGGCCTACAGCAGTGAAGAGAATCTCACCCATTTTTATCCAGACTTTGCTAATGAATTCTGGAAACACAATCAATCAGTTCTCCTTGCCCACCCCTGGACATATGCACACCCCTTTGGCTTGATGGGGGGAGGGGGGAAAACCTCTCCGCCCTGCACTGATTTATAACAAGCTCTGAGGATGGGTTTCTCCATCTTTCTAGCCAATTCCCTTGCCTGTTTGCCTTCACTAGAGCAGCATCCGCTTACAGCTGCTTGCCTGCCGTATCGCAGCTCGCAGGATCCAAGTGCGGCTGCGCACTGCAAACCCTTGATCTGTGCTTAATGTGGCCCCCCCTGAAACCTGGCCCCATGCCCACTAGGGACTGCATTTCAAGGCATATCCCTATTAGCTTATTTTGATGTTTTTATCTTTCTGTGATTGGGAACCATTCTCTACAGCCAAAACAGACACTTCTCTGCAGGCGCTGAGTGAATTTTTAGCTGTCCTCTGAGGAGGAAGCTTCAATAAAACATGAGGCCACTACCAAAGCTGACTGGCTTGAGTGATGTAACATCTCATGCGGTTCGTGCATTTCTCTGTACGTTTACACTCGTGTGAACATTAGCTTGGCTGCCCTGTCTCGCTTTAAGTGAAGGCTTGCACGCAAACATGGCCTCCCCGAAAGTTACCTCAGGCTAAAGCACTTCCATCATCGACCAAACGAAGCATTACACTCGGTCTCTGGTGGTTAACTCGGCCTGCAATTGGGCTGGGGCTCATGTTTTATTGATAGTGTGAGATTGTCCTTTTTATTTCCAGCCTCCCGCAGCAGGTGAGCTTGTCATATTCGCTAAGAGAGAACCAGAGTAGATTGCCAGGCACTTGTGTGGATTGTTTCCCCAGTTCTTCATTTCTGTTGAGAGGCACGCAATATAAACAAAGTTTTGCTTAACGGCTGGAACATTTGTCACCGATTTTGAGACACGCAAGCCTCCACTTTGGAGCTAGGAAAACATTGCAGAGTTCCTCTCCCCACTCCCCCCCTCATTAACCCTGTGAGTGCTGACCTTAATTTCCTTCAGTGATAAAATAAAGGAAAACCACAGGCTCGCTGTGCAATGGAACTGGCAGAGAGCAGATCCGCAGAGTGAATTCCTTTCCCCTTGCAGCAAGGAGAGGGAGGTGGGGTGGGCTGGAAGGCTGGCTGTCCCCTACTCCAGTTTCTTAACCCCCCACCCCCCGCTTCCGAAAGCTGAAATAACTAAAAGCTCAAGTAGTCAATGCTGGAATGGAGAGAAATTAATCAAATTAAGTCAGTTTATTTTTATGTTCATATTGAAGTCTCCTGGGATTCTTCTTTAAACTGGGCCAGTTCTTCCATCTCAGGCCCTTTAGTATGGACTAGGAAAGCCCTTGCTGGAAGGAAGGAAGATTGATTGATTGACATGTTGAAAAGCTCCTCCGGAAATAATAATACTTCTCCAAGCACAGTAGCAGGACTCTGTAAGCGCTCTGGGCAAGAGAGCTTTACCCTAAGTTTGTACCGTCTCTAGCATAACAGGGCCCTGACTCTTCTGTCAGTGCTACTGCGGTATAAATGTCAAATTCTCAGCATCATCATCTCCCAGGAATTTGTCCATTTGACCTTTACACATATTTTTGCAGATTGCAAAGCGGGGAATGTTACTGTCGGGTGGGTAAGTCTGGTAGAGTGATCGTCGCTCTGTGGCTGAGATAAGCTTTGGTGCAACTTGGCTGGGGCAGAAGGGCAGGCAAAGTGGAAGGGTGCTCACCCCGCCCTAGATTCTGTGGCTGGCCAGGAAGTGGTTTGACTCGGATGTAAACCAGACAAGTCCTGTTCCGGGGACTGCAGGAAAAGGTAGCACAGAGCCATTCTGCAGGTTTTGTGTCACCTGGGGAATCCTCCTGTGCAGAAAGAATTCCCGAGAGGCTGGCTTGCTGGTTTTTCTGCTCTCTTCCTTCAATGGAGCTAATCAAGAGGGGCCACAGTGGAACCCCAAATTGGAGCCAGTGGTTATAGGGCAGTGAGGAACTGGCTGAATCTCTGGACTGTTCATTTCCAGACTTCTTAACAATTGGGTCATTTGGGGTTGTTGCTGTTGGAGGTTTTTTTTTAACGTGTAGAATTTTTGACTAGTGTTGTGGACTCCATTGGAACACACTTTCCACCGTCACGCTTGTTTCAATAAAGTTTTTTGTTTGGGGGAATTTCCCTGTGTTTTTAGTCAACCAAGCTGATGTATGAGGTCAGCAGCAGGAGGAAGGGAACCCTTGCCCCACCAGGTCTTGTGAGGCCCCCCTCCAGCAGACATTAGCAGGTCCATGGAAGATATAGCTATGTGAGAGAGTTACGTCAGGGTGCAATGTGGAAGTAGCTAACAATATGGGGATGGGGAGAGGGCCCCTTTTGCTATCTTGAAAACTTGAAGGACATTCAAGTCAATGACAAAATTCCCCTTTACTTCAGTAGAGGAGGATTGGCCCCTAAGTGCCTAAGAGACTTATATCCAGAAAATACAAAATGTTGAAAGTTTTACAAGTGGATAAAGAATTATTTCTGCCCTGTCCCCCTCTATACTTCCTCTGTACCCCATCACCTTCCATGGCTATCCCTTGGGATGTTTATAACTAGAATAAATACATCTCCAGTAAATGTAGGTAGGTAGGAAATAATCATGTAATGACCCCATGGGGCTGGAGTGGATAAGCTCATAGAACTTTTCCACCTCTAACTTGTACAATTCTGTTGGTCTGCTATGCCATGCTTAATATCTGTCCAGTCCTGGAGATTCAGGACTAGTCATTGAAGAAGAGGCCAGGCATAGAGAGGTAACATTGGGAATAAGCCACAGTGAGGGTCTTGGCACCTAACCTAAACCGTGGCACCTAAAGAGGTATGGAGTAAGGGTAGGATGAGGAGCCATCAAAGAAGAAGAGTTTGGAATGGCCAGCAAGGTAGGAAAAAGACAGGGATACCATAGCGTTATGGAAGCCTGGAGTAGGGTGGAACCAGGGGAGGAGAGAGCTAGCCTTGAGGGAAGAGTTTCACAGGCACTGGGGAGATGGAGAAGAACAGGAAGGGGTGGTTATAGTAAGGAGGAGGCTATCAGTGACCTTAGGGCCATGGAATGGAGAGGGCAGAAGGCAGGAGAAAGATGGTGGAAGGAAAGTCTAGGAGGAGACAAGTGGAGGAGTAAGCCGTAGTAGCAGTTGGAAACATTTCTTGGATAGGGGACCCAAGTACATAGTCTTTGGCCTGCAGAAATGAGCTGGGAAGATGACGGAGGACAGAAAGAGTTAACAATTATGAGAAGGAAAAAGAGCTGAGGGGGAATGTGATAGCTGGGACAAGTTGCAGAATTAGCCATGGATAACAAAAGGCGGCCATAATTTGGCATAGTCCTGTGACCTCTCCAGAGTTGTTCTGCAGGACAGGCAGGCATCTGGTATGAAGGGCGGGCCTGGACTGGGCGAAGCAAGTTGAAAAATAAGAAGGATGTGGAGGTATGAATGACGCTTGAGTGAGGGGAGGAGACGATGCTGAGGTGATGGGGGAGAGGAGGCAGTGGCGTCGAGGGGATAAGAGGGAGGAGGTGAGGTGGTAGGAGACGAGGCAGAGGAACTCATGGGGTGAGAAGAGGATGGAAAGTAATAAGGGGAATGGAGAACAGATGGATGAGGTGAAATAGTGAAGTGATTAGGAGGGCAGGTGGTTGAAAACGGGCAACAGCTGCATTGCAAAGTGAGATGGGCAGGGTGTCGGGTGCTTCAGGGTAACGTATTGCTGGTAGTGACCGAGGATTCAAAGGTGAGGACAGGGGAAGGGAGCATTAGGAGAACAGGCCAGTGCCGCAGAAGTAGAGCGAGGTCACTGTGCTGACTGCTTCCCTGAGGCTGTGCAAACAGGCCGCTGGGAGGAGATTGCATGGGCTGATGCTCCTCCGTGGTGCATTGAATGGCCTTCAGCCCCAGGAGATGTAATTCTTTCACAGGCCTCCTTGTGCTCTGCCAGGTCTGCATGATGTGGGGCTAGTCCAGGTGATTCAGGGTCACTGTATGTGACAGCAGAGCAGGGTTATGTGTGGCTGCTAATCAATCCCTTCCCCAAATGGTCACCACGCTGGGGAAATTAATCTCCATCGCCTCCATTCTGGCATGAAAAAACAAGCCATTAATTACTTCTGCTTGCCTATGACAGCTTACAACCTATCATGTGTTCCCAGCTGCCCCCCGCCCCATCCTGGGCTTAAGTCCTATTGATTTTCAATATGATTTAGGCTCCTAAATCACTCAGGTGCTTAGAAAATTGTGCTCAGTGTCTTCCACTTATTTTGCACAGAATAAATGACTACACGAGATGCAGGACAAGGCAATGTATGTCTCAGGTGAATGAGGCTCCACACAGGTTCTGGGGTGTGCACTGCTGGGTTCAACTGCAGGTTGGGACCTGAGGGAAAACCGTGATTTTTGGCTACTGCCATAATGACCCTGTGTATCCCCCCAGGTCACATTGCTGGTAGCGGACCTCCACTCAAACCAAACCAAACCCAACAGCTGAAGAAAGGGCTCTGATTACATCCAGACCTAAGTTATCTAGAATTCCCTCACGTGGTCCATACTTTCCCAATTGTTAGTTGAAGTCTGGGAAAAGTGACAAAGGCTTATTTACATGATTGGGTTTTATTTTGTCTTTCATCTCTTCAGAGTGTGTGTTTGGTTTTGCATTGTCAGAGGACTGGTGACAATCCTTTGAAATGAAAGACAAGAAATGTATATTGTATAGAATTATATGTTTACGTATAAGCATATACCTTAATAACCTAGATCAGTGCCACTTCAGATAGTTGTGTAGATTAAACAGGTAAATGCTTTGAAGATGAAAATGCCATAAAGTGCTAAACACTGTATTGTTATTTGTATGTTTGCTTTCCAGTTAACGCGTGGCATCAAATGCCCTCTTATGTTATCAGACTGCAAGGAGTAGCGTATCCTAAAACGATAAAGCCCTGCAACCCATCTTCATTAGCCTAGAACTGAAGAAAGTGCCCTCTAAAAACAGTAAAACATCTGCTCAAGTGTTTTTGTATTCCTCTTTCCATAACATTTTCTGCATTAATGTAATCAGGCAAAAGATTAGTTTATCATTTGGCTTTTTTTTAATTTTTACCATTGTCAAGCTGTCTTGCAGTGGCTCGAGAGCACAAGTACCAACATCAGAGCAGACAAATAAGGAGCAGGGCGCAAACACTAAATTGGTTGTGAGTCCTGCACTTAGATTTCACCAGCCAAATATCAAGTGTTA
Organism: Chelonia mydas; assembly: GCF_015237465.2. Lineage (NCBI taxonomy): Eukaryota > Metazoa > Chordata > Testudines > Cheloniidae > Chelonia > Chelonia mydas. The sequence continues at coordinate 10,019,776 of NC_057852.1, read as the reverse complement.
ATTCCTCAGTTACTGTAACAGCCTGAACATGGAGGCATAGACAGTCGCCCTGGATATTCTGATCTCTCTCACCACCCAGACGAGCCTGCCTTTGTGATAGATGGTCCCTTCCAGCACAGACCAGCAATACTCAGGTTATTCCCAATCCCAAAGGTCCGGTCACTTATCCCAGGTCAGTTGCTCCTTAGATCTCACGCCAAAGACGACACTTGTAGCCAGTCCTGTAATAAACTATATACAGATTTATTAATGGAAAAAGGAAACAAGAGCGTTACTTACAAGCTTAAAGCAGGTAAACATATGTACACAAATGAGTTACAATCTTAAGTTTCAGAAGATAATAGAAGCTTCTAGAATACGCTAGTTCTACACGTCCTTTAGGGCTAACCCAGGCTAAACAGCTAGGGATCTCTTGCTTATGCCTAGAAAACTGTGCCCTCCAGAGTCTAAGTAGCATAGAGATACAGTTCCTTTTGATTAGGAGTTTTTATTCCCTTCCCCACTTGTGCTTTGAGCTGCAAAGTTATCTGATGGGAGAAATTCACTTGCATGACTCATCTTCATGGGGCTGGAGGGAGACCAATGAACAAAGTTTTTTGTCCCCTTTCATGTTTCACAATAGTTTGTCTGGTGTTGACGGGCCTTCCTTGTTGGCCAGGATGTAACACCTTCTGTTGGAGATCAGCACTTTATGCTAGTTAATGTCTCCCTCCCGTCTGGTGATTTTACACAGTCCCAGAGGCTTAAGACAAATGCTTAAATATTACCTTACAATATGGGATGCAGATGTTATAAGTCAGATTAATGCAGACAGCAACATACAAGCATGCAATAAAGTCTAGCACATTTGCATAATTCTAATACCTATTTTTAACAATACTAACACAGAGGTGAACCAGGCTGATCCAGCTCTATTTGTCAGTGTTCCACTGAGGCAGGGGCCCCTTGGCATGAGCTGGCATCCGGTCAGCCTGGTATTTTAGAAAATAGCTCATTTTGAGTGTTATAAAAGAAAAGGACAGTCAGTTATTTATTAAGTTTTATGTCACAATTTGGGAAGATTGGCCTTAATTTACTTTTGCTATCAGGGACTTCATCAAAGGAACGAAAGAGCCGTTTGTCAGCACTTTCCCTAGTGCCATTAAGTAAAAATAGCAAAGCCTTAGAGCACTATCAACTGGCTTTTTCTGTTTGAAAAAGCCGGCACAGAAAAATATTAATTGGATTTCTAATTATATTGATATATCCAGAGCATTTCCAAGAGCTATCAGCCTGTTAGTTAATGTGTGCTCTTTACTGCCAGCCTCTGAGAAGAGAGACATTTCCCAAAGAGTGCTGCCCAGCCAATGGGAATGGAAGACAGTCAAAGGCTAGTGGGGTGAAAAAAGACACTGCAATGAGAGAACTGAAAAGCATAACTTATTTTGTTTTCAAGCCTTCTTTTAAATAAATACCACAATAGCAAGGTGTGCAGAATAGACCAAAGAATCAATCTTTGATAGCCAATGGCATTAACATTGCTGTTGCATATTCCTGTATAGTGATAATCCCTATCGGACTGGTCATGTGTTTAAAATTAGGCTTTCAGAATCAGGGCCATAGCTGGGTAACAATAATTACACTGCAGAAGAAACCAAATGGTCTGAGATCAACAGCAGGGGTTATTTGTGTTTCCAGCAATTTGCAAATCATTTTTAGAATTTTCCCCCCACACTTTAAAGCCCTTTGAAAGAATTATTCTTCCTTCCCCCGATTTCAGTTATGGTATTGTTGTGTGGGAGCAATTTTTCAATTAACAAAAATGTTGATTCTAATCAGATTTCCAGCTATAAATTAAGACTAAGAACTACCAGATTCAGGAGATACTGAAAAGGGCTGCTTACTCAGTTATGACAAATGAGTGTCCGAACAAATAGAGGGCCTGATCCATTGAAATCTGTGAGAGTCTTTCATCTGTTTTGGATCAGGCCCATCATATCATATAGGCAAATAGTTATAAAATATGTATCCTGCTTCTCTTCTCTTTGCAGTTTCTCTGTGAGTGTGCGCGGAGGGCAAGGATCACTTGACTACTCATTTAACATAAGCAAATCTTTTTCGAGTTTTCATGAGAACAATTCTAATAAATAGAGCAGGCACTGCACATAAAATGCCTGGATGTTACACTGTTAGAACAGTGCAAGTTGTTTTCACGCCAACATTCATATGCACAACTTTCTTTAATATGCAATCCCCTTGTACATATCTTTGGTTAAGAAATACAGTAAATACTGCATTTTGTGGGTGTGTGAATAAGGTCGGGCATATGTCCCTAGCCTTCACATGTGAAGTTTTTTTGTAATTAGCTTTCTATTAAAGTCCTAGATAGACATCCTACATTTAGAACAATAATGCATGTTTCCATGATATATATAAACTTAATTTACCACAAATATTCCATTTTCAGAATGAAAGATTGACAGTATGTGGGCAGATAGGGCATTCATTTTTGCCATTTGTTTTGTGAAAAACAAAAATAACATTTGAGTGTTCTAGTTTGGGTAAGAAAAGGTTAAAAAGTACCAGACTGTGGTATAATTACCAAATTACGACATCTAATTTGTAGGTTTCACTTGCTAATTATGTGTGATACATGGGTGGCTAAGGGTGAATATCAAGCCAAAGAATCCATTCTTTTGTCTTTGTAAATTTGTTTTGATTTGTAGGAGGAACAGAGAAGGAACGGGTTTCACCACATCAAATTGCATCTTCCTCTTTCAATTGCCAGAGTAAATAAAAAGGAAATCTACATTGCTGGTTTTTAGATTCAGTAAAGCCAAGAAAGAAAGGAAGGAAGGAAAGGATGCAATTGAAAGATGCTTTGTACGCTCCTGTAGTTTAAAATTTGCATGAGCAATATCCTCAGTGCCCTGAGTCTTCTCAGTGACTGTTTTAAAAAACAATATTTGAAAGACTATTCTTAAAATCGGTACAAAAGCCTCAGTGTTTACGGTCCTGAGTTTTCAAGCACTGTGATCAATATCGGTGTTCCCTGGTAGTTGTAATATCAGATCATACACAAATACCAACTGTATCTTTGAAGACAATCACTTTATACTCTTCCCTGCTTTGTAAATTACTTCAAATGTTATCTAGTCAATATTAAGCATGATTATTTACCCTGTCAAAGTGGATGCTTTTTAATTAATTTTGAAGCTCTGAAAATAGATTCTGCTTCCCATTTGATAGGTGGTGTTAACATTCTGTCAGCAACTGAAGTTCTGGGGACTGTAGGAAAATTTAAATGTATACACAGCAGAAGGTTGCAGAAAAACAGAGCTTCTGAACTAGATTGTGAGAGCAGGAAGGAGGATCAGAATGACCTACGTTTTGCCCTTGCAAGCAGAAAACCTGATCATCAAATGAAAGACAAGTAAATAATTAGTTTATGCCTGCTTATTTGAACAGCCGATAGGTTTATGTTAATACTGAAACCAAGCTATTCCTTCGTGAACTTTCTTGAAAACCTGAGTTACAAGGTTATAAGCGTAGATGTCTTTTTATAACAAATTGGTTTATCTGTGGAACAGATAAATTTGAAAATATATTTCCAAACAATAATCAGTCTGATAATGGATTGAATTCATCACTAGTATTTGCTGATTTTTTAGGAAGCATTAATTTTACTGATTTTGCAAAAGTAAATGTTTTGGGTTTTAGATCAGTAGGGTTTCCCCTTCTAGAAATAATTGCTGTTCTTATTTTAAAAATCTGAGATACATTTGCGTTCAAATTTAAATCCTGAAAATACGGTCTCAGCACTTCTCTGGGAGTTACAATATACAGTAAAATCCCAAATCCAAGTTGTGGTATCCTGGACCTTGCACTCTAGTGACGTCCCACTGAAATCAATAAGACTTTATATGGGTGTGTCATAAATATAAAGGGTGTCATAAATATAAAGGTAAACACCTTTAAATCCCTCCTGGCCAGAGGAAAAACCCTTTCACCTGTAAAGGGTTAAGCAGCTAAGATAACCTCTCTGGCACCTGACCAAAATGACCAATGAGGAGACAAGATACTTTCAAAACTGGGGTGGAAGGAGGAACAAAGGTCTTGTCTGTCTGTGTGGTGCTTTTGCCGGAACCAGAGCAGGAATGCAGGTCAGAACTCCTGTAAAAAGTCAGTAAGCAATCTAGTTAGAGATGCGTTAGATTCTGTTTTGTTTAAATGGCTGATAAAATAAGTTGTGCTGAATGGAATGTATATTCCTGTTTTTGTGTCTTTTTGTAACTTAAGGTTTTGCCTAGGGGGGTTCTCTATGTTTTGAATCTGATTACTCTGTAAGGTATTTACCATCACAGAGGTGATTCTTTTACTTTTTCTTTAATTAAAATTCTTCTTTTAAGAACCTGATTGTTTTTCATTGTTCTTAAGATCCAAGGGTTTGGGTCTGTGTTCACCTATGCAAATTGGTGAGGATTTTTATCAAGCCTTCCCCAGAAAAGGGGTTCTAGTGCTTGGGGGGATATTTCCAAGTGTACACTTCCCCTGTTCTTTGTGTAACACTTTGGTCATGGCAGCGTTCAACCTAAGCTGGTAAGAATAAGCTTAGGGGGTCTTTCATGCAGGTCCCCACATCTGTACCCTAGAGTTCAGAGTGGGGAAGGAACCTTGACAAGGTGCAAGGAGTGAAGTTAATTAACCCTGATGCAAGATCCTGCTCTGAAATGGTTACATATTTCATTTGTGAATTAAATTTCATATTAAAGCTAGATCAACTTTTAAAATAAAGTTTATTTACTAATGTTCACTCAAATAATATAAAAACAACCCCACAAAAATATATGTAAGGAGATGTGCCCCGATTAAAATGAGATGGAAAAGTGTATATGGAAGACTGGAAATTGAATACATTTTGAGTCTCAGACTCGAAGGTCCCAAAGTAAAATACAGGTCAATATCGTGTTTGTAGTATGGGCCTGATTAGTTTATTCTTAATCACATAACTAATTCTTACATATATGAGTAGGCCAACTGACCTCCATGGAACTAATCATGTGTCTTAATATAATCATTACTCATGCAAGTAAGGGTTATAAGTATGTGTACCTTGTAAACTGGTCTTTGTATCAAACATTGAAATGCAGGTGGAAGGATTGAAACTATAATTAAAAGAACATTTTAGCTTTAAGTCATTGAAAACAGCCCTTATTTGAGAAAGTTGTATCTCTCCTGCAAAATGTTATAAAGAGGTATAATTTTAAGGAGTATGTTGCAAAATTTCATTCTGAGAGGAAAGGAGGGGTCTCAATGAAAATAGCTTGGCTTAACTATATATGCAAATTTAGCGTTTATAAGCATTATATCATAGTTGCATATATAATATATAGGGCCCTAACTAATTCTCGGCCATGAAGAACGTGTCACGGACCATGAAATCTGGTCTCTTCCCCCGCCCGCTACCTCCCCCCAGTGAAATCTGGTCTTTTGCATGCTTTTATCCCATACTATACAGATTTCACAGGGGAGACCAGCGCTTCTCAGATTGAGGGTCCTGACCCAAAAGGGAGCTGCGGGGGGAGTCGCGGTATTGCCACCCTTAGTTCTGCGTTGCCTTCAGAGCCGGGCAGCCAGAGAGTAGCATCTGTTGGCCAGGCGCCCAGCTCTGAAGGCAGCATCCCACCAGCAGAAGAAAGGGTGGCAATATCATGCATGCCATACATGCCATCCTTACTTCTGCACTGCGGCTGGCAGTGGCTCTGGCTTCAGAGCCGCCGCTCTCCAGCTGCCCAGCTCTGACGGCAGCACCGCTGAAGTAAGGGTGGTAATACCGCAACCCTTCCCCCCTTCAGTGACCCCCCCACACAACTCCTTCTTGGGTCACGAGCCCTACAATTACACCACCATGAAATTTTAGATGTAAATAGGCTGAAACCATGAAATTTATGATTTTTTAAAATCCTATGACTCTGAAATTGACCAAAATGGACCGTTAATTTGGTAAGGCCCTAATGATATACCTTGTTTTTGCCTTATTTTCTCTTTTTGCTGGGCTATGAAAACTAGGAGTGTCTTACGTCAGTTCTGTATAAAGCTGCACCAAGTATGTGACTATGCCGTGAGGGGCTAGCTTTTACAGGCATGTCATGCAACAAAATATATTATTGAAGAGGAGTTAAAAGCACAGATCAACAGCCATTGCAGACACTTAATATCTGCATTCTAAAAGAACAAGTGACATTGCAGAAGGCCGCCTTGATTTTTTTTTTTTTTTTTTAGTTTTCATTTCAGGAAAGCAGATTTCTGGTATGTGGATTCCCCTTATTAAACCCTCCTACCCTTTCCCCTGTGACATCGGCTCACAGCAGAGTGAGTGGATGGTACATGTCCCCATCTACCTTATTCAAACTTTCAGTGATCTAGGGTTTGTTTTCCTTCTTGCAAAAACTTTTTGAATTGTTTGCCAACAAAAGCACTGTTAGCTACAAAACAGTCCTTACCTAGCATCGATTAGGGCGTGGAGTTCCATTTAAATCAATGGTGCTTTTTGCAATAGGAATCGATAAATGGCCTGACTCTGATCCCATTGAAGTTTATTGGGTTTTGCTATTGACTCCAATGGGAACAGGACCTGTCTTTATACCTGCCAGCAAGTGTTGGCCAGATCAGGCCCCAAGTTATCACAAAGAACCCCACAACACCAATGCGGGGGATGAGGAGGAACCTCTCCAAATTAAAATTTATGGCATTTCGCCCTCCCCTCCCCCCGCCCGCTCCCCGCTGGTTATAGGGTTTTATTATTTTTTTTTTTCCCCACAGAGGATGCACTGAGCCTTACTCCTGAGGGGATAAATTATGCATGTCTCACCCAGGCCTGCGGTCAGTGGGGTGGTACCGTCACAGGTCTGCAGCTCTGTGTGGCCCTAGGAATGTTCAAAATGCACAAAGGCCCCAACCGTCCAAGCCTCGGGCACGCAGGTGAGTCATTCCTCATGCTCGCGGCAGCGAATGGGATTAGGTAGGTGACATTAATGGACGGGGGGGGAGGGGGCACTGGCAGGACCCGGGGGAACACATCTCAGCCCCTCCTTGGTTTTCTTCCTTTTCTCTTTGGAACCTAGATGTGTCTGTCTCCCTCCCCCCACTACCCCCACCCCCCAAAAAGTGTTAATTCAACCCTTATCCAGCGAGGTCAGTTCCTCTCCCGCAGTCCCTCTATCTCCAGCCAGGGCTTCATCTCCCTGAATAAGAAGTGAGCACCCCCAAGAGTTCTGAGGAACGGGAGGAATTTGCTGGCTGTACTCCTAAAGTCAGCCACCCCTCCGTGTTATGGCTGTGTCAGGGCAGGAGGATTGGGCCTCCGAAGTTTCTTTCCTTTTGTCATTTTGATTCCACATTGTGTGAGCTGTATTTGGGCAGCCCCCTGACCTGGACGATAGGTTGCTCCGCCAGCCTAATAACTTACACTAAAGCATAAGCACAGTGAATGGAAACCACTCCCAGGCACTAGTGTTGTGTTCTTAAGGGTAAAAATAGAATTTCAGGCATGTGCCATGATTTACACTTCTTTTTCCCCAAACCTATTTTGGATGCCTCAATGTCAGGGGAGCATGTCCGATTTGATTCTATTTATTGTTTGTTTAAAAAAAAATCTCAGAAATGGAGGCAATTTGTGTAATTAAACATCTGTCCACTTTAAAATTGTGTTGTATCAATTTTAGCAGCATTCAAGATGCATGATTTAAATTACACACCATATGGAGCAACGCTAAGGCCATTTGCTACCATGTTAATTGCGTAAAGCTACATTCATAGAATCATAGAATATTAGGGTTGGAAGGGACCTCAGGATGTCATCTAGTCCAACCCCCTGCTCAAATTAATCAAATTGCGCCCAATTAAATCATCCCAGCCAGGGCTTTGTCAAGCCTGACCTTAAAAACTTCTAAGGAAGGAGATTCCACCATCTCCCTAGGTAATGCATTCCAGTGTTTCACCACCCTCCTAGTGAAAAAGTTTTTCCTAATATCCAACCTAAATCTCCCCCACTGCAACTTGAGACCATTACTCCTTGTTCTGTCATCTGCTACCACTGAGAACAGTCTAGAGCCATCCTCTTTGGAACCCCCTTTCAGGTAGTTGAAAGCAGCTATCAAATCCCCCCTCATTCTTCTCTTCCGTAGACTAAATATCCCCAGTTCCCTCAGCCTCTCCTCATAACTCACGTGTTCCAGTCCCCTAATCATTTTTGTTGCCCTCCGCTGGACTCTCTCCAATTTCTCCACATCCTTCTTGTAGTGTGGGGCCCAAAACTGGACACAGTACTCCAGATGAGGCCTCACCAGTGTCGAATAGAGGGGAACGATCACGTCCCTCGATCTGCTGGCAATGCCCCTACTTATACATCCCAAAATGCCACTAGCCTTCTTGGCAACAAGGGCACACTGTTGACTCATCCAGCTTCTCGTCCACTGTAATCCCTACATCCTTATCTGCAGAACTGCTGCCTAGCCATTTGGTCCCTAGTCTGTAGCGGTGCATTGGATTCTTCCGTCCTAAGTGCAGGACCCTGAACTTGGCCTTGTTGAACCTCATCAGATTTCTTTTGGCCCAATCCTCCAATTTGTCTAGGTCCCTCTGTATCCTCTCCCTACCCTCCAGCATATCTACCTCTCCTCCCAGTTTAGTGTCATTTGCAAACTTGCTGAGGGTGCAATCCACACCATCCTCCAGATCATTTATGATAATATTGAACGGAACCTGCCCCAGGACCGACCCTTGGGGCACTCCACTTGATACCGGCTGCCAACTAGACATGGAGCCATTGATCATTACCCGTTGAGCCCAACAGTCTAGCCAGCTTTCTATCCACCTTACAGTCCATTCATCCAGCCCATACTTCTTTAACTTGCTGGCAAGAATACTGTGGGAGACTGTGTCAAAAGCTTTGCTAAATTCAAGGAACAACACGTCCACTGCTTTCCCTTCATCCACAGAACCAGTTATCTCGTCATAGAAGGCAATTAGATTAGTCAGGCATGACTTACCCTTGGTGAATCCATGCTGACTGTTCCTGATCACTTTCCTCTCCTCTAAGTGCTTCAGAATTGATTCCTTGAGGACCTGCTCCATGCTTTTTCCAGGGACTGAGGTGAGGCTGACTGGCCTGTAGTTCCCAGGATCCTCCTCCTTCCCTTTTTTAAAGATGGGCACTATATTAGCCTTTTTCCAGTCATCCGGGACTTCCCCCGATCGCCATGAGTTTTCAAAGATAATGGCCAATGGCTCTGCAATCATATCTGCCAACTCCTTTAGCACTCTCAGATGCAGTGCATCCGGCCCCATGGACTTGTGCACGTCCAGCTTTTCTAAATAGTCCTGAACCACTTCTTCCTCCACAGAGGGCTGGTCACCTCCTCCCCATGCTGTGCTGCCCAGTGCAGTAGTCTGGGAGCTGACCTTCTTCGTGAAGACAGAGGCAAAAAAAGCATTGAGTACATTAGCTTTTTCCACATCCTCTGTCACTAGGTTGCCTCCCTCATTCAGTAAGGGGCCCACACTTTCCTTGACTTTCTTCTTGTTGCTAACATACCTGAAGAAACCCTTCTTGTTACTCTTAACATCTCTTGCTAGCTGCAACTCCAGGTGTGATTTGGCCTTCCTGATTTCACTCCTGCATGCCCAAGCAATATTTTTATACTCATCCTTGGTCATTTGTCCAATCTTCCACTTCTTGTAAGCTTCTTTTTTGTATTTAAGATCAGCAAGGATTTCACTGTTAAGCCAAGCTGGTCGCCTGCCATATTTACTATTGTTTCTACACAGCGGGATGGTTTGTCCCTGTAATCTCAATAAGGATTCTTTAAAATACAGCCAGCTCTCCTGGACTCCTTTCCCCCTCATGTTATTCTCCCAGGGGATCTTGCCCAGCAGTTCCCTGAGGGAGTCAAAGTCTGCTTTTCTGAAGTCCAGGGTCCGTATTCTGCTGCTTTCCTTTCTTCCTCGTGTCAGGATCCTGAACTCGACCATCTCATGGTCACTGTCTCCCAGGTTCCCATCCACTTTAGCTTCCCCTACTAATTCTTCTTTCTTTCACCCTTTCAAGAAAGTGGTGGCTGCTGACAAAGAATGGCTTTTTCCAGCAAGGTGTGTGCAAATCTCACCACTTTCAGGTACGCAGGGAAGCTCTTGGAATGCACACCTGCTATGTGACAATGACACCCAATGTCTCGCTGACCTGTAGGTCAAGGGTCAGCTGTTCAAAAGTGCTCAGCACCCCGTGTCATGGGACGATGGGCTTTGCGTGTCAAAATATGTTCTGGATGCTACTGAGCGTGTGCCCACTCCTGTGAACAGACCTGGCGAGTGTGTGTATGCCCATGGAGACTGTGGCAGTCAAGTCTCAAGCAGGCCTTTGTCCTTACCCTGCTTTTTGCCCTTAGTTTTAGGGGCTGTTTGGTTTCACATGCCCAAGTACACTGAAGCAGGCCCCAAGGAGGGCCCATTTTAACATGTGGGGGGCGGGTTATGTCTGTCCTGCAGTCAGGAGGTGTGCTTGCAACCCGTGTTGGCATGCCCCTAGATCAAAGCTAGCTCGGGTAATGGCAGCAGGCTGGCAGCATTGGCTAGCCTCCAGAGCACAGCCTTCCCAGGACCTAAGGTACAGCCTGGAGCGGCTAGCCAATGCCATCATGCATCCTACAGCAGCTACACCGCTATTGTTACTCGGGCTGCATTCAAGCTAGCGCGGGCATGCCTGCCCCGCCAAACCACTGCCACAAGTGAAGCTGGTGAACTGGCACAGGCTGGGGGCGGGCCCATTCTGAAACGACCCCACAGCTGGGGGCAGCTTTTCCCGCCACGGGGCCCTATTGTCCTCATTGTTGTGTCATGCATCTTTTCCAGGGTCTAGCACAAGGCGGGCTTGATCCCTGTTGGGGCCCCTAGCTGTGGCCACAATACAAAATAACAACAGGAGCTGGGGACTTTGGAAAATCCAGGAGCGAGGGGACGAGACTAGAGCCAGTCTAAGACTTATGCCGAATCTGCAGAGAAAGCCAAGCGTGAGATTCTCCACATTGCCTTGCTTCCAGTGCCCTCAGCTGTGGCCTGGAGGGGCTGCTTTCCCTAGAGCTGGCAGGTGATGCCAGTTCAGCCCTGCTCCTTTCTCCAGTACAAAGGGCAAGCTGTGCTAAATGTGGTGTTATGAGAACTGAGCTGCAACGAGCAAACTTTGACCACTGAGTTTGAGCACGAACAAGGGAAGCAGGGGGCTGAGCTCTGTGCCGTCTCTGCTAGGTGGAGTCATCCAGAAAACACAATGCTGCAGTGTCTACTGGAGTGGAAGGAAAATAAAGTCAGCATTTAAAAACATCCGCAGGCAAGATTTTCAAAAGGACAAGTGAGGCTGAGTGCCTCAGGTTGTGGGGTGGCCAATTGGAGATGCCATAAAGAGGGAGGTAGTGTTGCTCAATGGGTAGTGCACCAGAATGGGATACAGGAGACCTGCATTTTTTCCCTGGCCTGCTGGGTGACCTTGGTCAAGTCACTTTGCTACTTTGTGCCTCAATTTCCCCATATGTAACTTCCTTTGACTGACTTCCTTTGTAAATACTTCAAGACCCACCGACGAGAACAGCTAGGTATTATAATAAAGGGGCCTGAGTTTCAGAGAGTGGGTGCTCAGTACTCTCTGCACATCAGGCCTCAAAAGTGAGTAACTAAAGGCTGACATCTTGGCCACTCATATTGGATCTCCGCCTGACACCGATTATATTTTACCATTTCAAACAAACAGTGTCTGTACAACTCAGTTTCCTGTGCATGGTGGGAAAGCACTTGCAGATTTCTTTGCAACTGGAGTCAATGAAGGGATAAAATAAAAGCAGGGGAAAAAAGGTGTTACGTTTAATACTGTCTGCCGGGCTGCAATCCATGTCTGTTTCTGGCTGCTTCTTCCTGTGTGGCAGTATTGTAATAGGATTCTCCCATATTAATATTTTAAATGAATAAATAAATATCTGATGAGAGATACTGTGCATCTTGACAACCTTTTCATAAAATCTGGGAGGAAAAAAAGGTGAGAAAATTAAAGAAAAGATTGAAACTGTCCAGATGATTTATTTTTCTCTGTGTTAAATTCTCTCTCTCTCTCTCTCCAGGTTTTTATACTGTGCCTATCGATGCTGTAGCATACATCTATTTTAAAAGGCAAATATATTCCATCAGACCATTCATTTCAGAAAGACCATACATTCTGGACATCACATGGGGTCCTGATCTCAGTTGGGGCCGTTAGCTGCTACTGTAATATAAATTGTAATTGAATACCCCAGTATATTATTATTATTATAAGGATGTCTGTATTTAATAAGGGCTCCAGCCGTATGTGATCACTTTATTTGACCCTAATCTTTTTCAGGAAATACATCAGCTGTTTTCTGAGGGTTTCACTTTCTTTTTTCCCAAGCTGTGTGTTACAAAGCAAAGATCTGACAGCCAGGAGCCAGGAAGACGATGTACCCTTATTATCAGAGAGAAAGTCATGCTGAAATCACAAGATTTTGGAAAGAAAAGTACTGCCCCACATAGATCAATATAAATGGTAGCTGTAAGACATTGAAAAGGCATGAGAAAGGTGCAACGCTCAAAGATGAGCTGTAATACTATTCACATCATTACATCTATGAAAGTCTGTTACTAGCAGGGATTATTATGCTGACACTGAGCCAATTTGTGCCATAAGGATGGGCCAGTATGTAGGATCCGCACCGAGGCCTTGAGACCTGAGTTGAATTCTGCATTCTACCACTGACCTTGGTAAGCCATTCAACCGCTATATGCCTCAGTTTCCCATGTGTAAAATGGGGATAATAACCCTCTCCTATTTCACCGGATTGCTGAGAGACTAAATACATTAGCGATTTTGAAGTGTTTTGAGAGCTACTGATGCAAAGTGCTAGATAAGAGCTAGATGTAATTATAAATTGATCGGCGTATAGAATGAGATTTTTGAAAGCACTCAATGTTGACCTGAGTCTGTTCCCCACTGAGTCAATGATTAAAACTCCCACCCGTTTCACAGTGGAGCCAGAGTTGGCCAAATGCTGAGTGCTTTTCGTAATCCCACCCATGCTGCCTGTGTACATTGGGTTTCCTTCTGCGCTCACAACATCAGTGTAGCGCTCATGGAGTTATTCCCAGTTTACACTAGCATAAGCGAGAGGAGAATTAAGACCAGCCCTTAAAGAAGTGCAGTTCCTTTACAGAACAAAATGTTTAATTACGTTTAGTTTAGGCTTGGATTTTCAATTAGGCCTAAGGGCATTAGAGGGCCCAATGTCCATTGACCTTCCCTGGGCATTGGGTAGAGAGGGTCACAGAATGGTAACATTTTTTATGACAAAGTTTATCCTATCAAAAATATCTAGCTTTGAAATAGCTTGACTAGCTCTAGAGTTGGGCAGAGGCTTTTGCTACTCATTTGCTTGAAGGCATCATTTTAAAGCATGTATTTTTGGGGGTGTGCTTTTCAGGTGTTAGGAAAGCAAACAGATCAGGTTTTAGCACTCGACTGCTTGAATGCCTGGAAAGAACAACTCTTTTTAGCTCTCGCTGTCTCTGCGCTGCCCTGACTACGTCCCCGCACCCCAACGTTTCCCACCCGCTACAGAACATTTTATGCCCCTCTAGAAAAGTTTTCACAGTTCACCACAAATTGAAATGTGTAAAGTGGGACCTTTATTTGAGAAGTTAAGGTTGTCTGATCAAATTCTGCAGGTGAAGTTATATCAGCCGCCTTCTGTTCATTCTTTGTAGCTTACAATCAGGGTAGAGAGTACTATTTGTGGGAAAAGGTGGCCCACTTTAACTGCCTCGCGTAAGTGTATGATTGCAAAGATTGTGTATTTAGGGCTGGTTCTGTTAAGAGGATAATGGAAATAGTTTTAAGTGTTCTACAGTTTGGGTTTTGCTCTTCTTTTCTAGAATTAATTTTTCCCAAATATTTATAGATTGCAAACATTTTTACCCACCCAGCTAATTTTGAGATTGACAGACAAGCTGCTGCTTGGCAGGTGTGAATTATTTTCATTGGCAAAAGCGTGTGTGTGTATAAAAATGGTGACGTTTCCTAACTCTTATGTGTGCTTTTCTTTGCAACCGTAATAACTTTCCTTGACCTTTTCTGGATGTAGGTATGTTTAATGAGAAAAATACAGTTCTCTCATGCTGAAACAGTGAGTTACCTATGGAGGATTAGCACCATTTAAGAGGCAGGGGGGGAATCCAGCCCCATTTTGGTAAAATGCACCAGTTTACATATAATTTTGGCAGTATTCTGCCTTCCATTTTCATGTTCCTAGGAGCCAAAAACTCAAAACACAACTCGCTGAGTTCTGAAACTATGTTCCCTGTACCCAGCAAGTTTCCCACAGAGCCCATGTGGAGAGATAATTGCCTTGCATTTTCCAAGGTGCTGTGCTATCTACCTTCAGAGCTGTGGACTAAGTTGTCAAGCTACCTTTTATTCATCAACTTGTCTTTCATATTAAATAGAAAAAGAACATTAAAAGTGCATGTCTCATTTTGTACATTCACTGTGATAAGTGTTTTTTTATATTCGCTCAGCATACAGAACTAAAGTATCATCATTAATGACAGCACCAACCCTCTGTTCTAGTCTTCCAATAACCAGCAACTTCAATTCATTCCCTTTGGTCTTTGCCAGTAAATACTGTGTTATGGGTTTTTTTTTTAAACCTAAACCCTGTGCTTTGCAGACTCTGCTTGATGGGGAGAACTACAGGCCTGAGTCAATACCAAAAATTTTAGTCTTGCAAATCAGAGGAAACTACAGCGTTTATAATAGTGGAATTTTCAAAAGGGCCCAAGTGCATTAGTTCACCTATAATGTAAGTATAGTTAGGAGGGGAGCACAAGTCCTGTTGGGAGGTCAGTGGGACTTGTTTGCCTCAGTTATGCTGACCTAATTTCCTAGTTTAGGCTAGTCCTATGTCCCTATGGGGTGTGAGAAATCCACACCTCTGGGCAATGCAATTAAACTGACCTAACCCCCAGCGTAGACCATGTTAGGTGAATGGGAGACTTTTCCTGCTGCCCGAGCTGCAACCTCTCGTGGAGGTGGATCACCGATGCCGAAAGGAGAACCTCGGCTGGGGCGGTAGTGGTGTCTATGCTGAAGTGCAGCCGTATAGCTGCAGCTTGTTCAGTGACTGAGAGCTTGTCTACCCTTATGTGCTTTTGAAAATCCCACCCCATATCTAGTTCTCAGCTGAGCTACAGTGTGGACGCTTTAAAGCTATATCTTTCCAAGTCTAGGAAATGAACTCAGCCTGGAGGTTCTTAAGCATACAGTGCCAGTCACAGCAGGCTGCATAAACATAAATTTGATAGAATTCAGGATGGCAGAAAACAAAAACCTGGTCACGATTTTCATAATTAGGAGCCTAAATCTTGGTTCCTCAATCCTTGTTTAGGCTCCAGAGGCTGGATTTCAAAGGAGCCTAAGCAAGTCCGTCACTGAAATTCAATGGTGCACGTAACTCCCGTAGGCAGTTTTGAAAATCCAGCCTAGATAAAGATGTTGATTTGCAAAAGTTCTGAGCACCTGACAGCTCCCATGGACGTCAACAGAAGCTGTTGGGATCACAGCACCTTTGAAAATCAGGCCACTTAGGCCTGGTCTACACTACCAACTTATGTTGGTATAACTAGGTTGCTGAGGCAGGTGGAAAATCCACACCCCTGACTGGTGCCGTTATGCTGACCTAACCCCCACTGTAGACAACACTGTGTCGATGGGAGGGCTTCTCCCATTGACATAGCAAGTGCCTGCTGGGGACATGGAGTCGGGAGAAGTTCTCCTGTCAGTGTAGGTAGTATCTTCACTAAGCGCTACAGTGCTTCACTAAGCGCCACAGCCGCACATGGACATTAGAAGCCTAAACTCGTGGCACCGATTTTTGCATGGCCAGGTGTGATGACACGGGGAAGCTACAAGATGATTGAGGCAGATAGCAAGTATATTTCAGAAGATGGAAATCTATCTGGCGTGCAGTCAAGAGAAAGGAACACAAGAGATGGGAGGTAAAATGAGAGCAGCCTAATCCAAAGCCCACTGGACTCTGGCTCGGAGAGAGGGGAATGACATTACTCATTCCCAGGAAACAGAGCTTGTAGATCTCGAGGAAGTTTGGGGCGTTGAATGGGGAACATTTTGTGAATTAAACCTAAGCGCGTGAAATTTCCTGAAAGCCATTCTGCTCCACACAGTTGAAAAGCTGGAGGACAGCCCTTTGCCATGCCTGCTAAGAAATAACACATGGTTTGTACAAAACATACCTTGGAGGCCCGGTACCTGGAGTTAAACAGCTCCCCAGCTCTTAGAACATGTCATTCTGTGATGATGCCTTGCTCCACAGGCAACAGCTGGGGAACTCTGTTACCACAAAGTTGGGCAGTTCTTTACATGTCCATCTTCCATTCTGTCTCCAGCCTTTCTGCCTCCTTCTCTCAAGGTCCATATCCTCTCAGCAGAAAGGAGGCAAGAGAGCTAACAGGATTCCTCCATTCCCAGGTCACCCTCTTCATTCTAGTGGCCACAGAGCTCATTGCACTTCTTACAAACCTCTTTCCCCCCCATAGCATGCAGATTCCCTCTTTCTGGCTTCACCAAGCTGCCTTCATGCTAAGCTAGATCCTACAGACTCCATCTTCTTGACATGATTGTTGGTGACAGCATTGTGCCTGCCCTATTTCTTGCAGTGCTAGCTTTCAAGACATTATGAATCCTGAGTTTGCTGTGGGTCAGGAACCCCTGTTCCCCCATGAATTATGAAATAATCGGGATACATTGCACAACTGCATGATGACAGCATGATGCAATGTTTAGCCTGGACACTGTCGGTCTCTCACAAACCAATTCCCAAAGCTGGTCACTTTTAGGCCATATCAGCACTCCATCTAATTTCCCATGATGCCCTTTGTTGGAATTTACCTTGCAAAGGGCAGGTGAGAAACTGTCCACAGTAAGTACCTCCATGCCTAATATAAGATGCAATGACTGGAGCCCACAGCTTAACACCATTGAAAGCATTCTTCCTCCAGATTTTTCCACTTTTGCCCTGTGTTAAATGGAAACATTTAATAACCAAAGCATGTAGCTCTCAACTTCCACACGGCTGCATTGGCACGTATCTTATAAAAGAGGGCCAGACGCCATCACGTACATCTCTGCCTTTTATGGTCAGACTGCTAAATTAATACTCACATTTGTCTACACTGAAGCACTTTGGAACCATGCAATAAATAACAAAATACAATCGCAATACATTAACTAAGAAAGAACAGCAACAGGAGCAATCTCCAAAAAGGTCTACTTATAGAGGACTTGTGGAACAACCTGAGAAGATTTTTGGTTGAAACATGGAGCGTTTGGTTGCTTACTGTGCTCACCCATAATGAGACTCTTGCAATGTTGCTGAAAACACGGGCTGCTTAGCTTGATTTTTCAGCCACCCGGCTACTTGTTTAGTTCCAGAATCTCTCAAGTGTTTTATTTTGAAGCAGATGCGCCTCTGGGCTGTGTTTGTGCCAAGTTTTGCATAATGTCTTATGTTCTTTATCAGTACAACAATATGAAATATTTAATAGGAAGTTATCACTGTGGCCAATATAAAAGATTAAACAGGCCTGTCAGTCTGGGTTCCCAAGAAGGAAACATGGTATAGAGAGGGAATCAGAAGAAACAGCATCAAATATACAGCTATGGAATCTGATCAAAACATTAGCATCTCTGCTTTCTTGGTCAGCAGCTTCATCACACCAAGCTGTGGGGAACAAGGCTAGGTAAGCACTTATGCTTCTTTAAAAAAAAAAAAAAAAAAACCAACCACCACCACCGTGACATTACGAAGCTTATCTAAGGTGTAACCCCTTTACTGAAGTAGCTGAGCACGTCACATTTGTTAGCATAGTTATCCTCACAACACTCTGGAGTGGGTGGGCAGGCAGGTCCATCAACCCTATTGAACAACCGGAGGGCCTGAGATGCTTGCCCAACGTCACACAGGAAGTCTGCGACAGAACACTGAATTGAACTCATTTATCCAACTTTCAGGGTAGCAACCTAACCCCTGGACCATCCCCTCTCTGTGATACAAACATGTCCTGGGGGAAAAGGCTTAGAATAAGAAGGCAGATTGGTTTTGTGGCTTAACCCTTAGTTTGGGACCTGGGACAGCTGGGTTCCATTCTTGGACTTCAAGTTGCAGTGGGGGAGGTTTAGGTTGGATATTAGGAAAAACTTTTTCACTAGGAGGGTGGTGAAACACTGGAATGCGTTACCTAGGGAGGTGGTAGAATCTCCTTCCTTAGAAGTTTTTAAGGTCAGGCTTGACAAAGCCCTGGCTGGGATGATTTAATTGGGGATTGGTCCTGCTTTGAGCAGGGGGTTGGACTAGATGACCTCCTGAGGTCCCTTCCAACCCTGATATTCTATGATTCTATGACTTTGGACACCTAATTTAATAGCCTTAGTGCCTCAGTTGTCCCATCTGAGGAATAGGATTAATAACCCTTCCTGATCCCCATCCTTGTCTATTTAGAGTCTATGCTGTGACATATTGACAATATCCTGAACAAACCTTATGGAATTAAGATAACTGTTATTGAATTAAGGTCAACCCTATTGATTTAGAAATTAACACCTTTGGAGTTCATTGTATTACAAATGCAGATGTTTATGCACTAATGTCTTTCTGCTAAAGCAGATCACAAGTTTAAGACCATCTCTGGGAGGGATGAGGATGTTCAAAGGTCTTTTTAGAACACTGTGCGCGAAGTGGATTTCCTTGCCTTTGGTGAGGGGAATACAACTTCTCCCGCGCCAAAGTCAACCTTCTGAAACTACACCCTGGGGGGAGAGCAACCCTTTGTATACTAACTATCTGCTTCTGGAAGTGCCACATAAAAGACCCCTGAATTGCATAAAAAGGGAACTGAACATGTTATGACTGTTCTTGTTTTGAGCTGAAGTGCCAACAAGCTTGTAACCACAAGGATGCCCCTAGGGTGGAATGTTAAAAGACTGCACTATCAGAGCCCATGTGAGAGAGTTGGGATGAGCTTGGGAAGGCTTATTAGCATGTGGGTAGGTTCTTTTTGTTTGTTTTTTTACTATGTTTTCTCTGGGAGAGCGTTAAACCATCTCCGATTCACGGACGATATTGTGTTGATTGCTGAAAATACTACCAAACTACAGAAACTGCTGCAAGAACTCAACACAAAAAGCAGCCAGGTCAGATGGAAAATCAACCGCTCCAAAATGAAATTGATGCAGTCTGATACCTGCCCAAATAACAATCAAGGGAGAACAAACAGAAGAAGTTGAGCAGTATGTCTGTTTGGGCCAAGAAGTTAACAGGTGCTAGGATCAGGAAGGTGAACTCTCGCGAAGAAAGAAAGCAGGTTGGTTCACATTCAATTCTATCAAGGATGACCTCCAAGGAAAAAACAACAAGGCAACACGTGCCAGCCTCTTCAACTCAACAGTACCTCCAGCAATGTCGTGTGGCAGTGAAATATGGAGACAGAGGAGCAGCAACTGACTGTCATGGAGAGGGCGATGGAAAGAAGAATTCTGGGAATTTCACTCCCTGACCCTAATGAAGTGATCAGACAGCAGAATGGAGTGCAGGACCTCGTTGTTGAGAGCAGACATGGTAAAATGTGATGGGACGGGCATATCGCGAGGCTCCCTGACAATTGATGGACGGCAGCTGTCGCCGAGTGGTACCCACGGGAACTGAAATGACCACTTGGCTAACCTCCAAAGAGATGGGAAGATTTTTATCTTGAAAATACATGGCCACACATGGAGAAGGAAGGCCAGGATATGAGAAGAATGGAAGATGTGTTGTGATCAGCACAATCTATATGAGGGCTGAAGGACCGATTGATCAAGGAGATGTTTTCTCTGTGATGCTGAAGAATGAAGTAGGCTTACTTAGAAAGACCTGTGTGGTAACATAGCTGCAGCACTTACAGTTATCCATCTTCAAAGAGGAAAACTAGCAGGTGTCCTAAGGCATCTGTCTGTGCTTGGACTGACACCCTGATATCAGGGAACTGTCCGGCCTGGGACAACCCCGCTCAGAAGGGAGAGAGACATGTCTCCATGCAAGAGAGGTTACAGCTGCAGAGCTGAA
This sequence comes from Chelonia mydas, assembly GCF_015237465.2. Classification (NCBI taxonomy): domain Eukaryota; kingdom Metazoa; phylum Chordata; order Testudines; family Cheloniidae; genus Chelonia; species Chelonia mydas. Next base: position 9,999,566 of record NC_057852.1, on the reverse strand, counting down.
ATCTGAGAGTTGGATCCCTTGCTGAATGTCTGAGGGGAAAATACAGGTACAGTTGCCCTGAACTATGACACATGCTCTGCGGGACAGGGCCTCTCTCTTACAATGGGGTTGTCCAGCTCCTTGCACAGTGGGCCCCTGATCTCGGCTGGGGTCTCTAGGTGTTTCTGTAACACAAATAATAATAGGGTGAACTGGACTTTTGTGAAGGACTCTTGGTGCTTGAAATAGAGAGCTTATCCCTACGGAACTGGGCAAACAAAAAATGGTTTGGTGGAACTGCATCTATGCTAACCCAACTGAAATTCACTGCTTTACAATGCTACTGAGTCAATGGCTGAAGTTTATGGAGCTTGATAATTGATGATATTTTTTATGATAAATGACAGCTTTAGTTATTTTACCTACTATATTAACAACAACAACCCATCTGCACTGTGGTAATACAAGTGCCTAAGGGGGTTAGGTACCCAGCTCAATGGGAGTTGGGCAAATAACTCCCTTAGATACATTTAAAAAAATCCTATCCCATGTACATATAATAGGGGTTAAAGAAAATATCTCCTCACTGGACAGCATCACATACTTGTCAAGGTGAATTATGGGGATTGAATATAATACCACCTAATTCTATACAGCATGTTTCCTTAGTAGAGCTCAAAGCCCTTTACAAAGGAAGGCAGTGTCCTTATCTTCAGTTTACAACTGGGGAAACTGAGGCACAGAATGACTTGCTGAAGGCCACCCAGCAGGCCAGTGGCAGAGCCAAGAATAATTCAGACCTCCTGAGTTCTAGCCCAGCATATTATGCAGCCGCCCAGCATATTATGCAGCCACCCACATAGATAACTAATCATAAAGTTAGGCAATGGCACAGTTAATAGCAATGCACCTCTAGTCCCCCTCCATGGTCAAGCAAGGACACCCACTCTAGGCTGCTGGTTCCTCAGCCGTCACCTCCCTTGGGAGCAGACCTGTCTGTCTCTCTCCCCCACCCAACCAGGGTTTTCCAGACTGCACACAGCCCTGCCTTCACCGTGTTATTTCCCAGCAAGTCAGACTGCCGAAGCAGGCCAGCATCTGTGCTTAGCTTTCTCTCTGAAGGCTAGGAACAATGTAATTCCCAGCCATCACAAGCTACCACCTTGCTCGTTATAAGCAAACGTATTTATTCTTAAGGTGAAAGCATTACAGCGAAAACACACAAAAGCTCATCTACACATGCTGAACGCTTAGCAGAGGTTACCCCTCAGCCTCACAGAGGAGGCTCAGTACTCCGAAGTCCTTCCAACCCCTCCCTGGACAGAAGGTCCTGTCCATTTGCTGAATCAAAAAGCAGAGCTGAGTCCATTTAAACTCAACCAAAAATCCTCTCTTTGCCTGTCGGTCTCTGGAGAATCCAGTCTGAGCTATTTATAGGTAATGAGACCTCTATGGAGGTTTTTACAACCTAAATGAATTTGTCTAATTGCCCTCCCACCCCTACTGTTCCTGGAGGATCTATGTTACCCTACCCCACAGAATTACAGACAGTCCTTGACCCACCACACAATACAGTGAGAGCTCCCAAAGATGTTGCTGGGTACTGCCATGTGTCACACACTTCCTCTGGAACGGGTTGTGTAGACGGTTAGACACACCCTATGGGGACCTGAGGGTCTGATCTAATCTGTGAAAACAGACAAGGCAGAACACCCTCCCCTATAGCAAAAAATCTCATCTCTGAAAAATCTCTCCCATTAAAGGCACTCAGCCTTGCCTTAACTCTCCTTCCAGTGATGTCAGAACTTCCAGCAACTTCACTGCTGGCAAAGGTAGGCCACCAGTGAGCCCTTGGGGAAATCTCACGTTTCCACCGTGTGGTGACGATGGTCTTGACAATGACAGTTTGTGCCCTCTTACCATAATTGCCTATATGTAAAATAATGTACCAGGGACCATTTTCCAAATAAATTAGGTGCCTGGAGAGCCAGCAACCTGGTAAGTTATTTTAATATGAAACAGATCAATGAAATATTAAGGTTTGGAGAAATCATCTAAAGACCGCATGTGCTGTGATCTTCCAAAAAGGCTAGCCCTTTTTTCAGAGAGCTTTGCTCCAAGAAGGCTAGCCCTCTTGGTGGCTGTCTTTTGGGGAATGGCTCTAGTCATTTCTATGCCAGATCATAGCTGGGATCCAGGTCACCCAGTAGTCTGTGTCCAACAGGGGCCACAGCCACTGCTTCAGAGGCAGGTGCAAAAAGCCATATGGACAAGAATGAAATACCCTACTCAGGGTGATTTTCTTGTTAACTCCCATCACTTTGTGATTAATCATAAATACCAGCATATGGATGATACAGGATAGCCTTTTGGATAAAATTGTGCATCATGTGGATGTTTTCATTATCCATATAGCTATTTCTAATCTTTTTCTCAATATTGATTAGCATGTTGCTCCAATGATATTTTGCGGTGATAAATTGCACAGCTTAAATGTGTTTTGTGCAAAGAAAGCAGCATAAAAAAGTATACGTTGTGCAAACTCGTTCCTTGGGTCACTTTTTTCATTGTTGCCTTTGAAATCCATTAGATGTCTGTTTGAACTTGTATAGGAAAAGATAATTTGGTATTCCTGATTGACTACCTGGATACCATTCATTATTTTATAACAATGCAATTAATCATAGAATATCAGGGTTGGAAGAGACCTTGGGAGGTCATCTAGTCCAACCCCCTGCTAAAAGCAGGACCAATCCCCAAATTTTGGCCCAGATCCCTAAATGGCCCCCTCAAGGATTGAACTCACAACCCTGGGTTTAGCAGGCCAATGCTCAAACCATGGAGCTATCCCTCAATTGTATGATAAAGTTCTGTGGCCAGACTGTCTTGGGATGCATGGGGTAAGGTTTGCTATAGGGGAGGGTATTTTGCTATAGGGGAGGGGGGGAAAGGGCTATGAAAGGCTCCTACCCCCTTACATAACTATGTAAGGTCCAGAGACAATCCAGCCTTGGGAATAAAATGACCACAGTACAGAACATATAACAACAACAATCTTACTATTTTTCAGATGCCCAGCCATCGCTGTTCAATGGCTAATCTGGTAGATTTGCCTCTTTTGAAGTTCAATGTATCATGATATGTTCTTCGCAAACGGAGGTGTTTGTTAAAGAAAAAGAGCTACAACTGCAAACTCAAATAAATAAGCTTCCTCATAGCTCATGTTCTAGCTTTGTCTCTCTTGCTTACCAGATACCCCACGCTGTCTGGACTGCTATACAGCAGACAGATACATCTAGTGGCTGAATAATATATTGCAAGTAAACATGTACGGAAAACTTTAAAAGAACAAAAAGAAAAGGAGTACTTTTGGCACCTTAGAGACTAACAAAGTTATTTGAGCATAAGCTTTCGTGAGCTACAGCCCACTTCATCGGATGCATGAAGTCTCTAAGGTGCCACAAGTCCTCCTTTTCTTTTTGCGGATACAGACTAACATGGCTGCTACTCTGAAACCTTTAAAAGAACAATAATTCTTAATCTGCAATCATCAAAACTCTATGGAAGGACCACAAATCAGTTAAACTCACCTTGACATCAAGTGAATTGGTATTTAATTGGCACTGGAATAATCAAACTTTTTCATACAGTTTGGTGGCTATCATCTCTTTTTCATAATTTGGGATTAATTTAAAAATGCATAAGGGTAATGCATCAGATAAGAGCGCCATAGACTCAGTGGTAGGGAATACAAATATTCGGGTTCATGTTGTCAATCATGGAATATTAAAGAAACAGCCCACATTATGGCTGGCTTATAACAAACATACAGGTAAGAACAGATATTCAATATTGCTCAGTACCAACCAACATACCCTGAGGTCCTGCTGAGCACCACTGAAAATCTGGCCTTTTCATACAGATGCCTGAATGGTGCTGAGCACTTTGGAAAAATCTGGTCCATAAATGGTGGGTCCCAGTTTAGAAAAACATGGAAGCATATATTTGAGTAAGTCCATCCCACTTCAGTACAGCACATAAGCACATTCTTAACTTGACCATGTAACATGGGTGTTGAAGTGCTTTCCTGACGAGGGACGCTTTTCTTAATTGGCGTCTAGATACTGTCCTGACGTGTCTGGGAAATGTGGCAGCTGATGGCCCACCTATTTTAGAGCCCATCCCCTGCAACAACATGAATACAAGGCTCCTGCGTGCTACTTTTGACTCCTCCAGAGAAGTGCACAGGGTGTGCGCTCCTTGTAAGCCACACTTGGTTAAACACGCTTGATACTTGGCTCCCACGAACAGCCCAATAGAAGAGGAGCAAAAAAATTCCCAATCCAAACCAAAGCACCCCAGCACTGAAGGGCTGCAGCACTTGGGCCAGATCCCAACGGCCTCTGACTCCATCATGATGAAAAGAAAGAAACCTGCAAATAGAATCTAAGGGCCCTGGGCACGGGTACCAAAAGGCACGAAGTCCATTTACCCTGGTGAATCCTCACTGCTTGTCTACCACACAGTGCCCTTGAAAAGGCTGCCTGGCTTAACAACAAACCAACACACAGGTGCTTCTCTTTTCCCCCCCATGTACTAATGAAAATCTATTCTTTATACTCTGGCAACAACTCCCACTCCTGGATATTGCAGTAGCCCTGGGGAGAGGAATATCACTGATAAGAAACCAGCACGCTATCAAGACTGTGTGTTAATTCTTGTCATAAAATGAGCATACTTGACTGGCAAAAGGGATTGACAGAGGGATTCACTAATCCCTGCATGGTGATAAAATGCATGCGTCCTTCTTCTGCTATGCATATCAGCCGTCAAGAAAAAAATACAAAGAAAGGACATGGCGTTTGTGTGTGTGTGTGCGTGCGCGCCCACCCACCCACGCAAATAGACAATTCATGGCGTGAGGACACATTGATGATCAAACTAACTCCGTTTAATTAGCGTCTGACAGCGCTAATGTTTCTCCCTGTGTATTCAGAAGTAAAAGCTGAAGTTACTGAGCAGTTGCTGATATTCGAAAGCTTGCAAACTAAATTTGATGTAAAATGGATGCACTGCAAACCCCTAACCTGAATGCCCGTGAAGTGTCTCAGGGCCAGATTGCCAAAGATATCTCCCATTCCCCACTGAAGAGTGGGGTGCCTAACCTGCTTAGGCACATCTGGAAATCCTGCTAGGTGCCCATGTGTACCTTTAAGCCCCTAAATACCCTTGAAAAACTGGCCCATAGACAATTTTGAAAATCAGATTTTGGGTTTTCTATCGTATAGATGCTTTTGAAAAGGATAGCCTAATTCTATTAATTACTGTATGAAAAGGGGGCTAGTTTAAGCGTACCTGCATTAAGCACTGGAGAAATTAAATCAGTATAGTTACACTGGTGCAAAAAAACCAGCAACAACCTATGTGTAGCCCAGCTGTGGATTTAATACCAATGTCCCAGAGAGAGCTTATGCTATCTTCTCCTACCGTTACAACTCTTCTTTTCCAAAGGCTGGGGAGGATCTCACTGATTCTACAGAGCTGGTTTTGGAGGGGATGGCTGTGGATCCTCGACCACTTGTAACACATTGAATATGTACAGAGAGGTATTTGAATTATAATTCGCAAAAAGAACAGGAGGACTTGTGGCACCTTAGAGACTAACAAATTTATTTGAGCATAAGCTTTCCGTGAGCTACAGCTCACTTCATCGGATGCATTCAGTGGAAAATACAGTGGGGAGATTTATATAACACAGAGAACATGAAACTTGTTAGTCTCTAAGGTGCCACAAGTCCTCCTTTTCTTTTTGCGAATACAGACTAACACGGCTGCTACTCTGAAACCTGAATTATAATTGTTATCATGGACCTGGCCGTTAAGAATAATAATACAAAAGATGTGGTGGGAAAGGTCTTACTTTTGTATCGGGTTTTTAAAAAGAAAAGTCACAAGCCTATGGCTGTAGGCTCCCACTCAACAAAACACTCTTACGCCCATGCTTAAACGTAAGCATGGGAATATAGTCCCACTGATGTCAGTGGAAGCCAGTTCCAGCCTAACCAGTAAGGTACAGCACATGAGTTCTTGGGTGCTGCAGACTTTTTCTACAGTGTTCATTTCTTTCCCCTTTGTATTAAACTGGGAGTGAAGAGTCATTCATGAATGAATGTCATATTTTTGCTACGGAAAGCTTATTGCTCGTCAGCAGTCTCAGTTTTGCATGTTCTATAACGATGGCCCATTAGTAGAAAGCGTGTGGCTCTCAGGAATTACAGGGAGCTGCGAGAAGCAGCTTTATTCCAATAAATGATGGTAAATCCACAACACTGAAAAGAAAAGAATCTGCAAATGGAGGGGCTAATGGGTCTGTATTTGTAGGACAACATAGGTAGTTCACTGCAAACAGAATCAGCTCATTCTCTGGTCTCCCCTACCCAAAGGAGCTAGACAGGACAGAATGAAACTGTGTTAGTAGGTTAAACTGATTTAATAACTTTTACCTATATGATGATTAGCAGAAGAGGGCAACAAATTCCCACAAGAAGTCAGATGAATTTAAAAAATGAATTTGCTTGAGCTGTGTAGCAAATTATCATATAATAAATAATATTACCATCGTTCCTAGAAGTCCCAACTAAAATCAGGGCCACATTGTCTAGGAACGACACATACATGTATATAAAGCAAGGTCCTTGCCTTACAGTGCTTTCAAGCTCAGGCCTTGATCCTGCAGAAATTAACACAAGTGCTTACCTTTACTCATTGTCCCTGTGCAATCTCTCCATGCAGGACTAAGCTTAAATAGAGCTGGGAGTAAGGAAGTGTTGTTACTCCTGTTTTAGAGATGGAGAAACTGGGGCACAGGGCAATTGTAAGTCATGCCCAAAGTCATACAGGAAATCTGTACCTGAGCTAGGAATTGAATTAGCTGCTTCCAAATCCAGCTTCTCTGAGACACTCAGTTGCAGCTCCTCAAGGCTATGGGAGTTAGTTGCCTAGTTCCTTTAGGGTCTGGGCCTCAGTGGCTTCATTCCTGCCTCCTGGGAATAGAAATTACAGTCGTCCAATCAGGGGACAAAGCGCATACCATGTGGCTAATCAAGACTGACTCAGCCTGAGAGACTGCCTAAAATTCATCCCGTAATTACTAGTGCCGTGAAGCCCATGAGCAGATAAGCTGCTAAATCTGTTGAATAAATTCACAAGTAAATTATTAGGACTTCCCCCCATTCCGTGGGAAATTCAGAAATTTAAAACCAAATGTGGTCTGCATTGGAATGAAAGCTCAAGACTCCGCAGACTGGGAATTCTGAAATTGTATTTAAAAAACAACCAAAAGGACTTCTAATTTGGGCTTTTGAAAACAGAATTGATGAGGTTCCCCTGAGCTCCCCAGAGACCTGTTGCCTAGCTGGGAGACTGGCTGCCCAGAGAGTCCTGGCTTCAGTTGGGACTCCCAGGGCTGCCTGCTTCCCAGCTCTACTGCAGCCTGCCATGGAAGTGGGCCAGCTGACAGGGAACCAGGCAGGTTTCTCTGGCAGAAACATTCCCAGGGAATACGTCAATTTTGTCAAATCATCATTTTTCCAGCAGGGAAAAAAAAGTTCCATCAGAAAATTTCCAACTAGCTCTATAAATTATTTGCTCAGCTATACTGATTAGTTCTTACCTGAGTGCTTCCTTCCTTCCTTCATGCTTGAGGGAAAGATAAGATATTGAATTATACAGTTCACTTCCCAGGGCTATGAATTCTTAATCTTCTACTGTCACTGGGCCAGAGCCTCAACTGGTGAAAATCAGCATAGATCTATTGATTTTTGTCTGTGTCCTGTCCAGAGCTTCAGTTTCACCTTATTTTCACCGGTGTCCCGTCCAGAGCTTCAATTTCACCTTATATTCAACAGCTGGGCGTCTAGCCCATTATTCTGATCACTGAGATTGGATTTGTTTTAGTGCTTATAATTAATTTGCTCTTGATTCCACTGGTATAAAAGTTCTACCCTAGACTTTATTTCTGTAGAGAACTTAGAAAGAGTCTTCTCTTTTATTAAAAAAAAATAATCATGTAAAGCTGAACTGTCCGTTTGCAAAGTTTTGTATGGCTCAGGGAAAATAAGATTATGCGAGGAGAGAGATTCTTTTCTTTTCTGATCTGATCTAATAATGCAAATTTCAAATGGCAACAACAAATTTTATTAGATCTAAGCTCTTGCTATCTGTCCGTCAAAATGTTATGAAGTCCTTTAATGATTAATAATGGTGGTGTAATATCCATGAAGAGATGACAGTAAATAACTGATTTTTGTGTGTGGTTATTTGACTCTCCAGCACCCACACAACTGACCTCTACCTGCCCATCTTCTGACCAGTTCTAGTCATGTCATAATACAAAAATACATAATAATAGTCCACCAAGAGTAAAATCCCAAACATAGCAAATGGGAAAATTAATTTCTTCATTTCATGACCTCATCCTCTCCTTAGTATGCCCTGCCCTCCTCGGTACACTGAGATTAGTATTATGCACTTACCTTTGTACTGAGGAGGAGGCAAATCCAAATGACAGTTCTTCCCCACAGAGAGGGTAAAGACTTTCCTGTTGCCACTGGTGAATAAGTGATTGATCGTTTTGAAAGCAATTTCAATAAGGAACTGGAAGTTTGGGTGATTTGCAATAGGATACAGAGTCTTTCCACTCTAGGTCTTTGGGTCAAATCCCTCTCTGATCAATGGAGACTAAACTTATTACCATCTGAAGGTTAATTGGGAAAATCTGGTGGTATCAGTCCTGTTCTTTGTAGACCGGTGTCTCCATCACAACGACCATCACCACCAACAGCAGAAAAGCCAAGGAGCAAATGGGCATAGAGAGTGAAATGCTCTCACACCTCTAGAGATGGTATACTGTGCGCAGCTCTGGTCTCCCATGTTTAAGAAAAATGAATTAAAACAGAACACATGCAGAGGAGGGGTACTAGGATGATCCAAGGAACGGAAAACCTATCTTCTGAGAGGAGACTCAAAGAGCTTGGCTTGTTTAGCCTAACCAAATGAAGGCTGAGGGGAGATATAATTGCTCTCTATAAATACATCAGAGGGATAAATACCAGGGAGGGAGAGGCGTTATTTAAGTTATGCGCCAATGTGGACATGGGAACAAATGGATATAAACTGGCCATCAACAAGTTTAGGCTTGAAATTAGACAAATGTTTCCAACCATCAGAGGAGCGAAGTTCTGGAATAGTCTGCCAAGGGGAGCAGTGGGAACAACAAACCTAACTGGCTTCAAGACTGAGCTTGATACGTTTAGGGAGGAGATGGTATGATGAGACTGCCTATGATGGCATGTAGCCGCTCTGTGACATGTTCAGGGTCTAACTGATGCCATACTTCGGGTCAGAAAGCTATTTTCCCCCTGGATCAGATTGGCAGAGACCCTGGGGTTTTTCCATGTTCTGCAGCATGAGGCATGGGTCACTTGCAGATTTAAATGGTGTAAATGGTGGATTTTCTATAACTTGAAGTCTTTAAATCATGATTTGAGGACTTCAGTAATTCAGCCAAAAGTAATGGGTCTATTACAGGAGTTGGGCGGGGGGTGGGAGAGGTGAGGTTCTGTGGCCTGCAATGTGCAGGAGGTAAGACTGGATGATCACAATGGTCCTTTCTGGCCTTAAAGTCCACGAGTCCATGGTCCTTCAAGATCAGCATTGAGAAATACTTCCCAGGCAGCATGAGGAAGCTTATACTACACCTCTGTTCTGTGGCTAAGGGGAGGACTTCATACTCTACAAGGACCACATCCTGCGAGTTTCTCAGCTGTGATTTTGCTGTCCTGTTTGGAAGTTCAGGTCTGTGTGTCATGCAGCAGCAAAGCTATTTTCTTGCATCTTAAATTAATGTCTTCTGATGAGAGCCATTCCCAGTACAGATATGAATCAGTCTGTAACGCAGAACCCGTTACAAAGGGTTGGGGGGGGGGTCACATTGTGCTAGGCACTGCTTCTAAAAGCAACTGGTGTAGCTCTGAGCTGGTGCAATTACTGGCTCTCAGATGTAGTTCTTTCAGATTTTTCCTGCTTTCTGACTAGTTTCTACTGTATTGAGGGTTTTCAATTTTCAGTGTTTATATTATGTAAATTATCATTCATTTTTAGAAGGTAATTAAATTCATTTACATTTTTCCTCCCTTAAATAAACCAAAACTCGTTTTTGATTTAAAGTAAGTTTTGTACCACAAATTGAAAACCAGGGGAACATGACACAGCAGCAGGATTTCAAATTAACTTCAAATGATGAGAGCCGATGGAAAAAGAGCAGCTTTCCTTACTGGATTGACATACCATAACATTGTGAGCTAAGTCCACTATTTAAAAAAAAAACAAAATACCACCACGTGTCATTACTGTCAGTCAAGCAAAGACCTCAGAACTGTTGACCAGTTGCAAATTTTGGCATGCTTAAATGTCTTCTCTGGGGTGATCGTTTATCCCAGTTGATCAGTTTAACTTGAAAAGGGGAAACTCTCCTTATGTTTTCCAGTTAGAGAGAGCTTGGAGAGTTCATAGATTCAGGCCAAAGGCAGGGCAGGGGGCATTCAATCACCTAATCTGACCACCTGTACAGGCCACAGAATTTCACCCATTTATCCCTATATTGAGCCCAATAACTTGTGTATGACTAAAGCACCTCTTCGGAAAAAGCATCCAGTCTTGATAAGAAGACATCAAGAGCGGGACAACCCACCACTTCCCTTCGTAGCTTGTTCTAATGATTAATCACCCTCGGTGATAAAAGTTTCAACGTTTTTGGCTTTAACTTCCAGCGACAGGTTCCTGTTCTGCCTTTCTAGGCTACACGAAAGAGCCCTCTAGTACCCAGTATTTTCTCCCCGTGAAGGTCCTTTCAAAATATGAATACGAAACGGTTTGTATTCTTTCTTCAGTGTCAGAGGAGGTATGGGCTGTAGAGTCACCATCACTTTGACCTGAAAGAGATTCTTGAGCATTTTTGATGTGATTAACTGTCACTGGGCTTGACTCCCAAGCAAATCAGAGCACGACTTTGAAAAGTCATGTTAAAGGTGACTTTGCAGTCACTTTGCAAGGCCAAGTCGTGTTTGACATCATGCCAGCCGGTCACTGCCAAACCTCACTGGAACCAAGGTTTAACCACCACTCCTCAAGGTCATGTTCTAAGACAGCTTAATGGTGTTAGTTAAAAGAAGCCCGTTGACAGAAGTCTTTTGAGGGAGGATGTGTGATGTGCAGGGTCCGGGGGACAAAGCAGGCAAGGAGGGGTGGGGGCATTGAGGGGTCTGCCGAGGTGCTTTTGGGAGAAGAAGACAACGCGGAAGATAAAGGAAGAGGAAGTAGGTGAGCACAACACCCGAGCAGGAGATGGAAGGAGATGGGGGTAGGGACAGAGCAGTGAAGACCCTTGAAGGCACAGATGAGAATTTTGAATTTGGTGCAGGCGATGGGGAGCCTATGAAAGAACTCTGAGCAGGGGTAGTGTGATTCTTAGGCCTCCTGTTTTCTTATTCGGAAAGATGTTCTGATCACCCCAGACAAAAGGAGGGAACCAGGTGACAGTAGACCATCTTCACAGGCTGTGTCCACAACTGTATCCTCTGCAGTCATAGGACAAAAAGAGGGAGTTGGTGGGTTACGGATTATCATAATAAATCCAGTGTCTCTGTTCAGTCCATGACCCTTCCAGAACAACAGATGCAAAACCTACAGACATATCTCCACTGCTACAATGGTCAACACCCTGTCACAACACAGCTTTCAAGATCCAGGGGTCCTACATGAGTGTGTGTGTGGGGGTGGTTCATAGCGCCTCCTGGAGCTTCATCCCGGGCACGGCAATTAATGCACCATTCCTTACTTGGGGCTGTGCCTGAAGGCACTAAGCCTTAAACTGGCAAGAAGCAATGAGTGTTTCTGAAACACACGCCACCAAAACAATTTATCCATATGGTGCCAAGCTGGAGGTTGGTGTTAGTCTTTGGAGGATTCGATTTTTATTGTTAAGTGGCACATCTTTAGGTGCCTCAGTAAAAACTGAGGAGTGCTGGGTTCTTTTGAAAAAATCTAAGGCTATGTCCACGCAACAATTAAACACCTGTGGCGGGCTCACGCCAGCTGCCTTGGGCTTGTGGGCTCTGGCTGCGGGGCTGTAAAATTGTGGCGTAGACATTTGGGCTCAGGCCTGAGCCCGAGCTCTGGGCCCCCGTGTTAGCCCCTGTTCAATGCGGTGTAGACGTACCCTAAAAGTCTGCTGCTGCATCCCTCCTATGACCCACGTTCTCTGTGGTCTACTTGGGGTCCAGTCCTGCATGCCCGTACCCCCCTGGCAGTCCTTTACTCTCACGAGGAAAGCTTTGTGGGCGCGGTTCTCTGCACCACTATTTGCAGTGGGTGTGCTCTCTGAGCTCATGGAGTCAGCACTCTGGATGAAGCGAATGCATATTCTCTCTGCTGAAGTGTGACGTGACTTTAAATCAAAGCTGCTGTCTTGGAAGGGCCCTGTGCTCTGCTAACACTTCGTCCAGCTGTAAAGCACTAAGATTTTCACCTTTGTCAGACTAGATTTAGTGTCGCTGGAAAACGAGACAATCGCTTAATATTATATTGTTGCTATGACTTCATGGAGAGACCAGTAGGCTGTACTCCCTCTGTTGACCTCTCAGGAGTTCAGGATCTGACTACAAAGACAGGAAGGAGCAGCCTTACATGGGCATACTTCATTTTTAAAAAGAAAAGGAGTACTTGTGGCACCTTAGAGACTAACCAGTTTATTTGAGCATGAGCTTTCGTGAGCTACAGCTCACTTCATCGGATGCATAGCATATCGTGGAAACTGCAGTTTCCACGATATGCTATGCATCCGATGAAGTGAGCTGTAGCTCACGAAAGCTCATGCTCAAATAAACTGGTTAGTCTCTAAGGTGCCACAAGTACTCCTTTTCTTTTTACGAATACAGACTAACACGGCTGTTACTCTGAAACCTTTCATTTTTAAAGTGATGCAGATTTTTAGCCATGCATTCCAGATGGACTTTAACGAGCTACATAGGGCCCTTTGCCCCACTCTGCCAATGTGAGCTTATATAGTCTGTCTCAAATGCAGGTTTCAGTAAAATAGTTAATAGCTTTCCTGTATTTAGAGCACCGATAAAGTGCCAGGTTTGGCATGTGATCATTCCAGAAATCACAGGGATATCCATGGCAACGGAGAGATCGGGAAGCATACTGACAATCTCAGTCAATCCCAATCTGTAATGCTGCTATACATGTGGATTACTCACCATTTAATTTATTGGGCAATAGTGCAGAAAGGCTGAGTAGTCCATAGCATGCATCATAAACTGATGTCTTTGGGGAGTGGATGGCTCTGAATATTGGTAACGGGATAGACTTCACATCTAAGTCACTGGTTGGTAGCTGCCCCAGGTTGGTGATGTGTGAGAGTCAATACTATCCGACAACCATTGGATGGCATACGTGAGATGAGTTAGTGTTCTCAGCCCAGCTCATAGGTGTCTATGTTACATCATCATTGCACATGGCAGGCTCTGGAGACTGCCCAAGCCCTCAATTGCCCGCAGATGTAATTGGCTTCTTCTCCAATGGGCCCCAGGGATTACAGTGAAGGCTCATTGGCGAGGTCATGCCTGTTTTGTAGATTAAAGGATGGACCTTCATGGTTACTACAGGCACAAAGGGTAAAATCTTGACCTCACTGAAGACAATGGCAAAACTCCAATTTTGGCTTCAACGGGACCAGGAGCTCACCCAGAAGATTCAGAAGACAAATAACATGACATGAAATTAAAAGACAAAAGTATTATCATGAAATTGAAGTGATCCGAGCCTACAACTATCCTCAACATGTCCTGTTCCTTACAGCATACAATATTGTTACTCCCTGTCACAAAGCAAAAGCATGCACCCAGACTTCTGTCAATATACTGGAAGGGCTTTGTCCGAGAGGCATTTCTCAGAGAGTCATTATCTGAAGAAAGGTTTTTTAATTCACATTAATAAAAAGTACACTACTCTGGTTGTCCTGCAGTATCGATTCTGTGATAAAGCGGCTTGCAAGATTTTCTTATTGCCCAAAGCAGAGTTTTAGTGGTTCCCCCACCGCACCCTCAAAATAGCACAATGCTAATTGCAAGGAAAATGAGTGAGCACGGCAATAAAGCTAGATTGCACAAAATGCCAGATTCAGGTATAAATAGATCTTTCCAACACTGCAACAGTCTGTACTGGTTTGTTCTCCTCATAGACTTTCAGTCTCATTGAAAAGCAATGCTGGCGATTCCAGCTACAGAAGAAAGACTTCCATTGACTTTAACAGGAATTGGAGCAGTACTTTTATGAGGTTCTGTGCTCTAGTGCAACCTGCCAGGCCCACTAGTGAGAATTAAATTCTGGGGCCGTACCTGGAGTTACTCTCCAGCAACCCCCCCGCCCCCACAAGCATCACCCCATGCTATTTGTGAGAGGGTAGTTAGCTCTTGCAAGGGATTGGAGCCTGGCCTACCTCTGCACAGGCTCCACAAAGGGGAGTGAGGCAGCTCAGGTTCACCTGGGAGTAATTAAGTCACTGAGTAACTGGGAGGCAGTTAATTAGGCAGGGACTGGGCATGATAAAAGTTTGAGGACCTGAGTTAGAGGAGGAGCTCCTGAGGAGAAAGGAAGCTGCTAGAAAGACAGAGGGACTGCAGAGAGAGGATCCCTCCAGCAGACTGAGGAGAAGCTACCAGAGAAGCCAATATTCCAAAGAGAGAAGCAGGGGAAGCCTACAGAGAAGGAGAGACAGGAAGTAGCTCAGGGAACAAGAAGGGACCGAGAAAGACTGGTTCCGGCTGTCCCAAACAAGGGGTCTGAGCTGGAACCAGTGGAATGGGCGGGCCTGAATTCCCCTACATACTCCAGCCAAGGACGCTGGAGAAGGCGGCGCTAAACCCAGGAGATCTAAGGTTGTCTAGCCCCCACTAGAGCCATGAGACTTCGCGCTCACTTATCCTGAAAGGGGCAGAGACTGTTAAGAACCTGGCCAGAGGGCTGAGCCATAACAAGGCCTTGATGACTCCAGACTTCAGTATGGTGGTGACATATGAGAGAGAGTCAGTTTGGTGTAGCTCCCTGTCCACTGCTAGGGGGTGCTAACAGACCAGGGCCTATCCATATTAGTATGACATTTAACAAAGCCACCCTGTCCTTTCCCATCATTGCTGATGATTCTATACGGTGCATGGTAGCATGTCACTATAGGCTAGATTGTACATATAGCCCTGAGTAAGAGTCAGTTTGCAAGCGGCACCACACTGGTGGTGACGCGATTCCGAGACCTCCCTTTGAGCTGCAATTCCTTCCCGTTGCTGAGGATGTTTATATCGAAGGGGAAGTGTATTTTGCTGATGGCCCATCTCCTCATGCATACTGGGGACTGAACCAGGGACCTGCAGAGCTAAAAGCACGAACTACGGTAGCGGAGAGCCAAGACTACCCCTCCGGGCCTGTAACGAGAACTGCTCAGGAAGTTTGCAACAAACTGTTTTTTCCCACCCCCATCAGAAAATGGCAACTTGTCAAAACTGAAACTTTTCACAGGAAAGGGTCGGGTCTGAGGAATTTCCCATTCCCATAAAAGCTATCAAAAAGTTTCATCCCATTGCAGGATTTTTTAACTGATAAGTTCCAGTTTTTATTTCAAACTGACTTTTTGTTTAGAAATTCAAGTTAATTTACAGTAAAAAAATTAATTGGAAAAAAAAATGGTTTGATTGACCCAATCCATTTTTTTCTGTGCTTTTAGTTTTGAAAAAAAAATATTTTTTTTTTCCTTTTTTGTCCCAATTCAAGACAAGAAAATGTTTCAACCCTTGAAAATTCGTATGGGTTGGGAAAACCTGTTTCGAGCCAGCTTTAGCTGTAACGGCTACATCTTCTGCTGAAGAGATGCAGAAAAAAGACCACGCTCACCCGAGGGATACACATATATTCCTGTGCACAGATATGTAGCCAACACCAGAATCCAACCCATGTGTAAAGGGGTCAGGAATTATGTGAAAAACCCCTGGTGTGATTTGCTCAGAGATTGAGTTCTCAGCCCACAGATTTCTTTTTTTTTTTTTAAAGTTTCAATAAAATCCATTCAGTCATTTCTGAGTTTTAAAAGGGGAGGGGGGAATACCTCTTATTTTAAGTACTTCGAAGATGCATGTTTTTTGCCCAGAAAGAAATTTTTTTCCAAGCAGAAATTTCCAGAATGGTTTGCCCACAACTGAAAACGAGGAATGGGTTTTTCAAAGCCATCTAGAAGATTTGGGAACCTGATTCCCATTCATTTTAATGGCAATTGGATAGCAGCTTTATAAAACCCACTCCCAGCCCTTTAGATGTTGGAAGGGTGGGGGGTGGGGGGAAGAGTGAGACTAAAATATAATCCAGTGAAAAGAATGTTTTAAAAACGTGTATGATGAATGGATGGTAACTTTAGCGCTCCGAGTTCTGCTTCAATAACTACGACTCACGGAGTGGATAGGGGCACAGATTTGTGTTCCAGAAACCTGGCTGCTATTCTTAGCTCTGCTACTGACTTGCTGTGTGACCCTGAGAAAGTCAGTTCACCTGTCCATGCCTCTGCTTTGTCTCTCTGATCAATTCAGACTAGAAGCTCTTGGGGGCAAAAATGGTCTCTTACAAGTGCCTCGCCCAGTGGAGCTCTGATCTCACTCGGCACCTCTGGGCACTATTGTATTGCTAATAATAACAAATAGCAAGCGCATTAATACTAGGGAAGCTTTGCCTATATTACGTCTGAACTAGCCAATCAGGGGTTCCCATTGGCTGACTTCTCCAAATTACTTGTCGATACAGTTCGTTGAGCACGTCTCCAATTAAATTCAACTACTTTATAAAACAATGTTGAGGGTTTTTTTCAAGCTCCTGGACTAAATTAGTCCTTAATTAGGTCATTTCTTTCTAATTGATTAAAAATAGGGTTTCAAATTAAAACCGAGAGAATGACTAACATCACACAAATGATATTATTCAAATTTGAAAGGGGAAAAAAATCCATCAAAAAGACCATTATATTGAATTGCAGATCAGTCAGAGAGATGACATTTGGGATTGTTCCCTAGAAAATCTATTATTTTGCTTCTTCAAAATGAGGACAAGGATGCAATCAAATGAAGACGATTAAACTGGTGTAGCTGTATTGACTTCAGTGCAGCTACGGTGGTTTTACACCAGGAGAGAATCTGACCCATTGATTTCAACGAAGTGACGTCAATTTACACCATTTTTAACACCCCACCCCCCCCAAAATACCCAAACCAGCCTCTTTTCAAATGATTTCAAAAAACTTCTGTGGAAAAATTTCAATTCACTTAAACAATCTTTAGTGCCAAAATGAAAGAAAAAGATTTTACTGTGATTTGATTCAAAACAAAATAAAAATTATTCAGTTACAGATCCCCTCTCCCTGTATCTCATTTTAAAACTTTTTTCCTTCTTTTTTGGTGGTGAAAAGGAGAAAAAACTGAAACATTGAATTTTTTGTTTTTGCTTCATTTCCAAGCTAAATGCATTTTAGTACATGCTACTTACAAGAGGTTTGTTTGTTCGTGTGCATGTATGGGAAGACTTTTCATCACTGGATGTTTCCTTCAATTTGCTCTTTTTTCACTATAGCGTGCAAACAACAATTCATTGGTGTCCAGCAGTTAGTAAGGCCAACTCCACCAGGAACATCAGAAAAGTCACTGGAGATATGAGAATCCTAAAACAAAGAACAGGGTTGGGATTTTCGAAGCTGCCTGTGGGATTTGGATGAATCTCCCTTACAATTAATAGAAAATCTGGCCCCAGCTGTGGGGATCGACATTAGGAAATATGGCCCATGAATCCTTCTGAAAACGTGTGTGTCAAATCTCCTGGGCTGCTTTGAAAATCTCCACCCAGATGCCTTCTAGATGTTCACCAATTCCTAAAACCTTGCAACAGAGAGAAAGTTACGTATGTATACAAATATTAAAAGTGTCCGAGAATGCTGGATGTTTTAAATTTTTGCCACCAGAAATCTTCCTTTACTTTAATATAAGGTCACAACCAGGGACCATTAAGATGCAGCAGGAAACCGTATAATCCACCGGGAAATACCAGTCAAGATACTGTACATTCTGTTATAATTGCCATTACGTGCTTAGTACTCTAACACGCCTACTACCCCCGCTCCCTGGTTTCCATTTTTTCCAGACTGTCATTCGCCAGCTCCCTCTTAGTGAATCTACAGCACAATATTTATTTATGCTCTTGATTTAGACATTTGCATCAGTATTCTAGACACGTTTGGCTCATTCTCTCCTCAGCTTCAGCCCATTTATGCCCCGATCCAACAAAGCACATAAGCAGAGGCTTATTTTGAAGCATGTGAGTTGTCCCAGCGACTTGGACGAGAAGTCAATTGACTTGGGAACTACTCATGTACTGAGCACAGGTTTACTTGAGTCCAGGTCCTAGACAATAGTTTACATGCCACATTTATGGTCCTTACAAGTGTCACGTTGCTCCTGGACATTGAATTGAGACAGGCTTACATGACCTTACCTCTCCGTGAGCTGCTTATCCGTCTAGACAATGGTTGCTGTAGGCAGAAGAATTCTAGAGTTATCTAGTGCTCCACATATGAAGCACAGAGGAAAATTGGTCTCCCGCTCTCTCATGCCCTCTACTCCTTCTTCTCCTCATGCAACTGATGGTGACAAGCACTACTCTTAGGCGACCCCAAGTATCCAAAAGCACCACCCTTTGCCCAGGCAGCAGCAGCTGGCCATTCCCATCCTGCCAGCCAGCAGCTCCTTAAGAGGTGTGACGTGGGTTATGCAGGCAGGAGATGCCTGGTTTACAAGCACCCCAGCCAAATACATAGGAGTAGCAGGTTCTGTTGGCGAATGGGGGGAGGGGTAGGTACGACTTAGATTTGCAAGTTATAGATAGGAGTTCTAGTCCTCTCTGGGCCACAAGTGACCTTGTGAAACTACCATGTCCGTAAAATGGGATGGAGGCACTGGTAATGGCTTCCCTCCTAGAGTGGGGTTGAGGCCTTGCTCAGTAACATGGGTTGCAAAGAACACAGGAATAGCGGAAGAGTTGAGAGCACAACTCATAGGCTCCTAGTGCACCTTCTGTTAAGTCAAAGGCTCTTTTGATGGGAAAATAAGATGGGGGAGGATCTGTTTTATTTGTGTCCTGCCAAGCGGCTTGGTTCTCTGTGTCTGCTTCAGCCTGATGCAGGAGACCAGTGGGCCCTGGAAGCATGCCCAGTGCAGAAGGAAAGTCTAGACATTAAAAAGCAAAGCTCTAACAATAGCAATTTTCAGGGGGACAACCAAAGCCACCTCTTGAACCCCGCTGCTGGGAACTCCTGAGCACTTTTGCCCATCTGCCCCTAGATTAATAATGCCACGAACCATGTGTTTTGTGATATGCTTGCATGAAAGCCGTCCTATAGCAACAACATTTATTATCTGATCACCTGATTTTAGGATTATGCTGCCTTCAAGGTCATTAACGTGGAGCATGAACAAATACTGCCTGAATAATGATGGCTGATCTTCCTGGTATCTTTTATTGACACCTTTTATTTCCTACCCTCAAGCACATGATAACTATTTCAACAGGCCTCTCCTCCACACCCTGCTTTCTGTCTTAGTAGGTCAATCAGTTGTGTGTACTGACTGTTTCTCTCATCTTCAGACAGAAGAAATAATCTCTCTCATTCTTGTCTAGTAATCCTGCAACATGCTTAAAGAATTCAGCCACACTTATTGGACTCGATCTTCCTCACATATTTTTTCCTCCTGATAAACCAGGGGTGGGCAAACTGCCAGCTGATTTAATCCAGCCCACAAGCTCCTGCTGGGGAGTGGAGTCTGGGGCTTGCCCTGCTCCTATGCTCCAGCTGGAGAGTGGGGTCAGGGGCCGCTCCACGTGGCTCCCAGCAGCCGTGCCGCTCCAGCTCCTATGTTTAGGGGCAGCCAGGGAGCTCTGAGCACTGCCCCAGCCCCAAGTGCCACCCCCGGGAACTGCGGCCAGTGGGAGCTGCAGAGGGGACATGCTGCTGCTTCTGGGAGCTCCTCTGCATAGGAGCTGGAGAGGGAACATGTTGCTGCTTCTGGGAGCTGCTTTAGATAAGCACCACCCAGAGCCTGCACCCCTGAGCCCCTCCTGTGCCCCAACTCCCTGCCGCAGCCCTGACCCCCCTCCCACCCTTGAACCCCTCAGTGCCAGCCCGGAGCACCCTCCTGCACCCAAACCTCTCATCCCAGCCCCACCCCAGAGCCTGCGCCACCAGCTGAAGCCCTCAACCCCCCCCCCACAGCCCCAGCCTGGAGCCCCCCCCCCCAACCCTGAACTTATTTCTGGCTCTACCCCAGAGCCCACACCACAGCAGCCAGAACTCTCATCCCCTCCCACATCCCAACCCCAATTTCATGAGCATTTATGGCCCGCCATACAATTTCCAAACCCAGATGTGGCCCTCGGTCCAAAACGTTTGCCCACCCCTGTGAGAAACTAATGCCACAGAAAATTTGGAACAATGAAAATTCATTTCATTTAGAAAACTGGCCGAACAGAACTGCCTTGGAAACTCTCATGAATTCATTTTTCAAGCAGTTCCAAAAATAACACATTACATTTAGATAATGCCTTTCATTCAAACTATGAAACAGGATCATCCAATTAACCAGGGAAATGCAGCCACTGAAATGCTACCACTGTTTAATAGTGATACTACACAAGAATTTAAGGTAGGAAGGGAAAAAATGGCATACCCATATCTGGCCTTTTCCACTCAAAATATTGCTTTTGTGAATGAATAAACATGGAATTCTGTCAGATTTTCTGTGAAATCAGGTGATTTATGTGAAATCAAAATGAAATACAAGATCACATTACTATTCAAATGGTGTCACAGCATCAACTCATCCTTATAGTTGTGAATTTTATCAAATATGTGATTTTTTTTATAGCTTATTTTTTGTTCCAGCCACTCAGAACGTTGCACGCTGAACGTCCAGATTGTTGGGTGGTCAGATTATTGATTATTAGAGCTGATTGGGAATTTTTCCAACACAAATTTGTTGTTGGTTTTTTGTTTGGAAAACAAAACTGAATTTTTTCCTCAAAATTGACAAAAAAACCATTTTGCTTTGAAATTCTAAACAAAAAATTCTGGTTTTCCAGTTTGAAATAATTTTTCGTTTTTTAAATTAAGTCAATTACAGTAAAAAAAAATTGTTGTTTGGAAATTATTTTTTAAAAAAACTATTTGATTGGTCTGAACAACAAATTTGTTCTGAATTTTTGGTTTGTGAAAACTTTCAAGATTTTGTTCAACCACGGGGTCTTGATCAGCCGGGAGAGCTGGGAGATTATATGCGGCTTCATAAAATTCCCCTGACAATTTTAGGTGGATATAGTATCTTTAGTTTCCTGTCATAAACTTTGGGGTGATTGCTCCTGTGCACCCTTAAAAAGAGGCTGAATTTCTGTGGTAGGTCATGTATTCCCATCGGAACATCAGTATTACACTTTACTTTTCTCCCAGGCAGGTTGGTAAGTAATTATTTTAGCTTATTGGGATTTCTTTTTATTTTAAGAAGATTATAAAATATTGCTCCCACTAGTGTAAAATAGTGTTGTGGGATGTTTACTAGGAGCATCTCTGATGACTTTTGGGCTAAATTCTGTGCTCATTTATACCCGTGCAACTCTATATAGTCGCATGAGTTCAACAGCGAACAGAATCTGGCCCATTGACTCCCTCACATTGGCTTATATTTCACTCCAGCCATCACTCCCAATCTTTTGTAATCTGCTTTATAATTGGATTCAAATGTATCTTTAATTACATTGGCTAATGTCAGTTCCAAAGTAAATAGACCACATTTTTGGGTACCCACTTAAAATTCCAGGAGACAAACAGGGCTGAAGGGCAAAATCTAGAAAGCAACATCACTACAAACTTGGAGTCATTAATTTTGTGCAGTGATAACTTTGTACTCCGAGAGCAATATTCATTATCGGTGGGAGGGGAAGCATCATCCTTAATTAACAGTAAGGCATCAGCAGCAGCATAAAGTCACAGTTTAATGTTCTATCTACAGCATCAGTGTGGTAGTGTTGGGGTTTCCAGTTTAGATGATGTGAAGAGAATACTCTGGTTGTCACTACCACCACCATGTGAGAATGACCAAATTTTCAAAAGAGCTCAGCGTTACCCAGCAACTCTCATTTTAGATACCCCAGCAGTGGCTGGATTTTCAAAAGAGTCCTGGGCCTGTTTAGATGGATGAACGGAAGCAGCGCTCTTTCTAAAACCCAGCTCCAACTGGGGCTTCTGAGCACTTGTGAGAACATGACTGGTTCTTTGGGAATACCTATAGTGTTATGCAAATAGCAACATGGATTGTTCAACAGTGTGCGCAAAAAGCTTGCTTGTAACCCGTAACATGGCATTCCCCCCACTTTGCCCCTTCTAAAAAACCATTAAGCATCATTTTCCAGTCATTACTTTAGAGAGTGTGGGTAGGGTTTTCAGAAACACTCACTATTGGCCTAACTCTACTCCAAGTGAAGTCCATGGCTTTGGCCTAGTGAAGACAATGGAAAAGCTCATTGACTTTAATGGGAGCAGAGTTGAGACCAACCCTGAGGTGTTTTTGAAATGTCTACCCTATTAACACAGCACAGAGAGGTTATCCCAGTGGCGGTTTCTGCTTTGACTGCACCGTAGCCATTGCATAGGTGGTCTTACCATACCTACCAATGGAGCCCCACAGAGGCTACCCATGGGCTGCTGATGAATGTGCCCAGAACTGCCCCCCTGACTGTACATCAGACAGACCTGGAGGATTACACTCAGGAGGCAGCACATATGCACCAGGCCGGGGAGTGGGACCCCCTCACCCCACTGACAATCTGCCATGGGGTAGGCTTGAGAGGCACAAGAGGGTCATCAGGCCTAAGATCTCTATTGTGGCTATTGGGGTGAGGAAAAACAGCAGCTCTACTGACCCCTCCCTGCATGAGTGGTTCCAAGTCCCTCATCCAAAAACAGAGCATGCACAGAGAGTAGATGGATAGATTTCATTTTTCCTGTCCCCCAAGTGGCTCTGCACTGTGCTCCCTCAGAGAGGTAGTGCAAAATCTCTGCACTACCTAATTCCCATGTAAGCAGGGCTCAGAATTTGCCCTCAGTAATAAAAAAAACTCTTAAGAAGATCAGAATGGCCATACTGGGTCAGACCAATGGTCCATCTAGCCCAGTATCCTGTCTTCTGACAGTGGCCACTCCCAGATGCTTCAAAGGCAATGAACAGCACAGGGCAATCATCAAGTGATCCATCTCATCATCTAGTCCCAGCTTCTGGCACTCAGAGACTAGGGGTACCCAGAGCATGGGGTGCATCCCTGACCATCTTGGCAAGTATCCATTAATGGACCTTTCTTTTTTGAACCCCATTGTAGTTTTGGCCTTCACAACATCTCCTGGCAACGAGTTCCACAGCTTGATTGTGTGTTGTGAAGAAGTACTTCTTTTTGTTTTAAGCCTGCTGCCTATTAATTTAATTGGTGGACTTGTTCTTGTGTTAGGTGAAGGGGTAAATAACACTCCTTATTCACTTTCTCCACAACATTCATACCCCCCCCCCTATTCATCTCTTTTCCAAGCTGAATACTCCCATTCTTATTAAGCTCTCCTCATAGGGAAGCTGTACCATACCCCATCATTTTGTTACCTTTCTCTCTACCTATTCCATTTCTAATAGGTATTCTTTGAGACGGGGCGACCAGAATTGCACACAGTATTCAAGGGGCATACCATGGATTTAGATAGTGACATGACATTTACTGTCTTATCATCTATCCCTTTCCTAATGGTCCCAAACATTGTTAGCTTCTTTGATTGCCGCTGTACATTGAGCAGATGGTTTCAGAGAATTATCCACAATGACTCCAAGATCTTTCTTGTGATGGCTAATTTAGACCCCATCATTTTGCATGTATAGCTGAAATGGATAAATGCAAAATAATGCAAATTGGAAAACAAAGTTGAATTTCATTTGCCATTTTGCTGCCCAGTCACCCAGTTTTGTGAGATCCCTTTGTAACTCTTTGCAATCTGCTTTGGACTTATCTTAAGTAATTTTGTATCATCTGCAAACTTTGCCACCTCACGGTTTACCCCTTTTTTCCAGATCATTTTTGAATATGTTGAACAGCCCTGGTTCCAGTGCTCTTCTGAAGAGGACCACCAAATTTTTGGTCTGCATGATTTTGGGGCAATTTAGTCTGAGTCTACGTATAGCCATGGGATAAGACATTTTTGAGGGTGGTGGACTGGAATTTCCATGTGTGTTTTTCAAAGATCCAGGTTATGAGCTGTCTCAGACAAGGCTAAGTTTGCCTCTCCTGTTTCTACAGGTGTCTTTTCATCCTGGACAATATAAGCCATTTTATTGGAATGAAAGGACTCTTGGGGGCATGAGCTGCTGCACACTTGGCCAAACTGGAGTATTTAGTCTGGATTTATAAACTAAACACTATGCAGTTTGAAATCTAAGACGTGATCATTGCTCTGGAAATGTGTTCTCTTAAACTGTTACAAAAGCCAGAGCGCAGTGAAAGTACAAGATGAAGACTAGCTGCTGTATCCTAGACTATCTCCTCGAGTATTGTCTAGGCCACACACTGTCGAGGCAGGATTTGTTCCTGTTTTAACTCAAGTGACTTAATCAATTAACTTGACTTGTTTCACACGTTTGTGAATGCTAGTCTGACAAGCAAAAACGTTTGTTCCAAGACCCAGTCTTTTGTGGTATACTGGAGCTAAGAAAGTGCCCTAGGTTGACCCCTAAGGTAAACTACTGTTGTGTCTAGGAATAGGGGAGTACCCCTTTAAATAGTTTGTGAGCCCTCTAGTTACACTCACCCTGTTCTGTGATTTAGAAGGCGATGCATGGGGGTTGGGGGGGGAGTCATGTGCCTGAGGCCACATGCCCACACCCCCTCTCTCCTGATTTTTGCCAGGGTTTGCCCTCCCTGTGCGGCCGCTCCTGGAGCTGTGGAGAGAGGCAGCAGCAAACAGCTGGGAGCTGCAGGGAGGGGCTGCTGAGAGTAAAGGGGGGGGGGGGGGGCATGCGACACACTGTTGGGGAGGCAAACCTTCAAATTGTGCCCCCCACTCTCAGCAGGTACTTGCAGGTGCCAGGCCTTGCACGTTATGTATAGTCAGTAAAACTGGTTACTGGGTCTCGCTGCATCTGTGCAGTTCCTTCCTAGTCTGTGTATTGTAGAACGAGCAAAAAGCAAGAACGACTCCAGACATTTGTCCTGCAACAAACCCTTTCATGGAGCACCTAGCCTTGCACTCACAAACGAGTTAGCTACCTCAAGTTAACTAGCAATCAATTAACTCCAGTTAAAAAGAGAAGCAAAACCTTTCTTAGGTCAGATTCACATAGAGGAGCTGGGTTAGGCACATTAAACAAGTACAGTAGAACCTCAAAGATCCGAACACCAGAGCTACAAACTGACCGGTCAACCGGATGCCGTGTGTAACCGGAAGTAACCGGTCAGGCAGCAGAAGAGACTAAAAAAAAAAACCCACCATACTGGGCCTGGATTGCATCTTAAAGGTGTAGGCCCATTTGGGCGGGCTGTCCCCACTCCACCCTCACCTCCACTCGCAGGGCAGCCACTTACAGTAAGATCCAGGGGCTGCCCCAGGCCAAGGCAGCGAGAGACAGCAGTGCTGGAGTCCGCATAACTTTCACCCCCTGCCACAGGAGGGGGAACAAGCTGTCTTTTTTCCCCTCTCGTTCACACACCCTGCCCCGAGGGGGACAAGCTTGCAAACTCATGCCAGGGCTGACTAGGTTGCTCAGCTGCTGTGAATCCTGGCCTGGCTTGCCAGCTGCTGGATCTGGAGCCTGAACTGCACATTGTTCAGAGTTATGAACATTTCAGAGTTACGGACAACCTCCATTCCCGAGGTGTCCATAACTTGGGGGTTTCTACCGTCGCTGGATTTTCAAAAGTGCTCAGTGCTAGCGTAGACACGTAAGTGAAATAGCCGGGTTTCCATGGGTGCTCAGTACCCAGCAAATCCCACAGAGATCAGCGACGGCTGCTGAGCTTGTTTGAGGATCGAGCCCTACAAGTGTAGGGAAGAAAAGAAAGTGATGAGCAAGGAGTGATTTGACTATCTCTGCCATATTTTCCTGGAGGTCTTTGAGTTTAAAGAGGACACAGGCCCATTTACAGTCAGTCATCCTCCCCAGACAGAGGCCAACCACTAACTGATTTTTGTTGCAGTGATGGGATCCTAATCCATGGCTTAGGCCAACAAAAACCAGACATGCTCATTTACCCTTCCCTGAATTTGTGTATGGAGGGCCTGATCCAAAGCCTGCTAACGTGAATGAGAACCTTTCCATTGACTTCAGCTCATGCTCATAGTGAAGAAGTTTCTTTTAGCACAGAGCATGCTTTGCAGTTTGGCTAAAGGGGACTTTGTTGAATTGCACGCACACACGTCAGCAAATCTGTGCACATTTTAAAAAAAATCCAAACCTCCATATGCAATTTGTCATTTGAAAAGTTTATTGAAACACAAATGACACAGCTGCAGTGTTTATTTTCAAAAGAAAATATGTGCACCTGAAGTCTACTTTTGCAACAGCACTGAGCCACTATTAGCATGAAATACATATTTATGCTTGTTGTACATATTCTGGGTCCCCTCCCCCTTGTAAAACTTTGCTTGCTGATAGTACACAATTCTTGCGTAACTTTGCCAGAGAGTGTGTGGATCGCTAACTCTCACCAGGGAACACTAGCTCATCCAAGTAGCCTCACCGGTTTCAATGCAACTACGTCCATGAAAAATTGCTCAACATGCATTAAGGCTGTACAATCTGGCATCAAAGTAGGTACAGGTGTGTTTTTAGATGCATTCTTCAGGGCACTATTTTTAACATTTTGGTCAAGATAGTCAAAAAATAGGAGCCTACTGATAAATGAACAGAGATGCCTATTTGAAGGGTCTGTCTTCACTGCAGGGTGAACTCAGGCTATTACCTGGGTGTTGCCCCAACCCTCTTCCCATCCACACACCAACCCTCTCATCACAATGTGGTGGTGTGGCTAGCTGGGGATGGGGTTAGAGCATGGGTTGTGCTTTCACTCGGGGTAGAATCTACCCACTTTGCAGTGAGGATGCAGGCTAAGTCATCTGAACGCTGATAGTCCTCCAATACCTTCCCACAATTCCCCCCCAATGCCCAGAGGGACAGACAAGTTCTCCCCCTCCATTCACTAGGAAGGAATCAGAGTGGCTCAGCTTACTGGAGGACAAAGAATCATGGGATATGTTCCCAGAAGTCCTTGCAACACAGATGGAGGGTTTATAGCACCAGTGAGGACACAGTAACTCGGATAGGACTTCGCAGTGTGGCTGTTCCCAGACTGCTCAGGCCAACCTCGGTGCTCAGACTGAGGTGCTGAACTCCTGGGCTAACTCTGCAGTGAAGTCATATCCACAGTGGGTGGTAACATTCATCCTACAAAGGCACATGGCTGTGGCAGTCTAGCCCTTGTAATTCATAAGCACAAACTTTTCCCATTCCAGCTGCTAACAGGCATTAGCAAATGGATACATCAGGTGTTCTTGTGATTAACATATAATTGCAATGAAAAGCTGATCCCAGCTGATGAAGATCAGTAGTCCAGTTGGAATAATAAATTTGTTTTTGCTAGGAGAGATGGATTTACTGGTGAGGTCAATAGTATTCCATAATTTTTGTGATTATACTTTCAGTGACCAGAATTAATACTTACTTTTAATTCCTGATGGGGCTCTAATCCTGTTTCTGCCACCGCTCTGCTGTGAGGCTTACGGCAGCTCTCTTACACCAAGATTTTCAGAAGTCTATTCCATTCTGGGGGACTTGCATGAGATGCCTTAAAGGAGCCGTATTTTCAGAAAGTGGTGAATTACCACCCTCTGAAAAGCAAGGTTGCTGAAGAGATGTCAAAATTGGACACCCACATATGGAGGCAGCCAAAAGTCACTAGTTAGTTCTGAAAATCCTGTCCCTCAACTTTTTGAAGCTCAGTTTCCCTATTTGTAACATGGGACTAATGAGGTGTGTCATAAAAATGCAGGGCTGGAAAGGAGAGGTCATCTAGTCCACCCCCATGCACTGAGTCAGACCACATCTATCATCCTTTGTAAAACTCTGAGCTCTACAGCTGGAAAGAGCTATACGAAAGTATTAATTATTATTGCTGTAACTATTGTTACCGTAACAGTGCAATGCTGTTTAATTCGGTTTGGGACAGGGGAATACAGGAGAGCGCACCATCAGTTCCGGTGAATTGCTTGCAAGGTTATTCATTTTAATGCTCTTTGTCATGCACAAGCTCCCGTAACTGCTAGCATTTCCAAGGCAAGAAGCTGCCTTTATGGACCAGATTTCAGGCAGCACTGGGGTAAATTACACTGATGTTGGGTTTGTAACGATCCCTCATTTGAAACAAAGGTCAGTTGAAAGCCCCAACAAGTTCCGAAGGGGGAGAAAGAGGTTAATGTGCTTAGAGTACATTAAAGTTTTAAGATTAACTAAAAGAAAGAGAAAAAACCCAGCTGCTAATGGCAAAAGAACAGTGGAGAGGCATTATTATATTACGGTTAATGCGCATAAAGCAGCTCCTATTGAAAAGGGATGGCAGGTTTACATCCTATTAAATGCATCAAAGCAGCACTTCAATTACAAACCCTTTTATATGCACATTTTAACAAATATGTCTTTGATAATGGAGTGCAGCAGTAGCTTTCTAAATGTTAAACCAGAGCCGCACTATATATCACAAAGGTAGAAAAAAGGAAAAACACTGGAAGGAGGTAACTGTTGGTGGGGGTCTATTTCAATATTTGCATTTCTTTTGTTGTCCACAAGACTGGAGTTTACTAAGCATTTCAATCTGCACAAGAGACAGGAGTAGAATAGCAAAACCAGTGAAAGTAGCTCTAGGGCTGCCAGGTCGTTATCTTTGAGAAGTTATGTCACAGCATATGTATTAATCATAATGATAATAAAACCCCATGGGTATGTTTGGTCAGGATCTTGTTTGTGCAACAAACGGTTCCATCCACATCTGAATCCAATCCAAAGGGGGCCCAATATAATTCCCAACTGGACCAAGCGACAGTACAATAGGCTGGATTTCCGGTCCCACTGATTCACAAATGAAACTACCGTTGAGCCGCACTGGGTTCCTTGGACCACCGTGAGTAAAGCGCCACTCAGTGTGAGAAAGTGACAAAATCTGATCCACCGGGAACAGCAGCAGGCTGGCCCCTCAATCCACAATGCTCAAAGTAAAATCTAGACTTAAGGTAAGCCCAAGATGCAACATTTCACTGCAGACTGATCTATCCCAAAATTCATGACGTTTAAGCTGACTCAACTCTGGATCCAAAGTAGAGAGCAAGAGAGCTCAGAAGCAAAAGTTGCCTCCAGGTTCAGATTGGGAAGGGGGGACAGAAAGTTCATAGATTTTTAAGGCCAGAGTGGACCATTATGACCATCTTCTCTAACCCCTTGTACAACAAAAGAATTTCACTCAGGGACTCCTGCAGTGAGCCCAGTAACTGGTGAGTAATTTTGAGAGACACACACACACACTGTCTTCATTTAAAGTTTTTAAGTGATGGCAAAAATCACTACATCCCTTGGATGTTATTCCAGTGGTCAGTTACTCTCACTGTTAAATGTGTGCCTTATTTCTAGTTTTTACTTGTCTAACTTTGCCATTGGAGTTTGGAGCCAGAATTTTCATTCAGGAAGACAGAGGGAGTTTGCCTGGGAGTTCACCTAGGGGGGAGTTCCCACAGAGTTTGTATCTTTCAGGCTTCTGTGAGCAGTGAAAGCATCATCTGGAGAGGCTCTCAGAAGACAGACATTATGGACAGTGAGCAGTCAGCTGTGACCTGCACAGGATGTGCCATGTTAGTCTTTCTTCCAGAGGACAGAAGCAACTTTGTCTGTATGAAGCGCAAGCTGGCCTCCAAATTGGAAGAGAAGGTTAAAGGACTAGAGACCCAAGTATCAACCCTGCCTTGCATCAGAGAAAAGAAAGACTTTCTGGATTGAAGTCAGCGTTTGGTACTGCAGGCACAGCATGCTGAAGAATCAGAGAGGGCAATGCAGAACAGGGAAGAAGATTGGCAGCATGTGACCTCCAGAAGAAGAGAAGGAGAACCCATGTACCTCCAATGCAGACAGAGATAAGAAACTGTTTTCAGGCTCTCCACACAGGTACTATGTTGGAGAATAGTTTGGAAGAGTTATCAGAGAGAGATCCCATCTACTGGAAGGGACAGGGATGGAAGTTTCACGACCACCACTCCCAAGAGTAGGAGATAGGTGGGTGGTGGTAGGGGACTCCCTCCTAAGAGGGACAGAGTCATCCATCTGCCATCCAGACCGGGAAACTCGAGAAGTGTGTTGCTTGCCTGGAGCTAGAATTCAGGATGTGACAGAGTGTCTGCTGAGATTGATCAAGCCCTCGGATCACTACCCCTTCCTACTTCTCCACATGGGCATCAATGATACTGCCAGGAATGACCTTAAGCGGGTCACTGCAGACTACATGGCTCTGGGAAGAAGGATAAAAGGAGTTTGAGGTGCAAGTTGTGTTCTCATCCATCCTCCCTGTTGAAGGAAAAAGGCCCAGGTAGGGACCGTTGAATGGTGGAGGTGAATGTGTGGTTATGCAGGTGGTGTCAGAGAGGGCTTTGGATTCTTTGACCATGGGATGTTGTTCCAGGAAGAAGGATTGCTAGGAAGAAATGGGATCAGGATCCCCCTACCAAAGAGAGGGAAGCGCATCTTTGCGGGCAGACTTGCTAACCTAGTGAGGAGGGCTTTAAATTAGGTTTGCCGGGGGATGGAGACCTAAGCCCTGAGGTAAGTGGGGAAGTGGGATACTGGGAGGAAACAAGGAGGAGGATGGAACAGGGGAGGCCTCCTGATTCATACTGAGAAAGTAGGGCAATTGGCTAGTTATCTTATCTTGGGTGCCTGTACACAAATGCAAGCATCTGGGGAACAAACAGGAAGAATTGGAGGTCCTGGCACAATCAAGGAACTAGGATGTGATTGGAACAACAGAGACTTGGTGGGGTAACTCACATGACTGGAGCACTGTCATGGGCAGGTATACATTGTTCAGGATGGACAGGCAGGGGAAAAAATGTCAGAGCGGTATGATTGATCAGAGCTCCAGTACGAAACTGGAGAAAAGCCTGTTGAGTCTTTGGGTTAAAGTTTAGAGGTGAGAGCAACATGGGTGATGTCGTGGTGGGCATATAGTATAGACCACCAGACCAGGAGGATAAGATAGATGAGGCTTTCTTCAGACAATTAACAGAAGTTTCCAGATCACAGGCCCTGGTTGTCATGGTGGGGGGACTTCTGACATCTGCTGGGAGAGCAATACAGCAGTGCACAGACAATCCAGGAAGTTTCTGGAGAGTGTTGGAGACAACTTCCTGGTGCAAGTGCTGGAGGAGCCAACTAGGGGCCATTCTCCTCTTGACCTGCTGCTCAAACAGGGAAGAATTGGTAGGGGGAAGTACAAGTGGGTGGCAACCTGGGCAGCAGTGACCATGAGATGGTCGACTTCAGGATCCTGACACAGGGAAGAAAGGAGAGCAGCAGAATCAGATCCTGGACTTCAGAAAAGCAGACTGACTCCCTCAGGGAACTGATGGCCAGGATCCCCTGGGAGTCGAATATGAGGGGGAAAGGAGTCCAGGAGAGCTGGCTGTATTTTAAAGAAGCCTTATTGAGGATGCAGGAATAAACTATCCTGATGGTGCAGAAAGGATTGAAAATATGGCAGGCGACCAGCTTGGCTTAACAGAGAAATCCTTGATGAGCTTAAACACGAAAAGGAAGCTTACAAGAAGTGGCAACTTGTTCAGATGACTAGGGAGGAGTATAAATATATTGTTCAAATATGCAGGGGTGTAATCAGGAAGTCCAAAGCACAACTGGAGTTATAGCTAGCAAGGGATGTGAAGGGTAACAACAAGGGTTTCTACAGGTATGTTAGCAACAAAAAGAAGGTCAGGGGAAGTGTGGGACCCTTACTGAATGGGGGAGGCAACCTTCTGTCAGATGTGGAAAAAGTTGTATTGAATGCTTTTTTTGCACCATGGTCTTCACAGACAAGGTCAGCTCCCAGATTGCTTCACTGGGCAGCACAATATGTGGAGGAGGAGAGCAGCCCACAGTGGTGAAAGAGCAGGTTAAGGACTATTTAGAGAAGCTGGACATGCACAAGTACATGGGGCCAGATTGAATGCATCTGAGGGTGCTGAGGGAGTTGGCTGATGTGATTGCAGAGCCATTGGCCATTAACTTTGAAAACTCGTGGTGATTGGGGAGGTCCTGGATGATTGGAAAAAGACAATTACAGAGCCCATCTTTTAAAAAAAAGGGAAGAAGGAGAATCAGGGGAACTACAGACTGGCCAGCCTCACCTCAGTCCCTGGAAAAAAATCATGGAGCGGGTCCTCAAGGAATCCATTTTGAAGCATTTGGAGGAGAGGAAGCTGATCAGGAACAGTCAACATGGATTCACCAAGGGCAAGTCATGCCTGACCAACCTGATTGACTATGATGAGAAAACTGGCTCTGAGGATATGGGAAAAGTGGTGGATGTGATATATCTTGACTTTAGCAAAGCTTTTGATACGGTCTCCAACAGTATTCTTGCCAGCAAGTTAAAATATGGATTGGATGAATGGACTATGAGGTGGATAGAAAGCAGGCTAGATTGTCAGGCTCAACGGGTAGCGATCAACGGCTCGATGTCTAGTTGGCTGCTGGTATCAAGTGGAGTGCCCCAGTATTTGGTCCTGGGGCTGGTTTTGTTCAACATCTTCATTAATGATCTGGATGATGGGATGGATTGCACCCTCAGCAAGTTTACAGATGACACTAAGCTCGGGGGGAAGAGTTAGATATACTGAAGGGTAGGGATAGGGTCCAGAGTGACCTAGACAAATTGGAGGATTGTGCTAAAATAAATCTCAAGTGCAGAGTCCTGCACTTAGGATGGAAGAATCACATGGACTGCTACAGGCTGGGGACCGACTGGCTAAGCGGCAGTTCTGCAGAAAAGAACCTGGGGATTACAGTGGATGAGAAGCTGGATATGAGTCAGTGTGTTCTTGTTGCCAAGAAGACTAACAGCATATTGGGCTGCATTAGTAGGAGCATTGCCAGCAGATCAAGGGAAGTGATTATTCCCCTCTATTTGGCACTGGTGAGGCCATGTTTGGAGTACTGCGTCCAGTTTTGGGCCCCCCACAGATGTCAAGGATGTGGACAAATTGGAGAGAGTCCAGCGGAGGGCAACAGAAATGAGGAGAGGCTGAGGGAACAGGGCTTATTTAGTCTGCAGAAGAGAACAGTGATTTGAGAGCAGCCTTCGCCTACCTGAAGGGGGTTCCAAAGAAGATGGAGCTCGGCTGTTCTCAGTGGTGGCAGATGACAGAACAATGGTCTCAAGTTGTAGTGGGGGGAGGGTCTAGTTTGGATATTAGGAAACGCTATTTCACTGGGATGGTGGTGAAGCACTGGAATGGGTTACCTAGGGAGGTGGTGGAATCTCCATCCTTAGAAGGTTTAAGGTCCAGCTTGACAAAGCCCTGGCTGGGATGATTTAGTTGGTGTTGCTCCTGCTTTGAGCAGGGGTTGAACTAGGTGACCTCCTGAGGTCTCTTCCAACCCTAATTTTCTATGAGGTTCATCTCTAGCCTAACCATTGTGCAAAACTTAGCATGGATTCTACTTCAGTGTGGATTGGAGTCCAAACATGAATTATTTCAGGTAGCAGGATGCGGCAAGCCAAATTCCATTTATAAGGATCAGATTTTATTGACATCTGGTATGTGAAGGAGCCTATTACTGTGGTAGTAAATGAACAGCTATTAGCTTTTTGCTGGTTCAAGACCAATTAACTGAATAGAAATTCATAAATCAAAAATAAAATTGTGAAAAAAAATTACCGATTAATAAATTCTGCTCAGCCTTCGTTCCCCTGGTGACTCGGTCCTGCAAGCTGTAGCTATTTAGTGAAATTAAATTCATACCCAGTGCACCTTTGCAGCCAAGGAAGCACAAGCTCGGATGGCCATGCTATACAAGATGGACACCCTTCTCGTTTAGTCTTCACAAAAAGCATGGCTTGAAGGACATCACGTCCATTCCCCAATGGGCCAGATCCTCAGCTGGTCTAAACAGATGTAAATGGAACAATTCCAGTGGACCAGATCCTGAACTGGCATAAATAGATACAAGCTCAAATGACGCTTATGGATGTCCACTGCTTTGCATCAACTAAGGCTGGGCCTAATATGTCTAGGCACTCAGCCCTTCTCTTCCACATTCTAATCCACCACCACAATCGCAGCTGATGAACTTGGCATAAAGAGAGTTCCCTGGGCTGGAGACTGCAGCAGTGCCGCCAGCAGCTCTTCGTGGTGTGAAGGGACCGTTCCTAGGCCCAGGCTTATTTATGCTGATTTCCCCCACCCACCCATTCTTTTCCAGCTGCCTTTACTAGCACAGTGGGACTAAATACAAATCACTGTGGTGATTAGCTGCAAATAATTGCTTTGGCAACAGATTCTGTGTCCCAAGCAAACGAAGCGCTGTTGCTCACGGAGCTGCGGACAGCATGGTCCTGCGCCTCACAGCTGTCCTCTGGAGCAGGGGCTCTCAACCGCTCTTTCTGAGGCCCTCCCAACATGCTATAAAAACTCCACGGCCCACCTGTGTTTCTGCAGATAAAAGCCAGGGCTGGCATTAGGGGGTAGCGAGCAGGGCAATTGCCCGAGGCCCCATGCTACAGGGGCCCCCGCAAAGCTATATTTCTTAGGCTTCAGCCCCGAGTGGTGGGGCTCAGAGCCCCAGGCTTCAACCCCATGCACTTGGGCTTTGGGTTTCTGCCCTGGGCCCCAGTGAGTCTAATGCTGGCCCTGCTTGGCTGACCCCCTGAAACCTGCTTGCGGTGCCCCCCCGCCCAGGGGCCCCCGGACCCCTGGTTGAGAACCGCTGCTCTGGAGCAATGAGTGTTTAAAAGGTTTCAATGTCACTCAGAGATTTAAAGCAAACAGAAGGAGATGAACTAGATGAACTGTGGCAGGAGGCAGAGGTCCTGCTACCAGTGGTGATGGGGTATATTACCTTTCCCCATAGTTCTGCAGACTACCATAGGGCTATTTACCAAACAAGGTACTACTCGATATAAGTTTGGCAGAAACAGGCCCAATAATTAAAGAGAGCTGTCCACTGATTCACACTAACTATCTAGTCACCATATAATATGATTCTCAACCAGTCCCCTCTCCCCCAGGCCGGTTTCTCCAAAGGTCTGAACAAAAAGACAATCTGAAGAGTGACAAATCAAGGGAAGCGCAAATGCCAGAGATGAGAAGCCCTTGTGTAAAATGCTTTGCCACCTTCTGAACTGAGGGGCCACTTGCTCAAAGACCATTGCTTATTGCATCTGGGGTAGTCTCACTTGGTGGTTCAGAAGAAGTGGAGATAACGGTACCATCACTGAAACCACCTTATAAGAATATCATTACAATTGGGGTGTTAGTAGATAGCAGTATATGGGTGAGATCCTGGCTCCACAGAAGACAATGGCAAATCTCCCATAGACTTTGAGGGGGCCAGGATTTCAGCCTCCATGTTGAGACGGATTTAGCAGGAGTGTCAATGAGGCACTAATCTATAGGCTTCCTCATGACGCTGGGTTTGTTAGGAGAATTTGGACAAACTGGCATAGGCCCGATTATAGCAAAGCGCTTCAGAACGTGCTTAATGGAAGTCAGTGGGGCTTAAGCACATGTTCTTGTGCTTTGCTGAATTGGGGCCGTAATCATTATGGAATGAGACTGTCTTTCTCAGCATTTCCAATGTTGTAGAGTTATGGGAACATATTACAGTTTATAAGCCACCTGATGCAAATGGAACTGGACTATGAAATGATTGAGCGAATTAAAAGGAAGGAGGTGCTTTAAAAGTCCAGAGGTAGTACTAGGAGATTTTTAAATTAATGCTGCACAGGACTGGAACATTTAAAGAAAAGGAAATTAGGCTAAAGAGGTGTTTCTGATCTGGTACACAGTTGTTTTTAACTGAGCTTTTACAGAGACAGAAGGCAGCCGGAGACTTGGAATCAAATACAGAGGAGATGTTAGAATGAGACAATGAAATGCAGCTAAGATGAAAATGTGGCAGTAACTAGAACTGGTTGGGAATTTTTCTTCAAAAGACTTTGATAAATGTGATTTGTCTACACCAAAACATTTTGCGGCCGAGGGTTGGATTTGACTGATTTCTTGACTCAAAAATAATCTTGAAAACGGTTTTGACGTTGAAACTTAAAATGTTTGTCAAAATGAAACTTTCCAGTTTGAAACAATTTTGCTTAGAAATTTAAGCAGTCATTTTGAAAAAAAGATTACTTTAGAAATCAAAACCAAATGTTTAGAAATGATCAAACACAAAATTTAACTGACCAGATTTTTTTTTCCCCCCCTTAGAGTTTTGGTTCATCAAAATTTGAGTTTGGGATTTTTCCTTCCCAGTTTGAGACAGGAACATTTTTCTGTAGATTGAAATTTTTCCTGGCCAGGGTCAGAAAGGCTGTATGGTTCAATGGGTAGGACACTGACCTAGGAGTCAGGCTTATGGGTTCTATTCCTGGTTCTGCTGCTGACCCACTGAGTGACTTTGGGCAAATTCACGTCCTCTGTGCCTCAGTTTCCTCCTTTGTATTTCTTGCCTATTTAGAACGTATGGGTACCAGGGGGATGGATCACTTGATTGCCTGTTCTGTTCATACCCTCTGGGACACCTGGCATTGGGCACCTGGCATTGGCCACTGTCGGAAGACAGGATACTGGGCTAGATGGATGACTGGTCTGACCCAAGATGGCCATTCTTATGTGCTTTTTTGGCAGATTCTGCATCTTATTACTTGTTTTTGTAGCTCCAAGCACAATGGATCTCAGCTGCTAGGTGCTACTGTAATGCACAGAAAAATAGGATAAAATTAAGTGAGGTAAGATGCAAGGGGAAAGTACACCAGGAAAGTGTGCCAGATGTTTAAGGACAAACATATTATACTCATGAGTTAGGAATGGGTAGAGATGTTTAACTCTTTGTTTAAAGACCAATATCATTAAGGGAAATATCTAAACAATCTGGTAAAAGAAACAATGGGGTTAGTATTTACTTCAGGAGTGTTGTGACGATTAGGTAATATTTGTAAAGTGCTCTGAAAATAGAAATGCATGTAACACTTGGGTATTAGATGAGGAAACAGCAAACACTTGCATCAGAACTTCACTACTGGAGAGCTAGTGATCTGGGGATAAAATAAGAATGTTCTCACTAATCTTCAAGGTCTGAACAGGTTACCAGATGCACCTCAGCTTCTCTCCCAAAAGAGAGAGAAAAGGAAAGAAAAAGCAGCAATGAATAACTAAGGGTCTGGGAATAAACAAATGGAATGAATTGCTCTTGGGGGGAGGGGGGAGAACCTGAGAAATATCATCTGTCTTTCTCTCTGTCTGGCAGAAGATTTACAAAGGATTTTTTTTTAATATTCAGTGGTTCAGTTCTTGAGTGAGGCAGGGCATTAACATCATTCTCTCTCATTTTATGACACTTCTCAAAGTTGAATCATTCACAGCAGATGGCTCCATGAATAGTGGATATTTCCATAAATAATGACAGATTTCCCTCCACTCTACATACCCGGGTCTTTTGTGCACTAGCTGGTGATGTACATTCAAATTCTGGTCAGCCAGTAAGCCCATCTAGCACCATTGTCATTTCCACAAACAGGCTCACATATTGTTAAAAACAACAAACTCACCATCCTGTCTGATTCAAAAGTATTTGTTCCAAACAATGCTGAGATATAAAGGCAGAATCTAGGAGGCATTTAACGGAATCTAATACATGGATTGTGAAGCAATCCACAACCAGTGCAAACAAATACACATAATGTGGCCGTGTTACACGACATTAGAGAACTACGGGCTTCAACTGAGAAACCATTGGAGTTTAGTGGGGAAGGCGAGTCTGCCGAAACGCTGAGGCCAAACCCCTCTGGCGATGACGACAGTTGTGACAAGGGAGGTTGAAGAATAATGTGGCCATGGGAACACCTCCGTAAGACCTAGAGGTAGAGGTGGAAAGGGGAAGTAGCAGAGGTCAGAAGGGAGTGGAAAACAGTTAAAGAGTGATGCAGAGGGAGCGTGATGGGCATATAAGCCAAGGGTGGTTAAATGTAAACCATCCTCTGCAACATGCTGTTTAACCTTAGGAGGAAGGGTGGTTTTGTGATTAAGGCGCTGCACTTGGAAACCAGCAAATGGGAGTTGAACTTGTTGCCATAGGGAATTGAGGCACAGATACTAAGACCACCACGACTTCCTTACCTGCTAGAAGTGTCCTGAGGTACCCAGGGCACTATGGTGATCCAGGCTGTATAACTGCCTAGCGGAATAAAACATGGAAAGGAATGTAGGAGTCTGTGCAGTGCACAGAGCTGGTGTTGGGTAGCATAAAAACATTTGGAGTATTCAGAGTAACAGCTGTGTTAGTCTGTATTCGCAAAAAGAAAAGGAGTACTTGTGGCACCTTAGAGACTAACCAATTTATTTGAGCATAAGCTTTCATGAGCTACAAGGCTCTAAATAATCTTTAGGATCTAGCAAATACACAAACTCTCTTGCATGGTTTATGCAATCTGAATCCACCACAGAATTGCAGGTCATCGGGATTCCAGAACTCTCAGCTGTTGGTTACTTACTGTGGGTCAGATTCTCAACTGGTGTAGATCAACATAGCTCCATTAAAGCCAATGGGCCACATCCCCAGCTGATGTGCTCTCCCTGGTGCAGAATTTCTCTCCAGTGGGGTGTGGTAGTCAGTGATACAGGATATTCATATCTTATAGAGATGAAAGAAGGTGGCTCTTTGCTCAGGACATTAATAGCGAAATATTAAAAAAATCCTTACAAGAGCAATAATTTATGGTTAACTTATTGCTTCAAGTGTTCGTAATCTGCCATCAATATACATTTCTATCAAATGACGATGTAAATAATTAATAGACCTAATTTTGTCAGTGATGCTAGGGCAGGTTTCACTGTAGAAGGTTAATGCTATTATTTAAATTCTTTATTTATGTGATTAGCTGCCCTAATCAGGCCTGTTTTAATGGAGGTCTTGGATTTGGGAATGCTAGGACTCACTTGGATAGCACCATCCTGGCATTTTTTCAAAAATTGAATCTTGGTGTTTCAGTGCTATAGCCTTGGATGCAGACCCTCCATTGGGCCAGGAGCCCAGTGGGATTCTGCCAGAATGGAGCACAATGAAGGATCAGGTTCTTGGTCAGAAACAAACACACACACACACAAGAATGGATTACCCAGCCCTGCTAATCTGACCCTCACTAGATGATCTATAGTAGCCAATGCAACAAAATGGAAACATAGGGATTGCCAGACTGAATCAAACACATGGTCCATTTGGTTCACTGTCCTTTATGACAGTGACTGGCATCAGGTGCTTCAGAGGAAGGTGTAAGAAACCCTGCAGTGGGATAATCTTTCCCCCACTTAGGGCTCATGCGGATCACTAGTAGTTAGAGATGGGTTTAAGCCAAGCATGGCAGGCTTGTTATGTTTTTCTTGTTTGGAGGGAGGAGGGGAATAATTGGCAAAAGGTGCCAGATTTCCCTTCTGAAATCTGAGGTTCTCTGTCTACCTACAGAAGAGCTACAATCCCTGGTACAAAGCAAAGACAGGGTAAGCTTCGCCACTTTGCCTAACAATGTACCTCAACCTTGTTCTGTCAAGGCTGCCTCTATGGTAACAGGGCAGCTCTCCATATGCCCTGAGGATCACATTCTGATCTTCTTACTCACAGCAATGTCTGATGCTAGGAGCTATCCCACCGAGTTCTATCCTTCGATGACTTGAGTGGGGACTACTCACTGTATGTGAGAGGATCAAAATCTCACCCGTTAGTTTTGGAGTCTCTACTAAAGGTATCAATTGTGTTGGCCAGGCCAGATTTGCACAGCTGGGGCCATAGTTTCAAAGGAAATCAGTTCCCATGTAGGTGGCAAAATGAGAGGACCAGATTTCCCAAAGTGCTCAGCCCCTCAGCAGGTCCTAACCTTCTCAAGAAGTCCATACTTTATTGATGTGCCCAGCAACCCAGTGGGAACAAACGAGAACACCAAACTCATTTTAAAAAGACCATGGCATGGCCTTTAGAATAGCATAAGCTTTTGGCCATTGGTCTGTATTTGACTAAATGGCCAACGGATGAAAGCAGCTTGTATCGTTATACCCTGGTGGGCCAGATTTTCAAACAAACTGCACACACAGAAGC
Organism: Chelonia mydas; assembly: GCF_015237465.2. NCBI lineage: Eukaryota > Metazoa > Chordata > Testudines > Cheloniidae > Chelonia > Chelonia mydas. Next base: position 9,958,980 of record NC_057852.1, on the reverse strand, counting down.
TCTGATTGACAAATCCACGCACATCCTTTGGGTACCTAAGGCTCAGACCCTCTAAAAATATATTTAGGTGCCTAACTCCCATTAAAATTGAAATCAATGGGAGTTAGGTGCCTACACACCTTTGAGGATCTGGGCTGAAGCTTCTACCAAGTGAGAAGGGCAGTAGGACAAAAAGGACATCAGGATAATTTTTTTGGTCCTTGTGGAAAGAGGGGTGCTCTTTGCTACAGACCTATAGGACTAGAAATACCTTCTCATCTCTCCCCCATGCTATTTTTATTAGTACTACTATAGAATCTAGCTTCCCCAGCACATTGCCATTGGCTCCTGTTTGGTTCATAGAATATCAGGGTTGGAAGGGACCTCCGGAGGTCATCTAGTCCAACCCCCTGCTCAAAGCAGGACCAATCCCCAATTTTTGACCCATATCCCTCAATGGCCCCCTCAAGGATTGAACTCACAACCCTGGGTTTAGCAGGCCAAAGCTCAAACCACTGAGCTATCCCTCCCCCCAAACAAGAAAAACATAACAAGCCTGCCATGTTTGGCTTAAACCCATCTCTAACTACTAGCGATCAGCATGAGCCCTAAGTGGGGGAAAGATTATCCCACTGCAGGATTTCTTACACCTTCCTCTGAAGCACCTGTGTTCATTATCCTAAACACAGAAAGAGATGAAAGAACTGTTTCCCTTTTGAGATTCAAAGCCTGAAATAAACTGTATCCTCAGTTACCCAGTAGCACACTGGCCAGGAATGAGAAAGTTGCCATGCGGATATATACAGTGGTGAATTGGATTTGCCATGTGTGGGGATGTTACAGGAAACCTTTCATTACATTTACGACTGGAGCACTCTGCAGTCTCCTATTTGTTCTGGGACATTCTTCTGCTTAGTGGCAAGCCAACAGCTCCTGTATAGGAATTCATTTGGCCAAGAGTCAGCTCAGGTGGGACCTCAGGAAAGCTAAGGGTGAAAAGTAGACAAATGCTCAATTAAAATTTCCATTGCTAAGACCCGGAATGATTCTTTCCATTTTCACAGTTCCACACTTGGGCAACTCCATGCCACTAAGGAAATATCCAGAGCAGGACATTAATGTTTATGAAGACCCTATCACAGCAACTTCGTCTGCTTCCGTGTGCATGCCAAGGCATGCACATGACTGGAATAGAGATCTCCCATTCTCACAAACACTTACGCACAAAGCATAAAGTTAAGCGCGCGCACACAGTTTTAGGGCCAGAAAGGACCATCCTCCTCCTCCAGTCTGACCTCCTGCACAACACAGGCCATAGAATGTCTCCTCGTAATTCCTGCATCAAGATTCAACCATAGCATCTGACAGAGTTTAGAAAAACATTCAGTCTTGATTTAATGATTTCAAGGGGTGGCAAATCCACCATAGCACTTTACAAATTGTTAAAAACGTGCAAGTTATTTTCAGCCTGAAGTTATTTTGCTTCAACTTCCTACCAGCTGGATTTTACCTGTTTTTTGTCTGCTAGATGCTCAAAAAGATGAAGAGGTGACTTGATTACAGTGTAAAAGTAGCCTTCACTGGGAGAATACACCAGGTACTAATGGGATTTTCAACCTAGCAGTTATTGAAATAAGAACCAAAACTTGGAATGTATGGTTTAACAAGACCCAAATGTGGAATTTAAAATCAGACACATTCAAATTAGAACTAAGGCACACATTTTTAACAGAGAAAGTGATTAACCATTAGAACAAACTACCAAGAGAAGTGGTCGATTCTCCATCTTCAGATGTCTTCTGATCAAGAGTGGATGCCTTTCTGGAAGTTTAGTCAAACAAAATACAGGGCTCAATACTGAGGTAACTGGGTGAAATTCTATGGCATGTGATATACAAGAGTTTGGATAAGAAGTTCTAATGGACACATATGGATTTAAATTATATGACTAAATCAAAGGGCCTGTTGCTATCATGTGTAAGACTTTGCCTGATGAAGCCCTAAGGATCAGCATGCTTTCCTTGGAGTATGCCACACGCTGCAAAAGGATTTGAGGAACCAGTACGGTCCACAGATATTACTGTAGTACCCAAATGTATCATCGGCAGCATTTCTGTGCCCAGCACTGCACTCACAAAGGAGCTTTGCTTTTGAAGGAATGCTACAAGATGGTGGACTGACAAGAATAAAGGTTCCAAAGTGGCAAATGGTATCTGTGAGCTATCATACTGCATAAGAGTTTCATAGGTTCCAAGGTCAGACGGGATCATTGTTGTGATCATCCAATCCAACCTCCTCTATAACAGTATAAAAACGTCTCCAGAATCATTCCTTTTGAAGTGGAGCATCTCTTTTAGAAAAACATTCCATCTTGAATTTAAAAATTGCTAGCAACAGAGAATCCACCACATCCCTTGGTAAGCTGTTCCAACTGTTACCCTCACTCTTAAAAATATATGCTTTATTTCCAATATGAAATTGTCTAGCTTTAATTTCCAACCATTGGCCCTTGTTAGGCCTTTGTCTACTAAATTGAAGAGCTCATTATAGTCAGTGATCAAGTCACCTTTCAGCCTTCTCTCTGTTAAGCTAAAGAGACTGAGCCCCTTGAGTGCATCGCTATAAGGTATGTTTTCTAATTCTTTAATCAATCATTATTGTGACTCTTCAATTTACGAACAGCCTTCTTGACTCACAGGAAATTCAGTTCTGGAGCTGGCTGAAATTTTTAAAATTGATGAAATTTCAAAATTTGAAAACAAAATGTCAGGACAAACTTTGAAGATTTGGGGGGGGGGGCAAAACTGTCCCCCCGCCTCTTGTTTTTCAAAGAACTATAGCGCTGGTCTCAATTTTGCACCATTCTGAAAAAAAATGAAATTGTACATTAAGGAGTTTCAATTTAAAAAATTAGGAAAATATTTGGAAAGGGGAAAAAAGCAAAATTTCTCCACCACTTAGACAACTCTACTCCGTTCTGAGATCTTGCCAATGGAACCGTAATGCCTGTATGACACTCTGCATGGCATGAGCAAACTGTGGACTTTATTCTTGGATATAGAGGAGTAGGATGGAGAATGCATGCCATGCAGGACTTGATTGTTTGCATAACCAGCCCCACTTGGGCGGGCAATGAACGTGTTTCAATACATCATTTTAAAAGGGCTCTGATGCAACCACAATTTTCCCCCAGCAAGCAAGTAAAAGAGGAGATATTGTTGAGACCACCGTTGCCTGCTTAGACTCTGAAGCCTCTTATGAGCTGTAGAGACATTTTCCTAAAGCCCCACCCAGGGGGTATCACATACAGAGTGATTTTTTTATTACTCTACTGCAGCAGCTGGCTGCAGGAAGCCCCAAGGGATGAGGAGGGGTGGAGACTGGGGGAGAAGGAGGTGAGCATGAGCTAGGTGATCTCTTCATGCTTTTTCACCTGCAGCAGTGAAGCACGGGGCAGTACTTTTCAGCGGGAGGCAAATGCTATTTGGTCAGGGTGTGCACTGCCTGTTTCCCATTTCTTTCTTTCATTTTCAGGGAGAGTTTCTAATGGAGCTCCCTCACCCCCACAGATCTTCCTGCTTTTAATGGGGAAAGAAAATAACCTGTACAGTGCATAACCGATGAGCCTTTTATCCCCCCGCCCAAAGCTTAAGTATCTGTCACTGAGGCATAAGGGACTGTGCCCCCGGGCCCCTCTCGGCTCCATGAGCACGGTTTGTAATGGTTCTCATTGGGAATGTGCCTTTTAATCTGTGAGTGTGGAGTGTGAGTGTGAGTGTGACTTCCCTTGTTTGCTTTGGAGAGCCCTGACTCCCTTAAGCTCAGATCCCATGCCCCCCACTACCACGTGGCCTGCCCTTATGGTTAGTAGCAACAGCATTGGACTTCCAGGCCCTGTTGCAGCACGGCGTGTAAGCACGTGAGTCACGCTGGTGACATGGGACAGCTCCCATGCAGTGGTGCAGAAGGCAGTTTGAGAGTCAGAGGACAGCATGTCGCTCTGCATCAGTCCATGGGCTGATCTCCTCACCACACACCCAGAAGAGAAGCTGCAGGAGCAATCCCGGAGCAGTTCTGCCGTCCCCCTGTGATCTTGGAGGAGAATCCCCTTTGCAAAACTTGCTCAGCAGGGACAGAGGATGTGGCCAATAGAAAAAATGCCCCAAAAGGAAACATGACAGGCCAAGATTATCAAGGAGTATCCAAAGTCCAGCTCCTAAATCCATAGTTGGACATTTAAATAAGTGGCCTGATTTTCAAAAGCGCTCAGAACCCAGCAGCTCCCATTAAACCTAAGTACCTATGTTGGATAGTCTTTGCCCTTAAATGAAGCTGCCTCAAGCTTTGGTGAGGCTAAAAATTACCCGCCTGTGGCTCACTGTGATGGATATTACACTCAGCAATCACGAGAGTGCTTAGTACGAATGACAGACAGCAAGCGTGGCTCTTATTAGTGTCAGAGCTGAGTACTGCTGCCTATAGGCCAGGTGGCCAACACTTCCCATTACAAGACCCAGAGACGACACGTGGGGGTGGGGGTCATGTGCCCCCTCCCCCCCCACAATTTGTTGCTAGGCTTGTACTGAGCATGCTCAGTAACATTGCTGAAGCCAGCTGCCCTCATTCTGCCTCTTCCACTTCCCCCGCTATCAGCCAGCGCAGGTAGTCTTGGATAAGACCCCGTTTTCAGTTGCTTGAATGGTGCCAAACTTCGACCCTGCAGAGTGGAATTTTCCATGTTGAGCATATGTCTCGGGCTTGTTTGTTTATTTGAAAGTTCCAGAAAATTTGTACATATTTGGTATGACCTATAGAAGTTTTCTAGTGTTCAGTCCCTTCCCAACTCTAACCAGCCCAGTGTGGGAAGCTTAAGGCCACAGTCTTGCTCTGTGGGGGTGAAATCTGTGTAAGCTGTGTCACAGATTTATAGGATAAGTAGCAGGCTTGTTTTTTTTTCCCTGAATCAGTTTCAATATACCCATCCCTGATAGATGTACAGGTTCATACAACATACACGCACACTATATAAATAATGGACTGTACCATTACTCAGGGCTTAACATTTAACTATAAAAGTAAAAGGAAATTAAAACAAAATAAAGTATCATTAAAGGACTGACTGGTTTAATTACTACAGAAGATGAAGGAGACTTCCACTATATTCTGCTTCCATTTGGTCCAGAACAACCATGAGAAACCCCCCCCTCGCGATCCTAGTGTATTTTATTACTCACTTCTGGTCTGCACTAGAATTTGGAAATGCAATGGTGAGCAAACTTTTTCTTCTTTATCTAAGATTTTCAAAAAATCTCAAACCATGTTTAGTTTATTCCTTGAATAAAGGTTCTGGTCAGCTCTGTTTCATACCAATTATTACATATTAGAGCTGGTTGAAAAATCCCAATTTCTCATGGGAATTTTTTTTTTTTTATTAAAAATGCATTTTTAATACATTTTTACTTCCCCCCATGAAATAACAGATCTAAGTCCACAACATTTTCAGTTTTCCAAAAAATAAAAAACCACTGATAGTAAAAAGTTTTGGTTTTCAAAAAACATTATTTTTTTAAAGTGAAATCTGAACATTTGTACTGAAAAATGTCCCAGTTTTGGGTTGTGTGTTTACTCTTGTGTTGGTGAAAAACTGAAACATTTTTATCAACATGAAAATTATGGTTAATTTTCATTTGGTCAAAAAGCTACTTTCCATTAAAATATATTCAGTCAAAACAATCTAAGTCAGCAATCGGAGCTGAGTGCATCTGAAAATCTGGCCACATCACTTAGATATTTCTCTTCAGTTCTTTTAACAACCTGAGGGCTACACTGGGGAGTTACCACAACACCTGAATAAGGGACAGTGTACATTTGTGCTCCCTTAGGAACAGAAGGACCAGACTGATTCAGTCACCATTTGGTCCCCCTTTCCTCCCTAGTTCTAAGGGGGAGGTAATTCACATGAGCTCTGGGCCTGGTGTAAATTAGTTCCCTCTCAGTGCTGGCTGGCATACTGGGGACAGGGGCAGAGTCAAGACCTTTCCCAACCCTGCCCACTCTTCCCTGCCGCCTGCTCAGGAAGAGGAGCAACAGCCCTTTGATGCTTGCCCTGCAGTAGTATGTCCCAAGTATGCTGGGAAGTAAAAGGACTGTCATAAATATAAAGGGAAGGGTAAACCCCTTTACAATCCCTCCTGGCCAGAGGAAAAATCCTTTCACCTGTAAAGGGTTAAGAAGCTAGGATAACCTTGCTGGCACCCGACCAAAATGACCAATGAGGAGACAAGATACTTTCAAAAGCTGGGAGGAGGGAGAAAAACCAAAGGGTCTGTGTCTGTCTGTGTGATGCTTTTGCTGGGGACAGAACAGAAATGGAGTCTTAGAATTTAGTAAGTAATCTAGCTAGATATGCGTTAGATTATGATTTCTTTAAATGGCTGAGAAATTAAGCTGTGCTGAATAGAATGGATATTCCTGTCTGTGTGTCTTTTTGTAACGTAAGGTTTTGCCTAGAGGGATTCTCTATGTTTTGAATCTAATTACCCTGTAAGGTATTTACCATCCTGATTTTACAGAGGTGATTCTTTTTTACTTCTATTAAAATCCTTTTTTTCAGAAACTGAATGCTTTTTCATTGTTCTTAAGATCCAAGGGTTTGGGTTTGTGGTCACCTATGCAAACTGGTGAGGATTTTTACCAAACCTTCCCCAGGAAGCGGGGTGCAAGGGTGGGGAGGATTTTGGGGGGAAGACGTTTCCAAACAATGCTTTCCTAATAAATAAACCCAGATAAACGTTTGGTGGTGGCAGTGCAAGTCCAAGGGCAAAGGGTAAAATAGTTTGTACCTTGGGGAAGTTTTAACCTAAGCTGGTAAAAGTAAGCTTAGGAGGTTTTCATGCAGGTCCCCACATCTGTACCCTAGAGTTCACCACATCTTTATTCCTGTCAGACTAGTAGGCATATACACACCCAGATCTAAAGGAACAGAATGAAGTGACATTTAGGCTCTGAACTTAATTCAGGCACCACAATGATTAGAGTGTTTTAATATCATAACTGATAAATAGACTGTGTCAGACACTTCATTCCCCTTTAATCAAAACTCCTAGTCTGCTAAATTAATCACCCCCTTGGGGTTCAGTAGCAGATTTGCAATTTAGTCATAGACCATCATTAATAATGAAAAGTTCTGGAGGCACATTCCTTTATTCATGTTCCCTTTTGTACTACCAGACAGGTTTAAAGAGGTAGGACAGGAGGTAGCAGACAAATAATCCAAATAAATCTCTTGTCTTGATGACGCTCTTCCCCCAAAATTATAATTCCTAACCCGAGTGACTAGGTTTTTTACCTGAACTTTATTAACAGAAATCAAAGCTCAAATGAACTAGAATTATTAAAATAGAATGAACTTTGCATAAATACACAACACCCCTTAAAGGAACTCTATAAAGTTGATTTTAAATTGACCAATTTAAGAATAAGGAAGCTTCTGAGAGAGCACCCTTCAAATAGTATGTCTTGATTTTCCTAGGAATCCTTTTAAAAAGGATTTTCTGCTGTCTTGTTCATGTTTAAAAGAATGTTGAGCAAGGGAGAAATATAGGCCCTGATACACACAAGTTTAACTTCAGTGGGGTGACTCATGAGTATAAAATTAAGCATGTCTTTAAGTGTAAGTCTTTGCAGTATCTGATGTAACTAACTACAGTAAAACCTCAGAGTTATGAGATGACCAGTCAGCCACACACCTCATTCGGAACCAGAAGTATTCAGACAGCAGTGGAGGAAAAAAACCCAAAACAAATATATATATTTTACAGTAGCATGTTAAATGTAAACTGCTAAAAAAAATATAAAGGGAAAGTTTAAAAAAGATCTGACAAGGTAAGGAAACTGTTTGTGCTTGTTTCACTTAAATTAAGATGCTTAAAAGCAGTTTCAAAACTGTATTAAGTCAGTTGTAAACTTTTGAAAACCATAATGTTTTGTTCAATTACGAACATTTCAGAATTACAAACAACCTCTATTCCCGTGGAGCTTGTAACTGTGGTTCTACTGTATAACGGAACAGTAGAAATCTGAGATAAAACATATTTGTTCTTTAGAAATGTTTGCTTTTCTTAATAGTGGATGGAGGGTGTGTATGAGTGTGATACAGAGCTCTGTGCCTCATTAACGCTGGTGTTGAGGCAGATATCTTCCTCTAAGGCAGTTAAGTAAATAGAACCAAGAGAGGTCCCTAAAAATCTCTTGCGCTCACTCAAGGACAAACAAAATTCTGGCCTTGGAGAAGTTCTGTCTAACCAGAAAGATGCAGGCACAAACAGCATAGACCATCTTTTACTGCCCAGCAGAGCTTTGTATTCTCTCTCAGCACAGGGCAGGCAGGGTTCTTGTTTTTTGTTAATATTTTATTTTATTTCATGCATCATTACAGCTCTCTCCAATGACTGGGCACCAGTTTAATCTAATGTCATCACAAGCCCCCTCAGCACACATCACCAAGCTAAAATTTGCTTGACAACCTGCCACAATAAAACCTTATTGTTTCGGCTGTTAATGCAAACGTGTTGTGCCCCGGATGTTAGCAAAACCGCACTGCCTTCGCAAGTGGCATGAGGCTAATGGCCTGTGCCAACTAATGCCATTCACCACAAGGAAAGGGAAAGAACAGAACACTCAGAAAGCTTCTGCAGATGCTATCTGTTTCATCAGCTACCTCCGAGCTGTGGCTGGCTTGAAATAAATGGAGGAGGGGGCCTAAATCCAGGGCTTAGCAGATCTGCATCCACATCTCACTGCCAAGCCACAGGGCTGCTTTTGTAAAGGCCAAGGACTGTCACAAGAGAGGAGTTATCCTCCCAGCCCCTGAGGTCAGGATGGAGGCCGAGTCACGAGAGGAAGCTAACTCAGTCTACAACTGTACTTTACTAGTTGGTTAAGGGCAGGATCATGGTTGCTGTGTCAAATAGTGTGTTATAGGAAGACTGAGGAGGCAGTAAGGAACCTCCCCCTGTCCACTTAAGAGCCAAATAGAATGGCAGCCCCTTTGCTTGGGGGAGCATGAGGACGACTTCCAAGATTCTCCCCCAAGTCACCTGAAAGGAGCAGGGAAGGTGTGGAGTAGCTCTTGCAATTTTATTGAGAGTCTCTTGTTTTTCTTAAAGCCTCAGCTAAGGGAGTCCTGTGAATGTGAGATCTCAGCTTTCACTGAACAGGCAAAGTAAGTTGCTAGCCTTTGTGGCTACAAAGAAAAGCTTGAAAACGTGAGCGCCTAAAGGCTCAGAAAGCAGAAGGCAAATAAAATGTCCCCAACTTTTTTTTTTTTAATTTAAAGATTTTATGATTTTTAATCCAACCTTGTGATCTCTAGAGCCTGACTTGTGACTTTTGAACTCTTTGGGTGGGCAGGAGAGTGGCTTGGTAAATGGGATTTTTGTCCCATGGAAAACATGTTTATAAAAAGACAAAGTTAGTGGAAAATTTTTACTTCCTTGAAAAAGGAAAACACCTCAAAATGTTGGGGGTCCAAGGTCCATGTCTAGGGCTTGCTGATGCTACAGTAATAAGTAATATGAAAGCAGTCACTCTCCATGAATGCTTTTATTTTGTTGACAACCAAGTTTTCCATTAAATTTCTCTTCTAATGGACATTTTTAACCCAGCTCGGACGGGCATGAGTGTCGTCTGGGTCACGTGGCTGGTTCGAACATTCCCCTCTGCTGCTGGGGCTCTGAGTCGCGGCACTAACCACACCACGCTATCGAACAAACTCCTCTGGCAAATTGTCCTCATGCATGACAGCTCTGAATAAGGCCAGCAGCCCCGACAATCCTCAGGCTGTTCCCTCCTCCACAGGCAGCTGTTAAAACCAAGGCCAAGTGCTGGTGCTGAGCCAACAAGCAGGAAGGATTTATAGCCAGGAGTGACCCCTGACCTCATGGAATTCCAGCACACACGATTTATCGCTCCTGCTTGGGAAAGGCAGGAGTGAGAGTGACAGAGCTGGGGAATGACAGGGGAGGAAAATGGAGCAGTGAGAAAAATCAGTTATATAGGGTGACCAGACAGCAAGTGTGAAAAATCAGGACAGGGGATTTGGGGGGCAGTAATAGACACCTATATAAGAATAAGCCCCAAATATCAGGACTGTCCCTATAAAATCAGGACAGCTTTAACACTGAGCATCTAGATTTGTAATTATTATTATTATCCCAGCAGACATGCGCTTGGGGATGATGTCTCAAACCAGAGCCTGGTTCCTACAGTATCTGGCTGTCTAGCAAATCACCTCCTCACACCGTACAGAGTAGAAATGGGACTGGTTAGTTTTCAATAGCACAGACTGGATGGGGTTATTTTCTTCTCTTTTCTTTGGGCTAGATAGTGACTTGGGCCACATGTCCATACACGGGAACAAAAACCTTCCTTTGCCCCATGGAGGCATGTGCACTGCAAAACAGAACACCACAACACAACCCCTCCCTGCAGCAGGAAGTCTCAGATCCTGGGTCTACAGATTTGGGCTTGCGTTCTGGGGCTTAAAAACAGTGGTGTAAGTGTACCCCTCAGGCTGGAACTTGGGCTCTGAAACCCAGTGAGGGGGTGGATCTCAGCCTGAGCGGGAAGGTCTACATGTCTATCTTTAGCCCCATAGCATGTGCCCCACAAGCCAGCATCCATAGACCTGGGCTTGATGACTCCCTGCCACAGAGTTGTTTATTTCCCCCTCCAGTGTAGAGGGCCCTACCTTGGGTCCAGGAGCATGTGGGCATCTGCTACTCCTCCCAAGGGGGAGTGGGAGTGGGTAGAATCTTAACAGCCCCACCCCACCAGGCAGTACAATGGAGCTGGTGCAGGAGGTGTAGTATACAGCTGGCCTATACCAGCACCGAAGTAATACACCCCCTCCCTGGAGCAAGAGTTCAGCAGGGAGGGAATCATGACTCAGAACGGTACCTGGGTCACACACCTCCCAAGGAGTCACTATCTTACACACTGCCCTTTGCGGGGGGTTGTGCCTAAAAGCATAATCTAGGATTCTAGCACTGTCTGTCATTTCTCCTCATGTTTCCATTACTTTTTGTTGCAATGCAAGAAGTGCTGAATGATCCTGAAACATCAGTTTATGCAACCCCAGGCAATGAGGTTTGATGAAATAATCTGGGGATGTAATTTATCCACTGGGCAGTCAGGATACTCCATTACCCTAAAGGACTATTTTATTCTGATGCCTCATAGCACCTTTGTGGCATAAGTGTTTCAATAGCGCTCTGCAAGTTTCTTATTCCTCCTCCCCGTGGGTCCTACTTTGCCACCCTACTTCTTGTGACGAACAGTGAATCTGAAGAGCAGATAGTTAGCAACATAGAAACAGAAGTTCAAGTCAACTAGAAGCAGAAAGCTTGCAAGAGAATCAGCGTGAATAAAGACAGCAATTAAGGAGAACAAGGACATGACCAAAATCTAAATGATTTCTTTGTTGAGCACCTGCCTTCTGAACATCAGGCCCTTTAAAGGTACATGTTCTCGGGCACCCAAGAACTAGGACACCCAAAAAGTCTCAAGTAGAGCTAATAAAATGGTTTATTTTTCCGTGGACATATGGATTTTTTGGCTGAAAACTGAAAAATGTTGGTTTGCAAATGCTGCCATGATGCCTCATGGAAATTGTAGTTCAAGTACTTTATTATCCCATTCTCCTCTGTGGACACCTGGTCAGACTATCTTCCATGAAGCACCATGGCCTCCCCTATTGGAGTGGGGAAGTGGTGCATTATGGGAGTCTTGGGCCATGGTGCATCATGAGACCTATAATGTGGCTGCGGAACCCAGTCAATACAGAAAAATGAGAACATGAGGCTGCGGAATTACAACTCCCACGAGGCATTGAGGCAGCATTTCCAAACTGAAATATTTTGATTCAGGCATTCAGCTTTTTTTGTACATGAAACTGAAATTCTGTGAAAAGCAGACTTCTGCAAAATTAAATATTGATTAGTCAAAATCCCCATTTTCTGTTAAAAAATGTTTCAACAGAACATTTCTTCCAGCCTTAGTCCCATCCAAATTAAATCATCATGCATGATGCGCCCAGTCATCCTAAAATGACCTGTGTAATCAAGGTTTAAAATACCTTGGGACTGGAGTTCAAACCCAATGGCATCCACTTACAACATTAGGAAATTGTAAATGTATTAAAATTTGAGGTTGAATCATCGAGCTCTAGTTTGCTAAACAGTATGCAATCCTGAATCCCTTACTGAGAATATTTTTGCTTCTGTCAATCCAGCCACCATTTCTTCAAGTTTTTAATAATCTTGATCTTTAACATTTACAGCCTTATTAAAATTGCATGGATCAACACAGCCTTAATTGAAAAGGCAAAGTAACCATGGAATTAGCCCAATCTGTTGGCTTTTCTGCTTTTCCAATAACTCCTTGCTTTTTAGTAATAGCAAGTTCAAATTTTACTTTTAGTTAACGTGAAATAACTCTTAGAAGTTGGCTCAGAGCTACTGATTTGTCTATCAGTTTCTCCTTCTAGACATCACAGGCTTTGGACAACATTTTGGAATTATCGTATCGTGTTGCTTTTGTTCTGTAAATTTCAAAGAATTATATATAGAAAACATTTTTTAAACTAACTTCATGTTTAGGTAGGTTTTTAATCCTAACGTATTAAGTTGTAATGGTAACTTATCTTTACAATGGAATTTTACATTACACACTTTTTTTTTGGTTAAAGTGCTGTATAATTTCTTGGGTAGGTTTTCCTCATATTCTGGTATCTAGAATCATAGAATATCAGGGTTGAAAGGGACCTCAGGAGGTCATCTAGTCCAATCTCCTGCTCAAAGCAGGACCAATCCCCAACTAAATCATCCCAGCCAGGGCTTTGTCAAGCCTGACCTTAAGAACTTTAAGGAAGGAGATTCCACCACCTCCCTAGGTAACCCATTCCAGTGCTTCACCACCCTCCTAGTGAAAAAGTTTTTCCTAATATCCAACCTATACCTCCCCCCACTGCAACTTGAGACCATTACTCCTTGTTCTGTCGTCTGCTACCACTGAGAACAATCTAGATCCATCCTCTTTGGAACCCCCCTTTCAGGTAGTTGAAAGCAGCTATCAAATCCCCCCTCATTCTTCTCTTCTGCAGACTAAACAATCCCAGTTCCCTCAGCTTCTCCTCATAAGTCATGTGTTCCAGACCCCTAATCATTTTTGTTGCCCTCCGCTGGACTCTCTCCAATTTTTCCATCCTTCTTGTAGTGTGGGGCCCAAAACTGGACACAGTACTCCAGATGAGGCCTCACCAATGTCAAATAGAGGGGAATGATCATGTCCCTCGATCTGCTGGCAATGCCCCTACATATACATCCCAAAATGCCATTGGCTTTCTTGGCAACAAGGGCACACTGTTGACTCATATCCAGCTTCTTGTCCACTGTAACCCCTAGGTCCTTTTCTGCAGAACTGCTGCCGAGCCATTCGGTCCCTAGTCTGCAGCGGTGCATGGGATTCTTCCGTCCTAAGTGCAGGACTCTGCACTTGTCCTTGTTGAACCTCATCAGATTTCTTTTGGCCCAATCCTCTAATTTGTCTAGGGCCCTCTGTATCCTATCCCCACCCTCCAGCGTATCTACCTCTCCTCCCAGTTTAGTGTCATTTGCAAACTTGCTGAGGGTGCAATCCACACCATCCTCCAGATCATTAATGAAGATATTGAACAAAACCGGCCTGAGGACCGACCCTTGGGGCACTCCACTTGATACCGGCTGCCAGCTAGACATGGAGCCATTGATCACTACCTGTTGAGCCTGACAATCCAGCCCATGCTTCTTTAACTTGCTGGCAAACATCTATTTGATGTTTAGCTGTGTTTGCAAATATAAAGCATTTCCATCTCCTACTCTACTCTGCCTTGGTCTCTAAGCCCTGGTCTACACTAGGACTTTAGGTCGAATTTAGCAGCCTTAAATCGATGTAAACCTGCACCCGTCCACATGATGAAGCCTTTTATTTTGACTTAAAGGGTTCTTAAAAATTGATTTCCTTACTCCACTCCTGACAAGTGGATTAGTGCTTAAATTGGCCTTGCCAGGTCGAATTTGGGGTACTGTGGACACAATTCGACGGTACTGGCCTCTGGGAGCTATCCCAGAGTGCTCCATTGTGACCGCTCTGGACAGCACTCTCAACTTAGATGCACTGGTCAGGTAGACAGGAAAAGAACTGCGAACTTTTGAATCTCATTTCCTGTTTGCAAAAAGAAAAGGAGTACTTGTGGCACCTTAGAGACTAACCAATTTATTTGAGCATGAGCTTTCGTGAGCTACAGCTCACTTCATCGGATGCATTGAGCTGTAGCTCACGAAAGCTCATGCTCAAATAAATTGGTTAGTCTCTAAGGTGCCACAAGTACTCCTTTTCTTTTTGCGAATACAGACTAACACGGCTGTTACTCTGAAACCTATTTCCTGTTTGGCCAGCGTGGCAAGCTGCAGGTGACCATGCAGGGCTCATCAGCAGAGGTGATCATGATGGAGTCCCAGAATTGCAAAAGAGCTCCAGCATGGACCGAACGGGAGGTACGGGATCTGATTGCTGTATGGGGAGAGGAATCTGTTCTATCAGAACTCTGTTCCAGTTTTTGAAATGCCAAAACCTTTGTCAAGATCTCCCAGGGCATGAAGGACAGAGGCCATAACAGGGACCCGAAGCAGTGCCGCGTGAAACTTAAGGAGCTGAGGCAAGCCTACCAGAAAACCAGAGAGGCTAACGACCGCTCCGGGTCAGAGCCCCAAACATGCCGCTTCTATGATGAGCTGCATGCCATTTTAGGGGGTTCAGCCACCACTACCCCAGCTGTGTTGTTTGACTCCTTCAATGGAGATGGAGGCAACACGGAAGCTGGTTTTGGGGACGAAGAAGATGATGAGGTTGTAGATAGCTCACAGCAAGCAAGCGGAGAAACCAGTTTTCCCCAACAGCCAGGAACTGTTTCTCACCCTGGACCTGGAGCCAGTACCCCCCGAACCCAGTACCCCCCGAACCCACCCAAGGCTGCCTCCTGGACCTGGCAGGCAGAGAAGGGACCTCCGGTGAGTGTACCTTTTAAAGTACTATACATGGTTTAAAAGCAAGCATGTGAAAGGATTAATTTGCCCTGGCATTCGCGGCTCTCCTGGATGTACTCCCAAAGCCTTTGCAAAAGGTTTCTGGGGAGGGCAGCCTTATTGCGTCCTACCATGAAGGATGCAATAAGGCTGCCCTCCCCAGAAACTTTACCACTCCAGGCCAGTAACACGTACTCGGTAATCATTGTACAACAAAGCATTGCAGTGTATGTTTGCTGGCATTCAAACATCCGTTCTTTATCTCTGTGTTATCCTCAGGAGAGTGAGATATCATTCACGGTCACCTGGTTGAAATAGGGTGCTTTTCTTCAGGGGACACTCAGAGGAGCCCGTTCCTGCTGGGCTGTTTGCCTGTGGCTGAACAGAAATGTTCCCCGCTGTTAACCACGGGGAGGGGAGAGGGTTGAGGGGGTAGCCACGTGGTAGGGGGAGGCAAAATACAACCTTGTAACAAAAGCACGTGCTATGTATGTAATGTTAACAGCAAGGTTTACCCTGAAAGACTGTAGCCACTGTTTTATAAAATGTGTCTTTTTAAATACCGCTGTCCCTTTTTTTTCCATCCACCAGCTGCATGTGTTCCAAGGATCACAGGATCTTCTCCTTCCCAGAGGCTAGTGAAGATTAGAAAGAAAAAAAAAAAAAACGCACTCGTGATGAAATGTTCTGAGCTCATGCTGTCCTCCCACACTGACAGAGCACAGACGAATGCGTGGAGGCAAATAATGTCAGAGTGCAGGAAAGCACAAAATGACCGGGAGGAGAGGTGGTGGGCTGAAGAGAGTAAGTGGCGGGCTGGAGAGAGGGCTGAAGCTCAAATGTGGCGGCAGTGTGATGAGAGGAGGCAGGATTCAATGCTGAGGCTGCTGGAGGATCAAACCAGTATGCTCCAGTGTATGGCTGAGCTGCAGCAAAGGCAGCTGGAGCACAAACTGCCACTACAGCCCGTGTAACCAACCGCCCTCCTCCCCAAGTTCCATAGCCTCCGCACCCAGACGCCGACGCCCACTCCACCACAGAGGATTGCCCAAAAAAAGAAGGCTGGCATTCAATAAATTTTAAAGTTGTAAACTTTTAAAATGCTGTGCTTAAAGTGCTGTGTGGCATTTTCCTTCCCTCCTCCACCACCCCTCCTGGGCTACCTTGGTAGTCATCCCCCTATTTGTGTGATGAATAAATAAAGAATGCATGAATGTGAAGCATCAATGACTTTATTGCCTCTGCAAGCGGTGATCGAAGGGAGGAGGGGAGGGTGGTTAGCTTACAGGGAAGTAGAGTGAACCAAGGGATGGGGGGTTTCATCAAGGAGAAACAAACAGAACTTTCACACCGTAGCCTGGCCAGTCATGAAACTGGTTTTCAAAGCTTCTCTGATGTGTACCGTGCCCTCCTGTGCTCTAACCGCCCTGGTGTCTGGCTGCACGTAACCAGCAGCCAGGCGATTTGCCTCAACCTCCCACCCCGCCATAAACGTCTCCCCCTTACTCTCACAGATATTGTGGAGCACACAGCAAGCAGTAATAACAGTGGGAATATTGGTTTCGCTGAGGTCTAAGCGAGTCAGTAAACTGCGCCAGCGTGCCTTTAAACGTCCAAATGCACATTCTACCACCATTCTGCACTTGCTCAGCCTGTAGTTGAACAGCTCCTGACTACTGTCCAGGCTGCCTGTTTACGGCTTCATGAGCCATGGCATTAAGGGGTAGGCTGGGTCCCCAAGGATACATATAGGCATTTCAACGTCCCCAACAGTTATTTTCTGGTCTGGGAATAAAGTCCCTTCCTGCAGCTTTTGAAACAGACCAGAGTTCCTGAAGATGCGAGCGTCATGTACCTTTCCCGGCCATCCCACGTTGATGTTGGTGAAATGTGGCTTGTGATCCACCAGAGCTTGCAGCACTATTGAAAAGTACCTCTTGTGGTTTATGTACTCGCCGGCTTGGTGCTCTGGTGCCAAGATAGGGATATGGGTTCCGTCTATGGCCCCACCACAGTTAGGGAATCCCATTGCAGCAAAGCCATCCACTATGACCTGCACATTTCCCAGGGTCACTACCCTTGATATCAGCAGATCTTTGATTGTGTGGACTACTTGCATCACAGCAGCCCCCACAGTAGATTTGCCCACTCCAAATTGCTTCCCAACTGACCAGTAGCTGTCTGGCGTTGCAAGCTTCCACAGGATTATCGCCACTCGCTTCTCAACTGTGAGGGCTGCTCTCATCTTGGTATTCATGCACTTCAGGGCAGGGGAAAGCAAGTCAAAGTTCCATGAAAGTGCCCTTATGCATGCGAAAGTTTCGCAGCCACTGGGAATCGTCCCAGACCTGCAACACTATGTGGTCCCACCAGTCTGTGCTTGTTTCCCGAGCCCAGAATTGGCATTCCACAGCATGAACCTGCCCCATTAGCACCATGATGCATGCACTGCCAGGGCCCATGCTTTCAGAGAAATCTGTGTCCATGTCCTGATCACTCACACGACCGCGCTGACGTCGCCTACTCGCCCAGTATTGCTCTGCTAGGTTCTGGTGCTGCATATACTGCTGGATAATGCGTGTGATGTTTAATGTGCTCCTAATTGCCAAAGTGAGCTGAGCGGCCTCCATGCTTGCCTTGGTATGGCATCCACTCAGAAAAAGGGCGCGGAATGATTGTCTGCCGTTGCTCTGACGGAGGGAGGGGCGACTGACGACACGGCTTACAGGGTTGGCTTCAAGGAGCTAAAATCAACAAAGGGGGTGGCTTTACATCAAGGAGTATTTCAAGCAGGACTTCACGGAGGGTTCCAATAAGAAATGGTGCACCTAAGTTATTGTTCTTATTGGAACAAGGAGGTTAGTCTGGCCTCTGATTGATACATGGCTAGATTTACCTCGCTGCACCTTCCCTGTGAGTGACTGCAGTGTGAGCTAGAGGAATAAGTCCACTAGACGGGGGAGGGGGGAAGCAAATGAGTACAAAACAAATCTGGTCTATTTCTTGTTTTGATACACTCCATCTATCTTTTACATCTTTGGCTGGCAGCAGACAGTGCAGAAGGACTGCAAGCCATCCACATCTCAGGGCTGCTCGGCAGAAGATTGTGTAATACGACTGCTAGCCATCCTCATCTCTTGCCTGCCTGGCAGAAGATAGTACAATATGACTGCTAGCAATCCATATCGCCTGCCTGCTCACCATAAGATGGTTCAGTAGGACTGACTGCAGGACTAAAGAGAATGACTTGATCGAGTCACTCCAAATTTAGTCCCTGCGCCCATGTCTGCCCAGGTGCTCCTGGCCGACGTGGCCAGGAACACCTCGGACATGACGATGATGGCTACCAGTCGTACTGTACCGTCTGCTGCCACAAGGCAATGGGTTGCTGCTGCTGTGTAGCAATGCAGTACCACGTCTGCTAGCACCCAGGAGACATACGGTGACGGTTACCTGAGCGGGCTCCATGCTTGCCGTGGTATGGCGTCTGCACAGGTAACTCAGGAAAAAAGGCGCGAAACGATTGTCTGCCCTTGCTTTCACGGAGGGAGGGAGGGAGGGAATGGGGGCCTGACGATATGTACCCAGAACCACCCGCGACAATGTTTTAGCCCCATCAGGCATTGGGATCTCAACCCAGAATTCCAATAGGCAGTGGAGACTGCGGGAACTGTGGGGATAGCTACCCACAGTGCAACACTCCGGAAGTTGACTCTAGCCTTGGTACTGTGGAAGCGCTCTGCCAAGTTAATTCACTTAATGCACTTAGAGCATCTTCTGTGGGGACACACACACTCGAATATATAAAACCGATTTCTAAAAAACCGACTTCTATAAATTCGACCTAATTTCGTAGTGTAGACATACCCTAAGTAAATAGACATTCTTGATCAGAGGCTTGAACAATTTACCCAACACCTACAAGCCCAAAAACTAAGCCTAGTTGCAAAACCAAAAAAACCCCCACTTCTCCAAGCTAAACTCACTCCTAAGCCACACCTCCTTGATATTTACAGGAATAACAGTCAGTTGAACTGTTACTTCACTCACTTACCAATAAAAATAATCTTAACTTAAACTCTCAGTTACAAAAAATAAACCTCCATATGCAATGGAATTCTATAACAGCCACATCAGTTTAATACTGCATCCTTGCCAATCAATTTATACTTCTTCCCACCTAAAGATAAATTAACCTTTGACATACCCCAAATGATCCTATTTATGCTGAGCCCCCAAAACAAATACCTACTCTGCAAACCTGGCACTACGTCCACATCTATCTATTTATACTGACAGTAAATGTTAGCCCCCACTAACATAATTTTATGACCTGGAACCCATTTTAAGATGAAAAATGGGATTAGGTATTCATATGGCTACCAAGAAAGCGTGGGGAGAGAAAGGTCCAGAGAGCACATAGGAGTACTTATGAAAGTGGGGCATTAGTATTTAATTTATTAATATCTACACCCGGATCTGTCGTCCCATTTCCCCACAGGGTCTGACCTCTGAGGCAAGTCCCAGGTTTCCCCAGACTCCGTGCCCGTTTGCCAAGACGACTGCCCCTCCTCCCATCCCTTTCTGGAGCAGCTTTTCCCCTTGGGCCTCCTTCAGCCTTCCTGGGCCCCGCCTGTTCTGCTCTCTGGAGCAAGCTGGGTCTGGCTTATATAGACCCTAGACACCTTCTGCTCCCAGCAGCCTCAGAGGATTGGTTAATTGAGGTCAGCAAGCTTTCTGATTTTTGTCCCAAACCCCACCGCCACCGCACACCCCCATGTAACAGTTCACTCCACCACAGTAAGGCTCACTGTGACAGCCTGAGAATCCTTGAGATCAGACAGGCTCCCACCAGAAGCAGCAGAAGGTCCATAAAAGTGGGGCGCCCCCGCCACCCCACTGGCACCTGAATCATGGCCCCACCCCTTCCCCCAAGGCTTCGCCCCTGCTTGCTCTTCTGCACCGCCCCCTCAATCGCTTGCCCCTACGGCTGGCAGAAAGTGGGAGGGCATAGCCCTCATTTTAAGAGTGGGGGTCCATGGACCCCCAAACCCACCCCCTGCCCCCAGCTTCCATAGACCCCCAAACCCGCCCCCTGCCCCCAGCTTCCATAGACAAGTTCAACCACAAGTAAGCGAGCTCAAGAGGGGAACTAGTGGGTGAAATTCTCTGGCCTGTGTTACATCAGAGGTCAGAATGCACCGTTGAGCCGTATTTTTAACAATGGTCTCTTCTGGCTTTAAAGCCCACCAGCTAGATCCTCAGCTGGTGTAACCATCAAAACCAGTTTATACCAGCTGATGATTTGGCTCCAAGAATCTACACAGGACTGCGCAGTCCTCCTGATTTAGTCTTACATTGATTCAGATATTTAGGCCAGATGGGAGCCTTGGGATCTAGTCTGACTTCTTGCACAACACAGGCCAGAGAACTTCACCCAGCGATCGTAGCATCATGTTCAGATTGTGTTTGGCGATTGCCTTCAAACCATCCGAGAGGTTTAAAAAAAAAAAAAAAAAAAACCAAACAAACACATCCTTGTAGAAAATATCATTAATTAAAAAGAAAAATTGACAAAGGATCATGATTTTGATTTCATGTCTGCAAGAGCTATATCAATAATGCACTCTGTTTTAAAGCAATTGCTGCAAGTAAAAGGCTATAGTAATTTATTACAGTTCCTTTCTGCAAGGCAGACTAAATAGGATTTTCAGTATGTTTTAATTCTGCAATGGGCAGCATAGCTGGAATATCTGCTGGGTAACAAAGTCCTCCGTTTTCAACCAATTTCCAGCAGCACAAGGAGATAGTGTGAGGAAGGTGCTGTGGGCAAGCTAGGCAGGATTCTTTTTAGCGCCGAGTTGTGTGTTCTAACCATTAGGCCATTACAGGTAAAATTTTCAAAATGCCTAGACCAAATCTTGAAACGTATTTTAGTACCTAACGTCCATGGAGTTAATGGCCTAAAGATCTCAGGGGGATCTGGGCCTAAGTGACTTGGGGGGACAGCTTTACAAAGGCATTTAGGCACCTAACGATGCAGATAAACGTCTAAGTGCTTTTGAAAATCCCACTAACTCCCATCTGTAAATCCAGTGAGGTACCCATCTGCAACGTTAGGTGCCTAAATGCCTTTGTGAAGTTGACCCTAAATGCCATTAATTTGACTTAACCTCCAAAGAGTCAGATTCATAAAGGGACTTGGGCACCTAGAAAATCACTGGAATTCACAAACCCTGGGTTAGGTACCTAGGCTCCTTATACAGTGCGTGGGGAGAGACGGGCACCTAAGAGAGTCACTGAATCAGATGGAGTGAGAAGGATTCCATAGCTGGTTATTGGGAAACTCCTGGGGGTGACTCAGGATGCAGTCCCCCCCATGCAATAGTTTGATGACTAATTATTTAACCCCAGTGGAACAGCTCCAACAGGAGACTGAGGGAGCCCCACATCAGTGATTAGGGCACTGTCTTGAAAGGTGGGACACCCCTGTTTAAATCCTTTGTCACCATCAGGCAGAGTGGGGCACTGCATCTGGGCTTCCCATAGCTCAAGTGAGTGCTAACCACTGGGATAAAAGCCATATGGGACGCGAGGCACCATCACCACCACCTCTTGAATGAGGCCTGCTCAGGTAAGCGTGCTCTGAGCATTCCTACTGGCTCGGGCTCCACAGGAAAGAGATACAGGGGAATGTCTATTGTCCTCTGGTTTGTGCATCACTTTGGGGTGTAGGCGTCTGGATGCCTAGAGTGAGGCAGCAGTGCACATGCCCAGAGACAGAAACTTACGGCCCTAGAAAACTTCTACAGCAGAAATGTAGGTGCTGAGGGAGTTTAGGCACCTACAGGGTTAGGTGACAGCTGAGCAGCGTGTTTGAGAGTGCCATGAGCACCTAAATGTTGGATGTAGGCACGTAACCTGGCAATTAGGTGCCTAAGTCCCTTTTGCAAACCTGGACCTAAGTATCAATGGGCCTTTGACCCTAAATCTTAATGTGTTTTTGAAGATTTTACTCTATGGGCCTGATACAGTGTCCAGTGAAGTGAAGTGCTGACATGGACTTCAACACATGAGACCAGGCTGTGAAGCCTTTCTGGATTGGAAAGTGTTTGCAGCTGGATTTTCAGAGCCCCTGGGTACTTTAGGGGATTTTTTTTTTTTTTTTTGGTATGCGCTATGCTTTTGGGGGAATAAAATGGATCAAAGTGTATTAAGTCAATAGAAGATAGTGTGAAGATGCATGTTAACCTTAGAGGAAGTTGGCACATTAAAGAACATTTTCTAGGTCTATAGACTAACTGCTGAAAAATTCCTGAGATTCCCCATTGCTTTAATTTACACCCCTGTATCTCATACTTCATAAGCACTCAACCTCATTCTTCTAATACCTGTAGGCTATCAGGTACCCTCTTGGACATCACTTTGCCAAACTCGGTATTACCCGCCACCTCTTTTATCCTTTCCTGGTGAACCAGCCCCCATGTGTGTTTCTCTCTGGCTAGAATTGGTTGGATGCAATACTCCAGGGGCAGTCGCACAGAGAGGGGCTCTGAGCTCTTTTCCATGACATTAACACTTGCGTGTGTGCAGCCCAACTTTGTACTGGCTGCTTCTGAAGCCGTATCACTTTGCAAGCTCACATCTGATTTCTGGTAAGTGATTGGCTATTTGCTTGGAACGTTCTAAGCATTACGCAGCAAGAAAGTTGTTATAACTAGCCACACAACCAAAAGAAATAGCTGGGGTCTGCAAAGAGGCCTAAAGGAATTAGGCACTCCCACTGAAATGTGATGTGGGCATCTAACTTCCTTAGACTCCTTTGAAAAGCCCAGCCATACATTTTTATACTGAAATTACAGTTAGAGTGAGTTTTAAAATTTAAATTACACAAGTGCTGTATGTAAGAAAGGGGACAGAGGCCTAACAATGATCTGTGATGCAGCCAGGGAACCCACCCTCAGATTTCCAGCTGCCCAGCTGTTACCTCTCTTGGGCAGTGACCTGTGTCTCACTCCCTTCTGACCAGTATATATCCAGACTGCACACTTCCTAGTAAAGGGCACTGGAATGGGGAAGGGCACACTAAGTGGCCATGGCCCTCCCACTTTTTATGGGCTGTAAAGGGCAAGCGACATGGGAGGGAGGGGGCAGAGAGGAAGTCAGAGGTGCTAGTGGCCCCCAGACACCTTTAGGGAGCACTCCTGTTACCTTCCCTTCACTGTGTATTTCCCAGCAAAAAACAGATTGCCCCGACAGACTTGCTTTCTCTTTCGAGACTGACAGAATTTGCTGCAGATAGCTACCACACAGCTCTTTCTAGGTGAGCTGACTTTATTCTGTAAGATTCAAAGCACTACAGAGAAAACATTAAAAATTATGAGAGCCTACAAGCATGCCACTAGGCTTGCCAGATTTAATTCCTAACCCTAACATGGATTCAAACCCTCACCCCAAGTGACTGCTGGTGGTTACCAGTTCATTCACAGCTTCAGCTCAGAACCAGAACACTTTCGTGAAAGTTTAGCCCACCATTTCATACAGATCAGGGGTCTTTGATCTGGAGTTTCCCCATAATTAGTACACCCGGAAGAGAGACCTTTTGTGTAGCTTCAAAATGGTGGGATCCAAGGGAAGAATTTGCCTTCCCTTCACCTCAAAGTATTCCTAGGAAATCTGCTTCATAACTATGGTTCCAAAAAGACCTTTAAATTGTCTCATGCCTTCCAGGGATTGCCTTAATGTGGTCTTTCTGCTAAAGTTCCGTACAACTTCACAATGGTATGTAACACTCACATTCCTAATACAAAAAGAAAAGGAGGGCTTGTGGCACCTTAGAGACTAACAAATTTATTTGTTATTAGTCTCTAAGGTGCCACAAGTCCTCCTTTTCTTTTTACAAATACAGACTAACACGGCTGCTTCTCGGATTCCTAATACAATGTGCCCCAAAGGCATTATAGTACTTACTTCAGTAAGAAGGAACTTCATCCATTCATTCAGGATATTGGCAGTCTGTCACATACATTGTCCTATATACCGTAAGGGCCCAGTAAGAGCTGAGGAGGAGGCGGTGAATATGTGGGACATATGCAATAGTGTTCTCCATATATTCTAAGGGTCACGTGAATGCCTTTATGCTGAATGCAAGTCCTCAAAGCACTTAAATAGTTAATACAATCAACTTGTCCAGGAACCTGAGGTAAAGTGTTAAAATAATCACCCTACAAAGTAATTTATAAAAAAGCTTACTTCTTTTATTCTGCATGTCTAGAAAAAAAGAGGCATAGACCATTGCAAAATAACTTATCAGACAAATCCTGCAGTAAATACAGAAAGGGGTGGGTGGGAATTAAGCCTGCCATTTTGAACAATGTCTTTTCAATGTACAGTTTAAAGATGGTGCAGTAGAGTCCAAGGAGGTTTAAAAAAAGTTATTTTTCTTGTAACAAAAGGAACCCCCAAATTCATGCGCTACATTATTATTATGGTGCTTGTAACAAATAATCCAGTAAAGAGAATAAGCATGTATTGCTGTGAAGGATATGGTTAACAAGCTCTTTCAAAACGTCCCCAGGAGCACCTGTTCCTTGTACAACACAGTTCTGTCTGATCAAAGCAATTCATGCTCAGAGTCATTGCTGAGCTTTTTCCTCAGGGCTGCCAGGTTTCTTAATCCAAGCCAAGCAGAGAACAATCATCACTCACACAATTTAAAAATCACTTTAAAGAAGACTATGGAAGCGGTTGCCCCATCTGTACACTTATCAATAGGAAAGTCACCTTTTTACTGTCCACAAAAGGTCAGGGGATTCTATAAATGTGACCCTTGTTCACTATTATTCACCAACTGCCTCATGGATATTTAAGAGATCAGTCAGATTTGTAACATGCACTGACCAAAGGGTTACTGTCACAGGTTGCACTCACCGCCTCCTGCTGGCTGTCCTGGGGATTCGCTCTGCCAGCTTGCACTCTCCCTCCAGCAGAGTCTCCCCCCAACCGCTTTCGCTCTGCAGCCCCACTAACTCCCAGATCTGCAGTCTCCTCTTTGTGGCTTGGCTCACTAAAGTCCTCCCCTTTCAGAGAATTCCATCTTTCCAGACCAGCTGCCTGGCTGGCATCTCCAATGCCCTTTGTCACTCCCCAATGGCTGGCAGGGGAACCTAGGCCCACCCTCTACACTGGATTCCAGCTCAGGGACCCTAGAACAAGGACCCAGAGTTTCTGTACAGCTCTACTTGTTGCTGCTGTTTCCCTGGGCTTCTTTCTACACCACTGGCTCCCAACCTCCGTGGGTTTGCTGGCTTCCCAACTCCCTCCAGGCAGGGTGTGACTGCAACCGGCTTCCCTGCAGCCTTTCCCAGCAGTAGTAGTCCTTAAACATCTTCCCCCCCCCCCCAAGAGTAACTACCCCCATTTCAGCAACAGCCACCCCTGTCTGCAGGTAGCCATCTGGCTTTGTATAGGCTTTTCCTGTTCCTGCCCAGGTGAGCCTGTTCCTCTAATTAGGGCTTTCTTCTCAGCCTCCCATCAACTAGGTTAATTGGCCCATCTGGCCTCCATTAACCAATTCCATTCCTGTGTGGGGTGGACACAGTTACACATACAGGAAGAGTTTCAAAAAGGGGAGCCTAAACCCAGGCTCCTAAGACCACATTTAGACACTTAAATAAGTGACCTGCTTTTCAAAAGTGCTGAGTTCCCAGCAGCTCCTAGGGTTAGAACCTCTAAGTGAAGTAAGAGTCTAGGCTAAGGGCTGAAGTCAAACGTTCTGTGTATATTGAAAGACACCCCAAGCCGTGATCCTAAACATCATGCTGTACTGAACCCATCTCTTTTTGTTCCTTTGTTCATATGGCAGATGTGTTATTACATTACATTAGCACCCAGAGGCCTCAAAGAAGATCAGGGTTCCATTGTGCTAGGGGCTGTACATACATATAATAGGAGACATTCTCAGCCCCATAGAGGTTACAATCTAAATGAGCAAGATGGACAAAGGATGGGAGAAAGGAAATATTGTCATCCTAATTTTACAGCTAGGACACAGACAAGAAATGACATGTCCAAGGTCACACAAGAAGGCATAGCCTCTGTTAATACATACTCTATATTCCTCAAAGATCTTGTCTCAGCCACTGGCCAAAAACTTAAGAAACAAGCTTCACTTTTGCATCTCTCACCTTAACAAATGTGACACAGTCGGCAAAATACCATGGAAGCCTGAAAACCAAATCAATGAGCAGTTATTAGCTCCCCAAGGTCATTCTGACATTTCTCTTATCAGTGACAGGAGAAAATGTTGGAAAAGCAATGTGGCAAATACACTGTGTATTATGGTTCTGTGCATGGGCTGAAGTTAGATTACTTTGTATACACTGTGCCAGTTACAGTTCTGGTAACACACTTTAATCACTGGACGTGACTTGACCTAGGTCTGGTATTACGTATAGAACTTCCAAATAGTCGAGGACTCCCTTTGCCATTGCTGAATACAGGAGAGGCAATCTGTGGGAGTGCGTATATATTTGTAATTGACTCTGCCGGTATAAACCCATGAGAAGGTTTCAGACTCGTTTGTGTAGCTTTTGAATAGCAAAGCACCTACTGACTTCTATTGTGTCAGCTCAGGCTTGAAAAGTTATTTGTTTTACATTTTGAAAATTATATCATGAAGGTGCAAACTCCCTTTAAAAAAAAAGCTGAAATTTGTGAAGTATTAAATCCATATTGAAATGCTACAGGATTCCTATTCATCATTTTTCTCTAAGGTTACATTCATAACAAAAGGGTACTGTGAAGGCATTTTACATTATCTATAAAATATTTTCTCACTGCTGTTTCAGATCAGAGATTGTAACAGCAACAGGAGTTAGATAGTGAAACCTCGCCACTCATGCTGAAATATTTCCTCCCATATATATGAATTGTGCCTAGAAAGGCCAACCAAAATTTGGGTCCCATTGTGTCACGCTGTGTAGACACTACAAGATAGTCCCTGCCCTGCAGAGCTTACAATGTCAATGGACATGGCAGACAAAGGGTAGGAGAAAAAAAACATCATTATCCCCATTTTACAGATGGGGAACCGAGGCACTGAGAAATTAAGTGACTCACCCAAGGTCATAGGGTGTAGGGGCAAGGTTGCGGAAGATTGGCGAGGAGCTAAGTGGTGGACTGAGTATGTGACTGGATGTAAGCGGAGGATGCAGGCAGTTTCAATGAACTTTGTCCGACAGACCCTGCCAAAAGATATTGTAGCATAGCTTAGCATATTTTTGCCTGTAAACAAGTCAGTTTATGTAATAAGCATACATCGTACATATAAGAATGTAGCCAGCTGTTGACCCCATGTAACCTGAGATAAGCGTGGAGAATATAGCACCGCAGAGGACTCCCCCCCGGCGGAGTCCTGCCTGGTCAGCTGTCCCAAACGGCCAGAGTCCCCTGCAGCCCCTCCACACATCCTAGGGGCTACTCGCGCAGATTGGAGCGTAAGTTCTTCCTTCCTTCAATAAAGCATAGTTTATTATTCTTAGGCCTGAGTGTCCTCCTTTCACTGGTATCTTCCTCCCAAGCCCTTGCGGGCACATAGGAGAAGGCTTTGGCAGAGGTGAGCACTGAAAGCAGGCTTCCTGGGTCCCTTTGCAGTGCCTTAGCTTCAGGACCATCCTTCTTCTCCGATAGCTTATACTACGCAATGCGGTTTCCCTTTAAGATCACCGTGATGTTGCAACGGGTGTGCCCTAGTTCTGCTGGCACTGGAGTCCAGTGCACGAGCTCTAATAAAAATGCATGAAGCCTGCCTCCGTAAGTGCCTGGATTTACTTTCCGCTAGCAGTATATAGAACAAAATGCTGGACGCATTCATTTCAGTATCATATTCCCAGCTGGAGAAGCAAGGTGAAGGGTTACGCTACCCAGCAATGAGGTCAAGAGGCAGTGCCCAGAAATGACCATTCCCCACCCCAGGGGATCTTCTCCTGTAAGCGTGGCACAGAGACTGGAGGGCACAGTCGAGGCTCATTTCTCAGTGTGGCCCAACATAGGCAAACCATTGCTACCACACAGATGTCTGTTGGCAGCATGGGAGACTGAGAAGAGCCAGTCTACTGATAATGCATCGTATAAGGAGCTGGGGAGGAAATCGTTTTCCCGCCCTTCGAATATTTTTCAGGGGTTGAAATTTCTTCCCGCTTCAAATTGTGACTTAGTCAAAATCTCCAAAAATTGTGAACCAACCAACCAGCCAAATCCGGAAACACACACAGTCAATAGACACCTTTCACTTTGATCATTTCAAAATGCTTCATTTCCATTTAGACCTTTTCCTCTGCTATTCGTCTCTTTTTAGTGTAATCAACTTAATTTTCAAAACAAAAAGTCATTTCAAATTGGAAATTTTTGTTTCAAAAATGTCAAACCAAAACATTCACAACTGTCAAGGGGTTTTTTTCCAATTCTTTTTTTTTTCTGAGACAAGAGATTTGTTGAATCCAAATCGGTTTTGCGGACAGTTTTGATTTTGATAAATCAGCATTTCTTAACGAAAAATGTGTGAGCAAAAAACTCCTGACTAGCCCATACACAATACACCCTAAAAGTGACAGAAGAAAGACCTGTCGGTATAAAATAAACATTTTGTTCCACTGTCTTCACATCTTTTTTCTCGTGTGTTATCAGTCACAAAAAGTACATAGATGAATTTCTCATTCCCTTGCCACACAATTGAATGGGAGTCACACACATGTTTCGGAGATTCTGGTATATTAAACACATACCATATGGGCCTGTTCTCTTGGTGCACAGCGGTAATGCCTGTTAACATGGGAGTTGCGGGTCTGTAGAGAAGAGACTAGATCTCTATCTCCATTCGTGAACTACCTCTCCATGCATGCAGTGCCAAGACAACTGTGCTCCTCTGGGACAATACAGCAGTCACAGATCCGAGGACAAAGCAGAAAAGGAGGCAAGGTGGGAAGCCTGGTTTAGTGGATAGGGCACTGGTTTGGCGCACACAAGAGAATTGGGTCCAATTCCTTTTTTTTGCCACAGACTTCTTATGTAACATTGGTCAAGTCACTTAATTTACTTTCAAGTATCAGAGGGGTAGCCGTGTTAGTCTGGATCTGGATCTCTTTGCTGCTTTTAATTTACTTTGTGATTCACCTCCCCAACAGTTAGATGCAAATAATAGTTTCCTATCTCACAGGGGTGTTGTGAGGATAAAATCCATTAAATGATTGTAGATTGGACAAATGCTACAGTAGTGAGAGTCATATGAATACCCACACAGGGCAAACAATAAAGCACACTTAGTGAGTAAGCTATACACGGTGAGTCCAGCGGGGGAACAAAGTTCCAGAGGATGGTCGACTCCTCCAGAGTCTGATCGCCTTCAAGAAATTCTGCATGACCTTCTTCTTCCATAAAGCATTTCCACAGTGACCAGATGACATGCGTACCTCTTTCCCACCACACACACACACACACACACACAACTATCCCAAGCAGAGCTGCTATGACCGGAGAAGGGAGATGAGCAGAAAATTTCATAAAATCCACTGGGGAGCCACCCCCTGTTTTGCCCATCTAACTAATCAGGATGTGCACTATAACAAAACCCTATGCTAGACAGAGGACAATTTCTGAACTGGGGCTCAGGGCCACCCTGGCCTTCCCATATTGCTGAATAAAGAGGGGCCCTGACTGAATGATGGGCAGACTTGATATGGACAAGGTTGACCACCACTGAGATAGATCCCTACAGCATGTAATTCAGCCTTTCCACAAATCAAACACTTCAATTACAAGTTTCACCGCTCCCTACTTTTTCCACAGGAACTTGACTTGTTCACACCGAGATGCCCCAAGGCCAATGCACACAACAGACTGCTAAGAGGCTGCAGTTAGCACGTGGAAGAGCGCATGGCTTGACACCTCCTATTTTGGAAAACAATAGCTCCCTTCCTTTGCAAATTAATTTTAATAACTGTGGCTAGTTTGCTGTGAGTTGAAGAGTTTTGCATGAACACACACAATTAAATTAATATGCAAATGCTGTAGCTCCTCAGAGAATACTAAGAGCTATTCTTTGTAACACATGAGAGGCGAGGAAGAGAAGAAGAAAAAAGAAAACAAACCAACAACCCCAGAAAAAAATCTTATTCAACAGAGTGGATTTCCTCCCCTTTTTTCTTTAGACTAAGACCATTTGAAAGGGAATTGAAACCTAACTGAAACAATGCCCATTGATGAAGCAGAAATAAAGAAGGAAGAGAAGTCATCGGAGATAAAGCAAAGAGGAAGAGACTGGTTTCGGAGCATCCCACGTTGTTAAAAACTGACCCCAACAAGTCTAAATCATGACAGAAGTGGCATTTACTGTGTCAGACCGCACAAAGGCTCCCTTTCTTCCCCGGGCTGTGGGGACTGGCTCTTTCTACAGCCATGTTTGAGTAAAGGCCTGAGACAATTACCGCAGACTATGGCCCCTCACCCTCAAGCTGTCAATCAGCTCCCCAAGCAGATGGGCTACAGAACAAGAAAAGATGGTTTCCAAGTGGCTTGTTCCCCCAGTCCAACCTTTCATATCCATGCAGGGGGAGCCCAGAGGAATGTTGACCCCGCTAAGCGGATGTCAGGCTCCCTGAAAGCAGACACTTCTGCTGCACTGAGCATTCTGAAGCCCCATCAGGAGCCTCTTTGTACTGATGGAACATGAAAGGGAAGGCCTGGCTGTGCTTCCCAGAAGCCTCCATTCTACAACGGGCTCTGGGCTGAGACGAGAGGGTGGAATGATTCAATGATAACGAGGACTTCTTATTAAAGAAAGGCCAAACTTATTCATTCAGATCCCTTCTAGCTGGTTTTGTGGATTTATAATGATTAGATAGATAGATAGATAGATAGATAGATAGATAGATAGATAGATAGATAGATAGATTATTGACAAACTTTAGAAGGAAACAAGAAGAAAATAATGGAAGCAGAATGACAACATCAAGAAAAATGGAAAGAAAGGTACATTTCAGGTTTACATTAGTTACTGAGAGTCTGGGGTCAAATAGCCAGGATGTGGTTGTTATCAGGATCATTACCCTGAAATAACCTATTACAGATTACCCATTGGTGGATCCCAAAAGGCAATCAGTTACCTAGTGCTAGTTTCTAATCACTATCTGGACAAGATTTCTCCTGCCCTACCCAGTGGAATAAGGAGGCAGTAAAGTGTCCTCAGCCCTCCTTTCATTCCCCTGCATGGCCTCATGGCATCACTGCTCTGAACGGGCAATGGGTGAGGACATCACTCGTGAAGGCTAGCAGGGAGCACACAGAGAGGGGCAATGAAGCTCTGTTGTCTTCTTCCTCCGTGCAGGACAATATCACTGAGCCAGTATGGCACGGGGGAAACCAGGATGATAACTGTGACTCTTAGGTAGCTTTCAGAGTAGCAGCCGTGTTAGTTTGTATTCGCAAAAAGAAAAGGAGTACTTGTGGCACCTTAGAGACTAACCAATTTATTTGAACATAAGCTTTCATGATAAATTGGTTAGTCTCTAAGGTGCCACAAGTACTCCTTTTCTTTTTGCGAATACAAACTAACACGGCTGCTACTCTGAAACTGTAAGGAGAGCAATCACTTAAGGTGAGCTATTACCAGCAGGAGAGTGTGTGTGTGGGGGGGACTTTTTGTAGTGATAATCAAGGTGGGCCATTTCCAGCAGTTGACAAGAACCTGTGAGGAACAGTGTGTGGGGGGGGGGGAGGGGGGAGTGTGGGAAATAAACATGGGGGAATAGTTTTACTTTGTGTAATGACCCATCCACTCCCAGTCTCTATTCAAGCCTAAGTTAATGGTGTCCAGTTTGCAAATTAATTCCAATTCAGCAGTCTCTCGTTGGAGTCTATTTTTGAAGTTTTTTTGTTGAAGAATTGCCACTTTTAGGTCTGTAATTGAGTGACCAGAGAGATTGAAGTGTTCTCCGACTGGTTTTTTGAATGTTATAATTCTTGACGTCTGATTTGTGTCCATTTATTCTTTTATTCTTAGGCAGCTGTGTCACCTGCTCAGGGCAAGAGGTAACGCCCCAGGGTTGCCCTTTTGCACACTGCATGTGAGTTACCTAATGGGACTGCGGCCATCCTGAGCACGGCGACTCTATTCGTATAACCGCACCCAGTCAGGACAGCAAGAAGAGGAAATAAACTGGATCCAGGGGAATCTGTTAGTCTGGTGGGTGTACAGATTCCATCTCAGAATCACATGTAACAAAAAGATTAATTCCCAGGAACAAGCAAGCGGATGTTATGTCACTAGTGACTGTATCAGTTCCTTGGCCTGCCTTGGCTGTCATAGACACAATGGCAGGAAGGCAACATCCAATTGGTTGGCATGCTAATTTTCTGTAGAGAAGGCTCAGTGCTTCCAGTTGTAAGATTTCCAGTGTTGTTACTGGCTAGGGTTGAAAAACCATGAGTCAGGCCCCCAGATCCACGAACTGGTTTGAAAATAATGAGATTTTTTTTTTAAATGCTGGGTACTTATTTGACCTCTCTTTTTTAAGCCTTTAGAGTTCAAGCTTTTCTATGGAACCATGTGGATATGAGAATTTCAGTTTTCCTTTAAAAAAAGTAATCCCCAGGCGCTGGGGCGTTAAGTACCAGACCAAATACTGCGAGTCTGGTGACACAGTTACGAAATTTGACAACGCTGGTTTCTAAACATTACCCCTGCCCTTGCTGTTGACATTATTCGCTCCGATTACCCCTGTGCTACTGACAGACCACGTGCCAGCTCATGCCAAGGCCCCAGGCCTCACTGAACACTGACAAATGCATAGTTGGAGATCAGTATGGCTCATCCGTGGGTTAGTATAATTAAAAATAGATATTAGGGTTAACAGAATGTATTTAGACTTTATGGAATGCTTGTAGGATGCTGCACGTATTAATCTTACTCATAATGTCTGTATCCCATGGTAGGAAGTTATATTGCGTGTTTGCATTGTAGACCTCTGTAATTCTGTAACTCAAACAGGAAAAAGAAAAGGAGGACTTGTGGCACCTTAGAGACTAACCAATTTATTTGAGCATAAGCTTTCGTGAGCTACAGCTCACTTCATCGGATGCATTAATTAAGGTAAAGTGCTCGTCCTGCACACAAGATGGCCCATTGAAGACAAAGGAGCCATTGGCCATGTCTACACTAGACTTTTTTAGCCACCGACTTCTTATGTAATGTTGGTCAAGTCACTTAATTTACTTTGTGATTCAGCTCCCAAACAGTTAGATGGAAATAATAGTTTCCTATCCCACAGGGGTGTTGTGAGGATAAAATCCATTATATGATTGTAGGTTGTACAGATGCTACAGTAGTGAGAGTCATACGAATACCCACACAGGGCAAACAATAAAGCACACTTAGTGAGTAGACCATACACAGTGAGCCCAGCGGGGGAACAAAGTTCCAGAGGATGTTAGACTACTCCAGAGTCTGATCGCCTTCAAGAAATGCTGCATGACCTTCTTCTTTCATAAAGCATTTCCACAGTGACCAGATGACATGCGTACCTCTTTCCCACCACACACACACACACACAACTGTCCCAAGCAGAGCCGCTTTGACCAGGGAAGGGAGATGAGCAGAAGATTGCATGAAATACACTGGGGAGTGGGCCCCTGCTTTGCCCATCTAACTAATCAGGATGTGCGCTATAACAAAACTCTATGCTAGATAGAAGACAATTTCTGAACTGGGGCTCAGGGCCACCCTGGCCTTCCCATATTGCTAAATAAAGAGGGGTCCTGACTGACTGATGGGCAGACCTGATATGGACAAGGTTGACCACCACCGAGATAGATCCCTACAACATGTAATTCTTATGATGCTATGGTACAGGCTTTGAAAACCAATCTGCTTTTTTAGGTGTCTAAATATTGGCCTAGGGGGCTAATTTTAGACCCTCAATTTTGAAAATTTATCCAAGAAGAGGAGCATAAAGTTTAAATTGCTGCTGTCCATGCTACACCTGCAGTCAATACACGAAGGATGTTCATCTCCAGGGCTGTCAATGTGTCACCTTTCATCAGAACTAATATTTGATTTAAAGGGGAGGGGGGAGAACGAACAAGCAAATACTCAATAATGTACTACTTTGTGTAGACATGAAGCTTTTTCTTTGGCATTCAATATGAAAATACTGCAATCTGACACGTACTACTTTAAAACAAAGGAAGTCTGCATGGAAG
This sequence comes from Chelonia mydas, assembly GCF_015237465.2. Taxonomy (NCBI): domain Eukaryota; kingdom Metazoa; phylum Chordata; order Testudines; family Cheloniidae; genus Chelonia; species Chelonia mydas. The sequence goes on along the minus strand of NC_057852.1, from coordinate 9,924,625 downwards.
ACAAGAGGAAGTGTCAGTATAAGCCTAGGCTGATGGAATTTACAAACAAATACATTTGTTTCCTCCTATATTAACCCCTTGAGCATTTATTTGAAAAGTTATCTCTAAATTTCCAAAGGTGAAAAAATATGTACTACAATGCCGAATAAGACTGGGGAGTGAGCCAATCACTAATTTTGGGAGAAAATGAATTGCCCAAATAGTTAAGGAACCAAAATGAATCCCGGTTGTTAAATTGGAGTGAGCTGAAATTTCTGTCTTTTTTTTTTTGTGGAGGGGATCTTCTCTGATTTTCACATCAGTATTGGCACCATTTAGTTTCTGGTAATCTGTCTGAAATATTTGAAGAGATCTCTTAATCCAAGAAGCCCTGATTCAGCTAATCACTCAACTTTAAGCACATGCTTAAGTGCTGTCCTGGTTAAGCAGATGCTTAAATCCATCCCTAAAGTGAAGCACATGCTTAAGTGTTTACTGAATCAAGGCCAGAGTCTCTGTTGTTATTTAAAACACGTTTTAAGTAAATTTCAGGATGTTTGCTTTTTTTCTTGCCCTTTGTCCTATTTTTCCTTGTGTACTTTCTGACCTCAGATTGTTGTGCCTATATATTATTGATCATCTGCTCAAAGGGAATTAATCAATTTTGAAATCTTATATCTTTATAGTGCAGACTCTTGTTAAATATCATTTACTTGGTCACCCTGAAAATGTTGATATCCTGAAAATTAAAAGGGTTGACCTTATTTGGGTGGATTAGCAAGGAAATAAAAGCTGCAATACCAGATCGACATAACCCTTCTTACAATGTTTCTTTGATGGCAAACTGTCTGCTCATTAGGGCACTGGCAACTCTTTGCAGCAGATAGAAGTGTATTGTTATTGTGCAGAAATGAGAAATTATGGTTGCTAATTACAAAGAATTCAAAACATACGGTATGTTTTCTGGAAAGTGAATTCATTGAATTATGCAACCTAACACTACCGCAACCTTGATATAAATTCAGTGTTGGGCTGATCACTGGTTCCCTTTTAGAAATTAGCAGCACAGACAGATAATGGATAGGATGAAAGAGGATGGCCCACCTCCATAGACAGAGGACACTGGTGATCATGTGTTTTATATGGAGAAACAAATGCAAAGAATTCATTTCAAAGACACTGGAAACTTAGGCTGGTATCTGCAAAGCTGGCATAAGGGTAAGGCAGACTTGGAGCAGGTAGAGGCATTCTGTGCGCTGTCATCACCAAAGCCTGAGCGTAAAGTGGTTTGACTTTGTGTGAAATGTCACAGGCTCGCTGAGGTCTGGCCTTCCTCCAAATGCTCATTATCGTCAGAAGTGATGTTGCATGCTCTTTGGCCACGTCTCCGGGATGGACTAAAACAACCTAGCACACTGTGCTCTCAAATGCTTCATTGATGCATGAAGGTGTGCTCACCCTGACCCCGCCTGGCACCGCCCAGGGGGTCACCCCAGAGATTCGTGGATTCTCAGGACTGAGCCCGATCTGAGAACTTTACTTCATGACACCTGGTCTGACACCATCACCCATAGTCACTCTGCCTGGTGCAACCATCCTCAGTAGACAATGTGAGTTTGATGATGATGACGATGCGAGTTAGGTACCCAACTTCCATTGACTCTGCAATGGGATTTGGGCGTCTAACTCCCAGCCTTAAGCAGTGGGCAACAGCGTCAATAGAAGTGGCCAGGTCAGGAATCTATCAGGGCCTTGGAAAATTCAAGAAGCGTTTATGATAGTGGAGCTAGCAAACTTTGTTTTGGAGCAGGGATTACCGCTATGAGACACAGCAAGCGTCACTTCTAACTCAGAAACTTGCACCTGGATTTGGGCATTGCAACAGTCCTCTCCCAGTCTGTGCCCCAGTGCACTCTTTGATCCAGGACAGGCTACAGAGTCACCACAGGAAGGAAAGAACCAACAGAGATGAAGCCACATTAAAACAAAGTTCTGGGGGAGGACCTGTCATAAACATACAGCTAAGGGTAGCATAAAATCCCTCCTTTACCTGTAAAGGGTTAAGAAGCTCAAATAACCTGGTTGGCACCTGACCAAAAGGACCAATAAGGGGAGAAGATACTTTCAAATCTGTGGGGGAAGGTTTTTGTTTTGTGTTTCTTTGTGTTCTCTCTGAGACAGCGAGGAACCAGGGCAGGGAAAATGCATCTCCTAAAGCCATACCTGAACTAAGCATCTAAGATTACAAATTGTTAGTAATAGGAAGGAAATGCATTAGATTATCTTTTGTTTTAGCTTGTGAATTTTCCCTAGGCTAAGAGGGAGGTTTATTCCTGGTTTTTTTGTAGCTTTAAGGATTTGCCTAGAGGGGAATCCTCTGTGTTTTGAATCTGATTACCCTGTAAAATTACCTTCCATCCTGATTTTACAGAGGTGCTTCTTTTACTTTTTCTTTGTAATAAAGTTCTGCTTTTAAGAACCTGATTGGTTTTTAGTGTCCTAAAAACCCAAGAGGCTGGTCTGTGCTCACCTTGTTAACCTATTTGGTTGGTATATTATTCTGAAGCCTCCCCAGGAAAGGGGGTGAAGGGGCTTGGGGGGATATTTTGGGGAACAGGAACTCCAAGTGGTTCTTTTCCTTGAATCTTTGTCTAACTCACTTGGTGGTGGCAGAGATACTGTCCTAGCATAAGGAAGAATTTGTGCCTTGGGGAAGTTTTTAACCTAAGCTAGTAGAAATAAGCGTAGGGGGTCTTTCATGTGGGTCCCCACATCTGTACCCTAGAGTTCAGAGTGGGGAGGGCACCCCTGACAGGACCCAAAAAGGGAATTTGGTTCAACGTGAACATTAAAATCCAGGAAGAGATGCAGGTGGATGAATACCCATCCTATCCCCGTGGTGCTTTGTACAGCAGCCTCTTATTTATTTGGCATTTAAGCTTTCTATATTGTAATGTAACATTTCCACTCTGTGGCTCCTTTGCACTTCCTTCTTTTCGCCTTCTTCACTCTGTTTTCCTTTCTAGCACTGTGCAACTTGGTTATTCCTCCTCCAAGTCTTTTCCATTATTACAAATAATTAACAAGTATTAAATGAATCTCGACTGAGATGAGGACCTCATTGTGTTAGGCACTGAACAAACAGTCCCTGCCCCCAAAAGTTTACAATGTAAATAGACAAGACGGACAAAAGGTGGGAGGGGAAACCGAGCGGAAGCAATTTGGCCAGCGTCACAAAAACTGGTAAGTGACAAAGCTGAAGACTAGAACCCAGGTCAGCTGAGTCCTAGCGCAGTGCCCCTTCATTGGCTCACACTGCAAGTCAGCTTGCATCTATTACCTGTAGAATTGTCGCTGTAATGTCACCCAGACTCTGTATGAGGATTTGAATTTATTGCCATTTTAAAGAAAGAAAGAAAGCTTGGACTGGTTTTGTGCATTGTGCCTGCTGTGGGATGGAGGGGGCAGTGGATATGCTGCTGTGACTCCTCTGGAGAAGATGTACTGCTGGTTTTATAGCCAGGGCATCACGGTTTTGCCTTTCTTCCATAATCAGGCTCATCAAACACAAAATTACCATTTCAAGTTGTGTTTCCTCTCAACCTACAGAGGTAAAAACCATTTGCTGAAATTAATAACATTTCTGCAAAAGACTGTGGGGAAATCATGCAAATCAGAGCGAGCAGAAGTGTGTTAAATCCTGGAAAACATTCTTGTAACGGGTATGTTCCTTTAACAATTATTCACAGGGCTAAGAGGTCTCTGTTGCTTTATGAAATATATTGTGGCTTTTTACAGGGAGAATTCATTCTATACTGTATTCGTTAATTAACTTCACGTTCAGCGTGATCCCTTCGCACACACAGCATTTGCCTGTGAACTTGTGGTACACCCAGCACATTACCAGCTATCTAGATGGGACTGGTCTTGCAACACCCGGCGGTAGGGACAATCACAGAAGTATCCATAATTAGTGGATGTATCTTTATGATTGCCCCCTTTTCATTTGCTTGAGAATAAAGTTGAGTTTGATTCCATGGCAGAGAGCTGGAGGGACTGAACTCTTGACAGAGATAGGGACCTCATGCTCACACAAAAGTAGTGGGAGCATTTGAAATATCAAAGTAGTATTTTAGCAGAACAGATTCTTGTCAGTGCCATAACACATCTCGGACCATCACAGATATGGTAAAATATAAGTTATTTTGAAACTAATGTAATTTTCTGCTTATGTTATGCCAAGATAGGGCAGTCATGGCTATATGACATAGATACCCTTCATATTCCACCTCCAGGAGGATTTGTCTAGAAAAGCCCAACTTGCCTGATTAGTACATCACCATTTCTAAATAAATACCTATAATTATCTACATGGGAAACAAATATTTAATAATGGGCTCTTCAATCTAGCAGAGAAAGGTCTAACATGGTCCAGTGGCTGGAAGTTGAAGCTAGACACATTCAGACTGGAAATAAGGCAATGAGGGTAATTAGCCATTGGAACAATTTACCAAGGGTTGCGATGGATTCTCCATCACTGACAATGTTCAAATCAAGATTGGCTGTTTCTTTGAAAGCTCTGCTCTAGGAATTATTTCGGGGCAGTTCTCTGGCCTGTTTTATACAAGAGGTCAGACCAGATGACCACATTGGTCCCTTCCGACCTTAGAATCTATGAAATACAGTCAGCTTCATTTCAAAAGTCTGTAGTCAGATTTGAAAAAAGATTCAGATTTGATGGGTTTGAATTTTGTAAAAAAGTGTGAGTCACACACGTTTACACACACACACACACACACCTATCTAGTGTACGTAAGGGCAGATTTTCTAAAGGGTTCAGCACAGAGTGGCTTCTATTTAGGCATCTAAATATGCTGAGCACTTTAAAAAGTCTGACCTTTAATTTACTGTGTGTGTCATACAATGCAATTATCAGCGGGGAGAATTCATTTACACGGGCATACATACATTCTTTTACATTTGACTCTCATGCCTAATATATTTGTATCATAGTTGCCAAGCAGCAAATGGAAATCAGAGACAATTCGAGAAAATATAAACCAAATATTACATGCTGTAAAGCATAAGCCTTCCGAAAGTGAGGAATAAGCAGCTTTCAGACAATTTTTAACAGAACAGGTCAGGCCCACAAATAGATGGTGGAATATCAGGCAAAGAGAATTTCATTTCATTTATATCCGATTGGCTGCTATAAAAGTAGTCACTACAATCAATCTTTTGTTTAAACTCCTCCGTCCTTCAAGCATTGCAATGACATGTCTGGGACATGCCAGCCGTCACAGATGCTTCATTAACTGGTTAATCGGCAATTGCTTCAGGGGCAATTCAACATTTTTCTGCGAGTTCAAATAGCCCTTCAGGGTAAAACTTGTATTCCCATTGATACCTTTCTGACTAGTGGTGATTACTTGTGATTAGAGTTACTGTCTCTCTTCCAAAGAATAATAATAGATCTGAGATTTCATGAAAGCCAGAGAATGGCTGCCATGTCAAAGTCTTTTTAACTACAGAGGTATAGAGTTTACAGCAGGCACCAGTGGACTTTAGGCCACAGTTCTTTAGCTGTGCATTCGAGATCATTTTCTGTACCAAGAGCTTCACAGTGAGTGTGCCCTGTGTAAGTAGTTCTGTGGCAGGATGTAAAAGCAAACATTCATTTACCGAGCCGACTAACAGTAGCCATGCAGGAGTGTTTTCAGTTTAAATCAAATGCTCATCTAGGAGAGAAATCCTTCATTAAGGACAAGCAAAAAGTTCTACCAACTGGAGAACCTTTGGAAAGTTACCATCACTAGTGGTGAGTGAGCCTCAGAGGACATTTGTTATTATCTCCCACAAGCAGGCAATCTCCCAACATCCATAGACATTTAATGGTCTCATCTGTGCTAACAATTTTACCAGCTGCCACCTTGCCTCTTACCCCAACTGTCAGCAGAGCTGGCTAAGCCATTAGTCGCAAGTGGAATGGTTAGCAAGTGCTTTGCAAATGGAGCTGATTTCCTTTAAATGTGTTTGTTCATTATAGGTCAAGCTGGGCAGGAAGGTGGTTTCTCATCCTGTGAGACTTTCTGAGACTGAGAAAAAAAATTCCCATCCTGAATAGGAACAAAACATCAAAATCTCAAAAATTCACATGCACCGAAAATCTGAATTTTGTTGTATGGAAATAGATTAATTAAAAACCTTTTGTTTTGATCCAACCTGTAACTTAAATTTCAAAATGAAGAGTCATTTTGAACCATAATAGTAGATAATCATAATAATGATTTCAAAATTGTCAAAACATTGACAGTTTCATTTTTCCCTCCCAAAAAGAGAAATTTGTTGAAACAGATGCTTTTCCAAGTAAAGATTCAGTTTTAACAAATCAGCCTTGCTCCCCGCACCCCCAAAAAATCGTTAGCTGAATAATTCCTTACTCTAATTTGAAAAATAACTTTCAGATCATGGACCAAACTTGAAGTGAATATTTGCTATTGGTTGATTGTGTCACTGACTGGGATGCGGGCAGTCATGCCCAGTGGTTAGAGCAGGAGTAAGTCATTGGAGCCAAGAGTCAGAACTGGAGTCAGACGCCAGATGCCAGAGCTAAGGTCAAAGCCTAAGACAGAAATCAAAGCCGAGGGTCAGGAATTAATTACATGGAGTGAAGCAAAGTGGGAGCAAGGCTGGGAACAAGCAGACACAGAAACTATCACAACCGTGGGCAAATGCTTTGAGCAGTCGCTGAACTGCTGCTAGGCTTAAAACCCAGTCTGCTGATTCTTGCCACCAATCAGGCAGCCTTCAACAGGCCAGCGGTGCTCCATAGGTTGCCTGGAGAGACAGAGGACCTGACCCTCTTTCCTTTACCCCCCAGAACAAATGCTGTCACTTGGTGCCCAAACAGGGTGCCTTACGTTCCTTCTTCCCCTCTTCTGAGCCCCTTAGGGCAGGTGGACCTGGTTGGTGTTGGTGGGCTGCTTCTGTAGACCACCGCAACAGACTTTAAATCAAGCCAGAGCACTGAGAAGAACGGAAGCTGCTAGGTGTTGTACATAGTGGCCCATATTGCAACCTATTTAAATATGCAGCAGGCACCCACTTTCTCTCACAAAATGTGCATGTGCACAGAACCAGGTGCAAACACACATGAGTGCACCTAAAAATAGTACTTGCCCCTTCCAGAGTTTTGTTTTCTAAAGGGCAAATTTCCTTCTTGCCGCTACAATCCACACCTGAAAATCTGCCCTTGCAACGGTAGGCACAAATCCCTGTGCTTGTCCATTTAACTATTTAATTGCAAGTGCAGCTCAGTAAGTTAGAAGTAGATGCAGGGGGAGGGCTAGCTCAGTGGTTTGAGCATTGGCCTGCTAAACCCAGGGTTGTGAGTTCAATCCTTGAGGGGGTCATTTAGGGATCTGGGCCAAAAATTGGAGATTGGTCCTGCTTTGAGCAGGGGGTTGGACTAGATGACCTCCTGAGGTCCCTTCCAACCCTGATAGTCTATGATCACTCCAAGTCATACCTGCAAATCAAGTGGCAGCCTCAAAACCACAGCTGCAAATACTAGTGCCTTCATAAAGGAAGGTGTGGAACTCTGTTCTCCAGAAATTTTGCCCCCAGAATGAGCTGGTTAACCTATGCAATTGCACTGTTCTCTATTCAATTGTCTTTTTTGCACATTCATACACACATTTTGTGAGCGGAATATACGCTACAGAAAAGCAGTGGAATGCAGCAACAAGGTTGCAGAACCTTTGAGACAAGTAGACAAGAGTGGGTGGCCTTGCTTTCTAAAGCCCCTCAGCACATTATAGCTTTTTGGATTCTGTCTTTCAGTGCAATTCAAAAGCACTTGACAAACTGCCACTGATCACAACTTTTCAAGAAACAGATTTAATGAATAAGCAGTAAAATAAAACCAGAAAATGGCCCAGATGTATTAAAATGGCTTTCGGCAGAATTCACATCCTGTGCACCGTCCGCTGCAAATCGCAGGGAGTAGCAGGTTCTTGCTCCTTGCATGTCCATGCTTAGCCTGGTTGCAATTTGGTAGATAGTTTTTTTTGTGGTTACACACAGTGTGGGAATGTAGGATGCCATAATAAAGGAGATTGTTTTAAAAAAATGTGTCTGAGTATTTCTTTCACAAGTTGATGCTCTTATCATTTCTGTTCTGGTTTCTGCGCTCACAATTTAAAGAGGAGTAAACTTCTCACGAATACCTATGGCCAGATTTCCAAAGGGGTTTAGGCACCTAAAGATGCAGATAGATGCCTTGTGGGATTTTCAGAAGAGCCTAAACAGGGTAGGTGCCTAACTCCCATGGAATAACCTGCTTATGCTCTTTTGAAAATCCCACTAGGCGCCTTTCAGCATCCTCAGGTGCCTAAACCCCTTTGGCAATCTGGCCCTAAGGAGCATGAATCTTATTGACTTTCAAGGAAATCTCAGTTCCTGAGTGCCTAAGTCACTTTCTAAACGGGGATGTAGGCTTCTAAGTCACTTAGTGTGCAGTGTTGCTGTAGCTGTGTCGATCCCAGGATATTAGAGAGAGAAGGTGGGTGAGTTCACATCTTTCCGTCCAAAAAATGATATTATCTCCCTCACCTTGTCTCTCTAAGTCACTTAGGACTGTCTGAAACTATGACTTAGGGGTATGAGTTCCCTTCTAGCCCCGGATTCATGCCTTGCTTCAGGGGAAAGGAACCCGAGTCAGCCTCGCACTAGGCACAGATTACAGCCCCCTTTTCACCAGTTCAGCTCAGCTGTGCTGGCTGCTGCATAGGGTTGCCAGTTGCCCAGTTTTCAACGGGACACCCGATTGAAAAGGGATCCTGGTGGCTCTGGTCAGCTCCACTGACTGGGCTGTTAAAAGTCCAATTGGTGGCACAGGCAGGCTCCCTACCCAGCTCCGCGTGGCTCCCGGGAAGCGGCGATATTTCCCTCCTGCTCCTAGGCGTAGGGGCGGCCACAGGGGCTGGCTCCGCAGCTCACAGGGGCCGGCTCTGCAGCTCCCATTGGCTTGCATGCCGTGCCGAGCCCCCTGGCCGCGCCTGCGCCTAGGAGCCGGAGGGACTTGTCGCTGCTTCCTGGGAGCCACCTGAGGTAAGCACTGCCCGCAGCCTGCACCCCGAACCCCCACTTGCACCCCAACCCCCTGTCCCAGCCCTGAGTCCCCTCCCACACCCTAACTCCCTCCCAGAGACTGCACTCCATACCCCCTCCTGCACCCCAACCCCCTCCTCCAGCCCTAAGCCCTCTCCTTCATTCCAAACCCCTCATCCCCATCCCGGAGTCCACTCCTGTACCCCAACCGCCCAGCCCCACCCACCAGAGCCCATACCTCCTCCCACACCCCAACCCCCTGCCCCAGCCCAGGGTCCTCTCCTACACCCTGAACCCCTCATTTCTGGACCCACCCCAGAGCCTGCACCCCCAGCCCAGAGCTCATACCCCCTCCTGCACCCCAACTCCCTGCCCCAGCCTGGTGACAATTAGCGCGTGAGCGAGGGTGTGGGAGAGCAAATGACAGAGAGAGGGGAGAAGGGGCGGGGCAGAGGCTTGGCCTCAGAGAAGGGGTGGGACAGGAGCGGGGTCTCAGGGAAGGGTCAGGCAAGGGTATTCGGTTTTCTGCGATTAGAAACTGGCAACCCTACTGCTGCATCCAGGGACTGGAGTCAAGTCCAGATGCCAGCTCACCACCCCTGCCCGCTCAGTCCTTGTAGCCCATGGAGGCCGCTCTCCCCACCCAGTGCTGTGAGGATAGGGGTAGCCCACACAGGGGAGTGAAGGGACACCTTTAACACCCCCTTCCTCATTTGCATGGGTGAGCAGGGCAAGCCAGAATCTTAAAGAGGGTGTTTTTGGAGACAAAATTGTGGGCAGGATTTTCTTGGTTCATTTTGTATTTATTTCCCTCTTTAACTCCAGCACCTTAACTGTCGGTCCTACGTATCATCTGCTGTGCTGCGGCTTGGATGGACCCCTTTTGGAATTAGTAGAGTTTCAGGATGTGCCTGGTCCATGCAGTAGCTGGAGGATTGACCTACTGGACGTGAGGTACCAGGCATGTTCCTTAACAGCCAATAGGCTAATAGCTCAGTGTGGCCAGCTGTCTTTCTTATGGGAGGAATCGTAGGACATTTTGGAGATTCTAAAGTTACTCTTATACAGTCTGGATGCCAGTCCTGGAGTTTCACATCCCGATCCTGAAAACACATCAACTTTAAACCCATGAATAATCTCAATGACCCAGCTCTTCAGCTGGTGTATTTAAGAACAGCTCTGCTGATTTCAATGGAGCTACTTTGATTTACATCAGCTGAGAATCTGGATCTTTGACCAGTGGGACTACACATGTACTTAAAGTTAAGCATGTGCTTAAGTGTTTGCAGGATCGAATCCTTACTCCACCACTGTCTGCCTTCAGTGCTGTGAACAAACATACATCTACTACTACAGATCAGAACCTGTCAGCACAGTACAAATCCACTCCTGCTCAGTAATTATGCATGATAAACATCCTGATTATAATACATCTCATTCACGTAAGTGATCTCAGCATATACATGATACCAGTTTACTGATATAACCAGGCCGTTCCCTGCTTTTTAATATGCTATTTTCAGAAGGCATATACTTCTCCCCTTCAAGACGTTTGACAGGCCTGTATCTTGAATACTGAATGCATCATTTACATTCAGTTAAAACCTGAAACCTCCTCTTCTGTAAAAGTACTAGAGAGTTTGCCTGCATTCCGTTTGCTTGCATGCTTGAAGAAGAAAGAGTCTTTGAGACAATATTTTTTCTCAAGCTCTGCAAATCTGCTATTGACAGAATTATAAAAATTGTATTTTCCCCCTCCCTTTGGGATAATTTTCCTTTTCCCGTTTCAAAGATCTATCCCATGCTTCCTGGCATATGACTAGTTTCCTTCACGATACACTCACATACACCGGTATCATATGTTAGTCAAATCCAGCTGCACAACCCCTTCTTGATGGGACGGAATAAAATGGGGATTAGGTTGAAACCACAGTAACCCGAGTCCATCCATTCAAACAATCATAAAAACATTCCTTGTTGGAAAACCCCCTGCACTCCCTGTTAAAGCACGGAAATACACTGGGCCAGCGTCTGCTCTCCGTCCTCACGTATAGTACTACCTTAGTCCATGAGTTAGCCTCGTCATTGCAGTGGGACTGCTCACAGAAAGGAGCACTGCTCAGTGTGTGCCAAAGACACAATCTGAACCTCTGTATTTTGGTCAAACACAGTGATGTAATTTATGTCATCGCATTGCAGAAAATCCCTTAGGGCCTGATACCTTTACTTACATTGGGCAGAACTACTTGCGAGCAAGGTACTGCTCAGTGTGAGGAAGGATATCATAATCTAATCCTGGGTGAAAAGTCCCACTGAAGTCAATAAGCCTGAATTCTTACACACGATGATGGGGATGTAAAAAGGGACCTGAAAGATGGAATAAATTACTTTTATACCAACTTCAGAGCCTCTTGTCACTACCAGAGTGGGGTAAAATGGCCTTTGTTTAAATGAGAATCAGGTTCCTTGATTTCAATGGGAGTATTCGCCAAGTGCTAGCTTCTCATACCCTCCCTCACAGTGAGGAGTGCTTTGCTTTGCCCCACATGGAATCCCACCAAATATGAGAAAAGAGATCACAATCTACATGAATAAGGGTGGCAAAATCAGGACCAAAAGTGAGGGTGTGAAAGCTTTGCCCTCGTGCGGGCTGCTAGCTTTGCACCTAAATGCCTAAATCCCAGTTCAATATATTGGCACTTTAAGGCCCTGATCTACACACGGGATTTATACTGGTATAACTATTTTGGTCAGGGGTGTGACCTTTTCCTTACAGAGTTATACCAGGGCAGTCCCCCTAGCGTGCATTGTATTGGTATAAAGATGCCTTACACAGTTATAGCTTATTTCCCTTCTTGTGCCAGAATGAGTGATACCAATCTAGGCATCTTTTATCCTGGAATAACTGCTTCTACTCTAGAGAGGTGATATCATTTTAACTTTACTCGTCTACCAGTTTGTGTAGCCAAGTGGGATGAAGTGGGAATTTTTGTAATATTTTTATGAAGCCTATGTGTGCCTCAGTTTCCCCTATATGTTACATTGTTACCTAATGATTAGAAAGGGACTGTTTGCTCTCAGAGCAGGCTAAGACACCGGTGTGAATGGTGCCTAGCTGCCTGGGACTAAATGGGTCAACCCTGTATCTGTGGAGAACCCCTGAAGATAATGGCAAATCAAATCACTGGGATTTTGATGCCTAGCAACCAGTGACTATAGATTGCCCTGTCTCTCTGCAGGAAGCCAAGCAGGTGGAGAACAAGGGACTGTGGTGGGGGATGAGGTGGATGTTCAGGGTTGGCTGTGGGAAGCAGTCAGGGGGGCCATCCCCGGGCATCTGAGCAAGGAGATCAGATAGACGGGGAGATAGAGCTTGAACAATGGGGCTCACTACAGCTTCCGGCTACCCAGAATGGACAATGCTTTAACCTTCATTCCTCTGTGCTAAGCAAGGACTTCCCATGCTGTGCTCCCGTTGACTAATAAACCCTACTATATGACAGTGCCGGCTGGCTGTCACTGCAGATACTTGCAGAGCTGCATTGCTCCCTAAGACGGTACAAGTCTCCCGCAGGGGTCTGTCTCAGTAGGACTCCCTGAACGGAGCTCACAGCGTGAAGCAAGGCTGCTGACGGCCCAAAGATCCAGTCTAAGGAGGCGGTGAAGGCGTGTGAGTTACCCTGGAAGAAGAGTGAGATGCCTAGGAGTGGGTCCTGCACACTGAAGGGGTCCTCTCAGAGACTGTCCAAAGCTGGGGCCATAGCCCCCATCCTGTGGATGTGGGACAACAAGCCCTTACAGAGTTTGTGCACAAGCCTAGAAAATACCCATCTGCTCAATTGCAGCAGGAGCCATGAGTCCTAAAACTGCAGAAATTTCAATCAGTTGAGCAAGCAGACAGGTCCGGTGACTTCCCCTCACTGTAAGAGGGATGGCAACTTGCAAGACATTGCGCAGTGTGCAATGCACACTCCCATTTTTAACACACACATATTGGTGATTTTGTCCATTACATTCCCTCATTGGAGTGGAGGAGGATGCAGAGCACACGTGATAATGTGTGCATATGAGAAGCTCTTGTGAACTGATAATCATCTGTTAAATGGAGGGGAGGTTGGGAAAGAAGTTAGGAGGAAAAGCATAAAACTTAATGCAGGAAATTATCTGCCTAGTGCTATGCAGGTAGGGTGACCAGAGGACCCAATTTTATAGGGACAGTCCCGATATTTGGGGCTTTTTCTTATATAGGCACTTATTACCCTCCACCCCCGTCCCGATTTTTCACACTTGCTATCTGGTCACCCTATATGCAGGAGATCAGACTTGAGGATCATAATGGTCCCTTCAGATTTTAAAATCTATGAAAACTGAGAGTTGTTATTGAGGTTCGTGGTCAGGTCAATAATATTTGCAGAGCGCATGCAGAATTCCTGTTGAACACAGTTAACTCTCCTTAGCTCCTCGCTCATTTCTACTCATTGTCATTTCTCTTCCCATCCACTATCCTTCCTGCTACCTGGCTGGTTTGTTGCCAGATTTGCCACTTAAGCTTCCTTTGTCTTCAAGTTGTCCTTCACCCTGCTTTGTTCCCTTACCCATTTGTTTATTCTCCTGTCTCTCCCCGTAACAGCAGACATGTATCTTTCCTGGCCTTGCTGTCTGGCTGCTCCACATACAGACACTGCATAGTTCATCATTGTCAATTTCTGCTTACTTTCCATCCCTGGGGAGGGAGGTCTGAGTAAAGATCACTGGTGGACTGCAATGGAGAAACTGACGGTGAGATTGTTGCGTGTAATCTTTGGATGCTAGCCTGTGGAAAACTTTAGGTAAAGAGTCTTTGCAGTTGTATGTCTGATCTCTTGCCCCTTCCTTTACCCTTAAAGAAGATATTCAGATGCATCTGTAGCCCTGTCAACCCTTGAAGTTCAAAGTAGTCTGCTGAATATTCATTACTTTGTATTTGTCACCATTGAGTTCACCTGCCAATGGAGCTGATGCATTGGCAATGTTGGGCAGAAGCAAGGTACCGATAAAATTAAAGTACAAATGAAACTGGAAAAGCACACTCACTTTGCTCACTCCTGGAAGAGAAGCAGCGACTCCTGTGCCTTGGGGCTGGGCCCGGCTCCCCGCTCTGGGTGTTATGACCTGGTACTGAGTTGCAGCACCACTCAGATCTGGCCCGGTTGCCCCTTTGACAGGGGGCCTCCAACCCAAACCTGAGTGGTGGTATGACCCTATGCACCAAGTCACAGAGCCGCTTGGTTTGGGGGGCCCTCTCACATGGGGGTGGGGGGGGGCCAACTGCTATCCCTCCTCTGGGCAGCTTTGGTCTCCAATTGGCATCCCTGCTGGTGGTAAGCACCGTGTGTAACGTGTACGGCTGTGAGCACCATTGCTTGGTGCGTGCGTGTGTGTGCGTGTGTGTAATCCTCAGGTGAATCTGTTACAGCCCTAGTTAGAGAGACTTGTCTTTTTAGCTCAAGCTGTAGCAGCTCATGCTTTTAGCTCTGGAAGTCACCAGTTCAATCCCCAGCTGTCACATAAGTGGAATAACCAAGGCACTCTACCTCAGGTTCTAACAGACTCATATCCTCTGTGGATTGGGCCTCAAGGGGGACAGGACATGCATTTATCAGTGAGTTACAAGCATCCATCACCCCTCCTTGGCTGTGAGAGTGGATGACAACCACTTTCTGTCTTGGCTCTTGTAATCTACTTGATCACACTTTATATTAGGATACATCTCTAAGTAGTTTACAAAGAGATTTTTATTGATAACAGCTGTTATAGACATGTTGCAGTCATCACTAGTGTATATTATAGGAATTTTCACTCACACTAGTAGAAGAGGTTATAGATGGTTATAAGCAAGGATTCTAAGCAACCTACTGACCCACTGGACTCCAGATTACTCTATAGCAATTGATTAACCATTTGTTAAAACATCTATTAAACATTTGTTAACCATTTATAAACTATTTGAAAATGTACCCGTAAGATTACGTGTGACTGTCTCAGGGGAGATTTTTCAGAGGCCTTGTTCCTATCCCATTGAAGCCAATGGGACTTTAGTGGGAGCAAGATCAGAGCAGAGACTCATTGATTGAGAGCGTGAACTAGGTACCTAACTGCTCTTTGTGAAAATCAAACCCAATATGGCTTTGCCAGGGGAAGAGGTTAAATGGGGAGCTGGACTGGATCACATACACGCCAATCAATCCACGGGTGATAGATTTATCTTGGAAGCCAATTTAAAACCCCCTTAAAAATCATTTGTATTAAAACCTTTCCAGGGTAAACAAAAAATAATAATCGATTTTTACCAAATCTGTGTGTGTTTCAAGTGTCCTTTCTGTGGCTTTCTTTATATTTCTGCCCCACTCCTGCTAGACTGACATCAATGGCAAAACTTCTGTTCACTTCATGGGAGGGAGAGCAGGCCCTTTTGTGTTATAGATTTGCTTCTCAGCTAAATCTACACTGCATTTTTCTTTAATGCTGCAGGGCAATGAAGCGGTTCTTCATCTTAGCTGCTTACTTTAATTTCATTGTGGTATTTCAGCTGGGGAGGGAACACCTTTAAGGAAGTAGGACCAAAATACAGATGCTACGTTTTTTTAATATAAATATATTGGATGAGGGACACTGAGGATTAGGAAAAAATCCAAACAGATGGTTGCGTTGATGGAGTTGTGCAATTTCATCCTCTTCACTAAGTTTAGGAGGGGAGGATTTGGGAGGGAGAGTAAGGGGATAACCCTGCTAAAGGTAGCTCTTGCATTCATATCATTTGGGGGCTTAGGCGCTGTGAGCGATATTAGAGCGCTACTAGGAAAAAAAGGCATTCAATGGAGGAAAAATATACAAGAGAATATATAAGAAACTTCATCAATGCTTCATTTGGGGAAAGGGGAGAAATTAGTTGTCTGGGGTTTGAGTTACAATAATGCCACTTTAAAGCACTTTGGTGGAGTGTAAAAGGGCCATAATATGGGCATAGATCACAGTTACACTCACTGTAAGGTGGCTTTGCACTGCCAGGGTGGTGTCAAATGGGCTTAGTATCAGGGAGAATCAGGCCCGTTATGTGCAGTTGATTTACCAGCACCCTGGATTGCTAGATTAGGGCTGGAAACAGTAAACCCATGAGGACCACATGACGGTATTCCTTACTCACAGAAATAGTCCCGTTGGTTTCATATCTGTGAGCACTTGCAGGCTTAGGCCCTTAGCATGTGTTGGGGAAAGGGGAAGGAAACCAAACCTACATAAGGTCAGCGTGCTAAGAACTAACACATTGCTTCGACTTTATCATTTTGACTTCTATGGCAGAACACAGTCAGATGAGAAAGTAAAAATGAAATGTTTTGACAAGATAGTGACACAGTTTCTAAAATGAAATATTTTGGAATTTTTGTTTCAGAATACATTTTAAAATTTTGAATTTTCAACTCAATTTCGGGATGAAAGGAAATTGCAAACCGCCAGTTTTTCCCATGGAAAGGAATTTCCCTTCTGCAATCACCTCTAATATTCAGTGAGAGGTGTATGATTCCTTATTCCCTGATTTGGCAAGGTACTTAAGCATATGTCTAACTTTATGCACATGAATAGTTCCACTGAAGTCATTAAAGCTTCCCATCAGGCACATAATTAAAAACCTTGCCGTGATGCCGGGGTTGTGCTTTCAAATGTGTTTGTGGTAGGGGCTGATCCAGGCTGGGATCCTGGGCTGGATTCTATTCACATTGAAGTCAGTGGCAAAGCCCTCACTGACTTAACTGATACAGAATGAAGATTACTGACTGCTACTACAGCATAAATACTCTGGAGAGAATGGGTTGGAAAATTTTGGCTGAATTTTTTTTTTAGTGGAGAAGAGCTGGGCAACCAAATGGCACTTGTGTGAACAATTTTAGTTTTGGTGGAAATGTGTCTTTTTATGAAAGAAAAAATGTTTGATTTTTTCATTTTAAAAGTGTTTGAAAAATGTTTGCTTTGAGGGGAACAAAAATAACACTTATTTTATTTTCCTCCTCTCCCGTCACCTTTTTTCTGTTGGAGAGAAGTGAAAGAAAGCGGTCAGTTTTTTCCGGACTGAAATTAAACTAATTTTGAAATCGGTATCTGTCTTTTAGGCAGCTTTGAAAATCTCAGCAATAATGCTTAGGAAATAGAAACGGAACATGGGAACTATTACTAGGGTGACCAGATGTCCCAATTTTATAGGGACAATCCCGATTTTTGGGTCTTTTTCTTATATAGGCTCCTATTACTCCCCACCCCGTGTCCCGATTTTTCACATTTCCTGTCTGGTCACCCTAACTATTATATATAAGAACCTGAAAAAGTTGCATAAAATTTTCAAAAGAACTGAGATGGGGAGACCAGAACTGGATACAATATTCAAGGTGTGGGGACCACATGGTCTTACGTAGTGGCATTATGATACATTCTGTCTTATTTTCTAACCCTTTTCTAATAGTTCCCAACATTCTGTCAGCCTTTCTGACTGCTGGTGCACACTGAGCAGAAGTTTGCCGAAAACTATCCATGAGGACTCCAAGAGCTTTTCTGAGTGGTAACAGCTAATTTAGAACCCATCATTGTATATGTATAGTTCTGACTATTTTTCCCCAACGTGCATTACTTCACGCTTGTCAATGTTGAATTTCATCTGCCATTTTGTTGCCCAGTCACTCAGCTATGTGAAATCCCCCTGTAGCGCTTCACAGTCAGCTTTGGACTTAACTATCTTGAATAATTGTGTATCATCTGCAAACTTTGTCACTTCACTGTTCACTCCCTTTCACAGATCGTCCATGAATATGTTGAACAGCACACCGATTCTTGGGGGACCCCACTGTTTACCTCTCTCCATTATGAAAACAGACCCTTTCTTTATCCCTACCCTTTGTTTTCCATCTGTAATCCGTTACTGACCCATAAGAGAACCTGCCCCCCATATCACTTGGCTGCTTAGGCTTGGTACAGAGTTAGGGCAACATAGGGCAGCTTATGTCGACCTAAGTATGTCAGTGTCTACACTACAGGCATGCTCCTGCTAAGGCAAGTGCCGTACTACACCAACGTAACTCCACGAGAGGTGTAGGGCTTATGCTGGTGTAGTTAGGACGATACAGTGTCTGTGCAGACATGGCAGCGGACTGGACTCCAGGTGGGGATCTCCCTGCCAGAGGTGAGAAGCCCTAGGGGGCAGCTGGGCCCCAGGGGGGAGCTGTATGGAACTGAGAGCCCAGGCTCTCAGCCCGCCACACTTCCATTTGTGGAAGTGCTCCTGAGGAGGACATGCACCACCGACAGAAGAAGGATAATGTGGACATCAGCCATCACAGTAATTGCTGAGGGGGCTGTAAGTCAACCTAACACAGGTTGATTTAAGATTGTAGTGTAGACATGCCCTTAGTTTCCTTAGGAGCCTAATTCCCATTTTAGGAAGAGATTTAGGGACAGATTTTTAAAGGCATTTAAGAGTCTAAAGATGCAGATAGGTGCCGCATGAGGGCATCACTGATTTCAATGGGAGTTAGGTACCTAATCTATTCAGGTGCTTTTGAAGATATCACTAGGGCCAGATCCTCCAAGGTATTTAGGTACCTAACTCCCATTGTAAGTAAGTTGCCTAAATACCTTGGAGGATCTGGGCCTAGATGGCTATCTGCATTTCCAGGCACCTACATATCTTTGAGAAATCTGCGCTTAAGTTGCTTTTGAAATGGTTCCTTAAATCATTCAGTCAGTTGCCCTTGACTTTCAGGAAACAGAACTTCTTGCAAGATTTACCACAGTAATTGACTTTCAATGAGAGCTAGACAGCCCACCCCTTATGTGCCATTTGTGCTACTGACAATCACCCCTTCATCTCTAATGCTCACCTAGAATTCAGAACATTATATACCTTTCTGACATATGGGGGTGATCTTAAAAAATCCTTAAGGGACTTAGGCACCCAGCTCCCACTGAAGTTGCATTGGGTGCCTAACGCCCTTGTACAGCCACCCATATATTACTACATGCTGCATTTCTTCCCTTCTGGATATGTTGGATTTCGCTTTTGTTTTGTTATAACAATAGGAAAGCTGAAATCAAAATCCTTTTGGATGTTAAGGACTGGATCTCTTAGGTGTTTCAGAAAATTCAGATGCTATCATTCCAACCCAGAAGCAAACTTTTATGGCCGTGTTTCAAGCCCTGAAAAACAGTCATGTGCAATGATGCAAGCTGGAGAGAGATCCACATCTGAATTCATATGCTTTAAAAAAAATAAGCTGGAATAATGGATCTTATACAATAGAGTTGTAAAAAATTAGAGGTTTTACCAAAAGACTTATTTAGATGAGAAAATTATAGCTGCATGTTAGCACATCTGCACCTTGACAATCAAATACACGACTACATTACAATTTTCATGAATTATGCAAAATGCTAATTAAAAAGTCTAATTTACTAATCACATCTCTCAGGGTCATAACTGGAACTGAATTTTATTAAGGACAAACAATGCTGTGAAGTGGGTTAGCAACATGCATGGTTTTTAGCAGGAAGAAAGGAAAGATTATCTACATCACAGGGCCTGGATTCAAGAGAGCTGGGTTATTTTGGCAGCTCAGCTACAGGCATCCAAGTCAGTTACCTTCTCTCTGCCTCAGTTTCCTTATGTGTCACGTCAGGATAATAACACTTACCCACCCTACGCCCCAGAGATGTTGTAAGACCTAATGCATTCAATTGAATAGTGTGGAATCTGGGTGACACAGCACAATACAAATAATCCTCCCTAACAGTCTACCTTAAAAATTCTGGGATAGCAGCTGCACTTGTCTGTGTGGAAAAACAGCGATAAAGAAGAGTTTGTTGCCGATGTGCGGCTGGTGTGTCTTCTATACGTCCTAGCCTTAGAGGAGAGGAGGACACTCTCTGGGTCACTGCAGCCAAGAGCCAGCACCTCAGGAAGTGATGGTATAGACAGAAAGACAAACGCTGCCGTTGAACAAGCCTATTTCCTAGCTGCACAAGGGTCTGATGGGGAAAAAAAATCAATTGTATTTGTTTGACTCAGAATATTCTCTATTTCATAAACCCAGAGGTGAGACAGAAGCTTTGGTGGTGGAGGTGGGGAGGGAGGTATTGAAGAGGGGAGCTTGCACAACATAGAAGTGGAAAGACTGTGGCAATGAAAGAAACGTTCACACAGCTGGCCAGATCCTGAGACTTGTGAGGGACTGGCAGCTGGGGCCCCACAGAAAGTATCAATGTCAGCTGAGATTTTCGAACAACCCTAGGAGATTTGGCTGTCTTGTTCCCATTAAAGTTCATGCAAACTGGGCATTCAGAGCTCTTCGTTGGCTTTGAGAATCTCAGCCACAAATAACAGCAGTTAGAACAGAAAATGTGAGCCATCTAATAGGTCAGAGCTTGGATATCACTGGAACGAGTGTCTTAGCTTGTAAACAAGCTAAGAGCTAGATGGGGAGAGAAGGAGAGCAAACTCAGCAGCTTCCTCTAGCAAACATGTGCTACAATTCTGTATTGTAGGAATTGTCACCTGTGTACAGGCTGAACTCCACTGTCGACAGCTCTGTTTCTGGTACAGGCTGACTCTTCATCTCTGATGCGATTCCCCCAGCCAGAAATTCACACGATGGCCAGGGTTTTGCTGGCAGAGGCACAGAAATGTGCTTCTGATTTAAAAGGAGAACGGGGAAGCATGCTATCTATCAGTGGTAAGTGAGCCATTCAGATAGGCAGCCAACACAAGCATTACAAGGAGAGGTGAGTCCCGTGTGTCATCAGACCCATGGCCAAAGCAGATCTGGACCATCTAGCAACCAACCCTTATTGTGCCAGGATTAGAAAATGATGACAGCCTCCAAACTTGGAGAATTCAAACAGCGGAGGGGGCCTCTCTGTATTAGCCTCCTCCTCTATTTGCATCTCTACCCAGGGGCTCAAAAGTTTAGCAAAGCTGACCAGTGCCAGATTTACATATAGGAAAAAGTACAGGAGTACAGGAAAAAATCTCATGAGTTGCTTACAATAGTGACATAAGTGATTAAACGGATACATCAATCTACCTATCTATGGTAAGGTTTTATCCCTCCACCCTAGCATCTGAGTGCCTTCCATGTCAAACCAATAGCAACGCCCCAGGGCTTCATGGCATCTCTAGCGCTTCTCTCTTTTTGGGTTCAAAACTCTGCCTCGGGTAGGGTTTTAGGTGAGTCTTGTTCCGGGCCAGATCTGGAGTGGAGGAGTACAGTGCTACCTAGGGGTGATCTGTGGGGCAGGAACCCCAGGGAGTACGAGACCATTCCAGGGTGAGTACAATGCATCTGGTGGCAGGTGACAGCTGGCAGTGAAAACAAAGGAATCTTCTGAGCTCCAAGGGCTGCTTCTTCCCTGCTTAGTGTCTTGTCTCCTTGAGCCCCAGGAAGGAAATGGATGGAACAGCAAGAGATCCCAGCAGACAGAGGCAGCAAGGAGCAATGGGGTGGCTATTGACTATATTCTTGCTCCTACCACTTCCCAAGTGGGCCTGAAGCAATAAGCAGAGAGCCCAGAGGGTCTTTTTAAGCCACTCCTTTTGTGACCTCCACACTACATTCCCACTGTGCCTCATCTCTGCTTACACAGAGAAATGGGCAGCATAGATGCCACAACAAGAATCCCTATGGCAGTCTTATTATCATGAGTAGAAATGCTCACAATAGACACTTAGGGGGGTTTTGAACTCAGCTGTCAAACAACATTGACCAGGGCTTGACAAATCATTCCTGAGAATTAGATGTGCACAAGACCATGTGTTTGATACAGAGATATAGGGTTGGGGTAACAGGGCCACTCACCTCACGTGAGTTCCCATGCCGGCCGGGTGTGCCCTGCACCTGCCCTCTATCAGCTTTGCTCTGCTTGTGGTGACGCCTGTCGAAAGTTAAACTTCTCGCGCCGGTTTTCAGTGACTCGGCGTTCCCGGTGAGTCACACGCTATCTGTAGGTGTACAACAAAACAGACCCCTTCAAGTCCAACAGGGCCTCTCACGGTGCCCTTTGTGCATCTCGGTCCATAGCCCTGTCTCCGGGCTCATTTAGGGTCCCTTCTCTGGGCTTAGGCCACTCCATCTGTGGCCTCTAACCTGGGTCTGCCCACTACTCCGGGTCCCAACTCAGGGACCCGATAAGTAGCAGCCACAGGCTGCTTCCCTTTAAATACTTGCTGCTGCATTTCCCTGGGCCACTTCCCTTCTTAGCCCCAGTATTTTCATCTTCACCCTTACCTCAGGGCTGAAGTCTTGCTCGAGTCCCAGTCATCAACCAGGAGCGCCTTTCTTGCTCCCCTGGCTCCAGCCAGCAACTGATCTGTTCTGTCCAGTAGTGCCTTTTATATGAGCCTGCTGGGCTCTGATTGGCTGCTTCCCCTATGCAGCCTGGAGGGCCTACTTCTACTGCTCTTTCTGGGGTGGGGTAGGGTAGGAGCAAAGGGCCTCAAAGGGCCTGAAACACCCCATCATAGTTGGTATATGGAAGATACCATGTTAGGGGCCAGATTCTCACCTGGTGTAAATCAGCATACCTCCACTGAAGCTGAGGCTCAGGCCCAGAATTTTTTGGAAGGAAGAGTATATTCTACTGTTTAGCATCTGGACTGATGGAGAGAGAAAAAGGTTTCAGATGATTAAATAGAAAAGTGAATCCAGTTTTAAAAAAAACTTGGCCAGTGTTTTATTTTCATCTTCTCTAATTTGCATCTGTTCATTAAATTACAAGAATTTAAGTTATAACCAAAGAACTCCCAAAGGCAGCCGTGCAATCATCCAGGGACCGAACATGTAGCGGAAATTCCATAAAGAGGGCAAAAAGGACAGCGTTACTCGAACCGAACGTTCTGTTTACCACTGAGTCCAGCTGACGAGGAACTAAAGCCTAGTGAGTTGAGCACACGACTAGAAAAGAAGCCGTCCTTAGTTCAAATCCCACCTGTGACATTCAGTGACTGTGTAGCCTAGACTGTGGAATCACTCATTTCCTGGGCTTCATTTCCAGACCTGTATGCAGACCACCACATAGTCTTGTGCTTATGGCACCGGGTGGATCTCAAGAGATATGGATTCAATCCATGGCTCTGTCACAAACTCCTTGGCGATCTTGGGCAAGCCCCTTAATCTCTCTGTGCCTCAGTTCCCCATCTGTAAAACTAGGGTGATAATTAGGGTCCTACCAATTTCATGGCCATGAAAAATGTGTCATGGACTGAAATAAGCCCTTCCCTGTGAAAGCCAACCTCCCCCTGCTGCTAAGAATGCCCCAGCCAAGGGGTTCTTAGCTCCAGCTGGGCTGGGAGGGACAGGGCTTGTCCATCCCCTGCACAGCCGCTCTTGGGGAGAGCTCAGACCCACCTCCACCTCCGGGAACTTCTTGCAGCTGCAGGAAGCTCCGCGGTTGCCTAGCCTCCAGAGTCCAGCTCTAAAGGCAGCACAGAAGGGAGGGTGGCATGACCCCCCTGCAGCAGGTTTGCTACCAACCCACAATCCCCTTTTGAGTTGGGACCCCCCATGGTTACACCACCCTGAAATTTCAGATTTAAACGTCTGAAAACGTGAAATTTACCAATTTTCAAATCCTATGGCTTTGAAATTGACCAGAACATGAATTTGGTAGGGCTCCAGTGATAATAGTGCCCCATCCGCTCTTGGTTTGTCTTGTCAATTTGGATTGTAACAGGTGGGGTCAGGGACTGTTTCTCCCTATGCATTTGTGCAGTATCAAGCACAATGAGGCACTGATTCAGTGAAGGGCTCTAAGATCTATTGCAATGCAAAGAATAACAAAACCTCTGTCTGAGTTTCACTATCTCTAAAACAGGGAAAATCCCACATGGCTTCCTCCCAGAGGAGTCCTGATCGTGAATTATTTTGTGGTTGTAACGTGCATTTGATGCATTATTATGACTGCCATTAATCACAGGCATTCACAGATGTGATGATACGTAACAGGGAGCTAAACTATATGCATCTTTGTATGTAAATGACAGAAGGTTGAGATTCACTTCCTGTTTCAGCAGTAGCCAATGTGGGGTCATCAGCGAGGACAAATATGTTTGGACAGCAGCACTAGTGAATGTTGCAGCAGGGAGGTTTTGTATAGTTTGCAGCTGCTGGAAGGAAGTCCTAAACTACTGTAACCCATTGGGCATGGGGATATTCCTGAAGTATCTACTGAAGTCCCAGCATCTCAGCACAGAATACCAGATGAGATCCAAGCAAAGTACCCAATGACAGTCTAGTTGACGGAATCAGGAGACTAATTAAAGTTGACCCCAAATTGATGAACTTTAGAAGCTAGTCGAAGACCATGGCTTATTGCCCTCTGTAATAACCCAAGGTGAAATGTGGAGGTCTGCTCTAGCATAAGGCATTGATCCAACAGGGGTCAGTTTGAAATATATCGGCCAAACTGCTATTTTGGTGAAACTGGCTGAAAATAATTACATGTGGAGGAAACAGTGAGGCCCAGATTCTCAGAAGTATGTAGGCATCTAACTCCCACTGAAATCAATGAGATAGGTGCCCAAATATCTTTAACAATCTGGGCCTGAGGTTTTGTGCAGAAGAAGTTGGTTTGGGTTAATCCTGCCTCACCTGGCACCCATGTGACTAAACTTCAAGTGCACACTTGTACCTGAGGACAGAGGTTGGCCCTTATTGCATGTAATGCAGCAAGAATATTTGATAGAGTCAATAACAAAAGCAGAGTTTCATCTTTCCTCACGAACTGTCAGTATTTTAGTTCAGGTTTCTGCGAACAGCAGCTCGCTGATTGTTAGATACAGTGTGTCAGTAATACGGGAAAACATCCCGTAATGTCACTCGAGTGGTTAAATGCACGTCTCATCTTCAAATGCCTATGATGTGATGAGTAAACCTCTGCCTTCCAGCTAAGTGGATGAATGTAAAATCATGCATGGAAATGTAAACTACCCTTTGATTGTAAATGGGGTAGAAGATGGAGTTAGGCAATGCATGACAAACAGGGTTCACTGCCTGGCGGTTCCTTGTTTTGAGCATTACCCTGGGAGGTGGAATCAACTAGCGCAACAAGGGGAAGAACTCACCCTGGTGAGCAGCCTTTGAACATTGGGCCTGATGGTGTCTGGTGACTGCAGAAGCTCAGGGAAGAGAGAAAGGATGCAAGTAGCCTTTCCCTCCTTGCCTTCCACCCACAGGGGCCAGGTTCCATGAGTGTCCTTATGCTCTGGGGTAAAGCTATCGTGTGTGAAAGGCTCTCAGGAAAGGGGAAGGAAGGAGAGAAAGGGCTTCAGGATGCTAGAAGTGGGGGCTGGTGAGTGTCAGGTGGACCCACCTCCTCTTTCCCAGGAATTCTCCGCTCCCCAGTTAGCCCCACCTGAGCTGATTGTCCTACCTCAGGCTGGGGAACAGCAAAGAGAGGTGGAGTGCACCAGACACGGAGGAAGAGAGGTATGGGCTTCACGCATCAGTGAGGATGAAAGTACTCAGTGCCCCGGGGGTAAGGCAAGGACCCCTGCTTGTGCAGGGATGGGCCTGATTAGCTCAGGTGATGTCAGATTAAAAACATATACTTCTGGGCATCCAGCGCAGGGCTGAACGGAGGATGCAATCAGTTTGTTCTTTAGCAGGAATAATCACAGAGCAGCAAATGGCTGGAAGTCAATATTTATTAAACTGCGAGCCAGTTGTATTTTCTGAGCGCCAAAAGTGAAAACACGAGGAGAAGATCTGATAAATCAGAGTGCAGAGAATAAACACACTGGGTAAGCTACAATTATATGCCTCTGCAAGATCAATAATTCAAGAGGTTTCATCCACATTATGCATGATGGTCTATGGGAAGTTAGTCTCCAGAGACCAGTTGCTTGGACTGAGAAGAGATGCAGGGGCTTTTGAAGAATACCTGCCTCCAAATTTCAAGCGATTGACTATCAGACTGGGAGAAATTCAGGACCAATGCATTTGATCACAGCAACGGGAGTGAGGGCAGCCATTTATCAAGTAAATATTAGGTACAGTAACCCCAAGACAGGGTGGTTCACAGACAGATCAGCTCTGTAGGACTCGTCTATTCCCTTTGAGGGAGTGGTGTAGTTTAGCACCTGCCTAGCGTTACTGAAAAGCTGTACTGTGCCTTGGGGCATGTCTACACCGTGGCTGGCTGATGCCAGGTGACTCAGGGGCTCAGGCTAAGGGTCTGAAGTGCAGATGTTTGGGCTCAGGATGGAGCCCAGGCACTAGACCCTGCGAGCCCGGAAGTCTACACAACAATTAAACAGCCCTCAGCCCAAGCCCTTCGAGCCCAAGCCAGCTGGCACTAGCCAGCCGCGGGCATCTAATTGCCGTGTAGACATATCCTTAAAGGCACAACTCTGTTTTGAGGTGTGGGGCTGTGTGAAGTGTCCTCTGATCCCGAGGAACTGTGTTAGCTCAATTCCTCCTCGGGAACACGCTGCGCAGCAACTCGTTAAATAGGTGCAGGACACAAGCCCACGGTAGCAGAGAAGCTTTGTCAATCGCTACCTAGAGGAAGGGCCATTCTCATCCTACCGCTGCCCACCCCTTTTGGGAAGGTGCTAGCGTGGAGCAGTCGGCCCACTCCCCAGCCTTCTTTTGGCTGGCCGGCCCCTGTGCAAGGATGAAAGGAGAGAAGATTCCTCACCCCTCTCCTTATGCACCCTGGCAGTACCAGCGCTGGAGCTGGGTCGAACGTAGAAATCGTAGTCCTTCAGTTCCTGGAGAGAACGAGGATATGTTGTAGCAGGGTCTTAATAAATTGAGGGATTTCCAGGAAGGAGGTCTTTCTCTAATTCTCTGCTTAAGCACAGGGGGAGAAATCTTGGCCCCATTTGAGTCAATGGCAAAGCTCCAGTTGACTTCAATGGGGCCAGGATTTCACCACGGGTGTTTGCTATCTTTCTGCCCACACAATATGGTGGGTGCCGTGGGATTGGAACCCATATGCAGACTAAAGCTTGAGTTCTATACAATATTACATGAAGTGTAAATTTCTGTTTTAACTCATATTTACAGATATACATGCACGGAAATTACTCCCCTCTGCTTTCAAGCCCGTGGATTCTGCCCATGTTAGCTGCATTCCTTCATTCAATCACATTTATTTCCCCTTGTTCCCACTACCCAAATGCAGAAAAGCAGAGAGCTGATCCTGCAGTGAGTAAGGACTGTGGGCCCAATCCTGCAGCAATTTACTCCCATAATTTAGGGCTGTAGGATTGGGGATTGCATAAGGGCTGCAGGGTTTTGTTTGGGGCCCTATCCTTATTCAAGTGAATAGCCCCTGGAACCTCTGTCATGCATTCTCCCTGGCCTAGTTTATGCTCCTTTCTATTTGGCTTCACTTGGGCTGGTTGTCTGGTTGTTTTTTTTTAAGGACACCTGTTGGGCTCAAATAACCTCTTGACTGTGACCTCATACCCAGGACTGGTTTGTTTCTTGCCTCCCTACTTGCCTTCTGTGACTCGGTTACAGAGGGCTTGAGTTGCCTCCAGGCCGAGTCCACCGATTGGCTGAAGATTCATGGATCAGTGAATAAGGTTGTTTTAGCCACAGTCCTCAGCAATCTGCGTGTTACTGATTTTATTTGCAGTGATAATGCCATAAAGGGGGTCAAAGCAAGGGAACAGCCTTGCCTTTGTTGTTTGCTTTGAAGTAATCAATGCAGTATACAGTTCTTTGAATCTGGGATTTAATCAAATTAACTATATTTGTTTTTTGCTTATTGCTATGGATTTAGCCTTAATTAAACTCCTGACTCAGGGGCTTGTTTTCTTTCTAGGCAGTCCTGGGAAAGGTTGGGTTTTTTTGGTTGTGTCAATCCAAAAGCTGTTCTCTTTAAGAAGATTCATAGATATTAAGGTCAGAAGGGACCATTCAGATGCTTCTTCTACCAAGTTTCTGACAAAGGCTCAGTGCCCATCTAACTTGTTATTTAAAAAAAAATTAGGAATCAAGATAATTGGAAAGGACTAAAAATAACTAAATACATCCAGGAGGCCAGATCCTGAGCTGGTCTAAATCAGCATAACTCCATTGGCCTCAACCGTGTGATGCCAGTTTACACCAACTGAGGGTGCTACCTTGAAATTCCACAGAGAGCTGTCAAACTTTTAATGATCTAAGCTGAACCTTTTAACTATTCGGGGAAGGTCTATGCATGAGAAGCCACATATAAAAAATGATCAGATTAAACAGTAATTTCTCACCTCAATGTATTTTATCCTAGTAACTAGTAAAGTGGGTGCAAGTTAGAGATGGTTGAAATTTTTGGATGAAAGATTTTTGACAAAACAGTGCTTCGTTAAATGTTGTCCCTTCCAAAATGTTCAGCTCTTTCAGTGAAAAACCAAAACCCCAAAAGTGTTTGGTTTTCAAAACCTGAAAACAACTCAACGTTTTTGGGTGTTCAGGTTTTCATTTAAAAAATAAAAACAAACAATTTTGGAAAAATGATGAATGTTTTTCGTTTCTTTTGAATTTTTTCATGGCAAACACTTATAATTTCCTA
Source organism: Chelonia mydas (assembly GCF_015237465.2). NCBI lineage: Eukaryota > Metazoa > Chordata > Testudines > Cheloniidae > Chelonia > Chelonia mydas. The sequence goes on along the minus strand of NC_057852.1, from coordinate 9,895,957 downwards.
GTTAATGTTAATTCTGACATCAAAAGGGTACGACTATATGGACTTTTATAGGGAAATGGTTGCACTGTGGGAAAATTGTATCTAATGTTTAGAATTCCTGTATTTTTAATGTCATCAATTTCATGGAACTTTTCATTTCTACCGGCAAAGAAAAAAATGGCTTCCAATAGAAACCTCTGGATCCACACTATGAAAAGATCCCCATTGACTTCAGTGGACATTGGATCAGCACTGTAGTAACTATACTTCTGGAAAGGTTCAATCCTGAAAGGAGCGGAGTTCTTTCACTGAATCACTGATTGCTCTCAGTTCTTACTGAGATGGGTGGAAGATGAGTGTTTTCTAACCACACAGAACAAGTCCATCTCACTATGGACTTTGTTCACTACAGCAGTCCTATTCAGGACTGCATAAGAACGTGCTTAACTTTACACACATGCTCTTCAGTAGGACGTAAGCACATGCTTCACTGAAAGCCTGCACTTACGTGCTGTCCTGGATAGCCATAGACTTAAGCATATGATCAAGTGCTTTCCTGAATTGTGACCTGAACTGGCAACTCTGTTTAACTCCCATGACTACTACCATAAAAGGGAATGTACATGTCATACAATGACGAGATCGCTGTGACTATTATTTGTCACTGCTGCACAGTGTCTTTTGCTGAGGAAAGCTACCCCACAGCGTTTCACAAAGTCCCATCATTCCACTCTTGCCATGAGTGAAAGCAAACGTCAATATTCATGTTAATTTCTCCGGGTTGTGCAGCTAAGTGTAATTCTCATTAACTGTGTCTTGGCATCTAGCCTAGGAAAAGTATATTAAAATGCTTTAAATAAAATCATGTAAAATTAAGAGGAATGCCAACTGGGGAAAGTTTTTAATCGGTGAGGTTTTTTCCCAGAGTGCTATTTTTTTAGAAGAAAGACAAATATCATTTCAGGAAAGTATTCTCAGATGCTATTATTTGAGAAAACTTAGATCTGTAGTTTTTAGATACACAGTCAATCCCATTTAACAAATATAATGTTTCTAAATATTTTGGAATGTCACTTCAATATTATTTTATATTTGCAATTCATACCCTTGTTGCAAAAAGAGATCTGTAAGCATCTATGGCCACCAAATAGTTAACGTTGGAACACTGAAGCACTTTCACAATCATGCTATTTAGAAGCTACTTTACCAATAGTTTCTGGTAAATAGAACCAAAGGAAAACTGGACTTTAATGTTGGCACACTTAAAACTTGTTCACGCAAAAACACACTCACACGCTTAGCTGCGTGTAGCTGGTCAGTGAAACTGAAGCATGTGCTTACCATTTAAACATATGCTTAAGTGCTTTGCTGAATAGAGATAAAATTAAACATGTGCTCATGCTTTCCTGACTCAGGGTCTCTGTATATAGAACTCATAAATCATAAAGTCTACCACAAGCATAAGTCTTTGTAGGATTAGATCCAAGAACCCTATTCACCAAAAAGTAACTGCAGCTTTCCACCCCAGAGGTAGCTGCATTTCAGTGGACAGCCAATGATCTCTCCAGACATTGATCACCACTAAAAATTAAATATTCAGTCATGATTACTCCACAGTGGTATCTGAGCTCTCATGCTTATTTCCTATTCTGATTACATACAGTGTCTTGTCTGTCTCACCAACAGAAGTTGGTCCAATAAAAGATATTACCTCGCCCAGCTTGTCTCTCTAACATTCTGATTATAGGCACATACCATGGTATTGTAGTTCAAATGACCACGGTGTGATAACTTCGGGTAAATGTTGACTTTTTACTGGTGACTATTGTCCAGTCTGCATAGCAGTTAAAGGGCCAGATTTGGATTGGTTTTAAGCACCTGTAACTCACACTGAAGGTTACTTCCCAAGCTGAACATTTTCAAACTTAGATGCCTCAAAACAGGCCAATAAAACCACTGCATTGAGTTGCTGAATAGTTCGCAAAAATCTAATCCACCTAGCCTCATTTCTAAAGGGTGTCTTTAAGGCTCAGTGGATGTCATGTCAGAGAAACCCATGGAACCACAGAGCCTGGATTTCAGCTGAATCTCCTGACCTGCTCTCCAAGTCCACCTCCTTCTCCGGTTAGGCAGAAGCTAACTAGCACTGTCAAATGCCGGAGGCCTGGCATCTGCCCGGGTGCCTATTCCACAGCCATCCTGCCCTGCCCATCAGAGCTGTAGAAACCTATGTAATGGGGGGTGAAAGTCACCTGAGGTGTGCTCTGCTTGACATTGAGTTACGGGCAGAGTCACGAGAGGTGACCTGTACTGCTTTACTCTGCGTCCCCTCAACAGAGAGAGAATTACAGCTTTTTCCTGTTCAGCAATTTTTCCACTCACACACCGCTTGATGGTGTTTCACAATGCACGCCAAGAAGTAGATGTTGGCAAAATCGGCAGGTACGACAAAATGACCGGAAGTGGCTTGTTGTCCTTCCTTATTTGGAGAAGGGGGGTGGACAGTGAGGTGGCAAAATAGTGACTGGTACAAAATAATTCACATAGAAAAGACCGTGAGGAACTTCAGAGGGACTGAACAAAGCGAGGCAACCAGGCAACGGGATGGCCGAGGAAATCCAGTGAAGACAAGTGCTAGGTTCTGCGTGTTGGAAGAAATTATTTGGAGCCCTCATATAGCTCATTTGGAATTCCTCTCTGAGTAACTGTGGAAAAGACTGAGGAATCATTGTGAACAACTCCGTACAAACTTTGCCAGTGAAGCAACAGCAGTTGTGAAAGCAAATGGGATGTGTTAAGAACCAAATCCAGAATAATGAAGGAAATATGGTATAAATCCATGATATGGACTCTTGACTGGAAAGCTGCACTCAGTGTGTATAAATGGATATAGGAGGAATGGGGAAGGCCCAGAGAAGGCAACGAAAATGAAGAGAGGCCTGGACAGACTTCCATATGGGGAGAGATTGCAAAGAGGAGGAATACTTATTTTAAAGAGGCTACGACGAAGAGGGGACACAACAGGAGTTTTATAGCTGAAGCCCTCATGATGGACCCCTCCTGCAAGGCTGTCCGAGTGCTTCCAGTCAGATGGCTTATCACATTCCCAACCTTTTGCCTTTGGCTCTGGCGTAAATGGCCCAGGCTGGGCCACTGGGGTTCAGGGTTCCTGGGAGGTTCTGAGTGGGATTTTCGGAAGCACCTAATGATCTAGGAATAAAACTGGTTAGAACGCAGGATGGAGGCAAGGCGCATGGAAAGTTTTGACTTTTTGTCAAAAACCCAGAAATTTCAGGGTTTGGCCCAAATTGTCTTGGTTTTCAGGTATTTGGGTTTTTTCAGCAGAAAAAATTTTCCATGATTGTTTTGTGTTTAATTGCAAAGTCAATTTTCCATCAAAAACAGTTTTGACTGAAAACTTCCAACTTGCCTTAGTGAGGCGCCAACGTCTCAGTGGGACTTGTGCTCCTATGTCATTTAGGTGTTTCTGGAAATCCCGCCCTGTGCTCCCCAAGTGGGAATACCCTGCGAGGATACCGGAGAAGGAGCTTCTAAGGGCATCCTGCTTGTAGCTAGGCCCTGGATCCCCGGCTCCTCCCATTGGCTTCCCATGTGGCTTCAAAGAGTCTGTCTGCTGCATGGAGAGGGGACGCCAGGCTGCTCTGTTTTCAACAGGACAGGAGGGAGTTGGAGCTCAGAGCCCCAGTACCCTTTTTGTCTGTACCGCTCCCTGCTCCACATCCCTCCCTAACCCACCACCCAGGGGGTGTATGCAGGATACCCAGAGTCACCCCCAATGGCAGAGGTGCGGTGAATGGTGGATGCTTTCCCTTCCTTCTGGGTATCTTGGGGGCAGGGGAAAAGCTTGCTGGCCCTACCATGGCAGCTGCTGGCCTGCCTGGCCCCTGCTGCCACCAAGAAAGAGCCCTAGGGGCTCCATCTCAGCCGAAGGCAGGGCTTCTGGCTGCCACACAGAAATTCTCCCTGGCACCGCCACCAAATGTGATCGATCCCCGCTGGAGACTCACTACTCCTAACTCTCATGTTTTCCTTGTCAAGCGAGTGCCTACCCACTAGACCGCACAGCCTTGCAAGGCCCCATCACGCAAAGGAGGAGGCAGCAGCAGATATGCAGTGAAGAAAGAGAAGCAAAGATGAACACAGGTATCGCCCATTCCACTCAAGCAATGCCTGTCTCACCTGCCTTCTTGACTCCTCCCATGGCTTGCCTGTTTGTGTTTGATCAGATAGGTCCATCCTGAACTCAGTGGTGCCTTTAAGGCCCAGCAATCAAAAGATGATGGGGAAGGACACGTTGCTCATGGGAGCTCTTGGAGCTCTCATTCCTACACAAGGCCATGTCTGCCAGCTAGAGCGTAAGGGGGTCAGACCCATAGAATCATAGAAATGTAGGGCTGGAAGGGACCTTGAATGGTCATTTAGTGCAGCCTCCTGCGCTGATGCAGGACCAACTAAACCTAGACCATCCCTAACTGATGTTAGTCCAACCTGTTCTTAAAAGCCTTCATTGATGGGGATTTCACAACCTCCCTTAGAAGCCTGTTCCAGAGCTTAACTGGTCTTATAGTTAGAAAGTTTTTTCCTAATATCTAACCTAAATCTCCCTTGCTTCAGTTTAAGCCCATTATTTCTTGTCCTACTTTCAGTGGACATGGAGAAAAATTGATCCTCTGTATAACAGCCTTAAACATATTTGAAGATTATTACCAAGTCCCTCCTCAGTTTTCTTTTCTCAAGTCTAAACATGCCCAGTTTTGTTAACCTTTCCTCACAGGTCAGGTTTTCTAAACCTTTGATCATTTCTGTTGGTCTCCTCTGGACTCTTCCAATTTGTCCACAACTTTCCATAGTACACCAGCTGATGCCTCACCAGTGCTGAGCGGAGCAGGACAGTTATCTCCCGTATCTTACGTACGACACTCCTGTTAATACACCCCAGAATATGAGCCCTTTCCCTCAGCATGTTTCAGGGCCGGCATCACATTCTAGTTATTCTTCAGTGCCTCTAGGCACATATACAGCACATGCAAAATCACATGAATGCTGAGCATAACATTGTGTCAGACTCAAAAACCTCCCCAAATTACTGCGGCAACACTGCCCATCCAACCTTCCAGATACCGACGTGAACAAATACCGTACCTCGGCCGTAACTTACACAGAGAAGGCCATCTAGCACAGCCTCTGTGGAACCAGTAAGGGAAACAACTTCCAGAAATGAGGGCCCCCATTTAGAATGTCCAGGCTCTGTTGTTATTTATTTTATATAAATGTCAGTGGTGCCTAGAGACCCTAGCCCCATTGTGCTGGGTGCTGTACAAACGTATACCAAAGACACAGTCCCTCCTCCAGAGAGCTTATCAATATGACACAACCAAGACTTCTGACCCACATCTTTATCCCCCACCTACTCTGTCTCTGTGCAGAGCGACTTAACACTTGAGAGCCGATTTGGTTTTAAGTCCATCCCAGAGCCACTGCTGTATAACTAGGCAATTTCTCCAGAAATAATCGACCAGCGAAGGCCTCAATGACATTTTCTGATGCTGCAATGTAAAAACTGGACCTAGAACTTTCAGAGACTCCAAAGTTGTAATGGACATTTCAATACAGGACAAGGAAACCAGCTTAAATGTGAGAGAGGCTCACATTAGACCCAGGGGCAGTTTTCTGGTCAAAACATTTTTTCGCTGAAAGATGCACATTCGGCTTGACCGAAACGTTTGGAAAATTTGTGTTGACTTTGCCAAATTCTCTCAGCCAAAACAAAGAAACAAACAAATTCAAACAAGTCAAAATGTTTCATCTGGGCATTTTCAGAATGAACTGTTTCGATTTTTTTGTTTGTTTTCTTTGAAACAACTTTTTATTTTGAATTCGAAGGTAAGAAAACCCTGGAATAACCAAATGAACCATTTTGTTTTGGGGCCATCGAAAGGTTTCATTTGATCCAAAATGGCACATTTTTGACAGTTCTGATTTTCTGAAAAAATTGAAAAAAAAATTGGGTCGGTCCAGCCGAAACTTTTTTCTTTTTTCTTTTCAGCTTTGCCACCCAACTGAAAAATGGGCTATTCTCATGGCTCTACTCTAAGCAGGCCTGTGGTGACAGGTTTCTGACGGCCAGCGAATAAGGCTGGTCTGATCTAAAGTGGGTGATGGTTGTGATGTGATTCATCTGACAGAACAAGGAGTAATGGTCTCAAGTTGCAGTGGGGGAGATTTAGGTTGGATATTAGGAAAAACTTTTAGGAGGGTGGTGAAACACTGGAATGGGTTACCTAGGGAGGTGGTGGAATCTCCTTCCTTAGAAGTTTTTAAGGTCAGGCTTGACAAAGCCCTGGCTGGGATGATTTAATTGGGGATCGGTCCTGCTTTGAGCAGGGGGTTGGACTAGATGACCTCCTGAGGTCCCTTCCAACCCTGATATTCTATGATTCTATGATCTGCCATGCACAAGCACGGTGCCATTGGATCCAATGCTGATCCATAGCCCAATGCTAAGCTGTGTCCCACATGCCAAAAGACATGGGGAGTGGGATCAGGCAGGAATGTTTGGAGCAGAAATTAACATCTACCGCTCTTCAGCATCTGCCCATGTGTAGCCACAAAGGACTAGTCTGGCTTCATGCGTGTTGTTGTTTTTATCTTTCACATCTGTCAGCTAAATCAGAGATCCAAATGCAAAATGCAGCACGCGAGAAAATGATTTGTGTTTGTGACACTCCCTGGAGGGCTTTGGGTCCGTACAGCAATGAATGGGTTATAATGAGGCATAAATATAGTACTTTCATCTGTGACAAATAGGATCCTGTGCTACTATTCGTGTAATGTATGCCCCGTTTTCTCCAGCCCAGTAATCTGGAATTTCAAAGGGGAAAAAGAAAGTGGGGTGGGGGAGCATCCCTAAGCATGAACAAGCCGTGAAATATATGAGACAATGAATTTGGCACGATCTTTGAAAACTTCAGATTCCTCCGGTGAGAAAAATGGGTGTAATTGTTTCTGGAATTGTTCTCAAATCCAGTGTGCAAACGAATACACCAGAATGGAAACAACTGATTCAAAACAGGATTTGAAGATACAGTGTTCAATATGATCTCTCTTCATTTTACTGTGTAGCACTTTTTTGCTTTATTATAACCTCTCGCAGAGTTTTCATATGTGCAGCGTTTTCAGACATGGTACATTACAGCTTGCGTCTCTACCTAGCCACGTTCATATCAGATCAGATGAACACTGCTTCTCATACATCCCTGATTCACCTTCGTTATTTTGAGTGATTATCCTGGGAACTGGGACTGCATTTGCATTGTCTACTCATCTTCGAAACTACCGCTGTCTGCCTACCTGCTTCAGCTGATGCCATCATTCCTTCTGTGCTACGCTTAGCAGAGATCTTTCCCATCCAAACTGGTCCCCAGATTTACACGCAATCTGGTAGGCTTGTGTCTCATGGAGATGGAGGCATTTGGATAAACCAGATGGCCCCACTCTCTGAAAGCATACCCACTGCTGTGAGCCCACATGGCAACGTTGCATGGGTGCCGTGAAACTGCTGACACTGCTGATCTGGAGTATTTTGGGGGGCATCTTTCTTTGCCCACTTTTGTTTCACTCTAAAGGGGTGACTGGACCCCAGGGTTGTCTGCTCATTTGGCACCATACAAGACCCTTTTCCTTCCCTGGACAAAGCGAGATCCTGGCATCTTTGTGCGCAGAGCTGCCCTATTCTGACACACTTGTGGAAATTCCATAGCATCATCTCTGCAGCCACACTGACATCAGAGGCAAATAAAGAATGACACCCCCACCCCATGCTTGCTTGCTGCGCCATTTGCAAGCTGTCATTGCCAACAGCCAGCCAGAAGAGATCAAAGGACGGCTTCCCAGCATGGTCTGGACACTTCACAATGAAAGTGCCCAGAAACCCGGGCTCAGATTGCGCCGCAGGAGGGACACAGGGAGTAGAGAACTCTGCAGGGATCCACTAACTGAGTTCCTCCCGCATTTTTATTTTAGGTGGGTGGGGTGGACCTGCCCCACACACAGAATAGTCTGGGAGGCCTCCCACAACCCCTTCTCTTTGCATGAGCCTAGGGGTCTTTCCCGTCCTTGGCAGGGCAGTTTCACAGGACTTGTGCTACCTGGGACTCCTCTGGCCCCACTGCAGAAGGGTCACAGCAGAAGAGGTAACACAGCTCCAGGAATGTGCACATAGGCCCATGGAAAGGGGCCCCAAGAACATTCTGCCAGCCCACTCTGCCCCACAGCCCTCCAAATCCATGCCTCCTCCCCTCGTGGAGCTCCCCCTACCTGACGAGCCCCTCCAAGTCTGCTCAGAAAGATACGTGAGAGGAACCATTGTTTGAATCTTGTATTATGCTGGCCGCAGAGAGTTCAAAAAATGCAGGGCGTTCGTGTGCTTCAACTTACCCCCACAGGGCCGGAGGCATGTTTGATAAAGCTCGCGGTACTCAGATGCGGGTCACTTTGAGCCCGTGAGTACTGCCGTTGAAGCTGCACGTGTCTGTGCACCTGGCCGAACAGCAGCCAATCAGGGGATGTCTACACTGCGCTCTGAAAATGGCAGCAGCAGCCATCTGCAGCCTGGCTCTACAGACTTGGGCTCCTGGGGCTCCCCGTGTGGCGCTAAACCCGGCTGCATAGACACTGTAGCTCTCCTCTGAAACCTGCCTCTCTCCCCAGGCTTCAGAGGCCGAGCTCCAGCCTCACTTGTTTTTAGCACCTAACACAAGCCCCAGTCTCTCGACCCAGACTCAGAGGGTTTTACAATACAGTGTAGACGTATCCTTAAGGGCTTGATCCAAAATCCATTAGAGTCAATAGAGTCAAAGTCGACCTCCAGGGCCTTTGGGTCAGGCCTCTGAGGTGCACCTGATGCGCAGAATGTAAAGAAGAAGAGTTCTGCTCCAATGACAGAACCAAAAAACATGACAGACATCAGCATACGTATTGTGCCCGTGTGACTTTGGGCTGCAGCTGAATTGTCCTAACGAGTGTGAACTCTGAGCAGAGAGAATTGTGCAAGGATGTTAATGCAGTCATGATTACCAAGGTTAGCAAGGAAACTCCCTGTCTTGACCTATGTCTCAGGCATTGACAAGTTCCCTGTAGCCTGGCGCACAAAACAAATGCATTGTGAGTGTATGCAGAAATTATCCAGCCAATAAGACTGGCTGAAGGGGAACCGTATTTGGGGACTGGCTGAGATAACAAGATTCTAGGTTGATCAGTGAAAAGGAGCATCCGGGATGGTCAAAAAGAGGGGCCCACGGTAAAGTTGGGTTTTGTGTCAAGAGGAGCTGCTGAGTGTCCAACAACATTGAAAATCAAGCCACTTATTTCAATGCTTAAATGGGGACTTTGGAGTGGGAGCTGGTTAAAAATTTCCACCTTAACTTCTTTGGGTTTTGGACTAAAATGAAAATTTTCATGGAAAATGAGCAAAAACTGATTTTTTTTTTCAGTCGTCAGATGAAAATGTTCAGTGTTTGGCAGTTTCCAGCTGAAATTGGTTTGGGTTTCACTCCAAAGTGAATTTCGAGGTTGGTGGATTTTTTTTTTCCGAAGAAAAGTCAAAATTTTCTATGGACAAAAAATTCCAGACAACTTATACTCTCATTTTTACAATTTTGGCCTATATATTGTAACAAATGGATAGCATTCCCATGTGCCGATATCTGGAAGTAGATCATAATTGTTGTGATAGTTCCTCAATTTCTACAGCTGGTGTTTTCAAAAGAGCCTATGGGAGTCAGGTTCCTAACCCCCTTAAGTAGTTGGGCAGTAGTTGAGTGCTTCATTCCCTTAAGCACCTTTGAGAATCCACGCCTGTTTGGAGAGAAGAAACAGTTCTGCAGAAATCTAGCAATGAGCTCCATAAATAGCAATCACCACCAGGGCCCTGGTGCAGCAAGATACTTGAGCACGTGTTTAAGTACACAACTAATCTCACTTACTTCATTGGGACTGCTCTGATGCTTGAAGTTAGGAGGTCAATAACATTATCCTCATTTTACAGATGGGGAAAGTGAGGCACAGATTGGAAAGTGACTGGCCCAAGGTTGCCCGGCAGGTCATTTGCAGTGCTGAATGGGGGTTGAGGAGCATTAGTTATCTGCCTACTCTTATAGCAATTAATGACGGGGGATTCCATTCATAAGCACATTTATGAAATTTAATCTATTTCCCTGGTATCCCTTTGCTGTAACTGGATTCTAACCCATTGACTAATCTTCATTCAGCCCCTGTGCCTTCGCATGAAAGATAACTAAGGAGATGAGAAGAAGTATATTTACACAGCTAAGGAGGGATTTACATAGCTGGTTCCTTAGGAGCTTTTACCATGTACTGGATCAAAAATCAATTTTAAAGAAATTGCCTAAATAAATACATATTTGCCTGATAGAGTGTTATAACTCATTCTGAGCCCTGACAGTGCAGTGAGACAGTCAAATGCACTCTCAGGCTTGAATATAAGCAGCTAACATCTCCAGGCATGTGGGTGCTCCGAATGCAGAGGGCTTTGCTTGTTCTACAAAGCTGACCAAAGTTAGGAAATGAAGCCACTGCAGTTCTTACTTCTGCCTGTGTCCCTTTTCATTTATATATTGTTTCCCCACCTCCAGGTGAGCTGTGGATTGTCTGCAGACATCAACTTTGAATTTTCAGTGTGGGTCATCCCTTTAACACTATTTACATGCAGTTTGCTTTGTGTTTAATCTATTTTCTCTGGAATAAATAAACACCAATGTCATGCGTGTGCTGCAAAGCTGAAGGCCCCCCTCTCTCCAGGCAATAGGGTGCTCAGATCGCCATAATCCACTTTCCTTTCCTATAATAGAAAGGCCATGTTTATCTAAGATTTATTTCATCCTCCATTGTCACATGATAAAATTTACTTCGTCATTGAAGATGAACTTGTGTCAGTCCCCTGCACTTCTGGACAATGAGAGAGTAGCAGGCTGAGCTGCAAATGTCTGTTCTTGGCATGACATTTGCTTTCCATTTCCTTTAATATGCACCGGTGGGATATTACTGAATGTTATAGTTTTGGCAGACTCAATACCATAGAGCTTTCTGTCTCTTTAATTATTCTTTGGTTGGTTTTTTTTTGGGGGGGGGGGGGGCTGATTATCTTTAAATGGATTGTTTTATTTTTCTCTCTAAAGGGTTTGGCAGATTTTCATCTCTGTGTACAGCAGATGTGCCCAAATAGCCCCCTATTAGCACTATGGGAGTTGTTTGACTAAAGTGCCCAACAAAATTCTTCTCTTTTCTGCCTCTATGTCCTGGTTCCCCTTTGCCTTCAGCAGAGTGGGTCAAAGGCTTTGTTGCTTTGCACCTTGTGTAGTTGCTTAAACCAGTGCAATGTGTGTAAAGTGGGTGTAAAATCCTATCAACTCACAATGGCAACAATTTGCAATCACTTTGCACTGGTGTCAATGACTATACCAGGTGCAGGGCACAGGAGAATCTGGTCTCTGTAATTTCCTATACCTGTGTTTTGTGGGTATAAAATACCAAATTAACATTCACTATTCACTTATGTCAGTAATGGCATCTTACATTCTCTTTGCACTGGTTTCAAGAACTACACAAGGTGCAGGGTAATAGAGAATCAGACCACAGTCTTTCTGACACATGAGGTATTTATTAAAGAAAATACCTACTCTACAGATGCAAATAAGCAGGTGTCAACACAGCTCCAGTTCTAGCCTTGTCTCCTTTGTTTACCAGTGATCACACCATGTTTGGGATTCTATATAGCATGCGGGGACAGCTAGTGGCTGCATAATATACTGTTAGTAAACATATTATCACATAAATGACTACACAGGCTTCAAGAAAAGAGAGATTCAGGCCTCTAGTGGATAATCTACAACACCCATGGTTTTGAAACCAGCTCAGCCCACCTGAAGCCTACTTTATACTACAACTCAAAACACATTTTTAACCAATTAACAGTGGGTGGCAGGTGTGTGTGTGTGTAATTTTCCCCATGTTTGACTGGGCCTCAGAATCAAGCTGACATCTGGCATCAAGGCAAGCCAATAAACGATATATTTTTTCTGAAATCCCCCGTCTTTTATCAAGGTGGTAATAAGAGGCAGGGTTTTCTCTTTGGTCACACTGTACATTGTGGCTCCATTTACAGATAGTTTATAAAGAGTTAATAAATGATTAATGGACTATAAAATTTTGTCACCACTAGTATTCTCTTGTACAGGCAAAGAAATTGATCAGAAGGACAATAAAACTGTAAATCACCCTCATAAGATCTTGTTGTCATGCTCTACCATATATTTTCTCAAGGCTATGAATACACTTGTTCATAATGGACTAATGTTCTTTACAGAGAATGTTCCCATTTTCTTACTGTTCCATCACCTGAAAGGCAGCTCAGTTAAAATGGATAAAAGGAAACACTTTTTCCACACAGTGAACAAACCACCCGGGGGACTTAGTGGGATTCATATGAGAAACGGACATTTATATCCAATAGGAATGATTAAAAACCAAACAACAGTTAGAGGAGAATTATAAGCCATCATGCTTCAGGGCATAAGACAGGCTGAAATTAGTGACGGAGGCCATGTGATCCAGAGGCTGGGGTGCTAACCTGGGACTCGGGAGACATGGGTTCTAATTCTGACCGGATGTGCTGAGAAACTTCTCTTTAGAGTCCTCGTTGTTTTTGTGATACAGACTAACCTGGCTACCATTCTTTAGAGTGTGAGCTCTTTGGAGCAGGGACTATCTCTCGCTATGTGGTTGTATAGCGCCTTGTCCGCTGGGGCCCTGGACTGGGGATGACCAACGCCATATTGAACACAGGCAGAAGGGAGAGGAGAGTCTTCCCCGCTTACAGTCAGGCAGGAAGAGCGTCTCCCACTGACAAAGCTCGGGGAGGTGGATTAACTCCGCCAACAGGAGAGATCTCTTCCTTCAGCGTAAAGTGTCTTTGTTAAAGACACTTTACTGCAGTTGAATGAGTGCCGCTGTGCCAATGCAGCGTTTTAAGTGTAGACTTGCCCAAAGGAAGCCCATAAGTCCTAGAGTTTTGAACTGATTGACTCATTTTAGGTCAAGTTGATGGACTGGGCTCATTGGAGATGAATAGAGGAAGGCCAGCTGGGAAAATCTGAGACCTCTAAAGAGACAGCCCCAAGAGCAGTTGACCCACCCTGGATCTCAGGAGATGCCTCTAGGTGCCACTGTAATACAAGTAATAATAAGAATGGGTGTTAGGAGAGGATTCCCCTGGGGACTAGCAGTTGTTCCATAATAGCTGTTGGACAGATTCTTCCTCTGAAGTAGCTGGTACTGGTTGCTGTTGGAAACAGGATACTACATTAGATGGACCATTAGTCTGATGCAGCATGGCATTCCCTGTGTTTTTATTGCATTCAAGGGGGGTAGCACATTTCTCGGATATATATATATATATATAGCTTCAAGTCCAATTATTGCTTAAGATTGAGTTGACACCCTTCGATCCATGGTTTTGGGTACAATCAAATACAACCAACATGTGCACCCCTCTGGTCTCCTTTTAATCCATGTGGAGATGAGACCACGTAGAGGGAAACGGGAGCAGAGGTGCAGAAGAAAATCTATACTCCCCCATGATCTTTTTTGTTTTTGACACCTTAGCAAAATAAATCAATGATTCTTCCCCTGTTGAGCCGACTGTGTTGTGTGTCAGGGAAAATAAGATTTAAAATGGATGAGCGGTATTGAATTTTCTTCATGGAAGACAGCAGTATTTCAGTATTAACCCACCTATCTCAGAAAGAAATGCTGTGCCACTCATCTTGTTCTTTCCCCAGAGACACATTCTATAAGGGGAAATGCATTTGTTTATATCCTTTCATTGATTATGAAAGAGGGGAATGAAAACAAATTTGCATACCAGGTGATCTGTCAGTTGTTGGTTTGCTGCAGTTATTTCACTTGAGATAGAGAGTGGCATTTGCTGGGGTACCACAGACTGACAGCCCTGGCTACTGGAATTCCAGTCATATCTCTTAACATGCCAGGGTCTAAATGTGGGAAGCAGTGTGTGAGAAAGACCCCAAAAGAGGGGCCGCATCAACAGCATTTTGCTTCTCTCAGGGACATATCTGGCCCGATTACTCTAATATCTAAGCACCTCAAAGTTTGTAATGAAGTTAGCCTGTGATTTAGGGGATTGCTATTGTCCCCATTATACAGATGGGAAAGGAAAGGCCAGAGAGGCTAAGTAATATGCCCAAGAAAGTCTGTAACAGAATAGGGACTTAAATCCAGGTCTCCCAAATCCTAGGCTGGTGCCCTAAGCACTGGGTCATCCCTCCTCTCTGTGTAGTTGTGCCCTCCTCATTCATGCTGGGAACTTAGAATACCAGGGGATTCTTTCCCTTGGTGTAAGTCATGTGTTCTATCACCTCAGTGTCATGATTCTTTATTTCTGAGGTAAATAATTTGTAACAATTAAAGTGGGAGGGCATCAAATTGGGACGGGAGGTCTGCAACTTTGGGAATTAAATGAATGACATCCCCTGAGAAAGGAGGAGGTGGGAGAGACACATCTTCAGGGCAAGTGAAGGGATAGCCGTGCTCCCTCACCCTGCCCCCTGACTGGAGGGACCATGACAAGAGAGAAGGAGCTTCATTTGCTCTCCATGCCACCTCAGTCCTGAGCTTCTGTCCTGAAAGTGGAGACAGCGCTGCCCCTTTTGATGATCGTGTTTGCTCTAGGGACCCATTTGTCCCCTTAGGTGTGCTGGTGGTGGATATAATGTGTGGGTTAGCATCAGTTTTGGTTGGGGGGTAGCTAACAGATCGTAGGGTGGGCTCTCTAGTGAATTTGTTGGTATTAATTCCGGGAAAACGATTGCATACAATGGTGTGTTGGTGTCTGTATCAGAGAGTTGGCCAACAAATACACTTGCTGCAGTTTCCTGGCAGCTGTGGCAGGAAGCTCCCTCCATTCACAGATGGCGCAGGAGATCAGTGCAGTCTGGGTTGGAGATAACAACAAGAACGGTAGCGGCAAACGTCCTCTGTGTGGATCAGGTGAGGAATATGGGGGCGGTGTTTGGAGGCACAATCCCATCTGAGTTCTCCTTTCACTGGTTGGCTCTGAGAGCGCTCAGGGTGATGGACTGTCAGCACAAGGCGGGCGGTGCACTGGTGTCGGAAGATGAAGGATCATTATTCGTATTACAGGAGCATCTAGAGGTCTCAGCTGAGATCACAGCCCCATTGGGCTAATCCCTGTCCATACACAGTGCGTGGCCCTCCCCCAAAGAGCTTATGCTCTACACGGAGAAAGGGGGCAAGAGGGAAAGAGAAGAGCCTGCTGGGGCTACCCCCTCTCTGCAGCATGCTCGCAGTCCCAAAATTGTGCGGGGGAGACGTCCCCTTTGACGCCATCTGGTCTCATGTAGTCTTACCCATCCCTCCACTCAGGGCCGCTTGGGTAAGGGAAACACGCCAAGTAGGAGTCGCACAGGCATGGGAGCCGATAGGAGCAGCTGGCATCAGAAGTCACAAATTCCCCTAAAAAAAGTGCCTTTATACTGCTTCTGCCAGACCTAAATTTTGATTTCGTGCCTCTGTTTCTCCATCTGTCAATCTGGGAAATAATATTTACTTTCTTTTCTGGCACCACGTGGCTGTTGACATCTTTGTTCCCGTATATTGTGGTGGAAACACGGTGGTCATGACTGCTGGGCTAGGTGCTGGGATCGTCAATTTGGCCTCTGACGGTCTAGAAAATTGCTGGGTGCAGGGCTGTCGTAGCCGTGTAGATCCCGGATATTAAAGAGACAAAGTGGGTGAGGTCATATTGTGTAGTGGACCAACTTCTGTTGGTGAGTGAGAGAGACAAGCTTTCAAGCTGCACAGACCTGAAGGAGAGCTCTGTGTGGCTCGAAAGCTGGTCTCTCTCACCCACAGAATTTGGTCCAATAAAAGATATGACCTCCCCCACCTTGTCCGTCTAGAATGTTATCAGCCATGTGCCTGCTGTGAATGACTCTGAGGGCAGGGCGTGCTCCATGCAGCTCTGCAAGAGACACAATTAACAAATATTGTGGAGATCCCCTGGCTGGAAAGGAAGGGCTGGATGTGCCCCACTCTACAAGGGCTCAGGGTGGTGGCTCTTACAGCTCCCAGAGTGAAGTCCTGGGACTGGAGTAGTACCTTACACACAGAAATCAATAGGACTATGCCTATAGTGCGTTAAAGAGGAAAGATGGGCTAGTCATTAAGGACTAGGTCAGCACATGGAAAACTCAAGTTTAAGTCCTTGTTCGGCCACAGACTTGTGTGATTTTAGATAAGTCACGTGGTCTCTCTGGCCCAGATCCACAAAGGGGTTCAGGCTCCCAACTTGCACTGAAATTAATGGAAATTTGTGGCTCTGGGCCTCTGGGCTTCAGTAGTCAGAGACTATGGCTACACTAGACAACTCACTAGCAGTGCAGCTTCGCTGAAGCAGCTGCTCCTCCTTAAGCTCTCGAGGTAGCCCGTTCTAAGCCGACAGGAGAGAGCTCGCCCATCAGCCCTGGCAAGTGGCGCTAGCTATGTCAGCAGGAGACGCTCTCCCCCTGACCCAGCGCTATCCACAACGGTGCTTAAGTCGGCATGAATTATGTCTCTTGGGGGCATAGCTAATTCACATCCCTGAGCGACATAACTGATGTCGACTTAAGCTGCAGTGTAGCTATAGCAATAGGATTTACCACCATAGAATATCAGGGTTGGAAGGGACCTCAGGAGGTCATCTAGTCCAACCCCCTGCCCAAAGCAGGACCAATCCCCAATTTTTTCCCCAGATCCCTAAATGGCCCCCTCAAGGATTGAACTCACAACCCTGGGTTTAGCAGGCCAATGCTCAAACCACTGAGCTATCCCTCCCCCCTCAGAGTGTTGGGAAGATACATTGTGAGGCGTGAGACAGATGCATATCCTTGCCTCAGAGTCCTTAGGAGCTGGATGTCAGGTTCAATAGTATAACCCATATCTCTGTCATTGTATCATGGACCGGTGCAGAAGTAACCCAAGGGTTAATTGGTTGGCTTATATCATGGTAACGAAAAAATAAAATAAGCTGATATAAGAAGTCATTTATTGAAAGGTCTAATCATATCAGGTGCAAGACACATTTTAAGTGGTCACAGATAATGTAAGAAACATTAAAATAAGGGCTATGCAGCAGCTCTGTACTAAGCCTTGTGTTGACATTATCTCTGATCCGGGAGTTAAATGCAATAATAAACTACTCGTTTTACTTTTTAAGGATGCAATCACTAGACAGCGGAACAGCAAAAGAAATGCATTTTTAATGAACTCTTCCCTACAGAGCGAAATACGGCAGAGAGCGGAACCCAACATAACGAACAGTGCTAGCAGGAATCAATGATTCGGTTTAATGAAAAGGCAGTTGTGCAAAAGCTCGTTTGGACGTACTGGGAAAATTGCCGTGTTTTGTTTTCTTTTCATATGAGTTCTACAAAGTAAGGGTAAACAATGCCATGCTTCAAAGCTGGCCATGCAAAGAGTCAAGAAGAAAATACCCCATACATAGTACTGAAAACTTGGCAATGTGCATTAAGGAGCAAGAACACCGTCCTCTGAATTTTCTATTGCAGTTACGGTGCCTGATCCTGCTTCGCTGAGCTTTACCACGCACTTCAAAGGGTACAGGACCTGCCCATTATAATCATTCACTTGACAATAGTATTTATATTATAGCAGCACATAGAAATCTCCTCCAAGATGTTCTTGTCTAGCTGTACATATAAATAATACCTGGCTCTTACCAGTAGATGTCAAAGCACTTTACAAAGGAGGTAGATTCACTATCCCCATTTTAAATAGCAGGAGACCGACCCTACCTCAAAGAGGTGACAGTCTAAATAGATGAGAGGTAGAAGGCAAAGAGAGGGGAGGTGTCTTGTCCAATGTGACAAAGCAGGTCAGCAACAACACCAGCAATAGAACCCAGACTGCTAATCCAGCACATTAGTCATTGGACCAAGAGCCGTCAGTGTGATGGACAAATGGTCTGATCTAATACGGCAAATCTCATACTCCCATTTGTTTGAAAAAGGCATTCTATTTTCTTCCCATCACCCCCAACTTCCCATCTCTTGCTATCATGATCCCCCACAAACAATAGCATTGGATAAATCATGCAAAGAAAAATATGCACCAATATGCATTCGCATTTTTTAGATCATAAGAACATAAGAACGGCCATACTGGGTCAGACCAAAGGTCCATCTAGCCCAGTGTCCTGTCTTCTGACAGTGGCCAATGCCAGGTGCTTCAGAGGGAATGAACAGAACAGGTAATCATCAAGTGATCCATCCCCTGTCATCCACTCCCATCTTCTGGCAAACAGAGGCTAGGGACACTTCAGAGCATGGTTTTACATTGGTGCCCATCCTGGCTAATAGCCACTGATGGACCTATCCTCCATGAACTTATCTAGCTCTATTTTGAACCCTGTTATAGTCTTGGCCTTCACAGCATTCTCTGGCAAAGAGTTCCACAGACTGACTGTGAGTTGTGTGAAGAAATACTTCCTTTTGTTTGTTTTAAACCTGCTGCCTATTAATTTCATTTGGTGACCCCTAGTTCTTATGCTATGAGAAGGACTAAATAACACTTTCTTATTCATTGTCTCCACACCAGTCACGATTTTACAGACCTCTATCATATCCCCCCTTAGTTGTCTCTTTTTTCAAACGGAAAAGTCCCAGTCTTATTAATCTCTCCTCATACGGAAGCTGTTCCATACTCCTAATCATTTTTGTTGCCCTTTTCTGTACCTTTTCCAATTCCAGTATATCTTTTTTGAGATGGGGCGACCACATCTGCACACAGTATTCAAGATGTGGGTGTACCATGGATTTATACAGAGGCAATATGATATTTTCTGTCTTATTTCCTATCCTTTTCCTAATGATTCCCATCCTTCTCTCTGCTTTTTTGACTGCCGCTGCGCAATGAATGGATGGATTTGTTTTTTCTATATTCAGCTCCCTTTCATGTGTGCTTTCTGAAAACATTTGAATGATTGAGTTTTACTGGCAAAGATATTCATCGTAACCAAGTTGTAAATTCATACAAACCAGCATTCACATGAGATGCATTTGTGCACTTAACCAATCAGGAAGCAGAGACAATACAAAGTGACTTTTCTGACCAGTCACCACAAAGCTCCATAGTCTGGATTTAGTTATGATTCCATGGAATCAAATAATAAAAAAGTGAACATTCATCACATACATCTAAATAACAAATCAGATTATGGAACTCTTTGCAAGCAGAGAAAGGCTAAACTCCTTGAATAAATTATTTATTGCAAATTATTCATTCAGCTCTAATAAATAGGTGTCTCTTTCTGGCTGAAAATGTTCTGTAATGTTCCTCAAAAGCCAAAAGGAAATTCAGGAATACGATTGTGAGTTGCACTCCATATGCTTTATGAAAATATGCTTGTGAATGTGAATATGCTGTAACTGGAATATGTTTTATACAAAAGGTCTCTTGTAAGGTCTCATTACAAAGCTTATGATCTACTGAGTGTATGCATGGATTATTTCTATGTCTGGAGTTAGGAGAATCAGATATAAACTTGTACTACTGATGTAAACATATTAAGTGGAAGGCATTAAGGGTGCTTCAGAATCAATGACCTGTCAATGGCTCTGTTTACTTGCAAACATTCCGGGTACATTTTAGAGTAACAGCCGTGTTAGTCTGTATTCGCAAAAAGAAAAGGAGTACTTGTGGCACCTTAGAGACTAACCAATTTATTTGAGCATAAGCTTTCGTGAGCTACAGCTCACTTCATCGGATGCATCTCATGAAAGCTTATGCTCAAATAAATTAGTTAGTCTCTAAGGTGCCACAAGTACTCCTTTTCTTATTCCAGGTACGTGTGGGCCAGCCCAGGAAGAATGGAGACTAGGGGTCTCACAGGACATGTGATCATGTCACCCGATGCTGGAATCCTTCTTAAATCTGGTACTTTTCCATTTAGAAGGAGGGGTGGGGACCCAGAGAGACAAAAGATTCCCACCTTGTGCCAAAGCTATAAAAAGAGGTGGAGCAGGACAAAGAGGAAGGCCAGTCATGAGAAAGCCTCTGCTTACCACCTAAGGTGTCTGCTGGAACTAACAAGGACTGTACCAGGGGAAAGGAGTGGGCCCAGACTAGGAAGGAGTCTAGTCTGTGAAAAAAGCTTATCGGAACATCTCTGAAGGTGAGATATTACCTATAATCAGTTTCTTAACGTTTTAGGCTTAGACTTGCGTGTTTTGTTTTATTTTGCTTGGTGACTTACTTTCTTTTGTCTGTTATTACTTGAAACCACTTAAATTCTACTTTTTATACTTAATAAAATCACTTTGGTTTATTAATTAACCCAGAGTACATGATTAATACCTGGGGGAGCAAACAGCTGTGCATATCTCTCTATCAGTGTTAGAGAGAGCGGACAATTTATGAGTTTACCTTGTATCAGCTTTATGCAGAGTAAAACGGATTTGTTTGGGGTTTGGATCCCATTGGGAGCTGGGTGTCTGGGTGCTGGAGATAGGTAATCTGCTGAGCAGTTTTCCGTTAAAGTCTGAAGCTTTGGGGCATGGTCCAGACCCTGGGTCGCTGTTGCAGCAGGCTAATGTGTCTGGCTCAACAAGGCAGGGTTCTGGAGTTCCAAGCTGGCAGGGAAAACGAGTTCAGAGGTAATTTCAGGGGCTCTCTGTGACCGAACCCATCACAACGATTTACACTGAGGAACAGTAAGGATTATTCACAGGATGCTCAAAACAACCTATGCAACTGACAAAGGACGCATTGTGCTTTTGAACAGCCAGATTCTCAAAAAGGCTTAGCACCCAGTAGCCACTGAGGGCAATGGAAGCTGCCAGGTTCCTGAGCTGTTTTGAAAACCGAGCGTCTTCTCTGAGGTGCCTCAATGGAGCTGAGCACCTTTGAAAATTTGCCCTTGGGGTCTTTGCTTATGCACTATAGATTTCACACTTCACCTGAAGCGCTGCTATCCACTGACTCATAGCATGATGGGATCTTTGCTTGGAGTGTCATTAATGGGTGTGGGGGAAAGGCAACCTGGAGTATAGTCAAATGCAGTGCTCTGTGGACTGTGAAAGAAGAAACCTCCTGCATCCTTTCTGCCTCTCCACCTGCCTTTCCAGGTTCCCCAACCGGAGCCAAGCAGTCCTCATCAGACAGGTCCGAGTGCCTGGTCGGGATGAAATAGCAAGGCCCAGCCGTACACTCTATGCTTTAATAAAGCTGTCAGGGTTGACATGCCAGTATCCACCGCTTCTCCCTTTTCCCTCCCTCTCAAGCAGGATGGAGGGATTATGCAGATGAGCCGCTACATTGTGTCTGGCTGGGAAACACTGTCCTGAATGCTTGGCATATTCTGAATTCGTTTCTATACCCCTGAATGCCCACAGCTATGAACCGTCTTGAAGGGATAAACACCTTAACAAAGCTGTTTAGCAGATCCACTAAATGGCTCTGGCAGGCACAGACGTTTCCCTGGATGGGAGAATGTGTGCTCGCTCTTTTTTCACCCCCTCCGCCTTCAAACCTTTGAAGTTTTATTCATGCTGTGTGCAAAAATAAGATGCTTGATTAGAGCTCATGGTCTCTTAAAGCTACCCTGCTCCTTTCATGCAAGCAACCGATTTCAGGCCTTGGAAAGCCAAATCTCCCATTTGCAATGACATAATGAACCATTGCGCTTGACGCCTCTCGTTTGTCTCAGTGTGAGCGTGTAGGAAAATGGAAAAATAGACGTGCTTTGTCGCCGGGTTCAGCATGGAAGTTCCGTTCTGCAGTGTGGAGGCCTCATCTGGCCCTCCCTGAAAAATCCCT
The DNA here is from genome assembly GCF_015237465.2 of Chelonia mydas. Taxonomy (NCBI): domain Eukaryota; kingdom Metazoa; phylum Chordata; order Testudines; family Cheloniidae; genus Chelonia; species Chelonia mydas. The sequence continues at coordinate 9,874,024 of NC_057852.1, read as the reverse complement.
TGAATTTAGCTCTCTCTCTTAGTGCATTGTGCCAGGGCCCATCATTCGAGTGGGGCTGGCTGACACCAGCATAACCCAACACAGGGAGAGGAAAAAATCTCATTCACTGGACGCAACAGGTCAGTTTCTTGTTTGAGATGGTCTGAACATCGGTCCACCAGTAGGAACCTGCAGATTGGGGCCTTTCTCTCAACTGAGTTCTGATCAGGCCAATGGACAAAAAGGCTCACGCCAGGCATGTTAACAGAGGAGGGTGGCACCAGAGAGCCGATGGTATTTCCCCTGTCTGAATAATGAGTGCAGATTGGGCCCTTTAAATAGTAATAGTCCTTAGCACTTACCCAGATCTGTCAATCTCAAAGCAAGTCAAATGTCATTATTCCCATTTTACAGATGGGGAAACTGAGGCACAGAGTGGCAAATGGGGCCAGGTTGTCTTTTGTTGATGGCACTTAGCCTTTGGTGACAGCAGCTGCAGTTAGTTTTCCAGAATCTTTACCTTAAACACTAGAGGACAAATTCTGCTTCCAGCCCTGTTACCTATGGGCCACTCCAGCAGTGTACAGCGACTGACACTGTGCCATAGACAGGTGGGCTAGAACTGCCCTAGTGAAGGCACAGCAAAGTGCTGAGGTAAGCAGCCCTCAGCAGGCCCCCTTGGAAGCCTCAGTGCCAGGGGCTTGCTGGAGGTGGGGCTGAGAACAGGAGAGGATGTGTTAGGCTGGGTTGGGGAGTCTCCCTTACCCTGTGCTGGGTGGAGATTCTGGACTGCTCCCAACAGTGAAGCAGCCCTTAGACAGCCATTGGGAAGCTGCCATAAATCAGAGCAATCCCAAGGCTGCTCTAATTGACACTGGGGGCTGTTTTAGCCCCAAGAATATCCCCCAGAATACTGAGAGCTCAACTTAGGGCTTCCAAAGAGTGACACAAACTGTCCTTTACTCATCTGAGACAGTTACCTTGAGATGATTCCAAGAGTTGTCAGGGGAAAGTCTGCAAATCCATACCAACAGTTCTTCCACCTGTGAGTAGCCTTTCTTCAGGTGAGAAGTCTCTTTGAGTAGGGGCTGGGCTGTGACCAAGAGGTGGTGTGTCAGTCACTCTAGCGCAGTGATGATTTCTGCAACACTTGCTAAGTTTTACTGAACTATTTTTTGGAATTATTAAACAAACGACAAAGTCAGGGCATATCTGTACATATTTTGTGATAAAGTGACAACAGCACAGTACAAATTGTCGTCTAAATACGGGTCACGCAGGAACATGATGGCCCGGATTCTGGAAACGTTTACACATCTGAGGAGCTTTACCCTGCTGAACAGGTCCATTGGACACAACAGGACAGCATTACTCTGGTGCAGAAGTAGATAAGTGTTTATCAGATCTGGGTCTTAAACTACTGCAGGTTGTCTCCATTTAAATAGGCCTAGCCTTGCCATCAACTGAGTAATAAAATGCAGCAGGAAATAAATCAAATCTCTAAATTATCACCAACAAACAGCCATCATCAGGCAGTGCGGTCACGTGCCCCAAGCACTGGCTTGGGATGCGGGAGACTTGGGGCCTAGTCCCAGCTCTGCCAATGACCTACTGGGTTACCTTGGGCAAGTCACTTCATCTCAGTTTCCCCTCCTATCTTTTGTGTGTCTGGGCTACTTAGACTGTAGGTTCTTCAGGACAGATACTTATTCTCACTATGTATTTCCATGGTCCCTAGCACAATGGAGCCCTGATCTCACTTGGGTTTCACTAGAGAATTACGCATCATTATGCGTGGAAGGATTCGATTTGTATCAATAAATGTTGGTGAACGACAGTGTCACTGTACTCACACAAACCGATGAAAAAAATATTTCCATGGATAATCATCAAAATTCACAGATAGGCAAGGGAAGGAAAATATTGCTGGAAAACTTCTTAGAGTTTGATTTAAGGATATTAATTTTGCATATTTTGATGTGTGACGATGACAAAGTGTTTTAACAGCTACAGAGCTTTAATTTTGAAACTCAGCATCTACTGCCATTAAATAATGATTGATCCCCCCACCCATATTGTCTGACTCATTGGAACAAACTGATAAATTAAACAATATTAAATCACCAGGGCCAGATGGCATTCACCCAACAGTTCTGAAGGAACTCAAATATGAAATTGCAGAACTACTAAGTGTGGTAGGTAACCTATCACTTAAATCAGCTTCTGTGCCAGATGACTGGAGAATAGCTAATGCGACACCAATTTTTGAAAAAAGGCTCCAGAGGCGATCCTGGCAATAATGGGCCAGTAAGCCTCACTTCAGTACCAGGCAAATTGGTTGAAATGATAGTAAAGAACAGAATTATCAGACACATAGATGAACACAATTTGTTGGGGAAGAGTCAAAGATGGCTTTTCTAAAGGGGACTCATGCCTCACCAATCTATTAGAATTCTTTGAGGGGGTCAACAAACATGTGGACAAAGGTTATCCAGTGGATAAAGTGTACTTGGACTTTCAGAAAGTTTTTGAAAAGGTCCCTCATCAAAGGCTCTTAAGCAAAGTAAGCAGTAAATGGAATAAAAGAAAAGGTCCTCTCATGGATCAGTAACTGGTTAAAAGACAGGAAACAAAGGGTAGGAATAAACAGTTTTCAGAATGGAGAGGATTTAATAGTGGTGTCCTCCAGGGATCTGAATTGGGGCCAGTGCTGTTCAACATATGCATAAATGATCTGGAAAAAGGGGTAAACAGTGAAATGGGAAAACTTGCAGAGGATATAAGACTACTCAAGACAGTTAAGTCCAAAGCAAAGTTACAAAGGGATCTCACAAAATTGGGTGACAGGGCAACAAAATGGCTGATAAAATTCAATGTTGATAAATACAAAGTAATGCATATTGGAAAACATAATCCCAACTATACATGCAAAATGATGGGGTCTAATTTAGCTGTTACCACTCAAGAAAGATCTTGGCGTCATCATGGATAGTTGAACATGCAGCAGCAGTAAAAACAAACAAACAGAATATTAAGAACCATTAGGAAAGGGATAGATAATAAGGCAGAAAATATCATAGTGCCACTATACAAACCCATGGTATGACCACCCCTTGAATACTGTATGCATTTCTGGTCACTCCTTCTAAAAATATATATATTAAGCTTGAAAAAGGTACAGAGAAGGGTACCAAAAATGATTAAGAGTATAGAATGGCTTCCACATGAGGAAAGATTAAAAGAACTGGGACTTTTCAGCTTGGAAAAGAGACGACTAAGGGGTGATACAATAGAGGGCTATAAAATCATGAATGGTGTGGAGAACGTGAATAAGGAAATGTTATTTTCTCCTTCACATAACACAAGAACCGTGGGTCTCCTAATGAAATCAATAGGCAGCAAATTTAAAAACAAACAAAAGGAAGTATTTCTTCACACAACCCACAGTCAACTTGTGGAGTTCATTGCCATGAGATGTTATGAAGGCCAAAACTATAACTGGGTTCAAAAAAGAATTAAGTAAATTCCTGGAGGACAGGTCCATCAAGAGCTATTAGCTAAGATGGACAGGGATGCAACCCCATGCTCTGGGTTTCCCTAGCCTCTGACTGCCAGAAGCTGAGAGTAGACCAGTGGTTCTCGACTAGGGGTACACTTACCCCTGGGGGTACACAGAGAGTACATCAACTCATCTAGATATTTGCCTAGTTTTACAACACGCTACATAAAAAGCACTAGTGAAGCCAGTACAATCTAAAATTTCATATCGAATGACTTGTTTACGCTGCTCTACATACTATACACTGAAATGTAAGTACAATATTTATATTCCAATTGATTTATTGTATAATTATATGGTGGAAATGAGAAAGTCAGCAATTTTTCAGTAATTGTGTGCTGTGACACTTCTGTATTTTTATGTCTGATTTTGTAAGCAAGCAGTTTTTAAATGAGATAAAACGGGGTACACGAGACAAATCAGACTTGTGAAAGGGGTACAGCGCTCTGGAAAGTTTGAGAGCCACTGGAGTAGATGGCAGGGGATGAATCATGAGATAATTGCCTGTACTGTTCATTCCCTTTGAAGCACATGGTGTTGGCCACTGTCAGAAGACAGGATGCTGGCCTGGATGGACCATTGGTCTGACCCAGTATGGCTGTTCTTCTTAAGATCTTCCCCCATAAATTCTCACAACTGAAAAAATGTAAAATAAAAATAGAAAAACAGATGCTTAAAATCCATAATTTTGCACAACTGTGAAAATTTAAACAAGTAAAAAATTTAAAATGCTTAAAATTAAACATGGATATTATCGGTCGAAATTAAACTCCCCGAATTCTGCTGATCCTACACATAAATAATAATAAAGTATAAATATATGTGATAACTATTATATCTGCTTAGCTTAGTTTCCTTTTTTCTGTACTACTTTAAGATCAGAAAAAGAATATGTTCTGCCCTGGTGTCCAAATTAAGCTGGTTCCTTGTAATTTAATTTCAACCCCCTTGTATGGAACAGTTATAGAGAAAGAAATGGCACTGATTTACCTACAGTAATTGTTACTGTGAAACTGTACAATCAATTCTATATTCTCCACCTTCTTTATAAGTCAAGTTTTGCCACTGCCAATGGCAAACTATAGTTTGCAGGGATGTATATGTTTCTTACGCAGCCCCAGGCTTTGTCTGTACCATATTTAGTACAATGTGGGGTTTTGAGAAGCTGAGGTTTGGTGCATTGTAATTTCACTGCAGCTAATAAGGGACTGCCAAGGAAACACATCTTCTACTGATCTTTGTAAAGCAAGCAGGGACCTATTGTACCTGAACTGTTAACTAAGTAGCCATGATATCAGAAAAGCTAGGGCAAGATCATGCTGGACTAGACATGCCAGATTGAATTTGTATCAATGTGCCTTGATTTCTCTTCTGCATTAGGAATATTCATGTTGATTACAAAGAATACAGATTATATGGATCACTTAAAAAAAAAGTTTTTGCAGCTCTGATTGCAGGTCTGGCATCTGTATTCTCTCTCTTTTGAATGTATTTGCAGAAAGAAGAATATGAAGTCATAATACATCTAACCACAGACAGCTTTAAATAGCACACTAAATGCACTACCTTGTCCTCTATCTATTGTTAGTGTTTTGCGGATGAATAGGTAGATATGACAAGACAAATATAAAAAGAATTTGAAACCGTATCAGAGCCACAGCATCTAATCAAGACAGATTATACCACCAGCTTGGGAGAGGTTAAAGGCTGTGCATAGGCAGGTGGTCTGAATACCAACACTCAAAAGGAAGGGGTATAGCGTAAGGTCTTACAGCTGTTTTTAGAGAAAGTGTTTCATCGTATGACTCAGCCTACCAAAAATACAGAAAAGTGCCTTCTCCCAGGCTTAGCTTTCCTTTTTTAGGAAGGCCCCTGTCTTGATTAGGGTCTATAGCCCTGGGTTTAAACAGGCACACAGCTGTGACTGATGGCACGGCTTTGTCATGCTAGGCATGAAGGCAAAAGGCCAATCTCTGCAATACATCTGCAGCAACAATGACTATTCGCAGTACACTGCCTTGACTCCAATTAGAAAATCGCCTGGGATCTGTTTTTACTTAGCTTTGCTTGATGACTCGTTAGCTTACTTAATTTAGTTTATTACACAAACAAAAGCGCAAGCATGGGGAGGTGCAGAGGTTTCTGAGTCAGTAGCCTGTTTCTTGTAAGGGTGCCTTAGAAGTGCCAAAGACGCGGTGCTGTGGTCAGTGGTGTTTCCAAATAAATCTCTCCTTGTTTCTTGGTGTGCTTGGTTTTATTCTTGATTTACTCCAGGGAGCATAGCGAGGAAAGGAAAGGGGGGAGAGAGAGAAGGCCACTGGCTCAGTTTCTGATGGGCTGCTCCTGGGTTAGTAAATGGAGATCATCAGCTCATGCACAAGTGGGCAGAGAGGTGATCCCAGTTCTTAATGGTCAATAAATAAAGCATGACTCACACCTGATCTATCTAGGCGTCGCGTTGGATAGAACTCTCACATAGCGTGACCATCTCACAGAGACAGCAACTAAGGTCAAACAGGGCAGCAACCGGCTCGGAGAACCGGCTGGAAGGACATGGGGCGCCAATGCCCAATTGTTACACCACGTCAGCCTTGGCACTCTGTCATTCAGCAGTGGAGTATTGCGTTCCAGTGTGGATTCACTTCTCTCCACATAGATGATCTACATACGACTTAATTGCACCATGAGTATTATTTCAGGCACACTTAAGTCTACTCCTCTACCATGGTTACCGGTTCTCTGCAATATTGCTCCACGCAGTGGTTACAGAGAGGAAAATGTAGCATAGCTCATGAAAAATTACACGATATGCCCCATCTACCATTAATTAAAGACCTGTTTAATCTACCACATGGTCACCTGCCCTCACGTTGCCCATTGTGGATAAGTTTACCATGTGAGGGATTTACAGTAGAGGATGCTTCATGGTCTGCAGGGAAAGTGACAAATAATGATCTTGTCTCAGAGCCCACTCAGCATCAACCTGTGTCTGATTTATGACGAAGGCAGCGGGACCTTCTGACCCAGTTTCGTACCGGACATGGAATTTGTGCTGCAGCGGAATTTCAGTGGCGTTTCAGAGACAATGTCAATCTGGGCAGCCACAAACTATGGCTCATATTGCTGAGGACTGCAAAATGACTCAACTTCCTGGAGGCCTGAGTCTTGAACATCATTGAGGAGAACGCTGTGGCTGGGCTTGTCCGGATTGCATACGCCAAATAAATAATAATAATAATAATAATACCCAACAACCATCCTTCACGCCATTGGTTAAAAGCTGATGTAAAGAGCTGTGCAGACAAAGCTATTTCCCCATCACAAGTGTTATTGATCCTACAGACCCCAGGAACTATGCCATATGTTCTTGAGCACCATCTACGAGCACCTTACCTATTAACATATGCACAGACATAGAGCAGTCTTGCAGCACTTCCCTCCCCTCCACAACACTCCTCATGCACCTCACATCCGGGCCTTCACTGACATACTCATGCATGTGTCTGAGGGGAATCCTTGGGCTGCATGGCGAGGCCCTGTGGGCACGAGAAGTGGGGGAGGAGGAGTCAGGCTGCAGGATGCCACACAGCTACTTCTTGTGTGCTTTGAAATATTTTCAGTCACAATGACTTTTGAAATGAAGAGAACGATGACATTGAAGTCTTCTTGAGAGAGCACAGTGTGTATTTCTGCCTGTGACACCAATCCTCTCAGAACAAAATGGCCACCATCTTTGCACACAAGCAGAGGTCTCAGTCCCACCTCGCCTCCCAGAACACAACCCACCGGAAGGGGGTGTTCTAGGCCAATGGCAGCTCAGACCCCAGCTGCCTCCACCGGCACTGTGAAAAGACAGTTGGCTGGTCACAGCTTTTTGACTCCTGTTCAGCTCGACTGCCTTGACTTCCTGTGTCCGCAGTCTACATATCTGGAGCCATAAAGCTTCATCCGGACATTCAGGGGTGGAATTAGGCGTGGCCTTATCTCTGCTGAATCCGTTCAATTTTGGAAGCCAGGAGCCCCCTACAAGATCTGACAAGGAGTTAGTGACGAGGGTGGGCATCAGTAGGGGAGGACAGAAAAGTTCACAAAAGGGAAAAGTGCCTCTGAACCGCTCATTCCCCTTCAGTCCTTTCATAAGATGTTTAGACTGAAGTTTTATATAAACTCTGCCCCAATGGGAATCCCATCCAAAGCTCTGGGGGACCTTCACCTACATTAGAGAGATATAAAGGGGGTGAGGTGGGGGAGGAGAATGACCAAAGTAGCAGCACTGCTACCATCCATGCTACCAATCATCATCTGAGCCCCAGTCATGTGATCAATACTGCTTAAAACCCCCACCACACGTTCGAACCAGGAAAACTGACTTAACTGTTTTTAGCCACACATCTGAGTCCAATATGTACAGAATCTTAGAGGTGTAGGGCTGGAAGAGACCTCGAGAGGCCATCTAGTCCAGCCCCCCTTGCTAAGGCAGGACCAAGTCAACCTAGACCATCCCTGACAGGTGTTTGTCCAACCTGTTCCTAAAAGCCTCCAATGAAAAGGATCCTCTAGGGCTACCCAGGATCCAAGAAGGGAGAGGCCAACCCCAAAGAGAAAAAAGATGTGCCCTTTAAGTAAGGCTCCAAACCAACACCCAGCCAGCAGAGTGACTAGGGTCCTTAATGTTCTAGGAGGCAAGCAGATTTTCTCCCTTAGGCGTCAGATCAGGGGAGGACCCACTTTACTGAGTTCATAAGGCCCTTAACTTAAAGCCCTGAGTCAGAACAACCCTTCTTCCCGTTAGAAAAAACAGACTCTCTAAGGCCCAGGTTAGGCTAGCAACCTGGGGCCTGCAACCTGTAGCAGCCAACATGGGTTCTGGTCCCCCTTGCTCAGTCAGCTTTCTTTTCCCATTTCTATAGCCCAGCCCAACGGTGTGGCACGGCTCCCAGGCTGTTACGGTCATAAGCTCCAAACTACCCCTTAAAAGGACACTTCAGGCTAGGATGGAGTCCAGTTTCATCTGGACTAGGGCATAGTCTATGTTCAACTCTCCTAACTGCTTGGCTGTCTTTTTATTGTTACTCTTTTTTAGTCTCCATGCAGGTTAATAATATGCCAAATGACGAGGGTTTAATTGGAAGGTCATTCAGAAACATTACATATGCTAAACACTTACTACAAGATTGCATCTGACTAAGCAGAATTCAGGACTTGTTACCTGCCTAGCACTTTAACATGTAATTTAGCTCTAAGTGCATAGAAAATTATTCCTTCAGGCAGATTAGTCCTTAAACAAGCATTTATTTCAGCAGGATTCACAGCCTACTTCTAAACCTGAAGATATTAGTGTTTGACTGAGGGATATATTCTTTACTATAATCCCACAAGGTGGTCTTTATTTCAGTGTGCTTCACTGTATGTGGGACTGGAAAGCAGGTTTTACAGCTTAGCAGTATTCAACTCTGACAGTATTGGCAAAAATCCATTATTTCACATTTAGGGAACATTGCTTAAAAGTCAGAAACCCTCTCCCAGCTTTCTCCTGAGGCTGGATTTACCCATCTCCAAATAGTTGATTGAAGCTGGGTTGATATTTTTCACATCGTCTTTCAGTTATTTCTGCCATTGCAGCATGCGGGAGTTGAATCCGGAAGCAGAGATGCCTATCAAAAGGAGTTGCAATTGGCATCTGTGAGCTAAACATGCTGTTTGCTTTGCGCTCCCATGTCCCTCCTCTTGATTTCCATAAAATCCCTATGGGCACTTCTGCGTGTGATAGCTTGTTCAACAAACACTCAGTGGATTCAGATTATCATTATCCAAGCAAGAGTCCAAATAGCACTGGTTGAAGGAAGCTATGCCCCCTCTGCGGTGCATTTACTGTGTCTAGAAGCAATGATGGGTAACCAGTTCTTTAGCTATATCGTATTCTTGATGGTCTACATTCCTTTTTCCAGAAAAGGGCAGGTCCTTTCCAACGTGTGTTACATTGTTAAAGCTTTGGAAGCGTTTCAAAATGAAAAACAAGTGAGTGGGCACAGACAGAAGCAGCAGCAGATAAAAATGAAAAGATCTAGAGATAGGTATCTATTTTAAGCATAGGAGAAATTTCATCTTATTTGTTGCTTGCAGGGGTGATAAAGGACACATTTACATTTATTATAAGCATCTACTCCATTTCAACCCCTTTAGCTCCCAACTTCATTCTGCAATGACATTTGCCTCATAAAATAATTACTACAGGATGCTGCATTAGTGTCCCCACAGCACTACAGGCCAAATTCTGTTAATTTACACTGGGATATATTTGGCATCACTAGTGGACTTTCCTTAACTGTCTAGTGCTGTAAATGAGATTGGAATCTGGCCTGATACATTACAGAGCATCATGGCAACTTTCTGGGTTATTTCTGTACCCAGGACTTGGTAGTGTGTGTTTTTCAAGAAGGGTGGATGATGCCCTGATCCTCCAAGGTAGATATGTGTGTAGCTCCCAATGAAATCAATAGGAATTAGGTACCTGTAAAGGGCTCCACTCACTGCAGGTGAACCTCCTTGTGGCTAGGTTTGGAAATTAGTTTTCCCCCCCATCTGGCGCCCCCTGTCATCGGAGGCTCACACTGCAGTCCCTCTCTCTTTTAACGACTCACAGTGTTCCCTCTTTGTGACTCAGCCCTCTGGCCAAGTTACTATACAGTCCCCCCTTGTGGGGTATCAAAGTCCCACCAGACAAGCTGTCCGGAGGCTGTCTTACATGGTCTGTTCCACCTCTGGGTCCTGTGCCACTTCCCAGGGGCTGGTAGGGGAAACTGGTCCCACCCAGAACTCATGGTTCCAGCCCAGGGCCCCTATGACTAGCAAACCACATCTGCTCAGTCTCAATCCCTGTTTCCCTCATCTCCTTCCTGCCCCACCTCTCTATCTCCTGGTCCATCTCTGGGTTCATCACCAGAGCTTCCTCTGCTCCCCACGGCTACTTCACCCCTCTCGGCCACTTGCCAGACTCCCTAGTCCAGGGCAGGATCCCTGGACTTACTTTCCTCCTAGGCTTCCCCCTTGTCCCTGACCTACTCCCTTTTCCTCTGGAGAGTGACTCCAGGCCCCTTCCCTGCAGCCTCCTTCTGCTCTCACTTCCTATCTTTATAATCCTATTCCAGCCCCTCCACCAGCTGGGCTTCATCTGCAGCTAGGTTTTATCAATCCCTGGCTTCCTTCCAGCTATGGCATAGGAGGTTAATTGGCTCCTTCTGGCCCATATTAACCCCCTCTGAACTTGTGTGGAGTGAACACCCCATCACAGTGTCTAAACATCATTGTGGATCCTATTTCTCCATTGCCCTGCACCTTGTATAGTAGTGGGTATAACCATATCTCCAAATCAGAAAGGAGAGTTTTCCACCTACTTTGCTCTCAGTTTGCACAGGTGAAAATGACTACACAAGGTGCAAAACAATGGAGAATTAGGCACCTAATATTTGAGGGGGAGGGATAGCTCAGTGGTTTGAGCATTGGCCTGCTAAACCCAGGGTTGTGAGTTCAATCCTTGAGGAGGCCATTTAGGGATCTGGGGCAAAAATTGGGGATTGGTCCTGCTTTGAGCAGGGGGTTGGACTAGATGACCTCCTGAGGTCCCTTCCAACCCTGATATTCTATGATTCTATGAATGAGGGGCCCTAAGGGCATGTCTACACTTACTTCCGGAGCGACCTATCCAACGGGGGTTGATTTATCGCATCTAGTGAAGACGTGATAAATCGACTGCCAAGCGCTTTCCCATCGACTTCAGTACTCCACTGGAGTGAGAAGCGCAGGAAAAGTCGACGGGGGGAGTGTCAGCAGTCGACCTACCGCAGTGAAGACACTGCGGTAAGTAGATCTAAGTACCTTGACGTCAGCTACGTTATTCACGTAGCTGAAGTTCCATAACTTCGGTCGATCCTCCCTCCCCCCGCCCCGCAGTGTAGACCAGGCCTAAGTTGCAAACCAAATATTTGACCTTGCATCAATAAAGAACCTTATTTGCACAATAAATGGATAATTAGCATATTTTGTCAAAATTTCATAAATTTTCAAAAATGTTTTGTAACAAAAAAGTCCCTCTTGATTTTAGGGCCTAAACAGGAGCTGAGCTCTGTTAAGGTTGTCCATAGAATATTTCAAAATTAATCAAAACAAAGATTTTTGTTTTGAGGTGACATTTCTAAATGAAAAATCAATTTGACTCAAAATACGGGTTTGATTTTTGGAAAACCAAAACATTTTGATTTCTCCTGGAATTTTCCCCTTTCTCTACCTTTCTTTTACTCCAACCCCCTTTTTACCCTCCTGGAAATAGTTGGAAAATAGGGAGAATGGGGCATCTGCACCCCCATTTTTAAGTCAAAATGAACATTTAAGTTCACCTTGAATTTTCCTGTTGGAAAATTGAAAGCTTTCATTGAAACTGATATTTTCACATGGAAAATTTCAACAAAACTACATTTTCCAACAAGACATTTTTTTCTTTGAAATATTTCAATGACTTCTGAAGCATAGCCCCAACTATGGGTGCTAACCACTAGGAACCACTGGCTCTACATTACAGGGAATAGTTCTCTAACCAGTAAATTCTTTCAGTGCTTTAGATTTGCAAATTTGGGTGGTGAAATGTAGATGACATCACTTGAATTTTGGCCTTTGAGTACTAAAGAAACCATCTGAAATGTGGACTCTTGTTTTGTCCAGCAGCTCTTTTACCAATTTTACCAGTAAACTGGCAAGCTCTGAGTGATCAGAAAGGGAACTTCACATGGTTTAAATGCACTTCTATCTTTTCTCTACAAAACATTGTGACCTAAGACTGACTCAGAAGATTGGACAATGAATAAAACCAAATTGAGCCTCCCCACCCCCAAACAAAACAAGCAAGAATTGGTACGGCAAAATCTTGGCCCCCATTGAAGTCAATAACAAAAGTTCCCATTGCCTCCATTGACCACAAAAGCAGAAAGTAAGTAGTTAGATTGGGATTTTCAAAGGGGCATCCGTCTCGCACTGAATTTCAGTTCCTTTGAAAATCCCAGCCACAATGGTTGTAACTCACAACTTCCATCCCTGCTCCGGTATTGATCTTAGCAGAATTCCAAATCCACTTTTTCTTTAAGTATTCTACCCACCAACGGCTAGTCTGGATCCAGTTAGTATGGGTAACTACTGCAGTTAAAACAATGCCATGTGGGTGAATGAGGGTCCAAACTGGGCTTGTATTATCCACGCTGAAGCCCATGCTGTGCTGTCTTCATTGTTATTGTTACCTGCACTAGCTGGTTTCAAGCTAGTGTAGGTATGCTAGTTTAGGTATGCTCCCCCTTGACCATCTTTTTGCTGTATAGACATACCCTATAATACTGGTTCTAGTTTGCATTTTGCTGGGTCGGAGGAGAAAATATTGACATATGTTTGCTAATATTTGCCAGTGTTTGCTCATACAGCTGTTTTTTTTATTCCCCCTTCCTCTTGGTAGCCATTTTAGATTATTGCTGCCAGGTTTCTCTGATCCCATTGGGTTGATGACTGAAATTAACAATCTGCCCATCAGCCCTGAGTTTCATACAAAATGTGCATGGAGCACAGAGGCTAATGCAGCGTTGTTTCAGTTGTGGCTGTAAAAATCAGATCTAGATTAAATTTAGCGCTGGACATTTGCTACCTGTAAAATGCCAGCTACAAACACCTACCTGTACTTTCTACAGTCTCCCTGCCGTGAGATTATGCATGAATTCTAATGCGCCACAGGTTGAAAAGTGCAGATATTTTGTTTTTGCCTCACCATTTTAGAAGATAGCAAATAACGTCTCCTTGCCAGTATTTCTTTTCCCATTTGGCAAACATTGCTTATTTCCACCCCACTGTATTTTCATCTGAACCAAAATTAAGATGGCATTGCAACTGTTTGTTTTTGATTACTTTCTTGTTTCTGTATTAGCAGAGTCCATATCAGCAGAGCCCTGGGAACATGGCTAAACTTAAATAGCTATCTGATGGCTCATTGGCGTGACAGCCGCGTAAAAATTGTGTTACACACGGGCAATTTTTGAAATAATTTTTTTGATGAGTGGACGATGTAACTGGGGATGGGCCAACCTTTCTGGTGAAAGTCCAAGACAGATACATCTTAGGTCATAGCACTGAACCCAGAAGTCTGAGAAGTTGGTTTTGGCAGACCAACTAATATTCCAACATTCCATTACAATGGGACTGTCGCCTTGCACTGCACGCAAAGACCCCACCAGCTTAGCTACTGTTTCTACTTTCAATTTCTTTTTCCCAAGCAAACTCATCACATCAAAATGTTGCAACACAACTCTGGGGACTGAATCTAGTCCCTTTGGATCCAAAACCATGAGTCTTCTACAGCTTGAGCGTGAAGATCAGCTCCAAAACGTTCATAGATGGATGGGCTATCCACTAGAGAGGGACAAAGTGTGTCAGCATGGGTTACGGTGTCATGCCGGTGAGATGCAATGTGAAAACATCACAATGGCAATCCCATGTCATGAGGAAGCAGTGTCACAGCTTAGTTATGATGTACAAGCTCTAAATAGTTTTGGGATATTTCCTCAGCTCCACAAGCAGGATGTAGCACCTCCCAGTCACACTTTATAGCACTGGTACATTTATAAGTAGTTTATAAAAAGGTTAATAAATGATTAATAAATGTTTTAATAAATGGTTAGTCACTTATTATAGACAGTTCAAGAGTCCAACAGGCCAAAAGGTTACTTATAACCAGAACTGGTGGGAAAAAACACAATTTTTTTCTTGTGCAAAATTGCAGGGGTGGGGGGAAATGACTTCAAAAATTTTCAGCTGAGATATTTTCACCCAAATTTTCCTATTTCCATGGAAATTTTCATGTAGAAACTAAATGAAAGTTTTCATTTCATCTTCAAATGTCAAAATAAAATGTTATTCCTTGGATTTGAAATGTTATTGCAGTTTTCAGTTTACAATTATTGGAACTTCAGGGTTCTTTTTAGGTTTTTGCTCCCCCCCCCTCTCTACAATCTGGAGAAAAGGAGGGAGGTAAAAAAGGGTGTAACAGTTAGGAAAATCCCACTTTCAGACCTTTCCTTACTTTTTTCCAACTTTGTCAATGGGGAAAAGAAAGGGGGAAGTAAAAATGGGGAGAAAGGGGAACTCCCCTTTTAAAAATCACAAAAATAAAAAAATGGAAACTTTTTCAGCTTCCAAAAAGTCAATTATTGTAAGCCAACATTTTAAAAAATTGCTTGATTTTAGAAATTTCTCATTTCAAATCTTCTGGTTGGTAAATGGAAACATTTAATTGAAATCAACATTTTTCTGAAGGGAAATTTTGATTTAAGTGAAAAAATATTTTATGACAGGGCAAATCTTTGGCTGGAAAATGTAAACACCTCATTGTTAACACTTCCAGGACATATGACTCAGGGGCATAATGTGCATAACAACACCTATCAATCATTGATTTACCCCTTACTAACTGTTTATAAAAACAAAGGTACCTTTAATATAAACTGTGACCTTGGAGTTAATACCTGAATATCTTTGGATTTGCCCTCACCTTGATTTTAACATCCCATCCCTAGTATCAATATTTAGAATCAGAATTCAGCCCTGCCCTACCTGTTAGATCTATTATTTTATCAAGAGTTTGACTGGGGCTTTCACTCCACCTACGAAGCCAGCCTCAATTGCCCTCTTTACCGCTTCCTCCCTGAGCCCCTTTGCCCTTTCTGCAGCCCTCAGGGTTCTGTCCTAGTTCTCAGGTGGTTTAACGTGGAGATGAGCCTTTTGGCCTGTATCTGTCTCTCTCCCTCTCCACCCTGAAGGGATGCTGTTACTGACATATGCATCACAGCTGCCTCATTCTCACACTGGGTAGAGCTAATCCGTATTGGGGTGAGGGGAAAACTTCATTTCTTTGTGTCACCATCAAAGAGCTTCCCACCCACACACCCAGTAGACGAGGCTCAGAGGCAGTTTCGCCCTTTGGGAAAGCCCAGGGCCTGCTCCCTCCACACAAACGCAGGGGCGCAGTCACCACTCGCTTACCCCATACCCCCTGCTCTGGCTGGGAGTGAAGAGGGGGCAGCAGCTCTCAGGGTGAAGTAGCCTGCACCCCACCACCATACACAGAGCGGGAATATGGCCTCAGAAGCCACAATCCCTGTTAGAGCTCCCCCTGGGACAGGGGTCCTCCGCACCATCCTTAAGGTGGGATAGTGACTGAATGCCACAATCTGGCCCTTCCTAAGGGGGCATGTTTGGAAGTAGCGCATTGTCTGCAGAAGCTTTTAAGGGACTTGCCTGCATCCTTCTTGCCTTGACTGAGACCCAGATGCACAAAAGGAGTTAGGCGCCTAAATCCCCAGCTTCAGGACCACTGTGATGCACAACCCTCCGCAGTAGGTGCCTAAGCTTGGCTTCACAGTGAAATCCTTGCTGAGCTTAAACACAAAAAAGAAGCTTACAAGAAGTGGAAGATTGGACAAATGACCAGGGAAGAGTATAAAAATATTGCTCGGGCATGCAGGAGTGAAATCAGGAAGGCCAAATCACACCTGGAGTTGCAGCTAGCAAAAGATGTTAAGAGTAACAAGAAGGGTTTCTTCAGGTGTGTTAGCAACAAGAAGAAAGTCAAGGAAAGTGTGGGCCCCTTACTGAATGAGGGAGGCAACCTAGTGACAGAGGATGTGGAAAAAGCTAATGTACTCAACTATTTTTTTTGCCTCTGTCTTCACGAAGAAGGTCAGCTCCCAGACTACTGCACTGGGCAGCACAGCATGGGGAGGAGGTGACCAGCCCTCTGTGGAGAAAGAAGTGCTTCTGGACTATTTAGAAAAGTTGGATGAGCACAAGTCCATGGGGCCGGATGCGCTGCATCCGAGAGTGCTAAAGAAGTTGGCGGATGTGATTGCAGAGCCATTGGCCATTATCTTTGAAAACTCATGGCGATCAGCGGAGGTTCTGGATGACTGGAAAAAGGCTAATGTAGTGCCCATCTTTAAAAAAGGGAAGAAGGAGGATCCTGGGAACTACAGGCCAGTCAGCCTCATCTCAGTCCCTGGAAAAATCATGGAGCAGGTCCTCGAGGAATCCATTCTGAAGCACTTAGAGGAGAGGAAAGTGATCAGGAACAGTCAGCATCGGTTCACCAAGGGCAAGTCATGCCTGACTAATCTAATTGCCTTCTATGACGAGATAATTGGCTCTGTGGATGAGGGGAAAGCAGTGGACGTGTTGTTCCTTGACTTTAGCAAAGCTTTTGACACGGTCTCCCACAGTATTCTTGCCAGCAAGTTAAAGAAGTATGGGCTGGATGAATGGACTATAAGGTGGATAGAAAGTTGGCTAGATTGTCGGGCTCAATGGGTAGTGATCAGTGGCTCCATGTCTAGTTGGCAGCCGGTATCAAGTGGAGTGCCCCAAGGGTCGGTCCTGGGGCCGGTTTTGTTCAATATCTTCATAAATGATCTGGAGGCTGGTGTGGATTGCACCTTCAGCAAGTTTGCAGATGACACTAAACTGGGAGGAGAGGTAGATACGCTGGAGGGTAGGGATAGGATACAGAGGGCCCTAGACAAATTAGAGGATTGGGCCAAAAGAAATCTGATGAGGTTCAACAAGGAACAGTCAGCATGGGTTCACCAAGGGCAAGTCATGCCTGACTAATCTAATTGCCTTCTATGATGAGATAACTGACACCTGACCAAAGGAACCAACGGGGACAAAAGATACTTTCAAATTTGGGGTCGGGGGGAGGCTTTGTTTTGGGTTCTTTGTTTCTGTGTTCATTTGCTCTTGGGACTAAGAGGGACCGGACATCAATCCATGTCCTCCAAACCCTTCTGAACCAGTCTCTCGTATTACAGAAATTGTAAGTACAACCAGGCAAGGCGTATTAGTTTATCTTTGTTTTCTCAACTTGTGAATTTTCCCTTTGCTGGAGGGAGGTTTATCCCTGTTTTGTTGTAACTTTGAAACTAAGGCTAGAGGGGGTTCCTCTGTGTTTTGGGCATCTTTTGTTACCCTGTAAAGTTATCTTC
This sequence comes from Chelonia mydas, assembly GCF_015237465.2. Lineage (NCBI taxonomy): Eukaryota > Metazoa > Chordata > Testudines > Cheloniidae > Chelonia > Chelonia mydas. The sequence continues at coordinate 9,856,426 of NC_057852.1, read as the reverse complement.
CAACCTGATTTTACAGAGGGGATTTTTACCTTTTCTTTTTTTTTAATTAAAATTCTTCTTTTAAGAACTGATTGATTTTTTTTTTAGCGTCCAAAGATCCAGGGGTTTGGGCCCGTGTTCACTTTCTAACCAATTGGTTAGGATATTATTCTCAAGCCTCCCCAGGAAAGGGGGTGTAAGGGCTTGGGGATATTTTGGGGGAACAGGAACTCCAAGCGGTCCTTTCCCTGATTCTTTGTCTAAATCACTTGGTGGTGGCAGCGTACTGTTCAAGGACAAGGTGGAATTTGTGCCTTGGGAAAGTTTTTAACTTAAGCTGGTAAAAATAAGCTTAGGGGGTCTTGCAAGCAGGTCCCCACATCTGTACCCCAGAGTTCAGAGCGGGGAAGGAACCCTGACAGGCCCCTCAGGCAGGTTCACACAAAGCAGTGTGAGTGTGAGGGGTAAGGAACAGGCTGGCCTCCCACATGACATTCAGCCCAGTAATTAGGGTGCTCTCCTGGGATATGGGAGACCCTGGGTTCAAGTCCCCCCTCTGCCTGAGGAGTGGGCTATAAGTCAGGAGGCAGAGCTGCCTCCCCCAGCTTCTTACTCACACAGCATCGGCACATAACGCCAAAGAGGGCTCACGACTGAGAATTTCTAGCTGCGCGAGGTGCCTCCCCCAGCCTGGACTTACGCACCTAGCTGTGTCAGAGGAGTGGGGCTTAGTACACCCATCTCTGGTTGGCTAGCTAAGGCAGGAAGCTGCCTAGTGCACTGGTGTTTGGGAATCACAGTCTAAGGCAGCATTTCTGCATGCGGCCGCCATGGGCTTTTCTTGAGGCCACAGCTCCTGTGCAGCGATAGGAGTGGGGCAAAGAAATGGTCCCTCCCTGAGAGCCACCAGCAATGGTTGGACCCTGCCCCCCTCTGGAGAGACAAATGCTGGAGGAGCAGGCAGCTAGTGAGTTCCCCACCTTCCTGGGGATGTAGAGGGTCAGGCTCCAGTCCTTGGGTGGTGGGCAGCAGGCTCTGGCCACAGCACTCCAACCCCTGGCTGCGGGGTTCACCCCCCATCACCCCTGGCTCCCACTGCCTCCGCCAGCCCATCATGCATCCCTCCCCCCATCCCCCACTTTCCCCTACCGACCTCCCCCTCCAAGGCTTAATTTGTCCCCAGGCTTACCAGGACTGATTAAGTCTGCTGCTGTGAAAAGTGATAGTTGTGTGTTTGTTAATATCACTTTTCACAGCAGCAGACTTACTAGCTCACAAGTCTTTTTTACAAAAGCAACCAAAAACAGCAAAAGAAGCAACCACAACAAAAGACAAGACCTTGCAGAGCACCTTATTTGTGTTTCTGTTCTGTTTAGCTCCAGTAAAGAATAGAGACAACTGTACCTTATTTTTATTATCGAGTCTGCAAAAAGATTCAATAAATTACAATGATTTGCACGTGTATGGGCATATTTATTGTTTTTTTCCTAAAGTTAATTAAGTACTAATTAAGTAAGAGTTGGTGGCCGCACTTCGAGGCCACCAAAAAATATGTTGTGAGAACCCCTGCCTGGTCTAAGGCGCCTGGTTCTCCCCAGTCATTGTCCAGGAATCATAGAATATCAGGGTTGGAAGGGACCTCAGGAGGTCATCTAGTCCAACCCCCTGCAGGACCACTCCCCAATTTTTGGCCCAGATCCCTAAATGGCCCCCTCAAAGATTGAACTCACAACCGTGGGTTTAGCGGGCTAATGCTCAAACCACTGAGCTATCCCTCCCTCCTAAGCCTAAGAGCTGAACTCTGACTTTGTGAATCGCAGTGAGGTGCCTACAAGTTGGGTGCTGTGATGCCCAGTATTGCCATGCCTGACTCAGGCCACCCAGGCATCAGTGCCCAGTTTTAGGCACTCTGTCAAGGCCAGCCTAAGCCCCTCCTGCCCCATTGACACCTCCTACTTGGCTTTGTCCGGCTGTTTGTGTAATACTTTTAACTGAATTGGATTTAGAACTGTTATTCAGAGCCCCAACCACCTCACTGAGGTGGGGATGAAGGCAGGATAGGGCGCACCTTATAGATATTAGCGATACAGATTCTTGACCATCAGATCCAATCAAAATCAAGGCACCGATGTTCTGGGCACTGTCCAGCCACATAAGAGAGAGGCCCTGCCCTGTAGCGTTTGCTATGGAAATAGACCAGACTGCTAAAGGAAGTAGTATTATGCCCACTTTACCAATAGGGAACTGAGGCACAGAGCTTTGCCTGCCGTCACACAAGGAGTCTGTAACAGAGCTAAGAATAGAACCCACCACTCTCAGTTTTAATGCCCTGCTCACATGGTCCTATCGGAGTTGGCTGCTTTTAATTCTTCACTGTGCAAATTAGTCACCAATCAGCCAGCACAGAGGAAGAGGGATTGCAATTTCCTTGCAGGTTCCAAGCTATTCTCCTTAAAGATTTGCAAGCAACAGACACCTGTGATTTATCTATTCAGAAACTGCTTATCCAAGTGCTTGGTTAGAAGAAGTGTGTGTTCTCATGAATTCCAGGACTCTCTTATTCAAGTTTCCACTAGGGAGGGAAAGCAATGAAAAATCCTGGAAAACAGTCAATACATCACTCGAGACAACAATAAACCTGCACTGTAATCTATCTCTTGATCTCTCTGCTTTACACACAGGCAGGGAGTAGGATGTCCAGACGTCCCAGATTGACTGTGACAGTAATGGACTTGTAAAGTCTGCAAGGAAACATAAAAACCCCATTACCATTGTAACCCGGCCCAGTGCCCACCAGGTTGTTCAGCTCTAAGTGTGTATTGACCTCAGCATCCTTTGGTTGGAGAATCACTATGTATTTGCCCGCGGCCAAAATTCCCAAGCTGTTATCTCAATCCTACGTCCATCACCTTTAAGATTAAAGGTCCCTTTACCCTTTCTCTCAAGAGTGCCTTCACTCCACCAGTGTTCCCAGCCTTTCAAATCTGCCAGTTAACTACTTCTTCAAACACTTCTTCTTCTTCTGCCCCATATACATTAAAAAAAAAACTCCCGCAACATGGATAAAGCCACCACCTTATCCTCTTTCATATCCTTCAGGGAGACTCACCTCTGCTGTGAAGTTTACCAAATCCTGCAACCTGACCAGAATTAGGCAGGCATTGATCTGTGACTACTACCTACTACGCAAAACTTGCAGTGTTCACCATTGCGTCATGCCCCTTACTTTTCCATGACATGCCTTTGTTTCATCCACTTGTTATGTCTAGTCATGAACCAAGATTGTAAGTTCTTTGCAGGGAGGAGGGGAGGGAAAGAACAGTCTTTGGGCCAGTTTGTCCAAAAGTGCTCAGCACCCTTAACAAGGGGCCAGTTTTCCAAAGAGTTCAGTTCTTATTTAGTCACTTGCATGAAGTGGCTTGATTTTCAAAGTCCCTAGCAGATGCTACAGTTTTCAGTGGGAGCTGGAATTTTTTTTCGTTATCTGTGCCTAAACAGGAGCTGTTGGGTGCTGACCCCTTTTGAAAACCTGGATCTTAAAGTGTTTCCTCCAGTTTTCCCAATGAACAATCTAAAAATGTCTGTAAAATTGTTTTCCCATAGAAAACTTTGATTTTGCAGAAACTGCTTTTTCCAGTCGAAAGTTCCCAACCAGCTCCGCTGGTTTGTGTTAAATAGTATGACCTCATTGGCTGTATCTGGCCATCAGAAACTCACTTGTAAGATCATCCATGTATTGTGTCCCTTTATTCCTCTTGGGAGATAATGATTTGTTAAGAAAGGAATAAAAATATCCCCTTATTTCCAGGCTGTCATACAGAACACAGGGTTGAACTCCTCCAAGATTTATATAGCCAAAAGAGTTCATATAGGGCCTGATCCAAAGCCCAGTGAAGGACATTTTTGTCCCTCCTCCCATACCAAGCAATTCATTAGTATGTTCAAAACCCACCTCATCATTTGGCTGCTTCCAAAGCACAGGGGCAAGGCAGCTAATGCAGCCAGCAATGGGCGGGGTGGGGAGGTGTCGCACAGTCACAGAGTTTAAGGCTAGAAGCGACCGCCCGATCACCCAGTCTGACCCCCTGCATATCACAGGCTACCCATACACTAACAACCAACAACTGCAATGAGACCAAAGTGAAAGAGACCCGCAGGAGACTCGGTTATTATGTGCCACAGGCAGTGAATAAAAGGGACCAAGGTGCACCGGTCCTTGAGGCCCTCATGATGACCGGGAAATGATTAAATGAGATAATCCTGAGGAGTGATCTGCACCCACCCACTGCAGAGAAGGTGAACTCTTCCCCCCGGTCACTGCCAATCTGACCTCCCTCTCTCCATGCTCTGAAAGGACTGTGCTGGGATAGTAAGTGTGGGAAGTCCTGCAGGTGAGCACAGTCCGTCCGTGCCCCCCATGCCCTCACTAGCACTGTCCTTGCCCCATGCAGCTGTAACATGTGGGAAGTCCTCAGCCCTCAGCGTAAGCCTAACCCTGTTCCCATGGAAATTGGTGGGAGTTTTACCGCTGACTCCAACAGCAGCAGAGTTAGGCCCACCCTGAGCACTTTGGAAAATCCTACCCAGTACTTCCAGGCATGTAAACCATGCACCTCCGACCCCCACCCCAGCGCTGATCAGGCTGTAAAAGCCTGGAATTGGCCACAGAGCAATCACTGCAGCAAGCGTGGCCACAGTCGAATTAGTCTCGCTAATCCACATGAAAGTCCTTTTATTAAAACAAAATCAAATCTTGTAATTTTGTTTTGCTCAGCCCCCCCGACTGGCTTCGTTTTAAAGGGGCATGAGTATTCGATCTTAGAATGTTTAGTATTACAAAACAGCCTGGATGAAGGCAACATTCTGGTAGCGGGAGTGGGTCCCAAACCTACATAACGCTCTCCCAGTACAGATAGGACAGATTCCCCAGCTGGTGTAAATCAGCACTGTGTCCTTTAAGTCAATGGGCCAGATCCCTCGCTGCAGTAAATTGCCGCAGTTATTCCATTTTACATCAGCTGTGGCCTGGAAGTTGGAACAACAGAAACAGATTCCCTTTGATTTTTCCAAACAGGCAAATCGCCGAAGGGGATAAAGACCCATATTCCTACTTTGGCCATTAAAATAACATCTAGAGGGTGAGGAGCTGATCCTTCCATCAAATGCTTATTGCTCCTCTGCTACAAATGGGGTTTACCCCACTCAAATAACTGATTCTAAGGCAGATGTTGCAAGAAACCTAGCAAGCTAGCCAGCTATGTATATACTTACATGGTTCCCATCCGTGGGGAATCTGAGCACCTCATTATCCCCAAAATAGCTGTGTTAAGTGATGAAGCTGTGTTGCTCTTGGGAACTACCATTCCATGGCACATCTGCTGTCCACCCTCTTTTATTATAACGTATAAAGATGAAGGATCAGGTTTGCAGAAGAGCTCAGCACCCAGAAGTTCCCCAGTGTTCCTAGCTTGACCTGCCCTCCCCACAGGGGAATGAAAGGGCATGAGATTCTCTACTGTCATGCTAGGGCTGGTCAAAACACATCCACCAACCTTCGTTTTTGACAGGTATTTGGGGTTTCCATTAAACAGAACTGTTCACAGAAAATGTCTGATTTCCTTGGGGGAGTGGAAGGGAAATCAATTTTTTGTTTGAAAACTGAAAATTGAAAATCTTCAGCCAAAACTGGAAGCTCATCAGTTTTGGACCAAACAATGTGTGTGTAGGGCCAGGGGAACATGGGGGAAACCCGGGGGGACGGACGGCAGTTTTTGGCTGAAAATTTACTGGTTTTGGTTGCTGAAAAAAAAAATTGTTTTTTGGTGTGGGGGATTTTAAAAAAAGGGTCAAAGTTTCCCGCTTGGGGGGGGGTGGGGAAGAACTGACCAGTGCTAGGTAACACGGGGGGGAGGGATAGCTCAGTGGTTTGAGCATTGGCCTGCTAAACCCAGGATTGTGAGTTCAATCCTTGAGGAGGCCATTTAGGGATCTGGGGCAAAAATTGGGGATTGGTCCTGCTTTGAGCAGGGGGTTGGACTAGAGGACCTCCTGAGGTCCCTTCCAACCCCGATATTCTAGGATTCTGTGAACACCCTTGCATAGGCTCTTCTAAATTTCTGCCAGGCAGCTACTCCCACAGAGAGAGGTAGGTGGGCAGGGAATGGATGGAGCTTTGATTCCCACCCCCGCCGATGCTGTGGCTCCGAGGGGGAAGCTGCTGCTGCTCGGTGAGGGGACTGTTGGACTAGGCCTCCTGCTCTGTTCCTGGGGCAGTAAAGCTACACAGCACCCTTTGTGCAGCACTAGAAGAAAGGTGACATGCAAGCTTGTGGGGATGGGCAGGGGGAACTGGAGCACCCCCCCGTCTGACTCTCCTCAGCACACGTGCCTATGCATCCCTCTGGCCTTTCCCCAGCCCTCCAAGTGTTTCTTGCAACTCAGCTCCAGGCTGACTCTGCAATTAGCAGTGTTAGTGCAATAATGTGTCACCAAAACACATCATGCAGTGAGCACAGTAATCATAAAGATATTATATTTCGCCTTGCCTTACAAGTGCTATTAAATCTTCACAAGATACATTTCTCTGACTCAGGGTAACCACAAAATACACTATTTAAATTGCAAATTGCACCCTTTTACAGCATTTGAAAGCCTGAACCTTGCACACACTACATTATTTCCATCTAATTGCCAAAGAGATTAAAGTATTTAAAAATAAATTTTCTCGAGAACCTTTCCCATTAGGATTAGCTGGAAATGAACTATCACCAAACGAATAGATCTCCTCTATCATTAAAATGTGAGATCAATACAATGAAGATTAATATCTTACCAGTGTTGAATTATCTTTTTCATGTCTCCCCATTAGAAGCTATTCCAAACAGAGAATATGGATGTTTCCTTCTCACTATACAGAGGACTCCAGAATCGCTAAATGCATTAGGTGAAATCAGAAGGTGATTGTATTTTCCCCTGTCTCTGAATGAAAGGGCTTGTGCAATAAACGGAGGTGAATCATGAGAACGGCTTGGTATGCAGTCAGATAAGGTTGTAGGATTAAAAAAAGGGAGGGAAAATTTCAGTTTTCCCTTGTTTTTTGGCATTCACATTTTTCATCATTTCGAAGAAATGTTGACCAGTTCTGTAATGTCTTGAAAAAACAGAGGAAAAAAATCATGCCAGTTTTGTAAAAACAAATTCACGTTTTCACCCCCAAATTTTGACATTTCTAAAAATATCAAGATATAAAAAAATCCCAAACGGTTCGAGCTGGGAGTTGTCAACTTGTGTACATCCCCTGCCATGAATGAGGCACGAGAGAGAGAGGAGATTGTTGGGCTGCTAAGTGGTGGCCAAAAAGACTACAGCAGATGGAACCAGTTATCAGAGTTCTCTGGCTGGAGCCACCTGTCTGTCTCAAACCGGTTTCATGCTATTGACTTCTACAGAGCTACTCACTCTTGATTCAGAGAGACTGGGCGAGCATCCAGCTCATCACTCCAGGTGGGTCTCAAACTCAGGACTTGTGGTATGTAAAACATACCTAAAGGTCAGTCCCCTCTGGCCCGTCCAAAGGAACCATACTAAGTCTGATACATTGCAGGTCTTACAGGTGAAGAAAGGGTGTTGATCCCATGAATTGCTGGGTATCAAAGAAACTAAGCAGGGAGGTTAACATGAAATTTTCTAAGGCCAAGCTTGCTGAAGAAAAACTTGACCATAGTTAGGCTGCTGGTGTGGAGATACCTCTGCCTATCATGCTGACCAATATTGTCTCATTGTTTGATTGTATTCCCTCATTCCTTTCGTTGTCTCTTGCTTTATACTTAGATTGTGAGCCCTTGGGGCTGGGACCATCTTTTTGTTCTGTGTTTGTACAGCACCTAACACAATGGGGTCCTGGCCCATAGCTAGGGCTCCTAGCTACAATAATACAATACAAATAATAAATCATGGGCATCTAGTCCAAGAAAACACTCAGTAGGGTCCAAGGCAAGTTCATAAAGTGTGCTCTGAAGAGGAGAGATGTCTCAGGACTTTGGATGCCTTGTCCTTCAAACGGGAAGCAGGAACCCAGGACGAATGCTGCTTTGCCACATGCAACTAGAACATTTATAAGGTCCTTTCTGCTTATTTAGGGAGGCCCTGTGACCCTGGCTGAGTATCTGCACAGCAGACTAGAGGGGTGCAAAGCACCCTATTGCTCCCTGGAATGGGTGACTGCCCAGAAGGTGGGTGGGGAGTGGCCAGAGATTTGACTCTGCCCCCCACCCCCACCCCACAACATGCTGGCTACTGAGGCTGGGAACAAAGGAAGGCAATCTGTGCCTATTATAGTCCTGTACCTTGCATAATGACAGGTTTCAGAGTAGCAGCCGTGTTAGTCTGTATTCGCAAAAAGAAAAGGAGGACTTATGGCACCTTAGAGACTAACAAATTTATTTGAGCATAAGCTTTCGTGAGCTACAGCTCACTTCATCGGATGCACCTTAGAGACTAACAAATGTATTTGAGCATAAGCTTTCGTGAGCTACAGCTCACTTCATCGGATGCATACACTGCAACTGAATGCATCCGATGAAGTGAGCTGTAGCTCACGAAAGCTTATGTTCAAATAAATTTGTTAGTCTCTAAGGTGCCACAAGTACTCCTTTTCTTATTATAGTCCTGGTGCACTACGCTTACCCCGGGAGCAAGAGTGGAACAGGGTGTGGTTCCCTGAGTCACAATCTGGTCCCTGCTCTGCTCCTGGGGCAGCTCTGCTATGGACTGCCCCTTAACTCAGGGCTTTTGGCAAAACCACAGTTGAGCCCTTCATGGGCATCCAGTAATATAAGTGCACAGACAGGAAACTGGCTCAGACCTTCTCCCTTGATCCCCCTCCACCTGCCCTCCAGCAAACAAAAAACCTTGATCATTTTCTTATTCTGCAGTCATTCATTACTGGACAGCAGCATAGAAAAAGTCAGGGCATCACTGAATAAAACAGCTCGTTGCTTTTCTATTGGGCAAGTGGGGGTTGGTTCCAAAAGTCGGGCCCTGGGTGCCTGCCTGTTCTTTAGAGAAGGCTTATTATAAAAGCGAGTCACCCGTAAAGAAAATCCACTGTCCAAACACCAGCTGCGCACTTCCTAACCAAAACTGAATCCATGAATCCATGAATTGAACACCTCTCACCTACCTTTTTCCCTTCTCTGACGAAGTCACAACTAATAAGCTTCTTGCTGCGATCCCAACGCCTGGTGAAAGATCAAAGGCAAATCCCTTCAAGAGGATGCAGCTTGGTATAAAGGACCTTCTAATAATGAATTGACACTGAAAATGTAAAGCTTTCGTTCCCTGCAGGGTGACCACTGGAAGGAAGCAGTCATGTGTTCTCTAAATGTTAAAGCCATTCCCTTTTGTTCAGAGACATGGTCTCACCAGAGCGGCGAGGCAACTGGAAAATGAGGTTTCCTCATAGTCCAAATATAACAAACAATGAGGGTGTCCCATTAGCTCGAAAACTCAGCCAGCAGCACAAGATAAGTGATGTTGGAGCACTGGGAAAGTCAGTGGTGTTCAAACAGTCCCCAGAATGCTTAGCGGTCATTATTCCCGAAGTAGGTAGCTGCAACAGCTCCTTTCTATCGCTAATATAATCATGATGCCTCGCATTTATAGAGCTCCTTTCATGTAGAAGGACTGCAGAGCCAGGTGCTTTTCCAGAATGCAACAGAGCCGGCTAAGCCAGGAGATAGCTGGAGAGGTGAGAGAAAGAAATCAAGGGGAAATACAGACAGGTGAATGATTATTGTTATAACAATAAGGAGAAAATCTGGGGAGGCCACATTCTCCTTTTCTTCATGTGCCAGTCTCTCCCCTTCAATGCGGAGGTGAATGTGCGTGGCCGGTCAGAATATCTCCCAACTCAACCGAAATGTGACTCTACCCTAGTCAGGCTGGAGGGAAAAAAATCATTCTGAGCACTTGTTCACACGCATGTTTGCACCAATGTTTGCTGCACTGAGGTAGCCAGGCTGAGGCGAGCCCCGGGGTAGATTCACTGCACTGGTGTAAGATCAGGTTGGTACTGGTGCTGGTTACCGTGGCAAGTCAAGTCACATTTTGCAGCAGTGCAATGTGCCCACATCGGGGCATAGCTCAGATCAGCATAGTTACACCAGTGCACATTTCCCTAGTTTAGAGAGTTCCGGTTGGGTTTTCTGGCAATCAGACCTGGTTGCCTCAATTGTCTGCTATCTCATCCTACCACGTCATTGAAAATGAACTGTTACGGCCGCTGTGATTGTGCGACTGGCATCCGGGACAAAGAGCAGCTGTAACTTGTGCCATCGGTGTAAGATCCCTCAGTGACTTTATGCCATTGGAGGATAAGGGTACCACAACCTGCCGAATCACTTGAACCACCTTGCTTTCCCCATGGAGGTCAGCTAAGCGCTAACGAGCCCTGCCGCTGCTTAATTGTGATCACAGCCCAAGACAGCATAGCTACCAAAATTAGAGTGGCTTAGAATGAATGAGACTTACAAGTCAGGGACTTCCCACTGCAAATGTGTGTTTTTCAACCCGCTCTGCCCTTCTAGCAAGTGACTAGAATCCCTTTTATTTTTAGTATAGGCAATCACAGCACCATGTTGCTCACACGGTTTAAAAAATCCCTCCCCTTAGGTGAGCAAGGCTCTTGTTTCTTTGCATCCCAGCTCCGTATTGCCTGACTGATATGCTCTGTATTGAAGCACAGGGCTGTGAAATTCAGCATGTTTTCTTTGCTTCAGGTTTGCCTTGGGGGGTTGTTTTATTTGTATGATGGAAGGGTTGACCCACCCCTCCACTCGTCCATGAGGTCTGTCCAAATATTGCTTCTCCTTGTGGCTTTCTGAAACCTTGTGGTTTCCTCTTTCAGCGCCTTGCACATAGCAGGGATTGTTCTGTGGTTGTAAAGCACCTAATTTGCAGAAGGAGGCTGTTGTGATTAGTGGTGTGAACTTTGAGCTGGGGCTCAGCAGACTTTGGTTGTAAGCCCAGCTGTGCCACTCGTTTGCTGGGTGACCTGGCATCAATAACTGCTGCAAGCTGGATTCATCCATGTGCCAGGAGAGGGACCGAGGAAAGGTGGCATGTTCCTCTCCTATTTTGGGGGTTGGTTTGATCCACTGCAGCCCTGAGGGCTCCCTTGTTCCTTAGGGGCCTTGAGGAAACCAAGGTGCAGCAATGCCCTGGCTGTGTCTCCTCCTGGCTCAACACAGTCTGTCAGTGGCATGAGTCCTGTCCTGGAGGGTGCAAAGTGGCTGCGGCACAGATGAATTCGCTGAAATCTCTGCAGTTATCTATAAAAGTAGGATAACGGCGCTTTCTTGGGTTTGTAAGGTACATTGAGGTCTATGGATGAAATTGCTACATGCACGTAAAGTCTCACTGATAATACTCTGCTTCAGCAAGGCATCTCAGCTGTTGCTCTGCACCATTCTAAGCGCCACTTTTAGGCTTTGAAGTCCGAAGTAAGAAAGCAGATTGAGGCTATGTCTACACTGCAGTTTATGTGGCATAATTTACGTTGCTCAGGGGTGGGATTAAACCACACCCCAAAGCGACATAAAATGACGCCAGCACAAGTGCTCGTGTCCACGTTGTGGTGGCGGGAGAGCTGCTCCTGCCGATATAGCTTCTGCCACTCACAGAGGTGGTTTTTTATGCCAACGGGAGAGCGCTCTCTCCAGTCGGCGTAGAGCGTCTTCACCACACACACTGCCCCGGCACAGCTGTGCCGCTGCACGTACAGACATGACCTTAGCTGATTTCCTTTGGTGAGCAGGCTGAGCCCATGTGACTCTCACCCTCTCTGAACGAAGCCCTGTCAAATTACTTTCACCCACTACAGGTCATCATCACTAATGAAGCCTCTTATTCCACTAACTGCTCTGTCCACAGGTCACATTTAGCATACATGCCATCATCCCTTGAGTAATGTTACCTACCTATGCCAAATGCATCATGGGGTGGATAGCTCAGTGGTTTGAGCATTGGCCTGCTAAACCCAGGGTTGTGAGTTCAATCCCTGAGGGGGCCATTTAGGAATCTGGGGCAAAAAAAAAAAAAGTGGGGATGGTCCTGCTCTGAGCAGGGGGTTGGACTAGATGACCTCCTGAGGTCCCTTCCAACCCTGGTCTTCTATGATTCTAAAGGGCTCAAAAATGGCTTATTTTCCCCATGAAAAAAATATTGGATGAAAAGCATTTTCTTTTGAACTTTTTATCTTTCACGGCAAAATTTCAAAACAAAATGAATTTTTTCATTATAATTTGTTAGAATTGAAGGGTTTGTTCAGATTTTTTTAAACCCTAACATTTGCCGGGGGTGGGGGGTGGGGGGGGGTTCAAAACCAAACAAGTGGAAAATTGAGTTTGAAACCCAACAAATTTTATTTTGCTTCAAAAATTTCCCGTTGAACAACAACAACAAAAATCAAAACAATTAATTGAAACTGCCTTTTTTTCTTGGACAAAAAATTCATTTTTGCCAAAACCATTTTTCAGTGGGAAAATGTTTCACTTGAAAATTTGTGACCAATTCTAATGCCATGTAAAATACATAGCCCAGAAGGGACCATTGTAATAATCTAGTCTGGTGTCCTGCTTAACACAGGCCGGAGAACTTCCCTGAATTAATTCCTGGGTATGAGCTAGCAAGCTCTCCCTTCCGCGTTCCCACGGCAGGTATTTGGGAATGCTAGGGTTCTGTGACACTGCTTCACTCGTGTAGTGTGTGGATAGTTGGAGAGGAAGAGAGAGTGAGATAGTGGTTATTTAATCATGCTGAGTAGTTGATGTTAAACTGACACATTTCTATGATATAAATATTTTAAATTAAAGTACCATTACTTAATAGTAATGCACATGCCTGAGCACATTCAATTATGTGCTAAACAGCCTTTCCCTCTTCTTCCATACTGGTGCTTAGAGGATTACTGGAGCTATGTATCAAACAGTCATTCATATTTTTGTGCCGGGCTCCAATAACAGGTTATGCTTACAGAACACAAGAGGTGGTAATAGTTTTATTCAGCCAGGTCTGAATACTCTCTTAATAGCTGTGCAATAGGCTTAGCTAGGCTGACAAAGTGGCCCCTTTTCATGTCTGTTCAATTAGAGATAATCGTTGAAGGCATTAATCACACACATTTTCAACAAAACTTTCCTCGGCTAAAGACACCCTGCAAATGATGTGGTCCAATGCACATCCGCCTATTGGCGTTGCTCTGCCTCGGGGGTGCCTGATCTGAAAGACAGGATACAATCAGACCTGAGACAATGAGTGGATTTTCATATTTAATGGGGTGGGTTTTCAGGTTGGCACAGCAAACTCAATGGCACTGACCTTTGTCTGACCTTGCATTTTCCCCTCACCCCTGCAACTGGTGGCGGGGTGGGGGTGGGGGGGTGGTTGAGGGCTTCCTCCCAGGAATCTTGGAAGCATGCCTGACAGTAAAAATAAGAACACAATGGGGCTTTTCTCAGCTGCCCTATTCATTACAAAGTAGATTAGATGGTTATAACTGATGTGGAATCGTCCCTCGCTATTGATTCATCCCTGGCTCTTGGGACTGTATTTTTTTGTACTGTTGAATGAATTTGAACCTGGAGTTTATTTAAGCCAGTCAGCAAAGTTTGGGTGATTAGCACTTGTAAACACATGGGCAACCAAAAGCCAAGGAACAGTTCCACCTTCAAGCTCCAAAAGGGAGGCAATGAGACCTAGACTGTCATTTTCAAATGAGCCTAAGGGAGTTAGGATCCTCAATTTCATTGAATTCCAATGGGATTTGATTTCCTATTTCCCTTAGACTTCTTTGAGAATCCTACCCTAGTGGTTAGATGAGGGGACTGCGAGCCAGGGCAGAAGCCAGAGTTTTGTGTTCGATGCTCACCTTGGGCAGTACACTCAAGCCAAAATTTTCAGAAAAAATTCCCCTCATTGTGACTGCCTCTCCTTTTGGGTGCTCAGCTTTGGGACAGCTTTCAGAAGCACGGAGCAAAATCAGCCAGAGGTGTCTCATGTTGGGCATCCAAGAATACAGGGAGCGGACAGATTAAAAATTCAAGCCATAGCCTTTCAACCACTCCGTTTACCCCACTGATAAAGCGAAGAGTATTATAATACAGGGGAGAAATTATAATGTACTTTGATGTGCTGAATAAGACCCTGATCCAAAGCCAGTGTAAGCAATCCTATTGACTTCAACCTGTTTTGGATCAGGCCCTAACTGCAAGGCATTACAAGTCTTCAGCAGATGACCATCACTATCCTGAAAGCCATGATTGTTACAGTGTCACACTAGCTATTGGTACTTCTGTGAGTGGTCAAAAAATACACGGGTAACCCTTCCACAACCCACATTTCCACTGTATTCACAGGGAGAACGGGGTGAGATACAGCTGGTTGACAGCGGATGAACAAATCAGATGTCTAGGACCTGATCCAAAGCCCTATGCAGTCAATGGAAAGACTCCCATTGGCTTCAATGGGCTTTGGCTCAGGTCCTCAAGTGACAATTTCCATTGGCGGCTCAAAGCACTTGATAACTAATTCCCCTTGCTGGTTGCTATAGAAAGGATCCTTGGAAGGGTATTCGCGTAACTGCAGAGGAGATAATCATTGTCGCTAGGTTAATGGTGGATGCCACCACTCAGTTTGCTGTGGATCTTCAGAAATCTTCTAAGCGTCCAAGCATCCTTTTAAAGGATAGGAAAAGCCACTGGAATTTATATATTGCACTTATCATTTACTCAGGACAAAGCTGTTTTGTCTAGTATTGTACAACAGTTGACACTAGGCAACAACCAGAAAACATCCTGAAGATAAGACGGGAGTAGGAGAAAGAAATGGGCAACTTCCACTGAAATCCTTGGGGACTTCCTGAAAGTTTCTCTGTAGTCAGATGAAATCTGACAGAATAACGCCGAACGTGACCTTAAATTGGGAAAGCATTTGTTACAGGCTGTCACCCATCGCATAAGAAATCATAAACACTGTGTGCCAAACAGGAACAGTCACAGCGCTTATGACTGCATAGCAAGGTTGCAGTTGTATCCCCTATTACCTCCTGTCATTAGGACAGACCCTCATGAATTACAGAGTCTTTTTTCCTTCCTTACCCCTACAGTAGTAACATGGTTTGCTAAGTACATTGTCATAGCAAAAAATGTTTGCTCTTCTCTTGGTTTTTAAACAGTTATTACAGCAGGCAACAGTTAAGGCTACAAAACCTCAGTGTTGTCAGCTCTCATGAATTTACAGCTGCTAGTCATGATATTTGGAGTTTTCTTAAAGTCCCAGCTCCTGGATTCCAGTGATTAGGGGAGAATCTCAGCTTCCTTACAAAATAAAATAACCTTAGGTTTGCAGGCCTTTTGACTGCAAAGAAAAGATTGAAAACATGACCCAAGTGTAACCTAGATGCTAAAAAAAAAAATCCAGAAGGTAAATTAAAACCGGATAATATATTATTTTTCAAAAATTTCATGATATCAGGGTTTTCGATTCATGATATTTCAAACAGCTATAATCTTACAGGTGTTACTATTGTTTTCAGGTGTTCACAGAATTGGGAAACATTCCCCTATTTTACTGCAGTTTTACATGGTGAAAAATTTTTGGACAGTAAGCTCTTTGGGCTAGAGACTATCTTTTTGTGCTGTGTGGGGTCCAGGTCCATGAATGGAGCTTGTAGACTTTATGGTAGTAATTTTTTTTTATCAAGGGGTGATGAAAACACTTCTCCCATTAGTAAAGAGCTTCTTGCAACTTTTGCTGAATAGTGATACACAGAAAATGGCTGAGGTCTGAAGATTGCCAGGTGGCTGGAAGACAGCCCTTACTCACGACTGATGCGTGGACAGGTTCTGGCTGAAAATGGTTTTGTTTAGATAAAGTTACAAACAGAGGCGAGTCTCTTTGCTCTCCAACCTGGGGAAGGGGCTGTGTGTTGCTGCATTGTAGCAACCTGCATGGAACTAGCATGGAGAGAGAAGCACAGGTTGCAAGAGGGAAACTTTTGGGGGAGGCAACGATCATCAGCCTGTGCGCACGTGGTTGGAATGCCAGCCGCAGTTGCAGTGTCTCTGTAAAGAGTTCTCATAGGCCACATCTACACTGCACATCACTTGCAGTGATGTGTCGGGCATGTGTAGCTGCACACCTCAGTGAAAAGCAGGCTGCATCCACACCGTGGTGTGTAGCTGCGTGTCAGTGAATGCCTCCCCCTGCCAGAGCCTTTCGCTGTTGCTAGGAAAGACTCTGGCGGGGGCAGAGGGGAGGGGAGCTTCCGGAGCCTTACCCTGCTGCCTCAACCTTTCCCTGCGGTGGGGAAACACTCCAGCGCAGGTGTAAATAGCAGTGTAGCTGGGGAAAGCACCATGTAAGGGATACACCCAGATACATACCCCAGGGTTCAGGCCTGTCTTTACTCTACTCTACACTGCTATTTATACGCGTGCTGGGAAGGGAGGCGGGTATGTACTCTGTGCGCTGCTGAAAGACACGTGCCATGTGGACTCACCTTTCCTAAAGAGCCAGTTTCATTTTTGAAACCTGGAGACCTCATGCTACTACCCAGCCTGTGGCATAGGAAGCATGCATTGCCTATGGAGCAGGGACTCCCACACCAGCCCCCGTTTCCCCCCTTTACTCCAGGAGGGGAAGGAGAAGAGATCTGCACCAGCAAAATGGCTGGAGCATTCTACCTTCCTTTGCTGTACCAGCTCAGCTGTGCCGGCGAGTGCGTTGCAGGAGGTGGAGGGGCACCCACTCTCCACCTGCATGGGAGGGGAAGCGGCAAGCTAGGGGTGTCTACACTCCCACCCCAGGCAGGTTCTTGTGACAGCAGCAGTCCATGCAGAGGACTGAGTCCTCCAGCTCATCCTAAAGGAGTGACAATAGAACCTTTATCCAGCCCCACACCATCATGTATTTGGCACGTTACATATTAACTATTTGAAAAGCTTTATGGACAGGCCCAAGGCCCAGATTTAAAACTTTTTTAAAGCCAGGGACCACATGCAAGAGTATCTGTCTAGGAGATTTTGACACATCTCTTCCATTAAACTCATAGAGACACTAAGGCCAGAAGGGAGCAGCATGGACATCTAGTCTGACCTCCTGCACATCGCAGGCCACAGAAGAATCTCACCCACCCACTCCTGTAATAGACTCCTAACCTCTGGCTGAGTTATTGAGGTCCTCAAATCATGATATAAAGACTTCAAGTTACAGAGAATCCACTAAAAGAAAAGGAGTACTTGTGGCACCTTAGAGACTAACAAATTTGAGCATAAGCTTTCGTGAGCTACAGCTCACTACAGACTAACACGGCTGCTACTCTGAAACCAGAGAATCCACTGTTTACTCTAGTTTAAGCTAGCAAGTGGCCTTTTTCACCAAACAAACTTGATCCAAGAAAACATATTACCTTAACCATCTTTTCTCTCTAAACTGAAACACGGACTTATTCAGAATTTTGTCTTTCGACATGAACAATTTGGTGAAACTAACACAAATTCATTAAACGTTTTGGTGTCACTGAATCTGCATTTTTTGTTGAAAAATTCTACCCAGCTCTATTGTGAAGTAGTTCGTAACAGCCACTGTTGGAGATGGGATATTGGGTTAGGTGGACCACACGTTCTTTTGACAGAGTGGGTTTATAGGGTACTTTAAAAGCTTTTGGGATTTGTAAAAGCAGATCAACTTTTGATTCAAGTATTCCTGACAATGAAGATAATTTGTTAGGGAGATTAATCCTTTCTCAGCTTTCTAACAACTTCAAATCAGATGGCTGGATGGGTTTTCAGTTGTCTGCTTGCTTCTTCCTAAAAGGGTTATCCTTTATCAAGACTCCAGTAAGACTTGTTGAGCTTTCGTGCTGCAAAGAAAAATCAGATATTTTTTCTTCTATGTTTTAATAGGCTCTTCTACAGAAGCCTTCTTAGTACTAAATGTCCGTCTCACTTTCAGTGATTCAAAACACAACACGAAACTCTATAGTGAAAGGCTATTAGAGGGACTTAGATATAACAGAACAGAGAATTTATCTACGGACTCTTCTACATTCATTGCTGTTATGGCCCAAGGAGAATTCAAGAGGCTGGATGAACTGAATAGCAAAGGGGGGTAGGAAGAAGAGAAACAGAATTTTTGTCCAGTGCGTCAAATGAAAGATTTCATTTCAATGTGGAGCACTTTTTAAAATATTTTGCATTATTTTAAAATAAAATTGAAGGACATTTCCAGATAAAAATGTTGTTTTCAACAAACATTGAAATGTTTAATCTTGAAACTGTCAAAATGAAGTGCTTTGACTTTTCCAGATGTCCCCCCTTCCCCCACAACATGAACAAATTTGGCAAAAGACAGGAATTCACAAAATGTTTCAGGATTGCCAAATCTGTGTTTTTCCCCAAAAAAGATTTGGACCAAAATTGTCTACACATCTCTACTCAGCACCCAGGTAGTTGAGAACAGTGCAGAAATCTCCTGCCATCCTCCCCATTGAGTACAATGATTAAGGACTTTTGAAAAAAAATCTAGCCTTTTATATGAAAATAGTTAATCATGTTGGCTATAAATAAGCTTAAAACTTGCAGGATAAAAATAGAATAAAATGTACACACTGTTCTCCCCAGCTACCAATTGCCCAATGTACCCTGTGCTCTGTGCACCTACACGTTAGTCCAATTGCTATTCTGGGGAGGACGACTCTTCGGTGGTTTGTATTTTACATTGACAAGCACATCAACAATCAAAATAAATTGATCAGAGTACGTAATGCAAAAAATGATCCGGCCATGGTTTTCCAGAAGTGACTAGTGATTTGGGGTGTCCAACTTGACAACTTGGATGGGTCCGATTTGCAGAGGCTGGATGCTCAGTCCTTTCTGAAAATCAAGCCCTTTTTAAAAGTGTCGCAAGTTGCACACCCCGAAATTAAGGTTTCTAAATTCATGCCACTTTTGAAAATCTTGGCAATTTTTGCGGAATGAAATTCAGCTGGCAGCTGGAAAAGTAGCCCCTAACCTTGTGTCAGTCAATGCTGTTGCCATGAGTTGTGAGTACACCTGTGACTGACTTTTGGAATAAACTCGGAAGCTAGTTCCATCCCTTTCTCCCCTGCAAAAGGAACTTTCCTTAATCATCATGTAGAAGCAGTGATTTCCCTCTGCAGTACATTTGCAGAAAATACACTTGTTTAATTAAGCTTTCTGGCTGTGAGCCCTCTGTTCATTCATTTTAATAGACAGATATACAAGTACAGTGTCTGCCGGTATTACGTTACATGTCAGCAGGTTGTTGACTTCTTAACCAGACTATCAGTTGCAGTGGGTTTAGCAAGGGGCTAGTCAGGCCAAGTTAAAGGTGGCAAATCCAGTCTGTCTTTAGATCATGTGACGACAGCCTCATGTTTTTATTGAGCTGGGGAATAAAGCCACAGTAGTTTTCCCCTGAAGGGATGCCCTCATGCATAGGACTGGAGGAGACTTCAGATTACATCTGTAGAAAGAAAATCCTAGCTCTCCACTCCAGTAACCCTTAACACCAACAAGCCATCTCACTTATCCCGGCCTTAATATTCACTGCATCGAGCTGTGAGAAATAGATAAACAGCAGTAGCTGAACGCTCCTCCCAAAGAATGCAAGTGAAAAAATCAATATTGCCACCTACACCATCATTAGGTTTCAGAGTTAACAGTTTCATTGGAACTGTTCTTTTCAAGTTGTCTATAGGCTCAGTTATTATATTACTGTATCACCTACTGTACTAGGAGTCCTACAAACCCAGCAAGAAATCATCCCTACCACAAAGAGTTCACAATAGCACACAAGACAAAAGCATGAAGTGACTTGCCCAAAGTCACACACAGCAGATCAATAGCAGAGCAAGGAGTAGAAGCCAGTGTTACATTCACTGGACCACATGGCCTCTCAGGAAGACACTCCTGCTTTGGTACCATACCAAGACCAGACTGCCTCTACAACTTATTTTAATTCTATTTTATTCTTAAATATTAATGAAGTTCTCTCTTCCCCTTTTCACTAAAGTACAAAAAGAAGATTTGTTTTTCTCTCTTTTTAACTTCAAGAACTGTTTGGGGGGAAAAAGTTGCCTAGTTGTGATCCCATTATTTAGGTCTCTGAATCAGGCTATAACCCAGCTCTCACTTAGACTGTAAGGTCTATGGGGCAGAGACCATCTTTGTTTTGCATTTGTACAGCACCTAGCACAATGGGATCCTGGTCCATGACTGGGGAGTCTAGATGCTATAGCAACATAAATAACAACCATGGGCTTCTAAGGCAAGAAACACTCAGCAGGGTCAAAGACGAGTGAATAAAGCATACGCTGAAGAGTAGTTTTGAATCAGTCTGAGTCCTTCATGCAGTGACTGTACGCTTCTGTTGTCAATCATTTAAGCATGTCCCACTCAGCCATCATCCCCCGCAGTCGTGTCTCAATAGTCCAAGAATATAAACAAAAAGCTTCAATTACCCTAGTCAGTGCTAATGTCATAGAGGAATTAACACCAATGGCCAAGTTTTTCTGTTTGTTTGTTTTAAGTCTAGGCCTCTTATCTCACTGGTCTTTGATCTGATCTAAGAGCCAGGCGGGCACTCATCACATTTACTATTCAATACTGGAAAATTGCCACTCTCTCATTCATTTAATGGTGACAATTAGCAATCACACAGTAGCCATACAGGAGGAAAAAGAAACATAATTGCTCCATAATGCCGCAGAGAGAGACAAAGAGGATAATTAGCATGATAACATGGGTTCTGAGTATCTGAGAGAACCTGATTGGTCACTAAGCATCCCAAGCCATGCCATTGTCAGACAGCAATCCACACGATAGTCCTTTGTGTATGAAATGCCAAAGAAACGTATTATTATTTGTATCACACAGAGACCTCAACCAGGATATTGCATTCACTGTGTTAGAATCATGCAGAACAGGAGCCAGCCCCTGTCCGCCAAGAGGTCACACTCTAAAGAAACATAGGAAGCATTATCCCTCCTGTTTTGCAAATGGGAAACTGAGGGACAGAATGAGTAAGCAACTTGCCTAAGTCATAGAGAAAGCCTCTAGCAGGGATGAGGAATGAATCCAGATCTCTGGGTACTTTAAATCTGCCCTAAGAGAAAGAGAGAAAAGGTGGGGGAAGTCATATCTTTTATTGAACCAACTCCTGCTGGTGACAGAGGCAAGCTCTTCTTCAGGTCTGGGAAAGTTACTCTCAGCCTCACAGCAAATGCAAGGATGAACAGATAGTTTAGCATAAGTAGTTAGCACATGTTGTAAGGGACCATTAAAGGCAGAGTGGCCCGTTAACATCTCTGCAGTCACAGGACAAAAGGAGGTGGTTAGTGGGTTACAGTTTGTTGTAATAAGCCAAAAATCCAGTGTTTCTGTTCAGTCCATGATTGCTGGTGTCTCACCCACCTAGTCTCTCTAATATCCTGGGGCCATGACTAAACTACAGAGTTAAGTGGACGATCATAAAACGCTGTAATTACATTGCTTGTAAATGTTTGCACAGCACTCCTTATGTCTGTGGAGCACGTCCACAGTTGGTGCTCTTGCACCGACAGAGAGCAGTGCACCGTGGGTAGTTATCCCATTGTGCATATCGCCATCTTCTCCCGCTAGGAGCTTTGGGAATGGATCGCAGTGCATCATGGGGGCGGAATCAGCTCCACCATTGCATCGACTAAGTATCCTTCACCCACTGTAGGTGTAATTCTAGCAAGGAAAAGGAGCAACCAGGTGTTTCTGGCAAGATCAGGCAGCCTGTCCTGTTTGTTGCTCATAGTTCCATTAGGCTGTAGGGGTGGTGGGTTTTTATTTGTTTGTTTTTTACTGTTACTATTTCTTCTGTAATTTTTATTAGGGAAAGCTTGAAAACATGACCTAACCGTAGCCTAAAAGCTCAAAACAGATGGTGAATTTCTCTTCCCCCCCACCCCACCCCCAAAAATCTCAATTTATAAGCCACTCTCAATTTTGAGGGTCCTGAGTAATGATTTTTCAAACAGTTTGCATTATAACAATCTTCCGATTCTAACTACTGCTTTCAGATGTTCACAACTTTGGAAAACATTCCTGTTTACTCAAAAAGAACAGGAGTACTTGTGGCACCTTAGAGACTAACAAATTTATTTGAGCATAAGCTTTCGCGAGCTACATAAATCCGATGAAGTGAGCTGTAGCTCACGAAAGCTTATGCTCAAATAAATTTGTTAGTCTCTAAGGTGCCACAAGTACTCCTTTTCTTTTTGCGGATACAGACTAACACGGCTGCTACTCTGATTCCTGTTTACTGAATTTTTCCATGCTTCGCCTTTCTTCCAAGGTTAAGTGTTTTTGGACAGTTTGAGCAAGATCCCCTTAGACTGCAAGTTCTTTGCTTCTGCTTTGTGTTTGTACAACACCTAGCACTCTGGGCTCCTGGCTGCTACCACAGTACACACTCTAAAACCTTCAAAAACAAACAAACAAACAACAAAACCTTGTGTAACTATTAATCAACCACCTCCACCAAAATAACCTTGCAGGGATTGCTATACTGGATCAGGTCCATCTAGCCCAGATCCTATCTCTGACAGTATCCAATACCACATGCTTTATAGGAAGGTGCAAAATATTGGCTGGGATGATTTAGTCGGGGATCGGTCCTGCTTTGAGCAGGGGGTTGGACTAGATGACCTCCTGAGGTCCCTTCCAATCCTGATATTCTATGATTCTCTGATTTAATGAGAGGTAAATGGGATGACCTGGGGCAAGGGTCTATACTCTGGATATGATGGAAGCCACTTCAAGCCTGAATGTGCAGCAGAACCCCTAGTTTCAGCACGTATGACTTGGGGAAACTATAGGTCAATTAGCGTGATATCTATCATGGGCAAAAAAAGAGAAAAAGTCACAGAAAGCGGATATGGGATGCAATTGGTAAAGAATTAATAGATGGTTGTGTAATTAATGGCAAAAACAGTTTTATAAAAAGTAGATCTTGCCAAACAAACTTATGGCGATTGATGAAATCACAAGTTTGGTTAATAAAGGTTACTATGTTGACATAATATAATTAGACTTCTGAAGGACATTTGACTTAGTCCTCCATAATGTTCTGCTAAAAAACCTGAGCACTATACAAAAATCAATGTAGCCCATATTAAATGGATTAGAAACTGATTAGCTAATAGATAGCAAAAAGGAATGAAGAAGGAGGAATCATCATCCAGTGGGGTTGCTTATAGTGGGGACCTGCAGGGATCTGTTCTTGACCCAGTGGAATTCAGTCTTTCTAGCATTAGGAAAATTTACACCAGTACAAAAATTGGTGAACTGATAAATAATGATGGGTACAGCCAACTATACAGACCAACCTGGATCACTTGGTAAGGTGGGCTTGTTCTAACATGTGTTTCAATACAACCAAATGCAAAGTCATATATCCAGGAACCAAGACCAATAAAGCATGAACCTCTAAAATGGGGGCTGTATCCTGGAATGGAGTGATCCTGCAAAGGACTTAAGTGGTTGTGGTGGATAGCCAAGTAAACATGAACTTCCAATGCAAAGTTAAGAGGATGAACGCTACTACCCTTGGATTTATCAGATGGGAAAAACAAGTAGGAGTAAGGAGGGTATATTAGTGAGACTGAATTATTCTGGAATACTGCGTCCAGTTCAGGTGTCCACACTTCTAGAAGGATGCTGAAAAATTGGAAAGGGTTTGGAAGAGAGCTACAAAAACAAGCCACAGTCTGGAAAACTTGCTTTATAGTGAGAGACTAAAGAAGCTCAATCAATTTAGATGATCAAAGGGACTAGATGACCTCCTGAGGTCCCTTCCAACCCTGATATTCTATGATAAGATGAAGAGGTGACTTGACCATAGTTTACAAGTAACTACACGGGGAAAAGACTTCTGATAGTAGATGGCTCTTTAATCCAGCAGAAATAGACACAACAAGATCCAATGGTTTGAAGTGGAAGCTAGACAAATTCAGTCTAGAAATAAAGGTATAATTTTTTTAACAGTATGGGTAATTAACCATAGAAACAGCTTACTTTGGGATGTGGTAATTCACGGTCATTCAAAATGTTTAAATTAAGACTTGATGTCTTTCTAAAAGATATATTATAACTCAAACAGAAGTTATAGATTAATGTAGAAAGTATTGGCTGAGGTTCTTTGCCCTATTTTATGGAAGAGATCAGACTAGAGGATCATAATAGTCTCTTCTGACCTTAAAAACCCATGAATCTTTGGAATCCTGCAGTCGACAGTTATGGAATAAAATATCCCAAAGGAAGTTTCTGTCTAGCCCCCATTAGTTAGATCTTCAGGGCATGACCCAACTTCTAGTTCCCTTCCAAAACTCCTGACTTTTTAATGACAGGTTTCAGAGTAGCAGCCGTGTTAGTCTGTATTCACAAAAAGAAAAGGAGTACTTGTGGCACCTTAGAGACTAACAAATTTATTTGAGCATAAGCTTTCGTGAACTACAGCTCACTTCATCGGATGCATTCAGTGTGAATGCATTCGATGAAGTGAGCTGTAGCTCACAAAAGCTTATGCTCAGATAAATTTGTTAGTCTCTAAGGTGCCACAAGTACTCCTTTTCTTTTTGAGTTTTTAATCTTTACTGTTATAAAAGAGTAGTTGTAAATGGGGAAATCAACCCTCCCCCAATGGGGGGCTCTCTAATGGGTGCCTACAGGGATCTGTTGTAGGCTAAAGCAATGCAATATCTTTATCAATCATCTGGAAGAAAATATAAAATCATTGCTGGTAAAATTGGCACAAACAAAAAATTAGTGGAGTGGTAAATAACAATGGCGTCAGGTCAGCTATACAGACTAACCTGATTACTCGGTAAGGTGGGCTCATTTGAATAACACGTTTTAATGCACCAACAAGCAAGGTCATATTTCTAGGAACAACGACTTGATAAAGAATGTACTTATAAGATGAGGACTGTATCCTGGAATGCAGTGACCACGCAGAGGCCTGATAGAGGTAATGATAGATAATTAACTGAACATGAGCTCCCAATGCAATGCTGTAGATCCAAGCACCATGTTCGTCCTCTTCAAACTACAAGCAGGGAAATATCAAGTCAGAGTAGGGAGGTAGTCTTACTTTTGCATACATCAACGGAGAGACTATTGCTGGAATACCGTGTTCAGTTCTGGTGTCCACGCTTCAAAAGGGATGTTTAAAAATTGGAAGGGGATTAAAAAAGACCCACAAGAATGAGATAAGATCTGGAGAATATGACTTCTAGTGAAAAGATTAAAGCAGCTTAATCATTTTAGTTCCATACAAGACAAGGTTTAAAGGTGACTTGATCTCTTTCCCATATAGTTACTTGTGGACTGAGATTTCTGATAGTAGATTGCTCTTTAATCTAGGCAAAAAAGGTCATAATGTGATCCAATTTCCAGGTTGGAAATTGAAGCTAGACAAATTCAGACTAGAAATAAGGTGCACATTTTTAACAATGCGGGCACTTAACCAGTACAACAACTTACTTCAGGGTGTATTGTCCATCAGGCTTGATGCCTTTCTAAAAAGATATGTTACAGCTCAAAAGGAAGTTATTGGTTCATACAGAAATTACGAGGTGAGGTTCTTGGGCCCCTGTGATGCAGGAAGTCAGACTAGATCATAATGGTCTCTTCTGGCTTCAGAATCTGTGAATCTATGAAAAAAGAAAAGGAGTACTTGTGGCACCTTAGAGACTAAGGATGAAGTGAGCTGTAGCTCACGAAAGCTCATGCTCAAATAAATTGGTTAGTCTCTAAGGTGCCACAAGTACTCCTTTTCTTTTTGCGAATACAGACTAACACGGCTGTTACTCTGAAACCTGTGAATCTATGAAATCCTGCAGTAGGCAGTTATAGGATAACCTGTGCTTTCTCATATGCTGCCTATTTCTTGCCCTAAATTATATCTTGTGGCAATGAGTATCACAAACTAATTATGCATTATATGAAAGATGGTTTTCAAGTTCACTCCTCTCTCCTTTTTTCAAACACTTGTTTCTCCATTAGCTTTTTTCCAGTCAAATGACACCTCACCAGTGGTCCCCAGTGTTACAAAAGCAATCACTGGGTTATTGCAGGTTTGTTTCATGGTCAGTAATCTGGTTCTGTCATTACAGGCCTTTCATGTTTGCATTTTATGACCTGAATTCTTTCCTTGTAAAATATTAAGTAGTAATGTCAACACTATTATAAAAAAATCAGTTACTTCAGGCTTATTCTTACAGTAAATTGTTATACAGGATATTCCACAATTTTGTAGGCCTGACATACCTTTATGCATTAGTAGGACCTGATCCTCAGCTGGTGGAAATCACTGTACCTCCATCAAAAATCAATAAATAGTGCCATTTAAGTCATTAGAGCTATACCGATTTATACCAGCTCAGGAATAGTCTTAGGAGTCAAATCCTCCTCACTTGACTCATCCAGAACCTTATCAAAAGCCCACTGAAGTCATCGGACAGTGCCATGAGATATGGAATTACCACCATTTCTGAACAAAAGAACTTTGTTAAAGAAAATTGCAGAGAAAACAAACAGGTTTCCACAGAGTTTGAGTTCCAGCTGTTCCCCTCCCCCCACTAACTGGCAGGCACAGATCGTCTCTGACCCAAAGAATCGTTTTATTTATACAAAGTGGAACAGCTTCCACCGAAGAGATTGAGAGAGACCCAGCCTATGTAACGAATGACCTGATAGTTCAGGTATTCCCCTAGGAGGTAGGGGATAGCTTAAAGTCTCCTGCTCCAAAAGAGAGCAGGGATTAGTAAACAGGTCTCCCTATCTATTGGGTTATACTGGGGTGAGAGGGGCTCTCTTTTCTGGGAGAAGGTGCCTAAATCAGGTCAGCCTTTAACTGCAAGAGAGGGTTCATGGGTCATAATCCCCTAGCAGAAGCGGTTGGCTTCCACTCAGCCTGGAGTTAGGTGCCTAACTAACTACGGAGGGTGGGTTTTGGCATAGGCACCGACTTCCCCTCTTTCCCGTGGGTGCTCGACTCCCACTCTGCCACCGGCCCCGCCCCCACTCCACCCCTTCCATGAGGCCCAAACCCTGCCCTGCCTCCATTCCCACCCCTTCCCCAAAGGCCCCACCTCCAACTCTGCCCCCTCCCTGCCCTTATTCCAACTCCTTCCCCAAATCCCCACCCTGGCCCTGCCTCTTCCCTGCCTCCTCCCCTGAGCGTGCCATGTTCCCGCTCCTCCCCGCCCCCCCGGAGCGTGCTAACACCAAACAGCTTGGCTGCCAGGGGGTGCAGAGCTAATGCAGAGCTAGTGCACCCACTAATTTTTCCCCATGGGTGCTCCAGCCCCGGAGCACCCACAGAGTCAGCACCTATGGGCTTAGGCTCTTCTCCTTTACATTTCTAACTGCCTAGTTCAGGAGGCTCCCAATTCAGCTTGCTGGCTTCAGTGAATACCCTTTCTGAAGTGTCCAATTCTCCCCATACAATGCACAGCAAGCTGGACTCTCATCTGGGGGCTCTGAATTCCCCTGCATGGTAGGGCACCAAAGAATTAAGTGTGAATTTAACCCTTAAGAGCTCAATTCTTCAGTTTCACTGTCTATAAAATGGGTATGAGAATATTGTTATGCTAAATAATGCTAATGGCTGCCATCAGGCAAGTCTGGGATCCCAAGCCAATCACAGACCTTGTGAAAGCTCATGGGTGCCGGGCACTCCCTTTCAGACTCAACAGAAGGAACAATGCCTTTTTGTAATCAAGACAGCTGTAGAGGAGGACTCTGCAAGGTGCTAAGCTGCATGGCATCTAAACTGTGTGGATTCCAGAGTTTCCCTTCTTGCAAACACAGGACTGCAACTTGTGTGTGTTGGAGGAGAAATGCAAAAGGAGTTGTGTGCGTGTCACCCTGAGGGTAAGCAGAGAGCCAGCTTTTGGGCACAGAGCTCACTGTAGCAACAGACTTGGGGATTTCAGAGCAAGGAACCAGACTGCTGTCTGTTTTTACTAGAACTGGTTGAAACTTTTACAACTGAACAGTATTACACCAGAAAGTGCAGTTTCATTGAAATTAAAATAGTTCCTGGGAACATGTCAATTACAACTACATTTTCAATGAAAAAATTTCTAAATAATTCATTGACTTTTTTTTTTTACATTGAAGCATTTCATTTTGACTTTCATTTGTTTAATTTCATTTGAATTTAGATTAGAATCTTCATTTATATACAGATACACTGAATATTAAATTACAGTGTTTTGATGTTAACTAAATGAAATAGTTTTACCATCAAAGCAAAAATGTTTTGAAGTTTCCAAATGAAATTTTTACAGAATTTCCATTATACTTTTCATTATTTTAACTTTGTAATCACTACTCCAGATGGACATTTATTACCAAATGTCAATTTTCCATGGAACTGAAATTCCATTTTCCAACCAGCTCTGGTTTTTACTGTATTTTGGCAACAGGGCCTTTTTTTATTTACAAAATGTGCACAAAGATTACCCCAAGAATCTTCTTGAATCATATAATTGATTTCCTATCTTAGTGGAAACAGCCATGCAATGTCTCAAATACTGTCAAACTGCTCATTTCAAAATGGGCAAAAATGCTTACTCACTTTACAATGCAGACTCAAACTCAATTCATTACTCCTTTTAAAGTGCTTTGAAAGCCTTGTCTGGATGATGGTACATAAGTGGATGTACAAAACCCCAGAGCAATAGATTTGGCTGTATTTCCTGTGAGAGGTGGTAGGGAATGGATTTTTTTCCCTGAAAAAAAAAAAATCTAGTTTTTGCAAAAAGTGTTCAGGTTTCATCAAATACCAACACATTTTGGTCATTTCATCAAAAATATGGTAGGTTTTTTTTTTTAAAAAAAAATTGGACTCTTGTGAAACTATTTATTTAATCAAAAACTATTTTCCATTGAACAATTGTTTTGACATAAAATTTCCAGTCACCCTTATGTGTTATGCATTTGTGTCACTGCGTCTGTTACCAACTCTGGTCCAGTACTTTCATTCATGCTTCACCCGGACCATACGCAATGCTACACCACAATGTGTGTGCACTGGCTTTTTCTGAGGCTGACTACATCTGACCCTGTCTGTCTTTCCAACAAGCTTGAATGGATTCCAGAGTCCAGCCCCTTTTCTTCTTTTCAGAAAGTCTTGCAGTATTTACCCTAGTAACAGTCCTTAAACCTAGGTCATCTTAGACAAAGCAATGCTTATGAGAAACTCAGCTGAGTATCATAGGCCTAGATTGGGCTTACAAGTATTAGACTGTCTACCCTCTATCAAGGAAAGACCTTTATGTGATCTCTCCTTGGATGTTCATAGATCCACTTGGCCAGGGTCCTGTACTGGAGTCGGTCCCTGTCTTACGTTGCTCTGTGACAGTCTCTTTCAAGCCATCTCGCTCGCTCTCATTGGCTAGTTTTCAGAAAAAGAACCTTTTGGCAGAGTGGTGTTACCCATCAAATCCATTTGGTTAGTGACTTCTATTTAGCCCATGAATCGCTTCCTGTTTGTACCTCCTTTCTTAGTGGAAGCTCAGATTTATGTAAACTAGAGGCCCAAAAGTTAGGATCCTTGGGTGGAATTTTCAAAAGTCCCACCGACTTTCATTTAGACTCTTCAAGACCTGATTTTCAAAACTGCCGAGCGCCCAATCTTACACTGTAGCAAGTGGGAACTGTTGGGTGCTCAGCATATTTGAGAATCAGGTGAGTTACATCTCAAGTTGCAGTAGGGAGAGGTCTAGGTTGGATATTAGGAAACACGATTTCACTGGGAGGGTGATGAAGCACTGGAATGCGTTACCTAGGGAGGTGGTGGAATCTCCATCCTTAGAGGTTTTTAAGGCCCGGCTTGACAAAGCCCTGGCTGGGATGATTTAGTTGGGAATTGGTCTTGTTTGAGGAGGGGGTTGGACTAGATGACCTCCTGAGGTCCCTTCCAACCCTGATATTCTATGATTCTCTGACTCTGAAACATGGACTTGGATGCCAAATTTGTAGGCCTTTATTTCAACGCCTCAGCTGGAATCTTTAGCTACAAGTTTAACAACTTTCCTTTAGCACTATTGGGACTGTCTGCTTAACATCTCAGATGGGATTTTCACCCGTGCACATAGTGTTAGCTGCATACTCCAATCTTCTCCAGTCCAAGTTTATATCAACGCTATGTGGAAATAGCGAAGCACCACACAAAATTGCTCCTCACTCATCTTAATAGGATTTGCTAAAATGGACAGTAACTCAGACTATTACTACATATAGACACAGTACTATGCAAATTAGTAGGACATAGCAACATTTTAATTACATTTTAAAAAATGCCAAGAACTGCAACAGTTAAGTGGTTAGATCCTCAGCAAGGACATGGAGGGGGACTGCAGTTGGGGTCACACTCATATTAACTTTGTAGTGAAGACGAGCCCTTAGCAGGTGTTAGATCAAACTAGCTAATGTGATCCATCATCACACCTAGCCTCCACAAACCCTAAATGGAATGTCAGGTTTTAGACTAGGCTAACGCCTCTCTCATTTAGATGAAAGGTCCCATTCATTCCACAGAGAGTTTCAGCAGCATTTGATACCCATCCTACTGGCAGACCGGCACCACCACATATCCACCAGAAAGCAGCTTGACCTCCTTCCACTCTTCTCCCTCCACTGACCCACTCAAACTGGTTTGGCCAGATCTTGTAATCAGAATAAATAATTATCAGCTTTACAGCTTTTCTTACTTGGAACATGAATTTTTGATCACTTAAGTGGAACTCGCCATAATGAGTGAACATATGCCTGCCTGTGGGGGGGCGGGGGGGATAATTATCGGAATCATTTCTCCCAACAAGATTGTCTTTAGTAAAATAAAATTAAATAAATAAATAAAAAAATAATACACCAGCTCTGGTCTTGTAAGGATTCATAGATATTAAGGTCGGAAGGGACCATTATGATCATCTAGTCTGACCTTCTGCACAATGCAGGCCACTCACCCACCCACTCCTATGATAAACCTCTCACCTATGTCTGAGCTATTGAAGTCCTCAATTCGTGGTTTAAAGACTTCAAGGTGCAGAGAATCCTCCAGCAAGCGACCTGTGCCCCATTCCACAGAGGAAGGGAGCCATCTTAGCCAGCCACACAGGGTCAGGTGTTGCATGTCCTTTTGCCTACAGAGTTGAGTGCAAGGAGTTACTGAGTTTACTACAGGTAACACACTTTCCCGTTTGCCTGATTCATTGATTGATTAAATGAATCAATCTGTAGAAAGGCATAGGATGTATTGGTACTGTGTGGTCTGCAATGGTTTTTGATGGAATCCATTGTACTAAACCTTATGCCCCTAAGAGACTTTTATAGTGGTCATGAAAGGAAGATTCAGCTGTCAAGTTCCAGCTTCCTTCCCTCACTATCTGTGGTAAGGTCAGGGGCTTGATTCTGAAGTTTTGCCTTACGTGGATTCTTTGCTGCTTTAAACCAATGACAACAATCCCTTTCTCTACCCTCTGAGTAATTAGAACGGCTTCTACTGCTCTGGCATTGTTGCATATGGTTCCAAGCAGCCACTTAGCTTCCACTGCACAACCGATTTATACAAACACGTCATTGTCTGTCCTTTGTCAGCCATCCCAAATTGGGCGTCAGGCCGTTGTTTAAACGTTGCCGCCCTTTTGTCTGTGCTAGCAAACGCCACGCTGATGAATTTGCTTCTGCTCAGCCCTTTATTAATTCTTGCATGCTAGAAAAGTTCTCACAGTTTTACACCTTCCCGTTCATTCATTATTGCTTGAAGTGACACATCCCAAGTGTTCTTTTACACAGGAGAAGCAGTTTTAGTCTGACAAGGTCTTCTTTTTATCAAGCACCAATGGTTTTCTCTCTCTCTCTCTTTTTTTTTTTTAAAAAGCATTCTAATTTCAACCATTATCATGGCCTGTGGTTAGACGACATTATATTGCTAATGGATCCACAGTGGAATATGACACAAGGTTGTGTCGTCTACTGGGACTTAGAGACATATAATACACATGTTTATTTCAACTCTAAAAGGCTATACTAATGGTTTCAGCACTTTTGTGTTAAGTAATTGACTTTGCCCCCCTTAGGTAGGGAATAGGTGTGTAACGCAATCCATGTTTTCCTGGGATAATGGGTTCTCTTTTCCTCCATCAGAGCTAGGATGAAATTCCAGATTAGATGCCTGTGTTAGAAAAAAAAGAGGTTAGATTTGCCTTTAGGTCTGTGTTTGTTTTATTCTTCCAGGAATTTCCAAAAAGAGTTTTTCCTATTTTCCCCCACACAATACTGTTCTCCCTTTGTAGGATTGTGTCGGAGGATAAAGCCACAATGGGAATGCTTGGATTCCTGCAGAGATTGAATCGCCTCTTTATTAAAGCTACTGTAATGTATGAAAGCTCATTGCATTGGTGTGATAGCTATTTCAGATAGTAATGCTGCCCATGGTTCATTCTACAATAGCTCAGTGGGAAACACTTCCCATGAATAATTAGGTTACATGCTACTTCTTGCAATGTACTGGGTTAAACCAGCACAGTATAAAAATACAATGCCGTTTCAGACCCAGGGTCTTCCTCGAGGACGGGCAGGCATACCAACGTCAGCATGCCCACAGGTTTCCGCGTTCAGCAGACACCTGAGGATACCATCACAGAGATCTTACAAGATGTGACCAAAATCATCTCCTCCCTACTGGTACCATGGCAGAAAATCAACACCTTGAACACCTTCCTGATCCCCCCCTCCCCCCCCGTATCTCATTTGTCCTGAGGTGATCTGCATTGGCAAAGGTACCTCTTTACAAGGCAGACAGCACCATCAGGCAGCTAGGGAAGAAGTGGATGTTTCTTCCCAAGAGAGCTAGCAATGAACTGGTGTACATCTCGCACAGGCAGGGCAGCACCAATGTCCCTCAAATAGGTGATCTGTGCGACATTGCCATGATCACTCACACCTTCCGACGTGCCCGGACACCATGGTGAGGGACATCCCAGAAAGTGCTATGTCATCAAGAAGAAAATCGCCAGGACCCCCTCCAAACCAAGATGTCACCACCTACCTGAGTGGCTTGCTGGAAAGCGAATTTGGAAGAGATGGGGGAGACTTCACTTCGCTCTGGGCTCTTGCCCGCAATGCTATGCGATGACTGGAGAAGTGTATCGGCTGCCGCTAGATGTGGTGCAAGGAACGCCAGGAGCTGGGAGTCCTGGTGCCATAGGTGAAGAAATGCAGAGTCCTCACAATCCTCACTCCAAGAGCTAGAACCATGCTGGAGAAGACCCTGAAAGAAGCCATCCGCTGCCAATACAGGGAAAACCTGAGACAGAAGCAAGGTATTCGAGGTGATGTGCAAGTGGCAAGCCAGCAACCAATTTCTCCCTAGGGGCAGCTTCACCCGATTTCCGACTGGAGGTTCATCCATGGGGCCCGGCTCAACTGCGTTCTGCTGAACGGAGTTATCTGCCGTGGAAATTGGGACAAGCGATGCAGGAAGTGCGGCTATGCCAACAAGACCCTACCCCATGTCCTATGTAGCTGTAAGTCCCATTCCAGAGCCTGGCAGCTGTGACACAATGCCATCCAAGATCGACTGGTCAGAGCCATCCCACCATCCGTGGGGAATGTTGCCGTGAACTCTGCCATCACCGGAACAGATACCCAGCTGCAATCAGACATCAATCATCATAATCAATGAGGAACAGAAGAAGATCATGGTGGACATCACAGTTCCCTTTGAAAAGAGGACCCCGGCCTTTCACGATGCCCGATCTCAAAAGCTGGAGAAATAGGCCCCTCTGGCCAACACCTGGAGAGCTAGGGGCTACGAGGTTCAAACTCACGTGCTGATCGTCGGAGCCCTGGGTGCATGGGACCCCAGTAACGAGTGAGTGTTTCAGGAATGCGGAATCAGTCAACCCTATGCTCAGCTGATGCGACAACTCATGGTGCCGGACGTCATCAGGTAGTCGAGGGACATCGACCTAGAACACATCACTGGACATTGGCAATACGAGGAGGGATGAGCTGGAGTGCCGCTGAGAAATGCAGTGGGGAAAATAAGTGAAATTCTTCCCTGATGGATTGTATTTTCTAAAAATGGACAGCCTACTCTAAATTCTCAATTACTGAGGGACAATCTTCACTCGTTGATATATGCGCTGTCCACAACCAACTCTCTGTATAACTTTTCATGAGTGATGTACTCGAATACTTGGATGCTAATATCTAAAACTGTATTGTTAAATTTATTCACCTACATTTGGGTTATTGCTGTCTATCTGTATCTTATGACTTTTAAAACAAACTCTGTATTTGTGGATAATCTAAGCACTATACCCAGATGTACAGACGCTATATCCTTAACCTGTGTATTATATACTTAAACATTAGCTTTAATTAATTTTTTTTATTTGTTCTTATATAAAAAAATAATGAACAATCCCAAACAAGAAGTGGGTAGCTGATGACACCTATCCATTGTTCCAGGGTAGGGAGTGTGAAAATCCTGAGACTAGATGCATTTTAACCCAGGTTAATAAGGAATCTAAAAATCAAATGCCTTTTTTAATTAGCCTTATGCCATAAGTGTAACCTTTGACTTGTGACACTTACTCAACATCCCAGCAGGCTCTGTTGATTGAAATGCAGAGCTGGCCAGAAAACATTTGCAAGAAAATCCAACCCCACCCCCTGGAACTAGACCTGACTGGAAAGCAAAGCTTCCCCCTTGCAAAAAATATTCTACTTTCGGGGCGTTGGGGGGGAGAAGAGGGAGAATTCATTCCACGCGAAGATGAACAGCAAAGAGATGAGTGGGACGGAAGAATTCCCTTGTGGGAGACCCAAAACAGATTTTTCTGGCTTGCTCTTGACTGCCCAACTCCCCAGGCAGCTCCTTGTCTAAGCTGCCTCCCTCTGTGTAGAGTTGGAGGCCTGGGGTGTCAGGCAGCCTCAGGAGGCATCTGCTTGAGATTCAGGGAACTGGTTTCCTGAGCAGCTGCCTTCCTGTGCTGCCCAAATCCCTGGTGATCTGGCTGCCCAGGGAGCTGGGGGAGCCCAGGCTGACAGGCACAGGGCTTTGGGAAAGCATGGGACTTGGTGTGTTGGGGGTCCCCCTGCATGTAGTAACCAAGGCTGCTGGAGGCGTGACTGGGGTCAGAGTTGCTGGACCAGGGCTGCCGTTATACCCAGATGTGACCTGCATGCTTGTGGTGGACTGTGAATGTCCCTGGCAGGGAGTTACAGTGGCAAAGCATTTGAGATTACAGTCAGACAGTGACAACCCTTTACTGGTCTGAATTGCACCCTAGAATTAATACCCAGCGTGACCTGTAGAAGAGCTCTGTGTAGCTAGAAAGCTTGTCTCCTTCACCAACAGAAGTTGCTCCAAAGATATTGCCTCGCCCACCTTGTCTCTCTAATATCCTAGGATCACCCCGGCTACAACATTGGCTGGTGAATTTTTGGCACACTGAAAGTCATGAGGAGTTTTGCTATTGACCCCAAGGGGGCCTGGGATTTCACCGGATGTGTTATTGGGCAACGTGTACGTGATGCTTGCCCGGCACACTGGGGATGGAACCGAGAACCTTCAGAGCTACAATCACGAGCTGCTACGACTGGAGCTAGAGAACCAGGCCGACATAGATGGGGGCTGTAACAGCTCATATCTTTGTGGCATGGCTCCGAGGGGGACCTGTAACACATACTCACCTTGGGGTGGGGTGGGGGGGTGCGCATTGGGGAAAAAAATTAAAAGTTGTCGAGCTACACAATGTTGCTGCGTTCCACAGAGCTCCTCATGAGCCTGACACAACATAGCAAGTTGTAACCCTACACTGAGCACCATCTAGCAGATTTTGACCAAAGCTGCAGTATACACAGGCACTTATGTGCACTAACTGTTCGTGACGGATACAACCCCTAAAGTTGGAGGGGAAAATAAACCGACCTCCAGATCGGACGCATGCTACATAAAAATCCTGAATAATACCGAGATCAAACTGTTAACCAGTCTAAGATAAAGGAACACTTGCTGGATGAACGGAGCGTGGCATTGAAAGAAGCTGGAAGGAATGTACTCTCGCTCGCTCTCTGTGTCCCATAGAACAGTCTATTGCTAAGTACTGGAATTTGCAGTTTTTCCTAGCTGCACCTTGGTAGCATGTATGCCGAGTAGGCAGCTGGCATATGAAAGTCACCAAGTGACTATTACATACCACAGAAGGAGTGGGAGCGTAATCCTATACTACTATTAATTAGATTTCAACCAAGGTAACGCTTACCAGGGATTTGTAAGATTTGTCAGCTTGTAACTGGTAACATTTCAGCGCTGTCTAGGGATCAGAGGTAGAGTCAGCTCAGTTTTCACCCCTAAGGTCACCTTTAGCTAAACATAAATTAACGTGGGGGGAGAGCCCAAGTACAAAATGTAATATTTAAATCAAAACATCTGATCAAGTACGTGTCTATTCTGTTTTCGCTAGCTCAGATGTAGTGAGAGGGTTCTAATTTACATAGCTTTTTATTTTTAATGGGTATGAGGTGTCCAATTTAAACATCTCACATTTGATGTTTCCTATTTAGTACCACGATGCTGCCACCTGGACTGGAAGCTTCCAGCTGGCCAATCTTTATGAAGAATGTCAGTATTAAATCTTACCACTGTCTGCTATTGGCGATGGGCATGATCCAGCAGAGGGCTGAGGGCCTGCTGAAAGGTGCTCAGCGCCCGTAATACGCTTTGGAGACAATGGGCCACATCAGCAGCATGGCACCATTAGCTCCAATTTATACCAGCTGAGGATCTGCCCCATGGCATTGAGCACCTGCACAGGATCAGACCCAGATAATTTATCATAAAACATAACAATCCACAGCCTCAGAACAAATGCTGCCTCAAATCCACATAAGCCATCTGCAATCGACACCAGCAGTGAAAGCAGAATGTAAATGATTCTATGCTTTTAACAGAATAAGAAGCTTCTACAAAAGCAGGTCTATTTATTAGCTACAGATGTAGCTAAGCTTTTTCAAGCTTTAAAGGCCCTGAAACAGTGATATAAAATAAAAATAGCACCAGTCGGGATTAAAGATGGTGTTGGCAAAAGGAAAGCAACAACCTGGCTAAATAAGGGACCTGAGAGTTCCATACATTATGTTTTGTTCCTTACATGAAAATTATTATATATCCTTTGAAAGCATGGCAGTTACACTACAAAGCTATTAGCTATTCATAAATACTGCCTACTCTAAAAGTGGTCTTACAAGCCAGACATATCAAACTTCCAGGCGAAAATTTCATTCAATAGCTAAAAAATATCCTGTCAAAGCAGTGAGGTGCCTTCTGTGAACCATGTTCTCATCCCCTTTTCGTAAAAGCAACAAGTGTTAGAAAGCCATTTAAACTTAGATGAAAACTGATGAGAGAGGAGAGAGTAATGCCAAGTAGCATGGAACTATTGTGCCGGCAGTTGGAATGGCATATGGAAAAACGCAGCCCACATTCATAACCAGGATGGAGAAAAATCTGTCCAGAGTTATTTTTGTTGCACATTCATGCCTTAATAAATTGCCTTAATTGGGTAAAAGAATGAGGAGTCAACCAAGAATGAATGTATTGGGTGGCGAATAGGGCATGGAAAGAATAGAAAATCATGTTTCTAAACCATCTCCTGGTGGAAATACATTACCTCCCCCCAGCTCCTATTCATGCCTGGCAGGACAGAGGAACAAAATACGATGGAGCAGAAGTGGAAGTGTGACTGTCTATTAAAATGTCTTCGGATATACGTTTTCCACGAAATGAGTGTCAGCATCAGAAAGCCACATCTTTCGTAGCTACCGTATGCTGCATTCTGTGTACCCTAGGCTGCGTTTTAGCAATGGAAACAGGCGGGAACTAGTATTTAAAAATACAAATGTCAGGCAGATTCCAGATTACCTCTTCACTCCAATTTTCATCAAATATTCTAGCCATTTGCTCAAGGAGTGAATACTCTCAGACCTCACCCCACTGTCCCAAAGTTTCAGATGCACTGTCCTATATACTGTGTTCTGGCAGACAATTCATTGGCGGCCCTGGGGGTCCCTTCCAATTTATGTCTTATGTCCTTAAAGATCATGCTTCAAGGCATCAGTCACCTGCAGAGGTCCGGAAGGGATTTTCCCCATCCCCCAGTGTACTTTTTTTTTGTGAAAAGAAAAGGAGTACTTGTGGCACCTTAGAGACTAACCAGTTTATTTGAGCATGAGCTTTCGTGAGCTACAGCTCACTTCATCGGATGCATAGCATATCGTGGAAACTGCAGAAGACGTGGTCTCTCTTCTCTGAAGCATCAGGGATGGTCACAGTTGGAGACGGGGTACCGAATAGGGAGGGCCAGTGCTCTGAGGTGGCATGGATCATTCTCTCTCTCTATGTCTCAGATGTTTGCCTGGCTGGTTCTTACTCACCTGTTCAGGGTCTAACTGATCACCACGTGGTGCCAAAGAAAATTTCCCCCCAGTCAGATTGGCAATGACCTTGGGGTTTTTTTTTTTTGCCTTCCTTTGCAGCATGGAGTGTGGGTGATTTGGCAGGATTATCTGGTTATATCTTCGATAACTCCCTGCCATTGCAGGGGGGCTTGGGCACTGGGGCACCTCAGTCCCTCCTATTCTCTGTCTGTGGGACAAAACAGTTTAGTCTCCTGAGGGTTGCATCATTTTGGTCTGATTTCAGTTGTTGGGTTTAGCGTGTGGTGCTGGGTGGGGTTGGTGGCCTGGAATATACAGGAGATCAGGCTAGATGATTTGGTGGTCCTTTCTAGCCTTAAACTCCAACTCTAACACATGAAAATGTGCAACAAATTGTAGAGGGCTTTTAACACCCATGTCAGCTGTCTGGAGCGGTTCATGACCACGTCCATGGCAGACATCCCAAACAGATTGTTTGTCCTATCATTAGATTTCACCAACCCAGTAACAAGTGTGAACTCCTAAAGTTCTTTAACAGTCTTACCATGGAATCGCAGACAGTCCCCCTTGGGCAGTCCGGTCTATCTTGCCACCCAGGCAAGATGGACTATGTGAGAAATCACTTCATCGGATGAAGCTGTAGCTCACGAAAGCTTATGCTCAAATAAATTGGTTAGTCTCTAAGGTGCCACAAGTACTCCTTTTCTTTTTGCGAATACAGACTAACACGGCTGTTACTCTGAAACCTGTCATGTGAGAAATGGTAACTATATACCCAAAAATCACAATAATATTCCCCCCACCGTTCCTCAGATGTTCTTGTCAACTTCTGGAAATGGCCCACCTTGATTATCACTACAAAAGGTTCTCCCCCCCCCCCCCCCGCTCTCCTGCTGGTAATAGCTCACCTTAAGTGATCACTCTCCTTACAGTGTGTATGGTAACACCCATTGTTTCATGTTCTCTACGTATATAAATCTCCCCACTGTATTTTCCACTGAATGCATCCAATGAAGTGAGCTGTAGCTCACGAAAACTTATGCTCAAATAAATTGGTTAGTTTCTAAGGTGCCACTAGTACTCCTTTTCTTTTTGCGAATATAGACTAACACGGCTTTTACTCTGAAATAATATTCAAGTTATTCCCTGTCCCAAAGGACCAGTCACTAGCCCCAGATAAATTGTACTCAGATCTCAAACCAAAAAGACAATGCCTGTAGCCAATCCTTTAACAAACTAAGGATTTATTAACTAAGAGATGAAATGAGAGTTATTTCCAAGGTTAAAAGGGGAAAACACAAACCCAAATGAGTTACAGTCTTAGATTTAATATGGCAATATGAGCTTCTATAATAAGCTGCTCTATACGTCCTCTAGGGCTGACCCATGCCAAGCAGCATGGAGATCTCTGGCTTATGTTTCGGAATCTTTGCCCCTCAGAGTCCAGACATAAGTAACCTAGTTTCTCCCTCTCAGGGATTTTTTTTATGCCCGTCACCCCAGAATCTAAGCTGATGGCATGGGTTCATGAGCTGGTTTCCCCTTCTTCAAGGGAGGTTTCAGAGTAGCAGCCGTGTTAGTCTGTATTCTCAAAAAGAACAAGGAGTACTAGTGGCACCTTAGAGACTAACCAATTTATCTGAGCATAAGCTTTCGTGAGCTACAGCTCACTTCATCGGATGCATTCTTTTCTTTTTTCTTCAAGGGAGTTAGGAATGCAATCAACACGGTCTCTGTCCTTTGATGCTACACAATGGGCTCATTTGCCTTTCATTGACCATCCTGGGTGCAGGAGGAGCACTTCACCTTAATTAACGCTTCTTTTCCTGTTTGGTGAGTTACACAATTACAGGGGTTTGCAATGCAAACACTCAATGTAACTTTATACCAAGGGATACAGATATTACAAAGTAGGATTAAAGCATGCAGCTTCCTACAAACATTCCATGAAATCTAAATACTAAACACATGCTTACAACACTAATATCCACTTTACCTATACTAACCCTTAGGTAAGCCAGACTAGTTTCCAACCGTGCATTTGTCAGCGTTCAATGAGGCCCGGGACGTTGTCATGAGCTGGCACCTGGTCTGGCCGTATCAGAGCCCATTTGGACTTTTCTTATGGAGAGAGAAGAGATGCCAGCTGGAAAAAAGTCAAATCAAAATGCTTTGCATATATAGAATAAAAATCAAGACCTAGAGTTTTTGAAAGTGGCGATTTTGGATGCCTGCATCTTTAGGTATCAAATTTGAGATGCTTAGAGACTGGATTTTCAGAAGGCAGGTGCTGAGCGCTTTCTGAAAATCAGACCCTTTTAAGGTACCTCAGGTTGGACACCCCCTCCCCCCACAAAAAAAAAATCATTCATCAGTTTTGAAAATGCAGGCTCCTATGCAAGGCTCTTTGCCCATCTTTAACTTATATCTTCCAGAATTACCCAATCATTAATCTGGAAGAAAAGTATTGCCCTTGTTCTGTTCCTATTAGAGGTCATTCTCGGGAATTTTTCTCTCATTATTATTAGTAGTAGAGAGAGACGCCCTCCAAGAACACACTGTGTGTGTCTTTCAGCACTTGTTGATGAGTTAGGACCAGGTCAGGATGCGGCTATTTCCATTTAGAAATGTACAAACACTGAACTAACACGCTGGCTCCATGGCGCCATTTTCACCTAAACTTCGCTCTCTAATTATCATTCTCATTTAAAAAACAATAAAAAGTGCTTTCCCCTGACAAATGAAAAATGGTTTGTTGATGCCCTTTTGAAGATCGGTTCAAATTAAATTCACTGTATAATTCAAAATAATAACCCAGCTAAATGTACACATGTAATTTACTTAACCCTCAACAGAGGCTCAGGGAGCTTGCACTGGCCTGTGATAACAAGAGGACGCAAAGTAGATTACAGATTAAATGGGGCTTTTATTCACCATAATGATACAGGGCTGCTCAGGGCCATCCTTAGGCATATGCAACATATGCAGCTGCGTAGGGCACCTGAAAATTTGGGGCACCACTAGGTCTTAGTGTCCACCCTTCTGGCTTTCCTATCCCTGTTCTGACCCTTCCTACATGCTCCCACAGCTGGCTGCTGCAGCCTGGTGAGTCTTCCTCGGGAGGGGATTTAGGAGTTAGAAATGAAAAAGCCTTCCAGCCTGCCAGACCTATTAGCAGAACACTGAAACTGTCAAAGAGCCATTCAAGGGGTAATGAAGCCATTTAACAGGCATTTGCCAAACCCCAGGTATATACTGTCAGTTTCTGAATTTACTGACAAAAACAGTTGTGCATTACTTTTCTTATAATACTATAATATTTACTCAGAACATGTCAGTCTACAGGACCTTAGTTTAAAATTTGCTTTAAAAATATTTCATTAGTGTGTTGGTAAAGATTATAAAAATCACATCTCTAAAAAATCCTTGCATAGATTTTTAGAAGCACAATCATCTTTAGCCTTAAATGCTTGGATCTTCAGACATAGTTTTTTAAATAAATCCTTCAAAAGACCACCCTTATCTAAAATACGCATTTTAATTGCTATAGTAAAAAAACCTTGCTTCCAAAGTCTTCCTGTCCTTTCTGTCCACCCCTTTCTCCCTTCACCCCCTCTCCTCCCACCCCCATTGAAGAGAGTCTTAAAGGGACAACACCCCTTTCCTTCCAGATAGCTGGACAAAGAGTTTCCCTTTCTTTACTTCTGACTATCTGATGAACTAGTTTTAAGAGAACCCTCCAGCAAAATCAGTACCTTAGTAAAATATAAAATCCTTTGGAAACATTTTTTAAAGTTGGTGAAATTTCATGAACATATCTATTATTATGGAGATCACACAAAGTAAATTAGTGTTCCCTTTTTCCAAAAGCAATGAACATTGTTATGCACACACGAAACCTCTGTGACTGATTAATTTAAAATAAATGTCTTTGTTTCAGTGAGTTAAATATGTAGTAATCCGGAATGATTACGTTATGAAGGCTTAAGAGTACATTTAAAATATAAAATCAGCTTGGAAATACTGATTAAGAAAATGTAAAACAGAGAAGAGCTGCATCATTCCATAATATTTAATGTTGTATTCAGCAAGACAACCGACTCACCCTTACTACAAAGTTTTTGCAAATAAGTGTCTGACAAACTTCAGGGCATATTAAAAAACCTGTGACTGACATTTTTTATTCCTAAATTTAGTGCTTTTAATTAGGTACCCTCTGCATGTCCGTTCTGTGTGAGGGAGAGGGTACAGGGGTCTCTGCGGGGAACTGTGACTCTCCACCACAGTGAGGCGGGCCGAGCATCTTGTTATCCTTTGCTGCCTCGTCCCTCCCCCCCGACCCTGCCGGGCTGCGAGCTCAGGGCACCAGCTTAATAATACTGCATAGGACCCCATAA
Organism: Chelonia mydas; assembly: GCF_015237465.2. Taxonomy (NCBI): domain Eukaryota; kingdom Metazoa; phylum Chordata; order Testudines; family Cheloniidae; genus Chelonia; species Chelonia mydas. Next base: position 9,813,480 of record NC_057852.1, on the reverse strand, counting down.
ATCCTAAGGGATGGCCCTGGGGCTGCTCAGTAGCCAGCAGTTCTCTCCTCACAATCAGCACTCCAAACTCTTCCCCACCTCTTGCTGCTCCTCTTAAGACGTGTGTGTGTGTGTGTGTGTGTGTGTGTGTGAGAGAGAGAGAGAGAAATCCTGGCCACACTGAAGTCAATGGGAGTTTGGTGTTCCCCACTCTGGGATCCCTTCTACGTATATTACTGGAGTATGAAGGAGAGCAGGGTTAAGAGATTCGACCTCTCACTGGGGCCTGAGGTTGCCAGGATAGTGTCTGTGTTGCAAATGCCAATCACTGGCACATTAATGACTAAAGCCAGGTGTCATTCACCAAGTGAGTTGGCTAAGATCAGACTTCCAGTTCTTGTTACTGCTCCTGCTGTTGATGGCAGATCTGGTCTAGTCTCTGACTTTTCTCCATACCAGGACCCAGATTGTTTAATGGTCTGGAAAAGAGGGTGAGCCATGAAATGGCAAATTTGCAGAAGATGTAAAGTTATCAGGGTGGTCAAGACCAGAGAAGACCCTGAGAAACTACAGAGGTAGGTGAATGGGCAACATGCTGGCAGATGAAATTACAAATAAAAAGTAATGTACGTTGGAGGATAATTTGAAATAATTGTATGACTTACTGAGTTCTAATTTACTGTATTAATTCAGAGAGAAGATAGGGCATTACTATGGACAGCTCCATGACTCTGTCCTATGTGTAGCAGCCATCAATAAAACACAATATTTAAAGGTATAAACAATGGAAGTGAGAATAATGGAGACGATAGCAAGGTGTCATACAAGTCTAAGGTACTCTCTCAACTGCAATACTGGTGTTCAGTTCTAGTCAGACCTGTCCAAAAAGATATAGCAGAAATAAGAGGGGTTCAGAGATGGGGAATGAAAGTGATTAAGGGGCATGGAAAAAAACCTCATATGATGAGAAATTAAAAAAAAAGACCAGGACTGTTTACCTTCGAGAGGAGACAAATTGAAGAGGACATCTCAAAAATGGATACAGAAAGAGTAGATCAGGAATTTCTATGTACCCACTCGCCCACTACAAGGCCATGGGGCATTCCATGAAATCGAAAGATGGCAAATTCATAAAAGCTGATGAAATTACATACTTTCATGCAATGGCCCGTGGAACTCATGGTCACAAGCTGATTGAGTCCAAGATATTAGGAAGGTTCTAGAAAGGATTAAATGTTTATACGGTTCACAAAGATATCCAGAGTTTAGTAATTAGTCTCTTACTACTAACGTTTGGGAATGGTTAGCCACCTGCTTATGCCAATCTCTAACAGAGATCGGGAGGAAACTGTGGCAGTAGGTTATCCCATAAATGTCTAAATCAGTTTTTCTTACACCTTCCTCGGATATTTGACAACAGGTACTACAAGCATCATCAAGATGCCACAGATTTCCCCTACCCTAAGAACTACAAATAGTTCCCCTTTGGATAAAGGATTCAGAAGCAATTCAGTGATTTGGGAGCTGAAATCCCATTGACTTTCAATTGGATTTAGGGCCAGTTTTTCAAAGGTATTTAGGCACCAAAAGAGGCAGATAAACAGCTAAGCTGGTTAGGTGTCAGAGTAGCAGCCGTGTTAGTCTGTATTCACAAAAAGAAAAGGAGGACTTGTGGCACCTTAGAGACTAACCAATTTATTTGAGCATAAGCATGCATCCGATGAAGTGAGCTGTAGCTCACGAAAGCTTATGCTCAAATAAATTGGTTAGTCTCTAAGTTGCCTCAAGTACTCCTTTTCCAGTTGCTAATAGCATCTCAGATACTAATATGTAGTAATTGTAGATAAAATGTTGACTTTTTAACAGTGACCTCTATGTTCACCCTTCTTAACAGGAACTTGTAAATGAGATGCAGCAGGATATTGGTCAGTCTCATTTGCTAACTAAATATTGGCAATATCTAAAACTAATGGGGTGGTCATAGCAGACTAATACTAGAAGGTCAGCATACCCCCTGCCGGCAGCAAGGTTTTAGCAATAATAAGCTAACAACTTCTCAGATGACCTGCAGCAAGTCACTTATGGCCAGGTTTCAAAAGAACCCAACACTCATTGTGGCATTTATAGGAAGTAGCTAGATTTTCAGACTTGTTCAGCTCCCAGGTCATCCCCTGGTTCCCAAAGGAGCTGCTGAGTGCTGGGCTCTTCTGAAAAAGCCAACCCTAATTGTGGGTGATAAGCACTTTTGCAAGTCTGGCCTGGAGCCTTGGTGCCTCAGTTTCCCTGTCTCCAAAATGGCAATACCTACTGTACCAGAGAGTATTAGACCGAGTTGTTTTTGGGCTTTGACATCTTTAAAATAAAATGGTAGCCATCGTACATAGTTCATAACACACAAGTCCATAAAATGGGTACAATTCATCCTGAACGTAAACCTGTTGACATCTGGAGGTACAGTAGCAATGAATCTGACCCAACTGTGCTGTGTTTATTAAAGACCACAGCAATCACCTCTTTAATTACTTAACTGAATACACGAGAAACTGAGAAAAATCCTTTCTGAAGCTTGACTGTTCAGAAGCATGCTGAAATTTCAATGTTCAATTAAAAAAATTGAAAAAAAAAGTGAGTTCACACTGCCTGTAGTCTCAATATTTGACACTGAAATCATTTCAGCAGTTTGCAATAGAATTTAAATTCATTGCTTGCCTAGGTTTTGAACATGGTGCTGGGAAAAAAAAATTTCCAAATGGTTAATAAAATGTGTATAGTTATTACTCAACTGGGAGGGTTTCTGATGCTAGCTAAATTTGCAAAACCAACCCTCTGCTAAAAAAGAATGAAAACAGGGAGTCTTTGAGAATTTTCATTAAGGACTATATAAAATGACCTTGAAAGGAACAGAATAATAGTAATACACAGCTCTTATGTAGCACTTTTCATCAGTAGATCTCAAAGGACTTTACTAAGGAGAATCATTGTCCCATTTTATAGATGGGGAAACTGAGGCATAGATAGATGAAGCGACTTGCCCAAGGTCACCCAGCAGGTCAGTGGCAGAGTCAAATAGATCCCCAAATCAGCCTGAGTCCCAGTCCAGAGCTTTATCAATTAGGCCATACCACCTTTCACTCTACATCCCCACTGCCCAGTAGAGGTGGACACATTTATCCTGACTCCTACTGTGTCTCCAGAAGCAATCGCAGCACGAGAATTAGCACCACTATTCTATAGCCTAATGCTAGGTTTCCTGTTTGCAAATCCCAGATAAATATTCCCATGAATGTGAGGACAGAGAGAATTCCCTGGCTTGTTTTCTAGCCATCAACCTGGTCGAACAAGAGCTTGATAGAAATGTGTTCGGTTTCAGCCAACAAGATAATAAGGTATTATCCAGTGGGAGGGAAAAACAAAACAAAACAAAACACAATGCATCTATCATGACTCATTGAACTAAGAACTTCAAAAATTATTTCTTAATAATACAGGAAGGTTTTCAGTTAAAGAGACCAGTGAGATGAATTTCTAGGGCATCAAATTACAGTACAAAAGTGTTCAGACCAGAGCCGTCACTTGGATTCTCTCTTCTAACCCTGCCAACCAGCAGAAATTGCAAAATCCCTTTTGGGGTGTGGTCTTCAGGGACAGAGGGCCCTAGAGTATTTTACTTGCGGCGTTGAGAATGCTCCTCCCGGGGAGGGTGAACGTCAGAAGAATTGTGGCACCGAATGATGGGAAAGGACTAAACCTCCCCTCCCAGAGTGATCTTTTCAATCAGTGATTTTTTTGTTTCTCCTCAGCCAGAAAGACAGGGAAATGGGGGCACTGGAACCGATTTTTAAAGGCGCTCAGCTCCCATGAAGCAGCTGCATTTTCCAAAGTGCTCAGCACCCACCGTCTCCCACTGAGAACAATGGGACCTGCTGGATGCCAAGTACTTTGGGGGGGGGGGGAAATCAGATTAGTTATTTAGGTTTTGACTCCTATTTCTGAACATCTTGACTGAAGCACCCCTAGGTAGTCAGTCAGTAGAGCATCAGGCTTTTAGTCCGAAGGAGCAGGATTGAAGTTCCCGTTTGGACAGCAGTGGCTTTTGGGAGTTAGAAGCAAACTTTCCCTGGAGTCCAGTTAGCCTGTGACCGTCCACATTTCCAGGGTGCCTGCCTGGCTCTGCCACTTGCTGGAGACAAACTGGCTGGGCCAGGCACTGGTTTGATCCAGAACACTTTAAAGAGGGTGCAGGATGACCCGCCTTGGATGTGATTACGCATTGTTCATAACTCTAAAAGATCCCCCCCACAGTCCAGATTTTCACACAAGCTGTTACTGTGCCCAAAATGTGACAAACAATCTGTCTCGGCGCTCACTGGAAAAAAAAAACACAACAAAAAGAAAAACCTGAGAATTCATTCTATTCCCATTAGGGAGAGTGGAGGCTGCCAATAACTCGAGGTTTTATTTTGAAGTGGGATTGGATTTCTATTTCTGACTGAGACCAGTAGAAAACGGAGTTTGGGAGCCTAGGAAATTAAAGAAAATATAGGCTCTTCTCCCTTGGAAATGTCTCCAAGGACATTAATTACACTCTCCAAAGGTTTACAAGTTTGGAGAGTTTGCTGGGGAGGCATATTTTACCAGTCTCTCACAGTTATAGGTTAAAGTAAAACAAAAAGAGAAACGCAGATGCAGAATCTCTGATGTTTTGGTTCCATGCGACATGGAAGAGAAAACCCTTGCAAACAGTGCTATGCAGCTGTCACTGTTACGAAGTCAATATTTTCTATAAGATTACATACAGTTGCCATAGTTAGGTCTTGACTTCAAGTACAGTGAAAGCCATAGAATCTCAGATACCAACCACCTTGAGGTAAGAGTCAGCATTTGCCCACAGTTAAGTGGGGACCTGGATACTAACACATACAGTAGAGCTCATTTTTATTCTGTTCAAAATTATTTCTGTTACAGGAGAGCCCCAACCAAGGTCCCGGTTGTGTTGTGCAAGGTGCTGTACAAATGCATAGTGAGAGACAGTCTGTGCCCCCAAAAGAATACAATCTAAAGAGACAAGGCAGACACACAGTGGGAGAGGGGAAATATCTTAGCTCCAGGTGCTGGGGCCTCCCCTATGTAGGAAGTGGGTGGGGAGGGTGGGACATTTCTCAGGGCACCCTGGGCTGAGAGTCACCCTTTTGCTACCTGCCTCCAGCACAAGGGAGTCTTGCCTATGCCAGCTGGGTGCTGGCTCCCTAACACAACCAGCCTGTCAGCCACTCAAGCCCTGTCCTCTGGGCTACACACACCCTGCCAGTAGACCACGGAAACACCCTAGTCCCATAGTCCCTTGAAAGCGTCTCCCTGCAGTAACCAGCCCCTGGTTATTGGATGCCCATAGAAACCCCAGATCCTCCATTCCCAGGGTAACAGCGTATAGCACTTGAGTTCAGGTACAGTGAAACAAAAGGAAATCTATTGTAAGACATGACGATTCAAACAGAAACAGGTGAGGGATGAAAATAAGTGGTTACATCCAAAACAAGTCATAAAACATGAGCTAGGTCCTACCCTTATTGATAGTTACCCTATATTAGCTAGGGTAATAAGGCTGACTCAGGCTTGCAGGGCCCAGGCTAAGGGGCTGTTTAATTGCAGTGTAGACATTTGGGCTTGGGCTGTAGCCTGGTCTGAGGACCTTGAGAGGTGGGAGAGTCCCAGAACTCGGGTTGCAGCCTGAGCCTGGATGTCTGCACTGCAATTAAGCAGTACCTTAGCCCGAGCCCCCATCAGCCCAAGTCAGCTGGCACAGGCCAGCCACGGGTGTCTAACTGCAGCGTAGACATGCCCAAAGTCAGTGGTGGATTTTATGCCCGGACAATTTCGGGGCCCGTGCAGGACTGCCGGAAACTGCTTAGAAGTGGGGGGAGCTACTGGTGCTGGAACTGTGGCCCCTCCCCTTGCTCCGCCTGTCCCCCCTGGGGCCCACGCCCCCTGGCCAGGCCAGAAGCCTGAGCTGAGCCACGGTAAGAGCTATCTAGGGGGACTGGGATGCTGTGGGGAGCCCCGGATCCTCCACCTGCCCTGGATGGGGGCCGGAGAGCAGCCCCCGGCTAGTGTCCCTGGCCCCTGGGGTGCACAACCCAGGGCAGGTGGAGGATCCAGGGCTCCCAAAATGGTCCAGGCTCCCTAGGTGGGCCTCCTGGGTGACTGCACCATGGTCTGTGTGTGGGTGTGTGTGTGGGTGTGTGTGCACTGCCGACTGGCAGGGGAGCACCGCAAACTCACAGAGGTGATGCATGGGGGGCGCGTGCCCAGACTTCTCCCTGCTTCCTCCCAGTGGAGGAATGGGGGGGGGGTGTCAAGCGGTGACACACAGATACTGCTAACTCCCTCCCCGCCTCAGCATTCCTCTGCACCCCCTAGAGGGCTCTGCGGAGGGGAGCGAGGAGCAACACCAGGGCTCCCTGCATCCAGGAGCACTGTTGCTGCAGGAGATCCTGGGAAGAAGTGTCCCTCTGGGGCAGAGCACCACCACCTAGCTCTTGTATCGTGCTTTTCACCAGCAGAACTCAGCACTTCAGACAAAAGAGGAGGGTCTGGTTTTACCATGGATGGGGGGCACAGAGAACTGTTGCAAGTTGAACCCAGGTTTCCTGAGTTGTAGCATAATGCTCTACGCACTGGACCACACTGCCTGGCAAGGACACTACCTTGGGTCAATGCACCCATGTGCTGCCCTTTAACCAAGGCTGTGTCAGGCTAGTCCTGAGTGAGTCTGATACATTGAGCGTGGCATGATTTATACAATACTTAGCTTTGGGGGATGAGGGATTTTTCATTTTTGAGCAAAAATATTCTGATCTATTTTTCACATTCAGACATTTTTCACTTAATTGAAAAGTGACAACTCATTTTGCTCAAACTTTAATAAAAATCCACCCTTGGTGCTGAGACAAGCATGAAAAATGTCAACCCAAAAATAATTTGTTTGGAAAAAAAAAAATAACCCAGGGGGAAGAGAATTGGGGGCTGGAAGGGAACTTGGAGCTCGACCTCAATTATCTTGAACACTATTGAGCCCACTGCTATATAGGATATTTCACCTTGGTTTTCATGTATTATTGGTGACTGTTGTAATGACAAATGATACATAATGCAGCAACACTGTATCTTGCTCCTACATTCCTTGCACAGCCAGCTTTGCAAACCAAGCTGTCAAAAATCATGAATCAGGGCTCCCCAAAACATCATGAGACTGACTTAAAAACCGTGAGATTTTTAAAATATACCCAGTGGTGGATTCTCTTTACTTCCCTGAAGGCTCAAGAATCAGAGGGCAATCATCCCTCTAAGCCTTTTTTCCTGCAATTATGAGGGCTAGAAACATTTTTTTAACGAAAGTGGAGATTCTTTTGTAATAACATAACATGACTCCAGCAGCTGGGGCTTCAAGGAAAAAAAACCCAACAAATATCAAAGGATTCATGATAAAAATAATGAGAATTGGGAGCAGTGCGTGTTCCTATGCTGTAGTCCTAAACATGCAACAAAAAAAACAAACAACCCACTCCCATTGCATTTTTGCTTTAAATTTGTTAGTGCTCACACCAGTGTTGGGTGTGGTATAAATATACTTTGATAGGCAGACTTCAGGGGGAGTTATATGTATGTAATGAAGTAAGAATTGGAAACCAATATTAGGTATATTGCAATACAGTGTCATTAAGTATATAGGTTTCAGAGTAACAGCCATGTTAGTCAGTATTCGCGAAAAGAAAAGGAGGACTTGTGGCACCTTAGAGACTAACCAATTTATTTGAGCATAACCTTTCGTGAGCTACAGCTCATTTCATCGGATGCATACTGTGGAAAGTACAGAAGATCTTTTTATGTATACAAACCATGAAAAAATGGGTGTTTACCACTACAAAAGGTTTTCTTTCCCCCCACACCCCACTCTCCTGCTGGTAATAGCTTATCTAAAGTGATCACTCTCCTTATAATGTGTATGATAATCAAGTTGGGCCATTTCCAGCACAAATCCAGGATTTAACAAGAACGTCTGAGGGGCGGTGTAGAAAAAACAAGGGGAAATAGGCTTGAATAGAGACTGGGAGTGGCTAAGTCATTATGCAAGGTAACCTATTTCCCCTTGTTTTTTTCCTTTTGCAGTGGTAAACACCCATTTTTCATGGTTTGTGTATATAAAAAGATCTTATCTACCTTCCACAGTATGCATCCGATGAAGTGAGCTGTAGCTCACGAAAGCTTATGCTCAAATAAATTGGTTAGTCTCTAAGGTGCCACAAGTCCTCCTTTTCTTATTAAGTATATAGCACATGGGACGCATCTCAGTGAAATTTAAGGCCAAGTGGCTTTTTAGATGAGCCCGGGGCACTTTTGCATAATCTGAAAACCTAATAAAAAATATTCCCATTGCTGAGAATTGGGGTGAGCCCAAAGATTTAATAGCAAAATGTTCTAGTGATGCCTCCGGGTACTAGTGTTTCTTTTTTTAAACTTAGGATATATTACGTTACATTTACTAGTAGTGCGCCATGAAGTATTGTCATAAATAACATAAACGACAATTGTCAGAACAAATGGGTGCAGTACATTTTGTGATGTACTGTCCTTGTTTGCGTGTGCGTGCCAGTTTGCTTGCTTGCTAATTTGCAGTAGCTAGTCACTGGCAGAAGGTTTCCTGGCCATTAATGTGAATTAGTGAGGTCCTACAGTATGCTTTTCTTTTGCAGTTTGCCATATCCTTGACAAATAGAATAAAACTGGATTTTTTATTTCACACTTCTATGCAAATCCTGGGCAGATGTCCAAGCAAGTAAGAAATGGCTAACAGAGTCATTCCAGGCCATACAAACTAAATTAAAAAACTGTTTTGGTCAGCAGCCGCAGGCATCACTGGGGCAAATCAATTTACTGCAGCTGTGATCCGCTATTTAAGGCTGGGGCCTTAAGCAGATTAATCGAGGAAGCGTGTTAAAGGTTATAAAAGTCAGCATCACTAAGTTCATGAAAGTTTTTTTCTAGTGCAAATCCATAACGTTACATTCTGCATCTCAAAAGCTATCACATAAGCCTCTTCATTAAGCCAGGGTATGCCTATACTTTGGTATTTAAACCAGCATGAAGGTCCTAGCTCATTACTTCAAGCCTCTCTTATGCTCTAATAAAACTTTGAAAGGGTGAAATGTCACAAAGGAGAAAAGAACAGTGTTATACTGATGAAGAAAACTTAGGAATTCCATCATGAGGGCTTTAACTGAGATGGTGACTTAAATCAAGAAGCTAATGCCAAACCAATATTCTCCCACACAGCCAATCTGTAACTGTGAATCGGTTTGCTGTAAAAAAAAAAAAAAAAAAGAGAGACTGTCTTCATTCCTGGAGTGCAGTAGAGCTCATCTCTATAGACCAGTCATGGCTGAATATTGATTGGTCCTAAGACTGGCTTTAGATACAAGTAACCAACTGTGGATGCTGAGTTATTGGGCCAATAACAAATAGGTTCTAATCCAGAGCTCATTGAAATCCCATTGACTTGGCTCGGATAGCCTAGCAGCATATTAAGCTGAAGTGGAAGGGAGGTGAAGACATTCTAGGAAGTATTGGGTGTATCCTCCATTGGGGAAAAAATTAAATAACCCTTGGAAAAATGAACCAAAGTTTTGCCAAGGGCAAGAAATGTGCTCTCCAAAATATTTTAGTGAACTCCACAGCCATTGTCTTTTGCAGACTGGGAAATACACAGAGGTAGGTTGAGTCAATCCAAGACAGGGACAATCACACTGAATTCCCTCGGACTGGTGGCAGAATTTTAATGAAGGGCTTAACAATGAATTTTTAACTCATGATCCCCCTGCAATCCCATCACCGGAGTCATTATCTAATTTAAACCAAACCACTTGGGTGGGTTTATAAAAAACACTTCAGTGAGAAATCTCACAAGAAGAGGACCTTTCACCAAGACTGCCATTTCTTCCTTCTTTCCTTACCCAGGTCAGAGATTCCTCAGGGCCGAAAGGTCTCTTCCCCATTTGCATGCCTCTGATGCTGAAGAGCCAGGTGTTCTATTACTCAATATACTTTAATCAAACAAGCATAAGGAGAAGGAAAATGGCCTTGTGATTAATCTTGGGGTCCAGGAGACAAACCCACAGCTCCACTGTCCAAGAGTGACCGTGGCCAAGCCAGTTTAGGCCAGATTTTTAAAAAGTATTTAGGTGCCTACTGGGATTTTTAAACGCATCTAAACAAGTTAACTTTAATTTAAAAAGTTTTACCCTTCGTCTCTCTGTGCCTCAGTTCCCCATCTCTAAAGTAACACGTCCTTTCTCTTACCTTTATTTAAATTCTTCAGCTCACATTTCTTACTGTGCTTGTAATGCACCTAGCATAGTGGGGTCCTGATTTTGGTCAGAGCCTGGGAGCTACGGTGATCCAGATGATTATTAACATATTTTGAGGGGGAATGAATCTGAGTTCTCTATGGTTTGTAAGGTATAGATCAGATATGAATAAGCAGCCATATATATGTTTGGTAGTCAATACACAACTGAGCAAAAGGAACCCTCTCCTGAAATATGCTTACCTAAGGAAAAGGGATCAGTTTGACAGGTAATTTCTAATCAAGAAGAGAAACTGGGCATGGCATTGCTTCTGCGGCCAGTAGACAGAATTTTATTTAATTCCTATCCCAGTGAATGGTCAGCACTTATTTTAGCCTCTGTGTAGTGCAGCTTTCAGCACTATTGATCATGAAATGTTAATATAATGCTTGGAAACGTATACTGGTATTTCAAGAACAGCAGCAGATTGATTTAGATCTTAGCTGCCCCACAGGGACTAGTCCTTATTGTCTAGTGCGTCCCCCCCCTCCCACTTCAGCCCAGCAGGCTACTGCACAGAGAAATGTCCCACGCTTGAGTTTACTCAGAATCTATAGGCCACGCTGCCCTTTATGCTATTCTCCATTACAGAAGGTCAGCGTCTCTCAGCAGCTCTCTGGTGCTCTATGGATTTATTTTGCTTTTACCTCTTTTGATGCTGCCTACCCTGCGCGGCTTCTTCCTCCAGCTCTGCCTGACATCGAAAACTAGATGTAATCAAGTCTCCCACAATTAAATGCACCGAAACTTGAAATTATGAGGCTTAACCACCTAACCAGGCTCATAATTAACAGCCATTTCCATTTGCTTTTGACAGACAACTTTTTGATCAAATCTCAGCCTCCAGATTAATTTGGACCGCGGCTGGCCTTTTGAATCATATCGCATTGCCATCCCCTTCCCCATCCCTCCTGGCTCCATCCCAGGAGCGCCGCCTGTCTTTGCTTGTGTTTGTCTCGTAATAAGATTGAAATCCTGGTTTGCACATCGATTTCTCTTCCCCCTCAAACAACTTGATTACTGCAATTCCCTTTTAGCTGGCCTCTCTTCAACTACTATATCAAATTGCAATATGTGCAAAGCTAGGGCTGCTAGATGCCTGACCTACATCAAGTCACAGGGACAGACCAGCCTTGCTCTGGTTTCATTCAGTTGGCTCCATGTCACATTTCACAGTTAGTTCGAGATGACTAGAGCCTGCTCCAAAAGCCACTGAAATCAGTGGAAAGGCTTTGGATCAGGCCTTTAAAGCTTCACTTAGTTTTGAGCCTTCACATTTGAGAAATCTGTTCACTCCTTAACCCTGCACTCCCAGTCCTCCTGATCAGACGGGGGCAAACAGGCCCAGCTTAAAATTAGACTGAACTAGCCTGTGAAATTGGTACCAAAGTTCCCTCTTTTGGTCTCAAGACAGAGGGAGCTCCCCAAGAAATTGATCCTGCTCTCAGCATGGGACCGAATGGAGTTTTTGAAACCACAACATTCAAACAGAGATCACTGTGTTAGCAGGAGATTTATGTGCTACGTTTATAGGGTGGACGATTTTTCAAAAGCACCGGAGGGTTTAAGGAGCAGGAGGCCCCTGAAAAATCAGTGGTTCTCCAGGCAAGAGGAAGGAGCTCCTAATGAACATGAAGAATAAGGAAGAAAGCAGATTAATAAATCCAAAAGAGAAAAAGCAGAGGTCCTCAAACACAGTAAAGGATTAGACTGCAGAAGTCACGGAGCACCGAATGCAGCCAGGGGATCGTCTGGAGACTCTGAAGTAACATGCACCTTGCAGCCCTAGGTTTTCACTACATTTGCTTTGAGGCAAGTTTAAACCCCCCCCCACACCTGAGTGACTCAGGCCTGGACAACACTGCAAAGTTTTACCAGCATAACTGTGTTCATCTGAGGGGTGACTTTCTGCCAGTGGAGTTTTACCAATAGGAGTCCTCGTGTAGATGAGCTACACTAGCATAAAAGGGCTTACCCTGGGGTAACTGCTTCCAGACGAGAGGGGTTTTGCCACTTCAACTCCACTAGTATAAAGTGACAAAACGTTTAAACGCAGAAAAGCCCTCGGGGAGCCTATGTCTGATTTCCAAAAGGCTTCGGCACTAGGCAGCCTAAGTTTCGCTAACGTTCAGTGGGCCGCCAGTGCTCCTAAGCCAATGGAAGGCCAGATGCGTAAAGGTAGTTCGATGCCTAAAGATGCAGATAGATGCAAAAGCATCAAGACACCTAACTCCCATTGAAACCGGGAGCTAGGGACGTAGGCTCAAAGAAACTCTGGTGCCTAAAGCACAGGTCCTTGAACCCCCCACACTGGGCTGTGGCCCAACACTGCAGGTGCAGAGACCTGTTCGGCACCGAGTTGTTTGCTGCACAAGTCCCCTAGGCACCTAAGGCTCTGCCTCTCTGAGGCCTAAGCCCCAGCGTGCTCTCAAGCCATGTGAAGAAAGGCATTCTCCCAGCTCTCTCACCTGCAGGCTCCCATCCAGTTAGGCAAGCTGCAAGTATGCCTAACTCCACATGAAATGGCAGTGATGGAGGAATTTACCCAGCACATGGGAGACCCCAGTTCAATCCCTGCCCCCACAGGGAGAAAGGGCATGAATAGGGGTCTCCTACATCTCAGGAGAGCACACTAACCGCTGGGCTGTAGGATACTCTGAGTGGGTCTCTCTCAGTTTCGCCCGTTGCAGCTTTGTATAAATAGGGCATGGTTATGCCGTTTGTGAAAGAAGAGTGCTATAGCGTTCCATTACATTGCAAGTTAAAGACAAGGGTCTAACATGAGGCTCCTAGGGCAAATTTTCAAATGTGTTCAACACCTGGTAACTCCCATTGAGAACAATGAGCGTTGAGCACACTTGAAAGTCTGGTCGCTTCCTTTGGGTGCCAAAATGGATGCTGAACACTTATGAAAATCTGGCTACTTACTTCAGTGCCTAGAGCGGGTCAGATTAAGGCTCCAGCTCCTGGAGTCACTTAATCAGACTCAGCTTGTCTTTTGACAAATGTGTTCCTAGCTACATGGATGCACAGAAGACCTTGAGAACATGTTCCAAGTAAATTGGTGCCTGCCTGAGTTTGCAGACAGCCTGAAACAATAGCTCAAAGACTGATCAGCACCCTCTATCTTAATTCTGAAACTTGCTGCCACCCAAAGGAGGGGAGCAGCCTGGGCTAGGTGCAGTGAGCCAGGACAGCTGCTCTGGGTGTCTATATTTGCGGGGGTAACAAATCCCCATTTTTGTTGTTACTTTTTTTGGCACAGGAGTTTTGGCGTCATTTTGGGGCCAGGCCTGTGCCTTTTTGGGGGCAGTGGGGAGTGGAGGGGGGGTCTTAAGCTTGGCCCTGTGCCTAATTGGGTGCAGATCCCTTTGGAAAACCTGGCCCACAGGGCTCAAGTGCAGCTGAGCTGCAGGGTGTCAGAATGTCATATCTGCAGCATGGGGGTGGCAGTATGTCTGGGTGAACGAACAGTGGGTCTAACACCTCCAGGCTCAGGGATTCTCCTTTCTGGAGACGGGGCAGCGTCTAGCTGGTATGCGTTGGGGAGCAGAGCAGTGCCCTCAGGAGGGCACAGAGGGGAAGCGCAGCATTCGTGAGGCAAGATTGCCTACACCGTTCCTGCACCTAAGCAAACGTGCAGAGAGCCAGCCCGATCTGCACAGTGTGGATTCTTCACCTTCATTGCCCCCGGGGCCCCCTTCCCAGATGTGCACTCTATTGCTCAGTGAGGTCTGCTCGACAGACCCGGGCCGTTGAAGGCTTGGCTCAAACCAGGCGAAGCGATACAAACAAGACAGAGTCGACTACATAGGGCAATTATCCCCATGGTGCCATCGCTGCCTTTGTCACCTCCCCACTGGGCCCAGATATAGGTATTGCAGTGCCAGGCACATGGCTTGCAAAGCGTCTGCTAGTCCCCATGCACCAGCTAGGCCCAATGGCGTGACAGACATGAACGGCTGGATTGTGCTTGAACCGGCATAGGCATAGAGATAGAGGGAGAGGATTCCCGTCAAACCAGAGCAGCAGTTGGGCACAGACTTGTCATTGCACTGCCCGTAGCATAAGGATTTCCGAGGCTGGTGCCCACAGGAGTGCTAGCTCCCCGTCAGAAGGTTTGATGGATTTCTTTGGGGCAGGGTGGGGAAGACTGTGGGGTTGAGAACAAGGGAGTCCCTTGTTAAAATGTTGGCAGCACATCCCTGGCACAGAAGTACAAAATACCCTCAGCAGCTTCCCCCTACTGCCCAAGCAGGCTGCCATGAGCAGCAGCAACCAAGTAGGAGACAGAGTCCATGGCACAGCATAGGGGCACACTGCATTTTAAATATTTAAAGAGGTAATCACTCTATTTGCAAAGAGAAAAGAGTAGTTCCAGGAAAACTCCTGCCACTCTCAACAAACCACTGGCCAGCACTCCAGGGAGGACGAAGAACTCTCTCCTGAATCAGCTCTATGATTACTCTCAAAGCCTTTAGTAAGTGACGTAAAGCCCAAACAAAGCTAGTCCCTGCTGTATCATCCTTCAGAGAAGATCACCAGAAGTTCTCACTCTGTTTTTCTTTAGAGCTCAGTTTTATAAAATAACTGTTAATAATGGTAGAAGAGGGACTCACCGGCCAGCATGCACCTAGGTGAGGCATAGCAGAGTCTGATCCACGTGGAGCTTTAATGGTCCTGGGGTGATGTCTCTCTCTCAGCCCCCCAGCTACATCACTGTAAAGTCTCATCACTTCTAGGGGGGGTATCAATGTTCCATACAAACAACATCCCCCACAACTCTAATCGATAGGACATCTTCCAACCAGGCTGTGCACCTCTGCAGTCCCACTGTTTTCTCAGAGCAGCAGGTTCCCTCCCCCAGCAACCCCCACAGAATGCAGAAAACCCCAGACAAAACAAACTCAACATCTGCCTGTCTGAGCTTAAGCTTTCAGTCCCACTCGGATCTCCCCAGCAACTTGTTCATGCTGAAGAGCACCAACCTCCAGAGATATTCCCCTGGATCCTAGCCCCTTTCCCAGAGTCAGCCACCAGGGTTGGTTCCTAATCTACAACGTCTCCCTAGCTCCTTTCCCAGAGCAAGGGAATTCTAACCCTCTCTCTGTCCTGTGTCCTTAGCCTAGGCTTTGCCCTGTAGTTTTCACTTCTTCCCCAGCTGGCTCTGATCACCAATCATGCCTGATGCCACCCTCCAGGTACAGCAAGGTAGGCTAACTGAGCTCTCAGGCTCCTGTTAATCCTTGATTCACCAGCGACGGGTTTACACGCCGTCACAATGTTGTTAAACAGGTTAGGTACAAATAGCGAGTATTACAGCTGGTGAGCAGAACTCAAACGAGGCATTTTTTTCATTGGACTTTAGCCAATTCATTGAAATCAAAACATTTCGCTGAGACTGTTCAATTTCAGCTGAGCTTCCCTGGAACCCACGCAGCATCCCACTGGAAATCTGTCCTGTTGCCTGGCCCAGCTCCTGCAGCCGGATGGCCTTGGAGTTAGCGACCCTTGGGTCTCCAGGCTCCAGAGCACAGGGGCATCCTGCCAGGCTCTCCTAGAGCCAGAGCTCCTTTTCCTTTTGCAGAAAATTTTGGAACATTTCGTTTTCATTCCAAACCGGGATGAACCCACATTTTGAAATGCTTTGCAAAACAGCCCCAAACACCTTGCTCTCCTCAGTACCTTGCAGCTACCAAAAGGCATTCATGTGTAGTGTTCAGGGACCATTCTCATTATTTAGTCTGACTTCCTGCCAGAAAATGCCACTCAGCAAGTCCTGCCTCATGCCCAAGAATATCTTGTGGTTGAGCTACAGCCTCAAAGCTTTCCCATCAACACCACCAAAAAAATCCAACTAGGTCAAAGGTCCACAAAGGGACTGGGTTTAGTGCCTAAGTCCCTTTGTGGATCTGGACCTAGACACTCAGCTGCATCTGTAGGTGACTAAATACTTCCAAAAGTCTGGCCCCAATGCCTGTTGTCTCTGTTGAAAATCCCTGCCTTAATGAATAGGACTGACCCTGTGCATTATTTGAGGGAAATGATGTAAGAATGTGTTTGGAGGCAGAAATTGACCTTTAAGTTGTTGGGAAAACTTAAGCATCTTTCCTGTAAAGAAGCTCCACCAGAATGTCTTTCCACGTGCCGAAATGCACATAATCATTAAAGCAAAAAATGTGGAATTAAGCATCATCTCAAAGATTCTCAGGTGAGTAAACCAGCAGGGCTAATGACTTTTTAATATCCTTTTATGCCTTTGGGAAGTCTGCTAGCATATAAGGAGCATTATTTTGTTTTCAGGTTCTATTAATACATTTGTTTTTCTCTTTCATTTCACAGAGTCCCTCCAGAGCAGCTACCCAGTTGAGCTTGTTTTGTATTTGCTGAAACATATTCAAGTAAATCACAGATATTGGCTTAGTAACAGAGTTGAAAGTCGGTGAGTATAATACCTTCCTATTCGTGCAAAGCAGTTTTATCCTGCCTGACCTGCTCTTTTTATGACTCAGAAGAAGTTGTGTGATCATTGAGTTAATTTTCCTCAAATAAAACCCCTCAAAATTAAATTAAGCTACGGGGAATTGTGTGAAATAAAAATAAAAGCAGAGTAATATGCTCATTTTAAGTAGCTATTTCTGCCTGTATTTGAGCAGAGTAAATTACTTCATTCTTTTCATTCTTGCGGTTGAACATCAGAGGGATATTACAGCACTAGTTGGAAGAGTTCAGCATTGTTTTTTAAAAAGTGGGAATATGCCTATGCTTTGACACACCGTTCCCACCAAATATAAGAGGTCCCATTTGCATCTGTAGATTCACCTTTATTTTATTCTAACAATTAAAAAAAAAATCAGACACCAGACAAAACTTGTGCCATTGTAAAAAAGGCAGATTTGTGTTGATACAGAACAGTGAATGAATGGATGGGATTAGATGAAGATTACCGATTGGATTCAAAACCGTAAACCCTACTAGACATTCCAGCAGGAGACTGCTCAGTATTATCTTGTATGAAAATATCCTTATTTCATATGACAATCCGGGCATCATTAGACACGACAGGTATTCCAAAATGCCACACATTCAAGGGTGGATAACAGGTATCTTGCAACGTAGTGTCACCAAAGAACTGGGTTAAAAAATGAGCAACGTCCCGGAAACATATACACTTTGGAATCACTGGTTGAATTCAGTGTTTGAAGGTGTTTATATTTCACTCCCTAAGTACAAAAGGTGCAGCTGCTGGTGTGGAATGGAAAATGGTTTTCCCAGCCCAGGAACATTTTCAAAATTTTTCTCTGCCCCATCTCAAAAGCTTTCACGAACCAGAAGTTTCAGATTGGGCCAACTGAAATGTGGCGTCTGACAGGCTCTGCTCTTGCAAGTCCCCTTCCAGTCCCGCTCTATTCCACTCTCTGGCTGCAGGGCCATTGATCCTCTTTGTGCTGGCCTGTATCCAGCTGAGGAGCAGTCCGCCCTCATGCCATGCCCTATTCTCCTTCCTAGGCTCTCTCCTGCTTCAGGATCCCCACACAACCACCAACTCCTTTCCTAGGACAGTCCTTTTTCAAGGGTTTCCTCCCCTCCTCCTCCCCCAACTGGCCAAGAGAGGAGCCTGAATCTGATTTCCCCACTCCTGCTGACCTGTCCCCCTCTGGAAGCGGAAGGCGAATCATGAATCTGCTGCACAATAGATTTATCCCACCCGCCACCCATTGAGCAGCTCGGCACCAAGGGCCAAACCTTGCTTGCTTTGCTCCTGCGACGGCTCAGCTCAGCCCCGGTGATTGTCAGCTGCTCTGTTTGGCACGGGACACTTCTGGCTTTGTGTCTGGGTCCTAGCATCCCAGCACGGTTGGGCACAGCGTCCAGAGGCACCCCTGTTCTGTAAGCTTACGACGACAGCAGCGAACGTTTCTGTCAGAGGATTTAAAATGCAGGGTGGCCCTACTTCTCTATTGCCCTGCACCTTGTTTAGCCATGTCTGCAGTGCAAAGTGGGTGTAAAATGAGGTTACATCAGAAGGGCACTGTTTTACACTCCCTCGGCACTCAGTTTGCCCAGTTGTAAATAATTCCACAAGGTGCAAATCAAGAGAGAATAAGACTCGTTGTATTCCAGTAGTCCCAGGGAACTGCCCCTTCCCCCCCACCCCCGATCATTATGGAAAATTATGTCAAAAGTAAGTACAACATTCAATTATTTTGTATTTAAAATGTTTCACTTCAAGTGCACTACAGATTTTATGGTTAGCGTTTGGTTCGATGAATTTTCTGAGGAACAGCCTGGGCCACCATTCCCTTCCATCTGAGTCTAGACCTTATTTTTATGATGTGGTCAGCTCCTAAGTGTATTTACATTCCAACATGTTCTAGAAAAACAATCAATTCCAATTAGATTACCCTGTATTAGGATGTAAAAGTTCCCAATCTCGTCATTTTGTGATTCGGTGCAGTGATGGGAACGCTGAGGGGGTGACATTAAAGAAAAATGACTTTGAGCTCTCCTAATCTATAGCGTAATGATCACATTACCACTAATAAGATTAATGCTCACTTTTAGATCTGTATCCATATAAACAGGTCCTTAAATTGTCCCAGCCACACACAAAGAATCCTCCAAGGCGAGGAGAAAGGTGGAATGCATCCTACAAAAATTCTATTACGATCTCCTGTACCTTTTAGGGTTTCTTTTTAAAAATGCTTTCATCTCCCCCCTGCAGAGTTTGCCAAAATAGCTGTGTAAATAGCATGCACCTCTAAAATTAGCTTCCGCCTCCGTGATTTATTCAGGGATAATGTAAGCCAGACACTGCCACAACTTGATCGCCTCAGAGGTACTAAATCGTGGCACGAGTGAAAAGTCTGGTCTGGGGCTGAAGGAAGGGACTAATTATAGGGAAAGCTGCTTGGTGAGGAAGGACGGTGCAGTGGTTAAGCCACTAACCTAGGACTGGGAGATTCAGCTTCAGCCTGCGTAACGTTGGCCAAGGCACTTAGGACCAGATTTTTTAAGCTAAATAGGTGCCTAAAGAAGCAGTCAGCCCCCTCCTTCCCCCCCCCCCCCCCGGGGAAATCAGAAAGTCAGCACCTTTGAGAGGAAGGACTAAAAGGCTGTGACACTCCAGACTGGGGAGAAACCCTGCAGGAACAGGGATAGGATGGAGAAGGTCTAGAGGCCTGCGAGGGACAGCCCGGACTAAAAGGGGGCCGAGACGGTTACAAGCTCTCCAGGCAACGAGGCCTGAGAGAAGACCTGAAGAAATCAGGCACGAGACTGAGAAACTCCCCAGGCCTGGGAGAGACCCTGCTCAAGCAGGGGACAGAGAACCCAGGAAGGTGATGGGACAGAGTGGGAAGCAGTCCAGGGAAATCGGCAGCAGCAGCTATTAAAGAAAGCCGCACATGGCGGCTACCTGCTGTTGGGTCCCTGGGTGGGGACCCGGAGTACTGGGCGGGCTGCTGGGGAAGAGGCCTAAGCCCCAAGAAGAGGATAAGAGTCCACACTGAAAGCCTGAGAAAGGGGCTAGAATTGAAATAGGCCCAGAGACGGGGCTGAAGACCCGGGCGAGGGCTGACCATTTGTTGGACTTTTTGTTCCCCCGAAAGGGGCTCATCCATTTTAGATTTTGTGAGACTCAGCGGGTGGGCTGAGCCACTGAAGTCCTGCCTGATGAGGGCAACAGCCGACAGGGGGCACCGCAGAGAGAGAGAGAGTGTGCAGGTTTGCACCCACCCAACAGGAGGCGCTCACGAGAGGTGAGTGCGCACCGTCACCCTGCATCTTTAGGTGCCTCAATATCTTTTAAAATCTGGCTCTTAGCCTCTCTGGGCCTCAGTTTTCCATCTGTACAATGGGGAAAATAGCACTGCCCTACCTCAGAGGAGTGTTGTGAGGATAAATACAATAAAGCCTGTGAGGTGTGCAGATCCTACAGCACTGGGGGCCATGCAAGTATGTTAGATCACTGTTCTGCAGAGAACATTCATGAGAAGAGCAAACTGGGCACACTGCGTTGTGAAAAGCTAGGGTGTTCTCCAGAGAGCGATACGAAGGTCCCCGGAGGCCTTGTCTGGCGCAACCAAGCTTTTCATTAACGGTGGCCTTTTGGAGGAGGGAGCAGGCCCATTGCTGCAGGGAGGCATGTAGTGATGCCATCGGCTTCCTGCCTCCCCTGTCAGGTGGCTGCTCTGCCCTTTAGCAGCACCACTCTGAGACTGAAAGACTGCAGTAAAGTGGCCATTTTTCTGGATTTCTCTGGAAATCTGTGTGTACAGACCTTGGCTTTATTCCCATCTCTACCACTGCAGAGTGACCATAGATAACTCACTTCCCCTCTGTGTCTCTCTCTCCCCTAGCTGTTGGGCTACAGGGGTGAAGTTTTATGGCTTGTGCTCTATAGGAGGCTAGGGCAGATGATTCAAATGGCCTCTTCTGCCCTGCAATGGGGTGTACAAATCCTTCACTGGAAAAGAAGGGGTTAAAGAGCGAGTTTGGGCTCACCTGCAAAGCATGTAGGGCTGGAGGAGGAGCATAAAAGAACAGAACAGCTCAGCCAGAGGTGGAGATAAATAGACCTTATGCTCTTAGCTCCTTAGAAGGAAGCACCGCTAGGGGTCCGGTTGCCCGGGACCTTTGGCTATTGGGACTCTACCAGACCTGTTGAAGGAAAAATGGACACTTAACAGTCCGAAAGTCTGAGATTAACCTTGGCCTCATTTTGTTTAATGTCTTCACTTTGCCCTTTGGGAGCAGGGGGCTGGTGGGAAGTAACTCAGGGAAGCAACACTTCTGGGGAGCAGACCTTTGTTGCCTCTCCCATGGCCCTTGATTGGAACCTGGTGGAGAGGACAAGCTGGGTTCCCTTACCCACAACGAAAGCTGTGAGCCTACCCTGGTACAAGAGAATCTGAATGGGGGAAAAGGCCCCCAAACCAAGGAAGTAGGAACCTTGAGACACAGACTCAGAGGGGGCTCGAAGACCCCTTGACTGATTCAGGCTATCCACTGCAGCAAACTTTGCATATCCCAAGAGAGGTAAGGCGCTACGTGACTCGCTTGTCAAGCCTCTAAAGCTAGCATTCTCCGCATGAGGCCCGAACCCGACAGCAGACGACCAACTCGGGGCAGACTCATCACAATGCTGCTTCCAGACTTCAGGGGGTGTGGCACACTGGTTGTGATTGGCCTACTACATGCCCTTAAAATCTAAGATTAAATATTCACAGTGCACCCCCGCAAACTCAACATTGCAGCTGGTGTTCTTGGCGGGATTCTCTGCTGGGAGCTCAGGAGATGAGTGGATATGTGGAATGAAATGCCTTCTTCTTTCCAGGTTAGAACTGAGAGATACTTCACTCCTTCTTCCCATATTGCACTGATTCTGTGGATTATCTGAAGACTTCTTTCTCCAGGGCTCTTAATTCAGCACCTACAAACTTTACATTCAAATACTACCCATGCTGGAGGTATGTTGCTAATTATTTAATTGTGAATCATTTAAAATATACATTGCTTACAGGTTCTGTTCAGTCCTCAGTCTGTGGCTGGTGTCTCTTCACCACTTTATCTAAGAGATGTTTTTAAATGTTCTAGCATGGGTTTTGGGGGGGGGGGGGGAGTTTGCTGTAATATTTACATTTTTTCTGCCCTTGAGCCACAGACAGAAAGAGATCCCTGCAGCTAAAAGTTTTTTCTTTTTTTTTTTTTTTTGTGGTGTCAGTTTTCTATAAATAGTACTCGAGTAACTTTTGGAGACTGCAATTTATATCTGTGTGTGTGTGCGCGCATCACACACAATCTGCTAATGAGGTCTCAATATGGATTGTGAATTTAAATAGCTGGAAGGTGTACACATTTTCAAATGTGGTTGATCTAAAAATTGTGCATGCAATATGGAGCCATTTGCTCTGACGTAAATTGGGTGTTAGTGTTTCCACACACGTATTCAACTATTCCTTTTCCATGTGTGCATTTGCACCGCAGCAAATATAAGTTACCTTGCATACCTCAGAATTGCTTTTTTGCATTAGCAGCAGAGCACACTCTGCTGAGACTGTTCCATGGTAGCGTTTACTCCACCAGAGTGTGTATTGTACTGGATTTAAGGGCACAATATGAGGGATGTTTATTTGTTGCTACAGAAGGAAAAGATGCGGAGTGTCTCTTTCATGGACTTTTTTGAGTCTACGCAGCAGTAAGCCTCTACCCAATGGGTAGCTCTACTGTGTGGAGACTGGCTTAGTTTTTTTAAACCATTTTGAAGTGCAAAGACAGTTCTGCAAGAAGCAGAGAAGTGGACAAGAGGGATGGGCCAACATAAGAGACATGAGCAGATCTGCAGGGAGAGGCAGAACTGTGAAGGGCCTTGAAGGTGAGCTCTGGAAGCTTGAACTTCACGCAGTGGAGAAGGGGGAGCCAGTGGAAAGGTTCAATGAAATGATGAGCAAGGAAGACTCCTTTAATTTTTGGAGCCCACACTCCCTTTACACCCTGACACAGACAACTGTCAAAATTGATTCCAAAGGCTAGGCTGGCTAGGGATTGCCTGGGAGTGCTACCAACGGTGTCATGCTAAATTTTATAGTGCCAGAGTCCTGTAGACATGCATCCAGCATGCACGCGCTCTTCCTCCCTCTCTGTTCTCTTCACCTACACGTACTGCACATACGCCCACCCTTCCGTCCTGCAGGGCAGAGTCGAGGCTGTTCTTTCTGTTGCTACCCACTGGGATGTGATGCATCACAGTGCTCTATCCTTCCAATCAGAAGCACTGCTCCAGGGCTGGAAAGTGGAAGTGGATGTTGCAAATTGCTCCTTGAGCTGTGAGGAGCGGCATGGCCGCACCCACGTCATCTAACCCTGACTCTACTCCACTGCTGGCCTGGCCCGGTGCCTGGGTACTGCTCCCCGCCACAGGCCAGGGCTACTGCAGCGAGATGGGAGGCAGTGGGGAAAGCAGGAGTGGCGGCACGACTGGGGAGGGGAGCAACAAGCGATGGCCTGGGGGAGCAGGGGAAGGATGATGGTGTGGGGGTGGGGCTCATGCTGGCACACTAAAAATAGCAGCGTGGATGTCATAGCACATGCTAGCCAGCCGAGTCCAAGCCTGTCCAATCCCCTGGGCCGGCTTGAGCCACTGCCCATGTTGCAACGTCCACACTATTAGTTTTAGCATGCTCCCTGGAGCTGAACTAGGGCGAGTCTGTCGACTGGTGCTGGGGATCACACCTTCCCGCTGCAGGGCGTAGACGTACCCTGAGCCTCAGCAAACAACAAGGCAGAGCTGCCCGAGCATAGCTCTCTGAAGGGCTAGAGCGTAGCTCAATCCCGGAATTTAGGCGCTTGAGTGGTGGTCCGGACGGCTCTGGCAACACTGGATGTGATTCCAATGAAGCCATGCTGTAAGGGACCCAGAGCGGTCCCAGAACCAAGGCAGAGGGCAAAGGCCTTTGCTATTCTGAGAGAAGCAAGGTGTCGTTAATACAGCTCCTTGGAATCCAATGGCAGCTGGGTGCCCAACTCCTTTCCGTGCCTTGAAAAAGCCGATAGGTCTTTATCCGTACGTAAGGCTGAAAGCAGTGCTCCACAGGCCACTTGCTGAGTGGCTAGGTGTGTCAGGAACAAACCTTGCGATGTAAAGTGTCTCATTTTGTGTAAGAGTTGGATTCATTCTGCCGTTCTGGTTTTGGAAGCAGCAGCATGGGGTTTGTGCAGGTCATTGGAGTTGAGCTTGGTCAATAATTTGGTAAATTATGTCTGTATATAGGGACACCTGCAACGACTAATGGATCAGGAACTTTAGGGGCATTTACAGCATGACTGAAGAGCCATAAAGATTGTCAGGAGAAGTGACAACAAATCCACAGCCTATATGTATGTTTGCACATATGGGGGACACTTCTCCCATTGCACCCCATCTCTGCAGTCCTGCTACAGAGCATAGGCACAGCTCCCATCTCGTGCTCCGGTGGCCACTAGTCCCATGAGGGAGGGCCAGCTACACCACAGCACCTTCTGCATCCAGGCAAAGGATGGCAGAGCTGTGACAAGAGCATGCCCACCCTGCTCCCCCCGCGCAGATCTTAAAACATGCAGAGGGAGATTTTCTCAAAAACACCTATGAGATTTAGGTACATAAGTCCCATTCAAAGTCCGTGGGATTTGTGCTCCTAAATCCTTCTGGGTGCTTTTAAAAATCTGAAACACCAGCAATGCACAAAGGATTCAGACTGTCATGAGGGCAGAGGGATGCATGGAGACTGATCAAGAAAGGCAGTTGATTGTTGCCATTGTTCCATACACGCGCAGAGCACTGACGGGCCCAATGCAACATCCAGTGAAGTCAAGGAAAGATTCCCTTTGACTTGAATGGACGTGGATCAGGCCCTAAAAGTGTAATAAAATGCTGAAGATGGATGTCATTGTGGGACCGGTGGGGGGTAGAATTTCTAAGGCAGCTAATAAAAAGCTCAGTTACGTGCTCGGTAGGGCACCAGAAGAAGGCCATCCTTGTGTCTGTGTCTTTAATTTCCCTCTGAGGACTCTCTGCTCAGCAGATCACCCATAAGCCTAAACTCTCATGTACTACTCCCTCTCTTCCAGCACAGGACTAAATAGGACTTCCCAGAATCAGACCGCTGCTTTCGTTCCTTTCTCTCACGTACAAAATTTAGGCTTAGCAAAGTCAATTTTTTTCTTCCTGGACTATTTCTCTTTTGAAAACATTCTGGGCTTTCTATGGAAAGTACGTTTCATCCTTCTGCTAAACCAATCAAAACCCTAGTATTCCACTGAGAAGCCTCCTCCCAGGTCAATACTGCTCCAAACAATGATTTGTATTGGTTAGTAAGAGTATTATAGAAGCGCCTAAAGGCCAGGGCCAAGTTCAGGGCCCCAGTTTTGCTGGCCACTGTCCGTACACACAGTACGAGAAAATTCTTGTCGTGAAGAGCTTACAATCTAAATAGAAAATGGGTATGAAAAAAGGGGAGTATTGTTGTCCCCTTTTTTCAAATGGGAAACTGAGGCACAAAGAAACTAAGGCCCAGGTCCTCCAGTGGGCGTTAGGCGTTCATGGGGATTCTGGGTCTAAGTGACTTGCCTCAGGTCAGACAGGAAGGCTGTGGCTAGAGCCAGGAAATGAATCAGATCTCAGAGTATCTTTCCCGTGCCTTGATCCATCCTTTTTCTCTGCATAGTACTGAGTGCGTGCCAGGCATTAGTTAAAAATGAAGACAGTGCCTTCACCAAAGAGTTTAGGATGAGGTTTTAAAAGAGACAATTGCAATGGGCTCTACGTGGGGCTCCACCAAAAAACCATTGACAGGCTGAAGCTGGTGCGGAGTGCTGCAGCTCGCTAATGGAGCCTGGAGGACACCGAATACTGAATCTAGTTCTGCGGTTCCCATTTTTAAAGGATGTTGAAGAACTAGAGGAAAGAGTCACAAATGATTTGATGGCTGGAGAAAATGCCTTACAGGGAGAGCCCTGAAGAGCTCAATCTGTTTAGCTTATCAAAAAGAGATTGAGAGGTGACTTGATTACAGTGTATAAGAACTGTCCTGGGGAGAAAGTAGCAGGGGACTAAAGGTCTCTTTAATCTAGCGGGGAAAGGCATAACAAGCCCCTGTGGCTGGATGCTGAAGCCAGACAAATTCAAATGAGAAATAAGGCAAACATTTTTAACAGCAAAGGTGATTAACCGTTGGTACTAACTAACAAGGAAAGTGGTAGATTCTCCATCTCTTTTTAGATCTTCAAATCAAGGCTGCTGATGAAAGAATATCTTCAAGAAAAGCCCCCAAACACAAGTTATTGGGCTGTAGCCATGTTGGTCCTAGTGTACGTCATGAATATAGGGGGAAGGGTAGCAACCTTTGTGTATGCTTGGCAGCTGTACTGGATTGCCTTACCTGTAAAGGGTTTTAAGCAGATCAAATAACCTAGTTGGCACCTGACCAGAAGGACCACTGAGAAAAGAAGATTCTTTCAAATCTGGGATGGGGGGAGGATTTGTTTGTTGTTCTGTGTGTTGTTCCCTCTCCGGACGGAGTGAGAAGCCAAGCAGGTACAATATTTCCTGAAAAATATACCTGGAACAATCCATATAAAACCACAGAAACTGTGCGTAGGGCAAGGAAATGCATTAGGTTACCTCTTGTTTTGGCTTGTGAATTTTCCTATGCTACAGAGGTAGTTTCATTCCTGTTTTTGTAAACTGTAAATCTGAGCGCAGAGGAGAAACCTCTGTGTTTTAAAATCATTTTATTATCCTGTAAAGTTACCTTCCATCCTGATTTTGCAGGGGTGATTCTTTTACTTTTTTCTTTATAAAGTTCTTCTTTTAAGAACCTGATTGATTTCAGTGTCCTGAAGACAAAGGGTCTGGTCTGTGCTCACATTGCTAAGGCAACTGGTTGGTACTTTATTCTCAAGCCTCACCAGGAAAGGGGGTGAAGGGGCTTGGGGGGATATTTTGGGGGATAGGGATTCCAAGTGACCCTTCCCTGAATATTTTGGGTAAATCACTTCATGGTGGCAGCTATATCAGTGCCTTAGAGAAGTTTTAACCTAAGCGGGTAAAATATACACTTGGGGGTCTTTCATGTGGGTCCCCACATCTGTACCCCAGAGTTCAAAGTGTGTGGGGGATCGCTGACAGCATATTAGAGAGATAAGGTGGGTGAGGTAAATCTTTTATTGGACCAACTTCTGCTGGTGAGAGAAACAAGCTTTTGGGCTTACACATAGCTCTCCTTCAGGTCTGGGAAGGGCACTCAGTGTGTCACAAGGTGGAACAGATTATTTAGCATAAGTAGTTAACATGTATTGTAAGAGACCATTCAAGTTGAAGTGGCCTGTGATATACAAGAGGCCAAACTAGATAATGTAACGATACCTTCTGGCCTTAAAATCTAGGGATCAGTGGGCATCCTAGGTCTCCTTGAGGTGTTGATTATGATCTATGATCTTCTCCTTGGGCTGCCACCTTGGTATGGTGGAAAAGCTTGTGTATACTTAAGATCCTAAGAATGATGCCATCAGGAATCCGGTACTTCCTGTAGGGTCATCCATGGTGGTAAGGTCGAAGGTGAAGTACCAGACAAAGCATGGCCCAACGCAACCCAGTATCAGACCTCAATAGCAGATGAAGCAGGATCACCTCTCAACGACTGAAGGTGGACGAAGGCTGCAACGGAGGAGAAACCCTCGGTCGTCTCGGACCTCCTTGCCACCGGACACCAAGATTTTTATGGCTGTTGGTGCGCAACGGCTCCCCAGCATTAAACTACTCACATGTGGGGCTTCTCTCACAGGAAGAACTTTTTACCCACCCCTACCCATAAAACTCTTGCGGCGATGGGTGAGTGGTGACGGGGACAGGTGAAGTGATCACCAGGAGTCTCTAGTCCCAGACCCACATGCAGGCGGTGACAGGAAGATGGTCATCGTGTGCCCCTAAACTGGGATGGGGAGCATTTTTGGCAGCAGCGGTCATGACTGAGCAGGCCTTTTTAGGAACCACTCTGCTCACCCCAGATGAGGAAGGGGCTAGAAAAGGTGTCTCAAATATAGACTATCCCACCATACTTGACTGGATAACCACATCCAGAGGGATCACTCCCAATGCAGCCGAAAACCAAAAATGTCTCTTGCAACATGGTATCTCCATACCCTATTAGACGACTCAAAAAGTGAAAGACCCAAAGGCAGAAGAGCAATTGTCGCCCGAGAACTCTCAAAGTACAATACTGACATCGCTAGTCTCAGCGAGACAAGACATGCCAATGAAGGCCACTTGAGGGAAGAAGGCAGTGATTACACTTTCTTCTATCGTGGCCTAACCCTGACTTCTAACACCACCTGCAACATCTGCCATCGAGCCTGCGGCTCAAGGTTCGGACTCTTCAGTCACCAAAGGACCCATAAAAAATAAAACCCATGAGAGAGATTGTCCTCGGTCTGGAGGGATTGCCGATGGTGATCTATGAATTCCTGGGGTTGGCCTATCCAAGGGATCACCTTGCTCCCTGTGCCGTACTGACCCAGCTGTGGTCAGCAGGGGAGATCATGCTGGATCCCACTCATTATTATACAAGAGGGTGTGGAGGCCACCTGGTAGGGTGTTCTCTGTTAGACTCAGACTCTGGCACTTGCTCCACCACCCCTTGGGCCAAAATAGCCTGAATACAGTGATCTTCCGAGCACACTGCCATAACATCTGTTCTGTAGAGAGCATCGAGGGTACGCGAACCACAACAACGACAGGGTTGAAAGGAGTCTCTGGAGGTGGCTGGCTGGCTGCGTTCCTACTGAAATGATTACTTCAGTGCTGCTGGGATTATACTGCATTAATAATGTAGAGGCACCTAGTGCATTGGATAGGTGTGTCTTTAAATCATTCCAAATCTAAATGTATAAGTAAACTTGGCTGGCCAAATGTAGGCCCTTTTGCAAATCCCAAGTCCTGTTGACTTCCATGAAAGCCGCCGCTGGGCACGCAATGGCTAAATTTAGCTTACCACTAAGATTCCAGCATTGGATGGCCACTCTTCCCACACCAGCTGAATAATAGCTATATTGAATAATAGTTATATGTGATTCAGTAATGCTGATTTTTTCCCTTTAAACTGATATGAATAGAAAGAGATTAACCACCCTGGAGCACAATTAATCTTGGCAGCCAAACATCTTGTCTTTCTTTTTTAAACTTCAGTTTATAAAGGCTTAAAATTGTGATGAACGGCTTCCAAACAATAACGCTAATTTATAGCTTGTCTGCATCTCTGCTTCTATTATACCACATAATGAGGACATCTTATTAAAGTGATTTAAGTAACATACCCAAATGCAATGTGGTGGTATGTAAGTGCCTTACGCGTTACCATATATTTCTCTCGCACACCACTCAACCTGATAGGGTGTCAGTTTAAAAAAAACAACAGGGTTTGCAGTGGTTTTTCATCTCTAATGTTTATACACTGCACATAGACAAATGGCACAATTCCACTAAAGATGGTTTTTAAATGATTCTAGTGGATGGAAAACATTGAGTGAAAGCCTTGTAAACAATTTAACTTCATCACGTTAACCTTTTGGAGTAGCAGGAAATCATCTGCATGTGCTTACAGTTAAGCATGTATTTAAGTGCTTTGCTGGATAAGGACAGACTGCTGAATCAAGGCTATAATGAATCTGTCTCTTTAAGGCGGCTACATTCCAGCTGTTCCAGCATTCCATTACCATATGGGTACTAGCTGCTGAGTTTCAATATTAGATCTCTCTCCAGTAATGTGTCACTGTTTCCTCAGTGGAATATGGGAATGTTCACCACTATCAGACGGACCTTCAGAGATACTTAGGTGCCTAGAGATGCAGATCAGTGCCTAGGCCCAGATCCTCAAAGGGAGTTAGGAACCTAAATAACTTTGAGGATCTTGGCCCCCATGGAATTTTAACCTGATTAGGTGCCTACCTCCCATTGAAACTCATGGGAACCAGTGCCTAACTCTTTGTAACTCCCACCAGGCACCTATCTGCATCTTTAAGTGCCTAAATACTTTTGAAAATCTGGCCCTAGATCTCTATCTTACTGGGTATCCATGAAGCTTTCGAATAGCAAACAGTAAGGGATAAATACTCAGCACATGCTACTCCCATTAATGATGACGATCTATCCAGACAAAATGCCTGACTGTGAATTAAGTACATCAGCTGAGGTTGTGAAACAGGCATTCAGGGGTGAAAGTAAGTTAGAGGACTTACCGGTACACCGGAGTCCCGAGCAGGGGGCGTGGCCCCAACCGGAAGAGGTGTGGCCTTAACTGGAAGAGGCAGGGCCTTAAATCCCCAGGCCCTTTAAATCTTGATTTAAAGGGCCAGGGCTCCAGCTGTGGTAGTGGTGGCTGGGAGCCTGGGGCCCTTTAAATCACCCCCGAGCTACCAGCTGCAGAGGCAGCTGGGAACCCTGGGCCTCAGGGGTGATTTAAAGGGCCCAGGGCTCCAGCTGCCGCTACCGCAGCAGAGCCCCGGGCCCTTTAAATCACCGAGGAGCCCTGGAGGCTCCCGGCTGCCACCACTACCCCGGGGCTCTGGGCTCTGGCAGAGCTTTAAAGGGCCTGGGGCTCCGCTGTGGTAGTGGCTGCCGGAGCCCCAGGCCCTCTAAATCCCCGCCTGAGCCCTGCTGCCCGAGCCCTGGGGTAGCGGCGGCGGGGATTTAAAGGGCCGGGGTGGTAGAGGGGGCTGGAGCTCGGGGGCCCTTTAAATCCCCGCCCGGGCTTCAGCAGCAGGGCTCAGGTGGAGATTTAAAGAGCCAGGGCAGTAGCAGCGGCTGGAGCTCCAGGGCCCTTTAGATCCCGCTGCAGCCCCACCGCTGCTACCCCAGGGCTTTAAATTGCCCTCTGGGAAAGCCGGTCCTGGTACGGCGCACTGGCTCTTACCGGTACGCCGTACCGGGGCGCACCAGCTTACTTTCACCTCTGCAGGGATTCCACAGTGTAAACCCATTTTAATAAAGCTAAACTTTCCTCTTTGATGCCTGCCAAAGTAAGATCAGCAATTGTGTGGTGCAATTTTTCCCACCATAAAAGGCCTAACTACAAATAGAGAATCCCCAAGCAATAAGCACAATTGCATGGGACCTCATAAACTCACTAACACTGCCATTGGGAGACAATGTGGTCTACTGGTTTAAGCACAGCCTTATGAGCCAGCTGACGTGAGTTCAAATCCTGACTCAGCCATGCACAGTCTAGTAGAAAGGGTGCTGAAGCTGGAACTGTAAGACATGGGCTCTAGCTCTGCTATTATCCTGCTGCAAGACCTTGGACAACTATCTTCACCTCCCACCCTTTGTCTGTCCAGTCTATTGAGACTGTAAGCTCTTTGGGGACTGTCTTACCATGTGGATGTACGGCACCATGGGGTGTTGATCTTGGCTGGGGTTTACAGGTGCTTCTGTAATAGCCTAGGATATGAGTGATCCAAGCCCCCTGTGGACTTCGATAGATGTCTTTCCATTTCTTACCACGGCTATGGATGAGGCCTTTCAGTGCTATGAAATAGGTGAGGGACATTCCGGGATCACTTCACCTAGCACTAGGGTGAAACATGACTGGTAGTAATTAGAGCTGTGCAAATAATTCACAACTGAGAATTTATTTGAACAATTTAGTCATTTCGCCACCTATTTGTGAATTGTCCAGAGTAAGAGTGATTTTTCTTATTTATACATTCAACATGACTCACTGATTAACCTCTGCAAATAATTCTTGGGCTGTAGTTTGGTTTTGATCAAAATCTGCTGCCAGTGCTGTATTTGATATTAAAAATGCAAGCAGTGCAATTGATTGCCAAAGTCATGGGGTACATCTTTGTTCCCTGTTTGGATTAGTGTCACTTTTGTAATCAGATTGATAGTGGGAATGCTCAGAGTAAGCAAATTTAACATGAAATTTCCCCATATATTCTCCAATGCAACCCCCTATTTCTGTGGCTGTTCCTCAGTTAATTTATCCTCTAAAGTTTTGTGGAATGTGAATATGAAGGGGGCGTGATACAATCCAAGCTCCTGTATTCACAAACTGGAACAGATATTTGAAAAACACTTTTTGTACTACATATTACAGAAGTCATAGCCAAGATCAGGGCCCTAAAGTATTAACCATTGCACAGCACATAGTAAGAGACAGTGCTGGGCCCAGATAGCTTACAATCTAAAAGGATGAAAGGTGGAGAAAATAAATATTATGAAACCCATTTTACAGAAGGAAAACTGAGGCACACAGATTAAGAGGTTTCAGAGTAGCAGCCGTGTTAGTCTGTATCCGCAAAAAGAAAAGGAGGACTTGTGGCACCTTAGAGACTTCATGCATCCGATGAAGTGGGCTGTAGCTCACGAAAGCTTACGCTCAAATAACTTTGTTAGTCTCTAAGGTGCCACAAGTCCTCCTGTTCTTTTTACAGATTAAGAAGTTTGCCCAACGAACTGAATCCAGATTTTCCGAGTTTAAGCCCAAGACCAGTGTCTTAACTTGAATGATTAATTAACTGGTAGCTGAAAGCCCATGCTGCCAGGGAGATGTGGCAGTTGCACCAAGGAATCCGCCAGCTGGGCAGTCTTCGTACAACCAATTAAAGTGGTGCATGTAAATCAGCTGCCAAGCAAGGGTTGTGACTGGTTACCTGACATCACAATAGCCTCGGACTCTAGGCGTGCAACAGATACATGCCTTACATATCTGTTCACCACACAGGTGTAATTCATGAAGTCAAAATGGCTGAAAACTTAAAAATTGGATGGCCACAGACCACGAAACCCAGAAATGATTCAACCTGGTAATACTCTAAACAAAGAGATCTGTCAACCATTCTTGTAGCTGTTTCCATCACTTCACACGGACTCAGACATTTTAGGCTACAGTGTGACAATCCTGGAATCTTATTCTGTAGATTTGTTTGCAGTATTTGTCAAGTAAAATACCAGTAAAATAGTAGGTTTCAGAGTAGCAGCCGTGTTCATCTGTATCCGCAAAAAGAACAGGAGGACTTGTGGCACCTTAGAGACGAACAAGTAAATTTGTTCGTCTCTAAGGTGCCACAAGTCCTCCTTTTCTTTTAGTAAACTAATAGTCCACATTCTCCGCCTCGAGAACTTTCTATCGCCTAAAGAAATGTGCTGCATTCTCAGTCGGTTGTTATCAGTGGCATTTGAGCTATTTAAACATGATGATTTTGCTTTCTCCATTCCTCATCTCTTTCAGCTTCAAACACAGAGGTGAAAGGCAGCGCTTCCTGTTTCTAAACTGGTGCCCAGAAACCACTGCAAAATATTTCTTTCCATTTGGTGAGCCATCTCGTGGGACTAATCTAAATGTTATGCCATTTAGTTATCCTAGAGATCAATGTTGTATTGAGAAACCAGTGAGGGATAGGAATAACCCTTCGGATGCAGTGAAGTGGGGACCTTCCTGGTTAAGAAGGCCTCCCGTTACCTAAGCTTCCAAGTGTATCTTTGGACCTTCGTTGAAGTCATGAGCCAGTTGTTGTAAAAGGCATGACTCCAGATCAAGCCCATGCACTGGACTAACTCTAGGCATAAGAGCTATTCATATTCTTTTGGAAGAGACATAATTGCCAGCAGAGAGAGAGAAAGACGTTGTACTGTGTTAATGGTCAGCTTGGCTGTTTTTGGTGAGAACATAAACCATTCATTGTAGAAAGGAAGAAATGAAGGTCAGACTAGATGATTATAATGGCCCTCTTCTGGCCTTAAAATCTATTTAAAAAAAATTCAAAACATATGATTCTGCTTATTTAAAGTTTTGCAAAAATATAGAGGCTGGCTAGTTTTTGTTGTGGGCGTGAGCCAGGTTTCCTTTTCAGAAGGAAAGGGTTATTCAGGATATTATATTTTGGTGTAATTTGCTAACAAAAAAATGGATACATATTTTTTCATTTATTCCATTAATACCAGAATCATAGAATCATAGAATATCAGGGTTGGAAGGGACCTCAGGAGGTCATCTAGTCCAACCCCCTACTCAAAGCAGGACCAATCACTGAGAAGGGGTCTGAAGAACCCTGCGAAAACAACAATAATTGAGCTATTATTTTGAAAATAGCTCCACATTCCAATTCCACTTGGACTTTTGACTTTAAAAGAAAAAAAAAAAGGAAGTCAGTTGCCAATAAGCCCAAGGAAACCATGAGACCCAGTTGTCGTGCTCTGTTAATATCAGGGTGCTGCTAACCAGCTGGCAGCTTTCAGCACTTTGGCTGTTTTATGAGCGTCATTCACAATGTAGTCCGACAAATGCCGTGCATGCTAGGTTGGGGGAAGTAAGTGATGTAATGGAATATAAAGCCGCATAGTCTCGACTTTAAACTTTTCCTCTTAGTATCTGGTATGCACTATGGCCCAGTGGTTAGGACAATAGCCTGGAATTCAGACCCAACGTCAAGTCCCTGCTTTGTCAGACTCCTGATGTCGACTTGGGTGTCAGGCTCAGATCCACAAAGGGATGTAGCGTTGTGCCTGCAAAAATCACAGGAACAACAGCGAGATCCAAGAAGCCTGAGTTAGGTGCCTTGGCTCTTGTACAATGGATGCAGAAAGATGGGCACCTTGCAATGGGATCCACAAAAGCCAGCATGCTTTTCAAGTCATTGGGCCAGAGAGAGAGAGTGGGAATAACCCTGTGGCCTGGTGGTTAGAGCACCCACCGGGGAGATGCAAGGTCCAGTGCCTCTGCGCCAGTGACTTTATTTCTGAAAAGCAGAAGAGCTTCAATAGGAGATAACGAGGGAGCTGTGCATCATGGTGTCCCATAGCCCAGGGGCTCTCTTCTGAGAGGATTTGAATGGGCGTCTCCCCTCTTTCTCCCCCTCTCTATGTCTCCCACTCCAAGATAAGCGAGGCACTCCAATACTGTGCTGATGGGGGTTGGAAAAATTTGTATCTAGCTAGATATGAATGGGAAGGTGACCCTGCTCTCATGTTTCTTGGAGTTCTGCTACTTGAGATGTGGAGAAAGGGTAGAGATGAAATTAACACTTAATTTCAAGTAACCAGGAAGCACCAAGCCCCCTTCTTTGTGCAAGAGCTATTGGGTGGGGATGAATGGAGGGGAAGGGCGAATGAGAAAAAGTCTCAGAAGCGAATGAGAATAATGCAGAAGTTACGGGGTGAGGTTCTGTCGCTTGTGTTTTGCAGGAGTCAGATCAGATTCGATCCCACCTCTTGGGGTCTCAGAACCCAGGCTCCAGCCTGAGCCCAAACGTCTACACTGCAATGTTACAGGCCCACAATCCGAGCCCCATGAGCCCAAATCAGCACACCCGGGCCAGCCGCGGCCATGCTGCGGGTCTTTTAACGCAGTCTAGATGTGCCCTTAGGGGTCTCTTCCGGCCTTAAATCTATGAATAATGGATACATGCATATAAGGAAAAGCTGTGCTGACAGTATTCAGTTTGGGGTCACAGGCTATCACCTTGATTTGCACCACGCTGCACGAGAAGTCAGAGTAAGACACTACTCAAGCTGAGCGAGTGTACGAGTGTCTGGCCATAACAGTATGGAATAAAGAATTTGTTCACCCTTACGGGGGGAGGGGAGTGGTCTATCCTACTTATTGCCCGTACCAGAAGTCTGTAAAAACTGTTCATAGTATCAAACAAAAAGGAAAGCAGTGGGAGAAAAACTCATGAAACAGATGAAGACTCTTCATTTGTTTAGAAAAAACGATCTGTCTGCTGTTCAGATGATATACTATGGACCAACTTCTGGCCTTATGCAACCAAGGCAACCATTGAAGTCTAAATTCAATGGACTTGCATGTCTTAAAATGAAGAGAACGTTTAGATTAACCCTGTGTGTGTAGATAAAATGAACTGGATTCTACATTCATTGAAAACACAGTCCAAGATTTTTTTTTAAAGATGGGGGTCTAAAGTCAGCCTGTTAAGACTATGCTGAGACACCTGAATAAGTGGCCTGACTTTCAAAAGTGTTAACTCTCACCGACTTGGGTAGGAGCTGCTGGGTTCTCAGCACTTTTGAAAATCACCCACTTAGTTTAGGTTTCAGAGTAGCAGCTGTGTTAGTCTGTATCCGCAAAAGGAACAGGAGGACTTGTGGCACCTTAGAGACTAACAAATTTATTTGAGCATAAGCTTTCGTGAGCTACAGCTCACTTCATCGGATGCATGCAGTGGAAAATACAGTGGGGAGATTTTATATACACAGAGAACATGAAACAATGGGTGTTACCATACACACTGTAACCAGAGTGATCACTTAAGGTGAGCTATTACCAGCAGGAGAGCGGGGGCGGGGGGTGGGGGGGGGACCTTTTGTAGTGATAATCAAGGTGGGCCATTTTCAGCAGTTGACAAGAATGTCTGAAGAACAGCCGGGGAGGGGAGGGGGGCGAATAAAATAGAGGAAATAGTTTTACTTTGTGTAATGACCCATCCACTCCCAGTCTCTCTTCAAGCCAAAGTTAATTGTATCCAGTTTGCAAATTGGAATTGGAATTAATTTGCAAACTGGACACCATTAACTTAGGCTTGAATAGAGACTGGGAGTGCAGTTTATTCCCCTGCCCATTCCTTACGTGATCACTCTGGTTACAGTGTGTATGGTAACACCCATTGTTTCATGTTCTCTGTGTATATAAAATCTCCCCACTGTATTTTCCACTGAATGCATCCGATGAAGTGAGTTGTAGCTCACGAAAGCTTATGCTCAAATAAATTTGTTAGTCTCTAAGGTGCCACAAGTCCTTCTTTTCCACTTAGTTTAGGCACCTGACTATTAGACTTAGGCAGGAAAAAAAAAATATCTGCCAAACAGTCCAATGAGAACACTTCCGTAGGAATTTTTCAGATTTTTTTTTTTAAAAGAAACTTTTTTGGCAAGTGGCAACCAAGAATTTTTTTAAGCCACAGCAGCTTAAGTTTTGGTTGCCAAAAGCTGAACCTTTTCCAGTTTTTCTACAGCAACAGATCTGGGGCTGGCGATGGGACTCATTTATCTCAAATGTCATTTTCTGTGAAAAAAAGTTTAAATGGGAAAATTTTAACCAGTTCTATAGTGAGCTTAGGAATCTATTTTTAGACACCTATTATTACAATACTGGCCATAGAAAACGGCCAGTCGCATCCAGGTGGGATTTTAAAAAGCACACAGCATTGGCCAAATTCTGCTCCCATTGAAATCAACAAGAGCTTTACCACTGATTTCACTGGGAGCTGATTTAGGCCAGTGTTGGACGCTTTTAAAATTCCCACCCCCATTAGGTACATAATTAGTAGCAGACTAGCCAAGGATGCAGTCTACATTTTTTTAAAAAGCAAGACAAAGGATAAAGAGCAATATTTCTTCACTACCACATTAACGCCAAGGATTCATTCCAGCCTCGGATTTCATAACAGGCCTATTAAATAGGAATGTGAACTGCTGTGTGAGCCGTTGCAGGATCTCATGAAATGTGTGAAGTGATCCCTTGCCTCCAGTGAACCACCGACCAACAGCAACGAAAACCAGGGAGAAGGAATACACAATAGCTGGGTTGAAGCCCTTGGCAAAAGATCTTTGATTGCCCGTTCTTTAGGCTTATTACGAAAGTATGTTCCTTGGTGAACATGCACTATTATCGCTGGGGCTATGCCAGCAATATACGGTCACTCTGACATTAGCTATGATGTGCTCTCCAGTCTTCCTGGAGAGCTACAGCACGTTGCATTGAAAAAAATGCTTGTTTGAGCAACTGAAAAAGCATTATCTGAGACATGAAAATCGCTGGCCCAGTCAAAAGACCTGGTGCGGTAAAACTAACATAACCTGATCTTCCTTGGCATTAAAAAAAAAATTATACTAATTTGTACCAACCAGTGGCTTGGTTTCCCTTCGCTACTCGCGAGCAATGCATCTGGGAAGTTATAAATGTCACATTGTCCATGGATTTAATTTTTCATGCAAGATCATGTTCTGTTCTCTGTTTATAGAGCACTAGCCATTCCAGAGTAAAGTGCTCCCGCCAAAAGCAGCATTTTTATCCCTATTTAATGATACAGGAGGGATTTACACTACTTCTGTGGGTGGACTGCACTTCACTGTTTAGAAGAAGTTGTGTGGGGGATTAAGCCATTACAGACCAAGAATGTTAATTAGTTACAAAGAAATAAAAGGAGAGGCTGAGATAGTGGTATGGTATAATTCTGCTATACATGCCCTGTCTCTGGGAGGGCTGGCCGGAAGACAAGAAATTGTCATGAAATGGAACGGAGGTTTCAGAATTTGTTTTTGTTCTGATGCAGAATGAAACTGATTTGCTGTACAAACGGCTGAGGGGCAGCCTGACCACCTCAGAATAGCACTGGCCTTAGAGAAATCCACCTTCAAGTCCCTGCTCTAAATCAGACCCTGAGTCTCCAGTGTTCTAGGCCAGCTGCCTAACCACTGGGGTACAGAGTCAGTCTTTATTTCATGATTTAGACAAAGTGGAACAGTGCTAGCAGGAGAAGGTGACTGTGTCATGTGATGACTAGGGCTCTGGCTTGGCATGTGGGAGACATCTGGTCAAGTCCCTAATCTGGAGCAGGGACTCGAACCTGCATTGCTATTGTCCTAACACTGTCTTATTGGCTAGTCTGGGTTGAGTGTCTGAAATTGAAACTTCATCGAAACTAGTACACTTCCACGAAATGGCATTTTCCCAAGGAAAACAGCTTTGTCTACAAGTTTTTGACGCACTCTACTCTCTCGGACCGATCGTGGCAGTTAGGCAGAGCCATGCCTGATGGGAGCTGTGCAGCAGAAGTAGAGCTGGTTGACATATTTTCATCACTTATATTTTAATAGAGATTTGTCACCAAAACAACTTTTGCTCCCCAAAACATTAATTTTAGTCAACATTTTCCAGTTTATGTTTCCCCCCCCCAGTTTTTTCAATGGAAAACCATTTTTTTCCAGCAAATATTTTCAGTTAAAATTCAAGTGTTTGTTTTCTAAAGCAAGTTGCTAGTAAAAGGTCTTGAATTTTTACTGAAACATTTCCCAGAATGGAACTTCTTAGCAAAAGCCAGCTTCTTAAAAGTGAAAGCAGGTTTTGGAAACCAAACACTTTGGGGTTTTTGTCCAAAAAACCCTGCATTTTTCGTCTGAATTCTTTTTAAAAATGACAGGTTTCAGAGTAGCAGCCGTGTTAGTCTGTATCCGCAAAAAGAACAGGAGTACTTGTGGCACCTTAGAGACTAACAAATTTATTTGAGCATAAGCTTTCGTGAGCTACAGCTCACTTCATCGGATGCATGCAGTGGAAAATACAGTGGGGAGATTTTATATACACAGAGAACATGAAACAATGGGTGTTACCATACAGACTGTAACAAGAGTGATCAGGTAAGGTGAGCTATTACCAGCAGGAGAGAAAAAAAACCTTCTTCTCATAACTAACATATTATAACATTCAAAAACCAGTCGGAGAACACTTCAATCTCTCTGGTCACTCGATTACAGACCTAAAAGTGGCAATTCTTCAACAAAAAAAACTTCAAAAACAGACTCCAACGAGAGACTGCTGAATTGGAATTAATTTGCAAACTGGACACCATTAACTTAGGCTTGAATAAAGACTGGGAGTGGATGGGTCATTACACAAAGTAAAACTATTTCCCCATGTTTATCCCCCCCACCACTGTTCCTCACATGTTCTTGTCAACTGCTAGAAATGACCCACCTTGATTATCACTACAAAAGGTTTTTTTTCTCTCCTGCTGGTAATAGCTCACCTTACCGGATCACTCTCGTTACAGTGTGTATGGTAACACCCATTGTTTCATGTTCTCTGTGTATATAACATCTCCCCACTGTATTTTCTACTGCATGCATCCGATGAAGTGAGCTGTAGCTCACGAAAGCTTATGCTCAAATAAATTTGTTAGTCTCTAAGGTGCCACAAGTACTCCTGTTCTTTGTAAAAAACGAAGTTTTCAAAATTCCCCATGTAAAATACATGCCACTTTTTGACCATCTCTTAGCAGGAGGCATTCTGCCTCGGACACAGAAAGTCTCCCACAGCTCACCAATCTGCAGGAGTCCTCTCAGCAATATACCCCTTTAAGCGATGCAGCACTCCACCCTGTTAGGTCTGCCAATCCAATTGGCTTCACCTATTCTCTTTCCTTCTCAGCCCCACCCTGGCCACTTTGGAGTGTCAATGGGGAAACCTTTTTGTGTTCCTTTAGTTTGTTTTGCCATAAAGATTTTCTACATAAAAACTTCCAGTGAGTTTCCACCTAGCTTTTACAGGTTCTGATTGCGTCAAAACCATCCTGAAAATGCAGCGTGGTCAATTCTTGCCATTTTATTGCAAGTCTTGAAATATTTCTTCGATTTTTTTTTTTGGTTAGTCTCAGATTCTGGCATGTAGTTATTAGCTGACACTCTCAGCTTTCGGTTAAAGCAAAGTTTCTACCCTCATTGTTGCAGAGAAAGTTTCAAAGCTGACCCTTCAACTCTGCAACACTAGAAGGCAACGGCAAAGAACCATATGTGTATTACTTTTATAAATCTCACAGATTTTAACCCGGTATCCTGCTTTTCATGGCGTCTCAAATCTCTATTCTGCAATTTTATAGCCCCAGAGGCCAAACCCTGTGAGCACAGGTGCTGGAACTAGGGGTATAGAGGGTGCTACCACACCCCCTGCCTTGAAGTGGTTTCTATTATACACAGGGTTTACAGTTTGGTTCCATGACTCTCAGCACCCCTATTACACAAATTGTTCCAGCATCCCTGCCTGTGAGCCCAAATCAGCTGACCTGGGCCAGCTGTGGTTCTTTTATCACAGTGTTGACTCACCTGTGTGACTGAAATCAGTCACCTAGTTGCTTGATCTGATTCCAGTCCAGCATAGCACTTAAGGCCTTTACTTAAGAGAAAGCACATGGGTAGCCTCCTTTCAGCCAATGGGAACACTCACATGCTTACGCGATGGTCGCCATCTTGGCCGACACCCAGGAATGAATTGTGGTTCTCCAGAGCTAAAAGCATGGAGCTGTTCTCGCCTGAGCTAAAGAGCAAGGCTTGCTAGCTGAGAGATGTCGCCCATTCGTGTCCTCTGTGGAGTGGGCACAGAGGGTGGCACGTTGTACACACTGACCAGTGGGTTACATTTACAGTTAAGAAAGTGCTTTGCAGGATATGGTGGGGGCTCTGGTCCACAAACACAATGCGAACGTTTTTACTGACAAGGAAAATGAAATAGTCAAACTTGGTCCAGGGCTCAACCATTTTTTGAACCTGTGTGTGAGGTGACTCGCGGCGTGCTTTGCAAAAGAGCATCTAGCCCCACTCCAATACAAAAGGTCATGAAACATGGGCTTAGTTCTGTTCTGAGAGGTACTGGCAATGAGGTGGTAGTGGTGGGGATTTTCCAAAGCACTCAGAGTTGGTCCAACGTGGCTCCCACTGAAATCAATGGTAAGGCTCCCACTGACTTCAATGGGAGCAGAGTTAGACCAATGCTGAGTGGTGCTGCAAATTCCCATTACATGTTCAAACCTCCCTGTGGCACTTCAGAAGACTCACTGCTTCTGGGCCCTGTTTCCAGCTACTGGATGCCCAACGCATGCTATTGCAGCTCTAGTAGAAAGGAATTCCACTCATAAAAGTAGCACAAAAGCAGAAGGTTTGGTTTCCGAGGGATCACAAGGTATCCCCAGGGCAGCCCCTGTCCTTCTCCACCCAAGGGTGATCTTCCAGTAATCTGGCCACCCCTAGAGAACAGAGTAAAGATCCACCCTTGAAATGCTAAAGGAGATTTGATGAAGCAAAGCCATGCTTGCTGTCTGTCCCACTGATTTGTATTCTGTAGGCAGCAGGAGGTTTTTTCCTTCAACCTTTCTAAAATAGCAAGTTATCTGACAAGATCTTTTATATCAGCTGTTGAATAGAGTTCTAAATACCAGCCTGAATTACAAACACAAACATTGCCCCTTCAGGAATAGTTGGTGTAGTTGTACTTCTTCATGATATACCTTCTGCACACATCTCTACCCTGTCTTATCTCTGGCCCTCATCTGTTTCTCATTTCATTCTCCTCCCCTCTGCTTCTCTAAGTGTTTCCGGGGGCGGGGGGGGGGGGGAGGAGGGGGTGGAAATGAACAGAGAGGTCATAACTGGAACAAAGTTTCACACACCAATGCATGCAGACTGGGGCACTTAGGCACCAATTCAGTGTCTGAGACTTCCAGGCTTCCTTTTGAATACACATGATTGTCACCTGTCACTGTCTCCACAGAGACTTCATTTCTGGGTGTAGGTGTGACACCTATATTGAGAAATAGCTTGCTGAGAGTTAGTTTTCTTGATAATTCTGTAATTCTGCAAACCTTGGGCAATTGCTTTAAATGATTCCTTTAGGGTTCCCAGTGCAATTTCATTCATGCTGTCTTTAAAGACTGACCACTCACAATCTTTGCTGGTGCTTGGTCACTGAGGACAAGGTTCACTGTCTTGTCAAGGATGGATAAGAATAATCAGTCCTCATGTAAAGCGACCCACTGCTTGTTGGGATGATGGCTATATTTCAGCCCAGCAGTGTTACACGGCACACTTCATTTCCCATGCCCTTAACTGCTAAATACTAAATGCTATTCACACTCAAATGTGTGTATATTGACCAATGTGAATCAAGGTGAGGAGAACCCCATTGAGACTCCCGCTTCATAGATTTAAGGCCTGAAGACCCATTATGATCATCTAGTAGTCTGACCTCCTGTATAAAGGAGGCCGTGGCCATGAAAAACGCATCACAGACCGTGAAATCTGGTCTTTTGTGTGCTTTTACCCTATACTATACAGATTTCATGGAGGAGGCCGCCATTTCTCAAATTGGGGGTCCTGACCCCAAAGGGAGTTGCAGGGAGGTCACAAGGTTATTGGGGGGGAGGGGGTTGTGGTATTGCCACCCTTACTTCTGTGCCCCACCAGCAGCAGCGCCGAAGGAAGGGTGGCGATACCATACCAGGCCATCCTAGCTTCTGCGCCACTGCTGGGGGCGGCTCTGCCTTCAGAGCTGGGCTCCTGGCCAGCGGCCGCCGCTCTCCAGCTGCCCAGCTCTGAAGGCCGCGCCGCCGCCAGCAGCCGCCCCCCCCCCACAATAACCGTGCGACCCTCCTCCCCCCCGACACGGCTCCTTTTTGGGTTAGGACCCCTCCAAGTACAACACCAGGAAATTTCAGATTTAAATAGCTGAAATCGTGAAATTTTAAAAAATCCTATGACTGTGAAATTGACCAAAATGGACCGTGAATTTGGTAGGGCCCTATGTATAACACAGGTCAGAGAAACTTGCCCACTGATTCCAGCAACAAGCCCACAACTTTGCGGGGAGCTAGAGCATCTCTGTTAGAAAAATATCGGGTCCAGTTCCACAGACTACCCGTGACGGAGACACCATCACATTCTGAGTTAAGTTGCCCCAAGGGTGAAGGGCTCTCACAGTTAGTGACTTTTTTTGTCCATCTTCAGCTTCCAACCCCAAGATCTCATTACAGAATCATAGAAATGTATGGCTGGAAGGGACCCCAGGAGCTCTTTGATGGGACCAAGTCCACCTAGACCATCCCTGACAGGTGTTTGTCTAACCTGTTCTTAAAAACCTCTAACGATGGGGATTCCACAATCTCCCTTGGAAGTCTATTACAGTATTTAACTATCCTTATAGTTAGTTTGTCCTAATATCTAACTTACATTTCCCTTACTGCTGATTGAGCCCATTACTGCTTGTCCTACCCTCAGTAGACATAGACAACAATCGATCGCTGTCCTCTTTATAACAGCCCTTAACATATTTGTAGATTGAAATCAGCTTGCCACTTGGTCTTCTTTTCTCAAGACTAACTATGCTTCTTTCTGCTAATTAAAAAGCCTTCTACTACCAGAAATCTCTTTCCCATGTAGATAATTGTAGATCATGATCATGTCAGCCTTCAACCTTTTCTTGAATAAACTGAATAGACTGAGCTTCCTAAATGTCTCATTATAAGGCACATTTTCCAGGCCTGGATTGATTGGTGTAGTTCTTTTCTGCACTATTTTCAATTTTTCAACATCCTTGCTTATGAAGAGAGTTAATATTTCAGTTATGGGGGCCAGGGAGGGGGCAGAAGTGAGGAGAAAACAGGACATATCTGGCCTTCAATGCAGCTTCAAAGCAGCAGGAAGAGAGGGCTGGTGGATCGTCTTTTGATCTCTGAACTCTTGGGTTGCTGTCCCGGGATGGGAGCTCTTCAGAGCAGCCAGCACCATTGGCCTTAAGCTTGTGCTTTGGGAATGACTTCTAAGGTCCCATTCCAAAGTTCACTGAAAGAGTCCCATTGACTTCAATGGTATCTGGGGATCAGGCCCTCCGCCTGTGGGACCCTTAAAACATGGAGCCCTGTGGGGTAGAAAATGCCACACAGCCCTGCTTCTCAGATATTATAGCATTCTTGCCTCAGCACTAGCATTCATGTCTGAGCAGTTCCCATTCTTACTTAGCCCTTTCATTGCTTGTCCATGGTGTGCTCAGTAATGACATGACTGATTTCCTACCCTCTGCAAAGTTACAATCAAAAAGCAGGTAGGCAAGGGCCATACTGAAGTGTGACTGTCCACAGCTCTTCTGGTGTTGAATTTACGATGTTTATAAATTAAGTAAATTTAATGCT
Organism: Chelonia mydas; assembly: GCF_015237465.2. Classification (NCBI taxonomy): domain Eukaryota; kingdom Metazoa; phylum Chordata; order Testudines; family Cheloniidae; genus Chelonia; species Chelonia mydas. Next base: position 9,768,877 of record NC_057852.1, on the reverse strand, counting down.
GGAGGAAAGGCCTATTTATCTTCAGGCAGGGGAAAGCAGGCAGGGCTCCTGAAAGAGGCCCCACCCAGAAGTAACTGGTGCCATCCCTTAATTAGAGGGACCAAAATGGGTTAGACCAAACAAGTGAGGAGGCAAAAGAATGAAAGGGGCGACCGTGCAAAGTTAGGGGTGTGCCAGCCTGGAAACCTTGGAGACTAAGGAGTCTTCCAGCTGAGCACAGCAATGATGCAAACCCTGCCAACATGCCTCAGACTTGACCTTCAGAGGCTACTCCATTTCCATGCTGGTAGAGTCTTTGGCTTCCCTGCTGGCAGTGTCAACATGGGCAGTTCCTGTAGAGGAGAACCCCTGGTCACCAGAAACTGACATGAGTTTACCACCTCAGGGCACGTATCCAGACCACCAGTGAGGCTTGTGGTTACTACCAGGCTTGATGTTTGTGAAGCCTATTGCCAGTCCTCTGAGCCATCCTGTCCCTCTGAAGAAGCATTTGAGGGCCCTTATGGAACCACTTTCATCTACGCAATGTATACGACTCAAACTTGCCTAGCTCCTCAGAAGCCACATTGCACGGCAGCTCTTTTCCAGTGTTTTATTTGTGTATCCCAGCTAAATAACAAGATGTTTCCTTGGATGAGAAGAAATAATACATTGTCCTAACAATAAATATGGGTTGGTTACTTGAGTAGTAAATAGACTACAGGGAGGAAACAAGACAGATCAGCTCCATCTCAGCAAGCCCATGCTGGTAATTGGCAATCTCCATTGACTTCAGTGGAGCTATGCTGATTTACAGCAGCCAAGGACCCATGCTTGGAGCTATCGAGAGTCTCTTCTGATTGGCTGCTTATGTTTTGCATTAATCCCTGTACATTGTAACTGTTACACCGCGCCTGTGATAGGGAAGGGGGACAGGAGGTATGCAAGGAAGGGAATGTTGTAGTGTAGAAGAAGGGATCGGGGATGCAACAGGGAGCAAATTAAAGAGAAAGGAAGGGAAAAAAAAGAAAACCTGTAACTAACAACACTTGAGTCAAATTTCTCTTTGGTGACTTTATTTGTATTCTGCATGCTTTCCCCCTGTCTTCTGTCTGGCTTTGTGTATTTATACTGAAAGCTCTTTGGATCAAAGACCACCCTTGTAAAATTGTAGCATACTGCGATTACTCAGGAGGCTTTTGGCCACTTGACAAAGAGCAAATATGCATCATAATGATTGCATCCATCTACTACTCTAGTGACTTAAAAATAGAGCTGGGCAGGGAATAGTTTTCCCGGCCGAGAAAAATTGGAGACTTAAAAAAATCAGGACAAAATGTCTCTCAATTTTTTGCAGACCAAGAAAACCCTTCAATTCATATAAATGGAATCATTGCGTTCTGGTCATTTCAAAGCCTTTTGATTTTGACCTCTACATTTTTACTACAATTTAAGTTAAAGTTTGAAACAAAATTGTGTCAAACAACAACAAGAAGCAGCTTTTCATTTCAAGGATGTCAAAACAGGACATTTCAACAGTTTCAAAAGTTTTCTAAACAGGAAATTCATCAAATCTGATCCTTTTCTGCAAAAAAAATTTGGACTCAACAAATCAATCCCTTGGACAAACATTTTCTCAAAGTTCCCAACACCCTCCACTTAAGATACCCTAACACCATAACTGCAGGTTAAGGACTGCAAAAATAGAAGGCTGTAATTAGGCTTCTAAAGCCTTATTTAGATGTGTGAATTCAAGCCCAGATTTGAGGTCAATTGGACCTGCTGAATGATGAGTATGTTCTAAAATCAGGGCTGTTTTAAGTGTAGAGCTAGATGAAATTTTGGGGCAAATAATGCAGGTTCATTGACACAAACATTTCACTAATGAATGTAGATTTCACTGCATTGTTTTGATTGGGTGCAGGGGCAGTGCTGAGGAGGAGCCAGTGGTCATGGTAGATGTAAGTACCAGTGACATAGGGAAAGGTAAATGAAAAGTCCTGGAGGCCAAATTTAGACTGCCAGGTAAAAGATTAGAATCCAAGACCTCCATGGTAGCATTCTCTGAAAGGCTTCCAGTTCCACCCACAGGGCCAGTTGGACAACCAGAACTGCAGGGTCTCAATGCATGGATGAGACGATGGTGTTTGGAGGAAGGTTTGGGTTTTTTTTTAGGAACTGGGGAACCTTTTGGGAAAGGAAGAGACTCTACGGGAAGGATGGGCTCTACCTAAACCAAAACAGAACCAGATTGCTGGCACGTAAAATTAAAAGGGTCATAAAGGAGTTTTTAAACTAAGGACTGTGGGAAAGCTGATGGATGCAGAGGAGCAAGCAGCTTGGACAGAGACATGCCTAAGGAGAGATTCTATTAATGGGGATTCTCTATAGCCTAGTAAAGAGGAGAGGATAGAAGTTGAGAAAGTACCGGTAGGAGCTGAAGAGAAACAGTCAAATGGAAAAGTCCCATTCAAGGCCATCACCTGAAGGAAGACAAATAATATTGACCAATTTTATAACAGCTTGTATACAAATGCTAGGAGTCTAATTCCAAAGATGAGTGAACTTGAATGCCTGATATTATAAGACCATATTGATACAATAGGCATCACAGAAACTTGGATGAACAATGAGAATCAGTGAGACATGGTAATACCAGGGCATAATATATATACAAATGATTGTAGATTGCCCTTGTGTGGGAGTGGAACAGTATGTGAAAGAAAGCACAAAGTCAAATATATTAACAATCTTAAATGAATCAAACTATACCACAGAAATTCTATGGATAGAAATTCCATGCTTGAAAAATAAGAGTATAGCAATAGGGATATACTGCCAACCACCTGACCAGGATGGTGACTGCCATTATGAAATGCTTAGGGAGATCAGAGAGGCTACAAAAACAGAAATTAAATGTATACCCCAAATTACAGAAAAACATAAGAGGACCAATAAAATGTTGCCATGGCTAAACAGAGTAAAAGAGGTGATTAGAGGCAAAAAGGCATCCTTTACAAATTGGAAGTCAAATCCTACTGAGGAAAATATAAAGGATAAACTCTGGCAAGTCAAGTTTAGAAGTATAATTAGGCAGGCCAAAAAAGAATTTGAATAGCAAAAAAGACACAAATCTAACAGTAAAACAGTTTAAGTACATCAGAAACAGGAAGCCTGCCAAACAATCAGTGTGGCCACTGGATGATCGAGGTCCTAAAGAAGCACTCAAGGAAGACAAGGCTGTTGCAGAGAAGCTAAATTGATTCTTTGCATCAGTCTTCACTGAAGAGGATGTGAGGGAGATCTCCACACCTGAGCCATTTTTGGGTGACAAATCTGAGGAACTATCCCAGACTGAGGTGTCAATAGAGGTCATTTTAGAACAAAACAATAAATTAAACGGTAATAAGTCACCAGGACCAGATGTTATTCACTCAAGAGATCTGAAGGAACTCAAGTATGAAATTGAAGAACTACCATCTGTGGTATGTAACCTGTCACTTAAATCAGGCTCTGTACCCAATGACTGGCAGATAGCTAATGTAATGCCGATTTTTAAAAAAAGCTCCAGAGGTGATCCTGGCAATTATAGGCCAGGAAGCCTAACTTCAGTAGCAGGCAAATAGGTTGAAACTATAGTATAGAACAGAATTACCAGAAAACTAGATGAATACTATATGTTGGGGAAGAGTCAACAAGGCTTTTGTAAAGGGAAATCACATCTTTGGAATCTATTAGAATTCTTTTAGGGGATCAACAAACATATGGGCATGGTGATCCAGTGGATATAGTGTTCTTGTACTTTCAGAAAGCCTTTGACAAGGTTCCTCATCAAAGGCTCTTAAGCAAAGTAAGCAGTCATGGGATAAGAGGGAAGGTGCTCTCAGGGATCAGTAACTGGTTAAAAGCCAGGAAACAAAGGGTAGAAATAAATGGTCAGTTTTCACATGGAGAAAAGTTCACAGAAGGGTCCCCCAAGGATTTGCACTGGGACCAGTGCTGTTCAACATATTCATAAATGATCTGGAAAAGGGGATAAACAGTGAGGTGTCAAAGTTTGCAGAGTATACTAAAATACTCAAGGATAGCCAAATACAAAGCAGACTGCAAAGAGTTACAAAGGGACCTCACAGAACTGGGTGACAAAGTGGCAGATGAAACTCAAAGTTGATCAATGAAAAGCAATGCATATTGGAAAACATAGTCCCAACTATACATACAAAATGATGGGGGTCTAAATTAGCTATTACTACCCCCCTCTCCTGCCCCCAAAAAGGAAAACTTGGCATCATTGTGGATAGTTCTCTGAAAATATCTGCTCAATGTGCAGCAGCAGTCAAAAAACAAACAAACAAAAGCTAATGTTCGGAACCATTAGGAAAGGAATAGATAATAAGACAGAAAATATCATAATGTCACTATAGAAACCCCTGGTGTACCCACCCCTGGAATACTGCATTCATTTCTGGTTACCCCATCTGAAAAAAGAGTTATTAGAATTAGATATACAGAAAAGACAACAAAAATGATTCAGAGTATGGAACAGTTTTCATATGAGGAGAGATTAAAAAGACGGGACTTTTCAGCTTGGAAAAAAGATGACTAAAGGGAGATATGGTAGAGGTCTGTAAAACCATGAATGGTGTTGAGAAAGTGAATAAGGAAATGTTATTTTCTTCTTTACATAACACAAGAACCATGAGTCTCCCAGTTAAATTAACAGCCAGCGGGTTTAAAACAAACAAAAGAAAGTACTTCTTCACACAATGCACAGTCAACCTATGGCAACTCATTGCCAGGGGATGCTGTGAAGGCCAAAAGTATAACTGGGTTCAGAAAATAATGAGGTTCCTGGAGGACAGGTCCATTAATGGCGATTAGCCAAGATTGTCAGAGATGAAACTCCATGCTCCAGTTGTCCCTAAGCCTCTGATTGCCAGAAGCTGGCATGGTTGATAGGGGATGGGTCACTCAATGATTGCCTTTCTTGTTCATTCCCTCTGAAGCATCTAGCACTGGCCACTATTGGAAGACAGGATTCTGGGCTACATGGGTCATTGGTCTGACCCAGTATGGCCCTTCCTATGTTCTTAAAACAAAATTCAGAAAAAAACCCCCATAAATGGTTTGGTTTGATACTTTCTAAACATGGTATTTCAATTTCTTCAGTTTAAAATGACATTTAATTTCAAATTTTCATCTTAATAATGACATTGTACAAATTTAAAATGTTTTAATTGAGCAAAAAAAATTTTTCGTTTTTGATTTTTCAGAATTGCCAGTGAAGTGAAAAATTAGTTATTCACACAGCTCTATTTAGGAGCCTAAAGAAGGATTTAGGGCCCCAACTTTAGACTACTATTATGGACAATCTTGGCCTCGAAGGTCCCTTTGCAGGAATCCGTACCTTCAGCTCTGTAATTCTCTAAGCTCTTCCCTGATTAAAGGTCCTAGGAGACTTGCTACCACCCGAGGCCAGACCTCTACAGATTCTTTTGAAGAGGGAAAAAAATGAAATTCCAAAGATTTTTCTTCAACCCCTCCTTCCAGATTATATTTAAGTCAATCTCCATTACCCTCCTTTATTTGGCTGCCAGACAATCCAACTTTGTTTCTATATTCCGGGGGGAAGTGGGGTGGAATTTTGACATGTTCTCAACTCACTGTCTTGTAAAGTTCTCAGTGTTCAAGGACAGCTCTATTTAAAAAGAAAAAAGTGATGTAACTCACCCCGTCCCCATTCCCATTTCCAGTCTACACAGTGGACAGGTGCCTGCTACCACAGTTTAACATGAAAACAAAAAAGGAGCAGAAAAAAACAAAAAAAGTAAAGCCCACCTTGAAGAATTCATTGGCCAAATATCTAGCCTAAGACTGTTATCTTCCATCCCTTACAAGCTCATCCTGGCTTGAAATCAAGTTAACTGGTCTGCAAATCTAATTTGAACTCAAACACAACTCTAATTTATCATATTCCTTACTAAGGTCAGATCTCTTCTGTATTTTTTCCCCCAATGTTTTCCAGCACAGTAAGTATTGTAGCTGCACAGAAAAAAGAGATTTGTTTTTTTTTAGTTTATGGAAGACATCTTCATAAAGGCAAAATAACTGTGTGGTTGTGGGTATTATGAATTTGAGTCTTTGTACTGGCCATTGATATTTTCATCTGTTCTCACAAAAGTTGGCAAAACATTGTATTCCCAGTATGTCAGACATTGCTTGCATGATCTTGTTTTGAATGTTCTCAGATGACAAAACTCTGTTCAGTCCATGACAAGTTGCAGCAAACAAGAGAACTATAATTTAATATTTTAACACTTTCCTAAATCTTGAAGATACTTGGAACATTAGTTGGCGTATTTGGTGGGACCAGTGTGTTGATCAGTGCACTATTTCTGCAGTAGTCTGAATGATGTTTGTCTCATTGTGGCTGACAGCCAAAAAGCAAAGCAGGAGAGGACCCAGGACATATGCCTCAGATGCTGCAACCTGTGAAATCAATTTTAATGCATCATAAATAGCCCTATTGCTCTTAGCGTGCAGATGTTTTAGATCATGGGGCTCTGTCTCAGCCAATAGTTAGCTGCTCAGTACATTGTCTTAATGTTTTCAAAAGGCCTTAGAGGTTCATGGGATCCAGAATGTCTTTGGGGTACTTGTGCATTTGGATAGACATAGGGAATACGTGACGGAGTGGTGTGTTATATAAAGATTTTGTGTGGGATTTCCAAAAGTCTGAGTGAGTTGGGTGCCCTATTCCCATTGAATTTCAGTGGGATTTTGGTGCCTAACTCCACTACTCCCTTTGGAAATCCCAGCCTGTATTAACACTGGACAGTGCTGTGAGTTGCCTGAGGTGCGGTTCTGGTACCTGGTACTCACTCTTGAGTCACTTCATCCACTCATTGCACTGGTCTGGTGCCAGCTAGTGCCAGCTTCTTTGCTATTTGCCAGTATGCATAGCCATTCCTGGTACTCTTACTGAAGTCTGCTTTGCTGGCCTTGCACCAGAGATTTACCGAATATCAGGCTCTACTCCGATGACTAGGAAGCAGCATGCTTTGCAAAAGGCTTGTTCTGTTCCGTCTCCATTGCAAACACAGAAGGCTCCCTGATGGTGTGTTTGCAACTCAGTGGTCAGAAGATAACAGAAGGCCTAATGCTGACTCACTGAGCTGCTGCAGTACACTGAGAGTAGATTTAAGACTCTTGGGATAGAGAGGACAAAGGTGTGACACCCGGTAGCCATGTTCACCGCATTATATGGTTTTGATATATTTTGTACAAAGTATGCCGTGAGATGAAGGATCCAAGGCAGAAATTTGGGCAAGAACTGCACAAACAACAGTGGCAAAGCTAAAGCCAATTTGGAGGAATAAGAACATCTCCTTGGAATCCAAACACACTGCTGCACGCATTGGTCATCTCCATTTTTCCGTGTTCGTGTGAGACATGGATCTTTATGGCAGAACTTGAATGGAAAACACAGGTAGTAGAGATGAGATGCTTCCGTAAAATCCTGGCCACCTCCTACTTCGACCATGTCACTAATGAAGAGGTCCGCAACATCATCACCCAATGCGCTGGATCATATGAAGACCTCCTGATGACTGTGAAGAAGCGCAAGCTGAAGTGGTATGGCCATGTAACAAGATCATCTGGCCTATCCCAGATTATCCTCCAATGGACAGTACAGGGAAAGAGAAGAAGAGGTAGACAGAAGAAGAGAACATAAAAGAGTGGACAGGAATGGACTTCGCGGAGACTCAAGCACTGACACACAATCTTCAGGGGTGGAGACAATTAGTTGATTGCTCATCAGTGATGGTGCCCCAATGACCAATGCAGTTATGGGAGTGATGAGGATGATGATGATGCCATGAGATATCATTTAAAAACTTGTAATCTGCTGAACATCATTGTCCCATTAGATGTGTATAATGACACTGGGTAAAGCTATGAGATTTTACTGTATGATTGTTACTGAAATTGTGTAAGTCTGGGTGACACCCACAAACCAGATTCCAGACACAAAGAACACTGGCAAACCCAGACAGGTATCAACAAAAAGTCAAGTGGGGTATCACTTACTTAATCGGACATTTTCCAATTGGGGGGTTTGGGGGGGGTTATTAACAAGAAATTGACAATTCATCCGAAGAACAGTTTGGAGCTCATGTACACAATGGAACTGCCTGCCCCCATGATCCAGCAAGGATTTTTTCTAGCTCAAAGTATGAGTATAAGAAAGGGGGAGGGGTAAATGTCTCTAGACACATCTCTCTCTCCTCCTTTCATCTCTCTGCTCATGACAACAAGGACTCTAAAAGAACTCAACTAAGGAGGGAGTGGTCCCAGGATGGAATGGGACACAGCCCGTGAAATGTATTGCAGCTCTTGGTGAGACAAACCTTTTGCTTTTAAGCCTATTATCTTGGTCAAGTTAGGAATTAGCTTGCATTTTTACCTTTATTTCTTTTGTAACCAATTCTGACTTTTATGCTTTACCACGTATAAACACTAAAAATCTTTCTCTCTAGTTAAAGATGTGTTATTGTTTTATCTAAACCAGGGTGTTTTGATGTATTTGGGAAACCTCTACTTAGGTCAACAAGCCTGGTGCCTAATCATTACTCATTGTTGGAATGACAAACTATATATGAGCTGTCCAGTGGATTACTGAGCAGTACAAGAAGCACGTTTCTGGGGAGCAAAGCTGGGGTTGAGAGATAGGCAGGTGCCACCCTGTATCTATTCATGGATGGCTGGGCATGGCCTTCAAGTATTCCTGTAGGAGTGACTTTGCATGCTGGTGGCTGTGAATGAGCGGAGCCTGGAGGGGCTGCTATTCATCAGCCAAGCAGTGTAAAGCATTCCCGGATGGAGAGCTAAGGGGACACAGCAGTCCTGCTTGCACCCTGAAGTATGTCACAAAAGGAAATTGGCCCATGGAGTTCTGGGACACTTTTTGAAAGACTCCCAGAACCTGAGTCAAGCAGGGTTGTGTCTACATTGTAAAGCAATAGGGCTCACCCCTGAGTGAAGGATTGACCTGGGTTCCGAAGCTGCAGCCCCACAGGGTCCTGGGGCAGCACAATTTGTGTGTGGAAAGAGAGTTAGGCTTGAGCCTGAGCCCAGGCTTACATTGCAGCGTAGGCATACCTAGAGAGGCTAAGCAAATTGCTCAAGGTCATACAGGAAGTTTGTAGCAGAGCAGGGAGTTGAACCTGGGTCTTGAGTCCTAGGCTAGTACCCTAACCATTAAACAATCCTGCCTGACTAGTATTGACTACTGAAATAAATATAACCTCAGATCATTGTAAGGATGACAGCATTTTTCGATCAAAAGATGATGTCAGAAAAATAGACAAATAATTTGTCCTTCAATAGCTAAATTATGAATTGCTGATTGTTTCAGTGCTTAATATTTTTTAGTCAAAGCATTTCCCTTTGCCCAGTCTTTAAAATTTGGAACAAATGTGGAGAAATTGCATCTTGCAGTCCTATAACTAGGAGTTCCAAACTAGGGAAATGCAACCTAGATGGGTGCATAGCTGGTTGGAAAACCGTTTCCAGATAATAGTTATCAGTGGTTCAGTCATGCTGGAAGGGCATAATGAGTGGGATCCCGCAGGGATCAGTTCTGGGTCCAGTTCTGTTCAATATCTTCATCAATGATTTAGATAATGGCATAGAGAGCACACTTATAAAGTTTGCGGACGATACCAAACTGGGAGGGGTTGCAAGTGCTTTGGAGGATAGGATTAAAATTCAAAATGATCTGGACAAACTAGAGAAATGGTGTGAAATAAATAGGATGAAATTCAATAATGATAAATGCAAAGTGTTCCACTTAGGAAGTAACAATCAGTTGCAAACATACAAAATGGGAAGTGACTGCCGAGGAAGGAGGGCTGCAGAAAGGATCTTGGGGTCATAGCAGATCACAAGCTAAATATGAGTCAACAATGTAACACAGTTGCAAAAAAGTGAACATCATTCTGGGATGCACTAGCAGGAGTGTTGTGATCAAGACACAAGAAGTAATTCTTCTGCTCTACTCTGTGCTGAAGTACTGGAGTATTGTGTCCAGTTTGGGGCACCATATTTCAGGAAAGATGTGGACAAATTGGAGAAAATCCAGAGAAGAGCAACAAAAATGATTAAAGGCCTATAAAACAAACCTATGAGGGAAGATTGAAAAAATTGGGTTTGTTTAGTCTGGAAAAGAGAAGACAGAGAGGGGACATGGTAACAGTTTTCAAGTACATAAAAGGTTGTTACAAGGAGGAGGGAGAAAAATTGTTCTTCTTAACCTCTGAAGATAGGGCAAGAAGCAATGGGCTTAAATTGCAGCAAGGGAGGTTTAGGTTGGACATTAGGGAAAACTTCCTAACAGTTAGAGTGGTTAAGCACTGGAATAAATTGCCTAGAGAGGTTGTGGAATCTCCATCACGGGAGATTTTTAAGAGCAGGTTAGACAAACACCTGTCAGGAATGGTCTAGATGATACTTAGCCCTGCCATGAGTTCAGGAGACTGGACTAGATGACCTCTTGAGGTCCCTTCCGGTCCTATGATTCTATAATCAACTGCATTTCAGAGGGACAATAAGTAGGAAAGATAGGATGAGAGGCTGTTCTCCTGGTTTGTTGATCAGTGTGTCTTAGCTACTTATTGTATAGTTAAAATAATACTCTATTTTAAATATTTTCAGAATGAATAAAATGCCTGTTTCCAAGCAAATTGTACTGCAGAAGTAGATGATCCTGCAAAGATTAGGGAGAGAGCTGATGCTTAAATAGAAAAGTAATTTATCCCACTCAGTCCAGGCAGGGACCTCTTCCTTCAAAAGAAATGAGTGATTGCTCAGGGGACCACTACGAGGGTATCAGAATAAGTGATGTGAAACTGTAAATAATCTAGTCTCCCAAGCAGTGTGCAGTTCCAGCACAAGCCTCTGTTAGTGCAGCCGAGGGAGGAGTAACCCTTGTAGACTGCAGGGTGGAGAATTGGAAGAGTAAAGGGACCTTCTTATAGCACATCATAAAGTCTTGTTCCCACTCTGGCTGAGTCTCAGTATCCCTGCTTGCCGGCTCCCCTGTTTGCCCTCAGTGAGCGGTAGCGTGCGGCTGCCCCAGAAGCAGAGTAGTGAATGAAATGTGGCTTGGTGTCCGGGGGAGGGGAGAAGGGAAGTCAGTTACTTCACGGAGCAACTGGCCCCTTACTACATGCTCAAAACAGTTACGCTGGTGGGTGAGAGGGGTGAAGGCAGAGATGGAGCTCCTGCCACCATCTACGTGCCCACTTGCTCCCAGCAAGGAGAATCAGATGGGTACCCCTTGATCTTCACCTTACTGAGCAGAGGAGTGAGCTCTAAGACCCAGATTCAAAAGGGTAGTTAGGCTCCTACCGACCACTGATTTCAGTGGAAGTTAGAAGTTTAAATACCTTTGTGAATCTGGGCCCAACTGACTTCATGCAAAATCAGACTAGATATTTAGGTGTCTAACTTAAGGCTTCTGCTTTTGAAAATGTTGGCCTAAATGTGTTGCAATAAACTCTCTCCCTTCGATGCGGGGGTATGGGCAGGACTGACTGAAAACGCCAAGCCAACATTAGTCATCAATAAGCCCCTTTTATAAGAATTCCTTCTGGGAAGTTATTAAAGCCAGATGCCTAAAATTTCCTGAAAGAGACATTCTGCTCAAAAACAAACAAAACCTTAGCGGGTGTAGATCAGTGTAGCTTGGTGAACTTTAGAGGAGTGAGCCAGTATAGAGTAGCTGAAGATCTGGTCTCATATAACAAAGCTATATCCCAATAATATGAACGTTAATCCTACCTATGTCACTTATGTGGCCCGCATTCCTGTAGTGACACAGCACCTAACACTTAATGTATCCATACCCCCCCACCCCTCATGAGGTAGGGGGGTGTCACGGAGTGTGGGGGAGTCCAGGCCCTGCACCCCTCTTCCTGGGATTCACTGAGACTCTCAGCCAGCCAGTAAAACAGAAGGTTTATTGGACAACAGGAACACAGTCCAAAACAGAGCTTGTGGGTATACCCAGGACCCCTCAGTCAAGTCCTTCTGGGGGAGCAGGGAGCTTAGACCCCAGCCCTGGGGTTCCCTGTGTTCCTCCACCCAGCCCCCAAACTGAAAACAAAACCCACCCAGCAGGTTCCCTGCTGCAACCTCCGTCCACATTCCTGGCAGAGGTGTTACCTCCCCCTCTCCCTCCTGGCTCAGGTTACAGGCTCCCAGGTCTCCCATCCCCAGGGCACATTCCCAGGTCAACACTCCCCCCTCCCTGCGGCGTCACATCGTCACAGGGGGCGCTGTTATCCCCATTTTAAAGATGGGGAGCTGAGGCATAGAGACTAAATGACTTGCCCATGGTCACATAGGGAGTCTGGCGAAGCAGGAACTTGAATGCAGGTCTGAGTCCTAGACGAGTGCCCTAACCAGGGGGCAATCCTTCACCGCATAAGAAAAGAAGTTATTTTAGTTAGCCTGTCTGAGGAGGAGTGTAGGCTTAGCTCCCTTTGGGAGCTGGGGGGAAATGCACCAAGAAAGGCAACAAGACCCCTTTGGAACTTTGCATACAAGCTTGTTTAAAATGCCATGTTTCATATCGTTTTGGAACGCAGTTAAAAGGTCGACAAAAGACTGATGGATCATGTTGCATGCTTGTGCAGCCACCATGATCTGCATGCAGATCATGGGTTTTGACTGCAGATGTGAGAGTGCACCATTCCTAACAGATGTATAATCTGATTAAATATGCAAGGCAATGATATTGTCAAAACCCATTAATCACTCTTTCAGGATACATTAGTGTAGGCTTTACTGACAGCTGTGCTGATTATATTGGCCATGCAGGTACTGCTGCTCTTCAAAGTTACCAACCGGGTCTCAAAGAGAAAGATCTACAGTATGGAAAATGTACTTAAAATGCATGGTGCAGATATTTGTCAGAGAGCCTACATAGGACATACTTCTGCAGCGTTCACTGGGCCATCAGTCTGATTTTATTTTAACCCTCTACTTCATAGTCCTTTGTGTAGATATGTTGGAGCCAGTCCAAGTGTATGGGTTTGGAGATGATCCAAAAACACAGCTGCATAATACATTAGAATACAGTTCCATGAGTGACAGGTTTCAGAGTAGCAGCCATGTTGGTCTGTATTCGCAAAAAGAAAAGGAGAACTTGTGGCACCTTAGAAACTAACTAATAAATTTGTTAGTCTCTAAGGTGCCACAAGTACTCCTTTTCTAGTTCCATGAGTGACAACCGTAGGAACTCCCCAAAGAGCTGTAGCACTGCCCTTCTTTCACTGAATGAAAACCGGTATTTACCTGAGCCTGCGCACCTCCCATCTATTGAATGCAAGGGGAACTGAGGGTTCTGATCAGCACGTCACAGCATTAGGTCTTCAACACATGGGCCAAGAGTTTTAAGAAAAATACCTAAAAGGTTGGACTCCTGCAGTCATATATCTAAATAAGTATTGAGCCCTTTCAACAGTGTTGAGAATCCATTGGCATTTATGGAAGCTGATAGGTGCTCAGGATCTCTTGCGGGGGTGGGGAGGAGGGTGTGTCAGACCACTTAGATCTGACTGACTGCCAGAAGGGGAAGGTGGAGTGGATCTCTCCAAAGCTACCTTGTTCTGTACGCTCCCTCAGAAGCTCTGGTCCTGGCCACTGCTGGAGACAGGACACTGGGCTAGATGGATCATTGGTCTGATGCAGATGGAAGTTCTCATCTAGGGACCTAAATATGGGCTCCGGAAGAGCCTAGTTATAGGTACCCATTTTTGAAACTCTTTGGCCATAGCACAATTGAGGCAGGAATTTTCAAAAAAGTGTCCAAATGATTTAGGAGCACAAGTCCCACTGAAAGTCAGTGTTCTAGAAACTGAAATGTCACCCAACTCAGAGTTGGAGCTCTGGAGGGATCGTTGAGAGCTTGCAAAGATCTGCAGAACAACACAACACTGTCAGTAGTTGTTGATGGAGAAACAACTGTAAAGAGACATTGACGACAACAACAATACATTATTTCTAGACAATGTTATTTCCTATAGTTATAAGCAAGACCTATGAGACTAAATACGTATTTTTCCATTTTTTCCCCAATGTTGTCAATTTGTTGACACTATGCGTATCGTTACTTCCTATTTCTTCTCAGTGGCCACTTACTGTTGATAAGTTAGTTTCTCCTCTGATGAAAAGACTTCTAAATTAGAGTTGGGCAAAGTTTTTTCATCTGTAATTTCTTCAGCAAACCATGTTTCTTCTGAGACACCAAAATGTTTTGCACATTCAAAGGTTTCACTCAACTGTTGATTTTGAAAACAAAACACCAGTCTGAAGATGCAAATATTGTTTTGACATTTTCTTAAGTGAAATATTTTGATTTGTTTGATGTGACTTTTCAGTTTGAAATGTCCTTCAATTTATTAAAAACCAGAAGCGTTCCATGCTCTGTTAAAATGAATAATTCCAGATGGAATTAAACACTTCATTTGACCTGAAATATTTTTTCATCTTTTCAATTCACTGAAAATGTTAAAGAAATTATTTTCAGAAAACCCAGAACTGATTTCTGAAAATATGGGAATCACCAGTGAATCAAAAAAAATCCACTATTTGCTCATCTCTATTCTACTTATTAGATGATTAGAAAACCTTAATACCTAAGGGCATATCTACGCGTACTAGGGGTGACCAGACAGCAAATGTGAAAAATTGGGACAGGAGATGGGGGATAATAGGAGCCTATATAAGAGAAAGACCCCAAAATTGGGACTGTCCCTATAAAATCGGGACATCTGGTCACCCTAACGCGTACAGGGCTGCAGCGACACACCTGCAGTGCATCTGGTGAAGATGCTGTATGCCACCGGGAGAGAGCTCTCCCACCAACATAGCGCTCTCCCCACCGGCACTTATCTCGGTGTAATGTATGCTGCTCTGGGGGAGGTTTATTCACACCTCTGAGTGACATAGTTCTGCTGACATAGCCTTAGGCTAAGCAAAACACATCTTTTGTATCCTGGAACAAACATTTGGGAAGTTTTATTTTTACAAGTGTATTTGCTATCTGGAGTTAACAGGCAATCAGTTCATTCAAGGTAAAGTCGAGTGTAGACAAATCCTTACCATAGTACAGTGTTACTCCAAGTGTGGGAGGTGCCACCCTAGGAGGGCTTGACTACTCGATTGGCTTGCAGACAGACCAATTGCTCTTCAGAATCTCATAGAATATCAGGGTTGGAAGGGACCTCAGGAGGTCATCTAGTCCTGCTCAAGCCTCAGTTTTTGCCCCAGATCCCTAAATGGCCCCCTCAAGGACTGAACTCACAACCATGGGGTTTAGCAGGCCAATGCTCAAACCACTGAGCTATCCCTCCCCCTCAGCTTTCATTAAAGTCTCTAGGTCAGTGGATTTCAACCTATGGTCCACAGACCCCTGGGGGTCCACAGACTAGATCTAAGATTTCCAAGGGGGTCCACAACTCCATTTGAAAAAATTTTTAGGGATCCACAGGTGAAAAAAGATTGAAAACCACTGCTCCGGGTGCTAGGACTGCAAAGAAACATTCAGGTCACATTTTGAAGGTTAACTGATGCAGCGATGTCTGTGTTTGCAGAAAGCCTGAAACACAGAGGTGTGAGCTGCCCCACTTACACAATGGGTGCTAACTCAGTTGCCAGTGATACTTTGAATGTCAACATGGTTAGCTATTTCACCAACATGTGGAAGGAAGAGGAAGAATCCTATTATGAAGCTCTTCAGCAGCTTTTCCCAGAGGGGAGAAATAAAGGACTAAGGACCAGGTGGGGAGACATAGGAGCTGGAACAGGTGAGATGTGTAGGCCTTTAATGCCACATGGCAGGGATGCAGTTTCATTATGATGAAGGAGGGGCCTCACCTTTCAGGAGCGTGAGAAACCCTGCTGTTAATATCAGAGCATCCCTTCAGAGTGCTCAACCCTGCTGTTTCCACAACATCGAGGGTAAAATCCTGGCCCCGCTGAAGTCAGTGGGAGCTTTGCCATTGACTTCAGTGTGGCCAGGATTTCACCTCGACTGTATTACTCTGGCATCCTCTCCCAACAGCTAACGTAATGCCCACCCATCACTCCCAGGGAGGGCAGCAATAGCTTTTGAGATTTATAGGAGAATGTGTGTCAACCTAGACTCGATCTAGGCTCCTTTTGATTCCCACTAGCTGGACAGTAACTTGTGATCCTTGTGCACCATCCCCTCTGATTCTGTTCCACTCAGTTTAAACTACTGTTGTTCATGCATCAAATCCAGAAGAGAAGAGGATAGCAGGAAAAGGAATTAACAGGAGAAGGAAAAGGAATTGACAGGAGAAGGTATGAATGTGTAAATTAAAGTGTCCTCCCTAGCTGCTCATACACCCTCCCGCCGCTCCTTGGCATATAAATGACACAACATAGGCACCCTTACGTTGTGTACATACCTCTAAGAGTATGTCTACATTGCAATCAAAAAGGTGCGACTTGCAGCTCATGTAGACATACCTGAACTTGCTTTAGTCCAGCTAGCTCGGGTCCTCGAGCAATGAAGCTGCATGTGATGGGTATACAAACCCCACACTGGGTACCACAGGGTTAATGAGCTAATGTAGGCTTAGGTAGCACTGCCCCATCACACCTGTGAGAAGGCAGAATTGGAGGAAGGAGCTTAAAAGGGAGAAACTGGCTTAGTTGATGGCAGACCTTCAGTCGTCAGCTCCTGGAGAGAGGACCTGCTGAAGGGAGGAGCTCCTTGGACAACTGCTGCCCCGCAGCCCCTACCAGGAGGGAGAGAGGGCCAGTGCTGACTCGCCTTGAGAGGAGACTGTTCCTCCGGAGTTGTGAGCTCAGCTTATGGCCATAGCCTGATGCATGCCCCCTGAAGGAGGAGAGCCTTAACCCAGAGTGGGGATGATTCCTGGGTGTTACATTCTGTTCAGCCACCCTGACGGGGCAGCTGTCCTGTAGTAGGTAACTTCTGGGTACTCTTCTGGCTCTGTCAGTCTGTTTCTTCACTTCAGCAGGTGGGTATTGTAATTGTAAGAACACTTGATAGAGATCTTGTAGGTGTTTGTCTCTGTCTGAGGGGTTGGAGCAAATGTGGTTGTATCGTAGAGCTTGGCTGTAGTCAATGGATCGTGTGGTGTGATCTGGATGAAAGCTGGAGGCATGTAGGTAAGTATAGCCGTCAGTAGGTTTCTGGTATAAGGTAGTGTTTATGTGACCATCGCTTATTAGCACTGTAGTGCTAAACCATCTGCTTAAGAAACTCCCTGAAAAAGCACAAGAACAAATCCGCACAGACATACCCTAGAACCCCGACCAGAGGTATTCTATCGGCTACCCAAGATCTATAAATCTGGAAATCCTGGATGCCCCATCATCTCAGGCATTGGCACCTTGACAGCAGGATTGTCTGGCTATGTAGACTCCCTCCTCAGGCCCTACGTTACCAGCAGTCCCAGCAATCTTTGAGACACCACTGACTTCCTGAGGAATCTACAATCCATCAGTGATCTTCCTGAAAACACCATCCTGGCCACTATGGATGTAGAAGCCCTCTACACCAACATTCCACACAAAGATGGACTACAAGCTGTCAGGAACAGTATCCCCGATAATGTCACGGCAAACCTGGTGGCTGAACTTTGTGACTTTGTCCTCACCCATAACTATTTCACATTTGGGGACAATGTATACCTTCAAATCAGCGGCACTGCTATGGGTACCCGCATGGCCCCACAGTATGCCAACATTTTTACGGCTGACTTAGAACAACACTTCCTCAGCTCTCGTCCCCTAATGCCCCTGTCAAGATTCCTTCCCCACTCTGAATTCTAGGGTACAGATGTGGGGACCTGCATGAAAACCCCCTAAGCTTATTTTTACCAGCTTAGGTTAAAACTTCCCCAAGGTACAAACTATTTTACCTTTTGCCCTTGTACTTTATCACTGCCACCACCAAACGTCTAACAGATATATAACTGGGAAAGAGCCCGCTTGGAAACATCTTTCCCCCCAAAATCCTCCCAAACCCTACACCCCCTTTCCTGAGGAAGGTTTGATAAAAATCCTCACCAATTTGCATAGGGGAACACAGACCCAAACCCTTGGATCTTAAGAACAATGAAAAAGCAATCAGGTTCTTAAAAGAAGAATTTTAATAGAAGTAAAAGAATCACCTCTATAAAATCAGGATGGTAAATACCTTACAGGGTAATTAGATTCAAAACATAGAGAATCCCTCTAGACAAAACCTTAAGTTACAAAAAGACACAAAAACAGGAATCTACATTCCATTCAGCACAGCTTATTTTCTCAGCCATTTAAAGAAAACAGAATCTAACACATCTCTAGCTAGATTACTTACTAAGTTCTAAGACTCCATTACTGTTCTGTTCCCAGCAAAAGCATCACCCCGACAGAGAGAGCTTTTGCTTCTCCCCCCTCCAGCTTTTGAAAGTATCTTGTCTCCTCATTGGTCATTTTGGTCAGGTGCCAGTGAGGTTATCCTAGCTTCTTAACCCTTTACAGGTGAAAGGGTTTTTCCTCTAGCCAGGAGGGATTTTAAAGGTGTTTACCCTTCCCTTTATATTTATGACAGCCCCTACTCTACTTGCACTACGTTGATGACATCTTCATCATCTGGACCCATGGAAAAGAAGCCCTTGATGAATTCCACCATGATTTCAACAATTTCCATCCCACCATCAACCTCAGCCTGGACCAGTCGACACAAGAGATCCACTTCCTGGACACTGCAGTGCTAATAAGCGCTGGTCACATAAACACCACCCTATACTGGAAAGCTGCTGGCCGCTATACTTACCTACATGCCTCCAGCTTTCATCCAGACCACACCACACGATCCATTGTCTACAGCCAAGCTCTATGATAACAACCACATTTGCTCCAACCCCTCAGACAGAGACAAACACCTACAAGATCTCTATCAAGCGTTCTTACAACTACAGTACCCGCCTGCTGAAGTGAAGAAACAGATTGACAGAGCCAGAAGAGTACCCTGAAGTTACCTACTACAGGACAGGCCCAACAAAGAAAATAACAGAACGCCACTAGCCATCACCTTCAGCCCCCAACTAAAACCTCTCCAACGCATCATCAAGGATCTACAACCTATCGTGAAGGACGACCCATCGCTCTCACAGATCTTGGGAGACAGGCCAGTCTTTGCTTACAGACAGCCCCCCAACCTGAAGCAAATACTCACCAGCAACCACACACCACACAACAAAAACACTAACCCAGGAATCTATCCTTGCAACAAAGCACGTTGCCAACTGTGTCCACATATCTATTCAGGGGACACCATCATAGGACCTAATCACATCAGCCACACTATCAGAGGTTCGTTCACCTGCACATCTACCAATGTGATATATGCCATCATGTGCCAGCAATGCCCCTCTGCCATGTACATTGGCCAAACCGGACAGTCTCTACGTAAAAGAATAAATGGACACAAATCAGATGTTAAGAATTATAACATTCAAAAACCAGTCGGAGAACACTTCAATCTCTCTGGTCACTCGATTACAGACCTAAAAGTGGCAATTATTCAACAAAAAAACTTCAAAAACAGACTCCAACGAGAGACTGCTGAATTGGAATTAATTTGCAAACTGGACACCATTAACTTAGGCTTGAATAAAGTCTGGGAGCGGATGTGTCATTACACAAAGTAAAATTATTTCCTATGTTTATTCCCCCCCACACTGTTCCTTACATGTTCTTGTCAATTGCTGGAAATGGCCCACCTTGATTATCACCACAAAAGGTTTTTTTCTCTCCTGCTAGTAATAGCTCACCTTACCATACACACTGTAACGAGAGTGATCAGGTAACACCCATTGTTTCATGTTCTCTGTGTATATAAAATCTTCCCACTGTATTTTCCACTGCATGCATCCGATGAAGTGAGCTGTAGCTCACGAAAGCTTATGCTCAAATAAATTTGTTAGTCGCTAAGGTGCTACAAGTACTCCTTTCCTTTCCTTTTTTTAATAGTATTCTTAGCTAACTTCTGCCAAAGATCTCTCCTTTATGGTGCATTATTTACCAGGGTGTACTTCTCAATCTGCCCATAATTTCCTTGAGAGAATTTAGTTGCTTTCAACCATGTTATACAGCTTCCTGAACCTTAATTTACCTTGGCTCAAGTATAAGATGAATAGCTGCTCTCAGATCCAGTAGGAATAGCAACTGGAGGCATCCACGGGTAATGCTTCCAGCAGAGAAAGAGGGAAAGCTCCCGTTGATGGAGGCAGAAGGGAATGCCTGAAACTGTCAGCACATGCTTCAGAGTTGTGGAGAGTTTGAGGGTGATTAGGTGCAAGAGAGAGAAAACAATCGGAAAGGAAACATTCTTTCCTGTGAAGAGAGTGGAATGGGGGTGTGGGGGGGGCGGGGAAGGGGGAAGATTAGTTGCTGGTTAGCACAAAGAATGGCATATCTGATCTTTGAGGATACGGACATTGTATAGGTAAGGTATGCTGTAATGAATGGCAAACTGATACCAGACTCTGCTATTGCTGTGGTTAAGTGTTCACGGGAAACTAAAGTGCACTAGGAAAAGGATAAGAGTGTAGTATTTCTCCCACCCTTTGTCTTGGCTGCTTGGGGCCCTCTAGCTGCTACAATTCAAATAATAAATAACCAGAAGGGAGAAAAAAAAGTGTTTATTAAAAAAAAAAAGTCAGAGATATATGCATGTGCTAAAACAAGTGTGAAAAATACTAGAATGGCTTTTGGGTGAAGGGAAGGATGTGATAAGATGTTCAAGTGTATTCTAGAAAGTGTGCTGGAGAATTGGCTTTTATTATTGACACGGGTATGAGAGTTGTACAAAAAAGCAGCATCTGTATCTGCTAAAAGTTAGTATATATGAAGTCATGATATAGAGGCATAAGAATAATTTGTAGGCAGAATAAAGGTATTATGCAGGGCAAGTGGCTTCCTGGGTACAGCTCTTAACAAGAGGGGCTGAGAACGAAAGGGACACTCCATCACATAATACGTGGTGGTGGAGGACTGGCTATATGGAGATGATCTCGCGTAGCACAGAGGAGAGATTGTTCAGCGTGGAAAGCACCGATGGGTTGTCACCTCCATTTAAAGCCCTGTCCAGGCATGGAGATTTCTATGGGAATCTCAATAATAGGAAGATTGGAGTCCGGGGCATTAAACCCGCCTTTCTGAAAGAGTGAGCTAAACTGTGCTTTTTTCACACACTTGCTGATCTTTGCAGAGATCAGGTTTTTGTTCTGGGGGTGGGGGGGAGGGTTGTTGTTGAAAATCTGGCAGGTAAAATGACACCGCCACATAATGGGTGACCCCTTCCACATGCAGACCTATGCAATTACTGCACCACAATTCCCAAACCATGGGACAGTCCAATGGGGATGCTGCTAACAAACCTCCAATGGGATAAACCTTAACATCCATTTTGTGCTAAACTCGTTTGATTTTTAAGTTCCTGTTTCCCTATGTTGTTAGGAATATTTTTTGGACTGCAGTTGGAAAAAAAAAAATCACCATAGAAACCGCTCCACAACATACTGTAGCCTGAGGAATTTATGAAGTGCCCTTCCTAGTAAACTCTGCAAAGATGCTTTATAAAAACAAACTGAAATACAGATACAGCAAGCAGCATCCGGAACAAAATCATTGAACAATAGAGCAGGCTGAAGAAATGGGAACAAAACATTTTCCTTTGGAAAAAGAGGCTTTGTTGAACTTTTTGGGGGAAAGATCAATTTATGTGAATTTTACATTGGGGAAAATTGAAACAAATGATTTCATTTTGGCTTGGGCTATTAATCTGCCTGCATGAGCTGCCACAGTGCCTCATGGGAGTTGTAGTTTGGGTCCTTGTACTGCCATCCTACCACTGGGCTACATCTCCCATGATGCACAATCACAACCCTGTACATTGTGGAGGTGGGGGGAGAGAGAGAAACATGCTTTTCTGTGCTACTAATCATTTAGATTATTAAATCTGGGGTCCAAATTCTGCTTCTAATACTACTGATTTAAGTAAGTACTGAAGAGGATGATGCATCTGCTATCAAGAGGGAAAGTTCTCCAGAGTCCTGGGCTGCATTAAATTCCAGTTCAATAAAACATATCAACGCTGAATTCCATGAGAGAGATGCTGTTCACCAACAAAGTATTTAAAAAAAAAAAACAAAACCCCAACTACTTCTGATTGATTGAATACCTGTTTTTAGAACTTCCAAAAAATCAATACAAATACATCCCAAAAGCTAATGTTACTCAGTCTTGGGGCATTTATAATGGGTATTAATAAAGTCAGGTAGCTGCATTTTGAATTAACTAGAGACTGTAAACAGAGGTCTGCAAAAGACGTTTTCAAAAGGAATGGTAGTAATTTAGCTTGGAGCTGAGAATATAAGGTAGGTGCAGGTGTCAAAACATCTTATGGCAAAATAACAATCAAGCAATATTTCATATAGTGAAAAACTTTGCATTGATAGAAATCTGGAACTTCTGTGCCAGCTAGGAATTCAAATCAACATTGGTGGTGTAAAGCAGGATGGGGAGTGGTGCTATGAGCTTGTGTCAAGAGATTCAGATCAGCGAATTTGACAAGGTTGCTTTTACAGCTAGTAAGTGCTTTCACCTCAGCACACGGGATGGAAGCCAGATCATTATCATTGTGTGTAGACAAAGAACAAACAGGCAGAATGGGGTGACACCATGCTGGTGCTGACTTGGACAAAAGAAAATATGAGGCCAGATTTTCAAGAGCGCGCAGTACCCATGACTCGGGATAGATTTTCAGAAATTCTCACTTAGGCACTTAAATGATGTGGCCACATCTTCAGCCATGCTCAGCATGCCTTGGAGATGCTAAATACTTCACCTTTCTGAAAGTTTGGCCCCTTATATTTAGCCAATGCCCAGAAGAGGTTCTACTTCATGTGGAACGTAGGTGATGGTCTTCATTTCTTTCTGGTATCTAGATTCTGTTGTAAAACTACTGCTCTACTGTTTGGACTGACTGAGAACTGGTGTTTAGGGAAAATGTTTCTTCCGAGCTTAATAAAGCTGTTTTAAGTGGAAAACTTTTTACTTTGATGAAAAAAAGTGGCTTGGGGACTAAATGGAAGTTTCTATTTTTGTAGATTGTGGGGGGATGTTGTAGAGCAAAAAAACTTGACAAATTCAGTGAAAATGTTGACAAAAAACCCCAAGTGTTTCCTTTATTCTTCATGGGAAAAATATTTCTCAACCAGCTCTACATGACAGTAACTGGAAGTAAAATTTCCCCTTGTGTATTGGGCAGAACATGTGTTTGATTCGTGTTTTGAATGCACATGGCAATATATGAAACACTCATATGCAGTGTTGTAGCCATGTTGGTCCCTAGCTATTAGCCAGACAAGGTGGGTGAGGTAACATCTTTTATTGGACCAACTTCTGTTGAAAAGAGAAGCTTTTGCGCTTACACAGAGCTCTTGCAGAGGTCAGAGGTAGTAGGGAATCAGTAGAATAGCCTACTGGATAGAGCACTGCACTAAGACTCCGAAAACCTGCATTCTAGTCCCAGCATTGCAACTGGCTTTCTGGGTGACCTTGGGCAAATCATTTGCTTCTGTGCCTCAGTTTCCCCTTCTGTACAGCAGGGATAGTAATATTGACCTCATTTTGCAGAGCACTTTGAGAGCTAAAGATAAGACCTAGGTCTTACTACAAGCTCAAATACCTGCTGTGTCTCTCCATACTAAGGATTCACAGTGGGGCAGCAAAAGGATGGTGAACCCAGGGCACATCCCCCATGTAGACAAGGCGAATAGCTTGGAGCAAACAGAGCCCAGAGAAGATTGACACACAAGAGGAAAGTGTGGGCACCAAGTCACCAGAAAGTTTCCCCTCTAAGCACAACTATTATCAGCAGCTATTCAGAGCATTGGTCTTAAACTGGTTCCATGAGAAGTTTCCCGAAGGAGTGGATTTCCTAATGTACAGTATCACAATTAAATAGGATTTACTGTATTTTTTTACCATGATACCAAAAAACCAAAACAGTTTCCATGATGGGATATGGCAATGCAGTCAGTGCATGGAAAATATGAGATTGGGGCAGGCCTTATCGAAAGCCCATTGAAGTCAATGAAAAGATCCCCATTGACTTCAATAGACTTTGGATCAGGATCAGAGGGAAGAGGAGGAATCTTTACACCAAGTTTGCCTTCATGGCAGTGTCAAAAAATATTGACTTCTCAATGTAATTTGTACAGTCTGAGACTAGATTCAGGAGAGTAATGGGAAATTTATGCCATTCTCCAGGAAATAAATCACTTTACCTTTTTGTTATAATACAAAAGGAAATTTTATGTAACATACTTTGTTCTTACTGTATTGAAGCAGAGATGTTCTAGTCCTTTTCTAAAGAAGCTGCAGCAAAGAGTGGGTCAGCTCCAAGAGGACAAGTCATGCATTAAGTGATCCAAAGCCGATGAAGTGTTAAAGTTATGGAAAGTCCTTCAATCCAAACAGGCATTTCATTGTAATATATATATATATCTCCAAGTCAATTCAAGATATAAAGCCGTACAAACACTGCCAAATAGAACACCATGGTATTCATGGTAAATAGGCCCAATGGCCTGTGATGGGATGTAAGATGGGGTGGGATCTGAGTTACTACAGAGAATTCTTTTTTGGGTATCTGGCTGGTGAATCTTACCCACATGCTCAGGGTTCAACTGATCGCCATATTTGGGGGCGGGAAGGAAATTTTCCTCCAGGGCAGTTTGGAAGAGGCCCTGGGGGTTTTTCGCCTTCTTCTGCAGCACGGGTCACTTGCTGGAGGATTCTCTGCACCTTGAAGTCTTTAACCCATGATTTGAGGACTTCCATAGCTCAGACATAGGTGAGGGGTTTATCGCAGGAGTGGGCGGGTGAGATTCTGTGGCCTGCGTTGTGCAGGAGGTCAGACTAGATGATCATAATGGTCCCTTCTGACTTAATATCTATGAGTCTATGAAATAGACCACCACATTTTTCATGCTTTCAATAAGATTTCTGTACACTTTTTTTTAAATTGAAGTTCCAAGATTAAATATCACCAAATAATGAAATGGTTTGTTTAAGTAGCCTCATTTCATTCATCTCTAAGAGCAAGAGACCCAAAAAAACCAAGTAGCTACAGCTGAAAGTCAGTCTAAAATACTGAGGTACCTAAATATACTCATCAAGAAAGTTGGCTTTACTGTTAATTTTAATACTATATTTTGCCCATGGCATAAGAGATTTGCATTGGGGAAAAGAGTCAATTGCCTGGTTTCAGTCAAAAAGTTTGGTACCAGGGAGTTTGGAAAGTACTGTTCCTCATTCAGAGCCCTCTGAAGTGAATGGAAGCCTTTTCATTCGCATCAGAAATACCCATTGACTACATTAGCCTCTGGATCAGGCTCTGTCAAAGCCATTTATTCAAATGGATCTCTGAGTTTCTCATTCCTCTGAGAGTTCTAGTCGTATGTCAACTTCCCCTCTATCTGCAATTCTGCAGCAGATACTTACTGTATAGAAATCCAGGGAAACAAAACCACTCTGGAGAGCCAATGTTTCCTTCAGGCCTGTGTAAGATCAAGAAAAAACAGGTTCTCTCCCTCCCCATCCCAAAAATATTTCTTTATCTTTTCACAGTCTAATGGTGCTGAGATTATTATAGTACAAGAATGGAGGAGACATGACAGACTGAACTGAGGTAATGAGCCTTTTTCTTAGGCATCCTAAAGAGTTCAATATGTGGAGGGGAAGATGACCTGAAAGAGGATATAAAGAAAACTTTGATCCTCATTTCCCTTCTCCTCCAGATCTCCTTGGAGAGCTCCACATCCTATCAGCAGCTTTTGACTAGTTTCCCCCCCACAAAATTTTTTTTTTCTATGTAGAAGTGTGTTGTCCTTTAAGGCTTTATCTGGTTTGAGCCAACACACTCTCCTCCATTCCCCAATCTCAGCCGGACCATGGGAAAGGGCAACATCTGAATTAGAGACCGGAGGATCAAGGTGTGTCTCATCTGCTTAGGGAAGACACCACAAGCCATGCTTCCTCAGTGCCCCACACCAGCCAAGAGGGAAGATGGAACTCCACAGCGGAGCACCATGGGGGAAGTGGAGTAATTTCCCAACACTGCTGTCTGGAAACTCTCAGATAGTAACAAAGCCACTTGACAGCAGTGCCATCCCGCCCACAAGGTCTAAGCCCCACAGCATTTAAGTCAACCGATAGTTTAACAATATCAGTACAGATGCTCTGATCTATCTCTTGGAGGAGATCAACCAGTGCAACTGCAGTACCCAGGCTGACAAGGAATAAGGGAATCCAAGTCATATAGATACAGCACTGTATCATACATCATTAAAACAAAAAATAACAGGATGTAAGGGGGTTTTCACTCCCTGTGCCCCATGAAGTATTGCTTCCAGACACTGTGTCCCCTGGAAGCAGGGACAGGTGGTGTGGGGTAAGAAAGCCACGTATTCGGGCTGAGACACTCATGTTTATTAATTCAAAACATTATGGGAACCAAAAGCATGCATTGCCATCACAGCTATTGAAGAAGGAAACAGACGTACAGAAAAAGAAAGTGGCCAGTTACTGTTCATAGGTGGATCATGATGGATTTCTCCTGTGAAGCTCTATCCCCTCACATTAAGACATATATACACATCCAATTTATTAGTAGTCTTCCAATCACCATTAAGTTTCCTGAATATTATGCATCTTGTGCAATTCCTACAAAAGGCATGTGTGGGCTTCGGTTTACACAACTTCTGCTGTCCAAGTTATTTTCATATTCTCTCCTTTTCTCGTTGGTTTATTAGCAACAACACACTGATTGTGCATTCTTGGCCAAATCACTTTTGCCACATAGAGAAAAAAGAAGGAAAGTCCCTAGTTTCCCCTTTGCAACACATTGTGTATCTGTCGTCCTCCAATTGAAGCCCATCCTGTGGTCAAAACCTGCCCATTGTCTTATACAGCATCAACAACAAGCAAGTTTATTTAATGCAACACTACATATGTCAAAGCTGAAGCCAGTCAAGTCAGTGTCCTCTTAATCGGTCCACACATTTGTTCTGAATGGCCCATACTGACAGTTCCCAATAGTGGGGAGATATAGAAAGGTTGGCCTGGTACGTTGGGGCCAGCTGTGGCCCCTGCAAGGGGCAGGGCCTAGGGCGGAAGGGGCGGGGCCTAGGGGGGGTCAGAGCCAGCCCCTGCCCACCCTGTAAGGTAAGTGCCTCCCCCTTCTCCTCCTCCTTCCTCCCCTCCCCCACCGGGGTAGTAGCAGCAGCCCAGGGCTCTCCTGCTTCTACTGCCCCAGTCCTTTAATTAGCTGGCAGAGCCCTGGGGAAGCAGTGGGGCTCCAGCGGCTATTTAAAGGACCGGGGCGGCAGAGGCAGCTGGAGCCCCGGCCCTTTAGATAGCCCCTGGAGCCCCTGCTACCCCAGGGCTCTGAGGGCTATTTAAAGGGCCTGCGGCTCCCCTGCTTCTACCGCCCCGGTCCTTTAAATAGCCCCCGGAGCCCTGGAGTAGCGGCAGCGGGGCTCCGGCGGCTATTTAAAGGGCCGGGGCGGTAAAAGCAGGGGAGCCCTGGGCCCTTTAAATAGCTGGCGGAGCCCCGCAGCCACTACCCCAGGGCTCCAGCAGCGGGGCTCTGGAAGCAATTTAAAGGGCCTGGGGCTCCGGCCACTGCTCGGAGCTCCAGGTCCTTTAAATTGCCCCCTGGGGAAGCCGGGCTGCCCCAGTACGGTGCACTGGCTCTTGCCGGTACGCTGTACCGGGGCGTACCGGCTTACTTTCACCTCTGGGTCTCTCTCCCCCCGTCTTCTTTTCTCAAGACTAAAGAAGTCTAGGGGTTTGGTTTTTTTTAAACCTTTCCTCATAGGTCAAGTTTTCTAAAACATTATCATTTTTGTTGCTGTCCTCTAGAGAGGCTTACATTTGTCCCCTTCTTTCCTAAAGTGTATCACCCTGAACTGGACACAGTACTGCAGCTCAGGGCCCACCAGTGCCAAGTAGAGCAGGAAAATTACTCCCTGTGTCTTACATACAACCCTCCTGTTAATACAGCCCGGAATTATATTAGCTCTTTTTTTTTTTTTTTGCAACTGCATCACACTGATGACTCATTCAATTTGTGACCCCTTATAATCCATAGATCCCTTTCAGTAAGACTATCACCTAGCCAGTTACTCCCCATTTTGTAGTTCTGCATTTGATTTTTCCTTCTTAAATGAAGTACTTTGCACTTCTCCGTATTGAATTTCATCCTGCTGAATTCAGACCAGTTCTCTAATTTGCCAAGGAAGTTTCTAATTCTAATCCTGTCCTGCAAAGTGCTTGCAACCCCTCCTGGTTTGGCATCACCCCCTACAAAAGTTTTATAAGCATACTTTCTATTCCATTATTCAGTGTTATTAATGACAGTATTGACTAGTACTGGACCCAGGATTGAACCCTGTAGGGTCCTACTGGATACACACTGCCAAACTGGGAGGGAACTATTGGTAACCACGCCGAGTATGGTCTTGCAACCAGGTGTGCACTTGCCTTATAGTAGTTTAATCTAGACTGCATTTCCCTAGTTTGTGACAATGTCATATGGGCCTGTCAAAAACCTTACTTAAAAAGCTGTCTGTTTTCCCCTGTCCACTAGGCCAGTAATCCTGTCAAAGAGAGAAATTAGGATGATTTCACATGATTTGGCCTTGACAAATCTATGCTGGCTATTCGTTATAATCCTATTATCCTCTAGACGCTTACAAAATTGATTCTTGATACCTAGAAAGACACTAGAACAAGTTATTAAACTTAGGCTGACTGGTCTATATTTCCCCAGGTCCTCTTGCTACTTGTCTTTTAGAAAAGGGAAACAATGTTTCCCCTTCTCCGATCCTCACCAGTCCTCATGAGTTCTCAAAGCAATTGCTTCTGCAAAGTACCCTACGATGACTTTCCTCAGGTCCTGATGACTTGGATTCATCCAGCCCCATTTCAATATTCTTTCACCTGTTTTCCCTCTTTTGGAATGTGTTCTTTCCCGCTTGCAATCATGTTGAGTTGCTTGGCACCATGAACCTTTTCAGTGAAGGCAGAAGCACAATAAGCATTAACACACCTCCGTCTTCTTGATGTCATCACTTATTAGCTCTCCTTCCCTGCTAAGTAGGCAACCTGTATCTTCTCTGGATCCGAAGATGGATGGATCGGGGAAACAGTCAGGGGGATCTGCTACCCCAGACCAATGGCAAAAGTTCTCCCTCGAGCCTGGTGGTGGCTGCATCTCCCAGGGAGCTCAGAACAGCCGTACTGCTAGCCTTCAGGCAGAGGTGGGAATTCTGACCCTTCTCCCCACCCAGGCCCTGACTGGAACTCCGCAGCTGCTCCCATGCAGAGTTGTAGAATTTTAAGCCAGCTATTATACTGCTGTAGTTTGTCTGACTTGAAATTTTCATTTTAATGTCGCATTTAGGGGATTGTGAGAACCATAATGATAAGGCATTCAAGAGAAAATATTCCTCAGTTACCCCCTCCCTGTCAACATGAATTATAAACCCCACTTTATTAGTTTAGAATTCAAACTTCAGCACTTCGCCCAGAAGCGTCGCTAAGAGCTAAATATTCCACGCTCCATACTCGTGTCCCTTGTGATATAGTTAAAAATTACAGAAAAGCAGTGCAAGAGTTGGAACAAAATGCATGTCAAGCGTTGGCACTGGTGGGATACTGCTTCCTGGAATAGCATGGCAGAAGCAGAATTACTCACAAAGGATAACATGGTTTGAATTGTCACTGAGACGAAAGCCACTGAATTGCATAGCTTGGAGACAAGAAATCAGGCCCTGTGTGTGTGACTTTCAACGGCATCAGGTCCACACCTCCATAGAAGGAGCGTCATTTATAATTAGAAGCCAACTATCAAGCATGCCGACACAGAATCTTAGCGCTTCGGCAGCACTTAGTCAAAGATTGGAAAAAATGATCCGGTGATCCAGAGTGAATGCACTCCGCTGGTGTCAAGAGGCTAATTGTGTGCCTCAAGCACAGGCCTATCTTAGAACAGGAAGACCTTAATCTGCACTTGTGGGTGCTGTCAGCAATGGCACTTCAAGTATTTTGTGTTGCCTTATTTGCTACATATCCACCTGATTTCCCGGTTTCATGCCACTGCCCCCATCTCATCACCACATGAATTAGCTAGAGGACCTCTCTTAGCCCGCTTGAAATGGAAATTGCCGTTTGAAGGAGAAAATAGCTGCTCTGAATATCGGCAAGGAGTGGAGGGACTGATAGCGCCTGTATGTTTTCCTCCAGCATAAAGATTCGTATGTCAGAAGTTAGCTTTGTCTTATATTTATCATGGGCCACAGATGAGTCTTCCCATGAAAAGAGGGCATTAATATCCCCAGGGTTTTTTTATGCTTGCATTTAATTGTTTATGAACATACTACAGACACAAACTCTGAATCTCATTCAGGAGAAAGGTATTGCTGAAACAGAGCTGAAATCAACATTTTTTCACAGGATCCATGCCCCTAGATCAGTGTGACGGGGTGTGTTTAGATAAAAATGTAGTTTAGATTTATAGTGGCTGTATCAATGCTTCTTTGCTCCTACGAGCAATTGTTCTAAGAATGCATTAAGCCTAAGGCAGAATGCACAGCATACCTTGGGAGTGGTAAATTCAACACAAACTTGGAACAAGGGAGCTATTGAAAGAAGGAATATTACTGAAATGAGGACACGGCCGGTGAAAGAATTAGGAGTTTAATAGACCAGTCGGTAGGTCACAAATACAGAAAAGCCGTTCTCTTGCTTCTGATAGATGTGAGCCCCCTGAAAAGGTTAGTTTAGGAAAGACAGCTTCCAGTCACCACTAGAAAGAGTGCTTTGCCCTCATGATAGCAATATATTGGTCAAAATGTAGCCTTTGTTCTGAAATAAAGTTTTGTGGGTAGCTATGTTTTTTGGCTTGTCAACAAAAACTGGGAAAGGGCTGGAAACATTTCAGCTTTTGGAAACATCAAAGCCGTGTTTCTTTTGAAAATTTTCAAATAGAATGCTATTTTCTGACCACCAAATGCATTTGTTCTGAGGCTGCGGTGCTTCTGTGAGTAACTTGGATGTTCATTATACGGGGGCACTGTTAATACCGAGGGTGGATCACAGCTTAATGAAGAGGCTGTCCTATGGATGCATCCCATCCCATTTATTATTACCCGGGCCACTTCCCTTGTCATCCAGTCACACACAACTCTCCTGTGGGAACTGTTTTTTTCATTTATGCAATTGCTGTACCACAAAGGTCTGAATTTTTGCATGAGATAGGGGGTAACAGGGCTGTGATGTCTCAGGCATTTCCTTGCTTCTCACTGGATGACCAGTATGTCCATCAACCCAAGTGTTACTCCTTTGAATGTTAATATTGCATAACCCCGCCAGCTTCCTTTTCAGGTTAGGATTAGAAGAGAGAAGAAAGTTAACATTTCAGACAACAGAATCCTGAAGAGGAAAAAAGAGGATCAGAGAGGGAATTATGGGCATTGGGACATTGTCTGAGCTAAGGTCCTTGGAGGACCAGTGAAGAGAAAAGCAGAACGGTAGGAGAGTCTAGGCTAGAAAGTCTGTCAGCTAAGGGCCAATTTCATTTGCACCTGCAGTTGATGGGAGCAGCACAAGTGTTTGACCCTAATAATAATAAAGATGAAAAAGCTTCAAGGCAAAGAAATGAGACTAAACTGTATCTGAGGTGTCTACTGGAGGATTAAACACCCCCCACGTGTAGCACTTAAGGGCACTCCTCTTCTGGAAGAGTGGCATTACGGGAGCCTACTGTCTGAGTGACTCACTATCACGCCTGCTCACCTTACACACAAGATTCTGAGAGATTTGCATTACAGTAACAACTAAAAAGCCCCACCTGAGGTCAGGGCCCTATTGTGCTTGTGCCGTACAAATCCCTGCCCTGAGGAGCTAAATAGACAAGGCAGACAGAGTGTGGGATGGAAAAACAGAAGTGAAGTGACTTGCCACGGGCTGAACTGGGAATAGAACATGTCTCTCCAGAACCCTAATACAGTGGCCATGCCACTGGCATGCATTCCTCTCAAGCTACAGCCAAGGTCAATTCTTTTCTTCATGCCCCATCACAAGTAATGAAGTTTCAGGTCGGCCAATTTAATCCCTCAGTCACACACCTGAGCAATGCTATTGTCCTCATGGGGTTGCCCAGGGGTAGCTCATTGGAAGCTAGGAGCCTCTCTCATTGATGAAGCGTGTGACCACATCACTGCTTGCACTCCAGTAGTGGGGCAAGCCAACAAAGGTTTATCCTTGGCAGCCACCCCCCTTCAGGGGAGGCTATGGCCTGTGTGGCAGTCCCATTCAGACCATAAGCAGGTCCCGTGTGGAAGGCTAAAGCCCATATTGGGCTCACCTTCACTCAGGGGGATTTGGGGCTTTAGCTCTCTGGTGGAAGCCAGGTCCCAGCCAGCCCATCCTTCCGGAAGCTCGCGCTCTGCCTCCCAACTGAGCTAACTGTTTCAACTGCTCCCCTCCCCCAAAGCCTGACAGCTCTTGCAGGTGTAGCGGGGTGGGGTTGATTGTGTTCAGAGCAGCTTTTTAGCCCTTCCTGGACCAGGGTGAGGTTTCTACACCCCACCCCCCTCACAAAGCACAAGAATAGGACTTTGGCTTATTCCCAGCATTGCAGAGCAAACTCAGCTAGTGGGAGTCAAGGGCAGCAAGTCATGTGAGCAGCTAGAAAGGATTAGCTCTGTTGGGTAAGAAGCAGCCATTTGTGCAAAGACATTTGTCGGAGTAGAACCACGCTTCAAAGTTAATTGAAACAAGGGGGGGGGCTGATTTTCAATTGCCTTGTGCAGTCACCGACACCTGTGGACACTCACCCTCCAGGGCTTGCAATGAGCTCAAACTCATTTCACGTACACCTCTGAGAAGCCATCAGAAAGCAATGACTTTCCTCGCTGCTGATGTGACCTGGATTTGAACCAACCACCTTGACGCTCTTCACAGATTCCCAGGCACCAGAACAGATTCATATTCGGAGCAAGCGGAACAGCAGGCTCGGCAAAGCACTGTGAAACGGAAGGAGGAAAGAGTGAGGTCAGTAAGTATATTGCAGTAGAGTAGACAATTCAGTTTTGGTGGCTGAATCCAGGTGATCGGCAGTGTGCAGAGCCTCAGAGGGGAGAGGTTAGCAAGCAAAGAGAATGAATTGGAGAAGCTCTGAGAAACTTTTGGAAAATTCACAAATTGCAAAAATCCATTTCTTCATCCAGCTTCTTCCCCGTTCTGATTAGAACGGTTGTTTCTATTTGCTGGAGAGGGGAACCACACAGCAGACTGCCAGACACAGGGTTTTCCCCTCAAGTCCCCATCACCAATTGGAGGCGCTCCCCATCCAAGCCCAGGAGAGGGGGTGGATCGCCCAGCACATCCAATCTGAGGACAGAGGGTGTTCTAGCCTCTCACATGCCGGGCAAGTTTTAGATACTGATCCCATAGCTAAGGTTAAGATTTTGTACCGGATATTTTTAGTAAAAGTCACGGACAGGTCACGGGCCAAAAAAAAAGAAAAATTCACAGAAGCCGTGACCTTTACTAAAAATGTCCAGGACAAAATGGGGATTTGCAGGTCCCCACACTGCCTGAAGCGGGGCAGCTTCGCAGGGGATAGGAGCTGCCTGCAGCAACTGGGAGCTGCTGGGTACCCCTGCCACTTGACGCTCTGGGGGTCCCCGCACTGCCTGTGGGGGTCGGGAGCTCATGGCTTTCCATGGCAGCCAGGAGCTCAGGGTTAAAGCAGAGGCTGGAGTGGCAACCTCTAAAATGCTATTACCCAGAGCAACTTTGTGGGAAAGCACACAAAAAAATAAATCCTAAGGACAGACGTCAGGACAGGAGCATCTTTTTGTTGCATTTCTACAGCACTAGTCCCATTGTGCTGGGTGCGTCCAGGTCGTTCTCCAGTGTCCATCCTACTAGATATCACCAGACTGTGTCAAAGTATGTAAAAGTACTAGAACCAAAAGAACTGAAAATGCTTCTCCAGGAAGGTGTGTTTATCATCTAAAGCTCTGATTCGGGAAAGCACTTCAGCATATGTTTAGGTCTATCCCATATTCAGAAAAGCCCTTAAACACTGAGGCCCAGATCCTCAAAAAAGGTATTTTTTTGCTCCTAGCTTGGATGGATTTCAGTGCAAATTAGAAGCCTAATACCTTTGAGGATCTGGGCCTAAGCATGTGCTTAAAGTCAAGCACATGTTTAAACTCTTTCCCAAGTAGGAATGACTACTTAGACTGCAGCCTGAGAAAGAAAGAAAGACACAATAACTAGTTGCAGTGTTAGTCCTGCCCTGACTCCTTACACGACTCCCATCTCCATCAATATCTTTATGGTGGAGCCCATGCTCTTAAATTCCTTGGGCACTTCTAAAAACCTCCCCCTGAAAGCAATGGGGTCATTTTGCACATAGTTCAGACTAGGGAAACCATCTGCTGGAGGAATCTGGAAAGAGCCCTGGGACAGGGCAAAGTGAATCCTGCTTTTCTGTGATGAAGCAGCCAGATATCAGAAAAGTTTGTTTCACCTGGCTGGAACAACCAGGTCAACTCAGTCATGAGGCAGTAGATTAAATTCAGCTGAACTGGCAAATAGAGGGGCAAATAGGCTTTTCTCTAGACTTCAAACCATTGGCAAACAGCTCACAGCAGGCCTACAAAGAGGAAAGGTGTGAGAGCTGAAGCAGAATTTCTAACCTCTTAGGAGATATCACAGAGGATGTAAAAAGATATTTCATTACTACAATTTTTTTTCTCAGCTGTTATCCCATTTGGGGGATATTGCTTGAACGCCTATAGTCCCTCTGCGTTTGCCAATTCTGTTTATTAGCGCCCCATGTGTATTCAAAGATGTAAAATGTAGACGCTAAACTGTCCAGGTTTCAAATTGAATAGGGAGAATCCAACTGACCAAATATCCTGCATTTATCACCCCTTCAGAAATGGATTTTTCATCATGCAGATGGTAACATTTCTCTTTGGCGGCGGGGGGGGGGGGGGGGGTGCCAAAAGATAGAAGAGGAGAGGAGCCCAGTATGCCAGACTTATACTGTGCAAGGTGGCAAGATGTAATTTAGATAAGAACAGTTCATGGTCCAAAGCTGAATGTATTTTCCTACTAAACGTAGGAAGCTAATGCTAGTTATTCCTTTTCATACAGTATAAGTTATTACTTTATATAACTGGTGCATTTATTCTCACTGGAAAGTTTTTTTTCCCCAATCAGAGTTTCTGATTTAGTCCTGGTATTTAGATACTCCCCAGCTCTAATGAGTGTGCATTGATAAATACAGGCATAAATTTAACCATGAGTGACTCTGTAAGACACTAGACTCATCCAACTGAGGGGAGCAAATATGTTAAGGGCATATGGAATTTTTTAAAAAAGAAATTAGGGGCTTAAAATATCGTCATCTCAATAAAATGCAATTCTGTCATTTAGACACCTTCCCACTGAATTTACACATACAAAATGTACAAAAATAAGGAAGTTCCACTTTTTGGTATTAAACCAAAGCTCTTTCCCTTACTTGCTCAAACGGTTAGCACTTCATTTTACCTAGGGGTATGTGCATGCTTAGCAAGTGTATGTTCTTCACCAACATCTATTTTCAGTCAAGACTCTTGTATCTCTGATGTTACATGCAGTCCAGTAGATTGTTGTAAGCACCTCCAAATGTGATTCAGGATCAAATGGGTTCCTCTTATGGTTGAGGACATGGTTGGTAAGAGCTGTAACATGCTCTTCATCCCTCTACAGTGCAGAGGCAAGGATTTGTTTGTGGAGTTCATCTTCACTACTTTTTGTGAACCACTTCTCTCATAGCTTTTGCAAATTCATAGTATGAAGCTGTGTATTGTCATCTAACACTAATGCGGATCTATGCATAAGTGTCACTAAATCAGAAAGCTAGTTTTAGAATTTCAAGGGCTAGTACTGCATGCATAGAGAATAGAAATGAAAACCTTCTACCGGTAGACGGGACGCTACACTGTAAGCTTTTATACCTATAAATAGAGAAGTGTTGCATAGCCAGTAGATATAAAAGGTATGTGAATTCTGAATGTAGTACAATGGATAGATGTGCAATCTCTGGCTAACGGTGTACAACCTTCACTGAGAGACTGTCCCGGTCAGCTAATTTCAACTGAAAAATATAGGAAACTATCACTTGATACATTGCATATTCTTAATGGTTGAGGTGAAAAGATTTCATGTTCGTATATTGCGAAGTGCTCATATCTGCCATTTTTGCCACCCGCTAAACAGCTTCATCATTTCTAAAAATGATACTTGAGCATTCAAAAATATAAAAATAAAAAAAGAGGCAATAGAAATCTGTTAGCTTTGACCAATGAACACCACACTGAGGTGTTAAATTAACTTAAACAGTAAGAACTATGGTCAGTGATGTTGCAGTGTTTCTGGAACTGTAAAAAAAAAAAAAAAAAGAGACTCATTTTGGGTACCATTGATTCACCTCTCCTACAGGTTTATGGCACCATTTGACAGATCCACATCATTCCTCGTCTAAACATACATAAAATAAGGTTTCAAATGCTGTCTGACGTGGAGGCGGGTGTAGCGTAGCTACATTAAACTGCAAAGATGTGGCCCTTTTTGGAGAATTGCCACACACCTATAAGTGTTAGAGTAGCGACATGATGCAAGCACATTGAAGCAAACATGAAGCAAACATTGAAGCAAACTTCTGTCCGAAGTGCAGGACTCTGCACTTGTCCTTGTTGAACCTCAGATTTCTTTTGGCCCAAACCTCTAGTTTGTCTAGGGCCCTCTATATCCTATCCCTACCCTCCAGTGTATCTACCTCTCCTCCCAGTTTAGTGTCATCTGCAAACTTGCTGACGGTGCAATCCATGCCATTCTCCAGATTAAAGATATTGAACAAAACCGGCCCGAGGACCAACCCTTGGGGCACTCCACTTGATACCAGCTGCCAACTAGACATGGAGCCATTGATCACTACCCATTGAGCCCGACAATCTAGCCAGCTTTCTATCCACCTTATAGTCCATTCATCCAGCCCATAATTCTTTAACTTGCTGGCAAGAATACTGTGGGAGACCGTGTCAAAAGCTTTGCTAAAGTCAAGGAAGAACACGTCCACTGCTTTCCCTTCATCCACAGAACCAGTTATCCTGTCACAGAAGGCAATTAGATTAGTCAGGCATGACTTGCCCTTGATGAATCCATGCTGACTGTTCCTGATCACTTTCCTGTCCTCTAAGTGCTTCAGAATGGATTCCTTGAGGACCTGCTCCATGATTTTTCCAGGGACTGGCCTGTAGTTCCCAGGATCCTCCTTCTTCCCTTTAAGGATGGGCACTACATTAGCCTTTTTCCAGTCGTCCGGGACCTCCCCCAATCGCCATGAGTTTTCAAAGATAATGGTCAATGGCTCTGCAATCACATCCGCCAACTCCTTTAGCACTCTCGGATGCAGCTCATCCAGCCCCATGGACTTGTGCTCTTCCAGCTTTTCTAAATAGTCCCAAACCACTTCTTTCTCCACAGAGGGCTGATCACCTCCTCCCCATGCTGTGCTGCCCAGTGCAGTAGTCTGGGAGCTGACCTGGTTCGTTAAGACAGAGGCAAAAAAAAGCATTAAGTACATTAGCTTTTTCCACATCCTCTGTCACTAAGTTGCCTCCCTCACTTAGTAAGGGGCTTACACTTTCCTTGACTTTCTTCTTGATGCTAACATACCTGAAGAAACCCTTCTTGTTACTCTTAACATCTCTTGCTAGCTGCAACTCCAGGTGTTATTTGGCCTTCCTGATTTCACTCCTGCATGCCCGAGCAATATTTTTATACTCTTCCCTGGTCATTTGTCCAATCTTCCACTTCTTGTAAGCTTCTTTATTGTGTTTAAGATCAGCAAGGATTTCACTGTTAAGCCAAGCTGGTCACCTGCCATATTTACTATTCTTTCTACACATTGGGATGGTTTGTCCCTGTAACCTCAATAAGGATTCTTTAAAATGCAGCCATCTTCTGTGAAGTCATTTAAGGAGACTTATTTTCTTCCCATGGCTAGTGCTGATTTTTTAAAATCAAATACAGCCACTATCCCAACCTCTGTGAGAATGCATGAATAGCCAGACTATTCCTTAGACTAATCTTGACTTGGATGAATCGGATGAACCTCTCAGATCTCTTGGTGAGGAATAGGTGGTAGTATTTGGGTATAATGCCCCTCCCTCCCCCACACACTTTCAATAACCCATGAAGAGCATGTTACATGGGGATTTTCCATATGCTGAACACTTGTTGTTCCCATAATATAGTTATTTTGTAGGGATCTAAAGGCATTATATGTGATCAGAATTCTTGTACAGAGCCTCTGCATGCTTTATGCCATTGCAGTGCCTTAAAAAAAATGGCCCAGCCTAGCCCTTGATTTGAGGCTTTATTTTATGCACTATGTATTGTATTCTTGGTATCAATCACAGCATTGATGCTGGGAAAGTTAATTAAATTAAAAGGAAAGAAGACAGCAAATATTGCTCACTTAATCAAAAGACTGGGGAGAGTGCAGAAAACATTGTTAGAATACGAGATGTAGAGTGCAGATAACTTCATAAAATGTCTTTGGGATAGGCAGGGAAAATTGTTATATAGGACTTTTTACATCATTTATGACTTTGTGGAAGCACCAAAAATGCAAAATCAGGATCATGTATCATTTTGATGCTCTAGCACAATTGGGCCAAGTGACATCAGAAGTGAGCAAGTATGAAACATAGGCATTGGTGGAGGAAGGAGGAATTTTCCAGAGCACCTAAGGCCTTTAGTGCACCAGTCCCACTGACAGTCTGAGGGACTGGTGCTCCTGAATCCCCTGGGCATTATTGGAAGTCTCCCCTTTTGTGTGAAAATATTAGGCCTTCAATGGAGCTATGCCAATTTACACCAGCTAGGGATCTGGCCCATTGGATCTTAAGCTTGAAATATGATGCCCCTAAATGTCAGACTCAGTCATTTCTGCCAGCATTCTCCATTACTCATTCTGGGATTTAGATTTAACATGGGTGCAGCTAGGGTTCACAGTGTGCTCTGTTTCCTTGATTTGTTTTGCATTTAGTTACAGTAATGAGATTGTTCCATTGATTTTAGCAACCATTAAGTAATGATCAGTTTTTAGCATTGTATCGAATACGTACTATTGGTGGGATGGGTTGTCTCTTTGCGGAGTTAACAGAACATTGAATAAAGGATTAGTGGGGAAGTAGATTACATGGATCATGAATAACCCTTCGTCATCGGGGCAGCAGGCCAGAGCAACGGCAATTGAGAGACAAAGTCAACCTACCTGTGGTATTTCTCTATTACTATAGTATCTTGGTGTTGAAAATGCAGTTTTAAAAGGAAGACTGGGGGGGGGGGGGAGGGAATAAGGAGCCAAGAGGGTGGAACGCAGGATTTGGTAAGTGAGGAGACAGGGACTGAGACAAGTAGGATGAACTAGGACTGGGCTGGGGACAGGACAGAAGGGGTGAGGCTTAGGGAAGAACAGGAGCAAAAGGGTCTGTGCCCACTGAAATATACTCCCCTCCAGTGCCTGGAATGGAACTCAAGATTCCTATGTGACCCTCTTCATCGGCCAGCCAAGGTCTGTGAAACCCATGGGCAAAGCGTGCGTCTCATCCCTCTCCAGTGGCTGGTGCACATAGAGGACAAGAGCCTATCATTGTTGTCAGGGACTCCATTAACTCAAGTGGCAGGTAACCATTCTGTGGAGCTCAAGCTTCCAACTCTTCTGGTGAGCCCCACAGTGGGATGTGTTTTTTCAGTTTGCTTGTTTTAAAAAAGCTAGCAAATTATACATGGAACTACGCTGAAAGAACATGAAGGTTGCAAAGTCAGGCACTCAAGTTAAGGAGTGCCAGAATTAAGGCCACCCAGGCAATCTTAGTTCCACTCCCTTTTGGGTCTGCATTGTGATATGGTCTTTATTTGCATAATTACATATACAGCTCCCCCTGCCTCCAGTTACAGCAGGGAGTGCTCAGCATTTCTGCAAATCAGAGCCCATCTTACATCCCCACCCCCAAATCTTTGATGCCTTTAGACACTACTGCAAATGTAATTTCTATTCTTCAGGAAAGACACAAATGCAAGAAAATATTATGCTTTACTACACTTTTGAGAAAAAGTGTTATATTTACCTTATATGTAAAATTGCTAGCGGCTGCCACTCTACCAGCATAACAGAAATTTATCTGTGTCACAGCCACATTGTTTCTTTCTTGCATGTTACATATTTGCCATGCAGATTGGAGCCCAGAATCAAGTCCTTAAAATTTAGCTCTCTCCTTTTAATCCTGAGATCTGTAGGAATTGCATACACTATGCAGCAAGCCAGGATTCAGTCCCTTTGACTCTGCCTAAAGTAATTATTCTTACTTAGATGCAAAATCCACTGCTAAAGGAAAGAATGCCTGCAGGGATATATAGTAAAATGCACTACAGTTAGGGTACACCCTATCTGATCCCAATCTTGCCCGCTCAATGGGAGCCGAGTCAGAAACCAAGTGCCTGTCTCCTTACCTCTGGCCATGTGGTTGTGTGATGTATTTAGGAATTAAACAGGCACTGTTATAGCTATGCTGTAGTTTAGGTAAGGACCATTGTGCTTCCAAGCGGGCAAAGCTTCTTGTTTTTCAAGCCAATAAGCACCTTCTGAGTGCACTCATTGCCCACTGCATTGCCGGTCAATAACCCACAGTTTACACCATTATGTAATATCCAGAGACTATGGATTCTGCTGTTATGTCAATAATTCACAGATTAAGCATCCTACTCTTAATACACATCTTGACATGATCGTTTGAAGGAACCATTAGAGTTTATTGTGTCAGTATGATGAGATAACAGGTTGATCGGAGGTTTAACTCCGACATGTATTCCATGAGGTTGTGAAGCGCTCAGATATTATGGTGGTGGTGGGGGGGGGGGGGTCCACATAATCCCTGAATAGACAGAAGGAAGTGGTTAGAGTTTCAAGAGGTATCTGAACCCAGCGGCTGCTGTTAGTCTCAGGCCTGACTGTGGGGGTTGAGCACTTTTAAAAATCTGACCCCCTAGGATTTAAATCTTGGGGCATCTAGGACTACTATTCCCCCCCACCGGAAGGCAGTAACAGCAGCAGGGACTCTTCTAAAGCTGGAAGGAGTAGCGGCTAGTACAGGACAGCAAAGCCCAGACTCAAACAATAGCCAATACAAGGGGGCTAGCACATAACACTGCATAATGGTTGTTGATTGAAAGACATGATGCTAGAATAGGGTGACCAGACAGCAAGTGTGAAAAATTGGGATGGGGGAGGGGGTAATAGGAGCCTATATAAGAAAAAGCCCCAAATATCGGGACTGTCCCTATAAAATTGGGACATCTGGTCACCCTATGCTAGAAGTGCCCAGTCAGTTGCTCCTCCTGAGAGCATCGGCATTCGGACACAGCTCCCTGTTGGATGGTACAGTCCTGGCAGCTGCCCTCTAAACAGGACAGAGCCCACGCAGCCAGCAAGCAGTAAAATATACAACTGAGCAGGAAGAAGCTATTTTTATAGGGTCATTTTTCCACGGCAGAGCCAGTGAGGAGTGGCCACATCCTCTCTATCTGAAGAGACCATGGGTGAAATCCTGGTCCCATCAGAGCCAGTGACAAAACTCCCATTGACTTCTATGAGGCCAAGACTTCACCCCATAGGGGTCAGTATTGTTGCACAGTCCTGGTTTTCCATATGAGGAAGTGGGATCCCAGGAACTTTGGAGAACTCTTGGTGTTCTGGTTTTTAACTGAATCAATTCAAATAACTCAGTGTTATACACAGAACAAACAGACTGCAGTTATAATTGCAAGATGTAATGCTACATCCAGTAGAAGCTGCTGTGTGTTTACTAGCAACAAATTGTCCAGTGGCACAAGCATTCAATGTGATAAACAGTGTTTTGAGTAAGAAATTGGACACTCAGCTGTTTTGCTAGGAGGGAAAGTTAAGATTCTCAGGCAGTGTTTTATGATCACCTCATTCAGGACATAGAATATCAGGGTTGGAAGGGACCTCAGGAGGTCATCTAGTCCAACCCCCTACTCAAAGCAGGGCAGGCCCCAATTTTTGCCCCAGATCCCTAAATAGCCCCCTCAAGGGCTGAACTCACAACCCTGGGTTTAGCAGGCTAATGCTCAAACTACTGAGCTATCCCTTGCCCCCTAACATATACCTCTTTAGGTGGCTAAAGTGAGCATCCCAACTCACTGCTAAGCACTTACAGAGGCTGGAATTCAAAAAGAGTGAGGTGTTAACTCTCAGGGACAACGCCCAGCCCATGTCTCTGCCAGGGACAGGGGTCAGAAAGTGAAAACACTCCGCCAAAGCGGAAGCAGTGTTGGAACGTGGTCCTGGTCTGCCCAGCCACTCTTTTCATGCCAAGACCAAGGACAGTTCCTCTCACACCATGGCAAGGCTTACCCTGCAGATACTGGAGAGCTGACAACATTTGTTCTGCAGCTCCTTGCTCTCCCACCAATGCTGGAGGACACTAGCTTTGGGGTATAAGTGCACTTTCTATGCCTGAATCTGAGAACCCCTTAATATCTGCTTTTCTAAGAGAGGCGCACGGTGCTCCCCAGAGGGTTGGAGAGGGAACTAACAAGGAGACTGCTAACAGTGGGTGACATTCACAGCAGACATGATCTCTGGGCCATTCCCTACAGGCCCCTCCGATTTGCCAATGTTTCTGCAACCTACCCCTCTTTCTGGAAGTGTTAGGCCAGCACTACTGCAGGGCCAATGCATGGTCCTGTTTTAATATGTGCCCCCCACCTCAAAGGGTGAGATCATGGCACTTGGGCCACTGCCCCACTGAGGTATGGGGAGACAGAAGGTATTTGCCTTCAGTGGTTTCTCCAGGCCTCTGTGGCCCCAGCAACACAAGCCAACAATGGCCTTTCTGCTTCTAATGTCACTGTTCCCCTTGTTCAGTCTGTGTGAAGTAGTGTGAAGTGTGGGGTGACAGCACCACCATGAGCAGAGGTTGGTCCAGTTGGGATAGAAAAACCCTTAGACACCTCAGCATCCAGACTTAACCCACTACCCCATTACTTCACCTCCTGGCTGTCCCAGGCTCCCTGGGCATGGAGGTAAGTACCATGGAGAGCAATTGAGGGCTGGAACCAGAGGACTACCAAGGGCAAGGACAGTTGTGAAGAGCAAAACTACAATTTCCCCCTCCCCCAGAAGTAGCAGCGAGCCATGCAGCCCTTTAATAAAAAATAGGGCTCCAACAACTGTCACTTGAGCCCCTCAGAACTTGGCAGCTGTGTAAATAGCAAATACTACTTCCTTACTCCCAGCCTTTGTCTTAGATGGAGTGCTTCATCCACCATGCCTCTGCAGCACCCACCACAGCTGTGGTTGTGGCCAAGGGCCGCAACCATAA
This sequence comes from Chelonia mydas, assembly GCF_015237465.2. Classification (NCBI taxonomy): domain Eukaryota; kingdom Metazoa; phylum Chordata; order Testudines; family Cheloniidae; genus Chelonia; species Chelonia mydas. Next base: position 9,725,228 of record NC_057852.1, on the reverse strand, counting down.
CAGCTAACAAATGGAAGTCCACAGGAATTTGGACTGAGAAAGAATACAGGATTTGGCCCTGAATAGGCAATCAAATTAGAGGTCTTGTGTTTAAATTTTCTATGCTGAGATGAAACACGGTTGTACTATTTGATAAAATACTTGTAGAGGAAATCAGTGGCTCCCAGAACAGACACAAGATGAGCGATGCTGTAGGATTCCAGCCTGCCTACTACAGCTGTAGATCTAAAGCAAAGTTAATATATTGATTATTTTTCATTAGTGTAGCCATCTGCAGGCTGCTGCTTGAAATAAGCCTGTTGCTGGGATGATTATGGAAGGTAATTGCAGTCACACAGGCAAAGCATAACGGGCCAAGCTTTTCAGAAGTGATTTTGGTTATTTGGATTCCTAAACTGAGACTGTTTCAAGAGGCCTGACTTTCAGCACTTCTTGGAAAAAAAAAAAAAAAACAACAAACAACCCCAAACAAACAGCCCTTTATCTAATATGGACTCGGTTACAGTTCTATTACAACATTTGTGAGGTGGGGTTATGCGATTATCCCCATTTTAGAGAAGGGAAACTGAGGCACAGAGAGGCTAAATGACTTGTCCAAGGTCACACAGGAAGTCTGTGGCAGAGCAGAGACATGAGCCCAGGCCACCGGAGTCAGTGAAGTCTTCTAGTCCTTGGACAATCTTTCCTCCCTACCTGAAAGGCAGAGATTTTGGGTGTGTCAGTCTCAAGAATCTCAGCCAGAGCTTGAGTATTTGTCTTTCCAAATCCTTTAATAGGATCACAACCATAGGCGCTGACTCCGTGGGTGCTCCAGGGCTGGAGCACCCATGGGGAAAAAAATGGTGGGTGCTGAGCACCCACTGACAGCTCCCTTATCAGTTCCCCCCCCTCAGTGCCTCCTGCCAGGCCCCACTGATCAGCCCCTCCCCCACATGCCTCCTGCCTGCCGCAATCAGCTGTTTAGCCAAAGGCAGGAGGCTCTGGGGTGGTGGGGGAGAGGGAGCGAGGACACACCATACTCAGGGGAGGGTGTGGAACTGGGCAGGAAGAGGCGGGGCAGGGGTGGACCTTGGGCAGGCAAGGGGTGGATTGGGGTGGAGCCTGGGGCAGAGCTGGGGGTCGAGCACCCTAGCACCTTGGAAAGTCGGCGCCTGTGATCACAGCCACATTCAGGATATCCTATGTACCTTAGTCCTCTGCAAGGCTCAGAGTGCAAGTGTATTGTTATGTACAGGTTTGCCCTTTTGGGGTTTTACCTTGCAATCCTTCACTTCCAGTTCAGCCCATAACTCACGTTCAGCCACTCTCAAAGAAATGCCCCCAAGGTCCTGCTCACTTTGTGCCTAACTCTACATGGACACTGCACTAAGCGGTCAAAGGTTATATTCTCACCCCCCCCCCCCCCCCCCCCGCAGCTGTTTTATGTGGAGTAAAAAGGCCTGGGATGGAATAGGGAGAGTCTGAAAGCCCTGGACTGGGCCAGGAGAGGATGCACCCAGCTCAGGGACTGTGGAAGGACCCCACAGGACCCCAGGCCTAGAGGGCATGCTAGAGGTGGTCCTGCAGAGCACGCTGCTGGGCGTATTCCAGGCAGCAGTATTGCTCAGCAGCATCTAGGCACAGGCTGATGTAACTTAAGCCCCCTCAAGGACTGAACCTAAAAAGGTATCCGGACCTGCTTGCCCCAGCTGTCTTTTGTACAGGCTTTGATCCCTGTCCTCTAAGCACAGCCATGAACTGGGCCCTGCTGGGATTCTTCAACTCGCATTCCCCCCCACCAGGGCTGGGACTTGAGCTCAGGCTCCAAGCAGCTTGTTAGCTGCGAGGCATCACCAAGACTTAACCCACTCTGCACATTCCCCACAGAGTGCCGGAGATTCCACCAGTGGGCATTAGGCACCTACAGGATCAGGTTTTGAGAGAGTGTCCATTGCAGCTAAAGGGACTTAGAGGCTGTCCCAAAATAAATTGGTTAGTCTCTAAGGTGCCACAAGTCCTCCTTTTCTTTTTGTCCCAACATTGTGACACCTTTTCAGTGACTTTTGAGACCCACCAACCTCTTAACACTGACACACAGTTAAGGACCTACCCACCCCCTCATACGTTACATAATTTATGGACAGCCCTTTTGGTGCTGAAGTCTGCTGTTTGTGGCTCGAGCTCTGTGTCCCTGCAGGGAGAGATCTGTTTGCTGTACCAGTACTCAAACTACACAGAACGAGGAGGAATGGTCTCAAGTTGCAGTGGGGGAGGTTTAGGTTGGATGTTAGGGAAAAAAATTTCACTAGGAGGGTGGTGAAGCCCTGGAATGGGTTACCTAGGGAGGTGGTGGAATCTCCATCCTTAGAGGTTTTTAAGGCCTGGCTTGACAAAGCCCTGGCTGGGGTGATTTAGTGGGGGATTGGTCCTGCTTTGAGCAGGGGGTTGGACTAGTTGACCTCCTGAGGTCCCTTCCAACCCTGATATTCTATGTGTCTACCCTGGAGCAAAGGGAAGAGAGGCCTGTTCAGTGTCACAAGTACATGGGTAAAATCCCAGCCACATTGAAGTCAATAGCAAAACTCCCACTGACTTCAATAAGGGCAATATTTTATCCCTTTATTTCCTCCCAGGTTAGTCCCATTTAAAGAGAGGATTGGCAGGTAAGAGGTTTGTAGCACTCCTTCCTCCAGAGGGATGGGTAAGTAGCATGGATTTGGTTCTGTGCCAAGCATTTCTGGTCACCCTTAATATTAAGGTTCCATTCATATGGAGCCTATAAAGGGTTAATAAGTCAATAGATCTTAAGAGTTATTGAGGTCAACAGGTTGCTTTTAAACTATGGTTTATAGCCACCTATATCACCTTCTATAACAGCTACGACTCCTGTCCAACAGGCTTATACCATCTATTAATTAATCGATCTTTAACTATTCATGGTAAATAGGCCCAATGGCCTTTAATGGGGTGTTAGATGGCGTGGGATCCGAGTTACTACAGAGAATTCTTTCCTACGTATCTGGCTGGTGAATCTTGCCCACATGCTCAGGGTTTCAGCTGATTGCCATATTTGGGGTTGGGAAGGAATTTTCCTCCAGGGCAGTTTGGAAGAGGCCCTGGGGGTTTTTCGCCTTCCTCTGCAGCATGGGGCACAGGTCACTTGCTGGAGGATTCTCTGCACCTTGAAGTCTTTAAACCATGATTTGAGGACTTCAATAGCTCAGACATAGGTGAGAGGTTTATTGCAGGAGTGGGTGGGTAAGATTCCGTGGCCTGCATTGTACAGGAGGTCAGACGAGATGATCATCATGGTCCCTTCTGACCTTAATATCTATGAGTCTATCTATGATTCTATTAACCCTTTAAATGGTTAATATAAAAGTTTCATTTATAAAAGCATGATTGGGTTTCCCCTGAAGAAACCCACTGAATGCTTTAGGAGTGCCTTTGGCACATCATTAGAATTGTAGAAGTTAAATCAATAGTATTGTTCCTAGATTTCATGTAGTCTATGGGAAAATAGAAAAGACGGAGAATAATGTTCAGTGATTAACCCTAACTCCAAAACTCAGAATGAGATGGAAGATATTAACAGTTTCCATCACAGGAGAAAGTCTCTAATCTTTGAAAACTGGTTTTAGTTGGAACTACAGAAGAGAACTGATCTTACTCTAGTCTCATACCCGTATTGAAGAGGGGACTGAAATTAAGAGATCCTATTCTGAAAGATGACCGGGTTTTCCAAGTCCTTCCAGGTTAGTGCTTATGCTAGTTCTGTGTGTATTAGCTGGCTTTAGTTTTTACATGAAGAAAGAGTTTGGTAAGGTTTATACATCCTATTTTCAGGCTAGGGAAAGAAACAGCTATTTTATCCTAATGAAAAATTCTTGATACACTGAGGCTGGATGTAAAATGTGATTTTTTTTAAAAAAACTAACATCTGGGTGCTACCATAATGCTGAATGAAGATGCAGTCAAGGTTGCAGCCCCATTGATATAGGCCTGGTGCCACACCTAGTAAGAGATGGTCCCTGGTTCAAAGAAAGGATGGGAAAGGAAATAGGCATGGGGAAGTGGTTTGTCCCAGGTCACACAGTGACGTCTGTGGCAGAGCTAGGCACAGATCCTTAGACAGCTTGGTGTAAGTTGACTCCCGTGAAGTTATGACTATTTACAGGACTCAAGTTCTAGGGGAGTGTCCTATGAACTGAACCTACTGCCTCTCAGTTATATCTACCATGAAGGTCTCAGGCATGAGGAGACCTACCCGCCCTAGCTTTGATTGAGCTCTCCCACAAGGGCACGAGTGATGAGGTACATACTAGGGCAGCTATCCCCTCCCATGGCTCATGTTGCCATGGTTATATTCTAATTTTTAGCATGATCCTTTGACTCGAGTTAGCATGGGTATGTCTCCTTGAGCTAGGAATTCCTACACATGCAACGTAGACAACCATAGCTGGTTAACCGCTTCCTGCTCAGTAATTACTACTACCAGGGTAGACCAGTTGGATAGGAAAATAGCTTGATGAGCTGGCAAGAGATTTAGTTAGATTTTCACAGCTCCCAACTCATCCTCAGGGATTCTGCTCCTTTTATCTAGCTCTCTACCTTTCTGGCACTGAAAACAACTTCTTCTAGAAAGAGCAATGACGGTATCAAGACCATAAAGGGGCTCTTACCTGGCACCTGAGTCACTACCTCTTGGTGTAAAGTGAACACATCACATCTATTGGTCATACATTCAGGATCCTGATTCCATGCACAAACACAACTCATTTATCTTGCATAACAGTGCGGTGTGTTTTCCAGTTTGCCAACAGTCCCGCACATTTGGAGTTGTGGTACATAGTAATGTCTGCATTTTTATTGGCTAATTGTTACAGAGTGGCATCTGCCATCTCCTTCAGATATACTCACCACTGCTACAGCATCTGTTCCATCATTGTTCCTGATTCTGTATCTCACTCTGAACTAGCGAGGAACAGATCTGTTCTATTTTAAAAGAAAGATCTCAGTGTTTCAGAATGAGAGCTGTGTAATTAAGAGGCTCACAGCTTCTGCACACATTTATTTTAAGGCGAGGTCTTTAAAATGGGACTATTTTATAGAAGTCCAAGGATATAGATTTTTAGTGCCAGAAGAGACTACTCTAGCCAACAAGTTCTGTGTTACGTATGAGGTCAGACCTCACCCAATAACATCAAGCACATTGTGATGGGCTGGACCCCCTGGGATGTCACCTAATGTGCTGGGACACCACTGAGGCAGACTATTCTGCCAGCTTGGGCCCCCTTTTACCTGGCCTTGCAGGGCTAAGCTCCCCTGCCTTTTCCAGCCAAGCACACAGGCAGGGCCCCACCCAGCTGCACAGAGAGACACAGATCTGCTCTGGAAAGGCTCAGCTTAAGGGGCTTGCCACAGCACCCAGATGTCCATCCCCCACTTGGAGTACAAACCCAAAATTATATGAAATTCACCTCTTCCCTCCATGTGGAGGAGGGTGTACACAATTTCTTGCCCCCCAGTTAGAAATCACATCAGCTGGGTTATATTGTAAACCAGAAATAAAAACTAACTATACCAAGGTATTTTAAGCAGTTAAGGAGGTAGCAGACAGAACAAGAAAATAAAACAGAGCATGCAATCTAAGATTAATACACTAAAGAAACTGGTTACATGCAAGTTCTCACCCTAAATGTGGTTCTAATCTTCTTCACAGGCCAGACACCCTTCCAGCCTGGGTCCAGTTCTTTCCCCCAGTTCAGTCTTTGTTTCCACCAGTCACCTTGGGTTGAGTAGCAGGAGAATTCACAACCTGGGATTACCTCACTCCCCACCTTTAAATCGGATTTGCATAAGGCAGGAGTCCTTTGTTTCCTAGTTTGACCCTCCTTCCCTTACAATGGAAAGTTACAAGAAGTCCCAGGTAACATTTTAGTATCAGGTGACAAGACAACCTGACTGTAGGGCATCCACAGGAAGGCCAAGCTTTTCACAGTCTATTGTCCTTGCTGATGGGACATCTGCCCTGTCTGGCTTTTCCATTGTTGTACCTGAAGTGTTAGCAGTGGGAGTCACCCAAAGCAAGCATAGTTGAAATACAGCTACGTAGTCAATATTCCTAACTTTAGATACAGAAATGATACAGGCATACAAATAGGATAATCACATTCAGAAAATCATAACCTTTCCAATGATCTCACGAGCCCTCTTGTGTAAAGCATCTCAGTTATGTCATATTCATATCATAAGCATATTTTCATAAATATGGAATGACATGTCACACCCATCCCTATGGAAACCCAAAGGGGTCATGTTTCATAATGCATTTTTTAGACTCCATTCAGAGCAGAGCATCAAGTTTTAGTCATCCTATTTGAGGCAAGGCATTAAGATGAACAGTGTAAGGACACAGAAATGATAAACAGAATGGAGGGGATTATGAGAGGTCAATGGGAAACAAGTTTGTTTTGTTAACAGAGAAGACAATTAAGAGGCAACAAGACTGAAGTATGAGCTCAAAGTTATTGCAAAAATTAAGACTGACCTAGTGGAGTGGTGCATTTGTGCTGTGTCAGAAGGGACCCGACACATAGAATAGAGGCCTCAGTGAAGAACTGGGTCCCAGTGTGCTATGTGCTAAGACCATCCATGCCCTGAAGACTCAATAGACAGAAAAATTACTATCCCTAGTTTACACATGGAGAACTGAACCCCAAGAGATTGAGAAACCTGCTCAAGATCAGAGAGGGCACGCCTGTGGAAGAGTAAGGAACTGAATGTAGGTCACCCATTCACAGGCCAATGGAAGAGCAGAGTGAGGTCCAGGCAAAAAAATTTGGATAATTACATGGAATTTGCTACATTAAGGGCCACATTTTCCTCAGTGGAAGCCTGGCTGCTTTGTTTAGGTGCCTAATCTACTCTATATAGGTTTTTACCACACTCATCTGAGCACCTGCAGGAATGCAGTAAGCAATGTGACTAACATCCATCATGTTTGTTCTCTCATCCTCTCCCTGGGGGAGCAGTGTGCAGTGGAGTGTTTTGGAATATTTTTATAATACGTACATGTTGCTCCCTTTTCATGTAGGAGAAGGCAAGGCCAAAGAAATGCACCCTGCCCTTACGGCGGAAGGTGGGAAGGTTTGTGATAGTTCTTCATTCCGGTCATGGCCCAGCTTCCCAAAAACACTTTCTCCTGCCTAGATGTGAGTAGCTCTTTTGAAGAGCCCAATTCAGAGGTAATGGACAGCTTTTTGTGGGAGTAGCAATTCTATGGTGGCCCAAAGGGATATTTTGTTGCCTGTAGATTTCCCCCTCAAAATTAGCAATTGGGGGGGGGGGGGGGGCAGAGGTACTAGAGTATGTTTGCCAGCTTCTGGCAAACAAATGGCCTTTTAAATTTTTTTTTATTATATATGTCTTGAAAGAGGTTCAGAAGCTTGAAGAGTTAATAGTTTTAAATGTTAGATAGGCTAGAGATGTCATTTCCTGGAATCATTTGACAAGACAGCCTACCCCAACACCACTGTGGCTAAATGCAGGCCTGAAAGCAAAACTGCAGCAATGTCACTACCCTGACTGGATAGGTAAGTCCCACTGTGGATGCGGAAGTGTTGATCCTGAAGCCTAGTGATGGTAGTTTGTCACTGTTAACTATTTCACTGCTGGTTATTTGAGCAGAAACCACCAACAGACCCAAACCAATTCCTATATCTTTCCAGGCACCAAAAGCCCCATGCATCGACACACCTACCCCTTCCAGTTCTGCAATGCAGCTATGTAGAATCACTAAGATCTGTGACATGAAAGTTAAAAGTTTAAGGACAGCAGAAAATTGAGTTTCCTGTCTAAACACAAGGATGTAGAACAGATTGGGTTATTCTTCTGCATAGTTTAATAGTCTGTTTCAGTGAAATGCCACAGAATTTAGGTCAAGTTTGCTGTAGGCTATAAGGTCTTTTCTGGTAATGATGTGAAAAATATACAGTGTTTCTTTTCCCAGGAAAGGAATGGGTGGTTCACTTTCTGCATCCCCATGGAGGTCTCACAGCTTTACCCTTTCCCTTCCCAGTTACACCTGTGTTTTACCCACCATCTTTCTAGCTTCTTCTACTGTCTGTGCCCCCCCGTTCATGAGCACATTAAGCCTGTACTCCAGTTCCTGCCTGGTTCCCCATTCATCTGCTGCCCATTTAAACCTGTGACCTGTTGCATCCAAGTCCCAGCTACATTAAGGGCCAGCATCCTTTCAGTCCATGAACCACTCGGACAGTCGTGCTCTACACTTGTTAATGCAGATCACAAAGCTCAGGGTAGAGTGTGTGAAATCCTTTTCAGTCAAAAGGATCTGGCTATGGAACGAGTTTTCAGAGGTTAGAATACTCCAGAGTCTGACCATCTTCAGGAAACACCTAAACACTTTGGTAAAGCTTTTCTTGCATAGCCAGAATGACACCTGCAATACCACCCCACCTACTCCTGCACTTCAAAAAAACATAGAAAAAACCCATCCCCCAAGCAAGGTTTCTATAATTTCAGTTTATTATTTACCAAGGAATGTCGCTACATGGCAACAGTCACATGGTCATGAAAAGCTTCCATGGCACCACAAGATTGCCACTGATGGACAAACAGAATATTCCACCACGTCGTCTTAAACTGCTAGCTAGAGATTGATCTGGGTCGTGTTCAATCTGCAAGAAGGCTGTCACCCTTTGGGATTTGCCATGATGTTACATAAGAGGCCACTTATTCTACGTGTCCACACACTGAGTTATAGCAGTATAACTTTAGTGGTATAATTATGCTGGTATAGGAATGCTAGTTATTTCCCCACAAAGACAAGATCAAAGGCCTAGATTTTGAAACGGAGTTAGGTATTGCTCTGCCTAGCCCCAGCTTATTGCACAATAACTTCTCATGAAGCCCTCAAGTGTTTAAATAGAGAGACTCAGGTTTGAGAATTTCGGCTATTAACTGGATGACTCTGCTAAGATGATCTGCAACGAAATAGTAAACAATGACACAAATTGTCATTAGATTTCAGAATCACCACCCCGGCCTTGAAATTGAATGGAGGGATTCATACTTCCTATGCAGCTATTGTCTGAAGCTGTTTGCACATTCAAGATAACAATATGGCATTGGTTTACATCTGGCAAATCATCAGGGCTAAGTATTTAGGATGAAATCCTGGTCCCATTAAATAGCAATAGTCCCATTGCATCAGTGGAGCCAGGATTTCACCCTTTGTTTTAAATACCAAGCTTAGATATTATGGCAATATAGGAAAGGATGAACTCTGCAGCCAGTTTTCTAGCGGGGTGAATCCCATAGCATTTTAAGTGTCATACACTAACAGCTTGTGAATCCTTCATTTTGAATCTTTCACACATGTCCCAGATTTAAGTTCTTGGAAGGTTGCGTTAGCTACCTGTGCCACTGAGGGCTAAATTTAAAGTATTTTCTTTAGTTTTGTTAATTGATACAGTGATCTACATAGCACATCATGTATTTCTAATAATGGCTAACCTTTTCGAACAGTTAAAAAAAAACAACTTTAAAAAGGTTATTCCGTCAGGTTTTGGAACTGGCTAGAGTAGAATGATGTTGAGAAAAATACTTAGGGCATCTATTCAATATGTAAATGGACTAACTGTGTTGTTTGAAAAGACGGTTATTTTAAACAAGTTTCACACAGAAAGGATCTGTACAAGTCAGTGGACCCAAAATGGAGTTAAGATAAACATTTTAAAGGTCATTGCATCACTACCTCACTCTGGGCAGAATGTCTGATGTGACCTAGACCAGAGACCCATTACAGATATAGCCTAGAGCAGGATATTTTGTAATCTGATTGCCACTTCTTCCATTTATTGTGCTCGTTCCCCCATCTCCTTCACCTCTTGTTTGAGTGAAATTGTAATCACCCACTCTTCTGTTTAGCTGGGGGCAGAATTTTGAAAGGCAGGAAACAGGATCAGCCAGAGCTGAAAGGTGTCTGTGTTTGTATGGGAAGAAGAGATGTACAAAGAGGAGGAGCTGAAGGAGGGACGCAGCCAGAGACTGAAGTGACGTTTGGATGGCAAAGAAAAGCCAGACAGAAACTATAGGAAGGGAGTTCAACCATTTAGATCATCCAGATCATGTGCTTTACATTTCACTGTGATTTAGTGCACAAAGTAGTATTTCACTGATGTCAAATGGCCAGTGTTATTTCTCTAGTACCTGGGAAGTCCTATGCAGAGTCTGTATCAGAAGGGCAGGGGAGTTGGTGCTTTTTAATAACTTTGGCTATATCTACACTACAGGCACAGTTGTACTGCTCTCCCACTGGCATAATTAAGCCACCCTCAATGAGTGGCAGTGTCTCACCAACATAGGTCTGTCCACACCAGTGCTTCTGTTGGTGAAACTTATGTCCGTCGGGGACCCCCCCCACACACACACACCCCGACTGACAAAAGTTTTACCGACAAGAGTGCTAGTGTAGACATAGCCTTTGTTTCCCTTCCAAACTTTGTCTCCATCTTTGAAACCCCAGGTGGTTAATACCACTCAAGGGAAACAAAAAAAATAGACTAACTCCGCAGGGTTCTCATTTAATCATGGAATGCTTCTGTGCCAAGATTTACCCCTGGGCAGTTTGTCCCAGGACATTTGGCCCAGATGTTAGCTTGTTAAATAACCAAATGGCGGAGGGTGACAATGCGTAGAGAACCTAAATACTTCATTCCCAGAGCACTTTCTACATGAGTAGACATTGGAGTCACACAAGTTAAGCACGTCCTTAAGTGTTTGGAAGACTGGGCCTAGCTAATGGTGTAATTTGAGCACTGCAGAGGAAGGAGAAAAGTTAAACATGCAACTGTCTTCAAAATGCAGGAGCTGTCGATGGGATGGAAGTGACTCAAGAGCTATTGCAGTAACCCAGATGTCACTTCACAACAGCAAAGAAGAATGTGTGTTAGCAAATGCTTGGCAATTTCAGCTGCAAGTATTTGAGATATGAATGACTGAGTTACATGATTCAGTTAAGAAAGCACCGTAGGATGAATGACAGGCGAACATCAGACATGCCCCCCGAATGTGCTGGGAGAAATCACACTGGAGTGCGGTCCACCACACATAAGGCATAGAAACTGGTGGGCCCAGAGTAGCAGTTGGTGGTTCCTATAATAAAATAAGGCAGACAGACTGCTCTTCGCCTTATTGACCTCAGCAGGAGACGTTCAAAAGGGAGCATTGACAGCAGAGAGGTCATTGTGAAGTTATGATTGCATTGGCATCTTAAGAGGAAGTAAATGTAAGGAGTCAAGGACCAGAACTGACTGCTGACTCGCATCAGAAACTGCAACTTAAGTACACTAAAAGCTTGAGCTACCGTGTGGAAAGGGTTACTGGAAAGAGCAGAAAAAAAGATTGTCCAGTGATCCTGGCACTAGCCAACAGCTTGCGAGACCTGGTTCAATTTTCAGCTCTGCCACTGATTCCATGTACAACTTTGGGAAAGTCACTTAGTCTCCGCACCTGACTTCTCCATCTGTAAAATGGGAGATAATCGCACGTCCCTGCCTCACAGGGCTGCGAGGATAAATACACCGATCATCAGATACTAGAGACTGGGCCAGTGAGAAATCCAGATTAGCCTCATTACTACACATGGACACATTTAGCCTGCACACTGTCTGTCATGCTGCTCCTTATGCCTGAGGAGCTCCCCAAATTCACCTCATTGCCTTGCTTAAAACGCTCCTCTGCTAGGATGCCTACAAAAATCTTACCAATAATCAGGCAGCTGGTGTTCTGAGAGTGCTGCTTATCATACTGACAAGTGATGTCTCATTGTTGCTTTGTGCTCCCTACATAAGTTTGCTGATCCACCTGTTGTCGTCATCTAGTCTCTCAATCCAAGTACGAGAGTAATCTAGATTTTTTTAAAATGGAAGCGACTGTGTGCTGAACTCTTTGGGGTGGGGACTGTCATGTTTCTACAATGCCTAGCACTGTGAGGTCCTGGACTTGAAGTGCTACCATAATACAAACAGAATATTTGCAAATGTGAGAATGCTGCCAACACCAAGTTGCCGTAGGGAATAAACTATCACCAGGACCGATGAGGGTGACAACATGGTCCATAGCAAGAGGTGCCAGGCTGAAGAGTCACCCTACCTTCAAAGCATTCTCATTGAAACAGTTGTTTTCTACACAGTGGGCCAAGTTTCCAAGAGAGCTTGGCTCTCAGTGAAGATCCTAAATTACATGGTCATGTTTTCAAAGTGTTTCAGCACCCACCAACTCCTATTACAAATGCTAGCAGCTCATGTTCTCACAGGAATGCAACTATTTCCCACCTGTGCATTTCCCCTAGGTACCCTTGTTTCTGTTCACAAGCATTGTTTACTTGTATCCTCTGCAGTCTTTGCCATCCTGAGTATTAAATATGTTGTACTCAGAAATGATTGACAGGGGTGATCATTGCTATGCCTTGTCAGGCCAGAAGGGGGCAAAACTGCACTTGACAACTCCTTCCTCCTCAGTAGTTTTATGCTGGTGAAGATTTTCTCTAGCAGTTTGGGAGGATGAAGGTTTTAAGATCATTTCAGTTTCCATTGGCCTAAGTGGATTTCCATTCTTTCTGAAGCCAACTACCTACCAGAGATATTTGTGTTAAAACTAGAGATTGCATTTTTGGAAGCTGACTGGAAAGAGACATTACAAGAACAAATACAATCATGCCTTCAAATTATTGATATGTACTGTGCAAGTGTGATCAAGTACATCAGACCTCCTTTAGAAACAGCAGATGGAAGCGGGGATCAGACAAGGGTCTTCATTCAATTTTAATATGCACTTGGCTCCTGCCTAGAAGGTAATGACCGTTTTGGGGTGGTTGGGGCCCTTAAGGAGGAACAAGAAAAGTAGGGTAATTAATAAGCTAGAGAAGGCAGTTTCTTGGGGGTCCCTAGTTTGTGTAATATTGTGAAGGTTTAAGAAAAAGTTACAGATGGCAGGTTTGGAACTACTTATGTGATTCGTTTATGGCATGCTTACCTATGATACGGGAGTGGAAGATGGAAGCCTCCACAGGGCCCACTCTGTTAAGTGAGAATTCACAACGAATGCCATCAACTCGGCAACCAAACATCGCTCAGCGATCTCCTGGTCATCAGAGCAACTCAACAAATCCTGATGTTCCTCCTCTGGGCCATACAATGTGACTCCTGATGTAGGCATTTATCTCAATCAACTTCAGGTGAAATTGTGGTGGCTGCTTTATACCAGCCATATGAAAGAAGGGCCTCTCTCCCGTAAATGCAATGAGAACGTGACTTCAATGGGAATAATCTGGTTAAATTTAAGTATGTGCTTAATTATTTTGCTGCTCAGGACCTTAGTGGATGGGGGAGAGATGCTATGTCATTTAGATTTTAGTAAGGAATAATGGTAAAGGGCAATGCATCTAGTTGCAGAAGGCAGGTTACTGAAGGAATCTGCTGGGGCTAATCTTATTTAACATCCTAATCTATCATCCTCTGGATGGTGGAATAAACACACTAATGAAATTAACAGATGATACTGAAGAGTTAGGAGGAGTTGCTAATACCACCCAGGACAGAGAAATAAAACACAGGCAACTAGAGAAGAGATAGCATGTGCAGAGAAAAAGTATAATTCAGCTTGGAAAAAAAATCCAAGCATGCTAACATAGCTAAGAAAAATGAACTGAATCATCAACTCAATCAGAAGGAGACACTTGGTAAGTAGCAATACTGAAAGATCGATGAGGTTACAGAGAGCATGAGAGAGAAGAGTTGGCAGTGGCCCAGGGTGCAAAAAAAAGCCAATCCAATTTCAGGCCTCATAAACAAAGGTATTGTGACAGAGCTGGGATGGGTCTGAGGCAACAGTAGGTGGAAATTCCTGCTCCATTCTGGTCAATCGTTACCAGAAAGACATTGGCAAGCAGGCGGGAGCTTAGAGAACAGCAATAAATATAATCAAAGTCTGGAGGATTGACTTGTGAGAAAAGAGCTAAAGATACTTAATTTGGCTAAGCAGTGACTAAGTGAGGATGTGATACTCTGCAAATATTTCGGGGGGGCGTAAACACCAAGGAAGGAGAGGAATCTGTGTGTGTGATGTGCAGGACATATCTAGGAGTAATGGGAGGAAATTGAGAAAATAAAACAGGTGAATATCAGGAGATGTGCCATGACAGTGAGATGAATTAGATGCATCAGTAGCATCAAGGGGAATTTTATAGCTAATCCAGACAATACATTACAAAATATACTCCCTGGTTTGGCAGGGAGATGGAGTCCCTCCCTCACCCTGCTCCCCATCGGATTTCTCTGCCTTCTGTGATCCACAGTCTGTTGAATTCTTCTCTGCAGAGTTGTATGTTTCTTTTGAGATCCGTGTTCATTCCTCATGTCAGGCTTTGGGACACTGCTATGCCTCGGGCAAGGGCAGCACTAAGTCATAGCAGGCACCAATTGTTGCTGTCTCGATAAAGTAGCATCTAGAAGGTGGCCAGGACCAGAGACCCATTATGCTAAACATTGCCCAAGCACATAGTGAGAGAGTCCCTGCCCCAAAGAACTTACCATCTAAGGGCTGGTCAGTCTAGAGAGATCAACCTAGCTACATTCCTCTGGGTGTGAAAATCCACACCCCAGAGCAGTAGAGCTGTGCAGACTTAAGTCCCCAAACAGACAGTTCTAGGTCAATTAAAGACTTCTTCTGTCAACCTAGCTACTACCTCCCAGGGAACTGGATTACCGACACCAGTGGGAGAACCTGACCAACCTGATTGCCTTCTACGAGGAGATAACTGGCTCTGTGGATACGGGGAAAGTGGTAGACGTGATATATCTTGACTTTAGCAAAGCTTTTGATATGGTCTCCCACAGTATTCTTGCCATCAAGTTAAAAAAGTATGGATTGGATGAATGGACCATAAGGTGAATAGAAAGTTGGCTAGATTGTCAGGCTCAACGGGTAGCGATCAATGGCTCAATGTCAGATGGTATCAAGCGGAGTGTCCCTGGGGTCAGTCCTGGGGCCGGTTTTGTTCAACATCTTTATTAATGATCTGGATGATGGGATGGATTGCACCCTCAGCAAGTTCGCAGGTGACACTAAGCTGAGGGGAGTGGTAGATATGCTGGAGGGAAGGGATAGGGTCCAGAGTGACCAACACAAATTGGAGGATTGGGCCAAAAGAAATCTGATGAGGTTCAACAAGGACGAGTGCAGAGTCCTGCACTTAGGACAGAAGAATCCCATGGACTGCTACAGGCTGGGGACTGACTGGCTAAGCAGCAGTTCTGCAGAAAAGGACCTGGGGATTACAGTGGAGGAGAAGCTGGATGTGAGTCAGGAGTGTGCCCTTGTTGCCAAGAAGGCTAACGGCATATTGGGCTGCATTAGTAGGAGCATTGCCAGACGATCGAGGGAAGTGATTATTCCCCTCTATTTGGTACTGGTGAAGCCACATCTGGAGTATTGCATCTAGTTTTGCCCCCTCCCCCCCGCCGCCCAGAAAGGATGTGGACAAATTGGAGAGAATCCAGTGGAGAGCAACAAAAATGATTAGGGGGCTGGGGCACATAACTTACAAGGAGAGGCTGAAGGAACTGTGTTTGTTTAGTCTGCAGAAGAGTGAGGGGGGATTTGATAGCAGCCTTCAACTACCTGAAGGGGGGTTCCAAAGAGGATGGAGCTCGGCTGTTCTCAGTGGTACCGGATGACAGAACAAGGAGCAATGGTCTCAAGTTTCAGTGGGGGAGGTCTAGGTTGGATATTAGGAAACACTATTTTGCTAGGAGGGTGGTGAAGCACTGGAATGTGTTACCTAGGGCGGTGGTGGAATCTCCATCGTTGGAGGTTTTTAAGGCCCAGCTTGACAAAGCCATGGCTGGGATGATTTCACTGGGGTTGGTCCTGCTTTGAGCAGGAGATTGGACTAGATGACCTCCTGAGGTCTCTTCCAACCCTAATCTGTTATGATTCTTCTAACCCCCTGCCCCTGAAGCATTGGTAGTGTCTACACTTGAAATGCTATAGTGCTTCAAGTGTAGACAAGCCCTTAATTCACAAGGTGGACAGTGGGAGATGTAGCTAGCTTTACTGAGCAGATCAATGGCAAGTCTTTCAGTAGAACTGTCGGAGTCTCCTAAGTCCAAGTCTAGCACCCTTTCTACTAGGCCCCACTGCCTCTCAACTGAGCACTCTGTGCAATAAGGGTGTGACTCCTCAGACTTGTCACGGATGGGCTTTTTCTGAACACCATGCAGTGAGGGTCAGTGCCAGCCTGAGAGAGGTGACTGGAATCACTTTTCAAGTTTGGTCTGACGGAGTATGTCTGCACTGCAGTTAAAAACCCACAGCTGGCCTATGTCAGCAGGCACAGGCTCTTGGGGCTCAGGTGAAGGGGCTGTTTAATCGCATTGTTGATATTTGGGCTGACGTGGGAGCCCAGGCTCTAGGACCCTGTGAGGTGGGAAGAGTCCCAAAGCTCAGGCTGCAGCCTGAGCCCAAACATCTACACTGCAATTCAACAGCTGGCACGGGCCAGCCATAGCTCTTTAACTGCAATGGAGACATACCACAGTGAAAGAGCTGGTTTTGCTGTAGTTTGGCTAAGCCTGTTTATACTGTTCACTCACTTTCAAGTGTCATTTGGGATAAATACTTACAGCCAAGTTAAGGTAATTTAACAGGTATCTTTCTGAACACCTCTCTCAACTCCTATGTCTGGCAGCACAGATACCCTCTAGGAGCCTTTTTCTTAAACAGTATCTTATTAAATATAGCAGCCAGTACCTAGGTCACAAGCAGGCCTAACGAGAGTGTCTGATGAAGTGACAAATATACACAGTGATAGAATCTGGACCTTTGTTGCGGTTCTTAACTAGCTCACGAAATATACAAAAAAAAACCCCTCATCTGTTTCTCTTAGAAAATTAAGGTATCCCTAGTATATCAGCTGTAGTTTCTCCAATTTACAAATAAACCAGCCCACATAGACATCCAACCATCAAATATTAGACGAAAACTAAACTTTTTGTACCATCAATTTCTATGAAGGAGAATCACCTGTCCAACCACACCAGTTCCTGTCTCTCAGTAGATGGAAGCCTCAGACCAGCTGGACTGTTTTTCCACATAAGCTATCCTCTGTATCATGAGGGAATGGTAGCAAGGTGCTGCTTGACCAGGTTTTCTTTCTGGCTTCTCACACCTTTCTGGAGCTCTAAGGGATGACTCACTAGTGCCTCTTCAGAGACAGAGCAACCATGAAAGTGAATAACCTTAAAGGGCTACTGACCTACCTTCCCAGTCTAGGAAGGACTAACACCATTTCCAAAGTCTGGTCCAGCCCTTCCATGAGGACACAGTTCATTCTTCAAATCCCAGACTCACAAAGTAACGATATGCTATGCATCCGATGAAGTGAGCTGTAGCTCACGAAAGCTCATGCTCAAATAAACTGGTTAGTCTCTAAGGTGCCACAAGTACTCCTTTTCTTTTTACGAATACAGACTAACACGGCTGTTACTCTGAAACTAAAATAAAGCTTACCTGATCAAAGCAGAAACCCAGGAGCAAGTTCTGTCCTAGTGCAGAACAAGCTACAAAACCCTTCCTATGACTTTTCTTTCAAGCTGTGCTCTCTTCCCCCATTTATAGAATCCCCAGACCCTTTCCCAGCTGGGTCAGACAATCCCTTCCCGCTAGGACAAACCACCTGTTCAACAAAAGGCTCTATCTCCAAACAGGGCTGGCTTGGGGCTTAAAGGTACAGACCAGCACACTCTGTTACAACCCTTCATTGTACTGTCCTCAGTCTAGATCAATGTGATCCAGAGACTGGGGGGGAGAATTGTAATGTAAATACGTGGGTGAAATCCTGGCCCACATAGAAGTCAGTGACAAAACTCCCATTAACTTCACTAGGGCCAGCATTTCACCCATTGAAATCAACGGGTTTTGCATTATTGATTTAACTTGGAGTAGAGTTAGGCCAATGCTGAGAGCATGTGAAAATCCGACCCACAGTATACAGAGGGTGTGTGACATGCAGGCAGAATCATGTTAATAAAAGAACCATTTTTTTCCCCCTCTTACTTTTGTTTAGTGTCAGGCTAGTGTACCTACAAGGCTTACGGGGCTTTATTTTGTTATATTATTTTATTTATTAAACTTTTGTTGGTCTAATTGGGATATATAGTCAAACCTTTGATCTCTTTATGGGCTTTTTGCCAAAGCAAAGTACTGCCATAGGTGAGTAAACCTG
Organism: Chelonia mydas; assembly: GCF_015237465.2. Classification (NCBI taxonomy): domain Eukaryota; kingdom Metazoa; phylum Chordata; order Testudines; family Cheloniidae; genus Chelonia; species Chelonia mydas. The sequence goes on along the minus strand of NC_057852.1, from coordinate 9,706,936 downwards.
GGGATCAATTGCTGATGCTCTGTTGCAGAAATGTAAAATGTTACACATGGGTAGGGGCCGGGGCTGTGTCATTAAGTGAATGAAAAAGTGGAAAAATAAATATTTGAATGAAACAAACAGTAGGAGCTGAAATCAAAGCTGTGCTCCTGGTGCCAATATCTTGGGAAGATTAAAAAACATAATCTGGGCATTCATCTTCAGTATCTTTGTCAAATTAGTAGCCACACCTCTTTTTCCCTATTAACCATTAAAATTGAAGGCAAAGGTAATGTGACGGGGTTGGGACTCACCACCGCAGCACTTCCTGCTGTTCACTCTGGGAATTAGCTCAGTTCATGCAGAGCGCCCTCTGCCAGTCGTGTCCCATCAGCCTCTCGCCCTAGATTGGCATCTCAACCCACATTGCTCCCAGCTCACGGAGTCCTCTTTGGGACACTGCCCTCCGGCAGTGCCCTCTACTCCGGTCTCACCCCCTTCCAGGGGTTTGGTGTTATCAGCAGTCCTTCTCTTCGCCCCAGCCACAATGGCCAACCTCACCCCACAGTCTAACCCCTTTTGGCAGGGGTCTGGTGCAGTCCGTGATGGCCACTCCTAACGGCCATGTGGAAGTGCAAGGGGGGGGACCCAGGCCCACCCTCTACTCTAGGTCCCGACCAAGGGACCCTTTGGCCGCAGCCTTCCTGCCTGCCCTCCTTCTCTCCGTTTGTCCATCTCTCTCCCTGGGCCATGTCCCCTTTGGCCCCTTTTTCTCAGGGCTCACAACACAGCAGGTACTGGGCAGGAGTTCCCTTCTACTCCCCCACACCTGCCCAGCACTGCTCTGTCCCTGGTACTAGTCTCCTCACACAGGAGACAGACCTTCACCCTCCTGGGCAGCCTTTATATAGGGCCTAGCCTAGCCCTGATTGGCTGGCTGTAATACTGGCCCTGTTTGGCTCTCTAACAGGCCCTCCCTGATTGGCTGCCGCCTTCCGCAGCCGCTCTGGCCTGTTGAAGCCCAATCTGGCATGGGGGTGGGGCACCGACCCACCACAGGTAAATATAGTGCAGGAAGTCAGATGAGACGATCACAATGGTCCCTTCTGGACTTATAATTCACAAAGCTTTATTAAATGCATCAGAATTAGACATAGTATCTGATGTTTATCATCATGACTGGGATGATTTTGGATATGACCAATGGGTAACAAATGTACCTTTGAAAATCAAACCCAGATCCTCCATGTAGTTATTTTGTATTTCAGGCTGTCAGAGGGAGGCCTGCCCCTTTAAGGGCCAGTCAGCCCACCTGTGCCATAATTAGCTGCATCTTAGTCAGAGGAGGCAGGAGACAGCTTGTGAGACACCTGGGCTGTGTGAAAGGGCTGAGAAGAGTAAATTTGAGGGGGGGGTACTAGGGTGGTGGTAGGGCCTGAGAGGATTATAGGAGATTATTCTAGAGCTACTGAGTGATTTAAATGAAGGCAAGAAGGGGTGGGGAAATGAGCCTGGGGGATTGGTTGAAAAGCCCAAACAGGATGCGAGAATCTCTTATTTGTGTGAATTTTTGTTACCCTAGAAGGGAAACTAGACTAGATGTGACTTCACAGTTTAGTCCTCGAGTTGACAGAAAGAGCAACTGTAGGGCCAAAGGTTTCAGAGTGGTAGCCGTGTTCGTCTGTATCAACGAGGAGTCCTTGTGGCACCTTAGGGACTTAACAAATTTATCTGGGCAAAAGCTTATGCTCAAATAAATTTGTTAGTCTCTAAGGTGCTACAAGTACTCCTTGTTATTTTTGTAGGGCCAAAGGTGCTCAACAAGGGGTGCTCGAGGCAAAGACCTGCCTGCAATGCCATGGCTTGAGGATAGGGTGGGGAGTGGAACTGCTTATACAGGCCCGCCTAAGCTTTTTGTCATAGCAACACTGACCAGGGTTTAATAACAGCGTCTCCTGGGCCTACCATCTCATCCCTTTGCAATTGTGTGCCTCTCCTTTCTTCTCACCTGTGTTCATATAACACCTCTGTAGCAAGGGCACTAATCAATTACATGCAAAAGGGATGTTAGGGAAGTATTTGATCCATCCTCTGTTGTCTTTAATGCAATTTGTTAGCTAATAATGGGGCCACGTAAGTTACCAACACTCCTGCTTTTACTGCAAGTCTTGTGATATTTCATGTTTCACGTAAAGCCCCAGATTGTGCAGACAAGTGATTGTGCGAGACAATTAGCCTTTTAATAGTTGCAGGTTTCTAGTCCTCACTGTTGTGGAAAAAAGCTTGAAAATGTGACCCGGGTGCACCTGAAAGGTTCAAAGGAAAAGAACCCCAAATGTATCATTTTAAAAGCATCATGTTACGCCAATCTTTTGACTGGGGGGACTAGTCTTGTGACTCTTGAGTGTCGTCGTCATATTGGGTTGGTAAAACTGCCATCTAGCTTGCTACAGCCCACCATCAAGTGCTCTGTGGACCATGAGTGTGTGCCATAGGCAATGTTTTGAGAACCACTGACGTATTTGACTTCAGTGATACCCTTTTATTTTAAACCCCTCACTGTTGCAGCCACCTCTGGTTCCAGTCACCACCAGTGCCAGCGTGAGCTTGGGAGATGAAGCTTCATGACATAGTGGAGGTGGGGGAAGGAAGGAGAAGAAATGTGAGAGGAGAACATGTTTCAGAGTAACAGCCGTTTCAGTCTGTATTCGCAAAAAGAAAAGGAGTACTTGTGGCACCTTAGAGACTAACCAATTTATTTGAGCATAAGATCTTCTGTATTTTCCACAGTATGCATCCGATGAAATGAGCTGTAGCTCACGAAAGCTTATGCTCAAATAAATTGGTTAGTCTCTAAGGTGCCACAAGTACTCCTTTTCTTTTAGAGGAGAACATGAGTCAGAGGGATAGAGTGAGGGGAGACTGATGGGCCAGAAAGCCCTGATGGCATTCTTTGTTACAGGAATTTCCAGTGGGGGAAAAGAGTGTGATATAAGCAGTTGGTCTGGTGCCAAAAGGGCCTGGCCAATTTGGCCAACTATATCCACTGAGTCAGGCTTTCTGGACTCCAGCAGAGCTCTTGTGAAATGCTGCAAGAAGTTAAAGTACGAACCCTTCCTTTTGAAAATCCATGGAGGGCAGTGGCAAATATCCTGCCGTGTGCAAAGCTGAATCTCCCTGGGGTGCAAGGAGCTCTGCTAGCAAAACGAGGCACACAGCTCCTTGCACTAGGTTTGCTGAACTTGTCTCAGTGGTTTTAAGTATTTTTTATTTCAACCGTACCTAGAGACTCCAGCTGAGAGTCCATTAGGTGCTGTCTGTAAGTACATGGTCCCTACCTAGAAAAGCTTCAATTTAAGGCAGAGAGGATGTGAGAAATAATGATTTATTATCCCCATTTTACAGGGGGAGGTTCCTTAATCTCCGGGGTCACAGAGGAAAAGCCAGTGATGGAACCCAGATCTCCTGAGTCCTAAGCTAGTTCCTTAACTTCAACACCATCCTCCCTCTTCACCTGTAGGCATCTGATGACTTCCATGTTATTACCCTTTGGCTACCAGTTTAAGAATTTGGGGGCTGAACCTGCAAATCCTTACTCAGCTGAGTCACCTGTACTTGAAGACAATGCCATTGCTGGCATGAGGAGGGAGAAGCCACTTGCCTAAAGGTTACTCTGAACACCCAGGGTGAAACCCCCCTCCCACTGGAGTCAGGGACCACACTCTTATTCACTTCCATAGGATCAGGCTTTTCGCCCATACTGTACACTTATTTCACGTAGACCAGCTAGCCAACTCTCTCCAGTCCTTTTGTGAAGGTGATTACTCCTGCCGTACCTTGGCATGACACAAACTAATAAGCTGAACACCGAATACAGTGACACGAACAAGCAATCGATAAAAGGTACTTTAAATACCAAATAGATCCACGCCAGCAAAGCCTATCCCCGACTCCCCACTTCTCAGAAATCCAGGCACACAGCCCGTGGGGGGCTCTACAGGGAGTCCCGTTCTCCCAGCTCAACAATCCCAGGGAGGGGAAAGGTGCAGGGTGAGGAGAGGGGGTCCCAGGCACTTGCCTCCTCCCTGCGGTGTGTGCGCGGAAGGGAGTTGCTTGGGAGGATGGGCTGTGGGCATCGGGCACCCTTCCAGCTCCAAGGCTCAGAGGCACAGAGCGGAGGCACGCGCTGTGTGGCGTCTTAGCCGGCCCCTCACTCTCCTTCCTGCGTCTCCCTGGCGCTCCGGGAGAGGGCCGAGCCCCAGTTCGCGGCTGGCGCTGCTAGGTGGCTGGCTGCTCCCAGCAGCCGGGCAGGGAAGCTCCGTGGCGCGGCTCATCCCCGCTCGCACGTAGAGCGGAGCGGGTCGGGCGAGGACGGGGGCGGATTCACACACACACACGCAGCAGCGGCAGTTTCAGGCGCTCCGTCCATCTAGGGCGCACATCTTCCATCTCCCTCCTCTTCCAGCGGCTGCTCTGGCGGTGCCTCCCCCTCGCCAAGCCTCCATCTCCGGCCGGGGCTGCCCCCCTCCTCCCCAGCGCGCGTTGCTGGGCTCCGGAGCGCCGCCCGAGGCGGGCAGAGCGCGGCTGCCCCAGCTCCGGAGCGGCGAGCGCGGAGAGCCCTGGCCCGCCAGCGCGCACCCATGCGCTAGGGGAGCGGAGCGCACAGCGGGGAGGCAGGCGACGGCACCGGCTGCGGAGGAGGATGCGGGGCTCGGGCGCCCGGGCAGGGGCAGCGGGGCTCGGCTGCAGCGGCGGCGGCTCCCCGGCTCCCCTCTGGACGTGTCTCCTGCTGTGCGGGGCGCTGCGGAGCCTGCTGGCCAGCCCCAGCAACGAAGGTGAGAGGCGCGGGGGGGACGGACCCTGCCCCGGGGCTGCTCGCCGCCGCGGGAGCCGGGGAGTGACTCGGGCTCTCTCGCGCTGGGTTGGTGGGAAGGGACTGGAGCATCCCGCCGGTGCCCGTGTCCGCGCCCTGCGCCTGGGGGAGCACCTGGTCCGCTCCCGGGGGGCAGGCGACTGCGCCCCCTTCGTGCTCTCCAGCCCCCTGGTCCCGCTGGCCAGCCCCCGTGCCCCTCACAGCCTCCTGGCCACGGCTCCCTACCCTGCCCCTCGCCGTCTCCGGGTCCCCTCCGCCCCGTGCCCACAACTCGCCCTGACCCTCCATTCCCCGGGTACCCCCAGAGCTCCCTTTCCCCAGCCCTCCACCGCCCCCCAGACACAGCGCCCTGCCGCGTGCCCACAACCCGCCCTGCCCCTCCGCTCCCCGGGTCCTCCCAGAGCTCCCCCCTACCGCCCCCCACATAGCGCCCTGCCCCGTGCCCACAACCCGCCCTGCCTCTCCGCTCCCCGGGTCCCCCCATAGCTCCCCCTACCTCCCCCCACATAGCGCCCTGCCCCGTGCCCACAACCCGCCCTGCCTCTCCACTCCCCGGGTCCCCCCATAGCTCCCCCTACCTCCCCCCACATAGCGCCCTGCCCCGTGCCCACAACCCGCCCTGCCTCTCCGCTCCCCGGGTCCCCCCATAGCTCCCCCTACCTCCCCCCACATAGCGCCCTGCCCCGTGCCCACAACCCGCCCTGCCCCTCCGCTCCCCGGGTCCCCCCATAGCTCCCCCCTACCTCCTCCCAGACACAGCGCCCTGCCCCGTGCCCACAACCCGCCCTGCCTCTCCGCTCCCCGGGTCCCCCCATAGCTCCCCCCTTCCGCCCCCCACATAGCGCCCTGCCCCGTGCCCACAACCCGCCCTGCCCCTCCGCTCCCCGGGTCCCCCCATAGCTCCCCCCTACCTCCTCCCAGACACAGCGCCCTGCCCCGTGCCCACAACCCGCCCTGCCTCTCCGCTCCCCGGGTCCCCCCATAGCTCCCCCCTTCCGCCCCCCACATAGCGCCCTGCCCCGTGCCCACAACCCGCCCTGCCTCTCCGCTCCCCGGGTCCTCCATAGCTCCCCCCTACCGCCCCCCACATAGCGCCCTGCCCCGTGCCCACAACCCGCCCTGCCTCTCCGCTCCCCGGGTCCTCCATAGCTCCCCCCCTACCGCCCCCCACATAGCGCCCTGCCCCGTGCCCACAACCCGCCCTGCCTCTCCGCTCCCCGGGTCCCCCCATAGCTCCCCCCTATCGCCCCCCACATAGCGCCCTGCCCAGTGCCCACAACCCGCCCTGCCTCTCCGCTCCCCGGATCCCCCATAGCTCCCCCCTGCCGCCCCCCACATAGTGCCCTGTCCCCTGCGCACAACCCGCCCTGCCCCTCCGCTCCCCGGGTCCCCCCATAGCTCCCTTCCCCAGCCCCCCTACCTTCCGCCCCCAGAGCCCTGCCCCGTGCCCACAACCCCCCCTGCCCCTCAGCTGCCCGGGTCCCCCCATAGCTCCCCTTCTCTAGCCTCCAAGACACACACAGCGCCCTGCCCCGTACCCATAACCTGCCCTGCCTCTCCGCTCCCCGGGTGCCCCCATAGCTCCCCCCTACCGCCCCCCACATAGCGCCCTGCCCCGTGCCCACAACCCGCCCTGCCTCTCCACTCCCCGGGTCCCCCCATAGCTCCCTTCCCCAGCCCCCCTACCGCCCCCCCCCAGCGCCCTGCTCCGTGCTCACAACCCCCCCTGCCCCTCCGCTCCCCGGGTCCCCCCATAGCTCCCCCTACCTCCCCCCACATAGCGCCCTGCCCCGTGCCCACAACCCGCCCTGCTCTCCGCTCCCCGGGTCCCCCCATAGCTCCCCCCTACCGCTGCTTCCCCCCCCCCCCCCACCCCCAGCGCCCTGCCCCGTGCCCACAACCCGCTCTGCCCCTCCTCTCCCCGGGTCCCCCCATAGCTCCCTTCCCCCAGCCCCCCTACCGCTCTGCCCCGTGCCCCCCAGCCCCGTGTCCTCCCCCCCCCGGCCCGCAGCTCCCCGAGGCTCGCTCCGCTCTTCCCGGCAGCAGGCTCCCGGGGCCGGCAGCCCCCTTCCCCGCTGAGCGGCTGCGGGCGGCGCGGCCGGCTGTGGCCGGGAGTCGCGGGGCGCCCCGCGGGGCTGCGGGGCTCTGGGCGGCTCAGGCAGGCGGCTAAACCCTGGCGCCCCTGTGCGCGGTGCGGCGTGTGCTGTGGGGCTGGGGGTGCAAGTCCGGGGTGGTGTGTCTGTGTCCCGCTGCGGTGGCGTGTGTGTTTGTGTTCCACGGCGTGTGTGGGGTTGTGTGTATGTTTTGTCTTTTGTGTGACGCTGTCTGGGTGTTTTGTGTTTGCTTGTGTGCGTACGTGTGTCGGGCTGCATGCTGTGCGTTGTGTATGTGTGTGTTTTGTGTTGCGCGGTGCCTGTGTTTGGGCTGGGCTGTGCTCTGTGTGTGTGCGTTGTGCTGTGTTAGGCTTGTGTGGTTGTACTGTATGTTTTGTGTCGTGGGGCTGGACTGGATTGTATGTTTCCAGCCAGACGCTTACAGTCTCTCTTTAGTGTCGCATCGAAATTACCCCAGCTCCAGAGCCCAGGAATTAGCCCCCGGAGTAAGGCTCTGAGACCCCAGCGCCTAAACAGAGCTGCCAGAGCAGTACAACAAAAATCCAAACCCAAATTAGAGCTAAACAGGCCCACGAGGAGAGAGGATGGGAGTAGGAAATACCTTTCCCCCCTAAAGATATTCATTTATTTCTGGCGCATTTCAAATGCTGTCCAAAGTTTATTTACTTTTTTTAAAAAGGTGCGTTGTGCAAGAAGGAAAAAAAAAAAAAACCCACCTCGGGGAAATGAGAATATAAGAATTGTTACCCCATAATACTGCAGCAAGCGGAATGGATACTTGTGCTGATTATTGCTGACAATTTAAAAGTTTCATCTGCTTGAAGTCAATATGTAAAGACATATGACATGGTTTTCCGATTGGCAGGGATGCTTTCCAGTTTTTCTTTAAACCTGTTTTTCGATTTTTGGTTTTTGTTTTTTTTTTAATCCGCAAGGTAGATCATATTGAGGTTTTTTGTTGTTTTTTGGATCCACATGCAGGTTGTAATACACAAACTTTCGGGCCAAGAAGCCTGCTTATAAACCAAGCTTATTACACACAGTGATTTATTAGTGAAATTCCTACAAGGGGGGAGGAGGGGAAAAGGCACAGCGAGGTTTCAGAGCTGTGGCCTGAGGTAAATAGCTTGTCATAATATATTTTAGAAAATGGGATTAATGCAAATCACAGAAAAATATACAGAGGAAGGGACAAATGCATTGTGGTGGCTGTGAAGTTATGGAGTGCTCAGGGCTAGAGAATGCATAGATTAGGGGAGGGTGAATGTTTCCTTAGATTTCTCTTCGACAAATCAATCATTATGGATCCAGTCTGCAAACATACCCATGCTTGTGAATAACTTCATTGGGACTACTCACTCCAGTAAAGTCAGTTGGATTGCTCTCAAGAGTAAGCTACTCACTGGGTGTTTATATGAACGGTTTCTAAGTTGGGAGTATGTTGTTTTGTTCTGGTTTATCATGATTTGCACTGATCTATTAATAAACAGAGAGACAGACACTTTGCACCTGCAATCTCTTACTCACACATGGTCCTTACGCATGTGCGTATGTCCCACTGGAGTCAAAGGGATGGCTGCAAGTGAGTAAAGGCCACTTGTGAACAAAAACTTGCAGGATCGGGCCTCTGTTGTATGATAGAATACTGGAATTTTTTAAAGGAAATTGCCTTGTTACATGGTTTAGTGAGATCTTTAGAGAAAGAAGAGATGGGGGAATATTGCAATAAGTATTGACAGCACATGGGTTGGCTTTATACTGTCTCACTCTCTTCCCCCTTTTATTCACAATCTTCAACTTTTATGCTTTTCATAAGCCCAGGGCAGGAAGTGAAGTCTAGAGGTGGACCTGAACTTATTCAGCAAACAGCCACTCTACCATTTGTAGATTTATTTGTAAACAAGCATTATCTGACAAGTGCTTTTCACAGCATGGCTTCTTGGCCAATTACTGCTGAACAGTTCTACTTTGAAAATGATTCACCCTGCAGTGAATCAAGGCTAATTCATTAGAGCCTCCGTTGCTAAAGTCCCTGTGCCATATGCTGTTGACACTTGTCAACAGTTTGGTTTTGAAAAGTTCAGTGTTGTTTCTCTCAGCATTCAAGGTGCATTCTGGGGGACAGAACCTCAGCTGGTGTGAATTGCCATCCCTAGCTCAGTTGACTTCAATCGAGATTTGAAAATTTACACTAGCTGAGAGATCATAGGTTTATTTGTAGCCAACTGTGGGGAGGAGGGGTTGGACTTCTTGAAGATGGGAGGATAAAAAAGTCAGTCAAGTTTTCCTTGTTTTGTTTTTTGTTTTGTTTCCTTTGTAATTTTGTTTCTGCTGTGCCTAAAAAAGAACTTGGTCAGCAAAGAATGTGTACCACTTGGCTGTGTTAGCGTAATCGCTTTTATTTTCCAGTAACAATTGTGAGAACTTTATTTCCACATATCTTATGAATCAAATGTTAGTACTGAGTTAATCTTAAACTGAACTTTTGTTTTAACTGCGGTGGTATTGCTAGGTAGGAGATGTGAAATCCATACCATGCACTGTGGATTGTGTTTAGGCATCACAATAGAGGTGGAAGGGTTTGTGAAAATTTTGTTTGAAATATAGGCCAATTAAAAAAAAATAATAATTAGGCTCCTAAATCCATATTTGAGCAAAATAGCTGAGCAGCCAACAACTTCCATTGTTTTCAACAGGAGCTGTCTGGGGGCTAAACACACTTTCTAATATGCCTAAATATGGGTTTAGGAGGATAAAAGTAGACACCTGATTTAAAAAATTTGGCCACAGTTTCTGTTATAAGGAGAGGTTTCAGAGTAGCAGCCGTGTTAGTCTGTATTCGCAAAAAGAAAAGGAGGACTTGTGGCACCTTTAGTCTCTTAGGTTAGTCTCTAAGGTGCCACAAGTACTCCTTTTCTTTTTGTTATAAGGAGAAAACCATTTTAGTAGCTGTCATCCTATATCTTAATCTATAACATGTAGTAAAGGAAGAGGGCTCAGTACAATGGCATCTATGAGTCATCGTGTAACTATTACTATTGAACTCCTTTGCAAATTTCACGAGTTAAAATCCTATTATTTGTATTTTTTCCCCTTCTAATAATATGCAATCAGAAATTCAACTCTATTGAGACTATTCAAAGGCCACTATTTCAAAAGCAGTCCTTTACATTAAATGCATTACCCGTGACATATCCTTAGAGAAATGACTTCCCCTGAGTTACAGTCATGCATGTTTTATTTTTATTGACTGAATGAATATACTGGGCTGGAGTTATTTTGCACAGCGAAGAATACTGATAGCAATTAATCAGAAATATGTTGCCTGAGGCTGTAAGACAACAATGTTAACACAGTAATTGCCTGAGTTATGTTTTTCTGGAAGCTGCTTGATGCCAGAGTTGCTACATGATTGAGATACCATGTTGAGAGGCACAGAATATGAACCCAAATAGATACAGCCCACACAGGAACATAATCTCCTCTTTTTTTCCCTTGGCAGTAACTTCTGAACCATTACGTGACGTTAGGGACTGCATTGTATTCGACTTTATTTTTTGCACATCCTTAATGGTAAAAGTGCCCACAATTTAAATTCTGTCATAAGCTTTAAGGTTTTTGGAAGTGACTTGGCTATTTTTTTTTTTTTTTTTTTTTTAAGGAATGGTTTGGTTCATGTTTTCTGTAAATCTGGATTGATTTTCAGCTCTCATTTGGAAGTAACCCAGATGACATTAAAGTGTTTTATGGGCAGATTTTCAAAAGACTTGTGTACATTTTCTGATTTTTTTTAATAATATATCACAGCTATCTTATTTGCATAATGACCACTAAAAATAAAGAATACATTAGAACTACTCAGCAGAAATAAGTGATGATCAGACAGTACTGTGACAACTGCTAAGTAGATTGTTAAATGAATGAAAAGAAAAAAACCCAAAACCATTTCTTTGAAATAATGACAATGTGGCTTAAACAGACAAAAGTAGAAAATTCAAGATTAAGGTCAACTCTTCATCCTTAACTTATCTCCGTCTGTTATTTCAGTAATTTTAGAACAGAGTAATAGGGTTAACTTGGAATTTCCAGGGATTTGTCCGTTTTACATAATTATAGTTTGGAGGATTTATCTGGCTGGATTTATTTAATTGATTCATTTATAGTTTAATTTTATTTATTTATTTATTTATTTATTTATAGGGACAGCGGGAGCAGGCAGAGTTAGATGAAGGTTATAAAATGCACATTGTTTACTCCAGAGACTGGAATGGTTCTAGCTGTTCTAAGGTCTTAATGGAGTATGTATTATCTGATAGTGGCAGAACTCCCACTGACCTGGCCCATTGGGTAAATATATATTTGGGTATGTTATCAAAACGTATATATTTAACCAGTTAGAACTGTCTTTTAATGAGCGTTGAAAAGCAACCGAAATCTGTATTATATACTTCCATTTGAAGCTATTCCAATCTATTTGGTAAAAAAATGGATGTAACCAGGTTTCTTAAAAAGGTATTACTTACATAACCAGTACAGTCTCCGCTTCATAAATCACATAGTCAGACAGCTCTTACATTATTTTAACAATGCTATAGACTGGGAAACTATGCAAGCTGGTGATATTTTAATGTGTGTTGTGTAAAAATAGATATCTAACTTTGGAGCCATTCCAGTCTATTAATAAAGTACATATTACCAGCTTTTAAAAGTTATATACTCTTCAGTGGATGGCATTGGAACCGGGTTTTTTTTATTTCTTTCCACAAGAAAAAAATTGGGCCCAATCCTGTGCATTGATTTACAAGAATAATCTTTGTTCATGCAAGTAATCCTGTCGATTTTAAATTGAGTTCAATGGGACCGCTGATTTGAGTAAGGAGTAGTCAGAGGAAAAAAGGTTTTCAGAATCAGGTCTTTAAACATCTCTGTCAGTTTTAGCTTTTTCTTTTCAAAATATTCAAAGCAATTATACCTTGTTCAGTAAGAATCAAATACCAGTTTCAGTTTTAAATCAAATCTTTTTTTGCTTTAAATATACAAAAAGCAATTGAAACATAGCTTTTAAGTATGACTTTCAAATGAGGCAACTTATGAATGATGTATTATGTATTTTTCAAAATACATAACAGTTGACCCCAAGATTGCATCTAAACCAAGTTACATCTTAAAGCATGTTATCACAATGACTATAAATATATGTAAATAGGCAAAGCATCTTATAATAGAAACATTGACAGACCTTCCTCCTATAGTATCATACATGTTGACACCATGATTTGATGTATAAAGCAGCTATTTGTGAATCAAGTTACAGTTGGATAAACTGACAGGTATTCCCAGTAGGAAACTGCAGAGTTAGTATGGTTGGCCCTCATCCCCTCTTATGTAACATTTAAAACCATAATATTGTATTCATCTGCATGCCTTCAATTTCCTTTGTGTGGTGCAAATAATAAAATTAAATTTTAGGTCAGCCAAGGAAGTGTTTCTGTAATTATATTTTGCATGGATTGCAAAATGCTTTTACAAATATTTTAATTCTCTGAAAAAAAGAACAACTTTCAAGAAGTGTTCAAGAAGATGCAAACAACCAGATCAGTTTATTTTATGCCATGAGCCATGTCATGTTAATTTTTATTGTGCAGCCAAATAAACTTGTGTAAGTAAAATCAAAAACCGGTGCCCAATGTTTGATATGATTCGTTCATATGATGTGTTTCTGTGACATTAGTTAATGAATTAAATCTTAGGGCCGCATTCTCCTCTTGCAGCAGTTTTCCACCAGTGTAACTCCAATGGCTTTAGACTGAAGGGACTCCACTGAAGCCCTAATCCTGCAACGTGGTTTGCTAGCACAGAGCCCCTGCACGTGAGTTGTTGGGAGTCTACAAAGGCACAGAAAGGGGTCTATGCTAGTGTACCACAATACAGAATTTGGACAGAAGTGACCTGAGAATCAGGCCCCTCAAAGTCAATATATGTGGTTTTTGAATTGAAGCTTGAAGAGTTTACTTCTTTTCTCAAAGTTCAAGACATTTGAGGCCTGATTCCCTTCTTTACACCAGGATAAATCCGTTAACCTCTGTGAGGATTTATTCCTGAATTAGACCATGTCTACATACAGACTTGCACCAATTTAATTAAACTGGTTTAATTAAATTGGTGTAACTTCTGTGTGGACAGTCTTTCTTTGATTTAAGAGTGGCTTAGTTTGGTTTAGCTTAAATTTGCTCCTGATTGATTTAAGCTAAACCAAACTAAGCCACTCTTAAACCTAAATAAGAGTGTCCACACGGATTTATGGAATCAGTTTACATTCCCACATCTAGCTTAATTGGTGCAACTCTCCACTATAGGAGGCCCTGATTCAGCAGTTCATCCCTGTACAGCAAAGCACGTAAGTACATGCTTAATGTTAAAGTTTGTACCTGCTTGAGTGCTTCACTGAATAGGGAGGGAGTTAAACGTGTGCTTAGGTGCTTTATTGAAATAAAGCCTCACTCTGCTGTGAGAGGAAAATCAGCCCTTCTTGCAATCGGGGTTCTTTTGTCCCTCGTTTACAAAACCTAAAATCAAATTTCCCTGCATAAGGCAAAGGAAAAACGAGTGTACGAACCCCAGGTAACGTTTCCTTAGGGTGTTGAGTCCTGAACGTTTTCTTAACCATACTACAGGGCTCTGTTTCAGGGCAAGAGTGCTGTTTAGAATTCCTTTTCAATCAATGCTTCACCTTTGTAACCCTTATCAGCAGGCTTGGAAGGATTTGATTTTTATTGGTAAGTGTCGATTTCACCACACCCACACAAACTGATGACTGAAATTTACAGACAGGCAAAGTAAGAAATATGCTGCTTGAGAACTTAGAGTTGGATGTGTGGATATTTACTCTGTATATTTTGATATGTAATGTTGACAATTTGTGTTTCAATGGTTATAAAGCTTTAACGTTTTGAATCTCAGCATCTACTGTCATTAAATAATTGTCTGACCCCAGTGTAAACATTTCCTGCCAGCGTGAAAATTTACATTGATAAAAATAGAGAAAAATGCTTACAAATAAATTATAAAATTAAATAAAATGTTATCCAGTGAAATTATATATAAAAATAAAATTCTGTCAAGCCTACTTATTGGGTAAACAAGGAATTCACAAACCTGACAATTTCCTGTGCTTACCCCAAATTCATTTTTTGAAATCATTTTTTAATCCGAGGCCGGCTATCTCATTAGCAATGTGTGCCTGATCCTGGTTTAGCGAGCGCCGGAGTTGACTCAGACACAGGAGAACTTGACCAGCAAGCCATTGTCTGGATTCAAATTGTTACTTTTTTTTCCTCCTCAAAAATGAAACATTCCGTTGTTATAATTAGCGTCATGCTACTTTCATTGCATTAGTTACGTCTGTTTTTCTTGTGAAACTGGATAAGCAATTTGACTGTCAACGTAAATGTAAGAGAAACATGCAAAAGTACCCGTCTAATTGAATTCAGCTAAAAACCTGGGAGAGGTTGAGGTGTTCTTCATTTGCTCATACCACTCTTGTCCTCATCCTTCCCTCTTGTTTGTGTGCCCAGCTGAACCATTGGATGGCAAGCTTTGCAGAAGAGAAAGCGCTTGGCTTTTCTGCAGCTTTCGCAAGCGGTTGTATTGGCAGACTTAAGGGCTGGCCCTTCAGTAGCTAAGATCTCTAGTTCTCCTGGTTGTTGGCTTTCTTTGACTAACTTTTGACTTAGCCATTTATTTTCTGTGCATGCGGGGCGAATGAAATAGTGAAATAATTGTGGGATGTAAGCCAGAAATTAGCAGCGCTATTTGTTTCTTAAACAAATCACAGCTGAGGGTAATCACTGATCTGAAGTAATTACATGACCCCCTTACTGCAGAATCTGAGCACCTTACAATCCTGTGGAATATTTACCCTCACCTCACCCCTCTGGGGTAGGGCAGGGCTGAGTTCCCCATTGTACAGATGAAGAACTGAGGGATAGAGAGAATAAGTGACTTGCCCCAGGTCACACATGGAGCTGGTAGCAGAGCGGGGAATTGAACCCAGGTCTCTTGAGTTGAAGGCTAGTCCCCTAAACACTAGACTTTCCTTCCTCACTGTAAGTCTAAACATTTAAATTCTCAAGGGACTAGAGAGCGGCACAAGCCACCCACCCTTAAAGCTAGTCTGGTGACGTCACTGGGTTTGATGTTCTGTGCTAATCTTTCCTGGGTTATGCGATAAGTTCAGAAACACAGCCAAGCTATGACAGCTTTGTACCTCTTGCTGCCACAAAGCGACGATACATTTGGTGCATCAGGGCAGTGGAGAATGTCCCTCTGTGTAGGGAATGCTCTAGTGGCCTCGGGGTGCTGTAGCCGCTACTTCTCCTGGCAGCTGGCACGGGGCTGTGGCCAGGCAAGAAGGGGTGTGGCTGAGACACTGTTGCATCTGTCTGATCCAGGGCTGCCAGAACATCCTCTTGGTGCCCCCAGCCTGCTCTAACTTCCACCAGGGACAGGACCGGGTCCCTGGTAGTCCCAGGATTGTGTGCGTCTGTGTAGGGGGAAAGGAGTGGGACACAAAAGAGTTTTAGAGCCACCTTTACCGCCTTCTCACTGGGCCTGTGCTAGGTCTGATAACCTGGCCTTTGCATTTTGTTTTTCCTTCAAAGAACTGAGTTGTTTCCTTTAACTGGGATGATGCTCTCAGTTGTTATTCCCACATCCAGTAGGCATCCACTTTATTATCCCAATCTGCATCAAGGCCCTCTGCAGCCATGCCGAGCCCCATAGAGCAGTCTAGACCCCACTCTCAGGTATGCCTACACTGCAATAAAAGCGCTGGGACTGGCCTGTGTCAACTGTTTCAGGCTGGGGCTTTGGGGCTATAAAATTGCAGCATAGACGTTCGGGCTCATGCTATTCCCCCAAGAAAAATTGTCTGAATGATATAATGTTCACTGGGATCAATTTTCTTCTATGTTGCACATGCAAAATGGGTAGAATTACTGGCTGTCTTCTACGTCGCTCTTCTTTACATGCCGTGAGTTGAACGGTCAAGCAACTTATGCTTCTATTATCATTCCTGGCTTTTCCTGTGTTATTTTTTATGTGTTTCCCTACTAATAGTGTATTTTCAGACGGCAATAGGAGAAAAATATTTTTGTTTTCCCACTGCGCACACACAGAAAGAGAGAGAGAGAGAGAAAGGTATAAGCTGTCAAACATTAGAAAAGCCAATAAATCATCCTAACCATTCTTTGCTCCCAAGAGCCATCCAAACATAATGTCAGTTACTCTTTTCTACTTGAATGAATTCAAAGGCAGCAAAATGGTCATTAGTGTGGATTGGAAGGCTCTGTTGGTGGTGGACAGGCTGGACAGCTGAAATCTTGTGAGTCTACTGAAAATGAGATCTGTCAGGGTAATTTGACAACTATAGTTATGTCTGTGCTGTGTCTCTTTATTTCTGTCCAGTTTAATAGTATGTGTAACATAATTTGATATTCACATTCTAGGGGGAAAAATGCCTGGAAAAGGATATTTGATAGGTGGACCTTTTAGGAGAAGTCTCTCCCCCACCCCCTGTTTGGGATCATAGGTATTTTAAAAGCAGAAATGGGATTTCTTTTTAGTCACTAAGGCCCCGATTCAGGAAAGCACCGAAGTACATGCTGAACTTTAATCATGCGGTTAAATTCCATCGACTTCACTGGGATTTAAGCACATGCTTATAGTCAATCTCCGAACAGGGATGCTCTGTTGATTCAGGGCCTCAAGTTTATATACAGCTCTCAGTTTGCCATGGAACTCTCAATGTTGCAAGTGGACAGACAGCACTAATGAAATTATTGGGTGAAATTCTATTATTTGTGTTCTGGTCATAGTCATAGCAATGTCAGGCTGGAGAGGACCTTGAGAAGCCGTCAAGTACCACCCTCTGTGCTGAGGCAGGACCAAGTAAACATAGACAACCTCTGACAGGCATTTGTCCAGCCTGTTCTTAAAAACTTCCAGTGATGAGGATTCCACAACCTACCTTGGATGCCTGTAACTATCCTTACCACTAGAAAGATTAAGTTTCTTTCTTCTTGTCCCACTTTCAGTAGACATGGAGAACAACTGATCACCATCCTCTTTTATAACAGCCCTTAATATATTTAAAGACTATTTTCAAGTCCCCCCTCAGTCGTCTTTTATCAAAACTAACCCTTCCTCATGGGTCAGGTTTTCTAAACCTGTTGTCACTTTTGTTACTCTCCTCTGGACACTCTCCAATTTGTCCATAACTTTCCTAAAGAGTGGTGCCCAGAACTGGACACAGTACTGCAGCTGAGGCCTAACCAGTGCTGAGTAGAGCAGGACAGTTACCTCCAGTCCTTTACATATGACACTCCTGGTAATGCACCCCAGAATATTCGCTGTTCTTTTGGAATGGTACCACATTGTTTATTTATATTCAATTTGTGATCCACCGTAAACCTCAGATCCTTTTCAGCAATACTACCAGCTAGCCAGTTGTTCCCAGTTTTCTAGTTATGCATTTAATTTTTCCTTTCTCGGTGAAGTAATTTGCATTTATTTGTATTGAATTTCATTTTGTTGAATTCAGATCAATTCTCCAATTTCTCAAGGTTGTTTTGAATTCTAGCCCTGTCTTCCAAGTTGCTTGCAATACCTCCCAGTTTGGTGTCATCTGCCGATTTTGTAAGCATACTGTTCACTCCATTATCCAAGTCATTAATTGAAGAGTAAGGGATCTAGGATTGACCCCTGCAGCACCCCATTAGATATGCTCTCCCAGTATGACAGCAAACAATTGATAACTACTTTTTGAGTCTGGTCTGTCAACCAGTTCTGCACCCACCTTATAGTAATTTCATCTGACCAAGTTTCCCTAGTTTGCTTATGACAATGGCACATGGGTCTATGTCAGAAGCTTTACTAATATCAAGATATAGCACATCTACTGCTTCTCCCCAATCCACTAGGCCAGTAACCCTGTCAAAGAAGGACATTAGGTTGATTTGCTATGATTTCTTGTTGATAAATCCATGCTGGCTATTCCTTACAACCCTATTATCTTCTAGATGCTCGCAAGCTGATTGTTTAATAATTTGTTTCAGTATCTTTCCAGGTATTGAAGTAAGATTGACTGGTCTATAATTCCTTGGGTGCTGGTACTGTGTTTGCTCTTCTCCAGTCCTCTGGCACCTCACCCGTTCTCCAGGAGTTCTCAAAGATAATTGTTAATGGTCCCGAGATTGCTTCAGCCAGTTCCTTAAGTGTCCTAGGGTGAATTTCATCAGGCCCTGCTGACTTGAATACATCCAACTTATCTAAATATTCTTTATGGTCCCTTCTGGCCTTAAAATCTATGATGCAGACTCCAGCATCTTGGGGCTTGCTATAAAGGAGATTATAGAAAACCTACAGCAGAAGTGAGTCATCATAATAAAATATCAATCTGTAGCTAATATCATTTTGTAGGTTCATTAAATTGTGTGTATTTTCTTCCTCTATTGGCCTATAAATAATAGGTGCTCTGCATAACTTATGTTTCTCTGGAGTTGGTCTCCACTAGCATATAAATTGATATTTCCCAGTTTTTGCATGGTCTTTTTTTGGTCTTAACTCAAGGCAAATAATAAAAAACATCTGCTCCATAATGGCTTTGATTTCTTTTGGGGGTTTAATCTTTCATTTGTTTTTGATTTCCTGGATTATTTTTGACTGTCGCTTACTTTTAGGAGCACTTTTAGATTTACAACTTTGTAGAACTATTTAGCACAACCGGGAAAACAGCAGGAAAATGAATAGCGGCGGTGGTGCAATAAAACTGACAGCGATTGGTGGGGAAGAAAAAGTTTTGACTGTGACGATGGAGGGGTCTTGCTGTTCAGAATGTCTTGTAGTGCTGTGAACTCCCATAAGAGGGAGGTGGGACTGTGGTGTAACTCTGGTTTCTTGCTATGCAGTGTATTATTTATCACATGCTTTGCCAATATCTTCCCCACCTTGCGCTCAGGGAGACTGGAGGAGAGAATGGAATACTTCTTACCGGCTGATTCACAGAGTGGCGTTGTCCCCATTGTTGCTGCAGGCTTCAGCGGCTGGAGGAATTGCACCTCCCTCAGAGCTATTGGGGGACAAAATGTTGGTTCCTGTAAAAAAAAAATTGGGGGACCCTGACAACTATTTCTATCATATCAAACTTGGGCTTGCACATCACCTTTTCAGTTGCTTGGAAACTCGGAGAATGATGGAAGCGTATAATCCCATTCAAACAAACTCCCCAGGAGGGTTCAAAGGAAAGTATTGTAACTCAGTACTTTCCTTTTTATTTTTTCCTCCATGTCCTCAGTCAGGGCTCGATCCTGCAAAGTGCTGAGCACTCTAGCCCCAGTCCAACAAAGCACTTAATTAACCACGTGCTTCATTTCACGCATGGGAATATTCCTGTTGCCTTCTGTGAGATTTCTCACATGCTTCAATGGAAGCATTTGCTTATGTGTTCTGCTGGATTTGAGTCAGAGTGCTCAGCACCATGCAAGACCCAGCCAGTCCTGGAGGAGGGGAAGCTAGATCAGAGTGCTTTCAAGGGAGGCTGAGAATCCTGGTGGGTGGAGCCCTCAAAATGTGGGGAGACTTAATACAGGGACAACAGAGAAGAAGCAGAATGGAAGAAAATAACTTCCTGAGGAGCGTCACACTGTTAAAGTTAGAGCCTTATTGTAGCTTGGCATGCTAGAGGAAAGAAAAAAAGGGGTGAGCTGACTGGAAGATTTCTTGACAAATTGCGGATTGATGGGTCTCATATCTTAGACAGGAGGTCAGTTAGAGAGGGGCTTGTATATGTCACCCACAAGCTCCTCCATCTCTCTAGTGAGCGCCCGTCACCGTGGTATCAGTGGTTGGTCTCACTTTGCCCGCAATGCATGTATTGATGTGAGCTGGTATGCCGCCCCACATCCCGTTTATCCGAAAATGCTCCTTCAAAATCCACTTTCTCTGACTGTCTCTACAATGCTGGCCCATGCTCCTCCACCAAAGTAATTAGACCATTAAAATATTAATTATACATTAAAAAGCAGAGCTTACACGGCGGGTGGGTAACCATTGATTTCAATGAGAGCAGAGTTAAGTCAAGGCTGAGCACTCTTCAAAATCCAGCCATATAAAACCATGACTGTATTTCTCATGACTGTATTTGGCATAATCCTCATCATCTTTCCCTAACACAGCCTTCTTGTCTCCTGTCCTAGCTCTCTGTAGTGTTGCAAACTCTTCAGGGTAGTGACTGTCTCGCCTTTTTGTCTGTAAATTGCCAATCACACTTTATGCCCCCTCATGAATAATAATTATTATGTTAGAATATCCATAACAGAGGGAGTGGCAGCAGGATCTGTGAGTGGTATTTTCAAAAGTGGCAGCATGGGGTAGAGGGTAAGATTGTGACTGTGTCACAGACTCACAGATCGTGCCCACTCTTGGCCCCATGCGGTCTGTGGGGGGGTGCCCCTTTCAGAGAGACAGCCCTTTTCCCCGGGGGTCCACTCTCTCTTGGGGTTAAGCCCCCCCACCTCCTGGAGCTGCCCCTCTCTGAGCCTTAGTGCACCTGTTTCTCGCCATGGGCTCCCTCAGGGAGTCCAGTCACTCTGGACCCCCAGGGCCTCCAAAGGGGATGATGCCACTCTGTTCTCTCGACTGGAGTGACTCTCAGCCTGCGTAAAACAGGAGGGTTTATTGAGCATTGAACACAGCACAGGAAACTCTCAGGGCCTTCCTCAGCACAGCCCATCCAAGTCTCTCCTGCATCCAGGTGGGCTCTGCCTGCTCCCTCTCTCCAGCACAGAGCCCCCTGCTTCCCAGCTGGGCAGCTGAGATCCCCAGCCCCAAGTCCTGCCTCTGTCTATTGTCTTCTTTCCAGGCAAACAGGGTCCTCTAGCTGGAACCGGTTTGTCAGGGCCCCAGGGGTCCTCGCAGCCCATTGTTTCCCCACCGGCCAGAACTGGCTGTGACTCCTGAGTTGGGCCTCCGAGTCACCAGGTCATTGGCTGCGGTTCCACGCTGGTCTTCTGGAACAACAAACTCCCTCTCCCATCACCTTGTTAAACCGGTAACCCCTAGGGAAGTTGAGTCCCACTCCCTCTGCATGCAAACCATAGGAAAACCAAGGGAAAAAAACCCCCATAAACAAGGAAACCAGGAATCTCCCCCACTTTGTCACAGACTGGGACTCAGGAGACTGGAATTCTATTCCCAGGTGTATCGTGGTCCTGCTGGGTGATTATTTCACTGCCCCATGTCTCAATTTCCCATTTGTGAAAAATGGGAATAATGATGGGTCTAAAATAGCTGTTCGCACTCAAGAAAGATCTTGCAGTCATCGTGGACAGTTCTCTGAAAACAGCTGCTCAGTGTGCAGCAGCCGTCAACAAAGCAAACAGAATGTTAGGAACCATTGGGAAAGAGATAGAAAGAAGACAGTAAATATCACAGTGCCACTACATAAATCCATGGTACGCCCACCCTTGAATACTCTGTTCAGTTTTGGTTGCCCCATCTCAAAAAAAGATATATTAGAATTGGGAAAAGTACAGCGGAGGGCAACAAAAATAATTTGAGGTATGGAACCTCTTCCAGATGAGGAGAGATTAAAAAGACTGACTGTTCACTTTAGAAAAGAGATGAGTAAAGGGGAGATATGATGAAGGTCAATAAAATCATGACTGGTGTGGAGAAAGTGAATAAGGAAGTGTTATTTACCCCTTCACGTAACACAAGAACCAGGTGTCACCCAATGAAATTAATAGGCTTAAAACAAACAAAAGAAAATACTTCTTCACACAATGCACAGTCAACCTGTGGAATTCATTGCCAGGGGATGTTGTGAAGGCCAAAAGTATAAGTGGCATCAAAGAAGAATTAGATAAGTTCCTGGAGGACAGGTCCATCAATAGCTATTACTCAAGATGGTCACGGGCACAACCCCATGCTCAGAGTGTCCCTAAAGCTCTGCCAGAAGCTGGGAATGGGTGACAGGGGATGGATCACTTGATAAATTGCCCTGTTCTGTTCATTCCCCCTGAAGCACCGGGCATTGACCACTGTTGGAAGACAGGATACTGGGCTAGATGGACCTTTGGTCTGACTCTGTATGGCCGTTCTTATGATACTGACCTCCTTTGCATAGAACTTTGAGATGTATTGATGAAAAGGACTGCAGAAGAGCTGGGTATTATTAGGTGCTCAGTTCTGGTCCAGTTCTGTTCCCCTGAAGTCAATGGTTAAACTCCTATTGCTGTCAATAGACTGTTGAAAAATCCCATCTTGTGTCTCTTGTGTCAGTGCTTACTTCCAGCAATGGTCTCTACATTGTCATATTGATGAGATTGGGAGAGGCCAGTCTATGTGGGGATTCAAGACTTTGGAGTAGAGCACCTGGTCCAGT
The DNA here is from genome assembly GCF_015237465.2 of Chelonia mydas. Lineage (NCBI taxonomy): Eukaryota > Metazoa > Chordata > Testudines > Cheloniidae > Chelonia > Chelonia mydas. The sequence continues at coordinate 9,684,531 of NC_057852.1, read as the reverse complement.
CTCCGTCTATGGGATACAGTTTGTGTTCAGGGAAAATATTTGCATCACTTCTCATTTGGTCCAAACCGGATGACTCATCACGAGTAAATAGAGCCCATCTGAGAATGTGCAGTTTGAGCATATGCAAACCTCCCCCTGTGTGTTGTCCTAAAAAAATAACAGGCTCTGGTGTGAGTTTAGACTTAATCATCATTTATCCTACCCGGAAGGCATGAAAGCTAATGATTATATAGATCCTGTGCAGTTTGGTATGTTTCTTTCGATCGAGCATTAGAGATAATTAGGGCTTGCGGGAAGGGGTGCGCGTAGGGTGAAGATGAGAAGTTTTGCATTTATTTGCTCTTTCATGTTATCTATTTTTAAGTTGGTTGGCAAAAATGTCTGAGAGTAAGTGTGTATGCCTATGGGCTGTTGGGTTCTTGCTGCTTCTTTGAGACACTCAGCACATTCTTCTAGCTGATGCTGAGTAGCAGTGGTATGAATAAATCACTCCTATGTAAATGCTGTTAGGCTTATGGAGGAACCAGTACCTCTACACATCAGGCATTAGTGATGGTCGCAAGTGATTTCTGGGAGTTCTATCAGTAGGAAGAATTCCCCAAGTTGCACAAAATCTACAAGGCACAAACGTGGGCATCAGATTTCTGAGCACTGAATTAGAGTGTAGGACCCTCATTCAGGAAATCTTCCCTGCTAAGCACAGTAGTTGTGCCTAAAGTTAAGCATGTGCATATGATTAACCGTGGACTGAAATGCTTTTGACTTCAGCGGGAAAGTCAAACACATGACAAAGTGCTGTCCTGAACAGGGATGCATTTAAGTACATTTTAGGAGCATTCCTAAATGGGGGCCTAATTTGGGATCATTCCTCCCATGTGAACTCCTAAGTTTGATTTTAATTGTTTCTGATGAAAGCCTGGCTAAATGAGCATTGCTGGTTATTATGAATAATATGTGGGATGTTGCCAAATTGAGGCCTGGAGTGATGTGTGTAATGTGTTGGTTAAAAGGTGTGTTGCACTGATGATGATTGTAGGATGGAATGTCATACCTGCTCAGGTGTGTGTCATGAGACAAGCCCCAGGACTGCTGTATCTAAAGGAGAGTTCCCTTTAGTTAAAGCAGCAGGAGAATCTGGTTTTTTGGAGCAAAAGGATGAGCTCTCTATCCTGGCTTCTGACTATGAAACAGGGTAGTAAGAAGGTCTGATGCTTATATAGGTAGGAGGGAGCAAGCAAAACCAATTGAAAATGGACACAAGGCGAAAATAAGTGCATTTATTTCACATCTGCATGGAGTGGTTATAATCAGTGCTTACATAAGCCATTCTGTTTGCAGTATTTTTGCCTTTTCAGGCAATGTAGACTGATTATTAGTTAAAAATACACTGATTTACTTCAAAGAATATCACAGCATTTTGGAAGGTATACAGTGAAAGTGACGCCATAGGAATCAGTATTAGATAAGTAGCCCTCTTCATGCAGGGTTTGTCTGCCACACAATTTTTCTGCTAGTTTATACAAAACTCGGGCGGAAATCCTTACCCCCAGGCCGACTCTTTTATGCTGGGTAAAAGAGCCATAGCCCCATAAAGGAGCCCTAAAATCCTGGGTGTGGCCAGGGGATGATCCCCCACAGTGCTGGCACTGCAGAAGACTGCCCTAAGGCTGTGAGGACCCCATCACAAGCCTTGGTGTAGATAATGTGCTGGGGGCCACAGTGTGCACAGCTGCAGAGATCTGGGGCAGTTCCCGAAAGCAGAGTCTGGGATAATTTAGATAGGCCGGGAGCCTATCCATCCCCTGAAGCAGCCCAGAATCAGGAGGGCACAAAAAGGTAGCTGAAAGCCACCATACCCCCCAGTTGTGCATTCTGCACTGTGCCATAATTTCAGTGGAATCATGGGCCAAATTCTGGAGAGTTTGCTCATTTTTTACTTCAGTGGGAGTTGTACCTGAGGAAGGACTGAGTAGAGTTTTAAGATTTGGTTCCATTCATTTACCTCTCTTGAAGAAAGATTCACATTGCCTTCAGTGAGCTCTTGGTGTCATTCTGTATGGAAACTTCTTTTTTTATTGCAGTTGATAACTGCCTAGAAGGTTATTACTGCAGTTAGGTGTATCGCGTGCTTCTTAGAAATTGATGTTGGATTAAAAACACCTTTTCGTCCCATTTTTTTGATATTTAATTAATGTCTTACAAAGCAAACTGTGTGGTGTCAAACATTCCATCTAATTACACTCATTAGTGGCGTCGCCAGGACAAGTAAGTTTTAATTAAGTTGTACAATGTAAATCAATAGTCATTGTGCCTCCATTGCAATTTACAACAAGAATATACTGTTCTGCACAATTTAATTACAGCAATTGCGGTAGTGGGAATTATTGGTGACTCTGCCATTTTGTTTCAGCAATCCTCTTCGACAATTTGCAGCCATACAATTGGGAGAGTTACTTAAAATGTTCATATTTATGTATATTCTTCGTGTAAGCTGTCCTGGTGCTGCCCGTGAGAGCCAGCTGAGATCACTCAGTCAGGGTGAACTGCAAACAAAACGGGGCAGACAAACCCCAAACGCTGGTGGATTTTCCAATACTTAGATTTACCCAGCCAGCCCAAAACAGCTCCAGTATTACCTCCCTGGTTACTCAGAAGTCCAAACAATGCAGTTCCCTTAAAATGCCCAGCCTCAGGCCTCCCTCCAGACACACATGTCAGATATGACGATGATTACAGAAAATCTTATCATAGAAAAGAAAAGGTTCTTCCAACCCCAAAGGGTCAGCCACACACCCAGGTCCAATTATAATGTAGATCCGCTTATAGCCAATTCTTATTAACTAAACTAAAATGTATTAAAAAAGAAAAGAGAGAGATCAATATACATACAGACTTGAGTTCAGTTCTTGAGGTTCAGATACATAGCAGAGATGAGCTTGTGGTTGCCAAAAATGCTTTTAGAAATAGTCCATAGGTTATAGTCCAATGTCCATATTCAGGGTGACTCCAGTCAGTGACTGGGGATCTCAATCCTTATGGCTCAAGGTTTCCCCTTCTTGAAACCCAAAGCAGCTCTGAGATGAGGAAGGATTGTGTCCCAGGGTTTTTAAACATTTCCTGCAGCCTTTTGGCCTGAGAAAACAATAGGCTTGAGTTTCCTTCTTCCAAACATCGCGGCAATTAGCACAGGATAATTTATCCATTAAACAGTTCAGACACAGATTACCACAACTTTCAAAGAGACATATAGACAATAATACAATTTCCCTCAAGTGTCTTCCTAAATACTAATACTCCTTTTTTGATCTTTGAATTAAAGCTATAGCAACAGACAAGACTTGTTTGCTTACATCACAAGACCTGAGCAAACATCCACCCTTCTATCTCTAACAATGCAGGCTTGCATTTCAAAGCTCTATTCATTTACATATCTTCTTAACCAGTTTTTTAAAGTTCGGCCATGGGCCAGGTCAGTCTGTGAGTTAATTAACTCTTTCTGGCCCTGTCACCTTTCAGTGAGAAATTATATTACACTCATGACATCACATAAGCTTGCTGTGTATTAGAGCGCAGAAGCTGCGCCATTGTATAATAGTCCCTGGGTACTGGACTTTCTGTTCCAGGTATATCATGCTTCCACTGAAGTCAATGGGAGGATTTTTCCCATTGAATTCAGTGGCAGCAAAATCTGACTCTTACACAATAACATCCATAGCATTGGAGAATAATGGGGTTAAATCATGTGGTTGGTTAAACAGGCAGCCGAGGGGGGCTGGATCCTAAAGATATGTTTCTTGTGACTATACCCCAGCATCCTCCAGGAAGCCATTCCTGGTCTTATGGCACTCCAGACTGGCAGCATAGCAAAGTCCCAATTTTGCCTTTGTTTAACCGGAAGGAATAAACTTGGAAGCAGCCCAGCCACACAGCAGCTGAGCTGCTGAAAGGGGCTAGAGAATTCTTGCTACACTCTCATGGAAATGTATTCGCTTAGACACCATCTAGGTGCCTCCTCTTGTGAGAAGTCACCCAGCTACCATGGTGATGAGCATTGTATAAATGTCTAGATAAGCGGATAGTTTATAGGTCTTAACTGTGACTCCAGAGTTAAGGTTGGGGTAATTTTTTCACTTCAAGTAGGGGAATTTAAGCTTCTTGTTTAACAAAAGCCGTAGTGGGCCTCTCCCCAGTTTACAGCACATAATCTCTGAGCAAAGACTGAATTTGCTGAGGATTTGTTTCAGTTAAATCTGTAGTTTAGTCGTTTAAAAAAGTCTCCTCTGAGATTTTTTTAATTGCTTTTTATTTTAATCTCATCTTTTTTGCACCCTTCTAGTTAACAAATGGCTTGTTACTAAACCTTCAAGTTTCCCATAACTGTAAATCTCATTGACTGATCTGTGAATAATAGGCATATTTGAAAAAAAATTCTTAATGATAGGACGTAAACAATCGCAATTCCTGACAAGACAAGTACAACTAATCAGGTCATTTGCAAGTAGTGACATTGTGACATCAAAGGTACTCAGCCAATCATCAGTAGTCCTCTCGCGTTAATTTGCACACTGCAGTCCAATTGGCTGAATTGAGTATGGGGGGGCAGGGGCTGTACACATGCCAAGAGTTTTCATTGGTCCATTACTTGATTGTCTGTGTGCAGACAGAAAGCACAATGGATTGATGGGAGAGCTATGGAGATAATGTAGCATATTATGACATGCTTAATGTTACATACCCATCTTGTTAGTTCCCCTTCGGAGTGAATGTTTAGACTCCAAATAAGTGGCCTAATTTTCAAAGGGTGCTGAGAGCACAGCTGTTCCCATTGTCTGCAAGAGGTTCTTTGGAGTGCTCAGTACCTTTTGAAAATCAGCCTTGTTTATTTAAATGCCTACCCAATGACTTAGGGTCCTAATTTTAGGTACCCGGTTTTGGAAATTGCGGTCTGAGTTTATTTTTATAATCAGTGTGGTGGTCAGAAATTAAAGGCTGACTGAAAGAAGTGGCTTTGAGGAGGGATTTGAATGAGGAAAGTGAGGTCGTGTGGCATAAATATAAAATCTATTGTGAAAAGGACATCTGTTCCTGGAAGAGAAGTGATTCTCTCTTCCATTAAGAGAGAAGTTTCCTCTTTGTCTGCAACTTTGTATGACAAGTTTCAGTCCCGAGACCATTTGTATCCTGCAGTTTTACAGCTCTAAAAACAGAGCTAATAATGCAAAGCACAACAGACTCTTAACTACAGAGACAGCACCAAGAGCTGCTGCAATTTTTCTTAGCTTGGCTAAGTGTGTGAAGATTTATTTTTTAATTACACTCACTATTTGGACTACAGATTTTAGGTAATTCATGAAAAAATGTTATAAGCTTGGGAATAGTTTATTGCTGTTTAATGTAAATTGTTTTTTTAATTGCTTGTGTGGCTTGCCAGGGCAAAATTCAGTGAATTTAGCCACAGTCAAGCAGCCTGCAATTTACCCCGGAGATGTCCAGTCTTTAGTGAAGAAATAGGCTGGAACGGTTTCCGACAGCATTGTGTGAGGACTGATTCCTGCCCACCACCATTTCTACAAAATAATAAAGGGGCTCGCTCATTCATTTTTAAAGTGAGCTGCAACTTTATATAAACAGAATAACTTGTACTCTTTGTTCCATTTATAAATGACTGGTTGTTTTTTATTGGCATAATCCCATTTGGGCATCAAGGCTCCACCACGCTAGGGATTGTACACACGTCATCAAAAAGACTGACTTGTGCCCCAAAGAACTTAATCTGAAGCCCCAATCTTGCAAATAGTTACATGGACATGTCTGGGTTTGTACAGCGCCTAGCACAATAGGATCCTGGACCAGAGCTGGGACTCCCAGGTGCTATGGTAATACAAGTAATTGAACTGCTTACCTGAGTAACGTTAGGCATCTGTTTAAATGCCTGCAGGGTTCTATTCTTAACACTGCAATAACTTGTCTTGATTGTATCCTATTTTAACAGCAATCAGATTCCCTTTCTGTTAATTGCCAAGTGCCTTTACCAGGGCCAGCAAAGCCTCATGTATTTACTGATGCTTGTATCCATGCAGCCTCATTAAGGCTTTCTTCTTCTTGTTTCTTTTTAGTGAATTTACTGGACTCCCGCACAGTCATGGGGGATCTGGGATGGATAGCCTACCCGAAAAATGGGGTAAGTCTCATACATTTGCTTTCTCAAGCTGAGAGCAGCACTAATAGTTTCCATTTCGAAGGCAGAGTTCTGTGTTGAAAATTCCCCTGGGGGAATTGTTGGCAATAGAAGGGGAAAAAACCAAAACAAAACAACAAGCTGCGACTGGAAAAAATGGAGCTGGGGGGGGGGGTGAGGAATTGATTTATTTCTGCAGCATTGCCAGCCCCACGAGTTCAAATATCATGAGTCAGACTCCCCACCCCAAATCATGACATTTTAAAAAAGTGATAAACTCTGAGTTCTTTTTCCTTCTGTTTTTAGAGCCACGAGGATGTACTTGGGTCATGTTTACATGCTTTTCTCTGCAATTGTGGTGGGTCAGAAACTTACTCTTTGTTTTAAATGAAAACTGAGGGTCTCACATGACTCCAGGAGCTGGCACTTCAAAAAACCAAAGCGTTGGCAACACTGTAATGTCTTTATTTATATTTGGCCTAATTCTGCATCTTGTGAGTAGTGATAGTGAAAACAATGGGCTCACCCTTGAGAGTGAGGAATGAAAGTAAGGGCTTTTTTTGTGATTCTAAGAGACCCATCATCCCCGAGGGTTGTTCTTTGTTGTGGTTTTGGCTTGTATGGATGGGGTTGATACTGCGACTGCACAGAGAATTTTGATGAAACAATGGGGGCTTAATCCTGCAAGGGGCTGAGCGTTTCTGTGAGTTGCTGGGAATCCCCAGCTCCCACACCCGTCGCTGAGCGGGACTGATCAGAGCTCAGCATGCCGCAGGACCGGGTCTTGAGTCAGGAGAGGGTTCCAAAATACCATACCTGGAGTTGTAGACAGTCAGCAGCTGTAAATGACTGCAGTGCCATCTTGGAATCTAATTTTGATTGGCTACTGATTGTCATGCAAATGACAATAATTTATATATATATATGGAAACAGAGGCCTAATTTGGCTTGGTTGTATACCAGCAGTCACTGATAGCCAAAAGGCGACTGTAGTTGTCTTTGACTTCAGACATATAAGAGATTGTAGAGAACTGAGAGTTTCTCCTGAACTGCACTAGGGGCCAGATCCAATTCTGTCCATTGATGTTAATGGAAATTGGATCAGGCCGTAAAGGCAGAGTTGCCCTCTGAGATGCGCCTGGAGGAATTTGACTGTCCTACTGTGCTCTCCCTATGTGGGGATAATGACACTGACCTCCTTTGTGGATCACTTGGAGATAGACAGATGAAAAGCGCGATATTTGAGCTAGGTATTATTATTACATGGGTGGGCATCTTAATGATCCCATGCCGGCAAAACAGCATATCGAGTTAAGATCAGCTGTGAAGGTCCGAGGGGAGAGTATCCCCCTAACTAGAAGATTTTATAGGTACTGGATGAAATATTATTTTCTATAGTGGCAGCCCTTTCTAGTATTTTCCCCGCAGCATAAGAAAGCAGTATTGTATTGTCAGCAATGCTAAAACGCTGTTACAGACATGAGTGCAGAAATCATAGGAGCCTAAATGTCCCATAGAGTTGTATGTGCGTGTGCAGACAAGAGCAGGGAAGACACTAACTGCTCTAAGCATAGACCTCAACTTTCTTTTTCCATGACCCAGAGAAGCTTTATATATTTACAGATTTACTTTCCAACTACCACCCTGGGTTTAAAAACATAAGCTAGACCCATGAATACCAAATCAACTTGTAATTGAGTCAGGAGAGAAGGATTTGTTTCTTTAATTAACTTGCCCAAATCAATAAAAAGTGAAGCAGGCAGTCAGAATTGGTTTTTGAATTGCCAGAAGTCCCTAAATTTCCTTCGTTTTCATGGGGCTTCATAAAAATTCATGATGTCCAATTAGCCCAATTGTCTGTTTGGCCTAATATATTGGCAGTATTTTTCAAGTGGCGAGAAGTATCTTTCTGATCTACCCCCCCAACCCATTTATCACCTCTACAATCAGCAAAGCTCCAACCCTCTCGTTTATATAGTATTTCTTCTAAAGATCAGCCTGGTGTAAATATTTAAAATAACTCTCAGCTTGGCATACAGATTTAGAAGTGGGGAGCTTTAATTTTAAAATAAGATCCGAGAAAGGTGGGCTATTCTTTGGGAAGCCAGGTTTCCCAAGACAAAGGTAAATGACTGCAGTGTCATCTTGGAATCTAATTTTGATTGGCCACTGATTGTCATGCAAAGGTTCAGGGAATGGACACATACAAATCTCTGCAGGAAGCAAAGGAGAAACCTTCCCGCATGCAACACTTCCTGTCAGTGAAAACAATGTCTGGATATAGTATATGTACTGGAATAACCCCTTTGCATCATATTTATCCCCCTATCTAATACTATCCTTCAGTTTCTATTCACTTCAAGTATTTTATGGCTACATTTATTATACCACTGTTGCAGGGATACCACAGTTACTATTATGATAATATATCCTCTTTAAACTCCTGCTTTCAGTAACTCATGCAGTGTTGCCAATTCTCATGATTTCATCATGAGTCTCGTGAAATTTAGTATTTTGTTAAAGCTACAGCTGTTAGAATGAAGAGATTGCACGAGAATCTCATCTTTCCTAAAAAAGTAAGCTTCTAGTCCTCATGGTTGCATAGGAAAGCTTGGAAATGTTAAGTAAATGCACCCTAAAAGCCATTTCAGATACCAGAAGGCAAATAAAAATAGGACCCAAATGTACTGGTTTAGAAAAACCCCAAAACCTCATGGTATTTAAGCTGATTTCATGATTTTGGGGCTGAACGTGATTTTTATGAACACTTATGATTTTCTGGACAGCATTAGACTCAGATTGAAATTCTCAACACTTGTCTTCAGTACAAAGATGAATGATTTTAGGGTGGTTTAGCAAAATATTATGCAACCATTATTAAGTTATCCTGAGAACGACAAATGGTAAATTTTCATGTTTGAAATCAGTTGGGGTCCATGGGGTGGTCAGTATGGGCAATCATTTTGTCTACATCCTGTTACAGACTCTCCCAGGGTTACGCAAGACCCGACTTACGCAAATTCGCACTTACGGAAAAAGTTCCATAATCTAGAAGCAGAACGATTGCCTAAGTCAGGGGGTGTCTGTACTGCAAACGATGCTAACTTATTATTTATATTGTGGTAGCATCCTCAGTTTTGCTAAGCTGTTTCCAAATATACAGGAAGAAAATTCCTGCTTGGCCTTAATTCAGTCTGCTCCTGGTCTCATTGACACCAGTGAGATGCAGAGTAGCGACATTGGTGAAAACCACACCACCTGCATGCAGCTTGAGAAATGAAATCTATGAAGGTGGAGGGCCAATCCAATCCAACCTGGAGCCAGGGCTCAGGGCTGTGCATGCCCTTCCCACAGCTATGTCTCCAGGTACAAATTAGCCATTTTGGGCGTTTCTTAATTCGTTACAGTGGGTCAGACCCACAGCTGGTGTCAATCAGTGGAACTTCATTAAAGCTAAGCCAAATTACCCCAGCTCAGGTTCTGGCCCATTGACTTTGTGGTTCTTGGGGAAAGCACTGTAGGTTAGAGCTGTCTGTCCAGTGGCTCAGTCTATTTAGGTACTTACCTGTGGTAGCCAGACACAGAAGCCAAAAACTGGACTGTGTTGGTAAAACCTGGACGGGTAGCAACCCAATCTGGCCCACATCACTGGGGCACCTGGCAATCATGGATGGATTTTATTCTCTGAACACCCTGGAAGGTAAGGAAGTTTTATCTTCATTTTACAGATGGGAAACGAGGCCCAGAGTAGATTAAGGGACGTACCCAAGGCTACATAGACAGTCTGTGGCAGAGCTGGGAATTGGCCCCACATCTCCAGACTCATAATCCAGTGCCTATCTCCTGGACTGTCCTTCCTGCTATGTATGGTCCTATATTCTCCCCCTGGCTTTCCTGCTCTGCTCCTGGTTCCTGGTAGCATTGCTCTCCCTCTGTCCACTATCCCTGGAGCCCCCTCCCCGACAGAGCGCAGGGCCTGTGCGGAGCATTTCCCGTGCTTGTGTCTGTTAAAATCCTCACAAAGTTGCGGAGGGGTAAAGCACAGGAAGTACCATCTGCGACCTGCCATCTGCTGAACTCTGGATCCCAGGGGGCCATGTGCAGAGCATGGGTTAAAGTGCTGATGATGCCTCAGAGGCCCCTTTATGCAGCACCTGGGCAAGGTTTTTATCCTGTCATCACTAGTGGCAGAGGGGACGGTTTTGCCTCTCAGATATGCTGTAGATGTGGTTTCACTTCACTGAAGTCAATGGAATTACCCTAGATTCACCTGAGAGTAGAATTATGCACACAGTTGCGATCACGAGCTAAAAGACCTCCAGATAAACAAAAACACCTCAGCATCTGTGGGTGGGCTTTCTTGATTAAAAATGGGGCATGTCTAGCGTGCTTGCACTTTATACCCTTCCTGGCACATTTCCGAGGGTACTTTGTAGATTTCAATGAAGCGAGCCACATTAGATATTTATGCAGATGTGGCTGTGACAATGATTAAGCCTGACATGCGGTAACTGCACTTGCTTTTACTAAACAGTCCCTTTTATCACATATAAAACTCACAGAGATCGAAACAATGGGAAATGGTGTAAGAGAAATATTTATACCAGATCCAGACAGGATTTCTAAACTAAGCAGCCATATTTCCTCTTTTCTTTTTATTTCCTAGAGAGGGGCAGAAGCAGGGTAGGAGACACCCTGCACGGCTCCTAGGTCTGGGTACACTCCACCCAGAGACTCCCTGCAGACACATGTTTTACATCTTGTTTGATTTGGCCCTGCAGAAATGCATGTGCTTGCAATTACATCCGGCTAATTGCAACAATTGCCTTTGAAAATAAATACTCAGGTTGAGTTGGCTGTATTTGTTCAGCAATTAGGTCTGATATTTTTGTTTCGATAGTAACAATAAGTAGGGTGCATGTTTTTAGAACTTTCCCTCTTGTGGGTTTTTTTTAAACTTCCTTGCAAACACCTCTTAGGACTTTTTATTTTTTTTCCAAATTAGAGCATGACACACCTGCTGTACTTTTGTATAACCAGGCTTTTTTGTTCCCTGTTGATTTCTCTGAACTTCCTGTAGCATACAGCAGGAAACCCTCTATGGTCCTTTGAGACATGGCTGTTTGCTGGGGCTGGGGCTCACTGCACAGCTACACGTATTGGGTTTTTTTAAGCTCAGAGAGGAAAACAAACATACACTAAGGAACCTTGTCTTGTGGAGATGTTGAGGATACTGGTTTTGCTCATAATTGTATATTCATTGCAGCAGATACCAAAGAGTTGACTAATTAATTACATTTGTACCGAAAGAGAGAAAACAGTTGCCCCGCCGATGAAAGCAAATCAGGGCAAAAAGCATATGTCAGTGGGGAAATTCAGCAGAGTTGACCTTGCAGATGTCTGTTGTTTGGGTGGGGGGGAGTGCTTGGTTTTTGATGAGCAGTGTTTCTGGTTTGTTCTTCTGAGAGAGCTCCCCTTATGTGTGTGCCTTTTGAAGTTAAAAATAACTAAGGGTTAGATTAGTCAGCATGGTTCATGAATATATTATGCATCCGATGAAGTGAGCTGTAGCTCACGAAAGCTTATGCTCAAATAAATTTGTTAGTCTCTAAGGTGCCACAAGTCCTCCTGTTCTTTTTGCGAATATATTAGTGTTGCTCTCTCTCCTTCTGAGTGTAGCCTGAGATTTTGCTTTGAAATCCCTGCACTGTTGACTGATTTTGGGGTAGAAATAATAACAATAATAATAATTAATAATTTTTTTAAAAGGAGGGATGGAAGAACAAGGCGGATTTTGGCACCGTTGAGCCATGTCATGTAGCTTTGATTGTAACTGGCATATTTAGGGCACCACAGTTGGAAACCTGTGTTGTTTCCAGTGAATGCGGCTGTTCAGTTGTGAACAATGTTGAAGGCAGAGCAGAGAGAGACACTACAGGGATGAGGCTAGAATTCATACCAGCAGTGGGGAGCCTAATAAAGATGAAAATAATACTGAAATAGGTTAAAAATATACATTAGCAGTTCTCTGCCCTTAATTTGGCTGGGAATGCAAAAAGAATTACGCTACAAGGGGAACAAATATGACAAGTTGTACACATCTTTGGAGGAAAATTGAGGCAATCTGAAGCAACATTTTAATAATTTAAAAGGAATATTTTAAGGGACTATGTCAAGTTTAATAGGGACAAAATATGACCTACCACTTTCACAAGATTACATGTTGTATCCTTTGGGAACTATAGCCCTGATCTTTTACATACTTACTCGCTTAACTTTACACACTTGATTGGTTCCATTGACGTCAGCTGGGCTACACATATGTGGTAAGTTAGACTCGTATTTAAGTGTTTCCAGCATTGGGTCCTGGTGCCGTACTTAGAGATGGAAGAGATCGTATAGCCAACTTCTGTCATCCCATTCTCTTGCCTAAAGGCCATGGTCCCATGGTAGCATAATTTTCTTTTGGGCATCACCTTTTTTAAAGGACCAGTGTGCTTGGTCTACACAGGTCCAGCACTATCTTTTAGCAACAAAGTTTGCAATCTTGTATTGCATGATAATGATGACAAACATTAATCACATGTTTGTTAGGCGACACCATTGTAACCATTTAAATAAACTGCTGGGCCCATTGTGTGTGTGTGTGTGTGTGGTTTCTCTCTCTCTCTCTCTCTGTGTATATGTGTGTGTGTGTGTGCATGTGTATGTTTATAAGCTTTCTTTGGCAAGGTAACAAGCCTTGTGGATGGGGGGAAGCGGTAGATGTGGTATATCTTGACTTTAGTAAGGCTTTTGATACTGTCTCACATGACCGTCTCTTAAACAAACTAGGGAAATACAACCCGTTCCCAGAGAGTAGTTATCAGTGGTTCGCAGTCAAGCTGGAAGGGCATATTGAATGAGGTCCCTCAGGGATCAGTTCTGGGCCCGATTCTGTTCAATACCTTCATCAATGATTTAGATAATGGCATAGAGAGTACTCTTATAAAGTTTTCTGATGATACCGAGGATTGCAAGTGCATTGGAGAATAGGATTAAAATTCAAAATGATCTGGACAAACTGAAGAAATGGTCTGAAGTAAATAGGATGAAATTCAATAAAGAGAAATGCAAAGTACTCCACTAAGGAAGGAACGACTAGTTGCACACATACAAAATGGGAAATGGCTGCCTAGAAAGGAGTACTGTGGAAAGGGATCTTGTAACACTGTTGCAAAAAAGCAAACATCATTCTGGGATGTATTAGCAGGAGTGTTGTAAGCATGACACAAGAAATAATTCTTCCGTTCTACTCTGCATTGATACAGCCTCACCTGGAGTATTGTGTCCAGTTCTGGTCGCCACATTTCAGGAAGGATGGAACAAATTGGAGAAAGTCCAGAGAAGAGCAACAAATATGATTAAAGATCTAGCAAACACGACCTATGAGGAAAGATTGAAAAGAATTAGGTTTGTTTCATCTGGAGAAGAGAAGACTGAGAGGGGGCATGTATTCAAATACATAAAAGGTTGTTACAAGGAGGAGGGAGAAAAAATGTTCTTCTTAACTTCTGAGAATAGGACAAGAAGCAATGGGCTTAAATTGCAGCAAGGGAGGTTTAAGTTGAACATTAGGAAAAATGTCCTAACTGTCAGGATAGTTAAGCACTGGAATAAATTGCCTAGGGAGGTGGTGGAATCTCCATCATTGGAGATTTTTAAGAGCAGGTTGGACAAACACCTGTCAGGGGTGGTCTAGATAATATTTAGTCCTGCCATGAGTGCAGGGGACTGGACTAGATGGCCTCTCGAGGTCCCTTCCAGTCCTACGATTCTATGATATACCAGTGTACTTCAGAGTAACTGTGTGAAGTCTACAGCTGCAGAGGTGTAAGTGAGATCAGAATCAGTGTGTTGTTATAGGCTGAATCTTTGCCCCACCTAAATACACATGCCTTGTGTGAGATGTCCCCCCTCCAAACTTATTTATTCTGAGTTTGTTCAAAAAGCCACTTTCTCCTCATTAGAAATCCCTCCTCAAGACCCATTTCTTCTGTGATGCCTACAAGAAATTAGCCCACCTTAGACTTTTATTTAATTTCTATTCGCCATTGTTTAAAAAATAATCATTTCTACATCATGCTACAGAGCACTCCTCACTATGTAGCCTTATAATGTTATTGAAGACCTTCCTCGCTAGCCCCTTCTTTCCGTCTGGTTATCACAATTAATTGCATGCTGCCTGAAATTAGGCCCCGATCCTTCCCCATGCTTGGGGACCCCTGAAGCTGTGTGGCATCATTGACATCAGTGGGCTGTCACTCAAGCAGAACAGCTTGTAGGGTGATGCCTTAGGCCTTGGTCTTGCCAAGGCTTATGGGCGTGGACTGTGGTCCTGATCCAAAGCCCGTTGAAGTAACTGAAAAGGCTTCTGTGTTTTCAGTGGACATTGGATCTCGTCTGTGAATAGCTGAGTTCAATGGGACTGTTCACGGTGTGTAAAGTTAAGCAGATGTGTGAGTCCCTGTAGCTTTGGGCCTTAGTCTGTTGGCAGCTTGGGGCAAGGATCGTAACTTGTTAACTGTGTGTGAAGTGCTGAGCATGCTCTGAGGTGCCATAAAATAAATTACTATTAATAGTAATGTGAAAATAAATATTTTTCTTTTCTAGCCCTATATATTAATTTCTTGAGCCGATATCACAGAAGAACTTGATGCATCTCAGTAAGTGGAGTTGTCAGAATTAGGTTCCTCTGTATGGGCACATTGAATAAACAATCTCATATCATGCTGAAACACATTCCTTTTTCTCCAAAATCCAGGAATTAAAATTCAGGAATCAAAGGGCTTCAAATGACTTTCTCTTCGAAGAGCGTTGTGTTCTCTTTGTCTCATGTACAACTTCAGGCATTTTTGAATCTAATGTTTTTTAGTAATGACGTTCTACAAATATATATAGTTAGTGAGATCCTGAATCATATTAAATCTTGCTGGATTAAGCATCACATGAGAAAATGCAGGTCTTTAAAACCTGAATTAGCGTTTATAGCTTGTGTTGCTCAGTTTAAAGCATGTACCCATCTCTTCGATACCGGGCATTCCCCGTAACGTGTATATCACTTAACCACATAATCCGTTTATATGGCTAAGAAACGCATAGTCCTGGTCTTGCTCCATTAGCTTGCCTGTTATTTTACTTTGGATACCTGCACTGTGGCTAACAACTAATTCAAGATTGCAGTAACTTTTCTTTTTTTATAATGGAGGAAATCGGTGGTGTTTTGTTTTGTTTTGTTTTTGGTGACTAGCTCTGAAAGGCTCTGATCCAAAGCCCACTGAAGTCAATCAGAGTCCTTCCACTGACTTCACCGAGCTTTGGATCAAGACCAAAAACCAGCTGGGCTATTTTTTTGCTCACATTTAAAACCCTGACCACTGCAGGCAGGGATAAACCCTGTAAAGTTCAGTCTGGAAGGTCAAAGTTCTGGAATATTATAAACTTTTGAAAAAAGGTGTTAGAATAGAAACCATGAGAGGTGGGATTTTCTGAAGCTCTGATCATTAGCCTAACGCTGCTCCCCTTCAAGTCAGTGGGAGCTGGGGTGACCAGATAGCAAGTGTGAAAACTCGGGACGGGGTGGGGGGTAATAGGCACCTGTATAAGGCAAAGTCCCAAATATCGGGACTGTCCCTATAAAATCGGGACATCTGGTCACTCTGGTGGGAGCAGAGTTAGCTCAATGCTTCGTGTTTCTGAACCCCCTTTCCCACATGTAAGAGGAGTGAGCCCTTTGAGAGATGTCTTTGAATAACTGCAAATTCCAGCTATGTGAATGATCAGGCAGGGGATGTCCCTGTCATTAAGTATCTAAGTGTGCCTCTAATAAACTTCGTGCTTCAGCTTCATATTGCTTAGCAGAGCTGGTCACAGGATGGATTGATTTAAATCAGCGATTTAAGTAATGATTTTATTCACTAAGTGGAAATCCTTGATTTAAATCATTTATTTTAATCAACTTTTCTATTTGTACTTCAGTTATTTCCTAAAGAAAGATGGATTCTCATTGGTTGATATAACCATTAAAACTTGTTGATTTGCAACTAAATAGAAGCTTTAGACTAGATTTGATACATATTTTTGCTACGTATATACATTTATTTAAGCAATTATATACCTTAATAGTTTCATTTTCTTATTAATTGTACATTTTATTATGTTAGAAAGTAGTCAAAGCATTTCTTATTTACTAGATAACTTTTTGCTCATTTGCATCAAGATGCATTGGATGATAACTGGAATTTAATTAAAACAACCATAAACGTTTTGGATACATAAACTTCTCTTATCAAAACATGTTTCACATTTACAACTAAATTATAATAAGTTTAGGCCTTGCCATATTTTTTCACAAATTCAGATTTCATTTTAAACAGGTTCATTTTTAAAAAGAAAAACTTATTATAAACGTATTATAATTTCAAATAACGAAATTAAAATAACTCCAATTCAAATAAAAAACTGAAAACTGAAGGTTTTTGTTTCAAATGCTGAAATCCAACAATCTCTTGGGTTTGGGGTTTCTTTCAATGAAAACTCAAATAGCTTAGTTGAAAACACTTATTTCCCTCCCCAAAATTTTGTTTGCAACAAAACCTCATTTTTGTTTGAAAAAAAAAAACCCGATGGCTCAGCTCTGTTATCTAGTGTATGGCCTCCATCTTCCACTGGGACAAAAAGTTATATGAAGTGGTACAAGATTATTGTTTCTTATTACCATTCAAGGTATAGAAACAGTCTGACATGAAATACAAGTAACACAAGGGATAACAAATAGCCACTTTTGGTGGTCCTATGTGTTTGTTTATTTCAAAGCACCCACCAGGGCTATAGGCTCCCATCACTTCCAGTGCCACAAAGAAAATTGTTACGGCTACTAACTAGTATTTAGATGGATCCAAATTTGCACAGAGAGGTATGGCTGTAGCAACATCAGTGACACCACTGCTGTCAATCATCTCTGCTTGTACTGCTGTGCCATCCCATGCTGAGAGGCCCCTGTGATTTATTGTAAGCCTCCCATGGGCTGTATGGTGAGTATAAAAGCATTAAAGAGCACCATGGGGCTCAGGTTGCTGCTGCAGCTTGCTTTGCCCTGTCAGGTAACAGTGTGCTTTAAAAAAAAACTCCTGCTGCAGACCTGGAAGAGTTATAAGCATTTGCTGGAAGAGAGACTACAGACTTTCCTACGTATAATTAAGCTTGAAATTACTCTTCTATTGTTATTTAAAATAGAAATACATTTAAGTGAACATGTCCCCTGTGGCTGAGCTCAAGGTTAGATTCAGAAGTGAATGAGAGCTAGCGATATGAGAGAGCGTTCTTTTTTCAGTCTGGGTGAAGTTCATGGCTGCCTTTTTGCCAGTGTTACCCCAGTTACGTAGGAGCTATGGGGAAGTTTTGCTATAGCCTGATGCTGAATTTTGTGGGTACATGTACTGGCAGGTATTGGAAAAATGGAGTAAGCAAGCTGTGTCTCCTTTGTGTCTTTCCATGCCTATGGCAGAGCAAGGCAAGCCCGCGTAGGTACTGCTTTCGGACGTGTGCTTAGTATAAATAACTGCTTTCCTGCAGTCTCAAAGATGAGGCTTTCACAACCGAAATACTTTGGGACATGTTTATTTATTTTTTTAAAAAACGCTTGGGTAAGGGCCTGGTGTAAATAAATGGCAAGACTCCCATTTGCCTTGGAGGAGAGCAGGGTTGAGCCATTGGCTTGTAACAGAGGTCTTGAGCCGAAGCCCATCAGTACTGATGGTCTGTCTTCTGTTGCCATTAATGGGCCCCGGGTGAGCCCCTCAGTGCATTGCCATGTGGAATATCCAAGAGCTGGGGATGATGAGTGATACCCATTCCACAGAACAGGATCTCTGTTGGTACGATTTGTCACATGTGGCATGCTGGTCCGTATTGATACATGAATTAGTATAGTTGTGGCAGCTACTCCTGCCGTCCAGGGAGGGCAGCTGCTACCTAAGGATTCAAGCCCGCTCTCATGGTATGAATGAATGGCCGTTCTGCCTCAACCTTTGGATCAAGCCCCAAAAGTGAGGGCGTGAGAATGCGGGAGTAGGGAGGAAATACCGTCATGTCACCTGACTTGCCATAATCTAATTTTTCACTGCTTAAGGGTCCAATCCTTCAAATGCTTGAGCCTGTTGGTAGCATTACTCAAGTGAGTAGCACGAATGAACTCAATGGGACTGCTCACCTGGATACAGTTACTCGCGTGTGCGTCTGCAGGATCGGACCAAAAAGATAGTGAAATCCCTAAGCCTTACCTTTGTTGTCTGACTGTTAAGTGGGGCAATAGAGGGGTCTGGAGCTTTTGTTCTCCTGCAGATGGAACTGAGTTTCTTTGTTTAGTCTGTGTCTCATCCTCATGCTGTGAGCCAACTCTTCATTCTGTGATGGCAACTTCCTCCCACGCTGGGCCTGGTTCTCTCTCCTTTTCTGAAGCCCCTTGTGGTGTGTGCCTGCAGACAGCAGTTTGGGGTGCTAATTACATGACACTAACATGTCTACACTGCTGCTGCAGGTATAATTTCCAGCTCGAGGAGACATACATGCAAGAGCTCTGATCAAGCTAGCATGCGAAAAATAGCAGAGTAGCCACAGCATTGTGAGACCAGAGAGACGTGCTTGGGGCAGCTAGCTGCTTGCGACCTGCGGCTAGGCTGCTATTTTGGCCACACTTTCTCAATCAGAGCTAATGCGGATATGTCTCCTGCAACTAGAAATTACATTTCTAAGCTCCAGTGCAGACATGCCCCGACTCTGTTACATCCGGGTCGCTCCTGACTTCTCCTCGCCTGACGTGTGAACATCTCAAGATCATTCTGGAAGCAGGGCCATCAGTTCAGTAACTTGCTACCTTGCCAGGGGGCTAGCAGAATGGGCCCTGGAGACAGAGCACTTGGTCTGTTTGCTCCCATATGGAATTATTAGTCTCCACTTAATCACAGCAAAAATTCAGTCCTGGGTGTTTTGTTCAATATACACATTGTTGTTCAGTTTTATTTCATTAGCTTTATTTTCTTGAGGAGCGGAAACCATGCACACTTCAGGTTTCAAACCTCCAAGCTGTTTATGGTTGGCCAGCTGTCAAAGCTCATTGCAAGATGTATAATTTTAAGTGTTGTTATGAATTGTAGGGCGTGCACTGCCTATTCTAGCTGATTATAACATGCAAATGTATAATAACCCAGTAAATCATAGCCAGTGCTATGATTACAAATCATTACAATAACGCAAGATTAGTCAGTTTATGTCACAAATCCTTCTAGACTGTACAATTAAAGTCATAGCCACAAGTATAATCCGGTGAGATAAAGTCACTTCATTACCAAACCTTCTCCTGGTTTACTGTTTGCTTTATTCTGATGCCAGATTGAATAACTGAATGGGTCTGTGCAATTAACCTTAATGGTGGCAGATCTGCTTTTTGTCTCTCCACTAATTCTGGAGTGTATTTTACATCTTAAAAAATATGGATTATAGTTAAGATAATAATCAGGCAAAGCCCTGATGATTTCAATCCCGGCAGCAGGGAAAATCAATACAAATGAT
Source organism: Chelonia mydas (assembly GCF_015237465.2). NCBI lineage: Eukaryota > Metazoa > Chordata > Testudines > Cheloniidae > Chelonia > Chelonia mydas. Next base: position 9,664,745 of record NC_057852.1, on the reverse strand, counting down.
TTTTAAGGAAAGTATAAGGGAGCATAATTAGTCATTGGTGCCCATCAAAATAAATGTATTGTCAGGTGATTTTAAAAAAACGACTTGCAATTTTCTGTACATAATACTAATGTGGTAGGATGCGTGACTGGACAGCTCAATGCTTTCGTGAGAGAGGGGGAGGATGTATAATTCGGGCTCGGCAAACTACTCCAGATAAATCAGGACCAACCCTCTTCACTCCAGACTTCACCTGATCCCAAACTAAACCTTTTCAGGCTTGGAAATACTTGAGTAATCCCCATCCCCATGGCCTCCTTGTATTTTTCACTGTTGCATAACTCTGGACTTCCTAGTCCCATGTGAGAACAGAAGCCAGAGATCCAAAGCAGTGTGAGAAGAGTTATTCCCCTGTAAGGTCCAGCCCACGCTGGGTGATAATAGGGGTGTGAGTGCATCTCACAAACATCCAGAGTGGGATAATCCAAATTGCCTAGGGGATTTGAATAAAACAAGGTGGGTGAGGGAATATCTGTTGGTCAGAGAGACAAGCTCTCTTACACTGAGCTCTTCTTCAGGGCTGGGAAACGTATTCAGAGAATCACAGCTAAATACATATCCCGAGACCGACACAGCTACAACCATACTGCATACAATAGGGGACTTGGATGTCTAATTCCTGTTAACTTTAATGGGATTTGAGCAACCAAATCCATGAGGTAGGAAAGCTCACAGCTCCTAGTCTACAAGGCCATGTGACAATCTGCCAATAACAGCTCCTGGTGTTTCAGCCACCTTGGGACAAATATAAATCAAAGTTTCCACCTGCCAGACATATACATTTATTTAAGAATGTTTTGTTTACTCGGAACACAGGGAATAATTTCGTATTCTTTGGGAATGCTCGTATTTACTTGTGTTGATGTGACATTTTCAATTATTTTTAGAGAATGCTAGGACCCAGCTAAGTGTATGTGTTTTAAACCAGAGAAGGTATGCAGCTCTTAAAGAATTTGTTTATGATGCTGAATATATAAAGGCTGTAAAAGGCCAGCACTGTCCAGAGTACTGAAGAGAGACCAGGTTCTCCAGCGTCTGACAAGTATAAATGGCCCTAGCTGATGTTCAATTGACAGAGCAAAATACTCTTTGCATGACCTCAGCATTCACCCTGTTTTACTCTCAGCTAGACCAGTTCTAACAGCTGACTGGAACTCTGTACCCCAGCAGGAAACAATAACTGGCTCCAGAAAATCTGGAACGCACATGTTACAGAAAAACAGCCTTTTCTTAAGAGAAGAAACCTGCAGTGTTACCATGAGAATTGGCAACACTTTTTGGACTCTACTAAAAACGTCCAGCTTAAAAAATAAAAAAAAAACAAATTTGCTGGCCTTGGTTTTGCCAATGTAGAACTCTCTTTCTGTATCATGTAGTAGATTTTCTTTATACAGAGAGCAGTGAGAGTGATGGCCCTATGCCACACCCTCCTTTTGTCTTAAAGAGTAGACCAAGAATAAATTATAAGACACTTTCTGTTTACATATTGTTTGAAAACTTCACTGCTACCACATCCTTATGCTAGGCTGCTAATGGTGGGGGAACTGTTGTGTTTTATTGTTTTTATTTACTGTAGTACCTATGAGAGTTGAGTAGTGATCAGTATCCCAGCGTGTCAGGCGCAGTACAGACAGAACATCAGACAGCCCGCGCCCCAACAAGCTAACAATGTAAACAGACAAGACAGGAAAAGGAAGTGAGTGTGATTACACCTATTTTGTAGACGGGGAACTAAGACACGGCCATGGGAATTGACTTACCGAGATCACACAGGGAATCTGTGGCAAAGCCAGGAATTAAGCCTTAATCTTCTGAGACCTGGTTTCAGTCCCATAAACACAAGATTGTCCTCCCTACATTCTTCTCTCTGAGTTCTATTTTTAGTCTTTTGAAATTACTTTCTTGTTCTTTGCTTTTATCTGTTCTTCAAAACCAAAATCAACATTCCTACTAATAGAGAAAGAGTCTGATTCAGTCACTGCTGACACATTTCCTTCCACTGTAGCACTGTCCTCCCCTGCCAGGCATACATCTTTACATTTCTAAGCCCCTCACTATTTCGTTGCTCTAATTGTGTTTTTTTCCCCTTCGTTATGAATGAAATCAAGAAAAGTGTAATCAAAATAATAATAACAAAGAAGAAACTCAGCAACTCCACACTGTTTAAAATTGTTAATTAAAAATCATTGTTAATTAAAAATCAACGTTCTTGATGTGCTGTTTCGTTCTGAATTATAATTCTATGTTCCTACTTGAGTAAATCAGAAAAATAAAATAAAAATAATAGTTTGTTAGCAACAGCATGTGTCTGGTTTTTATTTCCATTTCAAAGTGAGGGCTGGGTTGAAGGTTGCTTCTTTCACAGATTCGTAGGTTTTAAGGCCGGAAGGCACTATTGTAATTATCCTCCCGCATTACACACTGAGTGGTTCTACGATAAAACCAGTCACTTCTGTTTGAGCTATAGTCATCATTTAGATATAATAATGACACGAAGGTCATGCTTTTCATCAGTAGATCTCAAAGTGCTTTACAAAGAAAGTTTAGTATCATTACCATTGGAAAGACATCCCATTTTGGTTTAAAGATCCCAGAGAATGGGGAATCCCTCACATCCCTAGGGATTCCAGAGTTTAACGACCCTCCACTGGAAGAAGTCTGCACCTTACTTCTAGTCTGAATATGTCTAGCTTCAGCTTCCAGCCGCTGGTTCTTATTATGCCTTTTCCCTGCTAGATGAAAGAGACCTCAACTGTCAGTATCCTCCTCCCCACGTAGATACTTGTAGACTATAATGAAGCTACCTCAGAACCCTCTCTTTGTTAAGCTAAGTAGAGGGAGCTTCTTTAGTTTCACGGCCAGTCAGGTTTTCCAAATCTTGAATCATTGCAGCTCTTTTCTGAACCCTTTTCAATTTTCAATATCCTTTTAGAAATACAGACACCTCAACTGGACACAGCGTTCCAGCGATCTTTGCAAAGGATTGCCTTTGCTCTCTTAGCCGCCACATCGTTCTCCAAGCTCATGTTGATTTGGTTCTTCCAATAATGTTAGAGAAACCAAAGGGGAGCTGTGGACACAAAAAAGGGAGCAGAACATTTCCATTGCAGTGGAAACCAGCTAGAAGGTTTAGGGTACTTCTGAAGTAACAAGGTAATAAATGAATGCATTGGAAAGAGAGGCATGCATATTGCTGTTGTGTAAGAAGATAGGGAGCCATTCACTACTTGGGCATGTAAGGGAAGAGAAACAACATCACGGGCCTATGGGTGAGTGTGGAGGAGAGAAGAGAACTGAGGGTATGTCTACATCGTTTTAAAAGAAACCATGGCAGCCAGTCTCAGAGCCTGGATCAACTGACTTGAGTTTGTGGGACTCATGCTATGGGGCTAAAAATAGCAGTGTAGACGTTCCTCCTTGGGCTGGAGCCCAGGCTCTGAAACCCGGCCAAGGGGGTGGGTCTCAGAGTCTGGGCTCCAGCCTGAGTGGGAACATCTAACACTGCTAGACCATAGCGTGAGCCCCAGTCACGTGACCTGGCTCTGCCAGTTGCTGCCATGTTTGTTTGGGGTTTTTTTGCAGTTTTGACGTACCCTGACATTGCTCACGGGGAGAACGGTGAAGGAGAAGAGCAACTGTGAGGGGAGACTACTCACGGTTCAGAAAAGCTGATCCACCCTCTGTACTGAGTGGTCAAACACAGAGGCACAGACTTCCCAAGTGGTGCAGCAAGGACTGGAATCCTTCTGTCCTGCGGGGAGCACCTCACCCCGCTCTCTCAGCCCAGGAACAGTGCTGTACTCTCCAGAGACAGCCACTGCCCTCCTTAGCTGGGAGAATGGAGCAGCCTGATGCGGTGAGAGGGGCAAATAATGGAGGGAAATGGATAGGTATCCTGGAGGGCCCTTCCTTGATGCTCACATCCGCCTAAAGCCCAGGAATGGCAATGTTCATTACTGGGCCAGCAACTGCTTTATAATAGATATAAAAGCATCATGTTTGTAAAGTCATTACAGACATGATGCTTTTTACTCCTGGGGGAATTCTGCGCCACCACGGGGGCACAGAATGCATACCTTCTGCAGATTTCTTGGCTCCCCCGCAGAAAAATGGGGGAGCAAAGAAATCTGTGGGGAACACATGCCCCTTCCCCAGAAGCCCGGGCGCGTGCGCTGGGAGCAGCCGCCAGCAGAGAGCAGATCACCGAAGGAGGGAGGCTGGGCGTGCCTGCGTCCGTGTGGAGACGGACATTAAGGGGGTGGGGCTGCGTGCGAATGTTGCTGCATCCGGTGGGGGCTTGGAGGCTTAGGGCTGTGTGAAGCAGGCTCTGTCCCTGAGGCAGAGCAGAAATGTAACAATTATGCAGGCAGGCTGCTGATGTTCCCATTGTTAGTTAATTGTTCCAATTCTTAGTCAACTAATGACAGGTTTCAGAGTAGCAGCCCTGTTAGTCTGTATTCGCAAAAAGAACAGGAGTACTTGTGGCACCTTAGAGACTAACAACTAAGGCTCCTTTACCTTGCCAGAGTGGGGTAAAGAAACCTTATTGTAAATGACAGTAACAGAATCCTCAGCTAGGAAGGTCTATGTACTTTCTCCCTTTTTTTCCTGTGCCAGGGAGGCAAAATGGGGTTATATTACAGTTTAGGGTCTATTTTACTCATCCATTTTAAAAAAATGCAGGACAATGATTAGCAAAGCTGTATAACTTTCACGTAGGAAAGTTTGAGCAATTTAAAGCGACATTCTACCTTATAGGACACCAAACACCAAAATAAAAGTAATGTAATTTCAGTGAAAATCCAGGATTATAACTGGAATACGGGGTATTGGTTACCAAGTATTTGTAACTTAACTTTCATGTGTTTAGGAAATGCTGAACAGTTATTATGATTTTTATTATGATTATTATGATTATGACTGTTTAAGGGCCTGATCCTGCAAAGGATTTGTATGGGAAAACAGTTATGCTCTCATGGAGTCCCATCTTTGTCTGTGGAACTCTGTGCAGGCATCTGTGTCCATCCATGCAGGTCTTGCAGGATTGAGACCTAAGAACCTGATCCAGAACTCATTGAAGTCAGTGGAAAGACTTCCATTGACGTCAACAGGCTTTGGATCAGGCCCTAAGTGAGCAAGCAGCTGAGGAAGGGTTTGAAGATTTGGGCTCACAGGGCTTGTGTACAGCTAAATAAAACCAACATGAGTGGACAACGCAGGTGGCTCAAATTAGCGCAAATGTCAAATTGTGAAGTTGGAGTGATTATCTTCAATGTACCGTCTGTATCATATCGTCCACCTAGCTGATGTGGGCTTGCAGATAGACAGCTTGGGAATAGATCTGGGAACATAATTACTGTAGAAAAGAATTAGCGACGAGATAACTACTGTTAGAATAAATCAATGGATTAATTACTGTCTACTTAAAATTGTGCAAAAGGTACCTATAGATGTATATACGTTCACACAGACACACGCTGCACCAAGGTCAAGTGACAGCTTTAAAAAGTGTGATGTGATAAACAGGCAATTTGAGGGGGAAAAACTAGACAGATGCAGCAACAGGGTTTTCTTTGTGTGGCTTTCTCCTGAGCAGTTTATTGTTTTATTTAGTATGAAATTTCTTCCACAGCTTAGCACTTTAAGTTCCCTTTGTGTTCAATAATTTATGGATGAGAGCACACATTATTAGAAAGCTTTATGTATTATACACTATGGAGGCAACTTTTCAACATCTGAATACCATGTCTTTAGTTCTCTAATCTAAATTTTCATTGGATATGTATTTTAGTAAGAAGAATGTCAATTAAATAACATAATCGGCAGTGCTGGTATTGCCTATTTTAATTAGTTCTTTCTACCAGAACGGCATTTTTTATATTTAAATTTTCCCCAGTATGTTTATACACCTCCTCTGATAACAAAGTAAACATTTCGGCATTTTACTGTGATCACTTTGGTGGAAAGATCTGAAGTTTGAACAGACATCAAAGATTGATTTCCTAGGGGTAAATATGCTGCTTAATAATAATAAACCCAACTTCTGACTTCATGTGTATTCAGCAAATTGGCAATCCATCTGTTCATTTCTGTAGTGAATCAGAAAAGAATATGGTCTGGTAAATGATACATTTCATTTTTATGCTGTAGTGCCTTTCCTACAACAGACTCCTGCAGATTTTAAAATCTTAATCTGAGATACAAACTAAAGATAGGGATCGCCTTACCCACCAATGAAATGCTGCCATATCGATGTTGAGATGATGCAACTGTAGCAAAGAGCTACACAAGATGGCTTAGATTCTGTACTGAGACCCTTTCTCCACGTACAGTTACAAAATCACATTGGAATTCTGCATGGCTGGGGTGGTCATGCTGGTGGATCCCAGCACAAGATCAAGCCCAGTATAGGAGAGGAAATGAAGAGTCCAGATGGAACTCCATCTGGAAGTGAAGTAGATGGAGGGATTAATTAAGCTGGAGCTCTGCCAGAGGTTAACACCCCTTCTTTTCTGAGTCTTGTGGCCAGTACTAGGAAGTTCTTAATTACCACATGTGGTCAGGAGCAAGGTATCACGTCTTCTCTGAAAGGTGGCACATTCTGCAGCCCGGTGCTTATTGCTATGCTGGCGAATTGGTTTAATATTGTTTCATGAGGACAAATTCTTTCTCGTGAATCACCAGCGCCATTCGCCTGCCACACCTATGTGCTTCTTGGATCCAACCACTGATCCAGACTAGCTTGTGAGATCTCCTCAGATCACAACACAAAGTGGCAGGGCTCTTAACCTCAAAAGGTTCAGATAGGCCTTGAGAAGATTCTCCCTTCACTGCTCAACCCAACCAGATTCTTCTTCTTTCCCCTTGACCCATCATCCCTTTTTTCTGCTGGCTGAACTCCTCCGCACTCCCAAAGAAACACCGACACTGAGCTCCTGCAGTTCTTTTTCTTAAACACCCACTTCCAAGCTGCTGCTCTAGTCACCGGCCCAGTGTCGGTCCAGGTGGAATGGAATCTTTGACCTATTTCATCCCTGGAGTTACCACAGCCCCCTGATATTCCTCGTCCAGTATGTTAGCCTCTTGATCGTGGTGCAGGCACCTACAGATGGCTCATTATTAGAGAGGAGAATATAGGGTTCTGTTATATCTTAGTCAACATTGACACTCTGGGTGCAGATACACTGCTGTAGTACCATAGAGTAGACACTTCCTATGGTGATGAAAGGGGCTTTTCTGTCTCTGCAGTTAATCCACCTCTCCAAGCAGAAGCATTCTTCTGTTGTCCTTTCCACATCTACACCAGGGGTTAGAGTGGCTTAACGATGATTCCTTGGTGGTGTGAATTGTCCACACTGCTGAGTGACATCACTAGGTCAATCCAAATTTGAAGTGTAAACTAGGCCTAAGGTTCTTCTCCATCATTATTTTGTTAGCCCAGCAGGAGAGTGGCCAGGTAGAGAGAGAATTGTCAGTGTGACTCAAATGCCACTGAAAATAAGAGTGTATAGTAATAAAAAACTGGAGTCTTTAATAAACTACTTTGGACACCACTCTGACAAGATCGGGGGGAGGAAGCAGAGAGGAGTGGTAAAAGAAACTGAAATACAAAAATGAATGAAGTTAAAATTGTCAGAAATTGGCAGCAGCAGGCATGTGTCGATTTAAAGGTAACAAACACATACGAGCATGATCATCCCTCCCTCTGATAATCATACCAGCTGGAGGTGTAGGGAAAAGGTTAGTATGTCAGGGTTTTCCCACAATTGTTTTGTAGGTGCGTGGGTTGTTTCCACTTCTCCTGTACACAACAAACAGAGAGCAGCCCTCTTCCATGCAAAAATTCACAGGCCCTTGGCAGGGAGCACACACACACACACACACAGACACACACACACTGTAAAAGGTTAAGAGAGCAGTGCTGTACGAGTGGAAGTGACTCATGTAACGTATGGCCTCTATTCATATGTTCCCATCTCCAAGAAACAAATGTGTAGGACTTTAGATAGCCATTTTAGATCAAATAAATAAAAGGATATACGATTAATAGATTTATGGTTTTTAAGGCCAGAAGAGGGACCATTATATTGTCTGGTCTGACCTCCTGTATACCAGAGAATTTCACCCAGTGATTTCTTCATGAAGTTCAGTATCTTGCAATTGGTTAGAGCATCTCTGTTGGAGACATCCAATCTTCATGTAAAGATTTCAAGTGGTAGAGAATGCATCACATCCCTAGGGAAGTTGTTCCAATGGTTAGTTACCCTCTCTAAAAATCTGCACCTTATTTCCTGTTTGAATTGGTCTTGCTTCAGCTTCTTGCCACTGGATCTCGTTATGTCTTTGTCCGCTAGATTAAAGAGCCACCTATTATCAGTAAGGTTATGACTCTGTCCCAGGTGTTTTTAGTAAAAGTCCAGGACAGGTCGCGAGCAGTAAACAAAAATTCCTGGAAACAAAAAACCTGTCCCCGATGTTTACTAAAAATACCTTGCGAGGAGGGCACGACTGTCAGAGCACTGCTGGGAGCCTGCAGTTGCTCCTGAAGCAGGGGCTGACCCAACCCTGGCCGCTGCTCCGCAGTTCTGGTGGCCCGGGGATCTCAGTTCTGGTGGCCTGGGACCACTGCTCCGGTGGCCCTGGGGCAGGCCACTCCTCTGGTGACTCTTCGGGACCCACTGCTCCTGCTCCAGCGGCAACCAGGGCTGACTGTCAGAAGCTGCTCCAGTCCTGCCGCTGCTCCTGCAGGAAGGGCTGACCACTGCTGCTCCAGCCCGAGGGGTGCTGACCCACCCCTAGCTGGTGCTCCAGTGGCCATGGGGCTGCTGCCCCAGAAGAAGTCCTGGAAGTCCCTGAAAGTCACAGAATCGTATCCTTAATTATCTTCTCCCCATGTAGGTACTTATAGACTGTGATCAAGTCACCCCTCAACCTACTCTTCGCTTAGCTAAATAGATTGAGCTTCTTTAGTATCTCCCTGCAAGCCAGGTTTCCCAGACCTTGAATCACTGTAGATCTTTTCTGAACCCTTTCTAAAATGTGGACACCTGACCTGGACTTAGCATTCCAGTAACAATGTTAGCAAAGGATTGTTCTTTTAGCCACTGCATCACACAGAGAGCTCATGTTCAGTTGGTTCTTTAAATAACATTTTAGACCGAAGCGGGTCAGAGGAGATTGTATTCAACTGCAGGTCAGGAAAAATAACTGTTATGATATAAAACATCTCATAAATACATGCTTACTCTGATGGGTTAGTGGATAAAGTGTCCATCATCAAATAAAATAGCCCAGTGTTTCTTCACATCCAGATTTAGAGAGACATTTAAGGCCAGATTCACAACTGCATCACTTCTTTTACACCAGTGTAACTCCACGGGTTTCAGTGGCATTAAACTGGTGCAGTGCAAGGGGGGAATTAGGCTTCAAATAATACAAAAGTAACTAGATTGTGGAATAACAGTAATACATACTCATATATAATTTATCACCTGCACTGGGTAAATACTTAACAGCAGTCATAACAAACTCATTCATTTTCAGATGTTATTCAGTACAGTGAATCAACTCTTTACTGAAAGAGAATGTACAATCACTGTGAGGCCTTTTATATCAGTTAAATAATATAAGATTACTGAGGATCTTTTAATTAAATAATTGCTCTTTGTTCTATCAAGATGGATTGCTTCATTATTGGAATCACAGGAAAGAACATGCAAAACCCATCTTGAACTATTCATGCTTTAGCTACATATGACCTTTGGGATGTGGTAATCTCCTCTGTCACACCTATGAAGTGAAGGCAATCCAGAAAGGAAGTGCAGAGTTAGCCATTAAAAATATAATACCCTGCACTAAGCTGATCAAAGAAAGCCACGTGGGACCAGATTCAAAGGTGGTGTGAACAAGTTACAGCTGCCTGACGGGTTTTGAGGCCAGCTTTTCCAAAGAGCTACGCACCCAACAGTTGCCATTGTTCTCAATAGCAGCTGCTGGGTGTGGAGCCCTTTTGAAAACATGCCCTCCTCATTTAGCTGCCTCAGTGGGAGCTGAGCTCTTCAGAAAATCCAGCCCTTGCTTTTCTTCTGACGTCCTCCGGTGGTAAAGATGTGGCACTCAGGACAGCTAGAAAGAGACGGAACTTCATTTCTGCGTCTGTACAGCACCTAGCACCTGATCCATGAGCAGGGCCCCTCGGCGCACGGTGGTAACACTAATACTAATTACTTCAACGTTTCTGTTTCTGCCCACAGTTGTGTGACATTGGCAAGTTACTAAAGGTCAAGATCCCTGTACCATTGCAAGGGTCATTCTCTACTGTCTGAGTAATTTTACAGGTGCACCCCTAAAGGGAGGCAGAGGGATACGCGAGAGCCCCCTTCCAAAACACCGATCGCCCTGGCAAGGGGAGTAGGAACAGGCACACATTTCAGTACCCGCTGGAGGTGGGCATGGTTCTGCCCTACTCCCAACACAGGGCTGTGTCGATGGGTATATCTATGCTGTGGTCACGGGGGTAATTGCAGCTCGAGCTGACATACCCGAGCTAGCTTTAAGGGTGCTGGCTTGGTGAGCTAGCAGTGTGAGCTTCAGCTGCCCAGGACCCTGGGTAGCTGGTTGTGAGGCTGGTCTGCACTGACGGTCACACTGCCACGGCTTTACTTTTCCAGGCCCCATCCAAACTGCAATCACACTCCATGATTGCACTATAGAGACATCCTCTATCAAGTAGCTACACCAGTGCAAACCCCTAGAGTCGGTGTATTACACTTGTGTAAAACGCTGCTTGCACTAGTGTGAATTACTGCCAGTAAATCAGTGGATTAAACCGCAGAGCCCATTTTTGCACTTGTGTCTACACTGGGGGGGGGCATCATGTATTGAGATTGCAAATTTCCCTTATCTATGCAGGCCCTTATTGGCACAATATAGCCCTGAATGTTTGCTGCCACGTGCATGCACAACACACAGGCACAGACCCACACAAGTGCGCATGTGCCCATGCACACGTACACAGCTGCGTACTGTCCTCTTCCTGCCGTCTGGGAATATCAGAGAAGTCATACTGTGGCTTGCTCTGGAGGCACCTGGTACTGGCTGCACACAATGCCGCCTTTCCAGGGCCTCTGCTTCTGCCGAATGTCGTTAATGCAGCTCACGGCGAGCGGACGAAGAGGACTTCACCGTTTATTAGGGGAGTATAATCATTTAAGCCTGAATAAGCTTCGAAGCCTAATGTGGCTGTTTGGCCAACAGAAATGAGATGTAAATTTGTGCTGAATAGCCACTGATTACAGGAAGATGATTAATGCAAGATTTGAAATTGATTTATGGGTGCAGTTGTTAAGGCCTAAGCCATGAATGTAATATTGTGTGTGTGAAAAGCTTCGGACAGATTAGAGAGCAGGGGTAAAATAGTACATTCTCTGCAAGGTCTGATACATTGTATAGGCTTGCTGTAATCTGGCCCTGCAGATTGTATGCTGTGACATTTGGTTTGGCCAGGGTATGTATAACTGTATCTGTCTTGCCTGCAACATAAGGAGAGCTACAAGGTTAATAATCTGTTTTATTTTCATTAAATGCACTCTTCGGTTAACTAATTTTTCTCACTGGAAACTTTAAAACCATTTTTTTTAATTTCACTCTCAGAAAATATGAGGTAGCTGGTGATAATTATTTAGAATTTGAGTTGATCTGATTAGTGATTTCACCACTTTGCAAGAGCTAAAGCATGGAGAAGTAAGGTTTGTTCTTGGGGGAAAAGTATCTTTCTCAACATAAGCTTTACAAAGACCCCCATAGAGTTAATATTAAAAAATTCAAATACAGATTTATTTACTCAAATGTCAGAATATATATTAGAAAAATAGATTTATTTGCTAAATGTCACTTTTTGTGCATTATGGACCAGATTTTCAAAAGTGCTCAACACCCACCAATCAGGAAGCAGATTTTTAAGAGCACAGCTCCCATGTAGGTATGTAAGTGAAATGGCTGATTTTCAAAATGCCCAGTATTCAGCAGCTTCCCTTATTTCCAGTAGGAGCTGATGGGTGCTGAGCACTTTTGAAAATCTGGCCATTTTAGATTTTCAGAGCCTAAGGGAGTTACATGCTTCAATCCCATTGAATTTTGATGAGCTTTTCAAAGACACAGCCGGGAGTTAGGTACCTATCCTGCTGAAATACTTTTCAAAATCCCACTAGGCACCTATTTGCATCTTTAGGGATATTTGAAAATCTGGCCCTGAGACCTTTTGAAAATCCAGGCACATGTATAGATGCCAAAAATGGGCACTGCTGTGTGGCTGAGCTCTTTTGAAAATCTGGTCCTAGAGTTTTTGTGTATTAATCTAACAGGTGTATGCAACACATTCACTATGTCATGTATTTAATTGTTCTGCAATGATCTTTATAATAAGCAAGGAAATGTAATGTGCTTGGACTGTCTTTCCGACTGTGTGTCTCGTGCTGATCACCATGGTATTTGAGCTCTGGTGCTGAATTGTTGTTAGGATCGTACCTTTAATCCAAAGAAGGTGCACATGGGTTTTCAAACCTTTTCTCTTTTTTTAAAGCTTGGGTTGACAATAATGTACTCAGCATGCTTTGTTCTTGGTCTAGGTCAGAGCCTTCTCTGATTAGAGATCCGGCACTTCTTCTGATTTGATTACAGTAACCTCCAGCCGGATTCACCTCCCATTTGGATTATGGTTCTGACAACCTTGATTGCACATATAAATAAGCAAAGTGTGAGAGCAAAGCTTTCGGTCTCAGGACTAAAGCACCAGAAGAAACCTTCCTGGAAAAACTGCATTGTTAACACCTGGGTGTAATGTTACTGAGCATGTATCTCCCAGATGTTATAGTTTAGGGTGAAGGTGCCTTAAAAAAACATTGAGGTTGCACACCTATCCTTTCTTATTGTGGGTTTTCTTTTGGCAAATTATTATAGTTTGTTATCTACATTGGACATATAGAATCTGCATGTATTTGCATTGCTTGTTATCTATTCCAGGGGTGGCCAAACCATGGCTCGTGAGCCACATTCGGCTCTTTTACAGTTAAAGCGCAGCTCGCAGGGCCCCCCGCACCTCCACTCCACCCCATTCTCCACCTACCAGACTGGGGCACGGGTAGCTCAGTGCTTCTGCCCTGCAGCACTGTGGTGGGGTAGGAGCTTCTGCCAGGTGTGGAGGGGGGTCTTGGGGCCTCAGCCCCGTGGGAGCTGCCTGCTGGGACTTGGGGCTTCAGCAGGAACAAGGCTGAAGCCCCGAGCCCCGGAAGGCATGCTCAACTCTCGAACTTCTGAAGATTATTGTATGCGGCTCAGAGGGGCAGTAAGTTTGGCCACCCCGATCTATTCAATGACACTAACTAGATTCAGTAGCTGTCAACATTTCTGCTCCATTCTACATGTCTTACTTTCACCCTCAGTAGTATTCACATGAGAAGAACCTCTGACTTCAATGGAAATACTTGCATGAGCAAGTGCTACTCACTGTGAATAGGTATTGCAAGATCATCGTGAGTCGGTAATCTCTGTGTGCCAGTTTTAGAGCCACATTAGTTAATCATGTCTTTGCTGGTCTTGTGGCTCTTGAGTTACTCAGTTGGCATCGCTACAGATACGTATGATTTGCTGTAACATTTTCCCTTGGTTCATGCGTTTGATCAGATTTTGTGACAGAAGGGTTGTAAGACAGTCCCCGAAATGGGAAACTTGGCAGCTACGGAGAGGAACAAAAGAATCAGAACTACTGGCTCCCTGCTCATCCCAACCAGCAACCAACAAGGCCAACGATGAAGAGAGAAAGGAAACATCTCTTGGAGAAGCCAGGAAGAGGGCAAGGAAGGAGAAGGAAAAGAAATCTCTCCTGCTCCCTTCCAGCAGTCAGAATGAGGGGAAGGACAAAGATTTTGGCCTGGATTCTTTACTGTTCCATTTCAGTGTGTAGTTGAGGAATGGAGGGGAGTGGGCACAAGGAAATAAATGTCCATAATTGCATTTAAAAAAAACATCCACCACAACCCAGTGTATTCGAAGAATATTTAGGTTATAAAATCAAGCACTCAGTGGCTAGATTTACAGTTGCCCGTGTAATCTTAATGCTTCCATCCTGTGGACTGAGTAACGTAGAGGCAGTGTTGCCAATTCTTGCAATTTTTTTGTGTGAATTTTGTGATGTTTTGTATTTTTTAAACTCCCAGCTCCTGGTGTCATGTGATTATGAGAAATTCCCATCTTACATTACAAAGAAGTAAGTGTCTAGTCCTCATGGTTGTGGAGAAAAGCTTTAAAAAATGTGACCCCAGTGCATCATAAAGACTCAAAAACCAGAAGGCAAAGAAAAAGAACCCCACATTTCAGGGTGTGTGTGCGGGAGGGACGTTAATCTCATGATTTTTAAGCTAAAGTCATGATTTTTGTGGGAACCTGATTCACAATACTTGAACATTTGGGGATGGCGATATTGTAAAGGTCTTGTGGAAAAATTAACAAGTGGCCATGTAATTAAAGACTGTGTAAAGCACGTGCCCAGAGAGGGGCGAGTTGGTTGGGTACCATCCAACCCACGTACAACGTGGTTCCATGTTGTAGTGGAAATGGGACATGAACCATTCCCCCAGCCTGTGCTAAATTTGGTTTGTCCAAAAGTTCAGCATCATGTAGGGACATAAAAGAAGGTCTCTAGTTAAAACCTGTCTTGATAAATCTCAGCGTGGAGTTGGGTAGCCTTTAACGTGGATTAAATCTTGTTTTCTCAGTCAGCTACTTTGACACCCTTATATTGCAGATGTCTTTTCAGATGCACTTATGTACAGTTAGAGCCCCTGAAAGCAGCCGCAGTGAGAATTTACTCGGGAACTTGAATATATTCCTCTCTTTATTTATTTAAGTCTGCTCTCCACCAGGCAAGCCTTTTCCCTTTGAAACCTAGCACACAAAAGATGGCAGGGAATATGTGAGCATTCGTTAGTTAATATAGATATCAGCTCTGAGGCTGACAAACTGAATCTGAGGGAATGGTGAAACCCAAGGCACTGTCATCTGGCAGTAGCGTTGGCTCTCTTTGTAGCTGCAACTTTGTCTTTCCTGTGGTGCAACTGCCTGCAGGATCCCGTGCCCAGCCTTTAAATCATGTTGTGTGCATCTCCTCGTCAGAACGTGCAAAAGAAATAGTGTGTTGGTGTTAGCCGTGACCTTTTTATCCACACTGGTCTAGAAGAAGCAGCTTGGGAGCAAAGGACAAGCGTACCACCAAGGTGGCTGCCGAAATGCCAGGCATGTCTGAAGGTGTCAGTCTTGGGGGAGTGTTGGTAATTGCTGAAGTGATTACACAAAAATAGGAATCTCCTGCTGAAAGAGCAGTGTTACTGAGAAATGTGGGGGATGGCAGTGGAAGGGTAATGAGAATTCTAAGCTGCAGGCTGTTTTCAGCATCCTTCTGAGTCCTGACTGAAATGCTAAACTCCTTCCCTGGGTGATTTTTGATATGCCATGAAATTATAAACGGAACACAAGTTTTATCAGGCACTTAGGATCGGTTCTTACTTACCAGATTTTTTAAAAAAAAACATTTTGGGGAAGATTAATCCATATTTAAATAAAAACCATGGTCTGAGCTTTTGCAATCTTTTTATTTAATTTAAATTGTATATATTGCAACTGTTTAATATTTTATAAAGTTGTTTGTTATGACTCTCAGTGTGCTGGATGTGAAAATATTACGTGACCCAATTCGAGTGGTATTTCAAGCTAGGTGTTTTGGATTCCAAATTCATTATCACCCCCCCTTCCCCCCACCCTTTTCAATTTAAAGATTTTGTGTCCGATTTCTTTCTTTAGGAAAAATAATCTTTTGGGGGCCTGATCCAAGCCACAGTGAAGTTAATGGAAAGCTTCCCATTGACTTCTGTGGGCTATGGATTAGGTCCTACCTTGTTTTGAGTACAGTATGTACTACCCATGCTTTGTTTCTTTGACTATAAACAGAGTGGCTCTAATGAAAGCCATCAGAGAAGTGCAACCAGGCAGAAAAGGGTTAGGAAAATAGCTCAATTTTTGATATTCTCTTCTTTTAAACTAGAGAACTTGAGGAGAACGAGCCAAACCACCATAAAATATTCTGCTGCTATTTGTCTTTACACACTTTTTTTTTTAATTAGGCCAAATTCTTACCTGAGTGAAGAAATTGATTAGATCCTTTCTTTACTGTATGCCTTTTGTGCATTATGTCCCTTTGCCGTAACTAAGTGTTGTCAGCAAGAAGAGACAAGAAAGTTAATTCCTGAGTTCTAAAGTTTTTTCCTTAATATCAGACCTTGGAAAAAGTGGTTGGAAGCTGTTTGACTTTAGGGTTGAAAGGATTTGATTTTTATCGGTAAACATTGATTTCACTTTGCACACACAAACCGATAATGATGGTGATCGAAATTTACAGTTAGGCAGTGCCAGAAACTCTTTATGTACTTCATATAAACTCCGTAGATATGTTTACATGTGGTTTTGACAAGTGGTGTTTTAATGGTTATAAAGCATTAACTTTGTGGATCTTAGTATCTATTGTCATTCCATATCATAATTTTTCTGCAGCTGTAAAAACTTAAATTGATGATAAAAAAAATCCCCAAATGCTTAATGTAATGTTGTACAGTAATGAAAATTTATACTGATAAATATCTTTAAAAGCTGACAAATAAACATTGATATTGTCCATCAAAATTATAGACATATTAAAAATATATAATTTTGCCATGCCTAAGGATCTTGTATAATTTCTGTAAAATCTTTTACAATTGCTCCTGTTCCCATTGTACTCAAGGGAATTTTGCCACTGGTTTGACGGCTTTTATATACAGGTCCAGGATCAACAAAAGCTCTGTAAGACCCTGTATAGCTTGTGTGTTGTAAAGGAACACATGGATATTGTAAAACATGATGGCACATATCATAGAATCATAGGACTGGAAGGGACCTCAAGAGGTCATCTAGTCTAGTCCCCTGCACTCATGGCAGAACTAAGTATTATCTAGAGTCTAGACCATCCCTGACAGGTGTTTGTCTAACCTGCTCTTAAAAATCTCTGATGATGGATATTCCATAACCTCCCCAGGCAATTTGTTCCAGTGCTTAACCACCCTGACAGTTAGGAAGTTTTTCTTAATGTCCAACCTAAACAGCCCTTGCTGCAATTTAAGCCCATTTCTTTTTCTCCTATCCTCAGAGGTTAAGAAAAACAAAATTTCCCCCTCTTCCTTGTAACTTTTATGTACTTGAAAACTGATCATGTCCTCTCTGTCTTCTCTTTTCCAGGCTAAACAAACCCATTTTTTTCAATCTTCTCTTACAGCTCATTTTTTCTAGACCTTTAATCATTTCTGTTGCTCTTCTCTGGACTTTTTCCAATTCGTCCACATCTTTCCTGAAATGTGGTGCCCAGAACTGGATGCAATATACTCCCCTTCCAGTGCAAAGTTGTGCAGGATTGACTGCAGGCTGCTGTAGATCTATATCTTTAAGGAAGCCACTAGTCCCCATGGCTAGTCCTGTTTAGCAGAACCCTTCCACAGAAGTTTAACTTTAAGCCAAGTAGTCCCATCGGCATAAATGGGAACTATGTGCTTAAAGCTAAGTACATGCCTACGTTGTTCTGAACTGGAACCCGTGACCAGTGAGCGAGTGGTAGCTCTGAAATGGAAGGGAGAGGTGGCCAACATGTTTTCATCTTGCCTGGGGATCTACATTGTTTATCCTGCAGATCTTTAAGCCAACTGCATCTGTGCTCCTTGCAATCCTGTGATTGGCCACCCATGTTTCATCCATCACCTCGGCAGTGCCTAGAAACCATATATGGGGCATTACTGCTATCCAGAGCGTTTGCCGGTTTAAGCAGCACACTTCCTTGGAGAGGGGAAATGGCTCCCAACCCCAGCATTCAAAAATGATGAGCCAGGCCCCCAAAATCATGAGATGTATAAGTAGGATAAATGTCAGGTTCTTTTTATTTGCCACCTCGTTTTTGAGCCTATTTTGAAGTTTTCCTCCAAAACCAGGAGGGATAGAATCTCTCTTTTTATTTTTTATTTTTTTGAAAGCTGAGATTCTCACATAAGCTTATGCTCAAATAAATTGGTTAGTCTCTAAGGTGCCACAAGTCCTCCTTTTCTTTT
Organism: Chelonia mydas; assembly: GCF_015237465.2. Lineage (NCBI taxonomy): Eukaryota > Metazoa > Chordata > Testudines > Cheloniidae > Chelonia > Chelonia mydas. The sequence continues at coordinate 9,646,530 of NC_057852.1, read as the reverse complement.
TGCGGATACAGACTAACACGGCTGCTACTCTGAAACCTGTCACATAATCACGTGACCGAGGAACTGGGGCTTTAAGAATAGCATTAACTCTCCTTAACCTCATGATAAAATGGCAAAACACGGCAGCACTGCGCATTGGTGTCTGCCTGACTAGCAGGGTGGCAAAGCAAGCTCAATGCGTCTATGCCTGTGCATTGCCGCAGTCAATGGGAGCACCCAGAAACAGTTGTGTTATCACTTCCACAGGGTTCTGCAGTGCGGGAGGCTATGTATTATTCTTTTTTTCAATAAAGATTTCCCCTCATCTAACCCCAGTGAGGTTGCACAGGGTATACACCGGAGGAGAATCTGCTTGGACAGATTTCCTGTTTTTTTAACTTTCTAATACGGTAGCTGGAGGCAAGTTTGCAGATGGCTGAAAAGGTACGTTTTTGCTTTTGATTCTGGAAGACTTGGTTAGTGCAAGTGACATTAGAGCTACGTGGCTGGTAGCAGGAATAGGTGGCACACCTGGTAGGGTAACCAAGGTCTAGGCCAATTTCAAATGAGTCTTGAGAGATAGAGCAATGTCAGACTAAGTTGTCTTACAGTGAAGTAACTGAGAACTAATGAAAGAATAATTCGGGGATACCTACACCTTATTTGGAAGACACCGCTTGCCATTTAGCAATAATTGCGACCCGTAGGATTGTCACGCGCCTTCCCTAGTGTGATGTTCTGGAAGTGATGTTCAGTGTCCTCGTAACAGTGTTCACAACTGTCCCAAATTGGAATAACTGCACAGAATAAAAATCCCGATCGCAAAGGCGGGGGGAAAGGAGCAGTTTGCCTGAGAAAAGTTCTGTGCTAGGAAGCAGTGCTTGTGTCTTGCCGGTGTTGAGCTGGAGGCTGTTGATCGGTAGCCAGCTCCTAAGGAAATGACAGAGCTTGCCCTACGTTATCTGCCTAAAAGCGCAGAAGTGTTGTGACGCACCAGGCTGTTCAGCTCCCTGTGGGGAGGGAATGGGTTTTCTGTTTGTTTTCAGTGCAGGAATTCACATGTACCCAAATTCTGCTCTCATTTGCATCAGTGCACTGTGATGCACTCTCTGAAGTCACTGTGGCTGCATTGCTATAACCCAGGGCAGAATTTGCCTCACTCTAGGGTGGGTGTGAACATGTGGGTTATCTCGGCGGCTTTCAAATGTTCAAAGCAAGGGATATGAACCTGGACTGGATCCTCCTTTGCAATGGAGAGAACCTCAGGAATGGCTAAGGGTGCAAGAGTTCCCGTGGAGCTTCCTTTGCCAGCAGCTGTTCCATCTTAGGCAGGAGAAGATGGGGTTGGGTGGGAGAGGTTAGATCCCAGGGATCTGTAGGAAAGGAGAGCGCCAAGCTGGCATGTGCAGAACTGGCCTCTCATTGTCATCTCTATACTCCTTATTCCCCTTTATGAGCTTGATGGATGCAATGCAGCATTAGCTGCAGAGAGTGGAACCACTCCCAACTTGATCATGACTCGGATATCCTCAGGGTCAGCAAGGGACAATGGGGAGAGGAATGTCTGGTGCCCTGCTCCAACCCACCCTGCATCCTAAGTCCCATGGGGCTCCAACCCCACAGATCTCTGGTGGAGGCGAGGCCCCTCACTTTCCATGGATGACCAAGATCTGCTGCAGGACTGCTGCTGGCACAGTTGACTGAGTATACAGTGCCGCATAAGGGAGCCTAGGAACATAGTAATTGCTTTACCAGATAAGAGCAGTGGTCCATGTAGGCCAATATCTGAGACTGATGGAAGTGGTCCAGCTGCAGCTGCTTGGTTATAATTTAACCGGGCACGCTCTGTTTGTTAGCCTTCCAAGCAGGCTGCAAGGCCCAGAGGGAGTTGGAGGTTGGTTTCAGGTAGGAATCTGATGGGTTATGTGGAATGCCTTTGGTTTCTATGGGGGGAGTATATGATTGGGAAAATACATAACTGGATGGCTGAGAATATTCTCCTGATAAATGTGAGGTTTTCTCATGGTGTGGGTTACAGTTTGGGAGGAAACTGTAGCTCTGGGTATGTACCAAACATGTGGAAAAAAATAATTTATTAGCCCTTTTCCTATTTAAGGCCGGCTGCACTCAGGGCCTGTAACTGAGGGCCAGAGGCATGGGGTGTGAGTGGAAGCAGACCCGTCCATGGAAACGGAATGCCCCGGCGGGGAGGGGACCATGCATCAGGGAAGGATGTGGGGGAGGGGAGAAGGACCAAGTGACAAAGTAATGTGTGCAAAGGAGTAGGGTGAGCGAGAGACGGATAGAATAGATGGGAGAGGGAGAGAAAAGGAAGTGGGAATAGAGACAATGTGATGAATTATTTTTCCAAATGGACTAAACCCTGGTCTCATAAGACTCAGTTTAAAATACATCAGTACTTTCCTAATGTTACGTTTCCATGTAAGCAAGTCACTGGGCGGCCACATGAATGTGGCATAATCACCACATGGGAACTCAGGTGGTCCATGAGGCAGCCCATGGGAGGGGAGGTGCCTACTGGGATGTGGTTCACACTCTGAAAAAGTTTGAGATCCCCTGTCCCATCTTACTGTCCTTGATCTTGTATGGCAGCCCTCCCCCGACAGCGGTAACATGTTTTCAGGTTCTTCTTTTAGCTTCTTACTTCTCACCGTCAAGCAATATGGAGTCTTGCCATGTGCCCCTTGACAGCTTTAAATGAAGGACCTAAGAGACCAGTGTCTAAGTTTCTCATGATACTTTTCTTCTTACAACTGAAATTTTGAACCCTTTTCTCACTCTGTAATTTTTTTTTTTTAAAAGTAGCAACCCATAGCCGTACATCATCAAGCGGTTACTCCTGAAACGGCACAGATTGAAAGAGGCATTGCCTGTTTCTGTACGTACTTTAAAATTAGCGTTTGAACATGCGGCTGAACTGTCATGAGCTCTTTGGCTTGTATTTTGACTTGGATCCATGGTATCTTTTGGCCTTTCCCTTGGCAGTCTGTGTGAACTGAATGCCCTCGTATTGATGGAGGAAAGGGCATCTCTAGCTTCTGTTAACTCATGAGCTGAAGCCTACTGAAAATCTCTCATTCAGAAACAGGTCTTCTATAAATGATTTACCATGAGGCCATTGCAATGTGTTTGTGTTGTTCTTCTTAAGGCTATTAAAGACTTAGAAGAAACATTTAGCACCAAATTAATGTTGCGTTTTTGTTTTACTCCTGCAGATAGCATTGATTTATATCTCAAAAGTGTGTACTGCGGAGAGGAATTAAAATGTGTAATGCAATTTTTCGGTTCTGCTGTACTTAATTTTTTCATGCAAATACGTTCAGCTAGATGTTGTCATATTAATGTGCCAGGCTTTCTTTTTCATGAACCATTATGGCACATATTTCATCAGCTAGGACTTCTAGTTTGTTTTTATTCCTGTGCTGTTTGAAGTGCTTTGTATAATGTCTAAAATATTAATCAAGAAAGTCAAGACCAGGCTGAAAAGATGGTGATTAGCCCCTGATGCTTTTTCAGGGATGGATGTAAGAACCAGAACGGTAACAGAATGATTACAGTCTCCAGAGTAACAACAACAACAACAAAAGTGGTTCACCTAATCAGAGGAGAAATAAAGGGTCCTCTCCTACCTGAAGATAGGAAGAAAGAAGATCAGATTAAATGGCAGGACAGAGCCTAGTGTGAAAGGTGGGAGGCCTTGATAAGATCTGGATGCTTTTCCCTTGTGAATGTACAGAGATAAGCAGCCTTAACTCATTAGCACCTCCTTTTCCTTTCCATCTCTGATGACAGCTCTATTTTTGATGGCAGGTGGGACTGATGCCACAGATTCTCATCTCAGCTACAGTGCTGTAAATTGGCATATCCTGACCGCAGTCAGTGGAGTTATGCTCCATTTACTTGCTGCAACTGAGATCCGAATCTGGCTCAATTAATCTATATCTGCGTGTATCTACTCTCTTATGTTTTTTTTTTTTAGCACTTGGAGGAAACAGGAAATATTGCTGGATTTAATTTTTATATCTAAACAAACGAGCCTTCTGTTTCTGTATATTCCCACAACCACAAATCCTAGATTTGCTTTTATGAAAATCAGCTTAATTTCACAGTGGTGGAGAGCCTGAGACTTGGGTGTTCTGAACACCCGTCTTGTGCAGATAGACAATAAGCAACATCATTCTGCAAATTTTCCACACTCCTTTAAGTAGAGCAATTGTTAGAAATTGTCAGATGGTATAATGGTCAACTGTAGCAAAGTGTAATTACTTGGAAATGGAGCAAATTATATGGAGGGTCAGCTGCTCTCTAAATATCATATTTGGGCCTCTACCATGCATCCACTGAAGTAAAATGCCTTGCTCTTCTATACCACTTTTCATCAGTAGTTTTCAAAGTTCACAAAGGAGGTCAGAACTAGTGCACCTTTGTGAAATGGGCATCTTGAGGCACAAAGAGGCTTATCCAGGGTCACTGGCAGAGCTGCGAATAGAACTTGGGTTTTCTAAGTCCCAGTCTAGGGTGATAGCCGCTAGGCCACACTGCCTCCCTAACTTCAATGAGCATTGTCTTCACAAAGTGTAAGGTCAGCCCTTTACAACTCTTGCTCCCGGTCAAGGGAACAGTAAAACTTCCACTGATTTCATTGGTGCAGGAGCTGACTCACCAGCACCGTGCATTCTCATACATTCTCGCATGGGCATGCACCCTTGATCAGACAATTCCCACATAGTAACTGTTCGTTGTCATTCACGGTCTTTTCTAACTCTGTATAAACTCAAAACCAGATTCAATGAAAGGGACATCATCAACTCGAAACTCGCACTTTTATCGGCTGCAGTGCCAAGTCACATCTGATTTACTAATGCCGAGAAAAGGTGGTGAAAAATCTCATTTTAATTATATGTCATGCATGTGTAAGGCTTTGTCAGATAGGGGCCTTATTTAGGGGGACTGCTTACAGAGTGAGGTGCCACTCACTGAGAGAAAAGGGGCGGACTCTGACCCTGTAAGTGTAGATTTGATTGTGTCGTGACAGCCACACCCTCACCAGGACAGGAGGCCCCAGTTTGCAGCTCCATGTGCCGAGGAGGGTGAAGCAAGCCCTTCATTCATGTTGCCAGCGTTCCAGCCTTTCCTCCCAGATCGGTTTTGACACACAGTGTAACCAGAAATAAATTGCCCTGATTCTAAGGGAGACTGTCAACCTGTAGGGAGGGGAGTGGGGCCAGGAGGTGAGGGGAAGGCTAGAGAGAACCGAACAAGAAGAGAAAATGCAGCGGGAGTGGGTATGTCTACAACTGCAGTTGGGAGGTGTGACTGCACATGGGCAGAGGCCACTCAGGTAAGTACCCAGGGCCCCAGGTGGCCAGTGCAGCCTCTCACGCAGCTGCGGCTTCGTTGCTGTTATTACCCAACCCAACTTTCCTCTAGCTGGATGAAAGCCGGCTCGGGTATAGCCACACCTGCTGCACTCGCCCACCGGACTGCCACGTAGGCACAGCCAGTGAGGGAGTGGTGGGAGGAGGGGACAAAAGGCTCTGCTTACTGTGGCTTTACGGCTTCTCCTTTCAGCAGCCCGGCAGCCCGTTGTGTTTTCCTGTCATTTATTTCCTTCTCTTTCACTTAAAATGTGTGTCAAAAATTTCATTAAAACAATTAGCCTGGTGATTCTAACTTGAGGGCGGTTTCTGTCACCTCTGCCCTGAGCTAATACCCTGATGCTGAAGGCTTCAGACAATATTTGTTAGAAACAGGCCTTTAGCCTTCGAGTGTATTCAGCCCACGATGTGGCTATTACTTTGTTACCAGGGTCTGCCTCATGTTCACATTATACTCTATGTACTTAGAGTTCTCGCAATGATGCATTGGCCAATATAATCAGAAGCAAACATCAAAACTGAACAACCCCAAGAGTAGATGAAAGAGATCTTAGGAATTAGATCCTTACAGGTGAACAGATCAAGAGTAGGAGAAATGAGCAACACTGAAAACCTGTTAGTTCTTCCAAGGCTGCTGTCTGCAACACTGTACCACTTAGTGGGGTGATTGGGTCTTTAAAAGTGACACTTCAGTTGTGAAAAGCAGAGAGAACTTGGATGCTAGCGGAAAGCAGACTTCAGCGCTGTGGGGTGTTATTCTAGGTGATATCTCTGTGATTCTTGCAGCTGTGCAGTTGACTAACATTCCTTCAAAGTGGTACATTTAAAAATAATTTGAAATCAGAAATGTTGCTAGACAATCCTCATCAATGGCTTGATTGTGACTATACCTGGTACCCTGCATAAGAAGCAATGTGTAGTGCACAATCCCTGGAGTAGTCCAGGGGTCACAATTCATCCAGTTTTGCTCTAGGGGAAGTAATCTGCTATGGATTTATATTGATAGCAGAGTACTTCTCTCTTTGCTCTGACTTGCCAAAGCTCCACATATTCCATGCCCCTCTCTGCCCATTCCCTGCCCACCTGTATGGAGGGGAAGAGAGGCCCTGAGGAATCTGCTTTTCCTCCTGTGCGCTGTTCAGTGATGCTGTGGAGTCATGCAGTGAATAAATGGGGGACCCTTATACAACTTCACTCCACTGCCTGGCTGCATAGACTAGGCCACAGTCTTGCCTTAAATAATGCCTCTCTTTTAATGCGATTGCTTAACAAACCAATAATTAACAAAAGCAACAATAAAAAAGAATTTTGGATCTGTTCTCACTTGTTTCCAAACAAAAGGGCTTACTCAGTGGCCTTTATATTCAGTAGGAATCTTTGCTCTTTCTTTGTGGGGCATTGGGTCAGGCCTAGGGTATGGAAATCACTGTCATTTTAACATTCTCATTTCTTCCAGCGGTGCAGCTCTCTTGCAAGAAAGTTAAGATTTTTAGGGATTTGTGGCTTGCTTGCTTTTTTTGTTCGTTTTTTTAAGTAATCCTCTCTCTTTTTGCACAGTGGGAAGAAATTGGTGAGGTGGATGAAAATTATGCACCAATACACACATATCAAGTGTGCAAAGTAATGGAACAGAATCAGAACAACTGGCTTCTGACTAGTTGGATCTCCAATGAAGGAGCCTCCCGGATCTTCATCGAACTCAAGTTCACTCTGAGGGACTGTAACAGTCTTCCAGGAGGACTCGGGACTTGCAAAGAGACTTTCAATGTGTATTACTTTGAATCAGATGATGAAGATGGGAGGAACGTCAAAGAAAACCAGTACGTCAAGATTGACACCATTGCCGCCGATGAGAGCTTCACTGAGCTCGACCTTGGAGACCGGGTCATGAAGCTGAACACTGAGGTCAGAGATGTTGGGCCTCTGACCAAAAAGGGATTTTACTTGGCTTTCCAGGATGTAGGTGCCTGCATCGCCCTGGTTTCCGTGCGGGTGTATTACAAAAAGTGCCCTTCCATTATCCGTAACCTGGCCCTCTTTCCTGACACCATCACTGGGGCAGATTCCTCCCAGCTGCTGGAAGTGTCAGGCTCGTGTGTGAACCACTCTGTGACCGATGAGCCTCCAAAGATGCATTGCAGTGCCGAAGGGGAATGGCTGGTGCCCATTGGAAAATGCATGTGTAAGGCAGGGTACGAGGAGAAGAACAGCACCTGTCACGGTAAGAATTTGCAAGGGAAATTGACGCTCTGGTTTTTCATTGCACACATCTTGGGTCATATTCGAGTACGCTCGTTCATGCTGCAGAGTACCATGTGTCATAGATAGTCTCACTGAAGTCAGTGGACCTGGTTCTCATTTACCAGAGCTCTGGAAAGAGGCTGTAATCAACTCCTCGTTAAAGGACTCTTTCCACTGCCAGAGTGCTGAGAGTGTTCAGAATCTGGCCCAGTGGCGGATTAATGATTTTGCCACCCCTAGGCCCAGAAATAATTGCTGCCCCCCGCCAGCTCACCTCTGCTCTGCTTCCGCCTCCTCCCCTGAGCGCGCCGCCGGGACCTGCTTCTCCTCGCTCCCTTCCGGTGCTTGTGCGTGAAACGGACTGGAGAAGGGGGGGAACGCGGCGCGCTCAGGAGAGGAGGCAGGGCCGGGGCGGGGATTTGGGGAAGGGGACCAATAGGGGCAGGGAGGGGGCGGGGAAGGGGTGGAGTTGGGGCGGGCCCAGGGGCGGATGGCGCGAACCGGCACCGGGGGAAGCAGCCTCTGGCTGCTATTATAAATTTGCCGCCCCTGCAAATTTGCTGCCCTAGGCCTAGGCCTTGTCAGCCTAGGCGTTAATACACTGCTGATCTGGCCCAGTGCTACTTCTTGTGGCGTAACATCCTATTCAGTGTGAATGAGGAATCAGAATCTGGCCCATTATAATGGTTATATATATTTTTTGAACTTGGGCGTTTTCGGATGATAAAATGTTTAAAGGTTTGTTTTCTCCCTTGTGGACTATTGCTTGGAAGCCTTACAGTTTGTTTTCAAAATCAAGACATAATTTATTATATGTAAATTAATAGAAATGTATCTCTCTCCTTTTAGTTCTCGGTAAAAAGCAAGAAAAGGGAAGTTTCATATCATGGGAATTGTCTGCTTTGTCTTGCAGTTGCTTTGCTACCGCGGTGCTCAGCTGTTCAAAGTTAAACTATTATCTTAGACTCTGATCTGGAAAAAACTTCCGCATGTGCAGAACTTTGCACTTGTGAGCAGCCCATTGAGCTCACTGCAAGCATAAATACATCGCAGGGTCAGGGCCTTAGCTAAGACATATATTTAATGGCAAGCAAGTACCCTAAAAGAGGACTTCTAAATAAATCCAGTATAAAACAATTTTGAATTTGCTGGAACATTGTTGTATTATAACACGCTTGTTTTTTAAAATTACACTTCAATTTTACGTGTATAATAGGTGGTTTATTAGAAAACTATTTGCTGATAACACAGACAAAAGGCCATTTCAAGGCAATTTGTGTTTACTAGTGGCTTTTTTGCATTTTTATTTGTAAATTGTAATTTGAATGCGCATATTCCCTTGTAACTTGAAGACATTTTCTCATGCTGGCTTGTGGGCCGCTGGCTGTATGTTGTTAATGGTTTGTTGGTGTGTAGGGTAGTCTCCCTTTGAGTGTACAGACCATGTTGAGTTCGCTTTCCTCCTGCCTGAAATAAGTGTGAGTTTGTGATGAGTAAGGAGAGCAGGACATGTGCCCATGGGGGGTTCTCGTTGGGTATGTCTCAAACTAGGGTCCTGATCATGTGATCACACAAAACTCCACTGAAGTCTTTGGGAGAAAACCAGAGATAGCCGTTGTCCCTTTTACAAGTCTCCTAGGAGGGAGGGAGTAGGGAAGCTGACTTTTTGGGGAGAGGTCTTTCGTTATAAAAACTCTGCTTTTACTAGGATGTTCCTCTCTCTGAACACACTGCAGATACTGACGGACCTAGCCTCCCTTGTTCCTCCCTTGCCCTGATAATGAATTCCCCACCTGTGGGGGAGGTGCGTCTGGCTTAGCATTTGACACAAGAGGAACCAAGCAGCACCAGCCAAAACGGAGGAAATCTTGATTGCTGCAGGCAAGGGAATGTAGCCAGACGTACTGGCAAGAACCTGCCTGCCTGCTAAACATAAATTGCCCCAAAACAGCAAATGTAAGGGGACTGTCCTTACTAACATTCAGGGGGGTGTTTTGGTTGGCTAGCTCCCAGTACCAAAAGGGGAAGGGTCAATGGGAAATCCGGACCCTGAGACCGGCAGTCCCCGGGGCAATGGGGAGAGGCCAATGCTCCAGGTCAGCCTGATTGACGGGGCGGGCAGCTAATCAGGGAGTCAGGAGGCCGGGGGGGCTCGTCCTCCGTGTGAGCTGGAATTGCCTGGGTCAGACAGTGGGGCTGAGCTAAGGAGAAAGCAGGGGCCCGAGCTGAGCTATGGAGCAGGGTCGTGCCAGATCCAGAGGGGCCAGAGACACAGCCCAGGGAGAGCAGATCCTGTGCTGGGCGCAGGGCTGCAGCCACAGAGCCAGAGGGGCCAGAGAAGCAGCCCAGGGGGCTGGAGGCAGAGCAGCAGCATTAGTGCTGAGGCAGAGTGGAGCCGGAGCTGGAGCAGTCTGGAGCCGGGTGTGGTGAGCAACGGGGGCCAGCTAAGGGGGGGCCCTGGGCAAAGGGCCTAGCGCAGAGAGACACTCCCAGCCGAGGGTCCTTGCAGGCCAGACTGGGAAGGGGATCTTAAACCGACGGGGGGCTGACGCTGGGAGGAAGGGTCCCACCGCCCAAAGCCCGGAGGTGTGTGGCCACCACCAGAGCAAGTGTCCAACCCGCAGCATCCCTGCAGCACAGCCAGGGCCGGAGAAGGAGGCCTGGGACTTACAAGGAACAGTCCGTGAACTGCCCGGACAGTCCAGAGACGCTGTTTGTGATGTTCCCTGCCACAGAGCGGGGTGATGTGTTTCCTTTCACCTTTCCCGTTTTTCCTTATTCTTTTTTAAATTAATTGTTGATTAAATAACTTGCATGTGCTTTAAATTGTATGTAACAATCAGTGGGTCAGGGAAGTGCCCAGTGCAGAGAGAGCACCCTGGAGTGGGGACACCCTAGCCCCTGTCCTAGGTGACCACAGCAGGGTTGGGGGTCGAGCCCCCCAGGAATCCTGGGCCCAGCCTTGTCGGGGTTACAAGGACTCTGCCAGACAGGAGAGTGGAAGGGGAGTCCTCGAGGGCAGGGAGGCCACTGGGTAAAGGAAGTGGGAGCGAGGACTCAGATCCTTTCGCTAGCCCACTTCACCGGGGTCGTGCAGAAGCCAGGAAAGTTCCCCACAATAGTGGGACCATTTCCCCGCTTACACAAGCATTGATTGGGCGCCACGTGATGGTAACCCAGAGCAGTTGGGCACTTCCGCTGGTTACCGAGCCACTGATTTCCCTCCCCTCCCGCACTCACTGCTCCGTTGGCTACCAGAGCTGCTGCTCTATTCTGCTTTGGCTTTAGTGGATCTTTCTGGGCTGCCGTCGTCAGCAGCTCCCATGAAGATTATCCAGACTAACAGCTACCGACTTTAAATAAACCACAAACTTGTCGCGGCCCTTGAAAAGCTGGCCACGGCCACAGAGAAGCTGTAGACCAGAGTAACCTCTTGTGTGGGTGCAGTACAACAGTGTTAGTATTATAGTGCCCCTTCCTGTAGGAGAATAGCTATGCCAGGATGAACACTTTTATGCCAGTGTAACTGGGTCACACTGAGGAGGTACTGCTTTCACTATACTGGTGTAATTAAGCAGTGCAGCTCTTGGGTGTAGTGCTAAATCCTTAATTTGCTTGCAAGTCAGAGGCATTTAGGATCCTTGGGCCCAGATCCTCAAAGGTATTTAGGTGCTCAACTCCTGTTGAAACCAAGGGGAGTTGGGTGTCTAAATATCTCTGAGGAGCTGGGCCCTAAGTACTTAAGAAAATTTCCCCCCTGAGCTTTAATTTTGGCTTGAGCCACGTAATGCGGATTATTTTGCAGCTATACTCGGCCCTGGAACAATACCCTGCTGTGTTTCTACCACAAAAGAACCTGAATTTGTTTATTGGCATTTCCCTTCCAAAGATAATGTTCACTGAGTCATAACATCTTGTCTGGACAATAGCAGACTACATTCTTTTATTAGAGATGATGCAAATGTCACTCACCCTCACAAACATAAGGGAACAATTGAAATCCCTTCTGTCTAAAAATCATTAATTGGCAATGATATCTTCAATTCATCATCTTGTCATCAGGATGCTTTATGAAGGAGGCACCGACAGCAGCAGCCGAGCAATTTGTATCACTTGGGACATTCAGGCGACAGATATGACATGGCTTAATCTCATTATATAGTTCAGTTGTTATTTCAAATAACATGGGCAGTCAAATTGTATTTATCTAACAAACAAAACTTCTTGTATTTTATACCTCTTTCTGCAACTCGGCCAATTTATCATCAACTGTCATGAGAGAACCTGTGATAAATTGTGACCATGTGGGAAAATGCTCGTGAAAAGCCCTGTGCACAAGGTTCATTATTCACGTGAATAAATTGCTGCACATGCTAATAATAAAAATTAAAGGTAGCACTCCCCATGTAGGTACATTTGTTTCCGCAGTATTGATTGGGCACAGTATCCTATTATTTTTGGCTCGGTTATATTTGCCCTGGTTCAATGGGTTCTTAAAAGCATCTCTGACAATATTCACTTGCCTGTCGTATCATGTTTCAGTTTTGGTTGGTGATATTTAGCCACTCTTGTGCAGGCCTCATCAGGGATTGCATTTCAGTTGGCAAACGCCCAGATCCTAAGCTGGTGTAAATTGATGGTAGCTCCACTGAAATCAATGAAGCTTTGCTGATTTACACCATCTTAGGATCTGGCCCAAATGACACTTTCTAATCTTTTTTTTTTCTTATCTGCTTCCTGCATCTGAATATCTGTATTTTTTACTGTGACTGCAATTTTGGATATATTTACTGCATGCATCTGGGCTCCCTATTGGGGAGTTACATAAGGAGCTGATATTCCTTGAAAAGTGATTATGTAAAAATGGCGCCTTCTGGTTCAGCAGATCTGTTCCCTGCGTGTATTGAGCTTTATTGTCCCTTTTTAGTAACAAGCAATATGGTTTTGCTACTTTTTACTGCTTTAAACACTGCAGGACCAACACAGCTAAAAGGGAGGAAGCTTCTTTCCTGTCTTCCTTGTATGCTGTCAGTAGAATTGTCTACCAAGTTCCAGTTATGCATCCTGCCAGTTAAACCTGTGTTATCCTACTGGCAACAATGGGGTTACACAACTGTAATTGAGGACATGGGCCCAAATCCTCAAAGGTAATCTTCCACTGGGGATTGAGTACCTAAATACTTTTGAAAATCTAGGCTTTAATCTGGGCTACAGAACCTTTTTTTCCTGGTACACATGAGGGGGAGAAAACCCAGCTTGACTTTCAGATCCCAGGGTAAAGTTGCGAGGCTGCTAGGTAGAAAAGACATATTTTTTTACCAGTAAACCCTGAGTAACCAGAATGGAAATGATTGGAATGCAGTGAACATAAGCCCTGCAATGCCATTTCTTTACCATCAGTTTTCAGAGTAGAGTCACAAATATTTGAGAATTGAAGAAGTGAAATGAATTAGAAACTGAACTACACCAAGAAATAATAATGAATTCAGAGGAACACAATGACCTCTTTTCCAGTTTCCAGTGTGTACTGCAGCTCTAAGTGGCATGAGACAGTGGTAAAAGTTGGAAGCCAATTTTAGCCAACTTGAAACAGGAATGCACTGTAATTATACAGGATCTTGCAAAATAATGGAAGAAAATTTAAGCCAAATCTTATTTAATGCCAGTCTTTACAAGGGAAGAACTTCTTTGGAAATGAGTTGGGGGACAATGTGTGTGTTTTCAAAAGGAATTGCCAACTGAGGAAATATTTTGTCGTTTAATTTTTTTACAACTAGGAATGTTTAAACAGCTTTATTTTCTTGAAATATGATCTAACCCAATTATTATTTCATTGTTTCTAAATCAACTTTCTGAAGTAATATTTTTTATCCAAATGTTTTCTTTGCTTACTGTTCATTATTTCTGTTGAAATTCATGCTAGTTATTGCCAAGCAAGAAGTGGATTCTTAGTCAGAAACAAAGTCCTCAGCAAAAAAATCCATGTTGACAAATTTCTGCTTTGGATTTAATTAAAAGTCATTGACAAAGGTATCCAAGTTCCCATAGTTCAAAAGTTTACCTGCTGAATCAACTCCCATGTGATTTTGTTGCTGGTTTACTCAGAGGCAAAGCAAAGTTACTAATCTTCAACAGACAGTGCTGCAATTGAGGAGCTGCTTGAAATGACTTCTGTGTGCCTTCCGTATTGAGTAGTGGAAAGACATACAGCCAGAGACTGGTTTCAGAGGGGTAGCCATGTTAGTCTGTATCCGCAAAAACAACAAGGAGTCCTTGTGGCACCTTAGAGATTAACAGATTTATTTGGGCATGAGCTTTCATGGGCTATAACCCACTTCATCAGATGCAGCCACAGACAGTGGCCTTTGCAGCTGTGTTAGAAGGGAATTGGTGCAAAGTGGCGTGGCTGCAGCAGTGGTATCAGAGGGTGCGTGCGGTGCCTGTGGAGGGCTGAGGCAGACAGCACGCATGCAGAGGCAAGTGTGTGCAGTGTGCGTGCTTCTCATTAGGGCTGAAGTTGGATTGCTAACGAGTATGACCCTCTACAGCTGGGTTCTCTTTGGGTGGTAGGCCACCCATGTTGAGCTCAGTGAGTGGAAACAGGATATTCTGGGTAAAATCCTTGCCCCAATAAAATCTGTGGGAATTTTGCCCCAGATCAGATTGGCAGAGATCCTGGGGAGTTTTGCCTTCCTCTGCAGCATGGGGCAGGGTCACCTACTGGTTTAAATTAGTGTAAATGGTGGAGTCTCTGTAACTTGAAGTCTTCAAATCATGTTTTGAGGACTTCAGTCACTCAGCCAGAGGTTAGGTGTCTATTATAGGAGTGGGTGGGTGAGGTTCTGTGGCCTGCGATGTGCAGGAGGTCAGACTAGATGATCATGATGGTCCCTTCTGACCTTACAGTCTATGAGACTTCAACGGGGCTAGGATTTTACCTTCTCGCCACCTCCAGTACAGGAGTGGATAGGGAAGGGAAAGCATTTCCTCTCTCTCCTCTCTTGCACCACCCTTATAGGAGCTGCTACGTTCTGACTTTAAAGTTTAAACTGTGGATCATTGTCAAAGCTAAAAACACTGACGAATGTGGGAGTATTCCCATTTGGGACAACTCACGTGAGAAAGGCAAGCAAGATTTCCCCCTTGAGGTATAATGGATAGCAAGCAAAGTCCAGTGGATTAAAAAAAAACATGTTTTAATTGTTCTACTGGGAGGTGATTGTATAGCAAGGAAAACAGTGATGGAAATACACAGTACATGGAAAATACTGAATTCGGAAAGAGTGCCAAGACTACAGGGAGTTCTGTGCTTATCATTCATACTTCTGGTGCATTTTTGTGATTAAAACAAAATTGGCGGGGAGTGCAGCATATTAGGTGTTCATATAATTATGAGCTGAAGAGCCTAGTTAATTTTAATTAGGCACACTACCAGCCAACATCAAAGTAGATGAGCTTTTGGCTGTGTTGTGTCTTTTCTTTTTTTTTAAACATGAAGAAAATGACATGAATGTTGCTTTTCAGCAAAGTGGCGGTTATCGCTGAAGTGGGAACGGTTTGTTCTGTAGAATTGTGTGCGTTCTGGGGTTGATATATTCAATAAAAGCCGTGGAGTGTTTTTCGGAAATTAAACTCGTATCACAGCAGGATTGATTAAAAATTGCTTCATTCTTTGTTTTATTTTGCACATGAATAGGGCTTAGTTATAGGAAACGTGATTGGAGTACACACACTATACCACAAATGTAGTTAGTAGGGTAATGACTCCTAATGACTTTGAAGATCTCTTTCTCATTCTGTAACAGCACACCCTAGCAGAGGAGATTTGGAACCATTACTTTGTCTCGCTTAACCTTATTGTTCCATGCAATCTGATTACTATGCAACCACCTCCTGGTAGGACAATTAGCCCCCTGCCCCCACCTTGTTGTTAGCCATTGGATTTCGATTGAACAATACGATTACAGTAGGTGAAGTGAAGGATCAAAATTTGCTCGGCAAGTTTGAATTGCAAATGTCATATTTACTTATTAACCAAAAGACAATTTACAGTCCTCAAATTGGGGCAGATTCCAGGTTATGTGTTTGTTTGTTCCCAGATAAACTGCTTATTTTTAGTTGAGTACAGATCTTCGAGAAGACTTGAATGAAGGCCTCCTTGTAGCAAAGCAAAATTCTTTAGAGCGTACTGTGGCATAGGGAGAGGCGATGTGGAAGACAATACGTGTCAGTCATGGTGCCTCCCAGTTCATATGGCTGTGATCTTCCTTGACTTTTCAGCTGCTTTGTCAGTTACAGTATTCAAGAACAATCTGACTCCACAAACTTTACATCAGGTATTAAAATCAGTGGTACTATTGTATGTTGTGTTGATCATAAAGCAGGTTTTCAGTTTTGTGCTTCTTATTATAGTAGCGCTTAGCAGAAGTTAATGACGTGTTGACATTTCAATTATAAAACTTCTTCTTTGCAGGGCTTTATATCTTGGCCATTTTAACGTGCATTGGGCCCACATTGGTGCTGGAATCCTGGCTCTGTTGAAGTCAATCAGAGTTTTGCCATCGACTTCACTGGGGGCAGGATTTTGCCCTGAGTGAGAAATTTTGCGGCTCGCATTTTATTTTGTTTTATTGCAGAAATATTGCTTTTAACAAGTTCCACTGTTTTTATAGGATGACCAAGTAATAGAGAAAACAGACTCCAACGAGAGACTGCTGAATTGGAATCAATTTGCAAATTGGATACAATTAACTTAGGCTTGAATAGAGACTGGGAATGGTTGATTCATTATAAAAAATAACCTATTTCCCCTTGTTTATTCCTTTCCCCCCCCACTGTTCCTCAGACGTTCTTGTTAAACCCTGGATTTGTGCTGGAAATGGCCCACCTTGATTATCATATACATTGTAAGGAGAGTGATCACTTTAGATAAGCTATTGCCAACAGGAGAGTGGGTTTTGTCTGGGGAGAGAAAACCTTTTGTAGTGATAAACACTCATCTTTTTCATGGTCTGTGTGTATAAAAACATCTTCTGTATTTTCCACAGTATGCATCCGATGAAGTGAGCTGTAGCTCACGAAAGCTTATGCTCAAATAAATTGGTTAGTCTCTAAGGTGCCACAAGTACTCCTTTTCTTTTTGCGAATACAGACTAACACGGCTGCTACTCTGAAACATGTAATAGAGACACTCTCAGCACACAATGGAACAAATTGTCTTCTGGTGTAAATAGGCATAATTCCAGCGACTTCACTAGAGTTTTGTCCTTTTTGATCATCAGAGAAGTTATCCCTACATAAACATGGGGGCAGTGCTAGACAATTCAGAGCTAAGGTTTCATTGAGAAACATTTTTACTCACTTTGGCACTGGAAAAATTGAAACACAATTCCCTTATAACCTTGGGCCCAGACCACATTTCTTTGGCTCCCTGTAATTAACGAAAACAGTCGCCACAAATTCTAAACATCATACCTCAGAACACGCTGATCATTTCAAACGTTAAAATTAAACGCAAGAAATGGCATTCCCCTTATTTATTATTATTGTTTTATTTGTATTGCAGTAACGCCTCTGAGCCCCAGTCCTGGGCCAGGACTTCATGGTTGTAGGTGCTATGCAAACACAAAACATATACCTAAAATGGAGTTAAAAAACGAAGTTGACACAACTGCCCAGATCCACAAGCTACTTCCCTTTTCCAATCCCCACCCCCCACCCCGGTCTGCCTCTATAGTCATTTATTCAGGAAAAAAAGAAATTTGAAGGGTTAGGACGTAAGGAGGCCACATCTAGCAGGAAGAAAGTACAGTAGTCAAGACAAGAAGACAATAGTGGGACAAGGTGGGTGAAGAAATATCTTTCATTGGACCAAATAATTGTGTACATAGAGAAGCAGGCACAATAGAATTACAGGTCATATATCAGAGCAGTTAGCAGGCAGATTTCTAGACCAGGGTAATACAGGAGAACATTAAGGGCTGGTAAAGCCAAAGCAAAGATGAGATGTATGTTGAATAGGTGCTAACTGTGGGCCTTGGTTGAAAATGATCTTTGAGCTGTTTAGTAGCATGTTGGCATTTTAGATTAGTGACATTTCAATTTAACTTGAGAAACAGTTAATACAGACTGTTAAAAAAACTTGCTAGTTAACATAAATCAAGGCAAATATACTCTGTATACCACGTGACTGCAATAGGGGGCATTTTCATAATAAGTGCCTAAGAAAGTAAAATGCCTTCAGTGCTGAAACTTGGACTGCAGTTAACCATATCAGAGAGTTTTTTAGCTTTTGAAAGTTTGACTGTTATTTTAATTTTTTTTTAAACTGCATAATCTGTGCTAAAGGGTACAGTCAAACAAAGTGTGACTGAAACACAAGAACTTTTAAAAATAGGAGCCTACAGCTGGGTTCTTAAATCTTTACATAGGGCTTGTCTACACTGCCACTTACAGCGCTGAAACTTTCCTTGCCCGGGGATGTGAAACAACACCACCCCTCCGGAGTGGTGCAAGTTTCAGCGCTGTAAAGTGGCAGGGCAGACAGTGCACCAACGCTGGGAGCTATTCCCCCCACGGGGGTGGTTTTTTTACAGCACTGGGACAGCTCTCTCCCAGCCCTGGAGCCGCGACTACACAGCCACGTTAAAGCGCTTTAACGTCAGCTGTGTAGACATATCCTTAGGTCTAAACTTGGTCTTCCAGGTGTGCCAAACACCCAGTAGCTCTCATTGAAGTCAATGGGAGCTGCTGGGAGCTCGGCACTTCTGAAAATCGAACCATTTATATGCCTGAAATCAGGCTCCTATTTTTGAAATTCTTACCCTAGATGTGCATATTCTAAGACTGCGTCTCATTTATATTGAAGCCCGTTTATAGCACCCTGGCAGTATTGCACGGCCAGAGCAATAGAAAGAGGCCTGAGGGTAACAGAGAGTTAAGTGGTCAGTGTATATATGCAAATATATATCCTAAATCAGAATCGGTTATATCTGCCCACAGGTGGTAAATGACCGATACAGACTGCATGAAATGGGGTGTCCATAGGAAGGCAATGATGAGTTTATTGTACTTGTGAATCAAGGTTACTGTTCACTGAGTGAAGGGCATGCCTGCCGTGTGGTCCTAGGGCCCCTTTGCTATAATGCTAATTCCACGAATGACATATTTGATGTATTACATGGGGTTGGAATGGTCTGTCATCCAGTCACAAGCAATAATGGAGATCACATCATCAAGTTCCAAAGCTGTCTGGAAGGGAAGCATTTTAATTACTGCAGAGGGAGTGGAAAAGCTGGTCCCTAGGACAGAGGCGGGGATGTGACAATTTGGCATTTGGTGAAAGTACCTTGCGGGTCGCAGCTTCCCAGCTGTGAGTGCCTTTGCAGATAGCCGATGGCCCAGATCGCATTAGAGGCATGACTATGGACTTCCTGATAACAGGAGCGCTGTGCCAAATCAATGATCTGTGTTAAAGGGATGCCAAGGAGCCTAGAGCATGGGGCAGAGGCCTTTGTTACATTAGTGGAAATCAGAATCAACCCGTCACATTAATTACTATGAGAAATCCATCCAGTGAGGTGGGAGAGAATTCAAGGTGATGAACGCAACTAAGGATGGGTGGGAATGTGATTATTAATTGTGAGGTCCTTGAACACTGTGACACTGTATCTCTGCATATGTTTGCCCATCGCAGAGCATGCTGTCCACACTGGATAAATAACAAATCAAGAGTAATACTATCTCAGCAAGAGGGAGCATTGCTACGCAACCATGATGAGCAGCAAGCATGTGTAAAAGTTACCAAGAAACTCATCAGTTACCATGACAGAAGTGAAATCAGATTAATTTCCAGTGTACCCTGATGTATATTCCAGGTCTCATGATTGTACATAGGTATATGAAAGTCTGGTGAATGTGTTTTTAATGCAGCACAAGGAGCTCTTTGGACAAAAGATATCTCCTTGAATTCTATGAAAATTGTTAAAATTTTGCTTTTCCCCCACAGACCATTCTATTTTATTTTGATCTGAGCATCGGTGCCATTTCTCTGCTGGAGGGGTGCTAGCAGGGGGCACACACAAGGAGGAATACCTGGGAAAGACTTCAGAGCTCAGCAGAGGAGGATGTGTGTGTAGTTACTGTAGAGACAGTCTCCTTTCCTCTCCCTTTCGGCTTATTCAGTTTCCTATGCGCTCCTTAGATAAAAGCTTTCTCTCTCTCTCTTTTTTTTTTATTTATTTTTTTTTTTTTGGTCTTTTCCTGCCCCTCACAAGGCTGGCCTTTATTATTTATTTATTTTTGTAAGACTTTTTAGAAGAGTTTTTACATTATTTTGTGCCCTCACAGTTCAAGCATGATTTAATATGTCAAAACTAGTTTGCTTAACTGGGCTTGATTGTTTTACACACTTCCACCAAAGCAGGGCGATCGGCTTCCCAGGCATACTCTGCTGCCCAGACAAATGAAGTGTCATGGCTGTTAGGGCTTGCTCTTGTATTGTGACAGCAGTAGCTTCCCTGACAAAGCTGGCAGCAGGGAATTTAAACAGTGGTAATACCAACAGACAGATCTGAGGTCAGTGTAGTGTGCCCCCCCCGACCCACCGTCAATCACCACCAGGTACACAGGCAAGCTTATGCTTGAGAGACTTAATCGATCATTCATGTGAAAAAGGAATTTAGGCCAGGAAGGAGAATTTTGATCGCACCAGAGAAAAAAGAGACTTGCCCATTGGTGGTTGCCCACATATAGCCCCGCAGGAATAACACCGGGAGTTTGTACCTCAGATGCATGCAGCGATAGGCACACCCCAACCCCTGACCCCTCCAAACGTCCCCCTGGAGCATCCGGCCCTTGTTCCACTGGACATTCACAGATTGGGTGCTTCCAAGGAAGTAATATACCCAGCTTGCCAGGAGCACCTCCGCTTAACACCCAGCACCGAGATATGTTTATAGTGAAAACGAGTATAACAAAGGAGAGAGAGACTCTGGTAATGGCAAGTGAAAATACTGGAAACAAATGGCTGTATATAAATAAATTCTAGATCCTAGACTTATTTAACAAGATACTCTTATGTCTGGTAGAGCAATGCTCACCCAAAGCCCTTGTAGTGCTTTACAGACAGACTGGCTTGGACCCCTTCATTCATGAGACAAACACATTGTCTGCTTGGCTCTTCGGTGAATGATCCCAGATGTCTGTTTGGACCCTTAGATAGATCAGATCAATCCATTGTCCTTTTTCATGGACAAGGCACCACCCTGCTGGTTGTTTTTTCCCTGTATAACCTTCTCTTGTAGATTTTGCACTTTCTTGATTAACGCTTGGCTCAGTGTGCAAATAGCGCATATTGCATTGTGAGGCACGCAGTTCATCGTATCCATATGACCAGACAGGGAGATTGGCAATTGTTACCTCAGCAGTGTTCCTTGGAGGCAGGGGGTATGTCATCTCCTGGTGTCCTGCCTTGGTTTCAAGACCTTAAGAACGTAATTTTCAGTATAGACACATAAATCCTTCAATATTAGTCATACACACATTTCACAATTATGGTGATGACCAGTGGACCTCAGGTCCTTGGTAAAATCTCACCTGTCCCCTTTGGTGAGCTATTATTCATACATCTGACCCAGGGGATCCCTGTAAAACCCTATGCAGCCCCTGTGCCCTCTGCCAGTTGTCACCAAGAGATCCCTGCATCACACTCTTCTATGTATGCAGGCATTTAGCATGTAGGCCACGTGCATTTTGTCATTCTGCTCCACAGATGTGGTATGAGAGGTATTTATTCACACTCTGCTCTTAAGCCTGAATACTAAGGGCCAAATCCTGGACCCTGTGCATATCCAGAGTAAGTGGACTAGATGTAGGAGTGCTCTGTAGGGGTTTGAGTCCTTCCCTAGGCTGTGGAGCAGCTGTCTACTCCCCCCTCCCACCCTTGGCATCTGCTTTTCTATTGCGCGCGCGCACACACACACACACACACACACACACACACACACACACACACACACACACACACACACACACACACACACACACACGTTTGTTGGGAGTGATTGGCATAGCTGCAGATCTACTGGCCACATCCCCCAGAATCCACCGCCATAGTGGTAAGGACAGAACACCTGTGTAACATTGCTCTACGACATGGATCTCTTGCACGGGGCTTCCTACTTCCTGCCCCTCGACTATGTAACAGAATCACAAAACTGGCCGGTCTTTCTATTTCTGTGAAGGTGGGCACTGGACAAAGGGATGAGTTTTGTTCCAAGGGCTGAGTTTTTAAAGCAGCCTCCTAAATTTGGATCATGAATATTATTCCATGTGTGTTTCAATGCTCAGAATTCCATATTTTTGGTACCTAAATGCATTTTTACATGTACAAATAGGCACTTATGCTTGTAATTAGCCATTATGCATAACTAGACATATATCTGCAGGAGGAAGAAAGTAGAAAGGAGCACAAGTCAAGTGTAAAAGTATAATTAGGCAGGCCGAAAAAGAATTTGCAGAGCAACTAGCAAAAGACACAGAAACTGAAAGCAATATTTTAAGTAGGTCAGAAGCTGCAAGCCTGCCAAACAATCAGTGGGGCCACTGGACGGTCAAGATGTAAAAGCAGCACTCAAGGAAGATGAGGCCATTGCAGAGAACTTAAATAAATCCTTTGCGTCAGTCTTCACTGCAGAGGATGTGAGGGAGATTCCCACAACTGAACCCCATTCTTTTTAGGTGACAAATCTGAGGTGCCAGTAGAGGAGGTTTTGGAACAAAGTCTTAAATTAAACAGTAATAAGTCACCAGGACCAGATGGTATTCACCCAAGAGTTATGAAGGCGCTCAAATATGAAATTGCAGAACTGCTAACTGTGGTGTGTATTCTATCACTTAAATCAGCCTCCATACCAGACGACTGGAGGATAGCTAGGTAATGCTGATATTTCAAAAAAGGGTCCAGAGGCGATCCTGGCAATTACACGCAGGTAAGCCGAACTTCAGTACTAGGCAAATTGGTTGAAACTATAGTAAAGGACAGAATTATTAGAGACACCGGTGAATACAACACGTTGGGGAAGAGTCAACACAGTCTTTGTAAGTTGAAATGCTTTGAGGGTGGCCAGGACGCGGGCAGTGTGAGTGCCACTGAAAATCAGCTCGCATGCCATAGGTTGCCTACCCCTGATCTAGTGTACTTGGACTTTCAGAAAGCCTTTTCAGAGAGCCTCACATATTTTGTCCCAGGGTTTCATACAGTTGTTTTGATCAGGCAGCTGCAAACATTCTGCCAGTCAGCTCAATGTAAAAGGAAAATGATGTCAGCGGAGGCAGGAGAAAGGCTCCCAGACAGTCCCTTTGTCACCACTGAAAGGACAGATTCTGCCCCCAGACCTGTGTGTGTGACTCCCACTGAAGCTGCATGGCTCCTGGAGTTTGGGTAGACCTGCCACCTCTGAGGGCAGAATCTGGTTCCGTAGCATTCATCGGATCGGAATTCAGCAAACAGTTGAAAATAAAGCAACAGCAATACTGTACGTTGAGGTACTTTGTGGGGTACTAATGGCAGCAGTAGGCTCGGTGCTGCATTTAAAGGATGTTCATGAGAGCAGCTTATGCTTCATCTAGTGGCCACCTCCGATGGCATAAGAGACAGCACGGTAGCATCTTGAGCCAAATCTTGGAAGCTGCCCCAGAGACTGAGAGATGGAGCTGTGGGGAAGGGGCCTTCACTCCTGGAGGATACAGTGGAGTCACTCCATAGCTATACCCAGCACAGCCAGGGCTCGCCCTCTTGGTGTGCGGTCCCCAAAATGTACCATCCCCAGGATCTGCGTTGGATCTACTCGTACAGCATAATAGCCTGGATTTAGTCTGTAATCACAGATGCTTAGACATGGACAGACCAGATCAAAGCAGAGGTCCACCTTGCCCAGTATCCTCTTTGACAGTGGCCAGATGCTTCCTGCAAAGGGTCCCCTTTTGAAAGATACAATCTGACCCCCAAGCAAATATTGGCATGCTTCTCGTTTGCTTAACTCTAAACTTGATTGACTCCAGACACATACACCGGACTCTGTAGAAATGTGGCTGGATTGAGTCAAATGTGCATCTTCTCTGCCTCTGTCTGTGTGTGCACATGACGGCATGTGAAAAGCAGGTCTGACAGTTTTGTTTGTCTCGTAGCTTATGAATTTTCCATATATACATACAGCAAACAATTTGTACAGAACATGTGAGAAATATACCAAAAAGTATGAGCTGCTGAGCAAATCTGCCTTGTTTAACAGACTCACTTTTTCCATATTCCACAGTGTGATTGCCAGATGCCACTGGGAAAAGTGTCGGGACACTTTCAAATTGGCCTTATTGTTCCATAATTTCTTACTGGAGTACAAGGTTAATTAGTACCATAGGCAATATGCATTATTCATCACAGTAATCAAGCTTTTATTCTGCTGGGCCTTTATCTGCAGCAAATGGTTTCACTTTCAATAACAAAACCTTGATATACTATTGTCATATTTAATCCTGCTGAATTGTATTTATGATATACAGTTCACATCGTGTGCTTCCTGTAGTCTGAAAACAGTGTTTCCGATATCAAAAAGGGGCTGTGGTTTTAGGTTAGAATACTGATTTATTTTTCTGGTTGGGGCAAATGCCTCCTAGAGCGTGTAAAATACAAGATTTCTTATTTAAATCAGTACAGCTCCACAGAAGTCAGTGGCTCAATGTCGATTTACACCAGTGGTGGATCTAGTGCTGTGTTTTCAGGAGCATCTTACTGCAGGTGTAAGCTGCAAAGTTCATGCTGTTACTGGTGCATGTTTGCTGCATATGGAATCCCAGCCTGCTTTAAAGCCTCCTTTTCTCTCCAGATGTGTGTGTGTGTATGTGTGTGTGCGCGTGTGCGTGTGTGTGTGAGAAAGGGGGTGGGGGTAAGGAGGATCACACTCACTTTCCCTCTCTTTAGGTAACATAAACATAATCTTAGTTCAGAGGTCTGGTAATTAGCATTCCCTGACACCAGTATAGCATTATGAGTCATCCAGCAGCAGGAGTTTTACTATATTGTGATTCATCTGATCCTTCCTTTCTCCAGAGGAATGGCACTTTACCTCTGTAGTATTCTGTGACCTTCACTGAACCGGTGTCCAAGAATCTGAATCATTTCCTGCCCCCGTAGGGTTCAGTGCTGCAAGATTTGGAGTGCCTGGAACTCCTGTTTGAGTCTGTGGCATCTGAGAGTGCTCCTTGCCGTGCAGAAACAGGTCCTGTGTTTCTAAGCTGCAGCCTGAAGCTCTCTCTCTACCATGAGGCTGGCCTGAAATTGGTTTTTTGTTTGATTTTGTTTTTTAAGGAAAAAACTTGGAAAGTCTTTTGGGAGATGTTTATTTTTCGAGTTATATTTCTGACATTTCCCTTTAAGTTGCTTTCCGGGGGAGACACGAACAGTGCTTTTCTGACTGAAACCTGCACATGGTAAACTATATACAATGTAGTTTATACACTCCCTGGCATTTCCATATGCAAGCAAGTGGCAGGAGGTTACTTCTTATGGGAACTATTATTATTATTATTATTTGTGTTGTGGTAGCACCTAGAGGCTCCAACTGAGATCAGGGCCTCATTGTGCTAGGTGCTGTACATCCAGATAGTGAGTGACCCTCCTTGTCCCAAAGAACTTACAGTCTAAACATACAAAGTTTGTAGGGGTAACTGAGGCATGGAGAGGGTATGTGAGGTGTCCCACATCAGGTCAGTGGAGGAGCTGGGAATAGAACCCAGGTCTCTTACGCGTATGATCTTCACTCCAAACAGAAAGAAGTGCTTCACTAGGCTCCTTTTCTGTTTTCAACAAGACTTTGGTTTTGCAGTCTTTTTGTATCATTTTGAATGCAAAACAGGCATATAGCAGACACTATTGCAAAGCGTTGCCATACCATCAGGGATTTGGGAAGACGTTTGCACTGACGTCTCTGGAAGTTTTGGCAAAGTAAGGACCACAGAATTTGACCGTATGTAGCCTATATTAACTAGCCCTCTTCTGCAAGTCTCTCTGAAATTATTATGGTGGAATTTTCAAGATTTCTGCATATTCAAAGCTGCAAGTAAATATTTTCCAGAAATCTTGACTCATTTCCCTACTGCCTGTCTTGTTTTGCATGTGTATTGTTTCCATTTGCTGAGTTTCCTTCTGATGGAAATTAAGCTCTCCTATGTAGTGAACCGACTGGGTTGGGGACTGGGACTGGGACTGGGAAGTTGCAGTTTTGGGATGTGTGTAAGGGAGGGTGGAATTTCAAACACACTGCCTAATCTAACACACAGCGTAACTTGGGTTTCCCATGTCAGACAATAATAAAAACGCACCGTGATGAAACCTAATATCATGACATGTTTGGAGGCCATCAGAGGATATGGGGATGTTGTCATAACCATACAGCTAAGGGTAGCCTAGAATTCCTCCTTACTTGTAAGGGGTTAAGAAGCTCAAATAACCTGGTTGGCACCTGACCAAAGGGACCAATGGGGAAAGAAGATACTTTCAAATCTGGGGGAGGGGGAGGCTTTGTTGGTGTGTTCTCTGGGGAAAGCAGAGAAGCATCAGGTCAAGAAAACAACTCCTCCTTCTCCTATAAACCATCCTATACAAGTCTCTGATATTACAAAAAGAGTAATTAAATAAGGCAAGGCGCGTTAGATTACCTTTTGTTTTCCACTTGTGAATATTCCCTTTGCTAGAGGGAGGTTTAGCCTGTTTTTTTTTGGTAACTTTAATGTTTTGCCTAGAGGGGAATCCTCTGTGCTTTGAATCTGATTACCCTGTCAAGTATTTACCATCCTGATTTTAGAGAGGTGATTCTTTTACCTTTTCTTTAAATAAAATCCTTCTTTTAAGAACCTGACTGATTTTTTCATTGTTCCAAGACCCAGGGGTTTGGGTCTTTGATCATTTTGTAACCAATTGGTTAGGATATTATTCTCAAGCCTCTCCAGGAAAGGGGGTCTAAGGGCTTGGGGGGATTGCTGGGGGGAAGAGGAACTCCCAAGTGGTCCTTTTCCCTGGTTCTTTGTTAAATCACTTGGTGGTGACAGCGTTACTTAAACCCAAGGTACAAGGGAGAATTTGTGCCTGGGGAGTTTTTAACCTAAGCTGGTAAGAATAAGCTTAGGGGGTCTTTCATGCAGGTCCCCACATCTGTACCCCAGAGTTCAGAGTGGGGAGGGAACCCTGACAGATGTATTCTCAGTGAGTGTGGGGATCAAGCAGAAAGAAAGGATATACTCATTATTTATTGAAGGGGATAGCTAGAATCATAACAACAACAATATATGTAGTCCCAGAAGTATACGTGGTGCGTTGCAGACTGATCAAAGACATGGGGCCAGATTCTGCCTGTAAATACCCAGTGAAGAATGCCCGTGGTGGAAGGGAACTCCCTGCCGGTATAAAGCCAACGAAGCCAGTGCCATGCCATCTATCTCTTTGTAATGGGTGGACCAGGAGAGGGAGAGGACTGCCAGAGATGGGGAAATGAGCATGACAGAGCTCTCTGTTACTCCACTGCTCCTTCCCTGCATAGGGTTGTTAGTGACCATGCACCGAGTGATGTAAATGAGAGCAGCCCCTAGGCTGCTGTAACTTATGCCGAGTCAATGTAGAATCAGAGACTTGTAATTAGCTCCCTGATGACCTGGCCCCCATCTGATGTGCCAAGCAGAATATTGAGAAGTACTGTACCTGATTCCTCCAGCAGTCCAGAAGTGAGTAAGGATATCAGACTCTGTGCTGATAGTTAAGATATAGGGGGCAGGGATCATCTTTTTCTTATATGTGTACCCCCCCGCCTCCTCTTCACTGGCCCAGTATGAGGTTGTTCAGGATAGGGGAAATCTGCCTTGTGACTTTCTACACAACTTTGTGAAACTGGGCCTGGGGCTCCTTTGTGTGCTCTGCGTTGTGTGTCAGTGTGTGTTCACCTCAGACCAGACCCACTCACACAAATCACCAGGAACAAGCATGTAAAATGACTAGCATGACAGGGCCTTGATCTCTGTTGGGAACTTCCAGGGGCTACCACAGAACAAACAATAAATAACAGTAGTGAAAAGCTAGGGGTTTAGTTCCAACAGTGATTCATAACCTTTAAAGTGAGAGCCATACAAAGACCCAACCCTTCAAAGATAATTTTCCAGGCAAACACACAGGTTTGTTGTGGATACAGTGCTCCCCGCTCCTGCTGCCACAGGCAAAAACATAGCAGCGCAGACTCTTCACTTGCAATTGCAAATTATAGCCCTTTTGCTTTTTAAGGGTGCCAAGATTTTAGGAAAAGAAACAAAGATGATTTTTTACATTTGCTGTTATGCACTCAGTTAAAAGAGGTAGTTTAGCTGTCTTTCAGCGGGCCCTGGTGATCCAGTCATACGTTAAATTGTGTTATGGAAGTAATTTAATCTGCTCCAATAAAGAGTAATGGTATACATTCAGGGTTTGCTTCAAAGTTGTTTAAAGGCAGTGGAATAATAAGTAAATTGTACCTAAATTATAACTGTGTAAATGATCAGAAGTGGAATGGGTTTGTCTTCAATGTCTCTAAGCACCTCATCAGTTACTTACGACGCTCAGTAAATGTGCGCTAACCTATTTCATACACTGCTTTGTCTTAAAGCAAGTGTTCTATTCGCTTTGTACATAGAGACGGTGCCATTCAAACTGATGGGCATAAGTAGCAAACTAAAGGTGTCATCTGTTTGCATCAGTCATTGGGTTGCAATATGAATTCCCAGTTCACTCTCTGCACTGGAGTTTATGTACATGTGACCAAGGGGATGTGCTGTTGCTTATTCTCTGAATGGATTCACTTTTAGTAATAAAACTGATGGATCTGTGGCAGGTTGATCCCAGGGGGAAACGTCTCCCTTCCCAGGCTCCAATGCCATAAAAAATAATGATAATTTACTATGTTATAGTACTCAAAAGTGTACTCATAAACATGTAAGCAGGCAGATCCTTGTCTCAAGAGCTTACAGCCTGAATAAACAGAGACGGGTCAGAGCACACACCAGCCAAAAGATTGACGTGATGTTTTGGCAGGCATCTTGTGGACTCCACAATTTTTGTAGCTTTATTCCTTAAGCCTATTGCATAGATTGAGCCAGAAATGAAGGTTGATCATTAATGGCAGGATTTCCAAAATCACCAGGTGCTCAACTCCCGTTGACTTGCAATGAACCAATGAAAATCCCTATCCTTAAACATACCAAATTTTCATACCTGGGTGCAAAAAATAAATGTCTAAAATCCATATTTGGGCACTGAAATACAAGCTTTTATGAGTTTATAAGTCTAGCTTTGGACACCTAGCCTGGAAAATTTTGGTCTGTAAGAATAATGTCAGGGCAGTGACAAAATGTATTTACGAGAGGGATGATTTTACTGTTCCAAAGACCTACCCCTGCTCCTCCTGAAGTTCATGGGAATTTTACTATTGACGTTGAGGGTAGTAGGATCAAGCCCTTACCCTTATCTTGTCACACAGTTGTTATTATTTTTGATTACTTTGATTACTTTGGAGACTGGGAAGGGAGACTTTCCCCTCTTGGATAGATCAGCTTGCCAGAGATCCATCATTTTCATTGCTAAAAGAGAATCCATTTAAGAGAAAAATAAGCAACAGTATATCCCCATGTCACACAGTTCCCTTTTTAGGATGGATTAATTAGACTTGTTCTTATATGATTAGATAGCCCTTTTCATCAGTTGATCTCCATTACTGTACAAAGGAGGTCAGTATCATAGAATCATAGAGATGTCAGGCTGGAAGGGACCTCGAGAGGTTCTCAAGACCAACCCCCTGGGCGAAGACAGGACTAAGTCAACCTAGACCATCCCTGACAGTTGTTTGGTCAACCTGTTCTTCAAAACCTCCCATGATAGGGATTCCGCAGTCTGGAAAACTTTCCCAGACCTGAAGAACAGCTCTGTGTAAACTCGAAAGCTTGTCTCTCTCACCAACAGAAGTTAGTCCATAAAAGATATTACCTCCCCCACCTTGTTTCTCTAATATCCTGGGACCAACACAGCTACAACGACACTGCATATATCAGGTGTTCCCTCCGTTATCTTTTCTCAGGGCTAAATGTGCCCTGCTCCTTCAGCCTTTCCTCATAGGATAGGTTCTCTACATCTTTTATTATTTTTGTTGCTGAGGCTTCAGCAGTGCTGAGCAGAACGGGACAGTCACCTCCCATGCCCTACATACAGGGCTCCTGTTAATACACCCCAGAATGATTTTAGCCTTTTTCACCACTGCATTACACCATTGACTCATATTCAATCTGTGGTCCTTTTCAACAGTATGTTATCCTGATTGTACACATGGGGACATTGAGGCACAGAGAGGGGAAGTGATTTGCCCCTGGTCACTTTGCAGGTCAATGGGAGAACCAGGAATAGACCGCAAGTCTCTCAAGTCCCAGTTTGGTGCTGTATCCACTGGGCCATAACTGCCTCATATATATGATTGCTCTCTATAAATATATCAGAGGGATAAATACCGGAGAGGGAGAGGCGGTATTTAAGCTCAGTACCAATGTGGACACAAGAACAAATGGATATAAACTGGTCATCGGGAAGTTTAGACTTGAAGTTAGACGAAGGTTTCTAACCATCAGAGGAGTGAAGTTTTGGAATAGCCTTCCAAGTGAAGCAGTGGGGGCAAAAGACCTATCTGGCTTCAAGATTAAACTCAATAAGTTTATGGAGGAGATGGTATGATGGGATAACATGATTTTGGCAATTAATTGATCTTTAACTATTCATGGTAAATAGGCCCAATGGCCTGTAATGGGATGTTAGATGGGTTGGGATCTGAGTTACTACAGAGAATTCTTTCGTGGGTATCTGGCTGATGAATCTTGCCCATATGCTCAGGGTTTCAGCTGATCGCCATATTTGGGGTCAGGAAGGGATTTTCCTCCAGGGCAGATTGGCAGAGGCCCTGGGGGGTTTTCGCCTTCCTCTGTGGCATAAGGCATGGGTCACTTGCTGGAGGATTCTCTGCACCTTGAAGTCTTTAAACCATGATTTGAGGACTTCAGTAGCTCAGACGTAGGTGAGAGGTTTATCGCAGGAGTGGGCGGGTGAGATTCTGTGGCCTGCATTGTGCAGGAGGGCAGACTAGATGATCATAATGGTCCCTTCTGACCTTAATATCTATGAATAACACGTGCACACTGGCTATTGTTCTAGCCTCCATGTTCGGGAGTCTACTGGGATGGATCTGCGTATTTGCTCTTCTTAAGTGATTCATTATCCTAAGGTGTAGTTGATTACAATAAGAATAGAAATAATGTAATGTATAGGTGCCTCTCAGCAAATACATATTTTTTATACATAATTGGTGTGTGAATTTAAGGAGGTGGATTTTCAAAGGTACAAATAGTAGTTGGACACCTGACTGTCTTTTGTGCCATTGAAAATCCCTCACTTAATGCTCACGAAAGATGCTGAATTATCAGCCGTGGAGACCAAAGTCCTTTGTTTATCCACAGAACAGGCAGCTGAGCACTTTCCTTGCACTGTCCTATCACAGCACCTCCCTCCTGACCGCCTCTGGGGATGAGACAGCCGTTCAGTGTCTGTGCCCATTAAATCCTCAGTCTCTCAGCTGAATGTGTATGCAAATGGGGTGGTGGGTTTGGCCAGGTGGGCGTCTGTCTACTGGAAGTTGGACTGGGGTCATGTTGTGAGAATAAGCAGAGGCGCATAACGGCTTGGCAATGCCTGCATTTTCTAACATCGTATTTGTAACTGTTTAAGGAAAAAGACTCAATGGCCAGCGTGTCTGATATCATACAAGTCTGAGTACACAGTTCTTCCCTCTGGTCACACAGTGAAATTCTGTGTGACGTTTCTTCTCTACTCCCTACATACACAGAACTCTCGTTAGTGCCAGTGTGGGTTTCTGCACTCATTGGCAAGATAGAATAGCCTTGAAAATATCACCTGGATACACACAGGGACTTAAGTGTTGCAGTGCTCAGCATGATGCAACCCCCAAACCAACACGCCCGCCCTCTCCCCCGTGACCCGCCTGGGCTGTTTGGTGTGAAGTCAGGCATGCTCAGAGCAAACGTACTGAATCAGACGACATGGGTGGTGCGATGCTTATCTCCCCCTGGGTTGTGGGTTGCAGACTGGAGCTCAGAGGTGTGATGGGCGTCCGGGCGGCTGCCTGAGGCACTAGTGCACATGCTCAGAGGCAGAAATGTCGGCATCTAGTGATTTTCTGCAGCAGAAATGTAGGCACTGAGTTAGTTGAACTTACTGTGTGAGTTGGGCCCCTATGGGGTTAGATGGTAACTGAGGGGGGAATCTCAGTAGTGCCTAAATCTGGAACTTAGTGACCTAAGTCCCTTAGTGGATCTGGTCTTTGCCCTTATCTGTCTTTGGTTGGTTTTTCAAATCAGTCATTTTACTCACTGAAAATATTTATGTAATAAAATGGGCTCTTTGCCTCTATGCTCATTCCTTTTGAGGGGGGAGGGATAGCTCAGTGGTTTGAGCATTTGGCCTGCTAAACCCAGGGTTGTGAGTTCAATCCTTGAGGGGGCCATTTAGGGATCTGGGGCAAAACTTGGGGATTGGTCCTGCTTTGAGCAGGGGGTTGGACTAGATGACCTCCTGAGGTCCCTTCCAACCCTGATATTCTGTGATTCTGCTTGATCATGTACAAGGGTAACTAACCTTGCTATGTGCAGCGTATGATCCAGCAAAGAAGACATCAGCAGGGACAATCAAAGTGCCTTCTGCTGTTAAATATTTTACATAATTAGTGACACAGTATGAGCACTGTCAATCTAGAGACAAACAGGAAGTTGTTTGTTTTCAAATTGACCTGCTTTGTGTTTGTCTTCTAAGCCTTTCCAAGTAGTGGGATTCCTCATTTGTTCCCTTGTGATAAGATAATATTCTTATGAACTTCTTAGGACTGACACAGCTATTTGGTTCAGCTACGGTTCAGTTTAGATATGTGCTTAAATATTTTGCTGAATTGGGGCCTTTTGGGAACTGGGAGAAGTCTTGAGCTGAAGGTTGTGAGGGAGAACAGAAGAAATTATTGTGACAATGACAAAGAAATAAATGAGTGAAATTCTGTAGCGTGGAACTGAATGCGTAGAGTGAAATCCTGGCCCTACTGAAGTCAGTGGGAGTTCTGCCATTGCCTTCAATATGGCCAGGATTTCCTGGGTAATTCTTTCATTGAATTTTGTATGGCATGAGGCTGCAGTCCAAGGGACATTTTCTACTGGGTTAGCAAAGCAAGAGGCAGAAGAGTAACCTAGATTTATCACATAGGTATCTCATTTGTAATGTCCTGAGATGTTTGAGAAATACAGTGTATTCAATGTCCTATGTAAATTCCACTGCGAAGGGAGTACACAGTGGTACCGAGTTACAGACTCCATCCTCCACCTTTGAGAAAGGATTGTTAGGCTTTCTCTTCTGTGCTGAGTTCTTAAAAACTAGAAAGGATTATTTGAAACCTGTTTTTCTGTTTTGTTGAACCACCGGTGCTCCATGCTCCAATGTTTGGTTTAAAATAATGTGTTACTGTGGATAAATATGCTATCTATTTAATTCCATCTGATGAAAGAAAAAGAAAGAAATTGGATCAGTCCTTTACAAAACAATAGGCCTCAATCTTTATATCCTGTAGTAAAATGGCTAGACCTTCCCTTTAAAGTTGGGGGGGTGGGGAAGCAGTTAGTACCTTCATGCAAAATGGACAATCTACTGTTTAAACAAAACCTCTCAGACTTACAGCTTGTACAGTCAAAAGATGAAAGAGTTAAGACGTAGCATGACTGTAGTCTGGGTAGAAGCAGTGCAGAAAAGCTGGACGTGCACAAGTCCATGGGGCCGGACGAGTTGCATCCGAGAGTGCTGAAGGAATTGGCGGCTGTGATTGCAGAGCCCTTGGCCATTATCTTTGAAAACTCGTGGCAAACGGGGGAAGTCCCGGATGACTGGAAAAAGGCTAATGTAGTGCCAATCTTTAAAAAAGGGAAGAAGGAGGATCCTGGGAACTACAGGCCAGTCAGCCTCACCTCAGTCCCTGGAAAAATCATGGAGCAGGTCCTCAAAGAATCAATCCTGA
This sequence comes from Chelonia mydas, assembly GCF_015237465.2. NCBI lineage: Eukaryota > Metazoa > Chordata > Testudines > Cheloniidae > Chelonia > Chelonia mydas. The sequence goes on along the minus strand of NC_057852.1, from coordinate 9,612,737 downwards.
AGCACTTACATGAGAGGAAAGTGATCAGGAACAGTCAGCATGGATTCACCAAGGGAAGGTCATGCCTGAGTAATCTAATCGCCTTTTATGATGAGATTACTGGTTCTGTGGATGAAGGGAAAGCAGTGGATGTATTGTTTCTTGACTTTAGCAAAGCTTTTGACACGGTCTCCCACAGTATTCTTGTCAGCAAGTTAAGGAAGTATGGGCTGGATGAATGCACTATAAGGTGGGTAGAAAGCTGGCTAGATTGTCGGGCTCAACGGGTAGAGATCAATGGCTCCATGTCTAGTTGGCAGCCGGTGTCAAGTGGAGTGCCCCAGGGGTCGGTCCTGGGGCCGGTTTTGTTCAATATCTTCATAAATGATCTGGAGGATGGTGTGGATTGCACTCTCAGCAAATTTGCGGATGATACTAAACTGGGAGGAGTGGTAGATACGCTGGAGGGGAGGGATAGGATACAGAAGGACCTAGACAAATTGGAGGATTGGGCCAAAAGAAATCTGATGAGGTTCAATAAGGATAAGTGCAGGGTCCTGCACTTAGGATGGAAGAATCCAATGCACCGCTACAGACTAGGGACCGAATGGCTAGGCAGCAGTTCTGCGGAAAAGGACCTAGGGGTGACAGTGGACGAGAAGCTGGGGATATGAGTTAACAGTGTGCCCTTGTTGCCAAGAAGGCCAATGGCATTTTGGGATGTATAAGTAGGGGCATAGCGAGCAGATCGAGGGACGTGATCGTTCCCCTCTATTCGACACCGGTGAGGCCTCATCTGGAGTACTGTGTCCAGTTTTGGGCCCCACACTACAAGAAGGATGTGGATAAATTGGAGAGAGTCCAGCGAAGGGCAACAAAAATGATTAGGGGTCTGGAACACATGACTTATGAGGAGAGGCTGAGGGAGCTGGGATTGTTTAGTCTGCAGAAGAGAAGAATGAGGGGGGATTTGATAGCTGCTTTCAACTACCTGAAAGGGGGTTCCAAAGAGGATGGCTCTAGACTGTTCTCAATGGTAGCAGATGACAGAACGAGGAGTAATGGTCTCAAGTTTCAATGGGGGAGGTTTAGATTGGATATTAGGAAAAACTTTTTCACTAGGAGGGTGGTGAAACACTGGAATGCGTTACCTAGGGAGGTGGTAGAATCTCCTTCCTTAGAGGTTTTTAAGGTCAGGCTTGACAAAGCCCTGGCTGGGATGATTTAACTGGGACTTGGTCCTGCTTCGAGCAGGGCGTTGGACTAGATGACCTTCTGGGGTCCCTTCCAACCCTGATATTCTATGATTCTATGATTCTATGTCATGAGCTGTCAGTGTTTTGTAGTGTTATGCTACCCAGGAACTTCATTTTGGGAGACAAGAGAATACTAATCAGAAGATGTAGGTAAACATTCACGTCTGCTGGTGGGTTTCTTTAATTTATCAGGCTTCCTGGTGCTGAAACGATCAACAAAATGATCTTCAGTGATTTAATTATGCTCTGACAGAGTTGTGCTTTTTTAAAAACTACAGATTGAATTTATTAGCCATACATGTTGTTAATTTGTTGAAATAAAAATATTGTCACCTTCAATTTGTTTCTTTCTATCCTTTTCTCTTTCTGTTCCTCTTTCATACTAGCCCCCTAGCTTTGGAATAGTCTCCTTCTTCTGCATCAAACAACCACCTCCTTTCCATTCAAATCCCACCTCAAAGTGCCTTCTTTCTGCTAAACCTCTCTGTGATATTACTCCTGGGGGAATTCTGCATCATTGCACGCATGCAGAATTCATGTCCCCCACAGATTTCTTCGATTTCCTGCAGGAAAATGACTTTCTGATGCGGAAGGGTGCCCAAGGGTCAGGGGAAGTGGCTGGAGATGATCCGTCTGGTGCTGGGTCAGACCCACCCTCTGTCTGCCTAACCCCTGTGCATCCGGATCCTGCCCACCAGGCCTCACCCTCCTGCAGCCAGAACCCCCCACTGATAACTAGCCAGCTTGCCAAACCAGACTTTCTAGAAATGACGGTTCATATACTTTGCGGCTGGCACCTTTATAAAAACAAAACACAAACACAATCAATCAAAACAACCATGCACTGATGTATGAAATCAGTTCTTTTGTCTCATTGGCAGAAGAGAGTCACTCTAGAACAAATATGCAAAACTCCTTTTCTATCCTGATCATAATAAAAGTTGTATAAGAGCTAGGGACTATAAACGGTTTTCTTAATCTCTTGGCAAGTTTGTGGAAAGCGAAAGAGAGATTATCTTGTTTGTTAACAGGGCTAAAGAAAACCCACTTGGGAGATTATTTTATCCATTATGGCTGCTTTTCTGCTTAGAAATAAAAGTCTAGCAGAAATAACCAAATGTGCCTGGTACAACGAAAACAAGAGTCATGATACTGGTTTGAATAATACAGTACTGTGAGATTTTGTTGGAGGTGAAATACAATACAGCATGGACAAATCAAGATTGATTTATGAATGCTGAAAACAAGAAGGGAGGCATGGTGAGATGTATAATTGTATAAGAATATTTTTAGTTCATCTTATCAGAAGGCTTCCCTAGATCAGAATCTTGCCTGATCCATTTCTAAAGAGAGTGCTTGTCTCTCTCTTTGTTTTCATGGGAAGTAATGAACTGAACACAAGCTGATTTGTTTCAAGAAGGCTTCTATGCAGTTAACTAGGGACATAAAGAATTTATGCCGAAAATATGTTATGAGCCAGAATTGTATAAAACTCACACTTTTCCTATTAACCCATCCCTCAACTTCAGCTTTTCTCCGGTGCAGTGCATGGGGGAGGGAGGAGAAAGAAGTTTACATCTGTCAAAGGTATATTAGGTATATTAGGAGGAAAATAATAGTCTGTTTGAAAAGCTATTTATTAAAAAGAATGTTATTAGGTGTTGAGTCAGTAAGGCAGTGGTTCATTACCCATCTTGGTATAAGGGAGATAAGAGTGGCAAAATACAGAGAGCATCTAGGGTGTGGGTTGAGTAGTACTAAGGAGAAAGAGGTTTAATTTTTTTGTTAATACAGACAAACCCCAGGAAGAGGATGAGCTTTTGACTTTGTTCATTGGCTGGACTTTGTTTTAGAGCAGGTTGGGAAAGGCACCTCAACAAAATGATGTACACCCTTCTCCCCTATCTTGTCTTGTCTTCTAGAGCTTGTCTTCTAGAAAATGAACTCTGAGACTGAGTGGTTCAGGTGATTGGTGATGTGAAAGTGAGATTTTCCATTCTGGACCGATGAGTTCAATTTATCTCAAGCCAGCAGTGATTAGAAGTTGTTACCATTTGGTGGACTATGTGGAATTATTTTTGTGTGTGAATGGGGTTTCTTAGTTCATTTCCTACTTGACAGATGTCAACATCACAATATTGTCAACCCCAAATGTGCACAAATCATGAGTCAGGCCCTCCAAAATCATGACTGGCTTAAAAATCTCAAAGTTTTAAAAACTAATAAATGTTATATTCTCTTTATTTGCCTTCTGATTTTTGGGCCTTTAAGGCATCACATTTTCAAGTTTTTCTCTGAAACCAGGAGGGCTAGAAACTTATTTTTGTTTTTAAATGAAAGCTGAGAGTCTCTATAATCACATAGTTCCAGGAGCTTGGGCATTCGGAAACACCCCAAATAAGGCAAGACTTGGGAGAATGGGAAACAGTGATAACATTTACCCTCACAGCACCAATTGTTTAACGACAAGTTATGGGCCTTGATGTGAGAATTATTGGTATAAATTCTCTGGCCTGTTTTATGCAGGAGGTCAGACAAGATGACCATAATGGTCCCTTATGGCCTTAAAATCTATAAATAACTGGTATCCTTGATGTCACTCAGAAGACAGGCTATGGAACGGAATGAGCCTGAAGACTAAACTAACTTCCCACTTCTAGAAGTGGTGCCCGGAAGAGTGTTTAGATAGGAGGGCAGGGTTTGGAAATCTGCACTGCCATTACCTATGCTATATATATTCTCCTTGGACAGTGGACTTCAATCTCCAAGGCTGCAGCACTAAATAAATAAGTAAAAATAAGATCTTACCCAGGCTCTGGTAAATTATTTAAGAGCAATACACTGTGCATATTCTTGTTTTGTTAGAGATGCTTAAGATGAAACATTGTACGATGTTACACACAAGCTACTCGTTAAGCTGTGCTTCACAGATGACATACCTACTAACACATTAGTGGGTGTTTGTGTGTAAACAAATCCATAAAGTTCCCAAGACTCAGTGATTATTTTGCCAGGGAAGGGTGACTTATTAAAATAGCAGACCTTCTTTCACAAAGCCAGTCCACAAGTCCTGAAGGAGAAACCAAAGAAAAGGGGAAGCCGGGCACAGAAATAGGTTGCGCTGCAAATGCAGAATTACAAAGGAATTGGGTTACTGTTGGCAAGTGTGTATGGATCTCATAGCACTTTAGATCTAGGCTATGTTTGTGAATTTAATTGATAGCATTAAGTGTCCAAATCACTTAGGCACATACTTAACGCCAGTATGTGAGCAGTGCCATTGACTTCAGTGGAAGTATACATGCTTAATGTTAAACATAGGCTTAAGTGCTTTGCTAAATCAGAGCCTATGTGTGGATGTTAGCCCCTTCACTGTGATTCTCAGGAAGATCCTCATTTGAAAATTTTTTGCAGGGCTTCCCAGTAGCTATTTGCGACTCCGGATTGGCCATTTCAGGGATATTTGCATTGTCACAAGGAAATTCTTGCCCTGAGATGAAGCAGAATTGTCACCTCATAAATGGTTTAGATAATCCAGGGTTTATTAGTCCATTGCATGTGTGGTACTTTGGATTTGCCCGTGTGATCCTATCTCCTTTTGGAGTCTGATTTCAATGAGGATAAGAGCCTGCTTTTTCCTGACAGCAGTAGAGTGGCTCCTTGAACTTGGGTGGTAATGGCTAGGACTTCTGCAGCTGAAGGTCCCAGATCAGATCTCAGTTTACGACTATGGTTTGTGCATGTACATAGCCACAGTTCATTTTACGAGCATTGCTGAGAATAGCTTTCTGAATGTCTGAATGGGATCTTCTACTCAGTCCGATTTGAGTGCTGCTGATGAAATTATGGATCCCCTGGATCGGCATCTGGCATATTCAGTGGGTATTGGTTGGGGGTGGGATGTGTGTGTATCAAACACAAATTCTTCAGCTGGTACTCCCTGTTGTTGAAAGAAACAAAGCTACAGCCTACATGTAGTAGGTGGCTGAATGTTTCATTACGAGGGGGAATGATGAGGGCGTGCCAAATATAATAATCCGGTGTGGCCATTATAATACACGCTTAGAAGAGGACCTTTGTGTGTTCTTTGCAGCAAACTGTGTAGAGGAAGGGTTATGGAAGAAAAAGATCCTACTGATTTTACTAGCGTTATCAACTCTAGCAATGTTATTGTGAATTTTGCAATATTTTGTGGCGGTTTTTTTTAGCCCCAGCTCCTGGAGTCATGTTATTATGTAAGAGTTTCAGTTTTGTTTAAAAAAATTGGTTCTTCTTCGGGTGACTGTCCACACAGATTCCATTCTCTGTGCATATATGCCCCATGTGCATGAGATCGGACTCTTTTACATAGCAGTGTCCGTTGTGGCCTCACCTGCTCGCCACCATGCAGGAAGCCATGTGTCTGTGGGATTAGTGTATCTGTTATCAGGTCACACCGGTGGCCTTTCATTTTTCTGGCCTGCAGAATACCCTGACAGACATAGTCAAGTTAGGTGAGTTCAAAGCTGACTGCGAAGAGTTACAAGGGATCTCATGAAACTGGGTAACTGGGCAACAAAATGGCAGATAAATTCAGTGTTGATAATGCGAAGTAATACACATTGGAAAACATAATTGCAACTAGATCTACAAAACGATGGGGTCTAAATTAGCTGTTACCACTCAAGAAAGAGATCTTGGAGTCATTGTGGATCGTTCGAACAATGTTAGGAATGAGTTAGGAAAGGGATAGATGATCAATAAATGCCATAATGCCACTATATAAATCTGTGGTACGCCCACTCCTTGGATACTACGTGCAGTTCTGGTAGACCCATCTCAAAAATATATATTAGATTTGGAAAAAGTACGGAGAAGGGCAACACAAATGATTAAGGGTATGGAACAGCTTTCCTATGGGGAGAGATTAAAAAGGCTGGCGCTGTTCAGTTTAGAAAAGAGATGACTAACTGGAGGATATGATAGAGGTCTATAAAATCATGACTGGTGTGGAGAAAGTGAATCAGAAAATGTTATTTACTCCTTCACATAACACAAGAACTAGGGGCCACCAAATGAAATTAATAGGCAGCAGGTTCAAAGCAAACAAAAATAAGTGTTTCTTCACACAGCACATAGCAAACCTATGGAACTCCTCGTCAGGGGATGTTGTGCAAGCTAAAAGTATAACTGTTCAAAAAAGAATTAGACAAGTTCATGGAGGATAGGCCCATCAATGGCTATTAGCCGAGATGCTCAGGGAGGCAACCCCATGCTCTGGGTGTCCCTAAACCTCTAACTGCCAGAAGTTGGGAATGGAAAATGGGATGGATCACTTGATAATTGCCCTGTTCTGTACATCCCCTTTGAAGTATCTGGTGCTGGCCATCGGAAGACAGAATATTGGGCTAGATGGACCAATGGTCTGACCCCTTATGGCTATTTTTATGTTCTTACATCTTCAGCAGAGATTTATCCAAAATCATGACTTGGTCCATCCAGATCCCAGTTTTCCACAGCATCTTTTGCAGATGGGGGTTCCCATGCGTAACACGCGTTTGTGACATGTCACAACAACAAATGTTCCAGAGGAGGCATGAGTGCAGGATTCTTCTCAGATGCACCTGGATAAGCCTCCTTGCACCTGACAGCCTGGATGATGGATACAGAGAGAAGCCGTTCTGTAGCAGTTCAGGACTTCCTGATACAGAACAGAAACCTTTGACTAGGCTGGTGTACCAGGCCAAATGAAAAAGGTTTTCTGTCTGGGCAGTTCAGTGACACCTCTAATTTCCACAATACTGTCCTATACTTCCCCTGAAACAAAAGGGCTTGTTCCTCAGCTCCATACAACTGTTCCTCAGGTGGCCTCTACTAATCATCCTCCCATCTAAGGCCATACTATTTCCTTGCATGTGACAGTGGTGGAGTTTCTAAAAAAGCTCACCCATGTTTTCTCACTGGTCAGGGAACCCCCTCCTTCATGGGATCTTCACCAGGTTTTGCCTGAACTGATGGGTTCCCCATTCAAGTCAGTGGCTACCTGTGTTCTTTACCAGCTGCCTATGGAAGTGGCCTTTCTGGTAGCGATCACATCAGGAAGGAGAATAGGGGAGATCCAGGCCCTCATAATGGGCTTCTCTACATGGTGTTTCATGAAAACAAAGTCACCCTTAGCGGTCACCTGAAGTTTCTGCCCTAGGTAACTACTGACTGCCACATCCATCAGTCTATTCACCTCCTGGTTATCTTCCCTAAGCCATACTCTACCCTGAGTGAAGTGAAACTCCACAGGCTGGATGTTAGAGAACCTTGTCTTTTTATTTATAGCTAGGACCACGCCTTTCAGGTGCACGCCTAGACTCTGTGCTGTTTGCTGAGAGAGTTAAGGGACAATCCATATCAGAGGCTGTACAAATGGGCCTAAGGCTGTGTTAAGGCTTGTTATGATTTGGCTAAGAAGGATCTGTCCCAGGACAGATTAGGGCTCATTCCACTAGGGCTCAAACAGCGTGTCTCTGTAGCATCCTCATATCAGAGAGATGCAGGGCAGCATATCAAGACATTTACCACTCACTGTTTCTTGCTTCAAGCATCCAGGTCAGATGCTAGCTTTGCTAGGGTGATCCTGCAATCTCTATTCAAGTTAGACTCCTTTTGCCTCCCTCTAGGTGAATGGGCAATTGCTTGTGAGTTCCCAAGAGTGGAATCTGTGGGGGCAATCACTCGAAGACAAGAGAATGGTTACTTGCCCTACAAAAATTGTCGTTCTTTGAGATGTGTTGTCCACACATTCCACAACCTTCTCTGCCTTCCCTCTAGTCAAAGTCCTGTTCTTGTGGGATACTTATTGACGAAGGAACTGAGTGCAGGTTGAGTGCACCCCACCATTTATGCCTGTGGCTACAGGAAGTGAGCGGGTGGCCATGGTGCAGGTCCCACTGCTATTCATAAGAATCTAATCTTGCATATTTTGGGGGGCATGAGCACGAAGAACGGAATCCATGTGGACACCACATCTCAAAGGACCACGGTTACTGTAGCGTAAGTAACCTTTCTTTCCTAGTTCTCATAGTTGTGGAGGAAAGCTTGAAAATGTGACCTCTAATTGCTCAAATATTAGAAGGCTAATAAAGAGACCTCCCCAAATCTATTGTTTATTAAAACTGATTTTTAAGCCAATATCATTAATTTTGAGGACCTGACTCATGATTTTCCAATGATTGTGATGGCAATACTGTATTACTAAAACTTTGTTTCTTGAGAGAGCCAGCTGCACTTGGTTAGCTCCGTGCAACCATATGAAAAAGTACATAGTGAGAATAGTTATTTTCTGTTTCCGAAGGGCTTGTCTGCATGGGGACACTCACAAAATTTCCCCTGAATTAACTTTCACAATTGATTAGTCAAACCACATTAAACCTCTGTGTGGATACTCTTAGTCAGAATTAAAGCAGCCTTATTTTAGTTTAATTTAATTATGTTTAAATAAACTAAACTAAATTTAAGGTGAAAAGTGGTTATGGGAGTGCTATTTAATCCTTCACATAACACAAGAATCAGAAGTAACCCAATGAAATAAATGGGCAGATGGTTTAAAACAAACAAAAGGAAGTACTTCTTAACACAACACACAGTCAACCTGTAGAACTGGTTATCAGGGGATGTTGTGAAGGCCAAAAGTATAACAGGTTCAAAAAACAATTAGATAAGTTCAGGGAGGATAGGTGCATCAATGGCTATTAGCCAAGCTGATCAGGGATGCAACCCCATGCTCCGGATGTCCTTACACCTCTGACAGAAGATGGGACTGGACACAGGGGATGGATTGCTTGATAATTGCCCTGTTCTGTTCATTCCTGGTGAAGCATCTTACATTGGCAACTGCTGGAAGACAGGATACTGGGCTACATCGACCATTGTTCTGACCCAGTATGGTCATTATTATGTTCTAAGGCCACTTGAATTCTGAATAAGAGCATCCACAAGGGTTTAATGCAGTTGATCAAATCCACTTTAGCTTCACACTTTTAGTTAATTTGGATTAACTTTCCTGAGTGTCCCCATGTAGACAAACCTTAAGAGCGTACTGCAAGCAGTGGAGAATGAAAACTATTAAAAAGCACCTTAATATGTCGAATGAGCCAATTTATTACCTGGGTTAGTCTTTGTGTGTAGAATGATTCACAGTAATTAGTCCTGCTATCAGTTGCAATGGAGTTTGTTCAAGCTATGCGGTAGCAAACAATGCTTCTGCAACTGACAAGACTGGGCACTGCTAACTGGCAGATGTTCCTAGCCACTTCGGTGGCACAGGGCTCCCTACACCCTTCACTGCTGTGAATTAAATTGGAGTAGCACTGCACGATCTATCAAAATTTCAGTGAAAAAAGAAGAGCTGATAATTGTGTTAAATTGATTCTGCAAACATTAAGAAATGCACAAATGTCATTTTCCACATTTTTCCTGTGACTGATGCTTCTGTAACACAGCCTTCTGGACAACTGGGATTCCTGCAGGAAGATTTACTGAAATCCTACGAAATGCTACCTGATGCATTGTAGCTGGAGATGCGGCACGTTTTGTGGAACCTATGATACATCTAAGTAAATCTGCCTGAGAGTATTATATGTTTAACAGTTTAATACACATCGAAGTCTAATGCATTTAGACTGTTGGTATATTGTGACATGTCTGCTTTTTGTCTGCTTGGCGTGAATAGAATGGCCAAACAGATTGTTTTGGATGCTGTGCTGTCATGAGAAAGAGTTGCAGGGCTTGAATGACGACATTGAGCTCTTTTAATAGGTGTTGAAGAGGACACACAGGTCTTTCTATAATGGAAGAGAACCCTTTGAAACATTTTTTTTCCCAGGATAAAGCTAGAAAGGTTTTTAAAGACGCCCCAGGTAAATATAAAAAGTACAGTAAAAGTCAGTGCGCTAGATTCCATTTCAGTTTCATCAGTGGAAATCAGCAGTAACCTCATTAAAGCCAGTGGAGTCACTCTAAATTTACCGTGGTGTAACCGAATTATACAACTAATCTTGAGCACTTTTTGATTTAGTTTGGGAGAGAAAGGAAATATTCCAACTGAAATTGTAAAACTCTAGAAAAATAACACAATTCTCAAAATAAAACCAGCAGCAACTTTGTTTTTCCCTTTATAAAAAGGATCGCATGTAATCAATGTGTTCTTCACATCAAATGTCATCCTCTCACTCTCTGGAACTATAGTATAACAATGCTAAACTGTTCATACGAATAATAATTAATGTGCCAAATTGTACACCAAGATCCGGCCACAGAGAGTGCACTATATATAGATCTCCCCCTCCCACAACGCTTTGGCAGTGTTTCCCTTTCCGGCTGACCCCCTCCCGGGTTTTATTTTGGCACTGATGTTTGGGCCCATTTAATCTAGAAAGGCTAGTCTTCACTGAGGACAACACAACATTATTATTAGTGTCAGTGTTATAATTAGTATTTAACAATAAACATTTATATGGAGACATCCAGGAAGTTTTTGGAAAGTGTAGGGGACAATTTCCTGGTGCACGTGCTGGAGGAACCAACTCGGGACAGAGCTCTTCTTGACCTGCTGCTCACAAACTGGGAAGAATTAGTAGGGGAAGCAAAAGTGGATGGGAACCACTGTCCCTGTAGAAGAAGGTCAGCTCCCAGACTACTGCACTGGGCAGCACAGCATGGGGAGGAGGTGATCAGCCCTCTGTGGAGAAAGAAGTGGTTCGGGACTATTTAGAAAAGCTGGACGAGCTCAAGTCCATTGGGCCGGATGCGCTGCATCCGAGAGTGCTAAAAGAGTTGGCGGATATGATTGCAGAGCCATTGGCCGTTATCTTTGAAAACTCATGGCGATTGGGGAAGGTCCCGGACGACTGGAAAAAGGCTAATGTAGTGCTCATCTTTCAAAAAGGGAAGAAGGAGGATCCTGGGAACTACAGGCCAGTCAGCTTCACCTCAGTCCCTGGAAAAATCATGGAGCATGTCCTCAAGGAATCAATTCTGAAGCACTTAGAGGAGAGGAAAGTGATCAGGAACAGTCAGCATGGATTCACCAAGGGCAAGTCATGCCTGACTAATCTAATTGCCTTCTATGATGAGATAACTGGCTCTGTGGATGAGGGGAAAGCAGTGGCCTTTTTTCCCCTGACTTTAGCAAAGCTTTTGACACAGTCTCCCACAGTATTCCTGCCAGCAAGTTACAGAAGTATGGGCTGGATGAATGGACAAGAAGGTGGATAGAAAGCTGGCTAGATCGTTGGGCTCAGCGGGTAGTGATCAATGGCTCCATGTCTAGTTGGCAGCTGGTATCAAGTGGAGTGCCCCAAGAGTTGGTCCTGGGGCCGGTTTTGTTCAATATCTTCATTACTGATCTGGAGGATGGTGTGGATTGCACCCTTAGCAAGTTTGCAGATGACACTAAACTGGGAGGAGAGGTAGATACGCTGGAGAATAGGGATAGGATACAGAGGGCCCTAGACAAATTAGAGGACTGGGCCAAAAGAAATCTGATGAGGTTCAACGAGGACAAGTGCAGAGTCCTGCACTTAGGATGGAAGAATCCAATGCACCGCTACAGACTAGGGACTGAATGGCTAGGCAGCAGTTCTGCAGAAAAGGATCTAGGGGTTACAGTGGATGAGAAGCTGGGGATATGAGTTAACAGTGTGCCCTTGTTGCCAAGAAGGCCAATGGCATTTTGGGATGTATAAGTAGGGGCATTGCCCGCAGATGGAGGGACGTGATCGTTCCCCTCTATTCGACATTGGTGAGGCCTCATCTGGAGTACTGTGTCCAGTTTTGGGCCCCACACTACAAGAAGGATGTGGAAAAATTGGAGAGAGTCCAGCGGAGGGCAACAAAAATGATTAGGGGACTGGAACACATGACTAATGAGGAGAGGCTGAGGGAACTGGGATTGTTTAGTCTGTGGAAGAGAAGAATGAGGGGGGATTTGATAGCTGCTTTCAACTACGTGAAAGGGGGTTCCAAAGAGGATGGATCTAGACTGTTCTCAGTGGTAGAAGATGACAGAACGAGGAGTAATGGTCTCAAGTTGCAATGGGGGAGGTTTAGATTGGTATTAGAAAAAACATTTTCTCTAGGAGGGTGGTGAAACACTGGAATGCGTTACCTAGGGAGGTGGTGGAATCTCCTTCCTTAGATATTTTTAAGGTCAGGCTTGACAAAGCCCTGGCTGGGATGATTTAGTTGGGGATTGGTCCTGCTTTGAGCAGGGGGTTGGACTAGATGACCTCCTGAGGTTCCTTCCAACCCTGATATTCTATGATTCTATGATTCTATAAATTCACATAAGGATTTACAGAGATTTTTAAAAAAAATAAATAAGTTCCTTGCCAAAAAAGTCTTCAACTTCAATAGCAAACATAGGAAATGGAGGTATCCTAGCAAGGAAGGGGACCAGGGAGGAGATGAAATGTAACGGTAATGCAAGTCATTGTGAATGGAGTTTATACATTCTGGTATTTTGGGGCCTGATGCAGGAATCACTGGGTGAAACTATGGCCTGAATGGAGCAGGAGGTCAGAGTTAAATGGGTGTAGTCGACCTCTCTGGTCTTAAAATCTGTGAATCCATGAACATTTTTAAACAGAGACAGAAGTAGGGTGGAAGGGGCAGGCCAACTGGAGCAGGAATGGGAACGTGAGGTGTAAAGCCAGGGGAGAAATGGGTTTTGAGGAGGGAGTTAGAAGAGTGGGGATCGTCTCAGAGGACTTGATCCAAAGCCCAGAGAACTCAGTCAAAACGCTTCCATGGCATCAGTGATGTTTGGAGCTGGCCTTGGATGGGAATAGAGGACAGAATGAAAAAGCGTGAAGGTGACTGTGTGAGGAGGCGGAGGTAAAAGTCTCCTGGCATTGTGTTAAGGCCTTATGGGGTGTGTGTGGATGTGCATGGCCCCAGTGGGAGCACCAGGAAGCCCAGACTGGATTCATTGTGTGCTTCTCTCAGGGTATGTCTACACTACAGGAGTTTTTCTGTGTGCCTAGGAATACCAGCTCCCCAAGTGACGGCAGCTACATCGATGGACACATTCTTCCATCAACATAGCTGGGTCTACAATGGGGGTGAAGTTGACATCGCTATATAAGTCAGGAGTATATAACTTATATAAATTTATATAAAATTTTTCAGTGGAGACCATATCTCAATGGTCATCTCCACAGGCCAGTGCAAAGTCCTGTCTCCTCCTGGCCCCTGTCAGCATGGCTAGCACTGCCAATGACCATTGCACAGCTGTGGCCATCTCCTGCAGTTGGTGCTAAGTAGAGGAGTGCGTGGTCTAGCCCAGAGCGTGAGCACAGTAGGGCAAGGAGGAACTCTATTAACAAAAATCCTGATGCCTCTATGTAGCAGTAATACAGAAGCTCCCCGACTTATGCAAGCATTCCGTTCCGGAACACCTTTGCATAAGTCGAAATTTGTGAAAGTCGGAAACGTATCTCTGGCCATTATGCAAAAAAAACCCCCAAAACCCAATAACCTCCTATTTCTAGCTTACGGAAGTTTTTCCATAAGCTTGGATTTGTGTAAGTCGGGTTTGCGTAACCCGGGGAGCTTCTGTATTTTTGGGCTCTGTGCGTCTGTGAATGTATCTGTCCAGAATGTATCCTTTGACTAAAGAGCACTTTATGAAGAGGATTTCTGAAAACAAAGAGAACCCACCTTTTATGAGTGAAGTAAGAGGACTCCACCTTGCCCATTAAAACATGCATTGCATTATCTCCTGTTACCTGCATCTCTGGCTTCTCTTTACTGCATTGGTACATTTTAAATTAAAATACAACAACAGACATTAATACAGCTCTGCAAAATTGTCATGACAGTTTACTAGCAAAATCTACTCATGTATTCTTATAATTATAGTGCTGATCATAGTGACAAAAACTAATCTTGTTTTCGGCTGTGTAAAATAATATGCTTGCCCTATATGAGTGGGAAAGTAATATTTTACAAGGCTACATCAGTGCAGTGTTAGGGTTTTGAATGTCAAGTCTGAGAAGTCAGAAAATGAAAAAGTGGAGGTTGAACAAATAACCTTAACTCTACCCCCTTCTGCATAGGTATTTTAATACAGTCTTTAATTACATGGTCATACACTAAATTTTTACATAGTACAGCCTAGTGTCTTACTATTTTTTTTCCACATCCTTACATAGGGAAGGTCATAGTTAAGGTTCCAGAAACAACCTTAACTTTGATCCTGTCTCCATGTTCACCATGTGCTCATCTTGTGGTGCAATATCTGAATCGTATCATGAGACTAAAAATGCTTGTGATATTCTAATCAATGTATACTTTAGAAGGTGGCGGAAGTCTGTGTTTTTTGGCTAATAGTGGAATGGGGACTGTGAGACAGACAGACAGATCTTGGCCACCACTGTGACTGCTTTGTGATGCTCTGTCTGCATAAAGAATCTACAAAGTCGACTTAGGCAACTCTCCATAGATCCCCATCCCAAAGGGAATCCCTGGAGAGCTAGGAGCTGCTTTTGCTTCTTGCCTTATCCATTCTTTCATTGATTCATGGATTCTAAGGCCAGAAGGAGTTATTGGGATCATCTCGTCTGATCTCCTGTATAGCACAGGCCAGAGAATTGCCCCAAAATAATTCCTAGAGAAGATCTTTCAAAAAACCGTCCAATCTTGATTTAAAAATTGCCAGTGATGGAGACACCATTTGGGTAAATTGTTCCAATGGTTAATTATTTTCACTGTTAAAAATGTACATCTTATTTCCACTTTGAATTTGTGCAGCTTCAAATTCCAGCCATTTGATCATGTTGTTCTACCTTTCTCTGCTAAATTAAAGAGACCATTATTAAATATTTGTTCCCTGTGTAGACTCTTAGAGACTGTAATCAAGTCACCCCTTAACTATCTCTTTGTTAAAACAAATAGATTGAGCACGTTGAACCTATCACTGTCAGGCTTTCTAATCTTTTACTCATTCTCTGAACCCGCTCCAATTTGACAACACCCTTCTTGAATTGTGGGCACCAGAACTGGATGCAGTGCGCCAGCAGTGGTCCCACCTGTGCCAACTACAGAAGTAAAATAATCTCTCTACTCCTACTCAAGATTCCCCTGTTGATACATTCCAGAATTGCATTAGCACTTTTTACTGCAGCATTACATTGGGAACTCATGTTTTGCTGATTATCCACCACCGGCTCCAACATTCCCCCATCCTGTAAATATGGCCTGTGTTCTTTGTTCCTTCTTCAGACCCTGCACCAAGTGGAGTTCAGGATCCATCCATCCCAGTGCTGCAGAAGGGTTGTGTACGGCAAGATAGGGGAGATGACATTGGTCTTTCCTGAATTCAGTGGGTGGTTGATCTAGAAGAGATCCGTGTTCATTTGCTAGCCTGCATGTGATGGGAGGCAGTGATATGGAGTTATGTAACTATAGCATGATGATTGATGGTGTTTTCAGTCTGAACTGGAGCCAAAATCAAATAACTCTAGTACTAAGATAATCCCCCTGACTACATTGAATGTGCTTACAGTATGGTAATTGAGTGGGTTTTGCTCTATATTGGAAATTGGTGGCGGGAGGGGGGAAGGAAATGGGTCCCTAACTTGAGAACGCTTAAAAGAAACGTGATTTTCAGAAAGTGCGGAGCAGCCATCCTCTTAAAATCAGGCCTCTTTCAAGCTGGGCACCTGAAAATGCAGCCAATCACTAGTTACCTCTGAAAATCTTGCCCTTCGTTTTTTGAAAGTTCCTTCTAATAAAAGGCTTATAAACCACTACATTTCCCCTGTATTCTCCTCTGGCTACAGCCAACCCGTGCAGAATTGCAGGCAGAAAGCATTCTTTTTCTCCCTGCCCTCTCGGGTGGAAGTTGGCAGAGGAGTGGGTGCCCAAATTAGGGCCCAGATTTTCTAAAGTGCTCAGTGCCCAGTATCTCTGCCCATTGAGAATGAAATTTCATTTCGGGGCCTGAGAGCCGGGGGCCTTTTGAAGATCCAGCCAGTTATTTAGGTGCCTAAACAGAAAATGTTGAGTGCGGAGCGGTTTTGATCCCCTGAATCTAGGTGTATACTGTAACTGTAAAGTACTGTACTTCCATATCAAGGCCCTCTGTCCTTGTGTGTTTCTCCATTGATCTCTGTAGCCGTTGTACGTATGGCTCAAAGGCAAAACATATTCCTTTTTAAGGCCTAAGCATGCCCTCAGATGTGTAGAAGACTCCAGTTGAATTCAGTACAAGCGTGCCTGCTCATCCTGTTTATAAAGGGGTATTTAAAGTCGCTTGTTTCCTGTCAAGGTGCAGCAAATGAAGTCGGGTTAGAAAAGTGAGGACGAAGGGGAGTGGAAAGAAAATGCTTTCTATTCCGGCCATTAAATATGCAGTGTTTCCACACTGCTGAGATCGAAATGGTATTTGAAGAACTAAAAGCTAATTATAGCAGGTGCAAACATTCTCCTCTCTCCCTATCGCTATTATGAGCTATTGATGAAATTGCCAAAATAGTCAGAAGGGATCTTGGTGCAAAGATCAAGGGCAAGAGTTTCAAATGTAGGGGCCCCACATCCATACTGAGGGTCCTCCATAAGTGGCCCAATTTTCAGAAGTGCTGAGCATCCTGCAGCAGCTCCTGGTGAAGTCAGCAGAGGCTGCAGGGTGCTCAGCATTTCTGAAAATCAGGTTACTTACCTGGGTGCTCATATGAGAGTGCAGCAGATTGGCTATAGGCACCGAAGGTGGGATTTTGAAAAGAGCCTAAGGGAGTTAGGTCCCAGTTCCCATTGAAAAACCTAGCCCTAGTTTTTAAATTCCCAAATTTTAAGCCCACATTCCCTAATTGAAAGTAAGAGGGAGTTTTAGGAAGACAGAAAACATTTCATTAGTGAGGCAGAACATGTCCAGTATTTATTAACAGCTGGCCTTCCCTCCCAATACAGTTAAGAAGTCAAATGAAATTTAGAATGAACATTTTTAGGTCTGGAAGTATATTTTGGGTATAAAACAAGACATTATGTGACTCCTGAAGGAGGAGGCATTGCAACAAACCATGAAGGTATATATGTAAACCTATAGTATAGTATAGCATGGAGGCCATGTGGACAAGTGGATAAGGCCCTGGACTGGGATGCAGGAGATTAGAATAATAGAATATCAGGGTTGGAAGGGAACTCAGGGCATCTAGTCCAAACCCCTGCTCAAAGCAGGACCAATCCCCAAATAAATCATCCCAGACAGGGCTTTGTCAAGCCTGACCTTAACAACCTCTAAGGAAGGAGATTCCACCACCTCCCTAGGTAACGCATTCCAGTGCTTCACCACCCTCCTAGTGAAAAAGTTTTTCCTAATATCCAACCTATACCTCCCCCCACTGCAACTTGAGACCATTACTCCTTGTTCTGTCATCTGGTACCCCTGAGAACAGTCTAGATCCATCCTCTTTGGAACCCCCCTTTCAGGTAGTTGAAAGCAGCTATCAAATCCCCCCTCATTCTTCTCTTCTGCAGACTAAATAACCCCAGTTCCCTCAGCCTCTCCTCATAAGTCATGTGCTCCAGCCCCCTAATCATTTTCGTTGCCCTCCACTGGACTCCCTCCAATTTTTCCACATCCTTCTTGTAGTGTGGGGCCCAAAACTGGACTGCCACTGACTTACTATGTGACCTTGGTCAAGTCACTTCCTCCATGCTTTTGTTTCCCTTCTCACCCTTTGTTCATCATGTGTATGTAAAATGTAAGCTCTCGGGGCAGGAGCTTGTGTATGCACAGTCATAGTGGAGTGAGTTCCCAACCTCAGTTGTGGCCTATAAGCACTCCTGTAATGCCCAGAACACTGATAATGGGCATTGGCTTTTCTCCCTTGTGCCCATTCTTCCTGATCAATGTTGATCATTAATCTAGAGGCCAAGTGCGCTTTTGCTGCCATCTGGGCATTCACAACTGTAAAAGATATCAGCAGTACAAAAGAAACCTGTCAACGGTTAGGAAATTGGTTTGTAATTAGTATTTTGTTGCTGTAAGGTCTGGAATTTGCTGAAGCTGCTGGGAGATACACACATGCATACATGGACGCCCGCAGACCGGGGATGCTGCACAGACGGCTCAGATGGCTGCTATTTATTGCAAACGAACAGCCTGTGAAATCACTGTGAAAACAATGCATTGTTGGGGGACCACAGAAGGACCTCAGGGCTGCTGTAAGGACAAGACATCATGGATGCTCCGTTTGAAAGAAATGATTTGCTGCTGAAGAGCAGCAGGCTCATTTGTGGCGTGTGCCCTCCAAGCTACCCAAACAGAAAATCCATTGTGGTCTTTGCCTGTGGTACAGCTGCACAGAGCTGACAAGTTAAGTGTTGCCCGCCGAGTTTTTACAATAGGACTTTCAAATGCTTCCAGGCAATGTAGAGTCGGTGAATTGATGATAATAATGTCCATAATCACCGCATTATGTAACGGTGCATTGCCACCGGTGTATACCCTGATCCTACATTTTGCTGTATTCCTGGACCAGAGGCGGGGAGGGGTTGACCTTTTCTAGGTGGATTGGCTGATTCTAGAGCAATAGTGAGAATTTTGCCAGGGTGAAAAAATAACAAATGCATTCTGGGGGTATATCACAGCTACAATAGAAATAATGTTTTAAGTGTTTTTATGGCTGCGTCTTCCTTGTGTTAATCCCATCAAATGGGGTCCACTGTATAAGTTCTCTCTCTCCAGTGAGTGGGGAGGGTTTCAGGGCCCGGGTCCCAGCCTGAACCCGCATGCTCACACTGCTATTTTTAGCCCCGCAGCGTAAGCCCTGCAAGACCTCGTCAGTTGACCCGGGCTCTGAGTCTCATTGGTGGTTGGTTTTTTTTGCTGTGTAGATGTACCCTGTCACCCCTCATGCTAACCTTTTCCTTTATGACCTCCCACCACTTCGTCTTGTGTTGGCCTCTCTGTCTTTTCCCTTCAGCTATGAGCCAGTGGACTCATAGCTGTCAGGACTGTGCTTTACATGACCAGATCTCTGAGCCTGCACTCACTCATTTTTCTGTTCATGGGTTTTACTTGGAGCATGTCTCTAACATACACTTTCCTTGCGTGGTCTCTTGTGCTGACACCACTCATCCATCTCAGCAGTCGCACTTCTGTGGAGCAGATCATTGATTTCCGGGGGAGCTGGCACCTTTGAGGATCTGAGCACTGAGTTCCTGAGTCACTTTTCCTAATGGGATCCTTAGTCACCTAGGCATTAATGAAAATTATATCCCAAGCATTTGATTGGCCATTGTGGTCTGAATGCTTTGCACTGCTCCCGTGTAGCACAAGCAGACAGAATCTACTGGTGGATCTGGCTCCCAAAGTTTCTTACCCATCATTACTCTTTTTTACTCTGAACCTTAACTCCAGCTTAGTATTATATTTTATCTGGGAATTTTTCAATGCCTAAAATAGAAGAGATACTGGTCTGAGACTAAATAAAAATGTGGATTGTGATAGTTTGTTGCACCTATGGGTGGGTGTAATATGATCTTTAACATCAGGTCAGCTACGGCTAAGAAATATACTACCTCAACTTTTTACTCTGGTAATCCTTTTGGGGACAATAGTGCTTTGTATTCTAATATTACTCATGACAGTGTAAGTGTGACCTGTCCTTGTGAGGCACAAAAAATAATGGGGGGGGGGGTGAGGGAAGGATCCTGTATCTGTAACAAATGGTGGTGACATATATATAGACACCATGGTCATCAGTGGGGATATATCTCAGAACCTTGAGCACCAGGACTTTGCCACATGGATTGAGTAGCTATAAGGATGTCACAAACTTTTATAGTCAGTAGGGCCATCGATCCATTATCCTGTGCATTAAGCAAGAGTACATTGAGAACAGAACATCAGAACACAGCCCTCAAGGTTTAGGCTAACAAGCCAACCAACAGCAGCAGAAAACCCCAACAACAACCCACCACTACCAACGACACCACCATGCTAGAGCCTGCCCCAATGCTCTAGTGAAGGATTAACAATGTATTTGTCTAGGAGGAGATTTTTTCGAAAGCATCTCCAGGATTTAGGAGCACAAGTGCCATTGAGATTACACGGACACTTTAGAAAATCTTCCCCTTAACTTTATAAGGTCTCCGGGACAGAGACGACTTTGCTTTTCCCTTCTGTGTTGTGTACAGTTGTGATCACACCAGCACCTAACAATTATTATTATCAATTCAGGGAGACCTCAGAAACCAGCTTCTGTATCTTTGTGGGGGGTGCGACGTGGTGTGAGCAGAATGAATAGAACCTTTAGTTTCAGAGTGGTAGCCGGGTTAGTCTGTATCAGCAAAAAGAACGAGGAGTACTTGTGGCACCTTAGAGACTAACAAATGTATTAGGGCAAAAGCTTTCGTGGGCTAAACCCCACTTCATTGGATATATGCAGTGGAAAACACAGTAGGAAGATATATATATATATATATATATATATATATATATATGTGTGTGTGTGTGTATATATATATATATATATACAGAGAACATGAAGAAATGGGGGTTGCCATACCAACTTTAATGAGACTCATCAGTTAAGGTGGGCTATTATCAGCAGGAGAAAAAAAACTTTTGGAGTGATAATCAGGATGGCCCATTTCAAACAGTTGACAAGAAGGTGTGAGTAACAGTAGGATAAAAATTAGCATGGGGAAATAGTTTTTAGTTTGTGTAATGACCCATCCGCTCCCAGTCTTTATTCAAGCATCATTTAATGGTGTCCAGTTTGCAAATTAATTCCAGTTCTGAAGTTTCTCATTCGAGTCTGTTTTTGAAGTTTTTTTGTTGCAGGATTGCGAATTTTAGGTCTGTAATTGAGTGTCCAGGGAGCTTGAAGTGTTCTCTGACTGGTTTTTGAATGTTATAATTTTTGACGTCTGATTTGTGTCCACTTATTCTTTTGCATAGAGACTGTCCGGTTTGGTGAATGTACATGGCAGAGGGGCATTAGTGTAAGTCAGGCTTTTCTGTATCTGCCTACCTGCTTATATGGCCTCTCTGACTGCAGCATCTGAGTGTCTTATGTACAAGACTTTTCACTTGCCGGTTTTCTCCTACCAGTCCTGCGTATCACGTCAAGTGATTAAAAAGATTCTGTACTATAAAGCTCGAAGACTTGTGAATTAATATCCTGTTGAATGAAAATGCAGTCCTATGGATCTTTCTCATTTCCTTCCAGCTGTAATGCCTCGGATAGACTTTATACAATTTCATTTTATTTTATTACCTTACTCTTTTTCTATTATTTTTGTTCATAATGAAAATATAGCATACGCAGAGCAAATCGTGATCAAATATATGTCTTACGATAGAGAACTTTTTAACATGAAAAAGGAAATGTCAAGCTATTAATATTAAATTACATGGTGGGGAAGGGAAAGGTTTTTTTTTAAATCATTCTTAATATAAATGTAGGAAATGGACAAGGCTGGGGAAGCTTTCTGATTGGCTGATGGAGGTTTCAGCTCATATCGTCCTGCGACAACATCTGCACCGCTAGGAATTAGCTTTACCCACATTTATCACCACTGTAAAAGTAAATTATCCTGTTTTGTAAGTGGAGTAACACATGGCAGGTCTTGTGATTGTTGAGTCAAGTGCTTGACGAATTTGGCCTTTGGCCTCCTATCTCAACACAAATCCAGGGAGCGAGGTTTTCTCTCAGCAACTGCACAAACTGCTGTATCTCATCCCTTACTCATCAATAATCTCCTAACTGGGATATGGGCTCTACAGAGTTGCATAACACAGCATCAGTTGTTGTTTGGTCTTTAAAGGCGTGCAGGCATCACGTGATCTAATAGTGGAAAGCCATGTTGTGTCACAGTTTGAGTTCCACATTGGATTTTTTTTCCTAATCTGAGCACAACATGCCCATTTCCTGAAGAGCAAAGTTAAAATTTAATTTTTGCAACAGTATTGTTGCTGTCTCATGGCCAGATTGTGTCCAATTTTGAGTGGGTTTGTAGAGAGTCACAGGGAATCTCCCTTCACTCTGCCCTCAAGGCAGAATCTAGGCACATTCCCATTGGGAATTGGTAGGCACTGTGTTCTGTGAATGCCACAGCTCGTGTTAGCCATCCAAAAGGGGATGGAGAGGGACTATGGCTTTTATCCCTTAGCACTGGGCAAAAGAGCTAGCTAAGCACAGGGAAGCATACTCTGCACCTGATGCAAAGAGAGCAGAGCAGCTACTGTGTGTGTCCTTCAGCATCCTGTCCAATGCAAGAGCCAGAACCCGTCCCTTAGGATATAGCAATTCACAATCAGGCCGGAGAGAGAGAGCAGGGGACCGTCTTTTAGTTCTTTGTTTACCCAGCCCATAGCACAACGGGGTCCTGGTCCCGGAGCAGGTCCCTACGTGCTCTAGTGACACTGATGAAAAAAACAGTGAAATGTCAAAGTGAAGATCTTCACAAACACCCACTGAATCAACCCTCTGCTGCAAAGAGATGGATTTCCAGAGGCTTGTTTGTACATTTGTATTTTGTGTTAACTAGAAGCCAGCTCTCTGTGCCATGAGTCTGAAATACTGGGACCATTCAATGTTTCCATGAAACTTGTCTTAATCAAGATACAATGCAGAAAAATAAAGAAGGATCTGAATATTAAGATGGGGTATTTGGGACTTTTGTCCTGAAATCAGGAGTGGTTTTGTGGAGGTGGAGGGGCGGGTGACCATCTGAGGCTGTGACTGGGGATACATTGACTCTACTTATTTCACATCTTGTTGTAGAAAACATGGTGAAGCTGCAGGCACTGTTAACTTTCAAGTTGCTCAGCATGGGAAGGAAATGGATAGCCTTTCCACCACTCTATAGCGTAGGCTGCTGGGTAGAAGAGCAAGGAATTCTTTTTTTCCAAAGGCCTTTACAGCACTTGATCTACAACCCAATGAATGGCATTGTTAATAATCTTCAGAGCTGCATGCAGCTGAGCCATCGTTAACATCAATCTGGGAATCGGTGTTTTTGCAGTAATCTTTTGTCTTGGTTTGCATAAGGTACTTTTCATTTGGATGATCAGTACTGTATGACTGTGGGAGTCTGAATGAATTCCTTGGCTAGTGTCCTGTGGTGGTGCGGGCAGGAACAAGGAATGTACAGAGGCGGGTCTGGTGGTTTCAAGAAGGAAAGGTGTTTGTTAGCAATCCCTTATGGCCACGATACAGCAGAGTCAGCACTAACTTGTTCACTTCTGATCAGCACCATTAGTAGCCATGTCGCTTGACCCTGTGGGGATGGGAGGAGGCATGCAGGGATGGCGGGGGGGTGTGGGCATGGAGCAGCTGCCTTTTTCCTTGCCATGCTCCTTTGAGGATGTCAAAGTAGGGGGATAATCCTTCCTCAAGGACTCAGATTAACGCCTGACCCTGCACCCCACTGTGGAGAGGAAAGTTTTGCAGGTGTGGGCAAAGGAGCCAGTTAAATCACATGTCCTTATGGTTCTGGTGCTTGGGTGTGGGAATTGCAGAACAGTGTAAAAGGGGCACATGGGACCTCTGCGAACCAAGAGGTTAGGAGCAGCATTCCCAGTAGATCCACTGAATCAACCTATTCAGAGGTCCACATCCCTTTCTGGCCTCCCGAGTGCCTGAGGGAAGATGCTGTGGAGTAAGCTCTGATCTCTCTTCCATGGCTGTGTATGTCAGCAGTGATCCACAGAAGTCAGTGGAGTTAGAGCAGTATTGTACCGGGATAAGTGGGAAGGCCTTGTGTGAGGTGAACTTCATGGAATTTCCTGGTCACTCCACTCCCATCCAGGGGGTTTTGTCTTGAGGAGATATGATCCGCCTTTTTGAGGAGAATCTCTGGCTACTCTAGACACAATAGGTTGTCAGTGGAAGATGGTGACTTTATCAGATGACAGTAATACACACCCTTCAAGAGTTCTTAGGGTGTGATCCAAAGCCCACTGAAGTCAATGGGAGCCTTTCCACTGACATCAAGCTGATGCTGGATCAGACCCTTAAAGATTTGATTTTTCACTCCTGTTGAGCTCAGAATTAAACAACTTGTGTGTTTCTTCTTCTTCTTCTTACTTGAATGTGACAAGGTATTATGATTAAACTCCTGCAGGATTTCCGCTTTTAAAATTATTCTGTCTCTTAGGCGCAACTGTTCAAAGTAACGCTTTTTTGGCTGCTGACACCTTAAAATTGGCTAAATTACATTAAGGTATTATTGCAGAAGGGGGGAAATCAGCTCTGGGCCAACAGCTTGTATGTCAAGTCTTGAGTAAAAACAGTTCTGGAAAATATGGCTAATTATGGGAAGGTCTGTTGACCCTGCCCGTTAGCAGGTTGCTAATGGGCACAGAGCCAGTAGGAAATTTCTTTGTTGGGCAGCAAGCTTTTAAAATCTCTGCGGTATGTCGTATTCTGTGTTGCTCATGCTCTTCTTTTTACCAATGTGTTTTTCTCTCCTGAACTTGGTTGGTTTAATTTAAACAGCTCTAATGTACACACTTTACTGAAGCTCTTGAAGTCATTAAGTTGAGTGATCTATGCACAGTGTAGTACCAGCGGAGGATCTGACTGACATCCAGAGGGGTGTTTTTCACAGGCTCCTGTCTCCGCTTTAGTGCTTTACTAGTTTATTTCATTAGCTTGGCACTCCTAGTTGAAATATAAAAGTGCATGCTAAAAAATCGATTACTGTCAATTTCCAGTGCATTCCAATTACACTACCTCTTACATGCCTGGGGATAATTGCTAGTCACTGAAAAGTTAGTAGGATGCCTTGGGCAATCAGATACACTTCACCTTTTGACTCCTTTTCCCATTTATATGGGGTCAGAGGTGCCCATGGTTCTTTGCCATTCCATAACACAGATTCATAGGTCTTGGAGTTCTAGTCCTTTTCTCTTCAAACTTCTCCTGACAGAGTCTTCCCATCATATCCTTGGTCTTCCACATCCTTTCTGGCTGTCCTCTTCCTCCCATGCTTTCTTTGCTGGTTGTGCTTCTTTCTTATCCCATGTCCAGCCCACCTCAAACATGCACTCTCCAGGCTATCTAACACTGAGAGTGCCAAGTGTTATTCCCCTTAATAAGTCTTAATTTCTACCTTCCACTTGCCTGCTGTTCTCAGTATATTATTTTCTACTACCAGTGTCTTCTTTTCTTCAATTTCCATATGACCCACTATTTCCAAACCACAGAGCAGGCAGGGACAAACACATGCAGCATAGGGCATCCAGATAGTCAAAGTGAAGATCTGAGGCTCCTGCCCAGTGGGAGGTGGTGGCAGTGGACAATTTTGGTGGGGTGCCGGAGAGGTGTGTTACAGAAGGGCTTTGGAATGCAGCTGGATAGAGTGAGAGAAGAGTGCCCTTTGCACACCCTTCCATCCTCAGCCAAGCACTCCCTCTTCCCTCTCTTCTCCCATCATCCCTATTCCCTCCCCTCTTTCAGAATAAAAACAAGGAAGGCACACCATTTTCTCTGATTCCAGCTGGGTAAATCCTGTTCTTAAACAGCTCTTAAAGCAACCTCTTGGGCTTTGTTTGGAGAGCTGATCCATGACGCAATTGCACAAGTGATGCCATAACATTTTCTTCAAAGATATATTGGACATTCGAGAAGGAGAGTGTGTGGATATTTCCAGCTGGAGATCCTGCCTTCCTCATCCTTCACTTACTACCTACATGCATGGGCTGTTCTCAGCCTTTGCTCATACTCATCTGTTTCTAGGTAAGTCCTTCACCCTGATATTGCACAATGAACAGTCATTTACAGTAAGCCTTGCCTGGGGCACAATGAGGGTCAAATATATGAACAACCCCCCCAAGAGGTACCAATAAAACAGGGCACCTGTGTTGCCGAGAATGGATGTACTTTCGTCTTGACTGGGGCCTTTGCATCCAGAGATTTGGCTCTAGGAACATGGGTAGGGAGAAGAATTGAAGCTCTGTAGCTTACTTTTGGACTCTCTTGGCCTACTTTGACCTCCCAGTTTACAATATTTTCAAATGGTTGAGATGGTCTCGTTTTGTTTTGGTGCAGTCAGCATTAGATATAACAACCACCAGAAGCATTATTTCAAAAATCTTAGTGTTGGGCACTGTTGATTACCTGCTATTTTGATGTCTATGTAATTCCTGAGTAAATGCTACCAGCATAATAACCAGCATAGATCTCATGAAATCAATGGTCCAGGTTCTGTGGTATCATGAATCAGTGTAGCTCAATCAATGGGCCCATATCCTCAGCAGAAGTAATTCATTGTAGCTGAGTCAATTGTTGCTTTATGCCATCTGAGAATCTGGCTTATTATTATGATTGCAGAATATTAATCATAACATTTAAAAGCAGATTGGACAAACACCTGTCAGGGCTGGTCTAGGTTTACTTCGTTTTATCTCAGTGCAGGGGGCTGGAGTAGATGGCCTCTCAAGGTCCCCTCCAATTTTACATTTTTATGATTCAATAATAATTAATAACTTTATACAGTAGTCTGGATAGACATTGGAAATTCACTCTTTTGAGGTTTGCCCATCGGGTGTTATAAATAATATACAGTTTGGAAACTTTTCTGTTTTTTAACAAACGATTTCAGCAGTGCATACTGCCCTGACATTCTTGGAACATAACGAACTGTATACAGATTATCACAAGTTAAAAGTGAAACAGTCATTTAAACAAGTATAAAAATAATTGCTCTTTAAAGTATTACTTAGATGTCTCTTTTCTGGGCTTAGTTAAAAATGCAAAAAAACACTGCAGTACTTTTATCTTTTGCTAAGTGCAATAGAAAATAGCCAACAATACACAGGGAGAAAAGCTCTTCCATTTTAGCATTGTTTTAAAGAAACAAAACTAATGTCCTGCGCTGACACTGAGAGACACACTAACCATTTACATCTATTTTTGTCTCTCCGTGCAAATTAATTACTAATTGTCATTTATGTGATGTGTTGAAATTAGTTCTTTCTTGCTCGTCATTGCCTTAGACGTCTTGCCTCCCACTTCTTAAGGAGGTCAGGGCTTCGGCCGCCTTTTGAATCCCAAATGAGGTTTGTCAGTCAAGCGTAGCAAAATCTAATCTCTTCCAGAGAAAAAGAAGAAAACAGACCAGAAAATGATCTGATTTTCCAATTTCATGGCCAAGGTTACCCTGGGAAGTGCCGAAAGTGGCATTTAGAGCCCGTAACTAAGGTGGCATGCCAAACTAAGCACTAATAACGGTGCAGCCGTGTGGAAAGATACCGCTTTAACCATTTTACAGTTGCTAAGTGTGAAAATTGTAGTGTGGGCAAGCTGCTGAAATCTGCGGCAATTGGTTCAAAGAGCTGGAACTGATGCTCGACGAGAAAACATTCTCGGGCTCTGTAACTCTTAACCACTGATGAAGCCGGCGTCTGCTTTCGCTGTTCAAACATAAAGCTGAACAGCTTCATTAAAGATAGAGCTCTTTTTGGTGGGAATAAAAAACAAGCCACTGCTGCCCTGCAAGACTCCCCCTAGGTTTTATTTTGATCAGTTTAGCATATGTTAGCACATGTTAGCAAAACACACCCTAACATTGGACCTGATGGACGGGCGTTGTTGATGTGATGCTGGCTTTTCGTACAGCTCTAACACTGGGGGAGAAATAAGTGATTGACGGTGGTTTAGTAATGATACAGTTCCCTTCATAATGAGGAAAAACTAGGAAAATACTTGAGAGTCCTGTACCAGATGAAGAGATACTATGGTGATTAAAAATGTTTTTATAGATCAGCGGAAGGGCCCGCAGGTTCCCAAACAGCCCCCACAACCTGGCCACCACTGGGCAGCTCACCCAGAACTCCTAGAAGAGAAGGGGTAGCAGAACTCTGGCCCCTACCGGAGGTACCATCCACGAGGATCTTGATTGGAAGGATGATGACCAGCCCCAGTGAGTGGCCACACCAGACTGTTTAAGCCAGAAGGAGGCACAGGAAGGTGTCAGAGCAACTGGGAGACTTCCTGCTGTAGCAGATCTGACTCTTGCTGATTCCTGGTTTCTGATTCTGGGTCTTACCGAGGCTTGGTTCCTGGACTCTGATTCTGGCTCTTGCTGTCTTGGACTCTGGCTCTGACCACGAGGGCTGAGCGCCCCTGCGCCGACCACTAGGTCAGACTGTCCACGTACCGGTCCTGACAATCAGTGATTTTCCAGCCTTGTCATGTTGTGGGCTACTCCTTAAGGGAGAGGATTTCTCTCAAAAGCTGCTTTCCCCTTCCACTCAACATCCCTGCACCATACAGGCCCTGATCCTGCAAAGGCTTATGCCTGTGTTTAACATTACACATGGCAAATAGTCCCACTGAAGTGCATATAGTTAAGCGTGTGCATAAGGCTCTGCAGGAAGGAGGGCTTAAAGCACTTGATCACATGACAAAAGCAGTATTAAGGACAGTATTGAAAAACAAGCCAGAGATGAGCGTGTAATTTCTCTCGGCTGCTTTGCGCTAGAGCTGGTGTAAGATTTTTTTTTAAAATTCTGTTTCATTTATTCAATGAATATTATTGTCTTTTGTCAAATAAATTGATGTCTCGTATCCGACCACGTATGGAGCCAGTCGAACCCCACCACAAAGATTAATCAAATAACTTGTTCAATAACCTCCCCATCCCAAAGGGCCAGGTCATCTCCTCCTGTGTTAAAGCCCAGCACAGGGGCTTTTGGTAGGAGGCAATCTCCTTACGCAGATCCCCTTCCTCCCACATTGTTCCATCAATGGGCTGGAGTTTGCTCCGTCCCACAGAAAATACACCGGGCCCATCCCGAAGCCCTGCAGTTGCCACATGATGCCTGGGTCATCTGCTCAGAGGCCCTGTGCCTGCAGAACACCTCAGGCACCCAGTCAGCCCCTGTCCCTGCATGGCCCCATTGAAGCCTGGCATACAGGCCTCCATCATGACTGAAGCAGCATTGCAGAACTCCTGCAAGTTCTGGAGAGACAGGTTTGAGTACTGCTGCCTCAAACTGCAATGGACATATTTTGACTTCAGATGACATGTCCCTGTGCATCTCAGCTGATGCCCCAGGAGAATGCATTTCGTTTCATACTGCTGCTGTTGTAGGTGGTTGATGGGCCAGAGGCAGGGCTCACTGGATACAATTCTGTGGCATGCATTCTGTTGGAGTTCAGCCTAGATGATCATGAGAACCCCTACTGGCTTGAGGAGGGAAAAGAGCTATTGAATCTTGAAAAGCAATGTTGGCGCAAGAACAAATGGAGATAAACTGGCCATGAATAAATGTAGGCTGGCAATTAGAAGTAGGAAGGAGGATTTGAAACAACCTCCCAATAGGAGTACTGGGGACAAACAACCTCACTAGCTTTAAGACGGATTTTGTTTCTGTGTGGGATTATATGATGGGGCTGCCTGCGATAGCAGGGCACTGGAGTCCATGATCCAGGAGGTCCTGCCTAGTGCTATATTCCTTACAGCCTATGCACATATGAAACCTTTGGGCATAAGGCACCATAGGTCTGATCCAAGACCCACTGAAGTCAAGGGTAGTGGCTGCATTTTTTCCAGCAGTTTTTGAAAATCAGATCATTTAAGTGCCTAAGTATGGACTTAAGAGCCTAACTTTACGTACCTATTTTTGAAAATCTTGTCCTGGGTCAATTTGTATTGCTGTGTTTCTTGGTAAATTAGTACTGCAGGTCACGGGTACTGATGAGCCCTAACTGTATTTGAACATTTGTTTCTAACCTCTGGTTTAAAGGAGGGTACTGTGTACCAAGCTCAGCTAGGGAACTCTCAAGAGTTAGTATAATTTTTTTGTTGAGATTTCTATTTATGGATTTTTAATGCATTTCTGCCATCGCATCTTTTCTCCTAACGGCTCAGAGTCTTGCCTTTTAAATGTGAAGATCCGAATGTAATAACTTTAGAGGACAAAATGCTGAGTTGCCAGCAAAGCAATAAATCACATTTGCACAAATTCCTTGCATAGAAATAATCACATGCAATGTCCATGTGTCACGTTTGCAGAAAGAGAAATGTACTGTGTCACCTTCCTTACTGTTGATTTTAACAGAAGAATGAAAACTGGTGTACTCTCACAGAGTCACATGCTCTCCTGTCTCAAGGGAAATCAAAATAGATCTCCCATCATATTGCAACACATGCCAGAGCATCCACCACAAAGCCTGAGTAGAGTCTGGAGCAGGAGGGCAGGTGATGTCCATTTTTGTAGCAGCTGCATCCTTCTGTTCCAGTTGTGAATGGTACTCATACAATTGTGAATGCGATCTTTGTAAACGATCTGACTTAAAATTTGAAAACAGCTGTCCCCCAGAGCAGATGTGCCACCCATTCCCACAAAACAGGTCCAAGGTCTGCGGAAATCTGGGAAGAGTCAAGTCAAAGCCAAAGTACTATGCATGCTGCCCTAGAGGAGCAGCACTGGCCACTTCTGAAGACCTCTAGACAACATTTTTTGCCTTCCTTTGCAGCATGGGTCACTTGCAGGTTTAAATAGTGTAAAAGGTGGATTCTCTGTAACTTGGGGTCTTCAACTCATGTTTTGAGGACTTCAGTAACTTAGCCAGAGGTTGGGCGTCTATTACAGGAGTGAGTGGCTGAGGTTCTGTGGCCTGCAATGTGCAGGAGGTCAGACTAGATGATCATGATCCTTTCTGATCTTAAAGTCTATGGCAATATCAGGATGTCTGCAAAGGCCCATGGGCTGCTTTTGGATTTTGTCTTCCATCACAAGGGGTTTGGAAAGGTTTGCTGCATAAAGAATCATAGAATATCAGGGTTGGAAGGGACCTCAGGAGGTCATCTAGTCCAACCCACTGCTCAAAGCAGGACCAATCCCCAATTTTTGCCCCAGATCCCTAAATGGCCCCCTCAAGGATTGAACTCACAACCCTGGGTTTAGCAGGCCAATGCTCAAACCACTGAACTATCCCTCCCCCCCTAAAAGCTTCTGCACCCGAACAGGGACTTGAACCCTGGACCCTCAGATTAAAAGTCTGATGCTCTGCTGACTGAGCTATCCGGGCACTCTTCCATTCACCATGAGCTCTGTTATTTGTAATGAAGCTTCTACAGGCAGTTTCTAAGACCTAGTCCAAAGTCTGCTGTTGTCAACCGAAAGACTATCACTAGTTCAGTGGGCTTAGTATCAGAGTCATAAGGTTTAGCATGGGTGTTTCTAGCCATGTCCATTGTCAGCTACTGCAAACATTTTTCTCATGTCTAGATAGCGTGATATGTATTAGCTGGCACAGCTCTGTTTTTCTGTCTAGCTTCTTCAAACTACCTGATTTACTTAGTTGATGTCGTTGTGCATTGAATGGGCCATGAGAATCAATCAGGACATGATTTTGACATCCTCACCAATGGACTGTGGCATTCTTACAAGAGGAGCAGGCCAATGACAAGGAGGAGACTTTTCCCTGCATTTGAATATCTTGTGTCCGTCCTTTGAAAAACCCCTGGGGAGGGTGAAACTGAAGTTCAGAAGGGGGTTCAGTGAGTTTCCCGAGGGTGAAGAGGACACAGATTCCACGAGCCAGCTGAACCCCATGGGAAAAGATGCCTCTTGCAGAGAGCCATGGCTCTGCGTGTTCTTCAGAACCCCTCCTCCTGGCAGTTCCCTTGCAAGCCGTGGGGCCGTTGCCTGACCACAGTGTACCTGCACCCTCCATGGGGAGAGGATCAGATGGGACAGAAGTCAATGTTGCTTTGATGAGCGTTCACTGAAGCTGATAATTCTGGTGGAGGCCTCATTGCATTCAGACAGGAGCAAGCAACACAGAGCAGCTGTTCTCCAAATCCGTCTTCCTTCATGCCCAGTGGTAATTGTATCTGTTCTTGGCATGGATTCGATGCCCCACCATGGAATCAGCAGTGTAACTCTTTAAATGACACCCCCGCTCAGGGGTCTCACAGCGCTTGTTCTCCCAGGGTGGAACGTGCTGTGTGTACTTGGGAATATGTTGAGTTTAGCTGTTTGTCCATATTTTATAATGCTCTGGTGGTCAACGCATCTTGTTTTGAAATGCCCAGAATCTTTGCCATCATGAGTCCCAGCTCTAGCAGGGCTAACTCAGCCCTTCATCATTCGGACATAAGTTGATTGGGATCCATGCACTTGATTCTGTGTGTGGAGCCTTCCAATGACAGCTTTACAGAATGAGCTCCTTCCTGTTTGTTCTGGGTAGATGAGAAGGAGGAGATTTTTCAAAAGCTCTCAGCGCTGGCCTCGCACTGCCCCCATTGAAGTCAATTTGCCACTTTTGTCTTTGCAGAGCATCACATCCAGGATACAGTGGAGCATTTTAGGAAAGCACTGGCTTGCTTCGTGCCCTAGGGGAAAAAATCCCCTGCCCTCTGCTGTTGTGTATTCACTGTGCTGGCACTGCTTTGGCTGCTCCCTGCCTTCTGCCCTGGGAAGGTCTGCATGTCAGTAGTGTGTACAGTGTATGCTCTGTAAAATGCTCAGTGAGTCTTGGGGATGACAAATATTCTACACAAGTAAAATGTTACTAGGGCCAGATCCTCAGCGGGTGTAAATCCTTGTGGCTTCACTGAAGTCGGTGGAGCTCAGCTGATTTAGGCTGAGGCACTGATCCTTAGTTCTAATTTTAACATGTGCTAACTGGAATTAAATGCAGGCTGTCAAATGAACCTTTCTGGCAACTTTTTGGGATAAGAGAGAGAGGGATGTTCCATCTCTAATGCCATGACCAGCTCCTCAAATTCTATTTTCTAGAACCTTTCTGAGTTCTATAGTATTCTGTGGAACACAGTCTGGGAAAAGAAATATAAATGTAAGGTGCTGTGTTTTGTTTGGCTGCCTTGCTGTCTCTTTCACAGTGCAGGGAATGAGCAGGTGTAGCCCTAGGTGAAGAGAAGTTGAAGACCAGTATGTGGCTTTTGTACCATGGCTTTTGTACATGTTTGCTGTGTTTTAATTGTGAGTGCAGCATTGGTGGTGCTGGGGAAATCACATCAGCAGCAATGTGATATACACTGTATGCAGAGTTAGATCAGCTGAATGATGTTCTCTTTCCGTCCGGAAATCGCCAGTTCCATGCTCTAAAAATAGTACTCTAGAGCTTTAGATTGTGAAACCTTTTCTTGAGCAGCCACCCCAGAAAAGAGCAAAAATAAATAAGGTGGGATGAAATTGTACGAATCGCTGGGGATACTTTACTTGGCCATATGTTTACAATGTGGGGAAAGTTGCCAAGGGCCATTCTTATTGCAGGTTTCTCTGTGTTATTAGTCTGCAATATTATAATTAATACCATTTCATTTGTATTACCTTAGCACCTATGAGCCCCAGTCATGGGCCAGGGGCCCATTGTGCTAGGGACTGTACAAACAGAGAACAAAGAGACAGGCCCTACCCCAAATAGCTTACAATCTAAATAAGCTTGTTTGTTTAAAAAAATCCTTCTGACACTACAGCTTGCTGAGATTGTCAAAGTAAAATATCACTAAGCGTTGACTTGGTTTTACATTTTCAAAAGTTCATAAGTGTTGTTTAGGGCCTAAATCCCAAGGATTTAGGGACTTAAACTCCTAAGTGAGTTAGGTGCTTTTGAAAATGTTGCCCTAGGTTGGCACAATATTAGAGTAACTCTCTGCAGGGTCAAAAAAAGGCAGTGACAATGTGTTAATAGTACTGATTTTGCAGGGACATATTCACTATTAAAACCCTTCACCCTGCAAAATTTGTATTTGCAGATAAATTAATGAAGGCCTTCTGAAGCCCAGAGGAGAGACCCACCTATCTTGCAGCACTGATCTGGTCCTAGCATGACCCTGATGGACATAGATACAGACTTCAGGAAAGAAGGCGTTTGTCATAGTCTCTTTGTCTGGGTTGACTTCGTGTAACTGTGATCATGCAATGAGCACAGGACACATGAGTAACAACAGCCCTTTAAAAAATATTCGCAAATAATGAGGCGTTAGCTCCTAAACCACCTAGAGAAGCAGCATCTGTTCATTAAGCCTCGTGCACTTGAATTCAATACAACAGCATAAAAAGACAGGGCAAGTACTAATTAAGAAGCCCATTAATAATAAAATTTGACTCCTCTATAGAAATGAAATTGATCCATACTGCAAATAAAGTCTGTTTATTTTTCAGAACAAATTGAGTTCCTCTGAACTTTGGCAGGTTTCAGAGTAGCAGCCGTGTTAGTCTGTATTCACAAAAAGAAAAGGAGGACTTGTGGCACCTTAGAGACTAACAAATTTATTTGAGCATAAGCTTTCATGAGCTACATGAAACCGATGAAGTGAGCTGTAGCTCACCAAAGCTTATGCTCAAATAAATTTGTTAGTCTCTAAGGTGCCACAAGTACTCCTTTTCTTTTTGTAGGTGCTGTATTGACACCTTAGCTTAATTTCAGACGTGCTCACTAAGGTATTGTATGTACTCTCCTGGAGATTTTATCCAGTCAGCAATTAACCTTGTGTTCTGAACAGGGCCGGATTTACACTTTATGCGCCCGTAGGCACAACTTCTTCAGCCCCCCCCGCCTATAGCTGACCTTCATGTTGCACACAGCTTTAGAGCGGTAAGATGCTCCTAGAATGCAGGTGCCCCTACTGTGCCTAACTGGAAATCCGGCCTCGGTTCTGAACCCACTTTGTGAGAGTCCCTTCCCTGGGTAAGAGAGTTCCTGGTTACCAGGAACATTGGACATTTGATTTTGTATTTCTGGACATTTTTCAAACTGATGGAGCACCTCTGGCAGGGAATAAAAAAAGGTTTGATCAGTCTGGGAAAAATATATAAAAATGAAGCCATCTGATATTTAATACATGACACACTTGAATGACCTCTCACTGCTAGGGGATGAGATGAGGGTTAGAATGTATGTATGTGGATGATATAAATAAATACCTCTCATCAAAATGACAGAGCAGCACCATCTGGTTAATACTCTACGTTAGGGAAGGACGGATTTCAGTACTGTGGCATTTTATCCTACTTATTTTACATTTTTCCTTGACGGTGATTGTTAAGTTTCAGGCTTCAAGCATCCCATTGCTCCTTGACATTGTTTCTAAGGGTTTTTAAGGGTTTCTCCTGGTATCTTTTTTGTTAAACTCCGCATGATCGTGGTGTCTTGAAATAAGGGTATGACGAGTGCCTCCATTGGCTACCTTCTGCCCCTTTGCACATTTCTTCATAACCATTTGGCTAGAATCACCCATGGAATAAGCATGATAGGGGTGAATTTAGTCCATTGACTTCAGTGTGAATTCACAAGAGTAACTATTGGCTCGATGTATTACAGTCTGGTGTTCAGGCATTCTAAGATCATTTGTATAACTTCATAATTGCTTGTTAAAGAAAGGTTAACAACAGCTTTCAATTCCGGCACTATCTGAATTTAGTATGTCATTATATTGCTGTACCGTTATTGTTTGACTTTGTTCTGTGTCCTGGGCACAGACATTTCTCTTTCAGACTTCTGACCAAGAGCCAAAGAAGAAGCTGCCCTCAGTTAATCTAAACTAGGTTTTGCACTAAGGTCACTGCATGATGGCACAGGATTTTTGGAGGTTAATGTTGTGAGGATATGAAAAAAGTTCATGCATCATCAGTAACACTCATAGCATGTATGTTGTTACTACAGCAAGTCAGAGAATGAATGAAAGAAACAGACTTATTACATTTCTTTGGTAAAAATTTACCAAAACCCCATTGTATTTTGATAAATGTTTTTGGTGTTTTCACAGGTTGGAAATTTTCAATCAAAATTAACATTTAGGGGAAAAATGTTCATTTAGGAAAAAAAAAATGATGGAAAGTTTTCAGCCAACTGTAGTTATTGCTGAGTCTTGGTGTTTTGATAGAAGGAGATCCAAATAGCCCCTGACCCAAAAGAGACAACAGTTCCACCACCATCAGCAGCTGATGGTTCCTCTTCCTTGTTCCTCGTCTGACATGTAGCATTTCCCATAATTGACTAACATTTGGGGTCACTTTCCTCTTGCAGTGAGGGTATCTCTCTGCTGAGCGGATCCTTATTTCTGTTTGACTTTTCCTGAGTTGCCTCTCCTAGTTTCACCAAGGATAAGATGACAAGGTGAAAGGTGTAGACTCCCACTGCAACCAAATAGAGTGCACCCAACATCATCTTGACAAAAAAGGAATTACAGAGCTGCTGTTATTTTGCTGTTACAGGGAGAAATTTATGTTGGAGATGTTGTGGGTAATGGTTTTCTTGCCTTTCAAGATCTAAAGACCATGAACTAAAATGTAGAGATGACACTTTCTAATGATGATGTAACCGTCATGAGGCATAGATGTGAGAGAAATGTTCTCCCTATCCAGAGACAGTTCAGTTCCTATGGCGACAGGTGAAATCACATCAAATTGCTCACCCAGTACACCAGCACTGAAGGAGGCAGAGAGAAAATTCAAATTCTCTTTCTGTATGCCTCATGCAAATATGTAGTTTCCTCCTATCAGCACAAGGGCACATTACACAGATTGCAGGAGATACTCAGGACTTTTCAGCCCTCACTGCAACAGAATTGCTGATTAGTTCCTTTTCTGTAAGCTCAGATTCAATGTTTCCATCCCTGACAATGCCCACCAGTTGCATCATCTATCCAGAGATAATCTGTTGATGTGAACTGATCATTCAGTCAATTCACATCAGGGTGGCTTGTCCCTAAAATCCCCCCATGTCACTATGGTAAATAGATTACTGGGAGCCCCAGGCTGGAATATAGATGGAAAATGTGGAGGTTCTAGTTTGTTTTCAGATATAGGCACGTCTGCTTGTTCTTGAGTGCTAGACGTGTGTGTCTCACAGTTTCAGTATGCCCAGAAGAGCAGTCCAAAACTGAGGTCTCGAGGTGTTTTGCTGTCTGTGCATCTTACCCAAAGCTCATTCCCCCTCCCCCACCACTCGTGTTCTACTTTGATTAGAGCAGTCCCTCCAGTTCCCAGCCCCAAGAGGATTCAAGGTAACTATTCTTTTTAGGTGAACAGAAGACCCTCTCATGGCTACATGAAAGAGCTGTACCACTGTAAAGACAAAAGACATTCCAAAATGGATTCTAATTGGCCTTTTGTTTTGGCCAGTAGCCAGTGGGTGTCCCTGGTGTCTCTAGACCTGCAGGGCATGTCTCTTATGGGATAATGCACTGACCGCAAAATGAATTCTGGTTGCTGCTTAATCTTTGCTTCTTTCTTAATCTTTCTTTTCTTAATGTGGCCATCTCCATTCTTCTCCTTGTGTCACGCACTCAATACCTGCAAAATGAATGGAGTAAAAGGGTTTCTCATCTCCTTTGTAACAGCAGGTTCACCTCTGGCTCATTATATGATAATTTGCTGGTACTGCATCAAATATATGCTCATGGCAACATACAGAAAGTGCTACAATGGCTATTTACTGCACTGCATATCCCGATCGTAGAGGCTTGCACATTGGATTTTAGTAAGTTTATTTGCTTAAAGAACATCAGGCAAATTTAACTATAAGCAAACTACCGAACGAAGGGACCTTTATCTGCAAGGGGGTCCTCCAGCTTAAGTCCTCCAGCTGCAGGGCTCACAGTTGTTATAGGAGGTCAGGGACATGTTTGGCATTTGCCACCCATGCACACAAAACTTCCACTGAGGGAGGGCTTCAGTATGTTTTTTTTTCTCTTTTGAAGACCTTGTTAGAGACCGTGATTGTCTTGCCACCCAGTAACAGTCCAATAACGAGAAGCTTTTGATGGCTGTCATTCTGTGAGAGAAGTGAATGAAGTTAGATGACAGTGATAAATTGCTTGCCATGTTAGCTGTGGAAAGGGTTAGGACAGGGCAATTGTTTGCCTGAAGCAGTGTGGAGCAGGTGCACATCCACCTTCACGCAGTAATAGGAAGTGTATTATCTTGCTCTTAATCCGTGCGTCTGGGTGGGAGAGCGCGAGCGAGGTGCCAAATATTGCTGGCCAATTCTCATGTAATGGGAAACCTTGGAAGGTGCCATGTTTGTAACATGCAGCAGTATGTTAATTTCTCCAGGAAACCGTGTAGGGCCAGATTCCCAGAATGATGGAAGTCAGCGTCAAAGCAACAGAATTGTGTTTATTTGCCACAGCTGAGTGCCTGGCTCTACATTTCTTTTCCTCTAAACCCAATGTCTCCCCTCAATCCCTTCCCCCTTCCCCTGGTTCTTGCACATGCATACACACACACACACACACACACATACACAGACACACTCTTCCCCTCCCATCTTGCTCTAGCGTTTCCTCATAGTTCTCATGCTCTTTCTGTTCCCTACTCCCACTCTAGTCCTGTCTTTTTTATATTGATAATTTATTCATTTTTTCAGCTACAATAAATATAGCCTAATATAAGATTCACCGTAATACAGAAATTAAGTAGACTAAAGGAAGGGGGAGGGGAAGCGACATATCTACCCTCAGTATCTGTATTACTCATGGACCTCTAAAAAGTCAGCCCTAATTGCTTTGAATTTTTTGATTTGTCCCTTTCCGAAAAATGCCGATCATTCTTAGCTGTGAGGTCAGCCATACCACTGAGCCAGGCATCAATATTTGGTAGGGATAGACTTTTCCAGGATTTTTGCAGGATGAATTTTTTAGTGATCAACGCTGCACATTGGAACCAAGCTGCCTTGCTACTAGGTAACCTCCAGGTGTTAGGAATATGTCCAAGAACAAAACTTAAGAGGGAGGGCTCCAACTTAGCATCCAGTATCAGATTGGTCCTTTGACCCACCTCATTCCAGAAATTCTCGATACAGGGGCACTCCCAAAATAGCTAATGTTTCCAACAGTGGTCAGCATTTATGAGGCCCATTACCATTAGCCTGTGTGGGGACCAGTATATTTGAAAAAGCGTCTTTTGGTGAATTAGTCATAGTCTCGGGACTATAGTTGCTTTTTTAATATTAGATTCAATTGTAATTCCGTTGGGTCAGAGACAGTTGTGTATTCAAATCTGTATTCCAAACGACTCTCAAATTGTCAATCTTTTGGCAGAGTTAGTTGGGCCAGAAAATGGTAAAAGGCTACTGCTGGCCAAGTAAATCCAGGAAGTTTCCTCCAAAATAATAAAAGTTCTGGAGGTTCTGGAACTCGCAGTGCCTCTGGTCCAAATACATTTGTAAGTAAATGCTTCAATTGGAGATATTTCCATGCTCCGGAACCAAATTCTTGCTGAAGATCTACAAATGGTTTATCATTGTCAATTAGCTGCATCCAATCCCTCCAAGTCAAGGGTTTGCTACCAATTTTAAGGAAAGGATTGCTCCATTGAACCACCTCGACATGGGTGAATGGATGGAAATAGAACTTTTTAGATAAGTTTGACCAAGCTTGCCTCACAGTTGTTATTGTGGGAACTCTGGAGCCATTATATCTGTAATAATTTGATCCTACAATGCCTGAAAGTGGGAGAGGGTTTACCAGTTCTCATTCAATCTGAACCCAGGTGGGGTCTGCGTGATCATATCTAACAGTCACAAAGATGCTTGGCTTAACAAAAAGGAGATATGATAACTTCACGTTGGAAAATGAAATCCCTCTAGAGCTAGGGGGAGCTTTAATTTGTTCAGAGATCTTACCTGCGCCCCAAAGGAACATTCTAAAAATATTTTTGAATTTCTTAAAATAATTTTGAGGAATAGAAACAGGGAGATAGATGCCTCAGGACATACAGTAGAACCTCAGAGTTATGAACACCAGTGTTACGAACTGACCTGTCAACCACACACCTCATTTGGAACCAGAAGTACACAATCAAGGCAGCAGCAGACACACACACACACAAAGCAAATACAGTACAGTACTGTGTTAGTGGTTAGGTGGTCTGTAGTAGACCCCTATCATGACATCAGCCTTGTTTTTCACCCCTTTTATCCTTACCCAGAGACTTGCAACAGGTCTGTCTCCTATTTTCATCTCAATCTCAGTGCAAGTGTATACATCTCTGATTTACAAGCCAACACCTGCTCCCTTTTCCCCCTGCCTGTCCTTCCTGACCAAGCTGTACCCTTCTATACCAATATTCTAGTCATGTGCATTATCCCACCAAGTCTCTGTGATGCCAACTATGTCATTGGAATAACTACATCGTTCTAGTTCTTCCTGTTTATTCCCCGTACTTCTTGCATTGGTATTCAGACATCTAAGATACTGGTTTGATTCCCCCTATGTTCCCTCTTGTCTCTCTTCTGTCCCTGCTATAATTCTTCCCCCAGATTCTGACCCTTCACCCAGGTCTCCATGTTTTGGGCTCACCTGTGGGCTTTTGTCTCCTGCCCCCATCAAACCTAGTTTAAAGCCAACCACACTAGGTTAGCAGTCTGTATCCAAAGATGCTCTCCATTTTCCTCGTTAGGTGGATCCCATCTCCACTTAGCATTCCTTCCCAGAACTGCATAATCCAAAGTCTTTCCCAGGTTTAGGAATAACTGAAGTTACAGCTTCCCTTAGAGTAGGCTCATTGTTGGCCTCATTGAACATATTCGATAATCTAGGTGTTAAAATTCCAGAGAACTGTTTATAAAATTCAGTTGGGAACGCATCTGCATGAGGAGTGTTTCTGACCTTTTTGTCTTTTACAGCCTGAGTCAGTTCTGCAATTTCTAGAAGGGCACCTAAAAGTTCCTTCTGAGAGTTAGAGATCCATGGCAGAGACAATCCACTAAAAAGGTTACCTAGGGCATCTTTATGGATGGCCTCTTTAGCTAAATATCATTTTGAATAAAACTGCTGAAATTATTTATTAATATCTGACTGTGCTGTGTATAATTTATCGCTACTGTCATGAATGGCAGCAGTCTTCTTTCTGTTAGCATTTGGCTTAAGCCTGTATGCCAACTGCTTGGCTCTCTCGCCAGATCCCCAGTAGTTTTGCTTCAAACAGAATAAAGCAAACTCAGCCTTTTGGGAAAGAAGCTTGTTGATTTAATAAGTTAGACTGATGAGGGTTATGAGTTTCTCTGGGGAGGGGGTAGAAGCATAGTTTACGTTGAAGGTCTTACTTTCCTTTGCAAGGATATCAATTCTCTGTTCTCTCCATTTCTTTTTTAAAGTTGGAATAAGAGATAATATGGCCTATGACGAAGGCTTTAAAGCTTCCCAAAGTGTGGCAGCTGATGAAACAGTGGGAGCATTTATTTTGTTTATTTTTAAATCTAACTCCTGCAGGACAGAGTTAACAAATGATGTCTCAAACTGCAGAGAAGTATTTAATCTCCACATTTTAGTTGGGGTGCGTACCCTGGGGACTTACATGCCGTATGTATAAGAGCCTGGTCAGATGTAGCACCAGTACCAATGCCTCAATCAGTGACAGAACTGATCAAGTCTTAAGACATTAAGAAATAGTCCCATCTTGAATATGTTGAAAGAGTTGCAGGAGAACAAAACCAAACCAAATCTATAGTCTCTGACCATAGGATCACCTGATTTCCACACACTTTATAAGCCTAAATCAGCCATGTATGTTTGAAGTACTCGATGAGTATTGGTATTTCTTTGTAGAGATGGAGAAGATTGATCAAGGACTGGGTCTAGAGTTTTGTTAATGTCTCCAGCTAACGGCTGCTACTCTGAAACCAATAATTAAGATGGTGGTTCATGTCATTATGATCATTCTGATTTGGTCCCCAGAGATTGGCAACGGTGATTATAAAATTGCCAGTTTCAGCCTGGAGTTCAATAAATCTGCCCTCATTTTCAGACCTTGTGCTCAATATATGAATAATCAGGCTATTATGTAGTAGTCTAGCAATGCCCCTTGCTTTAGACTTAAAGCAACTGGAAACTGGGAGCCCTACCCCATCTCTATTCCAGCTTTAAGTTCTGTCAGACGCGTCTCCCGTAGCATGGTGATGTCAGCATTCTCTCTTTTAAGCACTGGGTACATATTTTTTCCTTTTAATAGCTTTAATAAAACCCTTTTATATTCCAGGAAACACACTGAATTACCTGAGCCATCATTTTAAAAAATATACACTCTATAATAGAAGGTTGCTTTGTCAATAAATGAGAAATGGCAAATTTTCCTGAGCGGCATACGGTCCTTGCATATCTAAGCAGCACAAGTTATATAGTCCAGGGTAGGGTGTTGCTTGCTGATACATACTCTACCCAGTGAGAAGGAAATTCCCAGCGTAGGCAGGCAATGGGAGGGGGGCAGAAAGTGAAGAAACCAAAAGTGAAAAGATAGTGGAGAGAGCAATACCCATTAGTATCATCCAATCAGAAAGAAGAATCTGTTTAAATAGTTCAACCCTGTCCCCCACATTTGACACACGAAGCGGGGCGGGGCGGGGGAATCAGGTGAAACTTGATCCTTATAGTCCCTGGGGCCCCAAACATTTCAACTATAGTTATTCATCTAATACCAATAGACCTCGAGACATTAGTCCATAATGACACACCGTCTAATAAAGCAAGGACTGAAAACATAATTACTAATCAAATGATTGATTTTACATTGATGCTCCTTTCCCATGAGTTAAGGCCATAGGAAGTAATTGATAACCCCTTAACCCTTCAACGCCAATGGGTGGGTGGGGGGTGGGAGAAGAAAAGGAACTAACACATCAGTGTGAACTAGTACCCATCAACTTGTTTGAGGAGCCATATCAGCTCTCCGAAAGCAGTACATAAATTCCGTATGGGTGAATCCTTCCATCGATGTCTCCTCTTGCGAAGGAGGAGTTTGCAGATTTTGGAAGTATATTTCTGCCTCCTGAGAGGAACTGAATGAAACTATGTTCTCACCATTCTTAATAGGGAGTGTTTCCATGTATTTAATAAAATACTTCCAAGTCCATCTTCCTGGCCAATTATTTTGCTTGATTAAATGTTGCCCTCATTGCAACCAGATCACTGGCATGAGCTTGAAAGAGCAGAGTTTTAATTGCTAGCTATCCCCATAACAGCTCCTTTTATTTCCTCTGGATTTCTGCAGTATAAGCTCCTTGAGGGTAAACTTTGGGATCTTCACAAGCAATGCTCTAGGCTGACCTCCTGGAGCTGGCTTGGGGCAAGGACCCATATGCCCACTCTGTATCCAAACAAAGATCTACTAGCAGATCCAACAACTTAGCAGTTTAGAGACAAATTCAGACTGTTTACTTTTCTCTGTTCCCACAGGGACACCCACAACCCTAATGTTACATCTTTGTGAGCAGCTTTCTATATCATTTAGTGGGATCTTAATAGTCTTGATATCATTACAGTTCTTCATAACTTGTAATTTGTTCTCTCTGAGATCGTCTTCCACTTCAGAAAGTGTGTGTTCTGCTTCACTCACCCGTCTGGATAATGCTTGTAGGGCGCTCTGAATCCCAGTCACGGTGGTTTGTAGGGTGGAAACTGTAGACTTCATTTCAGCAATATCTGCAGCCGCCTGCTGCAGTTCAGCCATCAGCTGCATTCCAGCAGACCCGGCCGCCATTTTGTTTGTGGAAGCGGGGAAGCAGATCTCCTCTGGTTCTGTGGTGATTTCAGATTTGGAGAGGAAGATGCAGAGCGAGAGGGCATCTTGGGGGCTCAGTACTCGGGCACAGTAGTTCTCGAGGTTGGCTGGTGGGATGATGTTTGGGGATTGCTCCATCCATCTTCGTTGCAGCGCCCTCTGGTGTCGTCCTGTTCTCGTCCTTCTGCTCTCTCTACTTGCCTTGCCTCTGGGGCGACACCCAAGCTGCCTTTTGCTGTATGCTGCCAAACAAGAGATGCTGATGACTGAGGGGAGAGAATCTGTGATAGGAAGAAGCAGAAGAAGGGTAGAGAACAGAGAGCGGTCCACTCTACAGCTCCCCACAGAGAGATCAGAAAGATGGTGCAATGTTCTGGAGGAGTATGGTATTCCTGGGTAGGGGCGAAGCATACCATGGGCTACAGCTTTAAGAGGTGCAATATTCTGTGGAGTATGGTATTCTTTGGTTTGGGCGGGGCATATCCCATGCTCTGGAATTTTAGGACTTTGACCCATGAAAATATCCTGACATTCCCATTGTGATCGCTCTTTGTGTTAGAAGGCTGGGCTGAATGCATATTGCGTATCATCACAGAATCATGCCAGATATGCAAAACCAAACTTGTTTAACAGAATCTGTTTCTTGTAACCCCGTCGCCTTTACATTTGTCTCTTTCTCTGCTTTCTTCGCTAGCCAATGTGCCGTCACTCCCTTTGATCTTGTAATTGTAACATGTAACCAAGTGACGGGGTTTGAGCTGCATCCATCTACCAACCAAAGACGACGGAGTTAAACATTTTCCCAGTTCCAATCAGCATTTGAAATTTGGAGAATGCTAATGTTTCTTTGTTTTCTGTTCCGTTTTCAACAGAAAGTTAGTGGGCCAAGTACAGTTCTAATACAAGTGTTAGAAAATAGACATCACGTTGAAGCAACGTTCCCTGCCCTCACCCTGACTAGTTAGGAGTGTGTTTTCAGTACAAGGCCTCGCTGTTTAGCTACTTGGTCCAGTGGTTAGGACACTGGCTTAGGGTGTAGCAAACCAAGGTTCAAGTCCCTGCTCTGTCATAGACTTTCCTGTGTGTCCTTGGGCAAGTCATTTAAGGCATGTCTACGCTGCAAGGAAAAACCCATGGCACCGAGTCTCAGAGCCTGGCTCAACTGACTTGGGCTTGTAGGGGTTGGGCTGCAGAGCTAATAATAGCCATGTAGATGTTTTCACTTGGCCTGGAGCCTGGGTTCCAAGACCCTCACCAGGTTTCTGAGCCT
Organism: Chelonia mydas; assembly: GCF_015237465.2. Lineage (NCBI taxonomy): Eukaryota > Metazoa > Chordata > Testudines > Cheloniidae > Chelonia > Chelonia mydas. The sequence goes on along the minus strand of NC_057852.1, from coordinate 9,567,766 downwards.
GGCTGCAGGCCAAGCTGGAACATCTCCACTGCTATTTTTAGTCCCCCAGGCCCAAGTTAATTGAGCCAGGCTCTGCCATTTGCTGCTGCAGCTTTGTCTTTGCAGTGTTGATATACTTGGTCTCTCTGTGCCTCAGTTCCCCATCTGTAAAATGGGGATGATAATGCATCCCTACCTCACAGGGGCATTGTGAGGATACGTACATTAAAAGATAGTGAAGTGCCTTGAGATCTACTGATAAAAAGTGCGATATAAGAAATAGGCATTGCAGTGATTATTAACTAATGTTGGTTACAAAGCTAAGGCCCCACAAGCTGGGCTATACATTTAAGCCAAGATTTTCAAAGCCAGGAGCCTAAAGTTAGGTTCCTAAATCCACCCTAAGGCACCTGTGTGAAAATCCTGGTCCCACTGAAGTCAATGGCAAAATTTCCAGAGGGCTAGGATTTCACCACTCACTTTTAAAAGTCTTGGCTCCTGGCAGCTCGTATAGAAGTCAGTGGGGGCTGTTGGGTGTTCAGCACTTTTGAAAATCAGGTTACATGTTAAGGGATGGGCTTTTAAAAAGTGTCTCACATTACTTGGGAGCACAGATCCCATTGAAAATCAGTTGGATATATGCTCCTGAGTCACTTAGGACCACCTTTTAAAAGGTATTTAGGTGCCTAACTCCCATTGATTTCAGTGGGAGTTAGACACCAAAATAATTTTAAAAATACCTTTAAAAATACCTTTAAAAATCTGGCTCTTTTCTCACACTCTGTTACTTGCATACTGCCGTAAATATGATGATTTAATTTGGTGCACTTCTGTTATTAGCTAGCTAGCGTTTTCGTTTGACTCTAAAATAAAACCAGCTCAGGTAACAATTCAGAAGCATTCCATTTTGACTAAAAAGAATAATCTTTAGGAACAGATGCTGAGGCTGGTTAGGGAACTAAAGAAATACCTGCTCAGGTGATGTTCTTTACTACATTTGAATTTGTTACATGGGATGAAAAATATATCCCTTTATAAATGATTCCCTTTGTAAATGTCACTTTGGCCATGATGGAGGGTTTTAGGTTTATCATATACTTGGAAATCAGGCATAAGCCTGGGACAAAATTATGCACTGATCGATCCTGTGCCCGACTGCTGGAATTTCGCTATGCCTATATTTCATGAAGACGTGATAGCACCATCTACCTGTATTCCTACAACAGCAGTAAATGTTAGCATGGCAATGAAGTGATCTATATAATCATTCCTACACGTTTACTCTTTAAGGAATATTAATTGTTTCTAAAGTAAAACAAAATAATAGTGGCAGGCGAACAATTCGTCTAAGCAAGGCAGGTTTGTATCATCCGGACAAAGTCTAACACCAGGGGATTGAGCCAGCTACACACAAACCCACAACATTGTGGAGAGGTTGTGCCATGATATCAGGACGTTGTTACTGCAATGTCAGCTGCAAAGAGGGGTAAATAGACTTACCTGTTCTAGGAACATGGTGAGGATGTGTATTTGTAAAGGCTGGTGATGAGAGGTGCTATGAAAAGGCAAGTATATGCTTTGGAACTCCCTGGCCCCTGGGAATGAAGTAGGTCCAGTGCCCCTGTACCAGAACAGGTGCTCCCAGGTTAGCCAGCTCAGAGGGTGTAACCCTGGGGCTGTAAAGGATCAGGGCACCAGGGCCCTAGAGAGAGGACAGAAGAGAGCAGGGTCAGAGGGAGACCCAGCGAGTGGGAGAGACCTGGTGAGCTGGGTAGCCTGGGTCAGTCAGGGAAGAGCAGGAGCTGAGAGCTGCCAAAGCTTGGAGACTATATGGTTCCTGGGAGAGGGCTGAAGGTAGGAGAGCAACAAGATGGGGTTTCTGGCTGCGGTCCCCAAGCTGGAGAGCCAGGGCTGAAGGCCAGGGCGCAGCAGAGGGAGTTGCCTGCTGGCTCTGGGCCAGAGAGGCCTGAAGGCAGGGGAGCTCTAGAGGGGCTTTACCCAATGGTGGCTCCTTCCTGAAGAGCAGGAGCCTGAGGAACAATGAGAGGGCCAGGAGGAGTGAGGGATGCTTTCCTGGTGAGGGTGGTCTCTCAGAAGAGAGGTTGTGGAGGTTCCCGTGCGAAGATCGAGGCTCCTCTTCAGCTGGAAGGGCTGGGGTGGCTATCCTGGCAGAGGGACAGAAAAGTACTGGCAGGGAGCCTGGGTATGGCCGAAGGCGCCAGTGTGGGTATGTGGGACACTGAGGGACAAGATCTCTTGAGTTTTAATGACTGCTTGCACTAGGTGTGGGAAATGGATTATGCTGGGGATTAAATGAACTGTGTTTTTGAATAAACTAGCCCCAGGAAGGGTATTATTCAAGCAGGGGGAGCCTGGTGCGGAGTCCTTGGGGTACTTGAAAGGGGAAACCGAGGCATATGCACCTATCATGCTATGGTCTGCAGCTGGAGAGTGGTCCAATCAGGACTGCCCTCTGAAGCTGCCCCAGAGAAGCACATGTCTGCAAGCTTATTCCTACAGTGTAGGTAGCAGAAAAGAGTTGAATCCTCAAGGAGCAGTCAGCCCTCAAAAGCCCTGCCCTGTGGGAGCCAACTCTGACTGCTTCCTTATGCAGTTGACGATCACTATTGTTAATTATTTGTGTTAGGGTGGCACCTAGATATCACAGCTGAGAGAGGGCCCCATTGTACCAGCCACTGTAAGGACACATAGTGAGAGCCTGTCCCAGCACTAAAGAGCTTAGAAGCTATACAGACATGCTAGACGAAGGGTGGGAGGGAAAGTGACTTGCCCAGAGTCACACAACAGGTCAGCAGCTGATGCAGGAATAGAACCCATTGGTCCTTCTCAAGTGACCATGCTGCCTGGCTTGGCCACCTCCCTTCACCCCAGTCCTGGAGGAACGTCAGGAACACTGCAGTGCGATCACTGCTACAGTCAAAGCTGAGGCCTAGGCCAGATTTTCCAAAGAGTTCAGCAACCAACAGCTCCTATTTCAATTTTACCACCTCAGTAAGTGCTCAATGGACACTTGTAGAGCACTGAGGCCTTCTGAAAATCTGGCCGGTTTATTTTGGCTTCTAAATGGGAGCTGAGCTGTTTTGAAAATCTGGCCCCAACTTTGTGTGCGGAATACGCTGGACAATCTGGTCCCTAAATAATATCCTGTGCAGCTCGAGGTGCCGTGGCAAGATCCTGACTCTGAACCGATGTCTATTTTGGTTCGCACATCCCAGTGGTGCGTAATCTGGGAGCCTGGGCTTGTCTCAGACCTTTCGTGAGCATCACATGGACTCTGTCTTTCTCTTGATTTAAAAACCATCAAATTGAGGATTTGACAGGGGATGGAAGGCAGTGGATGTGATGGAAACAAGCCAATATTTAGGATCTGAAATATTAAATCAGGGGCTGAATGAGAGACTAATAAAGTACAATGTTGATAATTGAAGGTGATCCATAAAGTATGTAATATAGACAGTTTTTGCATAAAACATGGAATATGCTATCTATGGACTTGATCCCACAGACAGCTGGAAATGACTGTACTCACAGGATTACTCCCATTAACACTTCTTGCACTTGTGTTTGTAGCATTGGGTCCTGTAAGACCTGAATGTTTCCTTTGGATTTTACTGTATCTTTTGTGACCATATCTTAAAAATATGCTACTGCTGTAGTAACATTTTAAACAGTCAATACATGTTAATAAATGCTTTGGCATCTGAATGATTGCCTCATATTAAAATTACTATTGCTTAGAACAACTGTTATCAAGAACTACAGATAGGATGCAGGGCTGGTAATGTAAAATCTCTCAACACACACAGACCAATAGCACTTCCTGTGCAGGAACACGCAAAATTAAACAATCATTTTCCCCAATAGACCTTTCTGGTGTCTAGTTTGTTACCTCAAGTGTCTCACAGAATAATAAAGAAAACAATACAATTTTCCTCCACAATCTCATTGACGATTTCTTAGAGTTCAAACTTTGTATTAATAAGTAAACAATGTTTTCATCCTCTAGATTGCCTTATGCTACACAGGCAAAATAAAATGACCAGGGAGAGCAGTTCTAATACATGCTTACTGTTTAAAAAATAAACCCCAAACAAATACTGCCAACTAAACAAAGAAGAGTAGAAGGCAGTTACTGGATATATATGTGTTGTGTTTTGAGGAGTACATTATTGCTGATTCAATGAAATAAGAAAATTGTTTAGGCCTGCCGGAATGAACATTACTTTATCTAATCAACTTTTTCTAAATTGGTCTTAATGTACTTCTATAAATACATGATTTCCAAACTCCAGGTTGCGTGGGCAATGTCACTATTACTCTTTCTGTCTTGGTGCCAAAAAGGTGCCCTTCTAGTTTATCAGGCTTGCAAAGGGTTTATGTTCTTTAAAGAAATTAATATATTCATCCCTCTCAATATGAAGGTGGAATTTATTATTCATGATCAACAACATAGTTGTTTGGTGTTCTAACTGGGGTGTTGAAGTACTGCCCCAGGAAGTCAGTTTAGAGTTGCCCCATTGACCCAATGAAGTCCTTATGTCTTCTTCAGGGGCTAAGCTAATTAGCTGCTCACTCTCACATCCCTACTGTGGTCCTTTATTCCCCATTCTGGATCACTGCGGATCACAACACCCTGTGCTAGGGTCCTGCTGGTCTGGGTTTTAAGTACTGAGAGAACTCTAGAGTATTACAGGGCTCTTCAGAATCCTTGATCTCTTGCAAAGGGAAGATCTGAAGATGGAATGACCAGCAGGTTTCAGGGCCTTCCTCTACCTCATTTTCAAACAAAAAGTGTAAGGATCTGTGGGGAGAAGAGAGTTTGGGGTGGGGGGAGGGGTTGGAGAGGAAGGCTCATGTCATTTGTGGGAAGGATCACACAAAAGGTTAGGATAGCTTAGATCGGGATCATACAGGGCCAGCTCATTGTGACATGGAGAGAGAGACGTGTTTGCAGGATTCCATTTTGTGCTCCAAAATCTGAGCTTCCATTTAAAAGAAATATGAGTATCTAGCCTTTATAGATGCAACAGTAACCTCCAAAACATTAACAAAGGGCAAACCAAGGTGCTGATTTCTGCCCAAGTCTACAGACACTGTGACACATTATCTATGAGCGGTGCAAACTGTCCAGCTTACTAAAAGGGCTTGTTAATAACTCTGATCCTTTCAATGCCAGCCTCGTTAGCTATTTTATTGCTGATCCAAGGGCCGGAGAAAGGAAAGAGGCATAGTCATAATGAGAAGATCTAAAAAGTCTGTTTCAAGTTGAGCCTAGTGTTACAAGTTTCCAGGGGGAGGAGCCTGGATTGATGGCTGGATAGTCCCTCTCCCTGATTGGTAGTTTAAATAATTTTTGGCTAAACATGTGCATGTGGCTGTAAACCACGCCCTGGTTCTCATGGGTGACTTTAATTTTCCTGATATTTGCTGGGAGAGCAATACAGCGGTGCATAGACAATCCAGGAAGTTTTTGGAAAGCGTAGGGGACAATTTCCTGGTGCAAGTGCTAGAAGAGCCAACTAGGGGGGGAGCTTTTCTTGACCTGCTGCTCACAAACAGGGAAGAATTAGTGGGGGAAGCAAAAGTGGACGGGAATCTGGGAGGCAGTGACCATGAGTTGGTTGAGTTCAGGATCCTGACGCAGGGAAGAAAGGTAAGCAGCAGGATACGGACCCTGGACTTCAGGAAAGCAGACTTCGACTCCCTCAGGGAGCGGATGGGTAGGATCCCCTGGGTGACTAACATAAAGGGGAAAGGAGTCCAGGAGAGCTGGCTGTATTTCAAGGAATCCCTGTTGAGGTTACAGGGACAAACCATCCCGATGAGTCGAAAGAATAGTAAATATGGCAGGCGACCAGCTTGGCTTAACGGTGAAATCCTAGCGGATCTTAAACATAAAAAAGAAGCTTACAAGAAGTGGAAGGTTGGACATATGACCAGGGAAGAGTATAAAAATATTGCTCGGGCATGTAGGAATGAAATCAGGAGGGTCAAATCGCACCTGGAGCTGCAGCTAGCAAGAGATGTCAAGAGTAACAAGAAGGGTTTCTTCAGGTATGTTGGCAACAAGAAGAAAGCCAAGGAAAGTGTGGGCCCCTTACTGAATGAGGGAGGCAACCTAGTGACAGAGGATGTGGAAAAAGCTAATGTGCTCAATGCTTTTTTTGCCTGTGTCTTCACTAACAAGGACAGCTCCCAGACTGCTGTGCTGGGCATCACAACATGGGGAGTAGATGGCCAGCCCTCTGTGGAGAAAGAGGTGGTTAGGGACTATTTAGAAAAGCTGGACGTGCACAAGTCTATGGGGCCGGACGAGTTGCATCCGAGAGTGCTAAAGACATTGGCGGATGTGATTGCAGAACAATTGGCCATTATCTTTGAAAACTCGTGGCGAACGGGGGAAGTCCCAGATGACTGGAAAAAGGCTAATGTAGTGCCAATCTTTAAAAAAGGGAAGGAGGATCCTGGGAACTACAGGCCAGTCAGCCTCACCTCAGTCCCCGGAAAAATCATGGAGCAGGTCCTCAAAGAATCAATCCTGAAGCACTTACACGAGAGGAAAGTGATCAGGAACAGTCAGCATGGATTCACCAAGGGTAGGTCATGCCTGACTAATCTAATAGCCTTCTATGATGAGATTACTGATTCTGTGGATGAAGGGAAAGCAGTGGATGTATTGTTTCTTGACTTTAGCAAAGCTTTTGACACGGTCTCCCACAGTATTCTTGTCAGCAAGTTAAAGAAGTATGGGCTGGATGAATGCACTATCAGGTGGGTAGAAAGTTGGCTAGATTGTCGGGCTCAACGGGTAGTGATCAATGGCTCCATGTCTAGTTGGCAGCCGGTATCAAGTGGAGTGCCCCAGGGGTCGGTCCTGGGGCCGGTTTTGTTCAATATCTTCATAAATGATCTGGAGGATGGTGTGGATTGCACTCTCAGCAAATTTGCAGGTGATACTAAACTGTGAGGAGTGGTAGATACGCTGGAGGGCAGGGATAGGATACAGAGGGACCTAGACAAATTGGAGGATTGGGCCAAAAGAAACCTGATGCGGTTCAACAAGGATAAGTGCAAGGTCCTGCACTTAGGACGGAAGAACCCAATGCACAGCTACAGACTAGGGACCGAATGGCTAGGCAGCAGTTCTGCGGAAAAGGACCTAGGGGTTACAGTGGACGAGAAGCTGGATATGAGTCAGCAGTGTGCCCTTGTTGCCAAGAAGGCCAATGGCATTTTGGGATGTATAAGTAGGGGCATAGCGAGCAGATCGAGGGACGTGATCGTTCCCCTCTATTCGACATTGGTGAGGCCTCATCTGGAGTACTGTGTCCAGTTTTGGGCCCCACACTACAAGAAGGACGTGGATAAATTGGAGAGAGTCCAGCGAAGGGCAACAAAAATGATTAGGGGTCTGGAACACATGACTTATGAGGAGAGGCTGAGGGAACTGGGATTGTTTAGTCTGCGGAAGAGAAGAATGAGGGGGGATTTGATAGCTGCTTTCAACTACCTGAGAGGTGGTTCCAGAGAGGATGGTTCTAGACTATTCTCAGTGGTAGAAGAGGACAGGACAAGGAGTAATGGTCTCAAGTTGCAATGGGGGCGGTTTAGGTTGGATATTAGGAAAAACTTTTTCACTAAGAGGGTGGTGAAACACTGGAATGCGTTACCTAGGGAGGTGGTAGAATCTCCTTCCTTGGAAGTTTTTAAGGTCAGGCTTGACAAAGCCTTGGCTGGGATGATTTGATTGGGGATTGGTTCTGCTTTGAGCAGGGGGTTGGACTAGATGACCTCCTGAGGTCCCTTCCAACCCTGATATTCTATGATTCTATGATTCTATGATGTTGGAGGTTTGTCTGAACCAGCCCTCAATGCCGGCTCTTTTGAGCCTTGTCAGTGACGAGCATGAGACCAGGAAAACCCTCCAAACGGTCTGTATTATGGATTAAGCCATTAATAAACTCAGGATTCCCCCCCCCCAGTCATTATTATGTTGTGTTTTGGGGCAAAGAGCTGAAGGTGTTTGTATGTGGACCATGAAAACTCAAAGTAACATTACAGGGTTGTGATGCAACATGTGAAAAAAAACAAGAAGACCCCCCAAAAAAAAAATCCAACTTGTCAGTTTTGCCTTTGAATAACTATTTAGTTGTACCTCAGAATTGGCAGGATCCTCTGTACTTGGCACAGGAAAGTCCTGTGGTATACTGCAAACATCAAAGTAATGCGATTTCGTTTTCTCAGGCAACTGACAAGTTTTTAAGCATGACTACTGCATGGGAATCTAAACTTGCATCCGATGAAGTGAGCTGTAGCTCACGAAAGCTTATGCTCAAATAAATTGGTTAGTCTCTAAGGTGCCACAAGTACTCCTTTTCTTTTTGCGAATACAGACTAACACGGCTGTTTCTCTGTAAACTGCGGAAGAAATTTAATCCAGATATTGTGTAACAGCATGGGCTGATGCGTGGATGTATTACGGAACAGCAAAACAAATGAACAGCAGAATTATTTTAGTTTCTGTTTAGTTAAAAAAGAGGTACTCATGTAGTTTACAGATTTTAATTTTTCATACTTATTCCAGTTAATCAAATACACTGTTGACACAGAACCATGGTATGGTACAAAACTTTGAGTCTCTGTGATTGTTTTTAAATCTCTGTTTGCAAGATAGGGTTCTTTTTAGCTGATAGACATGTCCATTTTTTCCTGGAATCATATTTCTTTGTAAAATGTGCCATTGCTACAATGCTGTGGTTTTAGGATACCTTTGTCGATTTACTATCTTACAAACAGGTTCAAACAGAAGACATGCTGTTTAGAGTACTGTCAGTGGGTTGAGATTATCTCTTTAAAAATGTGGTTTTATGAAAAGAGTCCCTTTTTTTAAACAAATCACTGGAATTTTCCACTAACCTTTTTGATAACATTTGTGATTAAAAAAAAATTACGCTTTTTAAAAGTATTTCAGACCCTGTGAAAGGGAAATAACCAATTCACGCCTCCCTCCAAGCTCTATTTGGGGGCCATATTTTCAAGAGTTTTGCCATAACCACAAAGGCTAGAAACTTTTTTTTAACATAAAAGAACGCAAGCTGAGCATCTCATGTAATCACGTGACTCCAGGAGCTGGGGCTTTAAGAAAAACACTGAATGACCACAAGACTGATGATAAGATTGCCAGAGTCATCAACAGTCACATCATTCGTATTATATGAAAAGGGAAACAATTAAAGCCCAATGAGAGGTTAAAAGAAGGCAAAAGTATAGTTTTCTTCCCTGGTAAAGGTGTGAAAGTTCTTTGTGGCTTCATCTCTGACCTTCTGATGATATCAATATGGAGACATGGATAAGATGAGTTCTGTTTTATAGAAATTATATTACTGTGTGAGAATATGTCCTGTGAGGAAAAGAAGGAATGTGATGGGAGATGTGGGGCTAGATACCAAATCTATTGTGCTTCATTCACACAGTTGACAATGTTTTGCATACTAACATATATTTTTAAGAAGGGCAGGCATGGAATTAGGTTCACAGCTAGTGCTCAGACAGGGTGCTAATCTTCATGGCCAGATCAGGACCTCCGAGAGGAATCTGATCTTGTATTCCTTGTTCTCGCCAAACTCCAAGGATGCATAAAGAAATGTGTGCAGTGGGCAAAGATTAAAATCCAGGTAAAAAGAACAAAACAGTCACAACCTATTTGTACGCACAATATCCATTCCACTCAGGCAATTTGAGACAAGTGAAGCACAAAACTAAGCAAAATTAAATCTATTATAATGTTATAAATTACAGCAGGTAGGCCTGCGACTGTCCATTTTAGCTGTTAAAACACCCGTGGGGTTGGGGATTAGAAGCAGGAGAGGTATTTATGAGGCTCAGGAGGCGAGAGCTCATGGGCTCATGCTGATATGTAGGGAAATAGTCACTATAACATTTTGGATTTTGGAGAAGAGCCAGCTGGAGATAATCTGACAACAAATAGACCATATTGGATTCCTGTAAGAAGATTTGAGAAGTTAAATGTATAGTATCCCTTAAAGGCTAAAACATCATAATTTCTAACCTTTTAAGCAACAACCTCATTGAACAGAACTGATAGATCGCAATCTAGTGATTGATTGATTTGACATGTTTAAAAATTGAGAAGTAGCTTCTCTGTATTTGCTGTCCTTAGAATGACATACCAAGGCAAGAGTAAGCCACATGTGGGTTTCAGAGACCATGATGCCATATTTTGTTTTTAAGAGCTGTCAGTTGAACCCTGTCCCAGAGACTGGTAGATAATTTGCTCAACCTGAAAATGATAAACCTACAGGCATGTGAAAGCCATTCCTTTTTCTACAATTGAAATGGAAAGAAGAGAGGATATGTCATGACTAGAATTCATGAGCAACTTTCCCATAATCAGTCACTTAGAATAAATTGCTTGAATGCAGGAGTTGCATTTATTTGTTTGATGTAATTATTTTTTTTAAAAAGCAAGATGAAACAGGTGTTTGAAATATATGTAGGTACTCATGCATGATGATACAAAATAGTATGTATATATGTTAGTTGTTTTTATGAATATTGGCTAATTGTAATTGTGTTTAGGGTGATTTAGCTAGTAAAATAATTCAGTACGCTCTGTGAACATGTATTACAACACACTGTGGAGGAGGAGCCTAGAGATTTCTTACAGGCCATAAGGATTATGGACCGGATCCCGAGCTGGCGTAAAAGTGTTGTTCTATTGACATCAGTGGGCTGGATCCCCAGATGGTGCAAATCAGCGTAGCTGGAGCAATGCCAGTTTACACCAGCTGAGGATGTGGCCCCAGTTGTCAGTGGGCTCAGTCCTGTATGATATTTTGGGCTCGCTGAAGTGGAGGTGAAAACACTCTGCACTGTGAAGGTGAGCTCGGCAGCTCACAGCACTGATCTTCTCTGGGCAGGATCAAGCGCTTGAGAGGACATGTAAATAAAAGCTTGAGAGGACATGTAAATAAAACTCCCCACTACAAACCTTTGGAGAGGTTTCTGTGGGAAGTGGGTGTCTAGGAAGTGCCCGGTTTGCTTGTAATTGGTGATTGGAATTTGCAATGATGCATATTCAGCTCTTCCAATACCCAGCCAAGTTTTTTGAAAACAGTGCAGTCGTTTCAGGAATGCGACTAATATACCAGCATTTTGAATAGTTACGTAGGACCGCATGGTTTCAGTAACTGTCCATAAGGTTTTGTGGTTTTTTAGGCTGTTGTTTCTTAACATTCTTCCTTGTCAGAGAAAGCCGGTACCCGGAGGCAGCGTTGCTCAAAGCGAAAGTCCCAATAGTTCAGTGAGGATCCCATTAGCTTCCTTTGATTCAATATTTGGGGCTAGCTTGTGCCTCTAAGCACAGCCCTGAGGAAGGGGTGGTCGCCCCAGGGGCTGCTGTAACGCAGAGACGCTCCTTTGGGCCACAGTCCATCTGCTGCTTTCTCCTTGGTGCTACAGCTCCTGCAAAAGCTCAGCTGTGCTGACCAGTGAGCGGGTAGCTGGAACAAAGGCTCCACCTACTGCTTGCCTGCCCCTCACCCACCTTCTCCGGGGAGTGAAAGAGCTGGCGAAGAGCCCCACGTAGTCCTTTTGTATCCAGACCCGAGCTCTGAGTGTGTGTGTGTGTGTGGGGGGGTTCTTACTCCTTTTTATCACCCCAAGCAAGCCCTTGGAGACCAGAGTGTAATCTTCACCTAGAGTCCCAGTGGAGGGTCAGGATCCCGTTGTGTTAGGGGCAGTACAAACACAGAACAAAGAGATGGTCTCTCCCTGCCTTTGTGTAAATCATGATTTCACGGACTGCATGGAAATCACAAAATTAGTCCAATACTGTGATTCTTCCCCCCAGCCCCCGCCAGTGGGGAGGCAGGAGTAAGAATTGGGCTAATTCAGCTGCTAAATCACAATATGGGGCTAATTTGGCTAGTCACAATGTGTGGTGTCGGCCATCTGGTCCAGCCCCGTCCGGGGAGCAGGGATTGGGGCCTGGCTCACTCCCCTGCTACATTCTGCCTGGGCCTTGGGGGTGGCACTGACAAAATATAGTGATTTGGAGCTGAGATCCTGCCCCGGCAGGGAGATCATGGTGTGTGGGGGGAGGAATAGATCCTGGGCTCAACTGGATGCCCTCGTCAGGGCAGGGCCCCCACATACGCCTGCTTGAGCTCCAAGCAAGGGATCCCAGTCTCAGCTCCTTGCCAGCCAGTGCTGCACCATGTCTCTCGGCTCTGCCAGGGGCTGCTGTGGGACACCCTGGGCTGGGCCTGGGTTTCTAATTGCCATGCGCCCCCATCTCCCCACCGGCCGGAACGGAAGCAGCAGCAGCCTGGGCTGGAGCTGGGCCAGACAGTCCATGCATGTGGTGAGACACACCCACCTCCCCGGCCTGCTGCCCCATCCGACACCCTGCTCCCCAGAATGGGACTAGCTCAGAGGTGGGCAAACTACGGCCTGCAGGCCACATCCAGCCTGCGGGACCGTCCTGCCCGGCCCTTGAGCTCCTGGCCGGGGAGGCTAGCCCCCAGCCCCTCCCATGCTGTCCCCCGTCCTGCGTAGTTACGCCGTGGCGCGGGTAGCGTGGCTGGCTCTGGCTGGGCGGTGGGGCTGTGAGCTCCTGCTGCTCTGAGCTGCATGGTAAGGGGGTAGGGGGTTGGATAATGGGTAGGGTGTTCTGGGGGGGCAGTTAGGGGACAGGGGGTGGTTGGATGGGGCAGAGATTCGGGGGGGGGGGCGGTCAGGAGCAGGGGAGGTTGGATAGGCATGGGAGTCCTGGGGGGCCTGTCAGGGGGCAGGGGTGTGGATGGGGGTGAGGGGGCAGTCGGGACAAGGAGCAGGGGGGTAGGAGAGGGGGTGGCATCCCGGAGGGGCGGTTTGGGGCGTCCGGTCCCAGGAGGGGGTGGGTCAGGGGACAAGGAGTGGGGGGGGTTGGATGGGTCAGGAGTTCTGAGGGGGGCGGGAAGTGGGAGGGGGCGGATAGGGAGTGGGGGCCAGGCTGTTTGGGGAGACACAGCCTTCTCTATCCAGCCCTCCATACAGTTTCGCACCCCGATGTGGCCCTCGGGCCAAAAAGGGATCTGGCCTGGCTTGCAGAGACATACGGCCATTTGGAACATTAGGCCCTTTTTGATTACAGCACTCTAGCAGTATGAGACTTTGCAAGGCAACTCACCGAATATTTCAAACGCTGTGCATACATCTCGCTGCTAGGAAGCTGACACTGTGTAGCTGTGCCTCTGTGCTTATTGGCAGGGATTATTAATTTCTTTTGGATACAAAACTAAAATTAGTGTCCCTTGGCTTTTTCCTAACTGGAAATTGCTTTTTAAATATGTAAGAATCAGAAATCATTTCCCTGATACCTGGGTGCTTTACTGAGTCTATCATTCAAATGATCGTTTATCATTAGGCACAGTGGGTAGGAGGTTAATTGTAATTGCACGGTCACCTGGACTATTGTGTGATTGAAGCAGAGTCTCTCTGCTGTGTCAGATCCGACAGTATATTATTTCAAAGCGTTAGTGCCAGGATGCTCTTTAAATCTGCCATGGAACTGAGGAAGAAGTAATTTAAGTGTTTGATTTAGTGCTCCCTTCTTGCTGTCTGCTTCAGGCCACTTTACTAGCAGTAGCAGAATGTGAACTGAATTAAAATACAGACACTTCGGAAAAGAAGCAGAAATCATAAGCCACAAATGGGAACTTAGAAGCCTTCAGCTTTGTAACTCAATACGATGCATCTTTGTTGGTAAGTCTATTGGTAAATCATTAATTATTCTAAACTGTTCATTTCCCCTCAAGGAAATCCAGAATGTAACATTAAAGGCTAGTTATAATGAATGAAAGCTTTAAACAGATTCCCGACAGGTTTTATTAAGCTGCAGAGAAAAGCCGAGGTTCTTTTCCAGCATGAATAAGAGGGATAGAGAGGGACAGAGGGGTCAGTGATTTACCTACAGCCCTGGATTTTATCTGGTTTTGAGAGGTAATAGTAAACACTTTAAGTCTTCAGAGGTAATGAGTTTCCTACTTCTGGAAGAACTAGTTAGAGAGAGAAGTCCTGATTTTGAATGGCCTTAAGGCCTCTTTGCACGACTCTGGCAACGTAAAGGTAAATTATATAGGCCAGAGTAGTGTGAAGAGGTCTTAGTGTAAATGTGAATCACGCCCAATGTTTCTCTCCCTTTGTCTCTGCCTTCTCTTTTCTGAGGTAGTGGCTCATTCTGGAAGCTGCATGGTTCTTGGAAATGGGTTTTAGATGTTCAGCTGTGGTTCAGTCCTCATCTTGGCTTGCCAGAGATTATTTCAAATAACAAGACTTAAAACTCCAAACTCAGGCGTCTCTCTGCATCCCATGGAGCATACCATTCTTTGTCAGGTGAGTCTCTGGTGTCAATTAAACTGAGATCAAGCTTGTTGATGACACCAAAATTGGAGGAGTAACAAACACACAGGAAGATAGAATCTGCCTGGTTCTATCGGGGGGGTTCTGAGACTCGTCTTCTGTGGGATGTCCACATCCAGGTTGGGATTCTGTTGCTACTACAGTAGAAACCCTATTTTACTAACTAATTGGAAATTGAGGAGTTCATAAAATGGAAAACTTCATAAAATTGAACATCTCAAAATTACAGTAGATGAAGAGCATAAATTGCAGCGCGGCGCACTTTGTTGCTTTCTTCTTGTCTTTCAACTCTTGGCAAAGCAATTTCCAATGCACAGAAGGCATCAAAATGTGAAAGGCTGTCAACTTGTTCTTCATCGAAATCACTTTCTTTATGTGATTTTTTCCCCTCCCGCCCAGTCAGGAAAAATGGTTCGTACCACTGGTCATTCGTAAGATTGGTATTCATAAAATCAAGGTTCTACTGTATTTGCTTTATGACCTTTTAGATCAGTACATGGAGCACATTGCTCCATCTTTCTGTGATAGGGCCAGACTCTCATACCTTTACTCGGGTTGAATACTACCCTTTAATTCCATGGTTGGTGCCATTCATGTTAACACGGAATAAGGTGCTATGCAGTGTGGGAAAGGGGATCAGAATCTAGCTCGGAGGGTCTTCATTTCTGTGTTGGCTGCTGCTTATCAGTTATCCTGGTAAGAGTATCTTCCCCCTGACATGGCTTTGTATTTAATCAATTAAATTAGATTAGACTGTATTAGACTGTACAATTTAGACTGTATTTGCATCCAAAACCACCAGTTTCGGGACAGACTACCCCCAGGGGTAGAACATAAAGACATGAGAATGGCCAGACTGGGTCAGACCAAAGGTCCATGTAGCTCTGTATCCTGTCTTCCAACAGTGGCCAATGCCAGGTGTCCCAGAGGGAATGAACAGAACTGGAAATCATCAAGTGATCCATCTCCTATCGCCCATTCCCAGCTTCTGGCAAACAGAGGCTAGGGACACCATCCCTGCCTACCCTGGCTAATAGATTGTGATATGGACTACATGTTCATGCCAAAAGGGAGGAAGACCTCCCCTTATGCTCCTGTATGGGCAGCTGGGGTGCACAGGAACGAGGAGGTGGTAGTGTGAATGGGTGAAGAGTAGCCAAATGGGTGTGATGGGGAGAGGAGTATTGTATTAGCAGCGACAATGCTACAAAGTCTTCTGGGGCTACCTTTGGTGTTGTGTAGTTGACTCACTTCCCCTTGATCAGGGCTGTGCCTAAAGTCACAAAGTAGCCGTGAGAGATGTGTTTGTGACCAAGGTTCATTGGTGCTCAGACTACAAACGTCTTCGCTTGTAGCATGGAGCTATCTAGAGAAGCCACATTTCCTTATTGCAACCAGAGAAGATGCTGCTCCTGCCCCTCACTGTATCTCAGATATGTTCAGTGGATCTCCTTGGAAGGGTTTCACCCTCAGGTGTTTGCTCATCAGCACAGGAATGCTTTTGCAAAACTTCATTGGAAGGCATGCCCCTCTTTTACCCAGCTCCTGCCATGATCATTTGGCTTTCACATTATTGTTACTCTCAATCAACCCCAAAATTCCCAAGAAGCTGTAATGCAAAATTAGTAATGCTGAATTATCCTGGGGGGGTCTTAGTTTTGACTCCTTGGTAAAGGCTGCGGCTTGATTAAAATACCTCTGTTTAACACCTTTGTGACAGAATGTAGTCTCTAAATTTAACGTGAATTATGAGTTTGCGATGCTGGTCCAACTTCAGGACCTTTTCCTTCTGAAAGTATTCTTGCTGAAATTTCAGGAGAAGAGAATTCTTCAGACTGTCAAAATCATAGAAGTGTAGGGCTGGAAGGGACCTTGAGAGGTCATGAAGTCCAGTCCTCTGTGCTGAGGCAGGACCAAGACAACCTAGACAATTCCTGTCAGGTGTTTGTCCAACCTGTTCTTAAAAACCTCCAGTGACTGGGATTCTACAGCCTCCCTTGGAAGCCTGTTCCCTAAAAAAAAGAAGGTAAATCACTAACCTCCCATTATTGTCAGTTACTTAAACACAAGTTTATGTTCTGTTTCATCTCTTCTGCTGCTGAGCTTTGTATTTTACTCCATCTTCCTGGAGGGGAAGCTCTGCATGGTTTTAAGCCATGGTTTCTACAGAGAGGCTCCGTTTGTCATTCCTGCTTCTGCTGGTAAATCCCTCTGCCATCATTTTAATAATTTTCATAGATCCCTGTAGCCCATCTAGCTGGTTGTGAATTAAATCCAGGTTCTTTGAGAGAGAGTTTTGAAGAGCTCAATACCCAGGGCACTCACTTGCATCACTCCTGGGAGAGGAGACTCCGCCATCCTTCCCTTCACTTATCTGAGGCCGTACAAAGTATTCTTTTGAAGGTAGAATCTTGCCTTTGGGCATCTTACATGTATGGATCTCCGTATCTTATTCTTCAGGAGTAAGAGAGAGCTTAAAAAAACCCAGCCATCTCCCTCCCCCCCTCCCCCCCGCAAAAAAAAAAAGTTAAAAAATTTATGCAGGTGAATGTATAGCGAACATTTTTCTGCCTGTTCCACCCACTCTTTATATGGTTCTTGGTCACTTTCCTTTAGGGAGATATTGATTAAAATTTGCAATTCAGGCTGCATTTCAAGCTGTTCTCTTTGTAAGTCATTTAGTATGTGAAGAGCATCTATTTTTGCACTGCACTGCAGCTTTCCCAGATACCTGGTCTTTCTCTCCCCCTTCTCTTTAAATGGACATCTTGTCAAATAGTGTTTGCACAGGCTGACAGGAATAGAGGTCTTGGAGAGAAAGCCAGATCCCTGCGCATACACTCTAACAAACAGAATCAAAATGTCAGACACAAGTGAAACGTATCGCTGCGCTCTCCTGTCAGACTTCGCTAAAATCACCCAGATAAAATGACAATGGAACACCTGCCTGATGTTAACCTATTTTTATCAGAGATTGTTTCACATATTTATAGTAAATTAGAAGCAACTGGCTATCAGAGAGAAAGCTTTCAATTATTAATTTTTTTATGCTGGAATGAAATGCCCACACTTCATCATACAGTAAAAAGTCCAGGGCAGGGAAGTCATTTCCAAATAACAGAGCAATTAATAAAGAAAGAAAAAATAATTTCACAGTCCATTGTTAAATTAGCAGTTCTTCAGAGTGTCTATAATTCCTGGCAGAATTAGTATGCACTTTGAAGCCTTGGGCAGCAGTACGTGTATATATTTCATTTGCTGTATCAGCCTCAAGACTGAAATGTAGGGAAAGAAAAGATCTTGAAATAGCAAAGGAAATAAACCAATTCTTATACATCTGTCATTCAACTGCTACCTAGTTTACAAATTATCAATGAAAATATAAACATTGGCTTTAGATTACAGCTGGGATTCTTTAAAGCTGAAGAAGTGGAGACAGTTGTTGGAAAATGACAAGTATTAAGTAATGCAGGGAAAAAATAGGGCAGCCAGCAATGACAACATAAATTTGTGAACAGGGGAGAAAGTGTACGATAAAAGTGCAGTATATTCTCACCATGCTGAAGGGAAATATTTTACAGAAGCATTTTGTAAATTGAATCCATCTACATAATGTAGCAACAAATTTAATTGCCACTATTTTTGTTTTTAAAGTTGGCGGGATGACAGGAGAATTTGTATTCAAAATAATAAATCCTATGTTTTTTTACCACTTATCTGTGTGCTTTTTTAAAAAGTTATGAAGAACTGAGTTAAGTTGCATGGTCTTAAACATTCCTAGTCAACATTTCAGTCATCTCTCTCTCTCTCTATATATATATATATTTAAAAACAAAAACACCTACATATTTTAGTCATTTGTAAATGTCAAAGAAGCAAATGGATGCAGACTGTGATTAAAGCCCAGGTCTGGGAATCCAGTAAGCTGGTTCTGCTGCAGGCTTGCTATGAGATGAGTGGGACAGAAGGGGGAATAGCAAGGATACAGTAACATGCGAAAGGAGATGAAGAGGGATTGATTCACAGGGGGAAGAGGGAAAAGGAAAAACAGATGCAGGGGAAAGAGACAGGCAGGCATAGGAGCAGGTAGAAAGTTTGGATCCTTCCTATCTTGTGTCCTCTCTTCAGATCCTTGGCACAGTCCCAATCCTTCGTCTTGCTTGAGCACAAGGACCATGCAGGACTAGAGCTACTAGTATTCAGAGGTGCTGAAACCCTGAGGCACAAGAACCCCGTGGGACTAGCCTAGCATCACTAGTGTGGAGAATGCAGAGATGCAAGTAGAGTGGCACAAAGGCTGCACCAATGGGCAGAGTGCAGGTGAGTTAGTCAAATATGCCTCGTAAATGCAATAGATTCCATTGCTCATTCATGTATGTCACGGATATCAAAATCATGTCTGTGGCACGTGTGTGTCTGGGTATGCATGCAGCTTTAAAACCCAGCACTAAGGAACCATAGTGTTGCTTCTGCACCTTCTGTGGCTTTTTATGACATACATTCTACAACATGAGAAATAATTACAAACACCAAAGAAACACATTTCATGAGATTTCTAGAAAACAATACTGCCCATTTCAGTCACTCAAAAATCATGAGGTTGACTCAAAAAAAAAAATCACAAGATTTCGAAGAAAATAAGCAAAGAACCCAACATGTGACTTGTTTTCTGTTATTTGAGCCTTTAGAGTTTGTTTTATCAAGTGCTTCCATAAAACCAGGATGGCTAGAAAGTTACTTTTTTTAAAAAAAAAAGAAAGCTGAGCTCCTCCCAGAAGTTATAGGACTCCAGGGGCTAGAGCTTTAAGAAAAACACACCAGGTACCCATGGGAGTTGTGATCAGATCATGACCATTGGCAACACTGGAGAACATTCATGCATGGGACAGAATTCCCAATGGCGATTTTTTATGTGGGGGAGGAGAAATGCTGGTCGCTGTCCTTTCAAGAGGTTCCCAGAGGTCATTGCTTGCCTCTCTCACCTGGAGTAGTATGCCATTCCCTACTGTTATTCTGACAATTCTACTTTGATGGATTTATGGGCATACTTTGCCTTCAACTTTGTCACAGACCTCTGATTTACTTCAGTGAGTAGTATTCCACACATGCAACAAAGGAAGAAGATGGTCTTTGATTACCAGTGCCTGACTCGGCACATAGATGTTTTGTTTGAAACAGGGAGTCCCTTGCTGTGTAACATGAAGTAATTAATAAGGGGAAGCATTTGTAAGTTAATATAAGGAAGAAGAAAGGAGTGGTAATATTAATAAGATGTTCTGTGTTTCCAACATAAATATGTGCTTGATGACAGTGGTTATTTTTCTGGGTGTAGCTGGGGAACCAATTAAATTTAAGATGAGCAATAGTAATCCCTCCTAATAGTTTGGGAATGAGACTTTCATAAATCAAGCGTTGACAGCTCTAAATCTGACGAACTGCCAGAACCAACAGAACAGCTGCTGCTGAATGTGCTGCAGGCGAGTGCTTGATGATGTGTTGAAGTCTGGCAATGGGAAATGGGTTTGTCAAGGAGGGAAGGATAGTCAGGTTATGTGTATAGGGAAAGAAAAGGAACCTTTGCTTTGCTTCTCTTCTCCTCCAACATTTTGGAACAGCTGCACCTGCTCAGAGACCAATTCCAGAGCAGAGCGAAGTGTATAGCAGGTGAATTCTAATCAACCTTGGACATAGGCAGTAGGAGAACAGTCGCAAACATGACAGCATCTTCAGTGTTTCCATTCCAAATAATACCCACCAGAGTGCCAATCAGAATCTAAAGGCAAAATTCTCTGTGCGGGACTTGTCCCTCGTGTGCCCTGAGGTCTGAGATGCTTGTGACTGAGTACTTGGTATTCCTCATTAACACATAAGCAGGGCCATCAGCCCCAGCCACTCAGAAGTCATGAGCCAGCGCCCTCTAAAATCCGGAGATTGTCTTTAAAATCATGAGTGATTTTTAAAAAGTAAATAATGGGGCTCTTTTTATTGGCCGCCTTGTTTTTGAGTCTTTAGGGTTCATATAGCTAAGCTTTCCCCACCACCATCAGAGCTAGAAACGTTTTTAAAGTGAAAGCTGAGAGTCTCACATAATCACATGACTCCAGGAGATGGGGCTTTGAGAAAAACCCCAAACATTGTGAGACTGTCAGTAACATTGTGAATGTTGCAACACTGCATAATTCCATGTGTTCAGAACTCCATTCATTTTGCGTAGTTCATAAAGGGGGTTTATTTGGTACAGCTCTTTGGGAAGAAAGCTGGGGGGTTCTAGTATTCACTTAATTGTAATGGAATAGGTTAATCAACTTTCCTATATTCTGATACCATGTTAGTTTAACAGAAGGCCCATGAGGGCTGGCAGGAGGGAAAGAGAGGGACTCATCGCTGTTTTTTAAAATATGTGCGTATGCGCGCGGATACACTATCGCTCCTTAGATTGTAGACGTGGTTGCATCCATTAGTGTAAGTGAGTCAATCTGGTTTCCCCCGTCAAGTGTCCTGGGGCACTCGTACTTGCACTCAGGGAGGATCCCCCTCTGTACATTCTTTAATTTGTTTCACCTCACTGAACTGAGTGCAGTTGCATGGGCTGTAAATCAGGGCAGAATCTGGCCCAGTGGGAGTTGCATCAATGGAAGTGAGGGCAGAACTGGACCCAGTTTGTCGTGATATCATGCAAAAGACGCAGGATTTGGGGGGAAAGGAGCATATTCAAAGGGGAGAGCCACACAGTAGATTTGAGTGTTGCTTTAGCGTGACAAGAAGAAAAGGAGTACTTGTGGCACCTTAGAGAATAACCAATTTATTTGAGCATAAGCTTTCGTGAGCTACAGCTCACTTCATCGGATGCAGTCAGTGCCCAGCCTCTCTGATGGGAATGTCACCTGCAGCCGAACTACTGGGGAGCTTCGTTCTCCGGTGGTGTTTCTGGGGTTTAGTAAAATAAGGTCCGGATTTGCAAATGCTTCTGCACTTCACTCTCATGAGTAGCCCACCTGACTTCAGGTTGATTCCTTTGTGTGTGTTTGCACTGAGGGCCCAGAGATTGTGGACTGTACAAGGTGTGTCTGAATCGTCCTCAGAGGGAATTTGAATACAGGTGTTCTGCAGGATGCATATTAATCTATTCCATTTGATTAAACTGATTTAAAATTAAATTACAGCTATTGAGCCAGTTCTACTGAGACAGATGATTGTAAGTCTAAAAACAAAAAGCAAGTGAGATTTAGGTTGGATATTAGGAAACAAACTTTCTAACTGATATGTCTCCTGTTACAGTGTGCTTACCTAGGGAGGTTGTGGAATTCCCATCACTGGAGGTTTTCAGACCAGATTGGACGAATGTCTGTCAGAGATGGCCTAGGTTTACTTAATCCAGCATGATGTGGACTAGATGACCTCTCAAGGTTTCTTCTGGCCCTACATTTGTATGATTCTGTGAAAACAAATCCGTGTGTGTGTGTGTTTAAATCAAGCTTTTAAAAATAATTATTTTTTGATGCCCTAGCCCTCCTTCAGAATGGCTAGTGAAGCTCATTTTGGACCCAGATGCCAAATGACATCAGTGGAGGAGATGCCGATTTAAACTAGCTGAGGATGAGGCCCAAAGGGGTTTAAAGTACAATAATCCGTATTTCTTTATCCCCGAAGGACACTTGTCACTAGAAGTACTCCAGGGCTGGCATGCCCACATCTCCAGTGAATGAAGTCGTACAACATAAGATCATCCAGACTGTGGCATCTCAAGAATATTTAGTTGCTGCTTAAAGGCAACACATGTACAGTGTATTAGTTTAGGCGGAAGCCCTGAAATGCCAGTCGAGCAAACATCCATGACATAAATCATCAACATAAATCCTCCCAAATGTCATATTTCTTAACCACAATTGGCTGCAATTTTCTAAACCACAGGATAATTAGAGAATCTTTCCGTCTTTGCTGGCCAGGATCCAAATCTTTATGGCAGGGTGCATCAGAGAGCTGGATCTTTTTTGCAGTATTGTGCCAGCAAACACCTGGCTTTGGGAAAGTTAGTTCATTTTCCAGTGGATTTTACCAGTTGATTGTTTTTACATGTGTAACCCTTCTGCCCATCAGAGTTGGCAGCAACAAGGGCCGGGTTCAATATCTAGGGGATCCATTCCAATAACACAATGCAAACCGGCTTGAGCCCTCACCCAGTGACCTGGGACAAATATATACCACCCCTGCTGGGCGCCTCCAAGAGGCAATACTTCCCCTCTCACAAGCACCTAGTCTGAGTGTAGCAAAAAGCCTTTTAATAACAGAGAGAAACAATGTGGCATTATGTTGGGGAAACACCACCAACAGGATTCATAACACAACCCATGAGCAAAAACCCACCCCAAGCAAATTGGGGCATGTCCTTTCCCTTTGGTTCTTGAGTCCAGCAACCCCAAATCACCCAAAGTCCCAAAAGTCCAATGACCCAAAAGTCTCTGTCCCTGGTCAGGGCAGCCCCAGAGATCGAAAGTTTATCTGCAGAGCTTTACCTCCCAACCTGGGTGGGGGGGTGGGGAAGAGAGAGGTAAGGGGCACCTTACATGATCTGAAGCTGACTGCCCCACAGCTCCACAGGCCTTCGCTCCGCTCCGCTCAGCTAGCCGCCCCACAAAGTGCTTCGCTCGGCTCCGCTCTACGGCCCACAAGCAGCTCCCCCGTCCCACAAACTGCTCCACCAGCCAGTCCACGAACTGCTCTGCGTCCCACAAGCAGCTCCCGCCGTCCTATGAACTGCTCCACCAGCCTGTCCACAAGGCACTCCAGCCGTCCCGCAAACTGCTCCACAATATATCTTCAGGCTTCCCCACTACTTAACACAATGCTCAGTGATTTCAGCTCTTAGTCAGTTCAGTTCTTTGGTGAATTCAGCTTGTAGTAGGGGAGCCGCAGTGCTGGTGCACCACTAGCCCAAAGTGAGCTCAGCAGCCTGTAACTAGAGTCCTAATAGAATCAAAATTAGCTTTGATATTCCGCAGTGGAGAGAGGAGGAAGTGCAATTAGCATGTAAGGCCCTCACCAAGGGGCCTATGCCACCAAGTATTAATACTTGTCCCCAGCCTCTCTCCCTCCACAGAGTTTTGGAACCCATGACCCTTGCCTAGCGAGTGCTACTTAGTTGATGGTGAGTCCTTCCTTCATAACAAAAGGCCAAGTACAGTTCCAAGCACAGTTCCCATAATCAGGGTAATAACAATTTATTCTTCCTGCCCCAATAACAGAGACACTGGGGATCCCACAGCAGCCAAAGTGACCATTTGGGCAGCTATGGCCTCATTCTAGGCGGGGTGGGCGTGCCTATGCAAATGAGATCGGCCCTTGAAGTTCTTTTCCACAACTTGCTACACCTCACCACCAAGCAATCATGCAAAAACTTGCCACACCTCACCATTCAAGCAATCATGCCTGAAGTTCCCTATATGTTAGCACAGACATCCGTGTCTCTATTCATGTGTAAGCAGTGTCCTTCCTAGAGCTCATCCTGACACTGCTTACACATGAATAGAGACACGGATGTCTGTGCTAACATATAGGGAACTTCAGGCATGATTGCTTGATCCTACTCCCATTAAATTCAGTGAGAGTTGGGACACTGATTTTAATGGGAGTAGAATTGAACCTTTTGGGCTGAATCCTGCTATTCCTATTTAGTTACTATTCAGGCAAAACTCCCACTGAACTCAAGGACTGAAGCAAGGACTGAAGCATTTGGCCTGTTGCTGTTCCTCTTACTTAGCACATAGATTCATAGATTCCCAGGCCGGAAAGGACCATTGTGACCACAGAATTACCCCCAAATAATTCGTACAGCATATCTTTTAGAAAAACATGCAGTCTTGGTTTAAAAATTGTCAGTAATGATGCTGACCTGAAATTTTAAGTCAAAATTATGTAGTAAAGGGAGAATAAAGTAAAACAATAACACCAGAGTATTTGTAGATGCAAATAAATAAATAAATAAATAGGACTACAATCTTGTGGCTGATTTTACTCACACACACATCAGGAAATGTAAAGTTATGCTTTCTGGCACATGTTCCCATGTCATATATTAAGCCATGTTCTGCTCTTAGTTACACCAGCGTATATCCTGTATAACATGAAATGAATGAAATTATTCCAGTTCACTCCTATGAAAGTGAGTGCAAAATTTGGCTAATATTACCTTGTAATAAGTTGTTGGGAATTCTCATGAGTGTCATTACATTTCATGTTTGTTTTTTAAAGGTCCAGCTCCTGGAAGCATGTGATTATATGAAAATCTCAACTTTCTTTTAAAAAATGGTTATGCACAAAAACTTAAAAATGTGACCCAGGTGCATCCTAAAGGCTCAAAAGTCAGAACGCAAATGAAAGAATCCTGCGCTGCTTATTTTTCTTTTTAAAATCTAACTCTCTATAAAAATATCTTACAGCTATATAATGCCTTACTATCAGGACTCCATGTATTCTGCAGCTGTGAAATTCACCCCATGCAGCAGAAATGATCTACAAAATCTCAGCTTTCATTAAATATATGTTTCTAGCCTGCCTGCCTGAATCTGCAGAGAGCCCGTAATAATTGCTCTAAGAGGTGTAAACTGTCTGTTTAATCTCGATGAGGACTCCGTGTAGTCTGTGGCTGCAGAACGTTGCTTTTTTTTCCAACATGCCACAGAATTCAGCATTTTTGCTATGGAATTTGCCCTTTTGCTGCAGCCAAGCACCAGGCATTCTGGGTTCTGTCTCCCTGCCCTGCTGGGACCTGCCTCTTGCTCCCCAGCTTTCCCCACAAGGAGGAGTTGATTGGATTACAGCACATGCTCCCTGCGTTGTTCAATGAAACCAGGCAGCAGGGGGGCTGGGGAGCCAGAGCTGGAGTCCGCCTTGCAGTTGGGGAATGGGGATAGCCAAAAATGTCGGCTGCTGAGCGGGACTGCATGGAAAATGGGGGAGCAGCTGAAGCCTGTAGGAGCTGGGGAGATGAGGCCAGCTAGAGGCTCCCCTTTCTCCGGATGTTTCTGAGCTGGCTCAATGGAACAGTGTAGGAGCTGGACTGTTAATACAGCAGAGCCAAAAGAAACTTCTCAGAGATCCTCAGCTGAAAATAGTCACTGACAAATTGTAGATGAATGAGTACCTGCCGCCAGGGTGGGGGGGATGGGATGATGGAAACGAAGCCTCAGCAATAGCATACATGAAAGCTGATGTGGGACTTATACGCTCATAGATTCCCAGGCCAGATGGGACCACTGTGATCATCTCATCTGAGCTCCTGAATAACAGACCAGAGAACTTCCCCGGGATAAATCCTGTTTGAGCTAGAGCAGATCTTTTAGGGAAAGATCCCATTTGATTTAAACATTTCTAGGGACGGAGACTCCACCACTGCCCTTGGTTAGTTGTTCCAATGGTTAAATACCCTCCCTGTTAAAAATGCCTTATTTTCCGTCTGAATTTGTCTGGCTCTGGACAGTTTAGAGGCTGATACCCTGGCATTTGGTCTCATGGTGCCACGGAGAACATGGGGATCTGGTGACTGTTTGATCGGGGGGTGGTTTGGAGGGGGCGGAGGGTACTCATCCCTCAGTGATGAAGCGGGGGAGAGGTTACAGACTGGCAGAGTCCCTGTTTGATCATTGTAACACAGCTGGGTGGTTTTGGTTGTAATACTAATTACACGGGAGACCCTTGTGTAGGTGTCTTCTTACCGAAATGAAAATAAATAAGTATATGCAATGGGATCAAGCGATAAAAGTTATGGCTCCCACAGCATCTAACACCTTTCTATGTTTAGTATCTCAGCCCATTCATGGAGATCGCAGCTTCCGCTCTTCAAGAAAAAAAAAAAAAGAGAAACCCAACGTGCCGTGGATTGAAACAAGCTTTTGCTTTTCTGAGGCTGTGTACTCCAGTGTGCATGATTAAAATTTCCTGGAGGGTACCACCGTGCTTGGATGGGCACCGTCTAATGCTGTCTGAAAGGGAGTGGGCTCCCAGAGGGTAGGGAATTTGAATTCAGTGTGCAAACAAACAACAGGACTGCCCCATGGCACTCACCCCACGTGGCAACCGTGGCCCACCTGCCCGAAGCCCAGCCTCCATCGCTCACCCTTGGCTGACTGGCAGGCAGAGGCTGTGCTTGAGCCATCTGGCAGGTGTGGTGGGCCTCGCCTCTCTCACTGCCGCTTCTCCCCTCACACGCAGCTGGGAAGGGGCAGTGGGGATGTGGCATCCAGAGGGAGGGGTCTCAGCAAGGTGAGGGGCCCTGCCTCCTTCCCTTCCCCCCCAACCAGCTGCACTAGGTTTTCCAAGGCCACCAGAGCCACCCCCAGCACCCACATTTACCCCAGCACCTAGGCAGCCACCCCAACAGTACTCAGCACCCACCCCAGCCCCCAGTCAGCCACCCAGCCCCCACAGTATGCCACCCACCACAGAGCCCACAGCCTATCATAATTAATAACAGCAATAACACCTCTTAATTAGTGGTTTTCATCAGCAGATCTCCAAGCACGTTACAAAGGAGGTCAGAATCACTATCCCCGTTTTAAAGATGGGGAAACTGAGGCACATGGAGGGGACGCAACTTGCCCAAAGTCACCCAGCAGACCAGTAGCAGAGCCAGAAATAAAGCCCAGCTCTCCTGAGTCCCAGTTAGGTGCTCTCTCCACTAGACCACTCTGCCTTCCTATGTGTTGTATCCCAGATCTTTTTATGGATTGCAGACATAGCTCATTTGGGGATCTGGTGACATGTTCAGAACAATGCCTGTCATGAAGTGTTGATGGGGTTTTATTCTGTTTAGAAGACACTCATTAGTTCATTAATAGTTCTTAATTCTTGGTTTCCCAGATGGTGCACACCTGTCATAAATTGTTGGCTGACAGTTTAGTGATTCACCTGGTGAAGAAGTGATATTTCAGGGGGAGGAAGTGGAAGTGCTAACTTATTTATACTGTAGTTTTCAAGGTTGCTTTCTTATTCAGAAGCGGGAGATGATTTCAATACACAATGCAGAATGACCTTTAAACCTGGATTGAAGAGAGGTTGGACAGATTAGCATAAAAATACATGATATTCACTAAGAACATGCCCTCCGTAAAAGGATGTTCCCATTTTGGATGCACTTACCTTCAAGGTGCAAATCAGTCAGAGGACCCATTTATTCAACAACTACCTAAAAGGCCTGTTCAACAGCTTTTGAGCCTCAGCAAAGGTGCTTGAGCTGCCGGAGAATTCTGGGAAGACTCAGGGCATCAGAGAAACTGACAGCTTTGCATTATAGGGTTTTATTAGTGGATATTTATTTAATTCCCTTTAGATCCCTAAGGTAAGCTGAGAGAGAGAGAGACACACACTAGCACAGATAGCTGAACCAAAAAGGAGACATTATCAGGGAATTCTATATGTTTCCTGTGGCAGTATAGTCTTGGCAGCAGTTTGAGTTACCCTGCAGCTCAAGGACAGTTGTTAGGAAGTACAAGATTAATTCTTAACAACCTGCTTGAAAAAATCCTGCAGGAACGGACTTGATTTTCCTGTGGAGTCCTTTTGCACTATTTAAAAAGGCTTAGAGATCATCTGTTTTATATTTTTGGTTAGAAGACAACCACGGCAATCTGCTTCATCTGTTTTTTTTAAGAAAAAATAATGTCATTATCACAAATCAAGGTTCAGAGCAGCTCGGTTGCTTAAATTGATTCCATACTTTATAGGTTGTTCAAAAACAAAGGCCTAGGCAGGGTTTTTTTGGAGTTCGTGATATAGTGGTTTAAGTGCTTGAAGGCACAGTAGCTCTGGAGATTCAGAATTGGATCTGATTTATTTGTAACTTTTTTACCTAATCTCAAAGCATACTCCCTCTGCTCGAGCAATGTGCTAATGAAGGCAGAGTTGATTAGCAGCTGTTTTCTTACTGCTGAATATAGGCAGCTGAATATAGACAACAGACTCTTTACCTGTGCTTAGGCCTAGCTCCTATTTCTTTGTGGGGCTTAAGGTCATATCCTGTAAGTGGAGGATGTATCGAGTCCAGACAAGCTGGAGTACTTTTGGTAAGAATCATAGATATGTAGGACTGAAAAGGTCATCAAGTCCAGCCTGCTGCGCTGAGGCAGGACCAAATAAACCTAGACCATCCCTAACAGGTGTTTGTCCAACCTGTTCTTAGAAACCTCCAATGGTGGGGATACCACAGCCTCCCTAGGTAACCTGTTCCAGTGCTTCCCACCCTGTGAATTAGCCAGCTTCTCCTAAATCAAACCTAAATCTCCCTGGCTGCAAACAGTTAACTCGTGCTACTGTATTTTGTTTGACTCAACGCTGACATTTAACAGTGAGCCAGTTTGCTGTGGAATGACGGGAGAAGGCTTGTGCCGGTTGCCTTTGCCGTAGGAGAGAGGTGGCGTGGAGCTGCATCATCCCTCCAGAGCACGGGAAGGCGTTGTGCCTCAGAAAGGTTGCACCTAGGAAAGCTCTTCGCACCCCAGGGAGAGCGTGCCTTCTGCACCAGCCTCTAGGAGGGGCTTGCTTGCTTTTTTCTTGGCTGCAGCCAGGTCTGCTTGGTGGTGAGGAAGGAAATGTCTCCCCTCTTCTTTTTCCCTTTTGTGCGCCCAAGGGTGGGCATTGGCTAGGAGCACTGCTGGGAGCACAGAGACTCCTGCTGTACCCAGAGCACAAGGGAGAGAAGGCTCTGTCCGTCTTCTCTTCTAAGTACCCAGGCACGTCTTTCTTTTTTTGCACTAAGCCAGTGGTTCTCAGACTAGGGCCGCCGCTTGTTCAGGGAAAGCCCCTGGTGGGCCGGGCCGGTCTGTTCACCTGCCGCTTCCTGCAGCCCCCATTGGCCTGGAGCGGCGAACCACGGCCAGTGGGAGCCGCGATCGGCCGAACCTGTGGACGCGGCAGGTAAACAAACCGGCCCGGCCCGTCAGGGGCTTTCCCAGAACAAGTGGCGGCCCTAGTTTGAGAACCACTGCACTAAGCGCTCCCACTCACTTCACTGGACCTCGGCTGAGGCCCTGTGGTGGGGCAGATCCCTCCTTGCACTCAAGAAGGGGTTAAGGAGCTCCTCTGGGTACAATCAACCTCAACCCAGCACATGTGTGAGGCTTGTCAAGCCTGGAGAAGGGCAGGTCCTTAAAAGGGGCGCCAGAGAGAGAGAGAGCCTATTGCAGGCCCCTATAAAACATAGAATGGTTGTAGAGGATAAAGGCTCCAAAAAACCTCTGCACAGGGAAAATTCCCAGGTTGCCAGATCAGCCAGCTTCGTGGCCCTTTTGAGCTAGCGGAGTAGCAGAAAGGGATTGTGAGAATTGGGCCCAGGTTGTTTATGATTTCAGTCATGTAATGTTAAGAAAATCCAAGCATCATTCAGCCTCAGTTCAGTAGTTACATGCGTTTGGTATTTGTCTGGTTTGCTTTGCTTCTGTCTTTGGTGTTTGCTACTGTGTTTTGCAGCCTTCGGTACTTACATTGCACAGAAAGTTCAGCCGTGAAACCCTCCCAATGCCTTTCCCCGCCACCCCTGATTTCAGAGACAATTTCCAGCCATGTCTCAGGATCTTGTCTGCTACTTGCAAAGCTTCACTTCCTAATCCAGCTGCCAGTTTGAGGAATCAATGCACAATATTCCCGATCCAATAGGCTCTTCCTGCTGTCCCTCTTCACATTGACCTCCGGTGCTAATCCAGCACTGAATCACATACAGACTAAGCTATAGAGAGCTATTATTAGTCCATGCAGAAGACTTTCCTTTTTTGCCTAAAACTGAAAAATGACAAACTTTGACTTGCTATTAATGGATGTTCTGCTGACAGAAACAAATCCTTGTTTGTGTCTGACTCCACCATATTGGCCTTGGACTCTGGCATATTCGCTGTGTTTAAAAAGTCCTTTTTCTTTAGCAATCATTTGTATTTAAAGAATATTTTCGCACATTGGTGGCTGGTTAACCAGCGAAGTGGGCAGCAATTCTAATTTTAGGAACAAAGAGGTAGGTGTCATTGACAGCTCCAAACTTTATTTGAATTCTTTTAGCTGTCTTGTAGCAAATGAGAGGGAATCCTAGAGCTTATCTCTACTGGTTTTTCTCCTCTCTTGAAATGAGAGGGGCTGCCATGAAAACGAATCTGTATGTCAGCCTGGAGATAACTACCCTTTCAAAAGCTGTTGAATAAGAAATAGTAAGATAAAGTAAAGAGGAATAAGGTAAGATTTTATTAGAAATTAAACCCCAGAGACCTGGGTAATTTTAAGTAAAGTCATCTATACTGCATAAAGTGCTTTTAAGAGGGAATGGCAGCAGAGAACCTATCAAATAACAGACCAGATTCCAAGGTATGTTTAAATACCCATGGGGAGGTTGTGGTAGAGGCCCCCTCTGTGCCCAATCCCTTGAGAAGATGAGTTGTTCCAGCTGCAGCTGTGGCGGTTTGCCTGTTTAGCTCAGGCAACTCGTGCTTTAGCTCCAGAGGTTCCAGGCTCAGTGCCCAGCATGTTGGCCATGATGGCGGCCTTCACGCTTAGTGTTCAGTAATTTATGAATGTTGTTGCATTTATTAATTATGGCTGGGATCTACGTGAGTTAGCTGCCAAACTTCCATTGAAATTCAGTGGGGGGTAGATGCCCAACTCCTTTAGACTCCTTTAAAAATCGCACCCAATGCCTGGATTAAAGAAAACCTGTTCTAGTTAGTTGTGTGGGTGTCTTGTTGTGGTTCCAGTAGGAACAGTCTTTACTTTGCTCATGTTTGGAAGGGAAAAGCTCACATGGTGAGAAGGGCTGGCCTCTGTGGGCCAAATGCTCCTTTACAGCCATGAGAAGTGTGTGTTGTTGGGAGAAGAAGTGGCCTCCTTCCCTCAAAGTTGAGGCAGAACATTCCACTGGGGTTCTGGGCCTTGGTGTCTGTAGCTGGGGAGGTGTGTAACCGGAGTGGCGCTGAGATCACACACACACTGCTTTTCCTCTAGCCACAAGCACTGGTGGCTTCTCTGTAAGACAGCATTTTTGCTTTGCAGCATGCAGCACATCACGTGCAGCTTATTTTAAGTATCCCTTAGAAGACAGTACTTCTCTCCTGGCCATTTTTGCACTGTTCATCCTGGCCCGTGAGTCACTGAGTCCTCAGGACAAGCCCATCTTGGTCATTCCCTATAGCTCTCCTTTCCCATCTCTGTGGCGAATTCCCTCTTTGAACTGGAACACATTACACCCCAACTAGGTGGCTCAGACTCTATTCTGTTGTGAGGCTTTACATGGGCTGAGCTTCATCCTAGGTGTGATGCCCACAATTGTTGCAGTCATGTATGTTCTTCTAATACAGCCCAGACTTCTGCAAAGCCTGTGGACCTATCCTAGTCCATGTGTTTTAGCTCAACCATCAGAACTCAGGCAGGCAGTTCAGTCGGCACATTGCCTGGGATACGTGCGCTTTAAATGACATCCATTGTTCCTTTTCCCCAAAGGGTGGAACTTGTGTAAGACTTGTGCGGACTGTGACATGTTTATAAAGAAAAGGGTTTTAATTAAAACTCCAGTTTCTGAGCTTCCCATTGGTAGCTGCCATCATGCTGAAAGTGGCATAATCAGAATCAAGTGGGAGCTCAGACAGCAGACTAGTGTGCGTTCTGTTACGGTGCTCAGACTGTCCTGTGGGTTCTTCTGACTTGGGCCCCAATTCAGAAACGTGCTTAAAGAAGTGCCTGACTTTAAGCATGTGATTAGTCCCATTGGAGTCCATGGGGTATTTGTAAGCACCTCACTGAATCCAGACTTTGGACCAGAAATTAAGTGGATGGAAACTGGCTTATTGTCCTCAATACCGATTACCGCCGCTGTCACAAACGACATTGCTTGTTAACGAGATGGCCATAAGTAGGTGATTCAGGAATGGCAATCAGATAAGTGGAGGTAGTGTCTTAGAAGGGCATAGCAAGCTCCCATGTGCTGTGCGATGAGTGAGGGAAACTATGGCAAGGTACAACAAGAAAACCTCCGCAACAAACGTCCCTCTTTATGGCGTGATGTCATTGTTCAGCCCCTGACATGGTGTAACGCACAAATTCCCTGATTCATCTATGCAGTGATATGGTGGGACAGTCAAGGGTAAAAATACTTGCATCATAAAATGCCCCTAGATGCATAGGCACAAAAAAGCAATGCATGTTGTCATAAATGTAAAGGGAAGAAGGGTAACCACCTTTCTGTGTACAGTGCTATAAAATCCCTCCTGGCCAGAGGCAAAACCCTTTCACCTTTAACCCTTTAAGAAGCTAAGATAACCTCGCTGGCACCTGACCAAAATGACGAATGAGGAGACAAGATACTTTCAAAGCTGAAGGGTGGGAGGGAACAAAGGGTCTGTCTGTCTGTGTGATGCTTTTGCTGGGAACAGACAGGAATGCAGCTCAGAACTCCTGTAAAAAGTTAGTAAGTAATCTAGCTAGAAATGCGTTAGATTTCTTTTGATTAATGGCTGGTAAAATAGCTGTGCTGAATGGAATGTATATTCCTGTTTTTGTGTCTTTTTGTAACTGAAGGTTTTGCCTAGAGGGATTCTCTGTGTTTTGAATCTGATCACCCTGTAAGATATTTACCATCCTGATTTTACAGAGGTGATGATTCTTTTACCTTTTCTTTAATTAAAATTCTTCTTTTAAGAACCTGATTGATTATTCATTGTTCTTAAGATCCAAGGGTTTGGGTCTGTGTTCACCTATGCAAATTGGTGAGGATTTTTATCAAGCTTTCCCCAGGAAAGGGGGTTTAGGGCTTGGGGGGATATTTCGGGGGAAGATGTCTCCAAGTGGGCTCTTTCCCTGGTCTTTGTTTAAAACTCGTGGTGGTGGCAGCATACGGTTCAAGGACAAGGCAAAATTTGTACGTTGGGGAAGTTTTTAACCTAAGCTGGTAAGAATAAACTTAGGGGGTCTTTCATGCAGGTCCCCACATCTGTACCCTAGAGTTCAGAGTGGGGAAGGAACCTTGACACATGTTAAGGTTGCCAAGTGCAGCATTAACTTACAACAGGCACTTTGTTCCAC
The DNA here is from genome assembly GCF_015237465.2 of Chelonia mydas. Lineage (NCBI taxonomy): Eukaryota > Metazoa > Chordata > Testudines > Cheloniidae > Chelonia > Chelonia mydas. The sequence goes on along the minus strand of NC_057852.1, from coordinate 9,534,298 downwards.
AGAAGGGTGTCATACAGCCTGAGTGGACATTCCGGTTGCTGTGAAAAAGGATACAACTTTTATTTTCATTTAATGTCTGTTATTAAAATATTATGTGGATATCCTGGGATGCAAGCATCAGGGCATGTTTGTTAGCATTGTGTTTGTTCATGAAAACAAAACATTCAATTCAAGCCGAGCTATATATCACACTGTCATCGGCAAATGGTGCCTTGTTGAAAATCTATCAAAGAAAGCTGACTTATCTTGCATGTGCTGCTTTACAGCAAATAGGACCGCAGTAAACTCTTGTGCCATAATGATTTTCTGTCTTTCTTGATGAGACATAATGAGATAAATTCAAGACCTTTTTGAAGGCTAATTACATATTGTAACTCTAGACATCAGTTGTCCTTGTTAGATGATGTGCATTTTTTGCTTTCATTTCATCTTCTCTGTTGTCTGCGTATGCATGTGAATTTGGCTTAACTTTGAAGTATAAATTGGGATTAGGGTGTATTTTTTTCCCCCAAATCTCTGCAGATATTCTATTGTAACACAATGCATCATTAGAGATAAGGCAAAACTTAGAGGTAGATATGAATTAAATAAAAGGCCTGAATTTCAGGCATGGAGCGGGGGATGGTGCCATAAACCATGCCAGTTCTTGAGTAGTTTATGAACAACCCTCCAGAATAAATTCAAATCTGAGCGTGCTGTCGGGCGATGCATTTTTGTTATTTATAGGGATAGTTATGGCCAGATTTTCAAAAGTTCTCAGCACCCACAACTGGGGGCAGATTTTAAATGCAATTTAGCCCCAGCTTATTTAGGTGCCTGAGTGGAAATAGCTTGGTGCTGAGCTCTTTTGGATATTGGGCCCTTACATTTTCATTTTAAATTTAAAGGTGTAGCCAATGATTTTAGTTTATTGTTCATTTATTGTGTGATGTTTTAACTAACTAACATGTTATGTCATATATAATCACTGTATGCTAAATAGAGTTAAATTATAGGATTATAAAAGTGCAAGATTGATCAGTATGTAGAGGGAATAATCATGTATTAGGTATCTAAGAAAGTAGGGCTGAAACGCAAGACCTGTAGGCTGAGGCTTGTAAGATTTTAGCTTAGCCATACGTAAGCCATAGAGTTAAGGAACGCTGACATAAGTAAGTGACCAAAGAATAACTCGATGCCCTAAGATTACAGGAAAAGATGAACTAATGGGTGATATTGCAAAAAATTAACAGTAAAAGTAATATTTTACTTACAAGATACCTGGTAATCACATTTTTCTAACACATGCCCTAACCACAGAGTGCGCTATGTGCAGAAATGCTAATGACGTATAGTCAGAATCACATTATAAAAAAGGGGGTGCCTAGACTAGGAAAATTGAGCTCCCTATGGGAAACTCCAGCAGGAACCATCCCTCTACTGATGATCAATCCGTGAGAGACCCATCAGACCCTAACACTATTGTTAAGGATGTGAGTAGCGCTATATTTCTAACTTGTGCATAGGTCTGTATAGAATTTCTATATGCTTGGGTAATCATAACTTTAATTGTAACTTTAATAAAACTTGTAGAACAGACTAGACCTTGGACTTGTGAATGTCTGTGTGGTCGCTACCCTTGGTCCTTATGTGTCCCTAAAGACTCTACATCTAAAACAAGTAGCAGAGGTGACTTTCACTCTCTTAAGCTTGAAACTATAGCCACCAAAGTCGAACCCGTGACGGTGTAATACCACGTTACAAAATTCACATTAAATACAATAGAAAGCTACAAAGGTTACCCGTTAGCCTTTTTGAAAAGCTAAAATTTCTTGTCAATATCATGGACCAAGTATAATGACTGCCCTTAAACACTTTCCCGTTGTCTTAAATATATAACATTACCTAAATGTATGCACCAATCCCTTTTCGAAGTGTAAAGAAGGTTAAGAACTACTGCCGCTGCTAAGGTGACCATGTCTAAGGTCACTGTTTGATGGTTGGTCTCTCTCTTGTCTTGTCCACCTTGTAATCATTGTACTCACTCTGTCTCCTCCTCTCCAGAAGCAAGAACTGTCAATCACTCATGGTGTATAGACCATGGAGGGTTTCTATGCACTCTTGACACACTGCCATGTTTCTTGTTTGTTTCTGAATTGCAGCCACATTCGCAGGAGCTGTTGTTTTAATCTAGAGTGCCTTTCCCTATCGGGGGGCGGAGGGAGAACTGAAATCAGAGTAGCTTTTGCATCACCCTGTTGTCATAATAACTTCTTAAGGTGTCGTGCTACAGTGTCCAATCAGAAGAAGCAATATACAGGAGGTGTGATGAGAGAATGAAATCTTTCATATGTGCAGAGACTAGAAATTGGCTAACTGCATAATTTACCCTGACCCATTTAAAAAAAAAAATCCACACTTCATCCAACATGATGGCAAAATTTTGATCTCAGATCCATGCAGTAGATCTTAAAAACTGATTCTGTAGTTGTACATCATGTTGTTGTGGTGGTAGTGAAGATTTTAATAGTTGCCAATACTCTGGATATCAGCTCATTTTCTTCGCACAATATTTGCTATGCAAGAACTTTGAATGGCAGATTGAAAGTCTTTTTAATTTCCATGTACCTTCTGTAAGTATGTCGGAGTGCCTGTGTATCATTAGTAACAGGATGGTCATAATTATTTTACAGTGATTCTCAAGGAATCAGAAAAGTAACAGCATTTTGGAGCTGGCAAACTGGATGTGTGTGTCTATTTTCGATTTCAGAAATGGCAGGAAATCAACTTCCCAAGAGGATCTATCTGAACTTTAATTTTCCTTGTACTGGTGATTGTAGATCCAGCAATTAAAGAGCTAGTTTGTTTTCTTTTAAAGGCCAGAGACACGTGCAAAACCGTACATACATTTATCATGGTTGAGTGTGAAAATGAGGTGAATGAGTGCAGAAAAATGATCTGATTTTTCCAAAGGGCTCAGCACCAATAGCTCCAAGTTACACTTATGTGGACTGGCCAGATTTCTAAAAAAGGCGGAGGACCCAGCCTTTCCCACTGAGCTCAATAGGCACTGCTGTAAACTGAGCTCTTTCGAAAATCTAGCCCTTAATCGCCAAGGATCTGATCCTGCAAGTCGAGGATGCTCAGCACCTTGCAGGAAGAGCAACCAATGAACTTTGAGCCTGTGCTGACAGTTCCTTGAAATCAGACACAATTAATGTATGCACTTCAAAGTACCAAAGGGAGGAAAAGAATCCCCCAACCCAACCTCGTCCGGTATATGGGAAAAAAGAGAACAAAAATAATAGCTTTCAGTCTGTAAGGCCCATCATACAGATACATTACAGCTAGAGGGAATGTATTATACAGTGGGCATGTCTGGTTCAGGGGGTACCCACAGATAGCTGTCTTATAGGGAGCAGTTCAAAATTCTTCACAGGTTTTCTGGAAGAAACCCTAGGGAAATAGTCTTATTAGAATGTCTTAAAGCTGTCTGTACAGATATCACCTCCTCTCCAGGACGGCATGGTTATTTTATTTGCTGAGACATTGATTTCTGGGCATGGGACATCTTAAACGAAAACCACAAAACATATTTTACCGCTCTCCTAAGCTGTGTCTAAGAGTGAGTGAGAAAGCAATACTTTGATGTTTTCCAAACCAGAGATAGAAGCCAGAAGATCTGTTACGTCTGATACATTCAGCAAGGAAAATAAATATCTGACAAAGGCAGCTGCAAGAGAAATCAATGGCCAAAATGGTCTCATTCTCTTCTGCACAAATATTTTAAACATGTACCACATATTAGCATGAAAATCTCCCATCTCCCTCTTGTGTGTTTTAAATAATTCACGAGCAAATAGCTCATGATTGTTTGTTGTTGTCTCTTTCACTAAGGCTATGTCTACACTGCAGCGGGGGTAATTTCCAGCTAGAGGAGCCATACGGGCACTAGTTCTGCTCAAGCTGACATGCTAAAAATAGCAGCGTGGCCAAGGCAGTGTGGGCCGTGGCTCGGGCTACCTGCCCAAGTTCAGTCCCATCTGCAGCCACGGTGACATTGCTGTTTTTAGCATGCTGGCTTGAGCAGAGCTACTCATGAACGTCTATCTGAGCCGGGAATCCCACCTCCCCGCTGCAGTGAAGAGGTCCTCTAAAGAGCTGTGTTAAAAAGAAATGGGACGGGATGAATATTTGCTGGAAGAATTTAGTCTCCGGTTCCTCTCTTACAGTCTGCAGACCTGGATTCTTCAAGGCCTCTCCCCAGAGCCCATCCTGCAGTAAGTGTCCCCCTCACAGCTACACACGCGAGGAAGCATCCACCTCCTGTCTGTGTGAAGAACACTATTTCAGAAGGGAGTCGGACCCACCTACAATGGCCTGTACAAGTAAGCACGCACTGTGTATCTTTTAATCCGTTTGCGCTGTTACGCACAGAGAATGGGCACAATGACAAAAAAGAAGGTGTTTTTACAGGCTTTGGGCCTGATCCTGACCTGGCTTGTGCTAGTTTTACACTGCTGTAATCCACTGGCTTCATCTAAATTACTCCTGATTTACACCACTGTACTTGAGAGTTGAGCATGTGGAACTGGATGTGCAGCGTCTAGAATTGCACGCTGCTGGTGTGCGTCTGTGTGTGTGTTGTAAAATATAAAAGGAGGACTTGTGGCACTTTCAAGACTAACAAATTTATTTGGGCATAAGCTTTTGTGAGCTACAGCTCACTTCATTGGATGCATGCAGTGGAAAATACAGTGGGGAGATTTTATATAGACAGAGAACATGAAACAATGGGTGTTACCATACACACTGTAACGAGAGTGATCAGGTAAGGTGAGCTATTACCAGCAGGAGAGAAAAAAACCCTTTTGTGGTGATAATCCAGGTGGGCCATTTCCAGCAGTTGACAAGAACGTGTGAGGAACAGTTGGAGTGGGGCGGGGGGAATAAACATGGGGACATAGTTTTACTTTGTGTAATGACACATCCACTCCCAGTCTTTATTCAAGCCTAATTTAATGGTGTCCAATGTGCAAATTAATTCCAATTCAGCAGTCTCTCGTTGGAGTCTGTTTCTGAAGTTTTTTTTGTTGAAGAATTGTGACTTTTAGGTCTGTAATCGAGTGACCAGAGAGATTGAAGAGTTCTCCGACTGGTTTTTGAATGGTATCATTCTTCACGTCTGATTTGTGTCCATTTATTCTTTTACATAGGAACTGTCCGGTTTGGCCAATGTACATGGCAGAGGGGCATTGCTGACACATGATGGCATATATCACATTGGTAGATGTGCAGGTGAACAAGCCTCTGATAATGTGGCTGATGTGATTAGGCCCTATGATGGTGTGCCCTGAATAGATATGTGGACACAGTTGGCAACGGGCTTTGTTGCTAGGATAGGTTCCTGGGTTAGTGTTTTTGTTGTGTGGTGTGTGGTTGCTGGTGAGTATTTGCTTCAGGTTGGGGGGCTGTCTGTAAGCAAGGACTGGCCTGTCTCCCAAGATCTGTAGAGTGATGGTTTGTCCTTCAGGATAGGTTGTAGATCCTTGATGTTGCGCTGGAGAGGTTTTAGTTGGGGGCTGAAAGTGACAGCTAGTGGCGTTCTGTTATTTTCTTTGTTGGGCCTGTCCTGTAGTAGGTAACTTCTGGGTACTCTTCTGGCTCTGTCAATCTGTTTCTTCACTTCAGCAGGTGGGTATTGTAGTTGTGAGAATGCTTGATAGAGATCTTGTAGGTGTTTGTCTCTGTCTGAGGGGTTGGAGCAAATGCGGTTGTATCATAGAGCTTGTACGTAGAGCGGTTGTATCGTAGAGTTTCCGTTATAGGGTGGTGTTTATGTGACCATTGCTTATTAGCACTGTAGTGTCCAGGAAGTGGTCATCATCTGGACCCATGGAAGAGAAGCCCTTGAGGAATTCCACCATGATTTCAACAATTTTCATCCCACCACCAACCTCAGCCTGGACCAATCCACACAAGAGAGCCACTTCCTGGACACTATAGTGCTAATAAGTGATGGTCACATAAACACCACCCTATACCGGAAACCTACTGACTGCTATACTTACCTACATGCCTCCAGCTTTCATCCAGACCACACCACACAATCCATTGTCTACAGCCAAGCTCTACGATACAACCGCATTTGCTCCAACCCCTCAGACAGAGACAAACACCTACAAAATCTCTATCAAGCGTTCTTACAAGTACAGTACCTACCTGCTGAAGTGAAGAAACAGATTGACAGAGCCAGAAGAGTACCCAGAAGTTACCTACTGCAGGACAGGCCCAACAAGAAAAATAACAGAACGCCACTAACCGTCACCTTCAGCCCCCAACTAAAACCTCTCCAGCGCATCATCAAGGATCTACAACCTATCCTGAAGGACGACCCATCACTCTCACAGATCTTGGGAGACAGGCCAGTCCTTGCTTACAGACAGCCCCCCAACCTGAAGCAAATACTCACCAACAGCCACACACCACACAACAGAACCACTAACCCAGGAACCTGTCCTTGCAACAAAGCCCATTGCCAACTGTGTCCACATATCTATTCAGGGGACACCATCACCGGGCCTAATCACATCAGCCACATTATCAGAGACTCGTTCACCTGCACATCTACCAATGTGAGATATGCCATCATGTGTCAGCAATGCCCCTCTGCCATGTACATTGGCCAAACCGGACAGTCTCTACGTAAAAGAATAAATGGACACAAATCAGACATGAAGAATTATAACATTCAAAAACCAGTCGGAGAACACTTCAATCTCTCTGGTCACTCGATTACAGACCTAAAAGTCACAATTCTTCAACAAAAAAACTTCAAAAACAGACTCCAACGAGAGACTGCTGAATTGGAATTAATTTGCACACTGGACACCATTAAATTAGGTTTGAATAAAAACTGGGAGTGGATGTGTCATTACACAAAGTAAAACTATTTCCCCATGTTTATTCTCCCCCCCCCCCGCCCCAAACTGTTCCTCACACGTTCTTGTCAACTGCTGGAAATGGCCCACCTTGATTATCGCTACAAAAGGTTCCCCCCCAGCTTCCTGCTGGTAATAGCTCACCTTACCTGATCACTCTTGTTACAGTGTGTGTGGTAACACCCATTGTTTCATGTTCTCTGTCTATATAAAATCTCCCCACTGTATTTTCCACTGCATGCATCCAATGAAGTGAGCTGTAGCTCACGAAAGCTTATGCTCAAATAAATTTGTTAGTCTCTAAGGTGCCACAAGTACTCCTTTTTGCGGATACAGACTAACACGGTTGCCACTCTGAAACTTGTAAAATATAGTTTTTTAGCTATACATCTAGATAGACACAATATATATGAGTGCCACTTAGTGTCACAAGTTATTCTGTGTCCCAATAGTCAGCTTGGGCAACCAGGGAAATAATGAGATGTCTAGCACTCCTAGGTACTTCAGGATAGTGATGTGGGCGGGAGCTACTGACTGTCCAGAGCTACCACAAAGAAAAAAACCATATGTCCATGATGGTCACTGGATGGGGGCTGGGGGGGGCAAATATTATTGGGAGAGAAATAACAATCAGGTTGGTATGTTGTGAGCTGGAGACAGAGGAGAGGGAGAGGGCAAATAATAGTTTTAAATCGCTCTTTTCCCCACAAAGTATGAAGCTACCCTTTCATCTGCAGCTTGTAGACCTGTTGCTGCATCTTGTCCACTTCCTCTTTTAAATACTTAGACCCTGGTCCTACAAAGACTTACACTTACACACATGCATAAGCTCACACTGTCAGAAGTCCCACTGAAGTCAGCTTACCACAGTGGATATGGTTAGGAATGTGCATATATCTTTGCAGGATCAGGGTCTTCACTGGGAACTGTGCAAATTCCAGATAGGATTTTATAGTAAAACGGGAGTTGAAAGGAACTGAAAAAGTAACTGAGCTTCTATGGATGGGAACAGGCAGAAGTGACCCTCAGAGAAGGAAGACAGAAAATAAAGAAAGCTGGGATAAGGTAAAGAAGGAGCTTCTCCTCTCCTTCTACTAGGGACTGTTTTCAGTTGTAGAAGGCCAGATGTCATGATGTCCCTAAAACAGCTGTGCACCAATCAACATCCTACTGATACATACCGTATCATCGTGGTTATTTGACTAGCACCCTCGCTGCAGAAAGCAGGATAGGGCAGCAGTACCTAGTGCAGGTTCTAAGCTAACCTGGACTAATTGACAGAAGCTCCTCGGGAGAGAGGTACTAGGGGCTGTGGGGAGAAGGGGGAATAAGTAAGGGCCCAGGGTGGGGTCACAAAGAGTGACAGCTTCCCACCTGCTCCTCCCAATGAACCCTGCTGCCCTTTCTGGCTACTTCCAATTTGCCCTCCGTTTTGGCCCCGATCCTGTCAGCTGTTGCATGCCGATGAGCCGCTTTGCCTCCAGGGGGCTCCAGGCACTGAAAGGGATGGCTCACGCAGAACAGCCCGAGGATCAGGGCCTAACCTGGGAGCACTGAACGTCTCTCCATTTGGTTTTCACAGTGGAAGGTGACTTGAAACGTGCTGCTCTCTTGAAAGGGCAGTGCGACTCCAGGGAGGGAAGGGGGAGCCTCACACAGTTTGTGATCGGCAATGCTGCGTAAAGGTCATAGACAGGTGGAAGAAGAGTCCAGCTAGTGAAGTCCTGGTGTTGTCGGGAGGGGAGGAAAATTATCTTTTAAAATAAAGACATTCCAAACATAGATAAAAAGTTAGTTATACACGTAGGCCAGTTTGCAAAGGGGCTTCAGGCATATTAGCTGCCCAGCCTCCACTGCAATTCAGTGGCTGGTGAATGGCTAATTCCCTTGGGTGTCTGTGACAATCCCAGCTGTATAGTGGAATAGTACATATGTTAAATAGGTCCCATTCTGCTAGCAGAATAAGGCATTCCAGGATGTTCATTAATAGGGTTTTGGGGTATTTCTTGGGCAGATGAAAGTTACAACATCTGCAACAACCCCCCTACCAAAACACACCAACTTGTGGCTCACTGCTCTGTGTTACCGTAGTGTGAGGACATAGATACAAAGAGCCATGCCTTAAACAGCAGTGAGAGAACTCTGGCACCTGGAAGTTCCCACCTTTTTATTAAGTTCCCTGCTGCAACACATCCTGGTCCTCTCTGGTGAAACTCAATGACCGCTCCACAGTTGCATACAGGGAAAAAAATCCTGCATCATCATTGATTGACAAGAGTCATTTGTTAGAGCCACTAAGTTTCTGTTATTTACTTCTTCAGAAGTTAACAGAATCATCAAAATGTAGGGCTGGAAGAGATCTCGAGAGGTCATCTAGTCCAGCGCTCTGCACTAAGAAATTTCATATACTTGAAATCTAGTAAAAGGGTGTCTTAAAATTAGTTTAAGTATTACATTGCCAAGTCCCCCTGCCAATATTTATGGTTTAATAATTATGTTTTCCTGACTTTTTTCAAAATGCTTGTCAGTTCCATGTTGCTATGTGAAAGACCCACACAAACAGGGGAAACTGATTAACTCACCATAAAAGTGAAACAGAAACTGACCGTATAGGAAGGGCTGTCAAATGCTCAAAAGAACAAGAAAAAAAAGATTGAGAAAGATGTTTTGTTCTTTAATTTCTTTACGTTCTCGTTTCTTAGAACTGGAATTGGTAACAGTAGGTAATATTTTTTTTAAATGTGATTTTAAAATTGATGATGCCCTGTTACATTTTGGAGCAATTTTCTCAGTCAGACTCCGTATCTTTTTCTAAGATAATTTTGTGAAAATTATTATTCACTTCCCAGAAGATAAATAGCTTTTAAAAATAAAATGATAGTTTTCTTTCCTCTTTGGGACATCGAATTTAAAAGGAAATAATTTTTTTAAAAAAATGGATACACTTTTGAAATTTATGGCCAGAGTGGAGAAGTTTTCAAACGGTATAAAATGTAATATACAACAGAAGTTTCTGATGAGAACATTACAGATAATATTTTGCCCTCAGGAAAAAAAATCTCAATTCCCTTTAATGTGAGTTGTGCATAAGTATCAGAGGACAATATTTAAAAAACACACACATTGATTTAATATTTCAGATTTATTGTCCATGAAGGAAAATATGGACTTTGTCTTCTGCCAGTTACCTTCTGAGTCAGTAAATCATGATCTGGGGTGGGTAAATCAGTATCTGCTTAATATACAAATTAGCTATCTTTTTATTATGATTATTTCAGTAAACTAACTTCTTTGTCCTTGACAAAGAGAGGTCAAAAATAAAAATGTACCTTCTGAGCAGATATCAGGTTCCCTGATCCTTGGAAAATAAAATAGCAGTTTGTTCTCACCACTGTGACTTTTTTCAAAGTTTTAGTGGAGCACAGTTTCAAAATTCTTCAAATAGTACTTGTTAGGTTTCTCCAAACTACTAAAGACCATTCATGGAGCCCCTTTGAGAATGCTAATTTTATGGGTTATGGAGTGCCACTGACTTCAAAGCATTGCTATTGAAATTGAAGGTTTTAAGCCTTCGAGAAGAGCAGCTGACTCTTCTGTACAGAGCGAGTAAAAACCTCTGGCAACTTTAGTAAAGTAATAATTTATCTACTGTTAAAGACACATTGTCCAATGAGTGTTTCTTGTGCTTGACTTCCCCCTCCCCCACCCCACACTCCCCCTTAGTTTACTAGTATCTGTAAAGAGTGCATCACATAGTGGAAAGAAAAACTGGTCAGTTTAACTGGTCAAAAGTACTTGTGTGCAATGCATATAACTCAGCACAACTCCAGGCCTGCATTTCTTTAGCTTCCGTTGTATCGATATGACAGGGCTGAAAGTTATTCTAACTATTCATGTGCTATGGTGCCATTGGCTAAATTGGGCTGGATGCCTGTAGGGTGGTTTGTGAGAGTGTGGAATCCGTAAAGATTCTCGGATACTTTTTGGGGAGCCCTCACTGCCAGTTCCCACAGTTTGTGTGAGTTCCTTCTTTGCCTCGGTTTAATTTTTGTTTTCCAGTTTGAATAATTTGCAGTAGTTGTCATTAGAACGTCTGTCGTTCATATGCATGAAAAGCTCCCTTTGGCTACAGTTGGAGTTGCACATATGCTTCAATTCGTTCCTTACGCTTCTGTCCTGCAAAGGCTTGAGCATATTTTAAGCATGCCATTGACTTAAATGGGACCACGCACGTGCTTAAAGCTATGTGTGCATCCATGGTTCATGATTCAGTTCTTACTGGCCTCTTCAACTCCACCTCTTTGGACTCTGAGAGCAGACACCCAAAGACAAATTTTTATCAATGGCTCCCACAGTTGCATGCACAAATAGGTGCTTAGATGCTCAACCACCTGCCTGTGTGTGCAGTTAAGGCAGTTAGTTTTAAAAATGTGATTTTAATATATTTAATATAAAGAATTTAATATATAACTCCGAATAAAGCTGAGTTGCACTTTCCTAAGCCATTCTAGTTCATTCTTTTTGTTTTAATTTTACATCCAGGGTTGATTTTTTTTCCCCTGTGACGGCAGGTTTCTCTTAGGATTGGCTAAAACGTCGTCTCCTAGGAGAATCAGAGCAGCGTCAGTTGACATGGCGCACATGCTGCAAATTGCTACAAGGTTTCACAATGAGTTTTATCAATTTTACAGGTATAAAAAAGAAAATAGGAAAAAGTAGCTAGGGAAAAAGTTTAAGGTTTAAAAAATAATTGCAATTTCACAAAATTGCCTATTTTAAGTATTTCAATAGGTTAATTACAGCCATATGACTAGAATCACACAGAACCAGGAAATGCAGTTAAATAAATGTGCAGGCACTTTCTGGGGAGGGGAGGAAGCACATTGGAGCTGGCTTTCAAGGAGGTATTCATGGATTTTAGCACCTACAGGAATTCTGCAGCCAGTTTCCATTCAGACTGAATTGGAGTTAGGTGCCTAACTCCCGTAGACTTTAGAAAATCCCAGTAACACCATGACTCAAAACCAGCAAAACTCTTTAATAAGTGTCCCTTTCTTCCTCCTGCATCACAATGCAGTCAAGGTACAAAGTGCAGATCCGTTGTTAGGATCACCAGCATGTTGTATACTACTGCCATCCTTCTGTACAAAATTATCCTTTCACATCACATCAGAAGAGAATTTTGTCCTCAGTCTCCAAGGCGAATTTATACAAAAATATTTCCTAAAACACAGTTTGGCTGTTTTTTTCCTCCAAAATCATTATCCGTTGACAACTCAGATTGATGAATAGGATCTGAAAAAGAAAATATGATCTTGCGATTGTTATAATCTGGCCAGAAAGGGGCTCTTTTTCCTGAGACTCACGTGTTGCCCTTAGCCCATGTGTGACAATCCCATTGACTTCACTGGGAGTTCCCAGTGAAGTGAGTGTACCCAAGATTTTCATAAGTAACTAGGGATTTGGGTTTCAGAGTAGCCTCAATTTTCAGATGTCCCACTTGAGCCCCCTGAAAGGGGTCTGATTTTCAGAGGTCACATGCCCAGCGCTTTCTACCGATCAGCACCTCTGAGGGTGTCTCAAGCCGGACACCCCAAAATGGAGGCATCCAGAGTCATTAGTCACTTTTGAAAATCTTGGCTTGAATGTCTAATTTGGCCCATGGCAAAGAAGTACCATTCTTATGGGAGCTGCGGAAAAGCTGCATCAGCACCTTTTAACCCTTGAACACCCTTACCCGGGCTGGGCAGACATCCTAAGTGTGGATACTCGGCAAAATAAGAAACTGGAGAGTAGCCATTCAAACATCTTAACATGACATGCTTTGAAGAGGCGGAGAAAAAGGCTGCAGTTTAGTACGTGGATGCAGTAATATCACTTATAATCTGTGGAGGATATTTCTTCGGTATGTGTTGCTCTTCAGGATCTGGCGTTAAAGCTGCAAAGGGTATGTCTACACTGCAGCTGGACGTGTTCTTCACAGCTCGGCTTGACGTACATGTGCTGGCTTTGGTTGAGCTAGTGCACCAAAATCAGCCATGTGGACATGGAGGCGCGGACAGCGGAATGGACTAGCCGCCCAAGTACAAGCCTGTCCGCGGTCTGCATTCAGGCAGCTAGTCTGAGCCACTTCCCGTACTGTCGCCACCACACTGCTATATTTAGCACGCTCATCAAGCAGAGCTAGCATGTCTGTCTCTCCCGAGCTGGGAATTACAGCTCCCAGCTGCCGTGCAGATGTATCTTTAGGGTGAAACCTTGATCCCACTGAAATCAATGGCAAAACCCTCATTGACTTCAGTGGGGCCAGGATTTCAGCCTTAATGCCTGCTCCCTTGCGCTCTTGGCTGGCCGGGGCTAGCCGCACATCCGAGGGAACACACTTGGTAGGATACTCCTCCCTGTCTTCCTGGATCAGATAGGTGGGTGGGTCCCAACACGCACACTTTGAAGCGAGGAGGGAGAGCTAAGAGTGACCCCCCATTGCCCTGCCAGTCCTTCAGCTGCTGCGGTGCACTGGCTCTGTGCGCTCCATGGTAGGTGAGCAGTGCAGCCCCTCTTTTCAGCCTAGAGAGTAGCACAGAGCAGGATGGACGCGAATGCTATTTTCACCCTGTGTTTTTCTCACTTTACTTTACAAACCAGGACCCCCCTCAGCTCCTCGGAATGCCATCTCAAATGTTAACGAGACTAGTGTCTTCCTGGAATGGATTCCCCCGGCTGACACTGGTGGAAGGAAAGATGTGTCTTATTATATTGCATGCAAGAAGTGCAGCTCCCACTCGGGGCTGTGTGAGGCGTGTGGCAGTCATGTCAGGTACCTCCCCCAGCAAATCGGCCTGAAAAACACCTCTGTCATGATGGTGGACCTGCTTGCTCATACAAACTATACCTTTGAAATTGAGGCAGTGAACGGAGTGTCCGACCAGAGCCCTGCAGCACGGCAATATGTGTCTGTAAATGTAACCACAAATCAGGCAGGTAAGTGGAACTTCAAAAGGGGCTAAGGTTCTGGGGTGGGAGGCCCTGGCCATTCTGTGGGGTAGAACTCCCATTGAAATAAGTGGAAGTAGCAAGACTGGGCCTTGAATCCTTTCCTATGCAGGCGGTTGTTGTCCCCCCTCTGACCCCCATTTCACAGTATAATTACTGCAGCCTTGGAACAGCAGGAATGTTCCCTCTCAGCAGGGTGCATTTTGGTCGGTTTTTTGTTTTTAATTAAACATGCAGAATCTTTCATAGCTTAACGTTTCCATGTCTTCCCGCACTAAAACAAGAGCAACATAGTTGTCTCTCTTATTGGCAGAAGGACATCCTAGCGAGATCCTTTAGATTTCAGGTGTCGTGCAGTTTAAATGGCCTGACTGGTTTAGCAAATGGCTAATTGATCTTGGAGTGGCAGCTGGAGTGGAAATGAAAAGAGAGGCTGTCCCAGTGTCCCTTTAGCGTCGCAGTGAAAAAATGAACGGATTCGGGATGGGGAGGTGTTGCTGGCTCAGCTCAGGGATGTCATTGCTCATTGTCTCATTTCAGTTTTGCATCGTGCAAATGAAGATAGTGGGGAATTTTTCCCCCTTACCCTGGACTAGGCTCTCAGCAGAGGCAGGGTGCAGAGGGAACAAGGAGCCTGACCCACCTTGCACAGCCCATGTAAAGCCCAAGCCGATTTACACAGTTTGCACTCAGGGAGCACAGACACGCCCAGGGGACAAGGCAGCGGGAGCCATGGTCCTGCCCTCTACACGGGATGCAGCACTATGTGTACCCTTCTCTGCCTCTCACACGCGCTGGTAGGCACTGTTCTCAGAGCCCTCAAAGGCCCTATCGTGTTCTGCCTCTCTTAACTCTCCCTCCGTTAATGGTGCTGTATTGCAAATGGCCTTCCTTATTGGAGGGCTGAGCGTGGAACCCATGCTGTCGGCTTCCTGCACCTCCCAGGAACATGAGGTGCTCCTTCCTGCAAAGGCTTAGGACCCTGCTCCTCAAGCACAGCTGGCTAGTGGCATTTGGGAGCATGGGCCCATCTTTAAGATCTAAACTCAGAGCTCTCGCAAATACAGTGCACTGCTCTGCTGCCGGGTTCCCAAGCCAGCCTTTCCTGCTCCTTCTAAAGGAAATGCTCTTAACGGAGAAATCTGGCACAAGCTACCGAGCGACAAACAGATTTCAGAGTCCTGGCTGCAAAACAGAAGGATGCTAGGCTGAGCAGGACTGAATTTCATTCGAACAGCACAGGTACATGTTAGTAGGTTCAGCAGCCACCCGAGAGGGCATTGATGTGTTGTAACGAATCAAGTCCGTGCCCCGGTAATTAATTTGGATTGCTGATGTGTCAGGCAAACCATACGAATGTATCTCGAGGAGAGGAAATAAAAGCACTATTGGGTTACTGCTCAGTGCTGATTGACGTGGCAGGAAGCCTTCAAGAGTAGCACTGGCAGATGTCAGCCTGACACCTGCAAAACCACCTGTTTAATTCAAATAAACAAGTGTCATGGCCCTTAATGAAGTTTACCATTGTCCCCATCATGAAGGCTGCTGCCAGCAGTTCTCTTCTTGGACAAAACAGGTTATTGGGTTGATGTTAGCATTTCATAAACAGCAGTGGATATTTCCCTGATGTGCTGAGCTAAAGGCACATAAAGCTCAATAAAGTAACGGTAGGTGAGAAGATCAGATATGTACGATCACCACTTTCTGTAAGGAAACACTTCCACCTTGTGAGTTATGCCCAAATCTCCCAATAGTTGTATTAGGATTTATATGCATAGCTGACTCTCTGTGCACTGAGATAAGAACGTACCCACTGTACAGTTATTACCAGATCTTTTGTGGGGAAAACTTACCCTGTGGGTTTTGGATGATAAGTGCAGCTCATGTCAAAAAATAATGGACGTTATAGCCCTGATTCACCAGTGTGATATTCTGGACTTACGCCAACATAACTGCATTGCAATCAGTGGAATCACACTGTAGTAGAACTGGAGTAACACAATGGTGAATTGGGCCCAATGTGTTTATTTCATTGCGCAGACTTGAAGCGACATCTTTATGCTTCCTCTGTTTGATTCAGTATGTCATGTTTGCACAATCCATTACGCATCCAGATAGACATCCTACAGCCCTGTCCAAATTGAATAATAGAGCCAGGAGAATGCACTATTTATGGTTCAATCTTCACTCCTTATTCAGAAGATGAGCAAGGTCTATTTGCATGAGCTAAAAGTTGCTGGATCTATATATCAGACATTCCCCTGAAAGAGCTTGGAAGTTTAGGTTGCTCCTTGCTGCTTTAGATACCACTAGATGACAAAGGTTAGAGGATCCTTTGCACTGGGAGTTAGAGCTAGAGGGGGAGATTTTACAAGTGGGAATTACTCACCTTAAGGTGGCATGATTGGGCTCCTCATCACAATGGACACAGTCAGAGATCAAGGGCCTAATTCTCCATTCCATGACACCCATTGCATGCCAGTATGGAACTATGCTTGCATAAAACTTGTGGAGTGGGTTAGAGAATCAGACTCCTACCGGGTTGGCATAAGGACTGAACTGGAGGAGAAAAGAACCGTTGCTATAAGAAATACTGGCCCATGGAAATTAAAAATGGCATGTCATGTTGATAGATACTTACTAAGCAGCATCGCAGATGGAATGCCTGGTTTTTTTCTTTGTCAATCCCAAGACCTTGCTAATTTCAGAACTTTGAAAAATGCACAAACAGCAGGATATTGGCCACACCAGATGTTTTTTATATATGAAACCTTTGGCAACAATCAGTGTATCTGGTTTTGGGTTCCTGTAGGGATTGTTTCCTGAAAAATGTGTTTGTTTCTTAAGTAATTTCTCTCTCTCTCTCTTTTCTTTTCCTTTTTTTTTTTTAAACCGGCACCAGTAGCCAGTCTAGCATTTTCAGACTGATGTAATTTTCCTTTCTGACTGCAAGACATGTGTGAACCGTCTCAATTCAAAATTAGATTTGATAGTACAGCAAGAAAAATAGCTAGTTCTGTGTGCAAGATGAAAAAAATATTACAGTAAGCTGGAAGATGAAATTGATTAGCTAACTGTGGCTGATCAGCGTATGGAATCCAATAATGATTTTCTGCTGAAGAAGTTGAGTGATTAAATGATTAATTTATGACTGTCTATCAGTATTAAAAACACTGTCACAAACACAATGTCATTGGACTCTCTAGGAGGAGGATAATGAAGGATCTTGCTTTCATTAAACTGTTTATAAGAACTGCTGTACTGGGTCAGCCCACTGGTCCATCTAGCCCACTGTTCTGTCTCTGACAGTGGCCAGTACCAGAGCTTCAAGGGGAGTGTACAGAGCAGGGCCGTTGGAGTGATCAGAGGTTTAGGGTCACCCAGAGCATGAGGTTGCATCTCTGATCATCTTAGCTAATAGTAATTGATGGAGCTATTCTGCATAAACTTATCTAGTTCTTTTTTGAACCCTGTTATATTTTTGGCCATCATAACATCCAATGGCAGTAAGTTTCCCAGGTTAATTGTGCGTGGGGTGAAGAAGTACTTCCTCTTGTTTGTATTAAACCTGTTGCCTATTAAGGGTGGGAAAGGATAAATAACACTTCTCCATTCACTCTTTCCACACCCTTCATAATTTTATAGACCTCTATCATATCCCTCCTTTAGCATCTCTTTTCTAAGCTGAACAGTTCTAATCTTTTTAGTCTCTCCTCATATGGAAGCCATTCCATGCCCTTGATCATCTTTGTTGCCTTTCTTTGAACCTTTTCCAGTTCTCCTATATCCTTTTTGAGAGGGGGTGACAAGAACTGGAGACAGTATTCAAGGTGTGAGTGTACGATGGATTTATATAGTGGCATTATGATATTTTCTGACTTATTTTCTATCCCTTTCCTAATAGTTCTTAACATTCGGTTCGCCTTTTTGCCTGCTGCTCTGCATTCAGCTGAAGTTTTCAGAGAACTACCCATAATGACTCCAAGATCTCTTTATTGAGTGGTAACGGCTAATTTAAAATCCACCATTATATATGTGTAGTTGGACTTATTTTTTCCAGTGTGCATCACTTTGCACTTATCAGCATTGAATTTCACCCGCCATTTTATTACTCAAGCACCCAGTTTTGTGAGATCCTCCTATAACTCCTCACAGTCAGCTTTGGACTTGACTATATTGACTAATTTTGCATCATCTGCACACTTTGCCACCTCACTGTTCACTCCCTTTTCCAGATCACTCATGAATACGTTGAACAGCATCGGTTCAAGATATTAAAAAATAGGAGCCTAAAATTAGGTTCCTAAATCCCTTTTTAGAGTCCTGTTACAAAGCCTGGTTTTCCAAAGTGCTGAGCACCCACTGACTCCCTATTCCCTGCTCCTGGGGCAGGCAGCAGAGGAAGAAGGAATGTCGGGGGAAGGAGGTGGCAGAGGACACTAACCCTTCAAAGGGAACACGCAGGGTCCGAGGGGTGGAGGAGAATAATCTTTAAAAAGCAAACTGCGCCCAAAGTTAGTATTGAAACACCTTAGACCCAGACTTTTCATTGCCCTACTTCATCCTGTCTATGCCTTCTAGAGTGGATGAGATCAGGTCCTTCAGCAGGGGTTGGCACCACCATATTGCGCGACGGACACTTGATAAAATGACCGTACTTAGTGATGGACATTGTGGGAGGGGGGTTTGTCGTTCAATTTTTTGAAAAATTGCCACGGACCTTAAAATTTTTACCACGGACACTCGTGTCCATGTACGGACACGTTGTTGACCCCCTGTCCTTCAAAGAACAGTCTTGTTCACTGCATAGCTCAGATCTATTCCTTGGATGAAGCAGGGGTCCAGGGTGGGGCTGGGGAGGAAACTACTTGTGGTCATGTGGTTAAAGGTGGTGTCATAACGCATTTGCCCAAGCGTCTGATTTAAGGTTGCATGGACATATTATGCATCATGTATCTAGGTCAGGCAGGAGTTGTGCAGAAAAGATCTACAATCTACTTTGAGTATTCAGTGTTTTTAGTGAGAACCAAACTAGTATGGAGCCTGTGTGTTTTTACTCATGTTGTGGGATTTTCTGTTGGGAGGGGTGTGTCAGCATGGCTTGCCCATAGGGGCTGGAGCTAGCTAACCCTGATTACAGAATGAGCTATATCTGGGAGAGATCAGGGGGATTGTCCCATAAAGAGCAGCAGAAGGCTATGATTGGGGGAAGAGGGGGGCTCAGGAAATGGTGGAGAGGCTAAAGAGTGTGAAAGGTTCCTGCAGGGAAGACCCTGAGACCAAGGGAGCTGTGACACCGAAGAGCTTCTGTGAGTGAAGGCTTCTGCTAGAGACCCCGCCTGAAAGAAGGCTTTGGGCTTGGAAGTCAGAACCAAACTGTGGAGGAAGCTTCAGCCAGGTAGAGCCTGGGAGTCCTGGGCCTTGCTCCTGCTGGAGACCCAAGGATTTGGGGCCTGGAAACCAGAGGGGCTGAGGAAGGCGGAGCTCCAGCCAGGTAAAGCCGGAAAGACTTTGAGCTGGGACCTAGCTCTGGGAAAAGGGCTGGGGGCTCCTTATCTGAAGCGGGAGAGTGACTGAGCTGGGGTTGGGGCTGGAGGGTCAGTACATAAAGACTCAATAAATGGGACCCCAGGAGGGGAATGTGGTGGTTACCTGTGGACTGTGAGGTATTCAGGGGCCCTGGGAGGAAATGGTAGCAGGCACTGGAGAGGCACCACTCGCCATGACATGGTGCTTGGGAGGTGGCTGGCCCTGTTCCAGAGGGATATTTAAAGATAGGAACATTGCAACTAGAAAAACTAACCTGACTGGACTGGTGTATGAGAATCCCTTTGCAACAATTCAGAGAAATCAGAACCTTTTAACTCACTTTGAACCGGACTGTCCTTGCTCGCCCTGATTGTTTACTATGGCAATCGGACAGTTGCTACAATGCTCTAAAAGCCGAAATGTGCCTGACGAGCACTGCCCTGCAGAGGGACACCACCCCAGTGAGCGTTTGGGGTTTGTTTGTGCCTCAGGGATGATGTGTGGTCTTCCCCCAAACTCCCTGTCGCACAGGCTGCAGGCTGCCCGTCACCAGCTTGCTCGCTGGGCAGGTTGGGAAGGGAGTGGGGCCACAGTCTGCTTTTCCTTTCCCCACTGAGGTGTCTGACACCCCCCCCTTAGAGGAACAGCACCTGTGCTCCCCTGAGCTGTTGTGGCTGCTTGTTATACAAGCTGCACAAGATGAGAAGTTTCCTTGTTCTCCTGGCAGGTCCACGAAAGGGCCAGCCACCATGCAGTGCTAAGGCCCTGAGTGTATCCTACACACCCCCAGATGTGCAGGAGAGTATTTGTCTCTTGGGCTCTTGGGCAGGCCGGGCCAACTCAGATAGAATTCCTCTGGATGGCTCTGGGGAGTCGCTTGCCCTAGAGAGGTTGCCCTGCCATACTTTCCACAGGCTGCTTCTCACTCATATTCCCGTCCCATCCTCTCTTCATTTCTGCCTTCCCCTCTTTCAGCCTGGAAGCAGTGATTCCGCTCCCAGTGAGGCTCTGGGTCCAAGAGCAGGAGGATAGTTTTTGCGCCCTCTCTCCACCAATGCACCAACTCCGGGCTGGCCAAAGTTTGTTCTACAGCGGGCATAGCTGTAAAAGCTGTACCCAGCATGATCTCCCTGTCCACAGATGCTGTGCAGCTACCTGCCCCTCAGTCAGCCAGGGCACCGGAAGGGGCGCTGCACTTGATTATAGGGTACAACTTACGGAAGAATTCAGAGCAAATTACTATTTGCGGAATTTAGCCTCTTCCTTATTCACCAGTGGTCTGTGGGCAGCTTATG
The DNA here is from genome assembly GCF_015237465.2 of Chelonia mydas. Taxonomy (NCBI): domain Eukaryota; kingdom Metazoa; phylum Chordata; order Testudines; family Cheloniidae; genus Chelonia; species Chelonia mydas. The sequence goes on along the minus strand of NC_057852.1, from coordinate 9,513,561 downwards.
ATTGTCTCATGAATATTCATTCTGTGAAATGCTTTGGCAAATTGTCCCCACGGTGCATTCCTGGCCTGTAGATGGACCACGAGCAGTTAGTTACCAGTCTTCTATGTATCGCAAAAAGAACAGGAGTACTTGTGGCACCTTAGAGACTAACCAATTTATTTGAGCATAAGCTTTCATGAGCTATAGCTCACTTCATCACTACAGCCTGCAGCTGTAACTCATGAAAGCTTATGCTCAAATAAATTGGTTAGTCTCTAAGGTGCCACAAATACTCCTGTTCTTTTTGCGAATACAGACTAACACTGCTGCTATTCTGAAACTCTTCTATATATAAAATTCAGCTGTGCTGGGGCCTGACCCTGTAAGCTGTTACTCAACCGAGCAGCCCCACTGAAATCAGTTTAACTAATGGTGGGAGTAAGGACTCTGATGAATAAGGTCTGGGAATATTAGGTCCTTTTTGAGTGATGACTGGTCAACTAGGTTATACTGTCTTTGTTCCCTGATGGAACACATATAACTCACGGCATCAGATTTCAGTGTGAATACTCATGTTTGCAAGTTCAAAATTCGCTTTCCAAAAATAGTCTGTGTTGATCCCTGCTTTGGTGCACATTCCTGCCAGGAAACTGGCTTGCTAGAATATTCACAGAACGCAAACCTGAAAAGGGGTTGTGAGCACTGCTGTAATTAATTCATTTTGCTGCCCAAGCAAATATTGGGTGAAATTATTTTGAGTTCTTCACCAAGCTTTATGACTAAATAGCACAGTAACTATTAATCCTGATATCTCAGTCTCCCGAGGTCTTCTGCCTCCTCTGATCTTTGCACAAACAGAGCTATTGCCCTGAATTCTTATTCAGAGACCTATCATTTGGGATATGTATGATCAGGACTCCAGGCAGCTCACAGGATTTGACATACGTACCGGGTGAAAAGCATGCCCACTGTACGTATGTGCATACACATATTGACAGGGATCAACTAAAATGGCTTAAAATCATGCTTGCATTGATCACAGGTGGATTGTTACAAATTTCTAAGCTGTTTTTGTTGTCATGAAAAGTCCTTGTTTTGTGTGGGAAGTTTTAATACCAGTACAATCAGTTTATCCACTGGTAATGACCACTATTCAAGATGTTACTGACCGAAAAAAGGAAAAATGGGAAAATTCCTGCTTGTGTTGGTGGCAGCTTAGATTGACCTGTGACATCTGATTTTAATTGTTGTTCTGATTGTCCACTGTGTAACAATCCTACTTCAGACTGATTAGTTTGCTAACATAAAGTATAAGGCATACAGGATGGAATGTCTTTTTGGTCAGAACATGGAAAAGGTCAGAATCGTCATGGAAGACTAGAAATCCTATGCTCCCCATGTTTCAGCCTTATTTGTTTTTGATTTCCCTTATGTGTAAGAAAGAAATAGAGAGCTTATTTACTCTTCATGTCTAGAAAGCCGGAGGATTTAACACATATTGAAAACTGCTGCTTAGTTACCTATTCAAACAATGAATTGTGTTGGGCTAATGGGTATGACTCAAATGAAAGGTTCTATCTATCTGGCATGGCATTGTAGTTGTTATCACTTCCCAATTAAAGTAAATGAATGTTTTCTGCTTTTTTTTTTTAAGTGTTATCCAGAGTTAAGTGATAAATATCTTTGAAGATGGAGAAATTCTCATTATTATATAAATTAATCCTACAGTTTACCCCCCCGCCCCACTCTTATCTGTGACACTGGCTGTATGTCTCCATGGTTTTTAACCTTTTGGAGACTGCATTGTAAATACTGTACGTCTTCTATCGATACTATGGGAAGGTGCAGGGCATTATAAAGGAGGAATGCCTGTCTGTATAAATATTCTCTATAGCTTCCATAAAACACAGAATCTAAGCACTTTCAGGTAAAGTAGATTTGCTTGGTGAGATCTCTAGTGGGCTTCATGGAGTCTTCTGATCGTCTCCTTTCCCTGGCAGAAGAAAATTCTTCTTAGAAATGTGCCAGCTTGTCATGGTCACACTGTAGTGGATCAGGATTTAACCACAACCAGCTGGATGCAATGTTAACATAACTGGCTCTCCTCATAGACTCATAGATATTAACGTCAGAAGGGATCATTATGGTCATCTAGTCTGACCTCCTGCACAATGCATGCCACCGAGTCTCACCTGCAATAAACCTTTCACCTATGTCTGAGCTATTGAAGTCCTCAAATCATGTTTTAAAGACTTCAAGGTGCAGAGAATCCTCCAGCAAGTGACCCATGCCCCACACTGCAGAGGAAGGCGAAAAACCCCCAGGGCCTCTTCCAGTCTGCCCTGGAGGAAAATTCCTTCCCAACCCCAAATACGGCGATCAGCTGAACCCTGAGCATGTGGGCAAGATTCACCTGCAAGGTCATGGCAGACATCAAGAAATGACTTTTCAAAGTCATGTTGTAACATGACGTGGCTTTGCAGTGACAAGAGATGCTGAAAGGGTTAAATGTACTTTATTGATATTAATGGCTACATTCCTCCACCATTGTTAATGACAGGCAGTGGGCATGCCGGTTTGAACACTTGCAAAGCACATTCTGGAATTCGGTCAGCTGTTCCAAAGCCCATGCTAGTCTTGAGCTTTACAGCACCAAGCTGCACTTGAGGTCAGGCTAATCACAAGTACTTCCTTATGGGGGGAAAATGCATATGGGTGGTGGATTGGTAGGTCCCCACCAGCCTCCTGCTGCAGAAGTGGATGCCGCTCTGAATCCAACTGTTCAGCCTTCATCACTTAGCGTTTTCAGAGCTGTTTTTTCAAGAAAAAGATCTGGATGCTTTTTGTACTTAACAAAAGCAGAGTTTCTCTTTTATGTTTCTAGTAACCCCATATCAGAGGGGCCTGAGACCGTGGGCTTCTTGGCACCCCAGTACTGGCTCTGGCTGCTTAAAGGAGGAGAACAGGGTCACCCCAAGATACAGGAGAATCTGATTTTCTGTGATTTGTTTCTGCCCCTTCAAAGCCAGGATAGTGACGAAAGTGGTGTCCTAGCAGATATGGATGAAAGCCAAGTAGCCACATTAGCTGAGGGATCCGGCAGCTGCCACAACCAATCTGGAAGCCTGGTCAGGTCACTGCTGAGCACTGTGTCTCTCTGTGTCTGCAAAAATATGAGATGTACTATCAACTGGGCTGCTGGCAAGAGTCCTGATCCTCGATCCCAACTCCAACAGACTGGGCAACGTGGCTGGAGAAAGAGGGAGTTGCAGCATGTTTATCCTTAGTTGTTAGGATGTTCTTGGCTCTGAAAACCAACCCAGCACAGGTTGGCAAGGGGGCATCTACAATGTACATCTTGTTATAATCTTATGTCAAAACCTGTGTGTGCTTGGAGTGGGTAGACACCATGTGAGGGCTGCAGCCCTGTGAAAATTATACTACACGGGGAAACATGTTTGAAACGGTGATGAAGGCAGTAGGGGAGAGGCATAGCTCAGTGGTTTGAGCATTGGCCTGCTAAACCCAGGGTTGTGAGTTCAATCCTTGAGGGGGCCATTTAGGGATCTGGGGCAAAAATTGGGGATTGGTCCTGCTTTGAGCAGGGGGTTGGACTAGATGACCTCCTGAAGTCCCTTCCAACCCTGATATTCTATGATCTGTGTCTGTGTGCACACATATGTCTAGTGTGTATGTTTTCTGACTCTGCCACTGAAAAGCATCTAGGCAAAGTCCAGAAAAATTCAAGGATTGTTTTGGTTTGCCTTTTTTTTTTTTGCTCGCCCTGCATACCTGAGTGTCTTCATTCAGCATAGCAGGGAATTTCAAACAGGGAATCTTCTCTAAGTACAGCATACCGCATAAACACTCTACCCAAAGGTCTCAGACAAGAAACAAGACCTGGACTTGCGCCTTGCTGTGTTTTTAAATGCAACCACTCTTGCTCATTTCACCCACCACCAGAAAGTGGCAGTTGTTTCACCAGTGCTAGAATTGGTGGGAAAATGATCTGTCCCCAGTAAAAGGGATGATATTCCCTTCCATTTTCACATCATTTTTGTTTTCATTTTCCCCACTTTCCTTTCATTTTAATAATGAGGCACAGTTATGTGGCATAAACATCTCTAAGCCAACAGTGCTTTACACTCTTTAAAACAAAAGATGTTGAAGAAGGACTTTTCATCCAAATGAAAGCATGCATTTATATTTATGCAGAAACATGTGATGGTTCCCATCGTCTCAGCTGCTGGGTGTCTATCACTACAAAGAGCTGGGACTGAGTCTTATTTACACTAAAGTTCCTTCTCCAGTTCCAGAGTGGGGTAAAAGAGCTTTTCTGGAAATGAGAAACAGCCCCAGCTGTTACATTCAGCGACAGTTTACCTTCTAGCTTTGGCTGCACACTGGATGCAAATTGGTCAGAATTTAGGTGTAAGTAGCACTTCCTTGGTTTGTGACTCTTCATTTTACCAGCTTATTGCTCCCTCCCCCCCCCCCCCCCCCCGTGACACTGAAGAATTGCTATTCTTTCTCTTTAATTGTCTTAGCTATATGAACAGATTATTTATTTAAAAGTAGACTAATGGAGGAAGATAAAATAATTTACACAAAGGTCCTTAAGGATGGAGCTCAGTTGTTGTGTTTTTCCAGCAATAATTTTGTTTTTCTTTTCCAGTGAGAATGATATGGTAATTTACTCTTCGGATGGGATTTTTGGAAGCACTCAGCATTGGCTTAATTGTTCCCATGGAGGTCAGTGGGAGTTTTCCCATTAACTTTAGTGAGAACAGTTACGGCAGCACTGAGTGCTTTTGAAAATAGCCTCCTGTCATCTTTACACTTTGCTTGTGTCTAGATCCAAGCCTCACTGAAGATAATGGAAAGATTCTCATTGATGTCAGTGTTCTTAGGATCAAGCCCTAGTCCTTGTATTTTAAGGGGACGGGGAGGGGTGAGAGGGCAGAAAGATATTTTGATTTATAGGTTGAATTGTGCATGTTGATGTTTAACCTCAATGAAGACAGTTTAAAAATAGACATAAACACATAGAGTCACATATTATTAAGCTGCATACACAAACACATGAACAACAAAAATAGAAAAATACATATTTTATATGTATATGTATATTACATATGAGGTAAAATCCTGACTCCACTGAAGTCAATGGCAAAACTCCCATTGACTTCAATGGGGCCAGGATTTCACCTGTGATTTTTATGAAGGCTTATCATATATAATCAGAGGAATGGAGAAATGGAGGTACCGATTGTGTAAAACAAAGCCTAAAATCTAGCGACACACAAACTGTTATATGGGATCACTTGCAATGACTGTATCCATTCTGCACATAAAATCTTCATCACCAGCCATCCTATTCCTAAGTCGCATGTTTATCCCAGCCCAGATGGCTGGATGTCTGCTACCAAATGAATTATGGATCAGTTGAATATTTTATAGTTTTATTTATAACTCCCTTGTGGGTAATTGTTGCTTTCCCTTAGTTTGTTATCAGGCTTTCTATAATACTCAGAATGGTAGAAACATGTAATGCATTTTAACAGTAAAAGAATTCCTTGGAATGGTGGAACTTTCTCTCTGATCAGAATATTATCATCAGTTTAGATCATTTTTATTCTTACAGTAGGTGATTCTATGCACTCATTGATATACGAACACATTAAAGGATAACATAGAAATGTTGCATATATCTGCAGAAAGACCATTTAATTATGACATGAAATTAAAATGTCTTATTTATATCTATAAATAAACACAGCATGTAACAAACAAAAAAAGACATCAAAGTTCCCATCCTTACAATTAGATGCTAGTGATTAGATTCAATGTATGACTTAAATCCTGTGTTGTGTGATATTATATGAATTTTATTCCCTCTGTCCTGCTAGTTGCTAGTTATATCACACGTTCTGTGAAGGAAGGGGCCTGACCTAAAGCCAAGTGAAGTCAATGACTTCCATTGACTTTTGGGTAAGGCCCTAAATGAAGAGACCCTAATCCTGCAACTTGTTGCACGTGTGCGGACTCCTGTTCCAACATGCTACCCCAGTGAAGTTAGTGAGGCTCTGCCCAGGCCTTAAAACTCTTCTTTTTACCAGCTTATTGCTCCATTCCTCTAACAACCACTCTCTCGCTTTCCCATAGTGCTGTATCGATCTCTGTTGCTGTGTCTTGTTTGAGCCTGGAATCAATCAGGGCACCACAGAAATTAGTAGAGTGGTGGGTGGAAGTGGCAGGTCCAAGAGCAGACTGCAGTTGACTTAGGAAAAATAGAAACGTGCCATGTAACTTTGTGTACCACGTCCGTGAAAAGTACATCCAAAGCCTGATACGTGTGGTATAGCTGTAGCTGCTGTGATTGCTTGTGGAATAGGAGACTAATCACAGCTCCAGTGTCTGTGTGCAGCCTGTGTGAACTCTGTCTCCCTCTGCCGATGATGCTGCTCACAATTTAGCAAACAGAGTATGGTCCTGATTCTGTAAGGTATCTATCTAAGCACAAGTGTAAACTTTCAGCACTTGAGTAACATTGACTTCAGTGCACTACTGACAGGTTTAAAATTATGGATGTGCTTTAGTATCTTGTTGAATCAGGGACTAAATCTCCTGGTCATTATCTACCATTTACTTTTTTCCACCGTGCTACACTTAGTTACTAAGAGTATTTTAGAGTGTTAGAAAAATGATATTGGATGATCCTTTATTTTCCTCCCAACTCTGACATTCCCTTTCTTGGGGAGTCACTTTTCAGCTCGACTGTAAAGGTTTAAAGATGCCTATTCCACAGAAGTACATTGATACTACAGTATACTAAAACCAACCAAACAACAAAACAGAAAAGCAAACCTTTTGAAATACTGTTTGGGCCATTGTTATTTATCTATGAGTTTCCAGCAAAGGGTCAGTTCAGTGGATAACCAGGTGCCAGTTAGTATTTTATTTGAACATGCTGCCCCCCATCTGTTCAACTGGAAGGCCTGAAACAAATAATTTCAAAGTTTGGACAAATGGGAAAGAGTCAGGAAACAAACAAGTATATTTCATTCACAGCTGCATTTCCACAGAGCAGGATTGAGTACTATGTCTAGATCAGCTATGTCTACACCTGTACGCCTGAGAGCAGTGGGAATGCTAATGTGTGTAGCTAAGCAAGAACGTAAGTGCTTTACTGGATCAGGTCAGCGCATGCAACATCTTGCACATTTGAGCCAAATTTTACAGTTGGCTTTAAACAGGGGTACAAGAAGAAGGGTTAAGACAGCCACCTGCTTCCCTTATAGATACACTTGTGTCCTTCCAGAGAGGCAAGACAGCCTGGCTGTGGGAATTACAGAAGGGCTCAGCATTAGCCTCACCCTAGCTTCTGTGGAAGCAATGGTAAAATTCCTGTTGACTTCAATGGGAGCAGAAATCCCATGGCAACCACCAGATTTTCAAAGGTGCCTGCCCACAACTGGGGCCAGATTTTCAGAAGAGCGCAGCACCCAAACAGTGTACCAGTGAGAGCTTCTGGGTGCTGAGACATTTTGAAAATCTGGTCCCAGTTTTGATGCTGAACAGTTGAAAATTTGGCCCTGACCTGTGTGGTGGAGTGGAGTGCAGGCTGCCTGCTCTCCCAGGCAGTTATACACCACAGAAGTATGTACACGTTAGCATGGTTTTGGTTTGCTTTCCTCTGTGCTGCGTAATGCAGAGCCCTGCGTCAGAGAGAACCGAAGCTGCCACTGTGACGCTTCTTGGCTCACCCAGGGCTATGAGTCACCTTGTTGTCACCTCCCTGCAGCGTGATGGGGTCTTGCTCTTGTCAGCTGAGTGTTCGTTCCCTCTCACCACCTGCCTGTCAGCTGCTCAAGCCGCTCTCCTCTGGGCTATACCAGCCCTGCCTCTTGACAATAGATGTGCCCGAGTCCCCACGTCCTTTCAGAGTGTTCCCCTGGATACCCACATCCTCCCTTCCCAAGGGAGCAACGTCCTCAGTTTAACCGTAGCCCCCCGCTCCTTCGTCACACATAGCACTTGAGTTCAAATATAAGAAAACAAAAGACAGTCTGTTTGAGGAAAGAACAATGATTCAAATAGAAACAGGTGAGTGATGGAAACAAATGGTTACATCCAAAACAAAATCATAAACCACAATCTAGGCCCTGCCCTTTCTTAGCTAAGGAAGTAGATTAATATCCAAAAGTTCAGTCTTTTGCAGCGTTTTCTAGCCCCAAGGAGCCAGGGCCCAGTCTTTCCTGGATCCTCCCTGCTCACTAAGGTATCTCCTCAGTAGATGGATGCACAGTGTCTTTTCCCACCCTGTGCCATACTGAATTAGTCTTTTGTCTCATTTCACTGATGGCAATCCCCTCGCTGTCCTGTCATTCCTCTTCACTTCCAAGGGGTTTCGGCGCTCTCAGTTTTATTGACAGTTTTCCACTGACTTCTGTGAGTTGGTGCAAAGGTGGACATGATGTGCTAGCCAGGGAGGGGTGACAACTCCCTCACACTTGAAAGGGGCATCGCTGAGTGATATGATTCGCTAGTGACTCACTTTCACTCCAAGAGCAGAAGGGCATAATTTTCAATATAGTTACTCTATTCCTTCAAAAAGAAAAGGAGGACTTGTGGCACCTTAGAGACTAACCAATTTATTTGAGCATGAGCTTTCGTGAGCTACAGTTCACTTCATCGATGCATCCCATGCATCGATGCATCACTCGATGAAGTGAGCTGTAGCTCACAAAAGCTTAAGCTCAAATAAATTGGTTAGTGTCTAAGACAAGTACTCCTGTTCTTTTTGCGAATACAGACTAACACGGCTGCTACTCTGAAACCTGTCATTATTCCTTCAGTGTTTCCTGCACACACATCTGACAATGATTATGAGTACTGAAAAGTTACATGCTTTCATCAGAGACCTCTCATGCTGCCCTTTCTGAATAAATACCATAAGTGGTGTATTAGGTGTAGGGAATTTGTTATGTCTGAGCTAGGAGTTGCGGGTAAAGAACAGTGAACCCTTTGCCAGTTGGCACCAGTGGCTCTTGCCACAGCCTCAAAAGGAAAATCACATGATTTAGGTGGTTAATACCCTGAAGCTGCAATGAAGGGCACTGGCAATGAAGCTGAAGTCCTCCTCCTCTATAGACACTTGTACCCTTAACAGGAATTTCTTTTCTTGATGTGCCAGGTTGGTATTGGCATTGCTAAGACAGTCAACTTCGCTGTCACTGCCTTCAAGGGAATTTGCATAGCAATTACTCATCTTGCCAGTTAAATATTTGGAAGAATATTCTTGCAAACACTATTGGAATTACATCTCCACTCAGTCAAGCTCATGACTCATTCCAGGAGGTGATAGCAGGGCGACTGCTCTATTCGGTATTCCTGAAAGCGATGAAAGGAGAGAATGTTGAAATAACGTAAAAGAAAGGATCTGGGCTTCCCCTGCCCCTTTGGGTCTCTGTGGCTTTTCAGGGCGCTACGTGAAACTTGTTAATAGTTCACATCTTTCCAACTGTTTTAAACCACGGATAGAAATTTGTGATCGGCTGAGTGGATTATTAATTGCACTGACACCACAGTCATTTTTCATACTGTTAGTTTGAGTTGTTACCGTGGCCACTTCTGCGCTTCCAGCCTCTCTCTCTGTCATGTCCAGGACTATATATTTTCCAAAAATATGCTCCTGCCTTGCGTATTCCAAACATGCCGCTGTGTGTTTGGTTCAGTTCGAGTGTACTTGTGAATGCTTGTAAGGGGTAGCATTTAAGGTCCAGATTTTTGAAGGTATTTAGGCATTGCTGCCCCAACATTGCAATGCCTGATATAGGAGCCTAAATCTCATTTTCAAATGGGGTTTAGGTACTTAGGAGCCAAAATCCCATTGGCAGTTGATGGGATGTAGGCTCCTACATGCATAAATCTTTTTGAAAATGTGAATTGGGCTCCTAAATTAGTGAGGTGTTGCAATGCCAAGCACAGCAATGCCCAAACACTGTCAAAAATCTGGGCCTAAGAGCATAAAACCAGAGAGCAAAACCAGATGCGCAGGCATGGCATCCCAGCCTTCTGATTAAGCAGGCAGGGGCATTGCCAGCATTGAGACCCAAACTCTACTCCGAAACTCCGGTGACATATGCAGCCTCCTCCATAGCACCTCTACTAAAAAAAACCCCACATCACGTAGCCACTGAAGATGTAAATTATAGATCATACAGAAAATGGTGAATCAGGCTGAAAACAGAGCAGACACCATGTTACATATTCCAGCTGTGTGGCATTCACCAAATGTAGGAGTGGTCTCGAGCCACAGCGCAGGGCTGCCCCAGTTACACTACATGGGGAATGGCAGATTCAGAACAGGTGTGTAGGGGCATTTGCAGAGCTCAGCATGTAGGAGGACCTGGGAGAAGGCACGTGGATGGTCACTATCATGGATCCAGGGCCTGGCTTTCCCGGTGAAATTTTCTAACCAGTTTTCAAAGTAGTTCAGGTAAGCTGATTTCAAAGCAGGTTACAGCCACAGCTCAGATCTGGTTTAATGCAGCCGGAGCTGTTTTTACTGAACTGGTTTCAAGGCCACCACAAAGGTAAACATAAAAATGGTATTCTACTAAAAACACAGTCTAGTGGATCAGGCACTGGACTTGGATTCAAGACACCTGGATTCTATTCCCAGCTCTGCTCCTGCTCTGCTGTGTGATCTTAAGCAAGTCACTTCACTTCTCTGTGCCTTGATTTTTCTGTCTGCCTTGTCTGTTCATACTGTAAGCTCTCCAGCTAGGGCTTTCTCTTACTATGGATTTGAACAGTCCCATGCACAAAGGGTCCTCTTGCTGCTACTATAATACAGTTTGTCATGATAGTTTCATTTATCGTATTTGTTGGACTAAAGTAATGTAAATAGATTGTGGAAAAATATTTTACAGGGAACGTTTGTACAGTAGCTCTCTGCAAACTTTTTATTTATGTTTTTTGCGACAGTCACAGCTCCCTACCAGCTCTCTTAACCCTCCCTTTTAAGGCATTGGAATGACAAGAAAGTATTTATTATAAGTAAAGTCTCTGTCCTTGTAACCAGAGTGGAGCGTACTGAATTTCATATGTTTGGTTGATGAACTCTGTCTTGTCTGCAAAAAACAGATCCATTACCTGTTAGAACTGTGTCCATTCCAAGGGCTTGCAAACTCCAGCGCTTTGATGATAAAGTGTAACTACAATCCCAACCATATGATCTCCTATCCAAAGAGAGAGCGTTTTGCTACTGTGTCAATAAATACATTCATTTTATTCAGCCTTTGGCAGTTACAGTCTTTAGAACATCCTGGCAACAGTTCATTGATGAGGGGCCAAAAACAGCACTTAACAAAATCAAAAGATAGCCGTAATGAAGTGCTGAAGACTCTGGCGCTGTTTGCTCTGGAGAGCTTTCCAAAGATTTCAGTTGCTTCTGGTATTTTTTAACTTTTGAACCCTGATAATGGTCTCCGAGACGGTCTGCACTAGGAGAAAGGAGAGGAAGGCTGGTCCAGGGGTTAGAGTGCTCACCTGGAACTTGGGTGACCTAGGATAAATTCATGTAATGGTTGTGAGCTGCTCAGATACGATGGTAATAGGGCCACATACCTTCCATGGGAAGCCTTTTCTACAGTGCACTGATTTCACTCGAGCACTGCTCCCTTTAGCTTTCTTAAAAGGTGAGAGTGAGAGTGACATGACTGGCGACTGTGGTATCATTACCACCAGAAATCATCCCGTGCTTCATAGGCCAGAGTGTGGGTAGCTAAGGTCCTGGCTCCATTGTAGTCTGTCAGTGTGGCATTAAAACTGCAGCGTCAGCATTACTGCCCACACCATTTATTTTGGACTGGACTGTGATTGGGCTGAACAACTATGCAGGGCAGAACGGGAGAGGAAAAACTCCCCTCCTCTCCTTGGATGGGATGCCCAGAGCTGGCACTGTGCACTGATGACGGAGAAGGTTCTGTATTCCCCACCCATCATGCACCAGCTAGTTCAGCTGAGCTGGCACATTGCAGGGTGCCATAACTTGTTGCCGGTCTGTACCAGCAGCAGATTACAATCCCAAAGACTCAAAGAGCAAGACAGGGGGAATGACATCATGACATCTCTGAAGGGAGTCACCAAGTCACAGTGGTCCCCTATAGTTGCCAACTTTCTAATCGCACAAAACTGAACACTCTAGCCCTGCCCCTTCCCTGAGGGAGTTGGGGCTTGGGGCTGGGGCATGGGCTTACCTTGGGCAGCTCCCGGTCAGCGGTGCAGTGTGTGTGTGTGTCGGGGGGGGGGGCTAAGGCACACGTCCTGCCTGTCCTGGCTCTGCGCTGCACCCCGGAAGCGGCCAGCAGGTCCAGCTCCCAGGCAGAGGCATGGCAGGCAGCTCTGCATGCTGCTCTCACCCGCAGGCACTGCCCTCGCAACTCCTATTGACCACAGTTCGTGGCCACTGGGAGTGCAGAGCTGGTGCTTGGGGTGGGGGCAGCCCACAGAGCCCTGTACCCCACCACACACACACACCCCGCCTAGGAGCTGGACCTGCTGGCCGCTTCTGGGGTGCAGCGCGGGGCCAGGACAGGTAGAGATTAGCCTGCCTTATCACTGCAGCACCACCAACTAGACTTTTAATGGCCCGGTCAGTGGAGCTTACCGGAGCTGCCCATGTCCATTTTCGACTGGGCCTTCCCGTCGAAAAACTGGACACGTGATCACCCTATCCCCTGGGGCTATTCCTGGGACGCTGCAGCTCATACAGGGCTGTGCCCGAGGGCACAATGTAGCCATTCATATGAAGGGGTTTTATCACTTGTCTTTATGAGAGCGAGAGAGAGTTAAGCACCCTAAAGTTCATTCCACACCCTGTGGCATCTAAAGGATTGTGAATCTCAGGATGTGCCTCAGTCAAACTTTTCTATTGCTGCCATTTGGCCTAGTCAGGAGCACTTGCCTCACAAAGAGAAGCAGGTACTTCTCACAGACCAAAGCCTGGAGGCCAGCTAGTCTGTTTACTAGGCCTCCTTTCAGTCCCTGGGCACCCCTCCACACCCTCGAGGGCCCATCAAAGTCTTTGAAGTACCGTTAGAGGGTCTTTGGTATGGGGTTGAGTTTCATTGTTCAGGTCTCAGTCATTTACACTGAATGGAAAAGAATTTTTCTCACGTGCACGAATAAGCTCTCTTAAAGGCAGGTAAAGTTGCTCTTATTTCAATACAAGACGGAAGGCGGAAAGAAGCAAAAATGAAACCTGGCAGCTACGATATCGAACTCTACCCAGAACCACACTGACTTTATTTGAGTGCTGAGTTTTGTTCAGTGGTTAGAAAATGAATAAATCAGATGAAAGAAATGAGTAGATTGTGGGAAGAAGTGTAAGGGGGAGGAAGGGGTGACTTTAATTTTGTTGAAGACAGAAAGACAGATTAATTTCTCAATCCTGAACCATGTGCGAATAGATATTTTAGTTCATATTCCATCAAGGTTTGATGAGATCTGCTTGAAGATTTTAATAGTTAGTTGGCGGGGGGAAAGGTGCACTTGCTGGCAATATTTATGAGATCTTTAATTACATTTCACAGGCTGAGTTCCAATTATAAAAAAAATAAAAAAAGATGCACTGCGTGTGTTAAAAGCATAGTGATAAATCTGGGGCTAAGGAGTATGGTAAACAATCTTGCTGCTCATAATGGCATCATTTGCACACTTCTATTTTTAGGTGTTTATTTTCTTTCACCCTCCTCAAGAGCAAGTTGCTCATCAAGGGGTCAGATGCAAGCTTTCTTTATTCATTTTAAAAGAGTCAGGGAAAGATCATTTGCAATCACGGCACTACAATGTTCCTACTTTCTGCCATATCGTTGTAAAATAGCAGTCCAGAAAAGGTAGACACAGACATCACAACATCTGTCTCCCCACTTGCACAGGTGATGTCAATATATTCTCATTATTGGGGTATTTGGTATTCATTAGCACAGTTTTAACACTATGGTTTCCCTATCCTGGACATTGGTTACCTCATTATAGTCTCAGGCAGGAGGTTTCTTACCCATATGGTATGAGAGCTTATTATTTGAATGTCAGGAAGCAACTTTGGGATGGGAGTTTAAAAAAGCATTCAGGGTTTGCGTAACTTTGCTCCCATTGGAATCAAAGTGAGTTTTATTGCTGGCATCAGTGCCGAGTAGTGTTAGGGTAACATCAATTTCTTCTTTTGAAAAATCTACCTTTTGCTTCCTTTCCTGTAGAACTCAGAGACTGACACAAGCTTCGTTATTGCATTTATAATGTACAGTGGCTGCCATTAAAATCTCCATAACTGAGGTGTATAAGTGATTCACTCTGCCTCATTACTTTGGTATTCTGTATATTAGTAATATCCGGCTCATATGTAACACTTCTCAATTCTGTAGACCGCACGGTGCTTTCCAAAGGAGGTCAGTGACATTACCTCCATTTTACAGATGGGGAAACTGAGGCATATATCAGGGATATCACTTGCCCATCATCACTCAGCAGACCAGTGGCAGAACCGGGGTCTCCAGACGCCCAGTCCACTGCTAGGGAATAACCCAAATACTGCAATATCCTTAATAAGAGTAAAGGTAAAACTGGAAACCATTGAATGACACACACTGAAACACTAGCTGTGGGGTAATAGGAATTAGCTATTGAGGTAAAGCAATGTTACTTCTCTTTTAGATAACATCACTCCTTTCAGTAGTTGGGGATCTGGAGGATGTGGTACACTCTAGCATTAATTAAGAGAAGGGGTAGCAGCTTAATTTAATGGCAGTTCAACAGTTGGGGGTGAAATCCTGGCCCCATTGAAATCAATGGGAATTTTTCTATTAACTTCAGTGGAGCCAGGAACTCACCTCTGAAACTTAAGTGAATCTAAGCAGCAACTCCCTTTCCTTTGCTACAGTCAAACCCACCATCTTTGTTTATTGAAAAGAATGTCCATAGTAAGGGAAGATGGAGTATAACTGCCAGATTCTCATCTGGCAATCACTATCATGGAATCATCGTAATGCTATTAACGAAAGAGGCCGAGCTGTGTGTAGGAAGTGTATATTGATCATGGAACCTGGCACTGTAGGTTGTTAAAAACCCATCCCTTTTTGCTGCATGTTGCACATAGATTACTCTAGTTTAGAATATGTATAAATCTGTCAGAATGGTGTTCCTTTCATCGGGGCAGATGTCTGGACAAGCGATAGGAGAGGGTTCACACAGGCAATAAACATCTCCTCTAGCACGGATGAATTTGAAGGCTGCTGGCTCACAAGCTATGGTGTTTATGCAGTTCAGTGGCTTCCCCTCGTTTTGCTGCAGTATTCACTACTGTATGTTTTATAATCAGAAAAATTCAGTCAGGGTTCGGGGGTGGGGGGAGGGAAAGCCAAGTTCACTTTCATTTGAGCTCAGTTGTGCATGATATTCCCACACACCATAATCAGTGGATAGAAATATCGACCGCTGGGCAGGATTTGTGTGTAAGAAACGCACCTATCAAATCATTCAGATCACACAAGAAAGGCATAAAACACCACAGGGTACACATGAAAGGAGAGGATTGAAGATAGGGATTATCTAAATTTTATTGTCAGTGCATCAATCCATGAGTGAAGGAAGCTTATTAGAGAGATAGGCAAGGCTGGAAACTGTGAGCTAGGAGTAAGAGAGGAGCAACTGGACAGTGGCGAGGAATTTCCTATAAAAGAATCTCATCAGTAATTCAGCAGCAGTGAGAGTCTTATTTTTTTTAGAAAGTCTGTTTAATTAATATCTCCGAGAGCTATGGGTTTAGCTCGAGGATGGGAAGGTGACGACAATTGTAACATCCTGTGGTGATAACCTGTGCCTGCCCATGCACATCTGATTCTTTACATCCATAGATTGTGAAGTGCTTTGCAAGGGAAGCAAGTGCTATCATCCACATTTTCTATATGGAGAAACTGAGGCACAGAGCAGTGAAGTGACTTGCCTAAGGCCATTCAACAAAGCAGTGGCAGAGCAGGGAAGAGACCCGAGGTCTACTGACTCCCAGTTTAGTGCTGTACCCACAGGAACCAAAATGCCTATAGAACTAAGTTTCCACATATAGTTACCCCAGTTTCTTTGTCTCCCCACATCTTCCATAACCCATCATGCGCCTGCTGCACCTTGGAAATACCTACCCAACTGCTGGTGGTTTGTTTACATACTTGCACATGTGCACTCACACAGACTCCTGAATATTCTGAAAACAGGCGTTTAATGTGTGGCCACGTCTTCCTACCTCATCAAGGTGAAGAGATGGTCTATGCCTTATTCTGATTGTCCAAGTCTTTCAGGGTTCAGTTCAGAAAGGGAAAGAAAACTACTTGTACACTAATTGAGTCCAGGGAAATTGGTTTTGATGGTCTTTTGTGGACATTTTGTTCATTGTTTAGGCTGATTTACTACCCAGAGGTATATATTACACTACACTTTTTCAAAATGGACGAAATTCTTCTCTCAGTTACATGGTGGCTTCTCCTGCTGAATTTAGTAAGAGTTGCCTCCCATGCAAGAGAGAGGAGGATACAGCCTACTGTCTAAAGTTGATTTAAAATCATTCCTGACATTTTCTCAATGCCAGCATGGCTGTTTGCTCGCATTCCAGTGGTCCTGGAATTTTTTCTTCCATAGTCTTCTTTATTGCTTCTCGTGGACTTTCAGAAACTGCCCCAGCCTGGTTTACCAAAGTATGTTGCTTTTGATTTTCACTCCTTTTTTTAATTTCAATTCCTGTCGTCAGGCTGCTTTTTGCCACAATTCCATGAGAATCCATTTGCATTGTTTTGTTACTTGGATACAGAGAGTGTATTGGCACCTCATCTTGCGGCGAGGGAGAGCAGTGAACTCGGGATACTCAGTCCCTGAAATACTTTTAGTCCCTTTAGCTTAATACAGTAACTATCCTTGGTCTAGTTAGTGAACAGTCAGGTCCAAAGAATTAAAACAGAGAGACAACTATATACCCGTGAGAGAGTCACATTCATTGAATCCTAGAATGTCAGGGTTGGAAGGGACCTCAGGAGGTCATCTAGTCCAACCCCCTGCTCAAAGTAGGACCAATCCCCAATTTTTTGCCCCAGTTCCCTAAATAGCCCCCTCAAGGATTGAACTCACAACCCGAGGTTTAGCAGGCCAATGCTCAAACGACCGAGCTCTCCCTCCCCCCAAGAAAACAATAGGAAAGATATGAAGTGCCACCATCATTTTAAATGCTGCACCCAGACATTAAAAGCCCTGTTCCCAATTCACATGAAAGACACCACCACCTTTTCAGTAGTTCCAGCAGTTTTAAAATGAAAGCAGCACCCAAATGGTGCCACTCGGAAACTCTGCTTTATGGTCCAAATTTACATAGGAGCAGCCATTGGGGAAAAATGCAGCGATTGTAATAGCACTTTCCTTGAAATATACTGCAAGATGTGCCATCTAGTTAGGAGGTGGAGATGTTTTGACAGGATAAATCGGTACTTGAAGTTCGTGACAGATCAATAAACAAGAAGCTTGATAAGCACTAATGGCCTCAGTAATTTTAAATTCTTGCTTGGAGTACAGTAAGCATGGTGCTCCAAATGAAATAATATACAGCTTGGAAAACAATTGTTCGGTAGCTTGTAGGACTGAGTGGAATTTGTTTTGTGCTTGGCTGAGTACTACGCTGAGCTGGAGTCTGAGAGAGGAGGAAAAATATGTATTCAGTGGATCTCACATTTCTTTAACATGTTAATCACCGATAGAAAAGATCCTTGTGAAAAGGATGCACTGTTAGGATGCAGTTTTCAATGCTGCTGAACTAAGAACTACTTAATGTGCTTTTCTTTTGTATAAATGGGTCGGGGGAACTCATCAGTGGGAGCAGAAACTGGATTGCTAAAAGGTGGTAACCTGTGTTTGTTTTTGGCATAGATTAGGAACCGTCAATTGTCACTGTCAGCAGGCAGATATGTGAATATATCCCAGTATCTACAGTTACTGTTGTTTAATCACCCTAGCTGATGAATTGTATTCATTAATCACATTTTTTTAATGCCAGTTAGTGTCAGCATCTCACATTTATACAGGGCAAATTTAGGGGGAAAAGATTAATTCTGATAGAGAAAATCCTGTAGAATTTACTACTGGTGGAACCCATGGAGTTCTATAGAAACTTGAAAGGTTTGTATGAGCAGGTGGCATTCTAGCCATGTTCCAAATAAAGTGTATGTGAGCTGTATAACGTCAGAATGGGCCCTTTACTTGGGTCTGGCTTTTTTGGTAGCTCAGATAATGTTAATATTGCAATTGAAATACAAACCCAGCCAGTCATCTGTCCCCAGCTTTGCAATCCCTGACAGATCTTTACAATCACAGTCCGCCCTGGAGGAGCCACCCAGCATCAAACCTTCTTCCCCCCCACCCAACAAAGCTAAGTTGCCTTGACCAACTAGTAGTTTGAAGTAGCAAAATTCACTCAAACTTTATCGCACCCATATTCTCAACGCTCCACAAAGGCATATCCCACAGGGTGAAATCCTGGCCCCGGTGAAGTCAGGGGGGTTTCACCCATGGTCTTTCCAGTGTGGGCATTTGGGCTATGTTTGAACTAGAGAGAGTGCAAGGACCCAGAGCCAAGAGACCCTTGTGGAGAACATCCTGCCAGCAGCTACCTCTCTTCTACCCTAAAGAAGCTCCAGCATGAGGACCTCAGTTGACCACAGCCACGATAGAATGGTATAGGGGTGTCCCAGGCCTCTGAGAGCTTTGTTGGTCAGAACCAACACCTTAAACTCCAACTGGAGACCAGTAAGCCACCAGAACCAATCAAGGAGCAGACCATTGGTTCCCATGAGATAGTTTGCTTAGTAAAGCAGCTGTTCAGTTTCCAGGTGGGTTTGAGGCGAAGCCCCATGTAGATGCAGCACAATAGTGCTCTCATCATGAACTAACAGACCCGTGGATGACAGTAGCAAGGCCTGCATCCAAGGGGAAAGATTGCAACCTCCTGCCCAGGTGGGGATGGGAACATGTAGGCCACTTTAGAATGGTAGCATGGTGGCCCCAAGTTTTCTGTTATTGCAACAGAGGGAGCCACCTCCCAGCAGAAATGATTGAAGAGATTTCTTGTGATTCTTATTAATTATTGCTTGCAGTGCCTAGAGAGGCCCAAAGCAAAATTGAGGTCCCCTGGTGCCAGGCACTGCACAAACTCCTAGTTAGAGAGTTCCTGCCCCTAGTTAGATAGATAACAGTCTAAATAGGCAAGACAGACAAAGGAAGCATAGCAGAAAGGGGACTAAGTGACTTGCACAACGTCACACTGGAAGTCTCTGGCAGAGCCAGGAAATGAACTGCCACTTCCTGAGTCTGTCTTTTTTCCCAGTGCTTTAACCTTAATACCATCCTTCTTTGATGATGGGGCATCTTCAAGATTCAGGTATGACAGATAAGCTCTTCTTCTTCCACCTGACTCTAACGTAAAGCCTGGTCAACATGGTGAAATGTACTTCTTCCCACCTCCTTGCTTTCAGAAGCCACTTCATTTTTATCCCATCCCTTATGCTGTGCAACCACCATAATAATTACATATGTAGTCTGGTCTGAGGGACATACAGCCCTCTCCAGGGCCTGCTGAGTGCTGCTGAGACTCTGGATTGAGCACTCTTCTCTGGAGAAGAAATGGATAACATCTGCAGTGTGAGGAAGTGCCACAACAGCCCGGGGAGCAAGGGATCTTGAGGGAACTCAAAACTAGACTCATACAGGGTCTAGTCTTACATCATTCAAACCAATGGCAGTTTTACCGTTGATGTCAGTGAGAGAAGGATTGGGACCATAATGAAACATACTGCCATTCATCTAGCAGGCCTGCTGCAATGTCGTTCTTAATCCATACCCCAGACGTTGAAAAGATTAATCTCGACTCCAGATATATGAAATCAAAGTTGCAGAAACTCTTCCTGGCAATTCTGGTTGTCCATTGTTGCTTGAGCACCTGTATTGTATTTTGACCTGCACTTAATTTGCTAATGAGTTACATTTTAACAGCTGGTATTAAAACGTATGCTTGCAAGGGCCACAAGGTACTATGGGAATTGAAAGTCGTTATTGAAAAGCTAAATAATGAATATCCTGTAGGTGGTCTGTCTTATAGAATATCAGGTTTCAAAGGGACCTCAGGAGTCATCTACGCTAACCCTCTCCTCAAAGCAGGACCAATCCCCAATTTTTGTCCTGGATCCCTAAACGGCCCCCTTGAGGGTTGAACTCACAATGCTGGGGTTAGCAGATCAATGCTCAAACCACTGAGCTATCCCTCCTCCCCTCATGCACACATCTTCTCTCCCAGTGCTCTACAGTTCTCTCCCAGCACTCTGCCATGACTACTCAAGCAGTGCAGTGCTTTCACGTTACCCGTGTAGACTAGCCCTATGTCCGGAAGTTGTTCCTCAGACTGAAATGTAAAGACTTTACATGGCTGTCTGAGATTCAGCCAGAGTGTTGAGTAATTTGGTTTTAATGTTAGAATTCACCAACTAGAGTGGTTGGTATCGCACCAAAAGCGGCAGGCTTGGCACTGAAGGAAACTTCCCACACCGTTTAAAAATGGCCCACAAACTTGGCATATTTATTGGGGTTACCATTTAATAACAGCTGAGAGAACAATGCCATGGGTCTTGCTGAAGGAAGGTGTTTGTCTAGAGAGGAAGAATAATATATTTTGTGCGTTTCATTTGTGGGTTTAAGATGTTTTTGTAATAGACCCCGGTTTTTAGAAGCAAGTTTTTGTTTAAATGCAAATGAGATAATTCAGCTACTAAGGATAGATAAGTAATGAGAGGTAGAAGAGGTATTCTTTGGGCGGAAAGATACCTTGATTAGAATCTTTGATAGTATAGGTCTCCGTGCTGCAAGATAATGAGCACTCTGGCCATGATCCAGGAAAGCTCTTAAGCACATTGACTTCAACAGTACTATTCACAGGCTTAAAGTTCAGCACATGCTTAAGCCTGGGCCTAGAGTGCTCTGAAGTTTTACCACAAAACCACTAATGGAATCTAGACCATTTAAGGAAATCACAGGCATTTGCAGGTGTGAAGAAATCAAACTCTGGTTTTAACTATCAAGTGTTCCCCATCTTTTAAAGGAGTTTAACAGCCTGGTTTCCTGAGGTGCTGAGAGTCTGAAACTCCCGTCTAAGGTTATGTCTGCATTTGAGCGGTGAGGTGCAATTCCCAGCTTGCATAGATGGACTGGTACTAGCTCTAAAAAGAGCACTGTCCATGGTGGCACGGGTGGCATCTGAGACTTGCTGCCCAAAGACGTACCCTGGAAGTCGAGCGGGATTGTTCTTGGGGCAGCCAGCCATGGTGCTGTGGCCACCCTCCTATTTTTAGGTGCTAGCTTGAACAGAACTAGTGCCGATACATCACGTCTCCCAGCTCAGATGTAGACAGACCCAAAGCCAGCTGGAGTTGCTGATGCTGAGCAGCTCACAGAATCAGACCACTTATTTAAGTGGCTAATCATGGGTCTAGGTGCCTAATTGCAGACATCCCGGCTGGAAAGCTTTGGCCTAAAGTTATCATTTTACTGTGATACTGGCCCCTCCAGAGTCAATACCTCAAAGGTATCTGGTTTGATATTTGGCCTAGGAAGTAGGCGTGACAGAATTTGATTATTATTATTTTATAATTTTGACAGATAATATTGACGTTTATTTTTAAGCATTTTTTTCAACTTTTCTCCATTTAACTTTTGACGGTTGCGGGAAATTATGGGGGGTTGTCAGACTATAGGAGGGTCAGGCAATAACTCATGGCAGAAGATGTTGAATTTTTACAAGTTAAAGTTTTGTAACTGTTAAAACACAAATGATCAACCACACATATCAAAACCAATATACAAAATAAATACCTTTCCTTCAAACTTTAAGTTCTCAAGCAGAATTTTCTTACTTTGCCTTTCTGTCAGTTTCAATTATTATTGATGGAAATATTTTTTCATTCCTTTGTGTGTGGTGAAATCGACATTTACTGACATTTACTGACAAAAATCTAATCCTTCCAAACCTGGTACTAAGGCAGTAAAATATACCAACCTGTGTTGACTGAATACAGTGGGACAAATCTCGGAGGCTTACTGTGGTTTAAATGTAGTCCTAGCCAAAAGGAGCAGACCTTCCCATGCAAGGGGAGGGGTAACATTCTCAAAGGTGGCTAGGTGACTTAGGAGCTGAAGTCTCACTGAAAGTCAAAGCAGCTTTTGGAAATGGGACTTTGGCTCCTAAGTCACTTAGGGCCTTCTGAGAATGTTACCTGACATGCAGAGTTCCCTTTGCATGCTCCTCTTCTGTTCCTGCACAAGCAGTGAAGAGCCTGCAAGACAACCTGGGCAGAGCTCCTCCCATGTCTTCAGGGTGGCAGGAGGGACTGAGCAGAGGGCAGCAGCTGGTGCTGAATTGTTATGGGAGCTGGCCACTGAAGAGTGGCATGGCAGGAGGATGGGCCAGTGATCTTGGGGAGTGAAAGCCGGGGCCTGAGCAGGCCACGTGGGAAGAGGCCAGCATGGAGTGATGACCTCAGCGGGTGATAGGAGCAGGCAGGAGGTAGGGGGAGGAGAGGAGATTGGTGCCAACCAGTTCAGCTGTCGACCTGAATGCTGCTGATGTGGTAGGGAGAGAGTTGGGGGAAAGGGTCACAGGAGGGGGGGATGAGAGGTCAGAGGTACAGAGGCCAATGCAGGCAGCTGCTTCTAGTCAGAAATGGTGTTGTGGTAGGAGGCCTGCCATACCGTGTGGGCCATGGCAGATCCACTTGTGGCTGATTCATCTTAAAGCAGCATGCCCCACAGGAGATCAGAGTATTACAGTATCTGGGAACGGAAAACAGCCCCACCCACAGCCTTGCCCCAGGACCTCCTCCACATGTGGGTCTTGGGGCACCATCCGGCCGAATGGTACCAGTAAAATGACTCAGGTGTACAAATGGTCATAGTATTGGGCCTTAAGATTTCAGAAAAATATTATACAAAATTGTACTGAATTATCTGAGAAATGCTTTGAGAGCATTCCTTAATTTGTGGCATTCCTGGCTTTACATGCCCTTAAAATTCTGGTAACTCATGCTTTTAATATAATATTGACCATATTTGTTCAGCGTATGTATAATAGCTCCAGTATATAATAGCTCCAGGTAAGGCCTGGGAGAGCTGTGTGTGTAGCCAGCATGTTGGGACTGTTTGCATGAATCCACTGTGGAAATCATCAGTGAAGCCCTCCAGGTAAATCGTAGTAATGGTCTATGTGAGCCATTTCTCTTGGCTGCTGGAGCGCTGGAGAGTGTCTCATTTCCAATCACATTTGGAAGCATGGAAGTACTCAGTGTCATTGGGAATCAGCACCTGGCCCAGTTTCTGTCCAGAGTATGCAGTAAGAATAGATTTCAATGATGTCATTACTAATTCATTAGCCTGTGATATCCAGAGTTAGACACAAAACTCTGAAGCACCTGGCACCGGCCACTGTCGGAAGACAGGATACTGGGCTAGATGGACCATCAGTCTGACCCAGTATGGCTGTTCTTATGTTCTTATGTTAACTCCTGCTCTTGCTGTTATTGTTATTTATTACTGGGATGGTTGGAGCAATGTTGCCAACGCTCACGATTTTATCATGAGTCTCATGATATCTGGTGTTTTTCTTAAAGCCCCAGCACTTGGAGTCATGTGATTGTGAAAACTTCAGCTTTCATTGCTTTTAAAATGTATATTTCTTGCCACCGTGGTTGCAGAATAGAGTTTGAAAACGTGAACCCTAAAGGCTCAGTAACCAGAAGTTAATTTACAGGAACCCAGAATGTGTCATGAGTAAGCCAGTGTTAGGATTTTTGAGAGCCTTACTCAGGATTTTTCAATGACTGGGGCTAGCAAGGCTATAGTAGTAAGGAGTTAAGATTGTTGCCCAGTGTGCTAGGCACAGTACACACACACACACACACACACACACACACATACACACAATGAAAAGATGGCTCTTGCCCAAATGAACTTATAATTTAGGGCCCAGATCCTACAAAGATTTATGCATATGCCTAACTTTATGCATTGTGAACAATCCCATGTCGGGTCATTACGCAGTGCCCAATGCATGTGCCTAAATCCTTGCAGGTTTGAGGCCGAAGTGTATTATTTATAAGTACTTATTAGAAGTAAGTTAAAAAAACGAAGCATTGTCTTGTGAATTTGGAAGCAAGTATGCAGCCAGCCAAGCCAATAGGCCAGTGTGGGGGTTGAGGTGAAGCTATTGCCTCGCCTAACGTTCTCCTCTCCCTATCCCATTGCGGTGCTGTGCAGCGGTTGGCAGTATTTCATGAGCCATGCAATGTGGGGAGCATCTTACTGCTTCCCCAATGCCCATAAACCTCATGTAAGAACTAGGCAGGACCTAGGCCTTCTCCTGCTAAGCTCACTCCTTTAGGGACTCTATGTTGTATTGCTTTGCCATTACTCTTTTACCCGGTGCTGCCTCTGTCTGTCGGCTGTATCCATGTCTCTTGCCATGTGTTTACTGTAAAGGCCAGGATTGTCCTTTCATTTTTTGTGTGTGCACAGCTCCTAGCACAATAGGTATGTCTACACAGCCTCCAACAGTGAGCCTCCCAGGGAGAGGGGTAGGATGCCTGGTGCTGCGGGCTGTGCAGACATACCCGTAGAGCTGCAATCCCTGATGGGTCTCTAGGCACTATCACCACTTAAATAATAATACCATCCTGTGGTTGAACTAGTGCATCAATTTGTGGCCCCATGTTTAAAATTCAGCTTGAACGATGATTTGAATTAAAAAATGTTAGCCAGAGAGAACACATGGACAAAACAGACAGGCTGCAGCCACAGCTCTTCCATATACTGCTTCCCTTCACTCTGATTGTTTAAGGAGAAGCTGTGTGAAATCCTGGCTCCTTTGAAGCCAGTGGCAAAACTCCTGAGGACTTCCAACGGAGCTGGGATTGCACCGGCTATCTTTTAAGATCTGAGGCCTGATCTACACTAGGGGAGGGAATCGATCTAAGATACGCAACTTCAGTTACGAGAATAGCATAGCTGAAGTCGACGTATCTTAGACTGACTTAGAATTACTTCGCGTCCTCATGGCGCGGGATCGATGGCCGCCGCTCTCCTGTCGACTCCGCTTCCGCCTCTCGCCCTGATGGAGTTCCGGAGTCGATGGCAGAGCAATCGGGGATCGATTTATCGTGTCTACACTAGACACGATAAATCGATCCCCGATAGATCGATCACTACCCGCTGATCCGGTGGGTAGTGCAGACATGGCCTAAGTGTCTAGCACTGCTTTAATTCAGATTAGGTCTGTACTTTGATTAGGAGAAAGACAGTGAACTTAAACATTTCAAAGCTATACTTTTTCTAATATCTTAAAAAGAAAAGGAGTACTTGTGGCACCTTAGAGACTAACCAATTTATTGAGCATAAGCTTTCGTGAGTGAGGATGAAGTGAGCTGTAGCTCACGAAAACTTATGCTCAAATAAATCGGTTAGTCTCTAAGGTGCCACAAGTCCTCCTTTTCTTTTTGCGAATACAGACTAACACGGCTGCTACTCTGAAATATAATATCTTAATAATACATACATCAGCAAGTGATGGAAAATCTCAATAAAATGAACATATTTAATGGATGTATTTTTATAACACAAATTAAGGTATTAATGATTTGAGTAGTAATTTTGTACATGCATTAATATGGCTCCCATGTTATTTTGTTTTAGTTTTGCTTTGATAACTAAATATGACCAAACTATTTTATTAAATGGGTAGGGCCCTACCAAATTCATGGTCTATTTTGGTCAATTTCATGGTCATAGAATTTTAAAAATTCGTAAATTTCAGGATTTTGGCTATTTGAATCTGAAATTTCATGGTGTTGTAATTGTAGGGCTCCTGACCCAAAAAGGAGGTGAGCGGGGGGGGGGGGCAGGGGGTCCCAAGATTATTGTATGGGGGTTGCAGGACTGCTGCACATTCTTCTGCGCTGCTGTGGGCGGCGGCCCTGCCTTCAGAGCTGAGCAGCTGGAGAGCGGCAGCTGCTGGCCGGGAGCCCAGCTCTGAGCCGCCGTCAGCAGCAGCGCAGAAGTAAGGATGACATCGTATGGTATTGCCACCCTTCCTTCTGCACTCCTGCCTGCAGGCTGGGCCCTCAGTCAGCAGCCACCACTGTCCGGTCACCGAGCTCTGAAGGCAGCAGCGCAGAAGTAAGGATGGCATATACGGTATCGCCACCCTTACTTCTGCGCTGCTGCTGGCCGGGCGCTGACTTCAGAGCTGGGCGCCTGGCCAACAGCCGCCGCTCTCCATCCACGCAGCTCTGAAGTCAGTGCAGAAGTAAGGGTGGCAATACCACTACCCCCCTAAAATAACCTTGTGACCCCCCCTGCAACTCCCTTTGGGGTCAGGACCCCCAATTTGAGCAGTGCTGGTCTCTCCCATGAAATCTGTATAGTATAGGGCAAAAGCACACAAAAGACCAGATTTCACAGTGGGAGACCAGATTTCATGGTCCGTGATGCGTTTTTCATGAATTTGGTAGCGCCCTATAAATGGGTCTGCAGCAAAAGGCAATTAGATCTTTGTAGATGATTTGGTTCTAGTTTGGTGGTAATCCTACAGTAGAAAATAGCTGGTTTCTATGAAATTATGTGTAGCAAAATATTTATTTTTTTATTTTATTTTAAACGTAGAGCTCAATTGTTCCAGATGGTCATTCCATGCAATCTCATTGGAGTCAGTGGGTTGCGTGGAGTGAAAGTCAGCACAGAATTAGAGGGTGTCTTTACAATGGAGGCATGGTCTTGTTAAAGCACTAGACTGATGTACGTGAGATCTGGCTTCAATTCCTAGCTCAACCACAGGGTTTCTGGGTGACCTACGTCTCTTACGGACAGCTCTTCAGAAGCGCTCAGGGCTGTTGAGAGCATTTGGAGCTGCTGAGAGCTGAGCTTTTTTTGGAAAATCTAGCTCTGAATCTCTCTCTTTGTCAAGAATTATAACATTCATAAACCAGTTGGAGAATACTTCAATTTCTCTGGTCACTCGATTACAGACCTAAAAGTCACAATATTACAACAAAAAGACTTCAAAAACAGACTCCAACGAGAGACTGCTGAATTGGAATTAATTTGCAAACTGGATACAATTAACTTAGGAGTGGATGGGTCATTACACAAAGTAAAACTATTTCCCCATGTTTATCCCCCTCCCCCGCCCCCACTGTTCCTCAGACCTTCTTGTCAAATGCTGGAAATGGCCCACCTTGATTGTCACTACAAAAGGTTTCCTTCCCCCTCCCCGCTCTTCTGCTGGTAATAGCTCATCTTAAGTGATCACTCTCCTTACAGTGTGTATGATAACACCCATTGTTTCATGTTCTCTGTGTATATAAATCTCCCCCCTGTATTTTCCACTGAATGCATCCGATGAAGTGAGCTGTAGCTCACGAAAGCTTATGCTCAGATAAATTTGTTAGTCTCTAAGGTGCCACAAGTACTCCTTTTCTCTTTGTCCTGGTTTCCCATTCCAAGAGAAGACATGGTGGCACAGGCCAGCTGCCCCAGTACAATCCTGCCAGGTATCAGGCCGCTATCCCATGCCATGGTCCATGCTGCTGCATCTTCACTGCCATTATTACAAGTGCTAGCTAGATTAAAGCTGACATACACCTCCATTTGCAATGGAGACATACCCTCAGACTGCAAACTCTTCAGGCAGGGAATGTCTCTTCTTATACATCTGCCCAGCACCTAACACAGTGAGGTCCCAATCTCGACTGGCCCTGAAAGTGCTGCTTTTGTAATATAATAAGAAGAAAAATTAGTCCCATGCTGTCAAATGACTTTGTAAACTGTTATAATTTGAATGAGAGAGTGAATCTTTAATTTTGACTTAAAAAGCCCAAACCTGATCTGTAGGGGATTTGCTGTCACTTAAAAACAAAAGGATGTTGGTGTTCGTAACAGAGTCCTGTCATAGAATCATAGACTATCAGGGTTGGAAGGGACCTCAGGAGGTCATCTTGTCCAACCCCCTGCTCAAAGCAGGACCATTCCCCGACTAAATCATCCCAGCCAGGGCTTTGTCAAGCCTGACCTTAAAAACCTCTAAGGAAGGAGATTCCACCACCTCCCTAGGTAACACTTTCCAGTGCTTCACCACCCTCCTAGTGAAAAATTTTTTCTTAACATCCGACCTAAACCTCCCCCACTGCAACTTGAGACTGTTACTCCTTGTTCTGTCATCTGGTACCATCTGTCATCTGAGAACAGTCTAGTCCTGTGGTCCCAAACTTGTTCTTCCGCTTGTGCAGGGAAAGCCCCTGCCAGGCTGGGCCGGTTTGTTTACCTGCCGCATCCACAGGTTTGGCCACTTGCAGCTCCCAGTGGCCGCGGTTCGCTGCTCCAGGCCGGTGGGAGCTGCTGGAAGTGGCAGCCAGTTCGTCCCTCAGCCCGCGCCGCTTCCAGCAGCTCCGATTGGCCTGGAGCAGCGAACCGCAGCCACTGGGAGCCGCGATCGGCCGAACCTGTGGACACGGCAGGTAAACAAATTGGCCCTGCCCGGCAGGGGCTTTCCCTGCACAAGCGGCAGAACAATTTTGGGAACCACTGGACTAGATTCATCCTCTTTGGAACCCCCTTTCAGGTAGTTGAAAGCAGCTATCAAATCCCCCCTCATTCTTCTCTTCTGCAGACTAAACAATCCTATAAGTCATGTGCTTCAGCCCCCTAATCATTTTTGTTGCCCTCCGCTGGACTCTTTCCAATTTTTCCACATCCTTCTTGTAGTGTGGGGCCCAAAACTGGACACAGTACTCCAGATGAGGCCTCACCAATGTCGAATAGAGGGGAACGATCACGTCCCTCCATCTGCTGGCAATGCCCCTGCTTATACACCCCAAAATGCCGTTAGCCTTCTTGGCAACAAGAGCACACTGTTGACTCATATCCAGCTTCTCATCCACTGTAACCCCTAGGTCCTTTTCTCCAGAACTGCTGCCTAGCCTGTCTGTCGACGTTAACCCATGTAGCTTTTACCAGCCATTTCTGGGATAGCATAGGGGAAGTAAAGTGGTGTGACCTCATGAAAGATAACAGGGATCTCCAACGAAAGAGAGAAG
Organism: Chelonia mydas; assembly: GCF_015237465.2. Lineage (NCBI taxonomy): Eukaryota > Metazoa > Chordata > Testudines > Cheloniidae > Chelonia > Chelonia mydas. The sequence goes on along the minus strand of NC_057852.1, from coordinate 9,484,363 downwards.
AACCAAACCCCATTTCTCTGTCTCCGTGTGCAATGTGCTTGGATTGATTGATTGATTCAAAAGTCCCATGCTGTCCAGAGGAGCAGATTCCTCTGCGCCCCGTGATCTGAGTTGGCTCCCGCTTCATCTTGCTGTCTGCTTCACGGAGTGTGATGAGCCATTCCTGGGACTGAGCTGGTGAGTGTTCTGAGCCTAATGAGTCATCCCTGCAAGTCCAATGATGCCAACAATGGCCCAGCCAATCCACAACCAAGGTCCTGACCAGGTGCCCCCAAGGCAGGTATACAGGTTCCTAACAGAAGCAGCCTCTCCAGTCTGCTCAGTGATGCTACCTTGTGGGGAGAATTCCCAGCTGCCTGGTGGTTGTGCCAGACTCCTCCAGCCTCTGCTTGTTCCTGCTCCAGACTCAGCCAGCATCCCCATTCTGGCTAACAGCCTGACATGGAGCTGGTTTTAATTGTTAAAGCTCAGAAGAATTGGGGTGGTCACTACTTGAGAGAGAGAGAGAGCCATTCTCCTCAGGAGGGACTACAACAGCTAAGATTAATTGGGCTGCTTTCCTTAGTGATGCCCAGGACTACTAAGATGGGAAGCCCATCTTCAGTGAGGAACTGGCAACTCCCATTGGTTTGACAAAACCTGATTCTGTTGAATTTCAGGGCCTTCTACAAGGGCCTTCTCTGTTTTCTGAGGCTTTCAGAGCTGGCATGGGGGAGGGAAGCTGGAGGTCAGTTTGAGGCCTGGCATTTATTATGAACTCTGGCAGGTAGAAGTTCTAAGGAAATGCCATCGTTTTACAGAGGGCACGTTCATGTTTTAATGTAAAAAGGTGAAGTTTTGCCCCTGTGTAGATAGCTAGTACAAACATCTTAGTCATTCAAGGAGCCCCTTTGACATAGGATGACTCAAATGTTACAGGAGTAGGATCCTATTTTGCATAATGTACAGAATTAAATCATGTGTGGTAATAGTCACCCCCTTATAATGGGCCAGGGCAGGATCTCAAAATAGAGTTGCAGTGGCACCGAAATGGTGTATAGACCAGGTGACTTTCACCTCAAGGACTAGATTCTCAAAAGTGCTTTAAGGCAACAGCTGATTGAGATGCTGGTGGATTCAGAACTCTTTTAAAAGCATGACCCCGGGTGCCTGAGGTAAAAGGATGGGTGTATTATCTAGCAATCCAAAGAGAGAAGACAATAAAGTCACTAACATTTTCCCCACTGTCCTTTTTAACTTCATATTTCTGTTTTTCTAAACCATTATCATTAAAAACAAATAAATCCACTGCTGTTGGAAGCTTACTGTAATTTCCCATTACCTGGGAACGTCGTTTCATTCAAATTGAGCAACACTCATGTAGCTTCCAAATTCGGCAATAACTAAAGACCTTAAGGAAAAAATCCAATAATGTCATTAATTAGAAACAGAATGAAAAATTGCAATAAACTAGGCTTTTGAAGTGTGGCCGGTGTTAACTAGGAAACAAGTAACGTTAATTTACCTGTAGACTCTGCATTCCTTTTCTCTAGTTACAGCCAGATTCCTGTGCTACCCTGTGTTAATGGTACTGTGGTTTTTTGGGTTCTGTGATGACAGTTGATGGATTTGATCTAATCTTAAGCATGAATCTGACTTCTGTGTCATTTGCTGTGATTTCAGACTGCAAGGCAACATTGGCACAAGACCTAGGAAAGAATGCCAAGGGGTTTAGGAGGTTGAAATTTGAGACCCTATCGTGTTTACACATACAGAAATGTAATTGGATTCAGTAAGTTGCCGGCCGATATAAAACACTACTAAAATAGGCTGAGGTCCGTAGCATAGCTGCACATAGGGTACAGACCACTCTGGCTTTCAATACTAAGCCAGCAAGAGCATAATCTTTTCCTTTGCTGATACTTTAATCTTCTTTTAAAAGGAAATTGAAGCCCAAGTAGTTGGAGAGCTGACAACAAGGAGAAGTGGGGCCAGCTCCTCAGCTGGTGTAAATTGGCATGCATCTATTGACTTGAGAGGGGCACGATTGTTTTCTCCAAGTGACAACCTGGCCCCATGGAGATCAGGGGTGGATTGAGGGTCTTGGCTTGGGGAAAATAGCTTGCTTAGTGCAATGAGAATGAGCCGAACTTGTATTTTTCTCCCAGCCTTCCCTACTGGTTAACCTAAAGCTGCACCAGATGTGGGCTTGGGGTTGAGATGAAGGAACATTAGCTGCTGTCTGTGCCAAAGTGAAATACACAAAGGCTAAATTAATTGGGCCAGGGATAGCATTATCTAGAATATGAGTTGTAGAGTCTGGATTAATTATTTTATCTTGATGCAGTGGTCATTTACCTGATAACATTAGTTTGTTTTAAAATACAATTAAGATTTTATTCCCATAAACTTTGTTGTACATTAGATGTTACTAAGGCTCAGTGCAGTACTTCTTGGATACTGTGTTTGGTGCCTCGCTGGCTAATTCAGTGCTAATGTCATTATAAAAGGTTGCAGAGGAAAAATGTTCTAAAAGGTCTTTTTCTGATGAAATCCTGTTCTGTAGTTATTCAGATGTGAATAATGATGGGTAATTGGCAGTGACTTTTATTTATTTAGTCTGGCCACTTAAAGCTATTAAGAAAATGTTACAAACAGCATAAAAAGTAAGACCAATTTTCTGAGATGTTACTTGGTTTATGATTAATTTTAGTGTCAGGAAAGCAAAATGTACATTAGCAATTTCACACCTTGTTTCATTTTCTGTTTGTCTTCATCACGTGCATGATTGTTTTGGTGAACAGTGAACGTAAATGCAGATGATGTAATATCCCACTTTCATTTTGAGAATTTTGTTTGAAGTTAGCGTGAACGTGCAGATTCGCTTGTAAACAGCATCAAAAGGATGTATTATTTACATCCACTCCATTGACATCAAGGCAAAGATTTAAATAATAATTTCCTTCCTACCAATTCACCCCTTTGTGCAACATTTATTATAGTTTCTACACATCCTGAATTTTATACTCTAAATGGAACTTTTCAATGGATGGGCTCCCTTTTATTAAAAGGATATTCCCTTGTAGAACCAGTGACCTTTAAAAAGCAAGTTTCAATGTAATCTTTTTATTTTCCTGAGATCATATAGCACAGTATCCAGTTGCAGGCTTTTAAGATGGAATGATTGCAGACTTTGTCTGGCGGCTCAGATTGAAATTACATTTTGTTTGATAAAGAAAACTCTAAAATACTTAATACTTTCCTTCTTCAGTTCAGAACATTGTAACTTCAATGTGTTGAGGATGCAGAGTAGCTACGGTATCATTCCAGCACCACTGGGATTGATTAAATATACTTAATTGGTCTTTATCTCATGATTACACTTTAACAATTCTTAGGAAGAAGATCCAAAATGGATACAGTTACTGCCTCTCTAATTTACTTTGGGAGTTCACTTACCCATTTTCTTATCTTGCTTCTCTTTCCCGGTAGAGTACAGCATTCTGCTTGGCTGCAGCCAAACATGTGGGATTCTTATGCAGCCAGAAATTAAAGTTTGTAAGCTAACAAAGAAAAGACAAATTGCAAAGTCAGAGCTATGTCGGAAGGCCAATATGGCATTAGAAGTAAGACACTCAAAAAAGTCAAAGTCTGCCCTGAGCCAGGTGGTTCAGCAGGCTGAATCAGTTAGGCATGTCAGTTTCCGCAGCCAATGGTACACAAGAAAGTGATGTGGCTAGCATCAAGGACTACCTCTGTCTTCCCTAACCCCAAAGCCTGGGCCCTACCTTGAAGCTGGACTTTCAGTGTGAGTTTAAGCAAGACTCAAACTCATGCCCTTACGGATTGCAGTTGAGCACATTATCCACTGGGCCACTTAAGATGCTCCTGAAGTTTAATCCTGGCACTTCCACTAGATTGCATGGCCTTGGGCAAGATGCTTCTACTCCACCTTTTTCATATCTATAAAATGGAGCTAACCATACTCCTCCGTCCTAGCACCATGCCGTGGCATGGTGAGGATTAGTGTTTGCACAGTAATCTGAACATGTGTATTACTATATCCAGGCTCTGTTTATTTTTCTCTATCATTGGAGCAGGGATGGTACATTTTCTATTACACATGTTCTCAGAAAGGAGATTGGGGTACTGGATTTCTGTGTTATAGAAGGTGTACTGGACTGCCTTTAAGATCTTAGAGGGAGATTTCCCAAAATGTTGATGGGATTGAAGAGCACAAGCTCCATTGTTTTAATGGGACTTGCACTCCTAAATCTCTTTGACAAATTAGAAAATCTCCCACATAGAAAATGAAAGGTCCTTTATCTGGTAAAGCATTCTTGGTACTAAGTCGCTTCTACTGAGGCCTTGTCTTCTGGGGGAAGGCTTGAGATGCACGGACCCAGAAAGGAAGAGCTGAAATTCAGCCGAGCTGCAGAACATGTACTGTAAAGCTTATGGTCTGATGTTTCCTTGATTCGTTAGGGTTAGGGTACAAACTCGAGAAATAATCTTAGATTTCTCTCTCTTCTACTTTTAAACATATGTTCCACAGCCTGCCTTTTTGTGAAGGTAACTTTGAAAGTGCAAAGCTGCGTAAAGGAACATAAACCCTTCGCAAAGGTTGCAGTCTCTTAAAGATCACATTGGCTACTCCTGATGCCCTTTGAGACTCTGCACACACAGCCCTAGATCCCCAGATCTGGGCAGAGGCCAAGAGAGGAAAAGTAAAGAACGAGTTATGTTTTGGCCTAGTTGTTTCCAAACACACCATTTCCCAAAGGGAGGTGTTGATTTTATGACATGTGACCAGCTCCTCAATGGCTGAGGAGACAGCCTGGCCTCCTTAAGCTATCAATTTCCTGTGGATCATGAGAGGAGCTTACTCTGAGTAACTTCTTCCTATTGTGTGAGAATTCACCACTTCCCCCTCTCTATTGGCTAATATTTCCCCCTAACACACACACACACACACACAACTCACATATCATATACACACATGTCTGACATGTCACACCTCTGTCATACACATGTTGAGGGAGGCGGGAGATCAGTACAAACGGAGATTCCTGTGTGATGATATAAATCCATCAGAAGACTGGCACTAGCCATAATGTGGCTGCATAAGAGATTATGGGGGAGGATTCTTTTCCCCCCTCCCCCTCCATGCCTTGAGCATTTGTGTTGGGGCTGTCCAGATCAGAGCTCCAGGTGCTAGGGGCTGGGCAGGGGCTGCATGCCAGATGGTCTGTCCAGGAAGCAAGTGGATAGAGAGTAGACAAAACCATGGCATCTCCCTCCTCTCTCCCCTTTCCATGCCTGGCTGGTTGCACAAAGACAGGGAGTAGCCTGCACCCTGAAAACAGCTGTAGTAAATTACTTCCCTCCTGTTCCCCGTGCAGCCTGGGTCCTCTGGGAGGTATTGTGCTTCTCGGAGTTCTAGCTCCTGAGGTGCTTTGGTGGGTAATACACAAGCTAACCCCTAAGTGTGAGAGCCAGTGTAGGCCCCACTTGCACAAGCAGAAGAGTCCTGTTGACCTCAAGGGAGGCACTCTCATGTGTCAGAGGTGGGGGGTCTCATCACTTGAATTTTTAAATCAAGATGGGATGTCTTTCTAAACATGTGCTCTAGCTCAATCATCAGATATGGGCTTGATGTAAATGGTGACATTCTATGCCTTGGTTATGCAGGAGGTCAGATTGAATGATGATAGCGGTCCTTTCTGGTCTCAGGATCGATTAAACTGTTTACAGGTTAAAGGCCTTTCACACCTCTCTGGCTTGTACCCCCTCAGCAGTTCAATTCCAGGCACCCTGGAGTGTGTAGATAGAAGGCTGCTGTGACTGTGAACCTGAGGCCTGCTCTTCAGAAAAGACCATGTGGGGGAGAGTAGTACTCTACAGTGTCCTCAGAAAGCCAAAGTGGTGAGAGATTAGCAAACAGCAGGTGAATATGTTTACCTGGAAGATGTTCAGATTTAGGGTCCTGATTTTCCAACACAAGCTTGCCAACGGTGTCCAATCCAGGAATAAACATTTGGAAAATGTCCCGTATTCGTTCTGGCTGAAGCTCGGAGTTGGCAAAATGAGTTTGTTTGTTGTCTTCGTTATTTAACTGGGATTTTTTTTTTGGTAGCATGTTAATTAGTTCCTCTTGCATACAAAAAGTAATATTTTTATGGATCAGTGAAATTTTGGAAGGTAAAATATGTTTGAATTGAGGATTATCATTTTTACACCAAATGCAAAATGCTATTTATTTGATGGGCGGCGGAGAGAGGTACAGAGCTGAACGGAGAAGATACACAATCTCAGCTAGAAAAGAAAGGATGGTATGGTGGGAAGGATGCCAGCTTTAGGTGAAGCGGGGCGGAAAGGTTCAATTCCCTGCCCTGCCTTAGGCAAGTCACATAGTCTTTGCGTATGTTATGCCCTGATGGGTGAAATTGGATAAGTGTCGTCCTCCTACTTCACGAGGGTGTTGTGAGGATAAACGCATTGTCGTGTGAGGTGCTCAAATACTGTGGTAATGGAGTTCATAGAGGTACCTACAAAAACAGGCGTGTGTTGCCCTGATGCTCTCATATCTCCTTGTTGTCATTTTTAGACCTGTGGGTTTTGCTATTGATTTAAAAAACACTGGCATTATTTAGCTTGTGCATCATCATTCTCTGTCTGGCTCCCTTCCGGATTTCTGTGAGTGATCCCTGGAGACCATTACAGCCCCAGTCAGCCCTGCGCAGACGCACCAAGGACTCAGGAGAGCAATAAAAGCACAACGTTTTATTTTCTGTAGGACATTCCGCGATGGAGCTGGTAGCGGTTGTAAAAAGCATAACTTTAACAGTTGTTTAGGTCTCTGAGTTGAAAGTGAGCCATCAAATATATTTGCAATGCATGTGTGCGCTGTAAAGATAGCAAATAGCCTGGGAAGGCTGATTGTAAAATTATATAGTTCCTTTAATTCTGCAGGCTCCCAAAGGCCAGTAGAAAGTTCAATAGACAAACCTGATGCTGGGCTTGCTGCCTAGTGGTCACCATTAAAATCGTTACAATTTCCATTTGCAAGGAATTAAGGATGCCACTGTGGCATCTCAGGTATCATCTCAGCAATGTTAATTAGAAAAACAAGGAACGGGTAAAGATTACGGCAGCCATTGTATTCAGTACTGAAGTTTAGCTGCCCCTGGAGCGACAGATGGAGCTATTTTCATCAGTGCGCAGTAGTGCCTGTCCTAGCACAGGTTTCAGAGTAGCAGCCGTGTTAGTCTGTATTCGCAAAAAAAAAAGGAGGACTTGTGGCACCTTAGAGACTAACCAATTTATTTGAGCATAAGCTTTCGTGAGCTACAGCTCACTTCATTGGATGCATACTGTGGAAAGTATAGAAGATCTTTTTATACACACAAAGCATGAAAAAATGGGTGTTTACCACTACAAAAGATTTTCTCTCCCCCCACCCCACTCTCCTGCTGGTAATAGCTTATCTAAAGTGATCATAGAATCATAGAATATCAGGGTTGGAAGGGACCCCAGAAGGTCATCTAGTCCAACCCCCTGCTCGAAGCAGGACCAAGTCCCAGTTAAATCATCCCAGCCAGGGCTTTGTCAAGCCTGATCTTAAAAACCTCTAAGGAAGGAGATTCTACCACCTCCCTAGGTAACGCATTCCAGTGTTTCACCACCCTCCTAGTGAAAAAGTTTTTCCTAATATCCAATCTAAACCTCCCCCATTGCAACTTGAGACCATTACTCCTCGTTCTGTCATCTGCTACCATTGAGAACAGTCTAGAGCCATCCTCTTTGGAACCCCCTTTCAGGTAGTTGAAAGCAGCTATCAAATCCCGCCTCATTCTTCTCTTCTGCAGACTAAACAATCCCAGCTCCCTCAGCCTCTCCTCATAAGTCATGTGCTCTAGACCCCTAATCATTTTTGTTGCCCTTCGCTGGACTCTCTCCAATTTATCCACATCCTTCTTGTAGTGTGGGGCCCAAAACTGGACACAGTACTCCAGATGAGGCCTCACCAGTGTCGAATAGAGGGGAACGATCACGTCCCTCGATCTGCTCGCTATGCCCCTACTTATACATCCCAAAATGCCATTGGCCTTCTTGGCAACAAGGGCACACTGCTGACTCATATCCAGCTTCTCGTCCACTGTCACCCCTAGGTCCTTTTCCGCAGAACTGCTGCCTAGCTATTCGGTCCCTAGTCTGTAGCGGTGCATTGGATTCTTCCATCCTAAGTGCATTCATCACTCTCCTTACAATGTGTATGATAATCAGGTTGGGCCATTTCCAGCACAAATCCAGGTTTTCTTCCCCCCCCCCCCACAACCCCACTCTCCTGTTGGTAGATAAGCATGGGGAGTAGGTGGCCAGCCCTCTGTGGAGAAAGAAGTGGTTAGGGACTATTTAGAAAAGTTGGACGTGCACAAGTCCATGGGGCCGGATGTGTTGCATCCGAGGGTGCTAAAGGAGTTGGCAGATGTGATTGCAGAGCCATTGGCCATTATCTTTGAAAACTCATGGCGATCGGGGGAAGTCCCGGACGACTGGAAAAAGGCTAATGTAGTGCCCATCTTTAAAAAAGGGAAGAAGGAGGATCCTGGGAACTACAGGCCAGTCAGCCTCACCTCAGTCCCCGGAAAAATCATGGAGCAGGTCCTCAAGGAATCAATCCTGAAGCACTTACACGAGAGGAAAGTGATCAGGAACAGTCAGCATAGATTCACCAAGGGAAGGTCATGCCTGACTAATCTAATCGCCTTCTATGATGAGATTACTGGTTCTGTGGATGAAGGGAAAGCAGTGGATGTGTTGTTTATTGACTTTAGCAAAGCTTTTGACATGGTCTCCCACAGTATTCTTGTCCGCAAGTTAAAGAAGTATGGGCTGGATGAATGCACTATAGGGTGGGTAGAAAGTTGGCTAGGTTGTCGGGCTCAACGGGTAGTGATCAATGGCTCCATAGCTAGATGGCAGCCGGTATCAAGTGGAGTGCCCCAAGGGTCGGTCCTGGGGCCGGTTTTGTTCAATATCTTCATAAATGATCTGGAGGATGGTGTGGATTGCATTCTCAGCAAATTTGCGGATGATACTAAACTAGGAGGAGTGGTAGATATGGTGGCAGGTAGGGATAGGATACAGAGGGACCTAGACAAATTGGAGTATTGGGCCAAAAGAAATCTGATGAGGTTCAACAAGGATAAGTGCAGGGTCCTGCACTTAGGACGGAAGAATCCCATGCACCGCTACAGACTAGGGACCGAATGCCTAGGCAGCAGTTCTGCGGAAAAGGACCTAGGGGTGACAGTGGAAGAGAAGCTGGATATGAGTCAACAGTGTGCCCTTGTTGCCAAGAAGGCCAATGGCATTTTGGGATGTATAAGTAGGGGCATAACGAGCAGATGGAGGGACGTGATCGTTCCCCTCTATTCGACATTGGTGAGGCCTCATCTGGAGTACTGTGTCCAGTTTTGGGCCCCACACTACAAGAAGGATGTGGAAAAATTGGAGAGAGTCCAGCGAAGGGCAACAAAAATGATTAGGGGTCTGGAACACATGACTTATGAGGAGAGGCTGAGGGAACTGGGATTGTTTAGTCTGCAGAAGAGAAGAATGACGGGGGATTTGATAGCTGCTTTCAACTACCCGAGAAGTGGTTCCAAAGAGGATGGTTCTAGACTATTCTCAGTGGTAGAAGATGACAGGACAAGGAGTAATGGTCTCAAGTTGCAGTGGGGGAGGTTTAGGTTGGATATTAAGAAAAACTTTTTCGCTAGGAGGGTGGTGAAACACTGGAATCCGTTACCTAGGGAGGTGGTAGAATCTCCTTCCTTAGAAGTTTTTAAGGTCAGGCTTGACAAAGCCCTGGCTGGGATGATTTAGTTGGGGATTGGTCCTGCTTTGAGCAGGGGGTTGGACTAGATGACCTCCTGAGGTCCCTTCCAACCCTGATATTCTATGATTCTATGATTCTCTCAGTAATCACACTGCAGTAAAGCAGACTCGGATAGAGTGGAGACGGGCGTGTTATAAAGTTTGAGGTTAGCTGGGTACAACACGTGGATCAGCAGACAGATTGATAGAGGTATTCCCTGGCTTGAAATAACACCAATCATTTTGAAAAATAAGGCATCATCGCACCAGGTTGATTTTCCTTCCACATGTGGAGTTGAAATTTAAACGCCAAACAAACGCTGATTTTTAAAGTACTTCAGTGGCCTCCATGGGTGTAAAATGTCCTTGAATCGTTATCTACACTGAACAACACGGCCAACCCCTACCTGCCCCCAGCACCTGCTGCCCCCAGTCCTGATCCCCGCCCTGGTGGGGAGCTCTGGCACAAGTATTGTGCCCACATTGAGCTTGCCCTACTGCAAATTCTCTCTCTCCTCCCCTAGCCCTGCCATCTGCCTGGTCACGCAGCAGTATTCCTCCACTCTCATAGACTCCTGGGCTCACACTCCTAATCCCTGGTGTGTCACTTCTCACTCCCTCTGCGCACCCGCCTCCCCACTCCGGATCTTGCCAATTGCTAGAGCTGGTTAGATAATGGGATGGATTTTCTTTGCAAACATTTTGTGAAAAGAATGACCTCCCTTTTTCTTTTCCTTCGGAAAACACTGAATTTTGACAATCTCTCCTGCTCTGCCTTACCCAGCCTCTTAGCTTGTCAGACCGTCTCACTCTCTTCCTCCTAATGCTTCCAATTGACTCTCCTTCACCTTCCCATCTGATCTGCCACAGCCTTCTTCCTTCCCTTCCTCTAAAGGCTGTAGGTCTTGCGCTGCTCCTCTCCCTGGCATCGCTGACACAGACAAGCATTGCAGACTGACACAGAGACACATCACTTCCCCAGTTCAGGCAACCGAGCAGCTCTGAGATCCTCTTCTGAACGTTTCAGTCCGTTGTAAAGTGAATACCTTTGCTGTGACAGGAAGCTTGCAGTATGTAGCCTCAATGCCACCAGGAGCAGGCTGCGGGTTTGCGGGGGGGACTGCTGCTGTAGCTTACAGCTTAGCATTGTGCTGCAGAGGGGTGCTGGAACAAATTGCATAGTGGGGGTGCTGAGATTCATTGAACCAAACTGTAGATAGTGGAAGCCACTTCAAGACAGGGGGTGCAGCAGCACCCTTAGTTCCAGCACCTATGGTGCTGCGTTGGAGTCTTCTTATATTGGTGGGTTTGGTCCAGATCTTCAGCTGTTGAAAATCAATGTAACTCCATTTGCTTCAACAGAGCTGTGTCAAATCATGCCAGGTGAGGATGTGACTTTTATTTTAAAAGGGTTCCCTGCCCGTGTTTAATTTGATCTCCTCCTGTGCGTTTTGTCAGAAAATATTTATTTAAAGCTTTATGCAAATTACTGCATAACAATTCTTTGGAAACATCACTAAGTTTTTGTAACAGCAGCTGGACTGAGACCACAGTCTTGAGGGGAGGGGTAGCTCAGTGGTTTGAGCATTGGCCTGCTAAACCCAGGGTTGTGAGTTCAATCCTTGAGGGGGCCATTTAGGGATCTGGGGCAAACATTGGGGACTGGTCCTGCTTTGAGCAGGGGGTGGGACTAGATGACCTCCTGAGGTCCCTTCCAACTCAGATATTCTATGATTCACAGTTCAGAAATCATCAATGGGATCAGAGCTTCACCTAGTGAAAATCACAGAGCTCCATTGACCCCAAAGTGCCAGATCCCGAGCTGATATGAATCCACATTGAAGTTAATGTACACTATACTGATTTACATTAGTGGACTATACATAGTAGTATATGCAATGTTGAATTTAAATTAGGAAACAAGATACTGTCCTACTAACTATCATTTTGTTTTGTTTTTCTCTTGTCTTGCAGCACCTTCTCCAATCAGTATTGTGAAAAAAGGAAAGATAGCTAAAAATAGCATCTCCCTTTCCTGGCAGGAGCCCGATCGACCCAATGGCATCATCCTGGAATATGAAATCAAATATTTTGAAAAGGTGTGACTGACTGATTGCAAAGCATCCTAAGTACCTTCTCTTTGCTGTCCTTCTCTTTTAGTTATAATTATCCTACACGTGGAAGGGAATGAAGCAATTTTATGTGTAAATCAATGTCAGATTGATTCTGCAGTAAATGATTAGGAAGACTTGAAATGTGTGTGTTGTTTTCCATTAGTGTGCTACTTCTGTTGAACAAATACATTAAAACTGCGTGTCAGTTTCATCTCCAGTCTTATCACATTAAATTAAAGTATACTAATTTGTTATGAGTCAAAGGAGCTTGGGAACTAGCATCCGTCTTCTCACTCAGAGCATCGGGCAATCCCCAGTCTTTTAATTTTACACTTCAGCTTTGGTTTTAGGGATCAGCTGGCATTTATTCCAGTGTTCGTCGAAACGTCTGCCAGGGCATGTCAGTGTTCTCATTGTATCTCTGCAATAGGTGGTGGTTGTTACGATTTATTTGCATTATGGTAGCACCTAGGAGTTCCAGTCGTGGCCCAGGACCCCATTGTGGTAAACATGGTACAAAGTCAGAACAGAAAGACAGCCCCTACCCCCAGGGACTTCATAGACTATCAGGATTGGAAGGGATTTCAGGAGGTTATCTCGTCCAACCTCCAATTTTTGCCCAAGATCCCTAAATGGCCCCCTCAAGGATTGAACTCACAACCCTGGGTTCAGCAGGCCAATGCTCAAACCACTGAGCTATGGTTTCAATCCATTGACCTCTTGGTTATGGGCCCAGCACAATTCTGCTGCGCCACTCTGCTGGCTCTTCAAAAAAATAAAATAAGACCTTTGGAAGTTTAACAGAGTGAGACACTGGCTCTCTATAGCCTGGCCTGATAGAGACCAGGGACTTGAACCTGGGTTTCCTACATCCTAAACACCACTTCCAGTGTAGGAGGCCACATCCTGAAGCCCTAGGCAGTCTTCCCTCAGCAGAGTTCTTACTGAAGTCCATAGGAGGTTTGTCAGAGTAAGGACATAGGATTGACCTTGGGCAAGTTCCTTCCCCTCTCTCTTCCTCTATCTTGTTGGTTGAGAGAGTGAGCTCTTTGGGGCAGGGACTGTCTCTTGTGTGTGTGTACACAGGGCCTGGCACAATGGAGCCCTGATGTGGTTGGGAACATCTAGGCACTACGGTTATATACAAAATACTTTAAAATGGCGAGTGTCATTGCACCATGTCCCCATCCTTGGGGCAAAGTGGAGCTGCCGTGCTCCAAGGGGAGCACCAAGGAGCTTCCAGTCTCAGAGAGGCAGGATGTCTGCTGATAGAAGCAGCATCCCCACAACCTTGTCTTTCATGGGGTGCAACCTACTACCCTATGCAAGCAGGCCAGCTCAGCTTTCCAACAGAGGGAGTGACCTGGAGCACAGGGCCTTCAAATCTTGACTGGGCCTGAGCAGCACAAGGTGGGGAAGGTTAATTTGTGCTCTGCGCCCACATAAAGGCCACCCAGAATCTGGTCCTGAGCAGGGACATTGGTACCTGCCTGGCCCAAGACATTTGGGGACAAGTTGTGCCCCCGGAAATGCATGCAGTTCCCATTGACTTCAGTTGGGATTGCTTCCCTGGATCCGAGGGCAGAATTTTAGGCCTAGGTCTTCAAAATAAACAATGGCTTAAAGGTGCTAAGAATCAGGACAACTTTCCATGTCATTCAGGACAGGCACATTAGTTTGGGTAAAGTTGACAACCCCTTTCCAGAAAGTTTGGGATGTTTGTTTTCTTTTGGTACTTCTCTTGTTCCAGTGCCTCTGGGCCCTGATAAACCCACTGAGCAAGGCCTTTTTGGTGCTTCTTACCTGGCTGGAACAGGATATATCTTACATCTCCCAAGGATGCTGGGTTTGATGTAACTCCTAGCCCAGTTTTCTAAACACAAAGAATTTGGATAAACTTCAAATGAGCATCTGAACTTATCAGTGTTGAGCCAAATTGGACATTTGGTTCTTTTGATGTTAGCTCTTCACTGCTCACAATACATACATAACACCTTGTGCCCCACGCAGAGTGCCAGTACCAGCCACCCCAAAATGCCATTCATCCAGAACAGCTGGCTTTAGGAAGGATGAAAATATTGTAGGTTCACAGGGCTCAATCCTCAGCTGTGCGAAGTTTACACTCAATGCAGCTCAGGAGTTCTGGCAGGAAAAGAGGGTGGATCTGAGTTTCGGCTGGGGGGAAAAAAAAGAGTCTGGGGCACTGCAAGTGCTAACAGAAACTTGCTTCCAAGAGGAATCCCCCACTGGTTCAGAGGAAGAGGCTTTTTCATCTCGTGATATGGTAGCCTAGGAGGGAGGGAAGTAGCCAGTAATGCTGACAAGCGAATAAGGATGGGTAGGAGCAGATGGGGAGGGGAAGGAGAGGTTTGGAAGGGCACAACCAAGTCCCGATGCCTGAGACAAGGTCATGGAAACCTGTTCATCCATCAGCCAGCCAGCCAGTAGATTTTGGCTCCCAGAAATGTTGACCAGAGAATAGGGTAACAGTGTGGCCTCATGGACCAAGCACTGGATTGGGACTCAGGAGGTCTGAGTTTTGTTTCTGGCTCTGCCACTGGTCTGCTGGGTGACCTTGGTCAAATCACTTCCCCTCTCTGTGCTTCAGTTTCCCCATTTGTAAAATGGGGATAGTAGTACTACCCTCCTTTGTAAAACACTTTGAGATCTACTGGTGAAAAGTGCTATAAAATAGGTATTATTACCATATATTTCATCATCCCACTCACCTGGCTTGACCAATCCAATTACATTTGACCATGAAATGAATAAAATGTTTAACAGATTACTAATATGTGTACATATTTGATTAGTTCATAAGTGTCAAACCTCTTTAACACAATGTTGCTTATTCTTTACTTTTTTAAAAATTAAGACATTACAATACACATTATAACAAATACACTTGTGTGAATAGTGTGTGCAAGTTATGCACCTAAGCCAAGATTTTCAAAAGTGACTAGTGATTTTGGGTGCTTTGATTTTTGGATGCACAACCTGGGACACCTTAAAAGGGTCCGGTTTTCAAAATATGCTGTGCACCCAGACTCTGAAAATCAGGACCTTTAAAAGTGTCTCAAGTTAAGAATCCAAAAAATGAAGCACTCAAAATCACTAGTTACTTTTGTAAATCTTGACCATGCTATATAGTAATTTTCAAGGCTGTGTGAGGTTTACAATTCCTAGAAACAACAACAGAAGTTAATCATATAAAATATAATCCTATGAATTGCTGAATGTCCTCAATTCCCAGTGAAGTCAACAAGTGCTGAGGGTGCATGGCTACCGAGCTGGTTGGAAAATGAGAGAGGGGGGTTTCCCATGGAAAATTCCAACCATTTGGTGAAATAATCTAAAAAAAAAAAAATGTTCTGATTCTGAAATACCCTTTTTGTGGGAGTTTTAGTTCAGGTTCCTCACTCTCCCATTCTCTTCTATAGGCCAGGCTCCTTGGTCAGAATACATTCCCCATGATGCACAGCAATCTCCCCTCCGACACATCAAGGGGAGCCCCTGGTCATGGTGAATCATGGGAGATAAAGTCTGGCTGGGGAGCTCGGCCCATTGAGAAGAAGAGGGGACAAGAGGAAACCAAACTACAACTCCCATGTGGCACCAGGGTAAATAGGCAAATAAAATGTTTCAGTTTGCATCTGAAAAAATGTTTTGGGGCATTTGTTGTTGTTGTTTTTATGAAAAATCAAAACTTTCTACAGAAAGCACTTTTCACCATAAAAATAACTTTAGTTGAAAACCCAGTTTTCTGTTGAAAAAAAAAAATTAACAGAAAAATTTAGATCAGTCCTAGTCCGCTCCTTCCAGGATTGGGTCCTTATTCCCTTGGAAAAGACATGATTCATTTTAGAGCCCTATATGCAAAAGGTATGCCCAGTGCTCAATTTGGATGGTTAGTGAAATAGAACGTAAGAATGTATCACTCAAGAGAAGTCATGTAATTGTGATTATATTTCTCAAATTGCGTAAATTACATTTGATGACTGCAAAAAGGCCTTTAACTGATTGTTCTCCAGCAAACCAGCTGTGCTGCCATTGTCCACAGACTCAGTGCAGTGTGAGGCCATAGCTATACAGTCAGCTGCACAACTGGTCCCCCCTCACTCCCTCCCACGGTAGATATCCCTAGAACATTCAGCAGCAATCAGTCCAGTAGCAGTGAAATATGCCAAAGCTTCTTAAACATATAGGCACAACAGCACACAGCAACAATGTAGTTAGAGTGCTTAGAACATAGTTTTCCCCCAGAAAAGCCCTTGCTGATACTGTTGCCTGCTGCCTCTCTGAAATTCCTTTAACAGAGCTTCAGGTGAACAGATTTTTTGCTCCATTTTTGCAAAAAGACTCAAGTCAGTTGTTCCCATAAAAGGAGGGAACCTTTTTTTATTCTGAAAGGCACCCGGGAGCTAATACACTGCGTTGAAAATAAGTAGGTTAGTTCACAACTGCAATGTAGTTGATGTGCCAAAATGCACATACGCCAAAAGTCATGGTTTCAGTATAAAATAACCCCATTCTTTTATTATCTCCACCCCATCCCCCAATAAACCTCTCAGGGACAGATTTTCTAAAGCTTTCAACATACACAAGTGGGGTCACATTTTCGCTCAGTACCCAGTGCTTCTCAGTGGGAGCTTCTGGGTGCTGAAACCTTTTGAAAAGCTGACTCTCCGTTTAATTTGGCCATACGTGCCAGCCCAGGTTTGTCCCTTTGTCCTGGATTACTTCATAAGGCATGCAATGGGCAGTCGGAACATGGGGCTGGATTGTACTGTAGGGTATAGCTCTCTCCAGGGCAGAGTGGGGCTGGCACATGCTATGGAAAACTCTGGGGAGGGATTGTGTCTCAGCTTTGCAGGGCTGCCAGGGGGTGTGCAGTGCATTTCAGCATGGGACCCAATACCACTGCTACAGTGAGTCCAAGTAACGCTGACATTGCAGCGAGAAAAGACTTTTGGTTGATCAGTTTCTTTTGATTTAGGCATAGTTCCAGGAAAGATTTGCTCTGAAGAATTACTCACCTTCTTATTCTCCATATTCAGTAGATGGAGTGCTTTAAGATTTGTGTGCACATTTGAAGTGTCCCTATTATTTTTTAAGTGTTGATTGAAATTGAACCTTCCTCGGCATTGGAAATGTAGCTATTTCAAAACTTTAATGCTGTGATGAGATATGAAGCAAGGAACTAGAATCTGTCTTTGCTTGAAATAAACAACCATTAATTCTTTTGTTACATTGCTTACAAACGTTACGCTGCAGTACATTTTGCACTTGCCTTTGACTAGATTGGGGTAGATTATCTCTGATGTTTTAGCCTACTATCATTACTATTAATGATGAGCCAATAATTAACAATGAAAAATGTATGATTATTTTTTCTTTTGTTGTGTTTGCAAATTGTCTTTAAATAGATCACAACATTTTTATTCAAATTATTCTCAAATGTCTTCATTAAATAGTTCTTAGTCTGCAACTTGTTCATAAGTAGCTGTTGCAACCATTTGTAATTTACACAGTCTTAATCACTTACATAAGTCATGTGGTATTTTTTCTGTTATCTGATTGGGGCACTGATTCCACAACATACTTAAGCATGTGCTTAGCTTTCCGCATGTGTGTAGTCCCATTGACTTCAAAGGGAGTATGGAGAAGCTTAAAGTTAGGTATGTGTCTAAATGCCTTGCTAAACTGGAGGCTAGGTGTTTCATGTAACTAAACAATATAAATGTAAATTATAAAACTGAATATATAGTTTGAATTTTGCTTTTGGCTAATATTGAAGATTGGTATTTTCAATAATAAAGCTCCTGCACTCAAAAGTTTGCAGAAAGCAAACATTAATTAGTTGTGAATGTAATTGGATTGAAATGCAAGTCAGAATTTGAACTAATATTAACATCCCATTTTCCCTACCATTCATTCCGCTAATTACTATGTCATCCTTAGCACTTCTCGTTTGTCATTAACTTAATTTGCATTCTCTTGCTATACAGCCCTGTACAAAATAATAAATTAAGAAAGCACGTCCCCATGTTATAAGAATGATTTGTCTTAAGAGTCTGAGAAAATTAAGGCTTGAATCACATTCCTTTAAGAGAAATCACTTCTTAAAAGCAAACAAGAACAGCTTTTCCCATTTTTTGTCCAACCCAGACCCATTAGTTGGGCAGGCAAATTTTCCATGCTTTAATTAAAAAATGGAGTACCCTAAATTTGGAGTTTTCTGGTGCTCACTCGGCTGCTTGATCCACAGCTCATTAAAGTCAGCTGGGCTGGTGGCCTGTCTCCCTCAGCCCAGGAAGGACTAATACCATGTCCAAAGTCTGCCCAGCCCTTCTTTCAGGGCACTGTTGGCTTCTTTGAACATAAGACTCAGAAGGTAGTACCAAACACAGCTGTTTCCCGAACAGGCTGCAGGGATCTAGAAGCCATTCCTTAGACATGCCCTACTCCCTCTCTTAGGCCCAGCCTCAGGAGTGCACCTCTTCTTCACACAACTCCCTCATACTTGCTGGCATTTAGACTCACTTGATCAGTCACAGGTAAGGCTCGGACCAGCTCCCCTTAAAGGTCTGCCATCCTGTGACAGACGCCCATTGACGTCAAAAGACTTTGGATCAGACCTTAAAAGATCTGCCTTGAAATCATGTGTTTACCTTAAAATACCATTATGGAGATCTGAAGGGAGATAGTGATTAAAAAACAAAACTGTTTTCAACGTTGTTGCCCTTAATTTACATGATCGGATGCTGATTGTTTAGTAAGTAAATATTTCTAGCAGCAGTTACCAAAAAATTGAGTCTGATGTTAAATCAAAGATGACCACAAACTGCTCATTTACACTAAAGACTTATTTACATGCAGAATTATTTCAGCAAATTTATTTAAAAGGTCCTCACCATACACAAAAAAGTGTGTGTGTAGTTATATCCGTATATAATATGTGTGTGTGTAGATATCTATATCTGTTTGTGTATATTGGATTTTTAGTATTTTTGATTAGTATTTCTAACCAAGCATAAAATCTAGATAATAGCACTGATTTTCGTTTTCACTAAGGCCACTGTCAAGGGACACTGTGTCATATAAAGTGGCTCACTTTAAGGCATCTTTATATTGCCAGAAAGATGTAAAGTGGCCTTAGTGTGAATCAGGGACTGATTTTTCCATCTCCCTACACTTTGGCCCTGGTTCTTATTTACACTGTTCTGGCAGTATAAATATAACCTATGCTCACTTTGCAATCCCTTGGCACAGCCAGAGCAGTGTAAAGTGGCTTGAGTGGAAATGAGGATCAGGCCCTTCATGTCGTGGTTGACGCTTGTGCAACGTGGATTTAAAATGCTATGTCTTGAGTCATTGGGGTTTGACCAGAAAAAAAGACTTCTGTGTCATTAAAAATTGTGAGGTTTTGATTTTTGGTTAAATTCTTCATCAGAATGAAAATTTGATCTTGTGATTTTTTGCGGGGGGGCGGGGGGAGTGAAAACACTTACTAGAGAGAGAGAGTCACCCCATTGGTTAGGGCACTTCCCTGGGACATAGAAGACCCAGATTCAAGTCCCTGCTGTATATAGAAAGTGTCAGTCTCTTTGTCCCACTGGAGGTCTTCCACTTTTGGATAAATAATTAAATATTCATTCAACTTCTGGAACTTGTTGCTAAGGGATGTTGTGAAGGCCAAAACTATAACAGGGTTCAAAAAAGAACTAGATAAGTCCATGGAGGATAGGTCCATCAATGGCTATTAGCCAGGATGGACAGGGATGCAACACCATGCTCTGAATGTCCCTAGCCTCTGAGCGCCAGGAGCTGGGACTTGATGTCAGGGGAGGAATCACTGGATAATTGCCCTTTTCTGTTCATTCCCTCTGAAGCACCTGGCATTGGCCACTGTCAGAAGACAGGACACTGGGCTAGTGGGACCATTCGTCTGACCCAGTTTAGCCATTCTTTTGTTCTTATTGCGCCAGAGTGGGTACCCTAACCACTGGGCCATTGGCCATTCTGTGGGATGGACGTCTCTCGTGTTCTCTGGCCAAAATCAGAAATTCCATCCTGGACCAGAGAAGGATTTGGTTTCAACAAATCAGCATTATCCAATTTAAAAAACCCACCATTTTATGGAAAAATTCCTGACCTGTTATATTTTACATCCACTTCAGTCTAGAGTAAATGACTATATAAAGTGAGGGGCAATAGAGAATTGGACCCCATGTCTTTGCAGTATGTAGGCTTCATATAGATTTTTGTGGCGCAGAGAGTCTCATTAATACATGTTCAATCATTCTTTCTAAATATGTTGGTATAGTCATTATTAGTACTATTGCCACTGTGTTAATTAGCATTTTGTATTTTGCTAGTGTTTTTGTTTACATGCTTGAACTTTGCATTTTTTGGGGGGGGGGAAGGATCAAGAGACCAGCTACACCATCATCAAATCGAAAGAGACGAAGATCACAGCGGATGGCTTGAAACCAGCGTCGACATATATCTTCCAAATCCGAGCGCGCACAGCAGCAGGGTATGGTGGCTTCAGTCGAAGATTCGAGTTTGAAACCAGCCCAGTGTGTAAGTCATTTTAATTACTGTCAGCTCATGTCTCCGAAATGGTTACCAGAAAAGAGTTAGTGGATCAATATCTTTGCAAGGGACTCTGTCAGTCTCTCTGTCATCCTCTTTCTCTCTTTGACCTGATCCATTTAGTGAAGAAGTATCAGTCATGTCATTACAGTGGGTTGGACAGGTGAACATATGTTGGTACCTGTTTCCTCATTTCATTTAGTCTGGAGGGAGATGAAAAATCAGGAAGTCTTTAAACTTAGGGAAATTTACGAAGCTTGCTGGTCGGAAAATTTCTATCTTCTGCTGTCTCCCTTGCACTGAAATGTTGCCATTTACTCATTACTGTCTCTTTGGGGTTTTACTGCATTCTTCTTCCCCTAATCAGGAATTCCCTGTGGAACCCTTGAAAGTTAGTGCCAGGGCTGAAGGGAGGCTGGCATACATTTCACCAGGCCCTTGTACAGTTGTACTCCTCTTAATGTGGTCTGTGGGGGATTCTGCGACATCTTTTAAATATCTTCTGAGTGTGTTGCTAGAAAAAGTTTCTAATAGAAAAACCTCCCAATGTCACTTTTGGTGCATCAATAAGAGAAAGAGCTTTGACATCAAAGAGATCACTGGAACATTAGAACCTTTCTGCAGCAAGCACTATAGTTAAGGTTGCAAAAACAGTTTCCAGCCCCATCCCAGTGCTTCTAATTTTCCCAAAATGTCACGTTTGGATCTGAAAGTTAGCGGAGGGGGGGGTTGGTTAGGAGAGGAGAAATCCTTTCACATGGTTTTGAGTTTACTGAAAGTGAAAAGATGCAGTTTACCACTTACAACAACAACAACATAGAATCATAGAATATCAGGGTTGGAAGGGACCTCAGGAGGTCATCTAGTCCAACCCCCTGCTCAAAGCAGGACCAATCCCCAATTTTTGCCCCAGATCCCTAAATGGCCCCCTCAGGGATTGAACTCACAACCCTAAGTTTAGCAGGCCAATGCTCAAACCACTGAGCTATCAAGCAAAACTTTTTTTTTTTTTTGAAAGGGCTATAACAAAAGGTCTGAAATGTGAGCCTTGACCTGGGACAGGGAAAAGTTTTCCTGGAAGACTATAAAAAATATTTCTGAAGATCTAAAGTTTGAGCATTTGAAGATTATGTCCTGACCGTGAATGACAGCTAATTTCCTTGGGCTATTTCCTGCCCTCTTGTACAGCCCTATTGACTTCAGTGGCGTTTTGTTCTGTCTTTGTACAGCACCTAGCCCAATAGGGTCCTGGTCCATGACTGAGGTTCCCAGGTGGTATCGAAATTCTCAAAATAATAATAGTACAGATATAATAGCGGGCAAAATTTGACCTATTAAGGACTCACTCCTATATACACTTTACACACACACTTAACTTTTTGCTTAACTTCAATGGAGCACCACATGTGCTCAAGGGGACGCACTTGCGTGTCTGCAGGATTGAGACCTAAATCTGTTGGTGCGTATTTAGAGATGCCATTGTGTAAATTCATAGCCAGTTAAATAGACTAATTTAAAGCCATGAAATACCCTTTACCCCCATTCCCCACCCACAAACACACAGCTCATAGTTGAAAATATGCCCTGCTGCCTGGCTCGATGTAATGGTGCAGGAAGCATACCCTGTAGCCCCGTTAGCTCCCTCTTCTAGCTGGAGAGTAAGAGGCAAATGCAGCCAGGTGCAAGTTGGGCAAGGACATAGAAAACAAAGTGCTTGGCATGTGACTCCAGCAAAATGGCAAATTCTCTGAGGAAATGCTTGCTTCTGTGGCACAGTGGACAGATGCTAAATTCCACAGGGGCAAAGTCATCGAGCGACTGATTCAGGCTGCCTGCATGCTCAGGTGGATGACAGTGCATCCGTTTGCACCCAGTTCACGTTTTCAAGCAACCATAAGGGCTGAAAACATTGTTTTTAAATAGAAGCTCAGGTTCCAGAGCATAATTCTGTGGCAGGGTGAATTCCGTGGAATTGCGGAGTGTGTGGGCCCTGATTATATTTAAAGGATCGGTTTTAAGCTGTTTGCCATGTAGACAAAGGCCTAAGCACTTTAATTTAGTGCACAGCTAGCCAGGGGTGGGTTTTTTTCCACCCCGACTGAGAAAAGTGTTACTGACAAAAGTGCAGTGTCTACATAGCCTAAATTGCTGTGTAGAAATACTTCTATAGACTATGATGGAGAAATACTTTTTGTCCCTTGCTTACCTATTCTTTGCAGTGGTGTCAGTGATAATTTTCACTGTCATAAAATATGTACTCTGTGTACCTAGTTCAGTTTGTACAAGTGACATTTATTAATCTTGTGTACTATTTATATGCAAGAGAGGTTTCATGATTATAATATTCTGTTCATTTTATGGTGAATAGCAAGTCATGCTGTATGTTTTCCTTATAAATTTACAGTCATCAGCTGTTTAATTACTGCTTCCTTGGTTCATTTAAAAGTCATCATCAGTTCTTTAAAAAAGATACAATGTTGTCATTTCAATGAGAGTTACCTTTCACATCCCAGCTCTGGAGTCAGTGGCAAAGCTAACATAGTGCAAACAGCATAGTGATGCAAACATTAATGCAATAAGACTTTGCTATTTAATGTATTTCTTATTGCATTAACCACTATAATCATCTCCTATAAGTAGAAACCAAACCATATTATGCTGGCAAATAATTCTGTATTATGATAGGCAAGGTCTGGATGCAGTAGAAAAGTTTCTAATTTAGAGGAGTTCAGTAATAATGTTTCAGAATATTAATAAGTAATATAGTGGCACTTATTGCACAATTGGTCCCTTGCCACCATGACCTAATATCACAAGCCAAAATAATAATAGTTTTGAACGACTTATCATGTAAATCTTGGAAATGCACATGGCAGCTCTCAAAACAATCATAATATTATTTTACAGGGCATTACATCATAATGTTTCAAAGTACTTTACAACCATTAATTAATTAATTGATTTGTGCAAACCCTTCTGTTTGAATATTCCCATTTTGCAGCCTAGAGAAACTGAGGCACAAAGATTAAGGGTCTGATACAAAACTCACTCAAGTCAATGGAATGACTCCAATTCAGCATTGCATCCCTATGCAGCAAAGCACGTCAGCATTGACTTACATGGGACTTAAGCGCATGCTTAACAGCTCTGCAGGAGACGGATGGGTTTTAGGCATGTGCTTAAATGTTTTTCTCAACTGCAGCCCCATTGACCTAAGTGGGCTTTGGAAAAAGCCCTGTGACCCGGGTCCTCAAAGACATTTAGGTCCCTAACTCCCATTGAAATCAGTGGGAGTTAGACACCTACATTCTTTGGAGGACTTGGGCCTAAATGGCTTCCACGTGGTCACACAGGAAGTGTGTGGTACAGCCAGGAATACAATGCAGATTGACAACTCCCAGGCCTGTGTTTTAATCTTGGTCATGCCGTGCAGGACGCAGAGCTCTAGCCGATGCTATATACTTTCTACCGACATGTAAAAGGGAAGCCGTGCTCTTGCTCTGACTGGGGCACATGGGGGGAAGTGCATTGGCAGGCCCTATATTCCACACAATCTTAGCCGCTCTCACACTGAGTTTCTAGTGTCCATCCATCCATAGCACGCAGGAGCACTGGGAGAGACGAGCTGCTACCAACCTGCAGTGTGCATCACATGCTAAAGAGGCTTGATTTGTGTGGGAAAGGAGTACGGCTGGCTGGTTAGAGCACGCCAACAGAAGCTGCCAGCTGTAGTACCGAGCAGTGTGTTCCAGCTGAACGGAGCAGCAACGAATGTCCCACCTGGGGAACGTTAGCCAGCAGTGTGGAATCCTGCCATCTGCCAACAGGGCTCCTTGGAACACACAACATCTGGCAGCTTCTCTGCTTCCCCTCCCGCTGCAACCCTTCGTTTTTACGGACATGATTCTGCCATCGCCATGTAGAGTGCTTCCTGTCAACCTGTCACTCTAGTGACTCTGCTATGCGCCAGTCAAGGGTCTGCGGGATTGGGCCCCACACTGGTCAGTGCAATAAACTCAGCGTGGTTATTTGCAGCTTCTAAGCCAAACGTTGTCAACTTGCAGATATTAGAGACAGTGCAAGAGAGCAGTGGGGCAAGTCCTGGTCTGGATTAATTTTAAACGAGGGTTCTACGCTCAAATCTACTGGTGCTAACTGTCTTGTCTCTCCAGCAGCCTGACTCACTACTACCCAGCTGCTCTCCTTCTCCCTCAGACACCTAGCTCTCCCACCCTCCACTGCGGTTTACCTCTGCCTCTCCCCCACCACGCTGGTCCCCTTCTCTCTGCTACTCATCCCCTTCCTGGCATTTTAGCTCTCCCCTGCTGCCTGGGAGCCCACAACACCTCCCAGCAAGCCTGACCTTATTTCTCCATCCCCTGAACATTATAAAGGCACCAGGGAAAGGAGCTGGCATTCTCTAGATGGTGGTGTAGGTTTTGAGTAGTTAGACAATAAAGATTTAATGTTGTGGCCCAATCATTATGAAATCATTGACTGTACTTTAGCTGGGCCCCACTGTATGTAATGAATTGCCAATCAGAGAGTTACCATATAAAGTGCTACTTGGAAACCCATTGTAAAATCAATGTTTAATACATTATGGGTTTTTTAACATTTAATATTGGGCCATATTCAATTATTTTATAGCTTCCATAAAATTAAGGACTCACTTCTCCTTCCATCTATTAGCTTGACTGTGCAATCAATTTCTGCTGATCCTTTGGGGGGAAAGTGCTAATGTATGGGAAAACCTTCCCCCAGGTCATACCCTGCCTGTGGTTGTAATGAAGCCCATCACCCAAAATAACTGTGGGTCTGACCATACCTCCCCTGAACAGCCATGTCCTGAGGAGACCTCTACATGCCAATATCCTGCGGCCTTGAAATTAAGGGGCATAGTTACCTCTGCTTCAGCGCTTCCCTTCTCCAAGGCACAGCGGGAAGAACTTCTAAGACCCAGTTTGCAGTATTGCCAACCCCACGAGTTCCCAAAAATTATGTGATTGTCTTAAAATTAGACTTGGAAGGTTTAGATTTTTATTGGTAAACATTGATCTCATCAACACAAACGGACACAGCATGTTTCCATCTATGACAAATGAAATCGGAGTCAGGAAAATGCTGCCAGAGAACTTATTAGAATTTGATGTAAGGATGTTTACTTTGTATATTTTGACATATGCTATTGAGAATTTGTGTTTAACGGTTATCAAGCTTTAACTTTTTGAATCTTGGTGTCTACTCTCATGAAATAATGATTGTTTCACACCCCTACCCTCACTGCTTGACCACCCCCATGATTTCCCACAACTGGATAAAAATGTAAAAAAAATTCTCGAACATTTATATTATCCATCAACAGTATGTATAGAAAGCAAATTCTGCCAAGCCCAGTTTTTAAAAATAGCAAATTTTTAAAAATAGCAAATTTGGGCTTATTTTTCTTTGCTTTCTGGTATTGCAGCCCTTGTAGTTCACATTTTCAAGCTTTCCTCTGCAACCGTGAGGGCTAGGAAAGCCAACTTTTCAGCAGTTACCACAGAGATTCTACAGATATCTTCTCTCGCAAGGAGATAGAAGCACTGTGCTAATCTCAAAGAACAGTGCATGTTAAATGCTGTCCATTTTTGATTTTTTTTTAATAGTGACCATTGTCTGTAACATTTATACTAAACTCTGTCTGGGACAGCCTACTGTGGTGCCGTGATTCTGATTATCTATTGCAACCATGACATTTTAGCGAAAATGTAAATATGGTTCAGATAACATTTATCTCTAGTTAAGAAGATGATTAATGTTTTCTAGGCAAGCAGTTCACTAGGAAGTTCATATGATTTAAGGCCAAAATGAGACAGCTTGAATTAATTTTCAGATGCTTACATTTAACCTCAAGTATGAGACTAGCTACTGGTTGAACACTGACACTGTGTTTCTAAAGAGTAGACCTTTTTTTTGGTTATCAATTATAGAAGTGCTGACAGGCCGCAGCCAAGACCAGGGTCTGATGGTGCTAGATTCTATACAAACACATAGGGAGACAGTTCCCGCACCAAAGAGTCGACAATTTAAACAGACAAGGCAGAGATTAAGTGCTATTATAATCTCCATTTTACGGACAGGCACAGACATATTAAGTCTGTTATTAAAGGTCTAACAGGAAGCCGCTGGTAGAGCCAGGTATTGAATGGAGGTCTCCTGAGTCCTGTGTCTTAATCACGCAACAATTCTTCCTCTCAAGCAATCCACAGAGGGGGATTTTTGAAAGGACACAATCTGGAAGCAATTCTGCTTTCCTTACAGTAAACAGACACCAACCAAAATATTAGTCTTTAGCACGACTTTATTCCAAAGAGCACCAGCTGGTCTTACACTGGAGGTGTTACAAAGAGTTAAGTCGTGAGCCTCAGAAGACTCCTGAGGCTGAGGTAATTTTACTCAGTCTTGTCATGGGCATTATATCTGCCTTTTATTTAAGAGATCTTTGTTATGCCGCATCTTCCAGCTAATAGGAATTCAATCCGTGAACTTTGTGTTTAAATATTTTTTTAAAAATAAGAACTTTCTTTGGTGTCCGTCTCCTCCCTGACTGACTTCTATTGCTGCATAACCAGGAAAATAGATTCCAGTTTACCATTTGGAAAGGTAAATTCTGTGACATTTTGATTAGGATGGTAAATTAAAGTTTCCAAAAACTGAACCCTTCCCCGCCCCCTCCATTTTTCTTTCAAAAAAGAACAGATGAGGAAAAACAAACCAACCAACCTGTGAAAGAATTAATGAATTGGTGAAACTGCAATATCTCTGGCAGCCTTGAAATAAAGACTCTTGTGAGTGCTGGCTATAATTTTAACCTTAATCTCCATTTTCTGTTTCTCATCTCAGCAGTAGCTGCATCCAGTGATCAGAGCCAGATTCCTATAATTGCTGTGTCAGTAACAGTGGGAGTTATCCTGTTGGCGGTTGTTATTGGTTTCCTTCTCAGTGGAAGGTAAGAGAAACAGCGTGCATTTATACTTTTTCAACATATATACAGAACTTTGTCCTGACTGATTGAGAAGCACATTTTGGTGGAGGCCAGAAAATGACCGAATGCTGTCATGTAACAGAGTGCAGTACGTGGACATCTTGATTTTATGAATCTAATGAAATCAGAAACCCACATTTTCTGTTCATATATGTAGTTCACTTCCCAGTGATTTTCATCTCTACAAAGATCAATGGTCCCCAGACTTTGGGACACAGAGAAACCTTGGGGGAAGAAGGGGGTAGGGGCAGGGAAGGAGCACCACCCAGACCCACTCTGCCCCCAGTCACAGCTCCACTCCACCCGCTGGTCCATCCCCCGCCCAGCTCCAGGCCCACTGCAATTCTGCTCCGCCCCCAGCTCCGCCCCACCCTCATTCCCTCTAGCCCCAGCTCCCCCCACATCCCCACTTCAGCCCCTAGCTCTCCCTTCAGCCCAAACTCCTTTGCTGAGTAAGCCTTGGTTGTGAAGTAATGGAGAGGGGGGCATGGACAGATTCCATGACTGGTAAAGCGGGAGCACGACAGGAAAAGTTTGGGCACCACCGATACGGATGGACCCTGTTTCATTATTAGGTTTCCTTCGCACAAGACTGTTTTCTCATTTGTTTAAAAATAAGCAGAATTTGTGTGGTACAGAAGGTCCCCTGATGCACTCTGGAATCCAGTATCTTTATACAGAGTCACTCTCATTAGACTTGCTAACAAAGGGTCAAACCCAGATGTTCTTACTCAGCTTACACTCATATTTTGCAAATTGGCCTTTCTCAGGAAAACTCCCTGGGTGGTGGTATAAAACATGAGTAGAGACAAGAAGTGAAATCCTGGCTCAGCGGCAAAGTTGCCACTGACTTCAGTAGGGTCTGGATTTCACCCAAGGTGTTCAGGATTTGAGCCATAAAAAATTAAATATACGCTGAATATGAGTAAATTCAGTAGTTAGCTACCCTCTGATGGAGGGCCATCCTTAGGGCCTGAGTCACCGAGGTTTTTCAGCATGCGCCTAATTTGAACCAAGGGAGTAGTCCATTGACTTCAATTGACTTCAGCAGGACTATTCATGTGATTAAATGTAGGCAGATGCTGGAGTACCTGGCTGGATTGGAGCCATACAGTTCTTGACAACTCCAGCTGAAGTCAACAGAAGTTTTCGATGCAAAATGAACAGCAGGATTGGAAAAATCTATGATTTCTGTCTATATCCATTTTTATTGTGGCACTAATTTTTCATAGATGCCAATATACAGGATATGAAACATTTGTTCATATACTACATATTCCCAATAGAGAATGAAATATCTTTTTAATGAACTCCTATCAAAGCACAATGCAATTTATTTTTTATGGCAACTGTTAAACCAGTCCAGCGTCCTTCATACAAACTAACAGAAAACACTGTGCCAACATCTGTACATTTCACTGTCTCCCCCTATTCCCCCCCACCACCCAAAGGGAAGTAGATTTTTTTCCCCTTGATCTCTACAATTGCAGCAATGTTGTGTGCCTGGTATACTGTATATACCGCACCACAGTATAATGGTGACCGATTGTAGGAAGAATAGCTGTGAGATGGCGACAGAGTAACTGAAAAATTACTGGCTGGATCAGGATATTATTACACAAAGGAGACAGGCTTCTTTTAACTCAAAGCAGTCTGTGCCAAGGCCAGCCAGCCTGAGCAGTATGATTGCAGGCCGAGGGCAGCTCTAAAGTCATGCTGGTTTGTTCCCTATCCACAGAGGTAAGCGTGGCATGCATGGGCATCTCTCCTAAAGGGCAGACTCATGGACACCCTCAAAGCTTCCATTTAATTTAGTTCAGGGGACTTGCTCAGCTAACTGCTGCCAATGGATTCTGGGATAGCTGCAAGGAAATTTGGTTTGCTAGGTAGTAGATGCAAATTCAGCACCCAGATCATAGAATCATAGAATCATAGAATATCAGGGTTGGAAGGGACCCCAGAAGGTCATCTAGTCCAACCCCCTGCTCAAAGCAGGACCAAGTCCCAGTTAAATCATCCCAGCCAGGGCTTTGTCAAGCCTGACCTTAAAAACCTGTAAGGAAGGAGATTCTACCACCTCCCTAGGTAACGCATTCCAGTGTTTCACCACCCTCTTAGTGAAAAAGTTTTTCCTAATATCCAATCTAAACCTCCCCCATTGCAACTTGAGACCATTACTCCTCGTTCTGTCATCTGCTACCATTGAGAACAGTCTAGAGCCATCCTCTTTGGAACCCCCTTTCAGGTAGTTGAAAGCAGCTATCAAATCCCCCCTCATTCTTCTCTTCTGCAGACTAAACAATCCCAGCTCCCTCAGCCTCTCCTCATAAGTCATGTGCTCTAGACCCCTAATCATTTTTGTTGCCCTTCGCTGGACTCTTTCCAATTTATCCACATCCTTCTTGTAGTGTGGGGCCCAAAACTGGACACAGTACTCCAGATGAGGCCTCACCAGTGTCGAATAGAGGGGAACGATCACGTCCCTCGATCTGCTCGCTATGCCCCTACTTATACATCCCAAAATGCCATTGGCCTTCTTGGCAACAAGGGCACACTGCTGACTCATATCCAGCTTCTCGTCCACTGTCACCCCTAGGTCCTTTTCCGCAGAACTGCTGCCTAGCCATTCGGTCCCTAGTCTGTAGCGGTGCATTGGGTTCTTCCGTCCTAAGTGCAGGACCCTGCACTTATCCTTATTGAACCTCATCAGATTTCTTTTGGCCCAATCCTCCAATTTGTCTAGGTCCTTCTGTATCCTATCCCTCCCCTCCAGCGTATCTACCACTCCTCCCAGTTTAGTATCATCCGCAAATTTGCTGAGAGTGCAATCCACACCATCCTCCAGATCATTTATGAAGATATTGAACAAAACCGGCCCCAGGACCGACCCCTGGGGCACTCCACTTGACACCGGCTGCCAACTAGACATGGAGCCATTGATCACTACCCGTTGAGCCCGACAATCTAGCCAGCTTTCTACCCACCTTATAGTGCATTCATCCAGCCCATACTTCCTTAACTTGCTGACAAGAATGCTGTGGGAGACCGTGTCAAAAGCTTTGCTAAAGTCAAGAAACAATACGTCCACTGCTTTCCCTTCATCCACAGAACCAGTAATCTCATCATAAAAGGCGATTAGATTAGTCAGGCATGACCTTCCCTTGGTGAATCCATGCTGACTGTTCCTGATCACTTTCCTCTCCTCTAAGTGCTTCAGGATTGATTCTTTGAGGACCTGCTCCATGATTTTTCCAGGGACTGAGGTGAGGCTGACTGGCCTGTAGTTCCCAGGATCCTCCTTCTTCCCTTTTTTAAAGATGGGCACTACATTAGCCTTTTTCCAGTCATCCGGGACTTCCCCCGTTCGCCACGAGTTTTCAAAGATAATGGCCAAGGGCTCTGCAATCACAGCCGCCAATTCCTTCAGCACTCTCGGATGCAATTCGTCCGGCCCCATGGACTTGTGCACGTCCAGCTTTTCTAAATAGTCCCTAACCCCCTCTATCTCTACAGATCAAGGGAGACCATTCAGTTCCTCAGCTGTGACTGGTGCAGAAGCCTTAAGCAGCTTTGTAACTGTCACGAATTCCCATCCATCATTAGCAAAATAGCTTCGGAATTGCAGGGCTTTTTTAGAAGTTTCTTTTCCTTGCAAATTGTAAGCCTGACTGGTATTTTGAGTGTCTCTTGACAACAGAAAAATAAAACAAAAACACAGAAACCCTAAAGCTGGCGGCCAGTTTTGAAATTAAACAAAGTAAATTAAAAAAAAAGACACCGCTGAAGCAGAAATGCCACAAAATATTTCAGTCGTGCTGTTCTGTCTCGGAGATGATTTCAAGACAATTCCTGGAGTGACTATCATGCTGTGACATTACCAGGATGATAAATGTATGCCAAGTCATGGTGTAATCCCTTTTAGAATCGGTTAACCAGTTTCTGGATCTGAAAGATGCTCCGTCTGTTGAGCATTTACACATTCCAGTGCCTGGCACCAAAGGTCATACATTTCCTTTTCAAATGCTTTCCCGTTCATTATTTCTAGCAAGACAGACAGTTTGAACGCTAGGATCTGATTCAGCTGGACTAAGCCACGACACAAGGCTGAGGTTAGTCTCTTGCTGCTTCAGGCGAACATGGGAAAGATCAACCCACAGCAGCACCAACATTGGAAAAACCCTTTAGGTCGGGGGCTAAAAGCAGCAGAGCAGCCGGAGGGTAGGACAGCTGATGCAGCTGAGCTCCTTGCCTCAGGCTCTGCTATTTCCAATTCATAGTGTTGTCTGGGCTCCCTATCTGTGGCTGTGCAGCCCATGAGAATCACAGTAGACTGGGCTCCCCACGCAGCTGCCAGATGGAGAGTGTTTGTGTCTGGCTTTCAATCAGCCAGGTTAAATCATGAGTGTAAAAGAGCATGTTGGGATATTTGGGGAGGGGAGGGCTGGGGGGAAGGGGGGACAACACCTCCCTCAATTGCTAGGCTGGGAAGGGAGATCTGACTTGAGCATTTCGGGAGAGGGGTCTCAACAAATATCTACTCCCTCAACTGGTACTAGGTGAGGAAGGACAGAGGGTCCATAGGAAATCGCTTCCACAGCTGGAGCAGCCTCTGGAAATTTTGAAGGGCTGTAGAGTCTCTTTTCTTCTGAGTCCCTTAGGGTAGATATGTCCACACCTCCTTTCATTGGCCTTCCAGTGTCTCTGCAGTTCCTCTTGTCTTTCCAGTGAATGTAAATAACAGCTTGGCTCTTCCCATTGGCAGCCAGCCCTGAACCAAAGGTCAGCTGAACCGTTAGTCACTGTGGCATTTCCGCAGGCCAGCATCCATCTGTAGAAACACAGTTTGTTCCTGAAGCGGGAGGTTCCTGGGAATTTGAAACGGTGTGTGCTTTACCCGAAACAATTAAGCTGCATTGCAGACCTGCTCCACTTGCTCAAGGAAACTCTTTGCAACTAATCTGCCCTCTGAACAAGGTCATAGAGTTGCTGAGCAAAATGTCTGATAATTATTTTAATGAACTGCTCTTTTATTTTGATAAAGTGACGTAGCATAATTTATTAGCAATTGCATAACAATCCGACCTGAAAATTAGAAGGGAAGCTCATTAAATTAAACCTTTGTTGTTAATGAGTTAGAAAGAGGGCTGTCTTAGAAAAACCACTGTGAAGCCAGGCATAAGCACTGATTTACACAATATCTAGTTGCTATCCTTATGGGTTTCTTATGGTTACCTGCTCTCCTCAAAAACCTGAGCCATTTTACAATTACCAGTCGTGCTAAATTTTGCTGTCCAAGCAGTGTTTAAATGGCTACTGCATGCATTCTCATTACTGACTGAAATATATGAATTACAAAATAAAAACAACCTCCTCCCTCCCCCCAAACAACCCCCTCTCTCCCCCCAAACAATCAACAATCCCTTTTGGAATTTCCATGTCTCAGGATCCTTTCAAGATTCATGCAGAGCTGCTCACCATGTGTCATTGCCAACCAGGGTGAAGAAGTTACTGAAAACATTGTCTCCCCCCGCCATGGTCTCCTGCAGTACTGTGGTACCAGCCCTTGCCGTCAAGTAATCCCAGGTAGCGTGGCACACTACCCGGGATTATTGACAACAAGGGCTGGTACCACAGCACAAGTGCACCATGGCTGAGGCCAGCTCTTCAAATGCTAAGGCTCCAAGGGTCCTAATACCTGGTGGGTTCCAATACATGTCAGCTGACTTCAAGACTAGGGTCTCCCAGGGCCCCAGACACCCTGGCTGGTCCTATTCCCAGCCCAACTCATTACAACGGGACCTTCCCTTGCTGGCCCCCATCACCCGCCTGAGCAGGAGACAAAGATCGGCAGCAGATTGTCCCTGAGCAGACCCACCGTGCTGCCCTGTGCTACCCCTTTGCTACTCCACTAGTTCATTATGTCTGTTTCCCCACTGGTGCCAAGTGGCAGCAGGAGGGGCAGAAGCCTATCCTTCCACAGCTCTGGGGCCCTCTGCCCTTTTCTGCCCCCCTCACCCTCTCTGATCCCGCCCCCTTCCTTTGGTCATTCAGCCACAGCTGCTACCACCACCTCCTCTCAGTTGCTCCAGGTTGGGCTCAGATCCACCCAGAGAAGCAATGAAAGTAGGATGAGACAGCTTGATGTTTTGCTATCCCTTTGCCCCAGAGACCCCGCTAGCCCAGAGGAAGATCTATAAGAGAATCACAGGAGCCTTGCTGGGTGCATGACATGCCAGCCGTGCTGCAGGAATGCGTTATGACGTAGCCAAATGCAAAAGCATCACGAGAGACAAATGGTACTTTGGTAATTCTGTGGTTCTTTACAGAGCCAAAGACACATAGCATAGACTCAAAGTAATACAATTTTGAGCCTGTTATATATCTCTGGCCCTTAAGGAATTACAGAGCTGCCAAAATAGGCCTCTCACTTGACTAGCATGTGTATGTGTGTGTAGATATAAATAAGTGTATGTAATAATTTATAGCACATGATACTACAAGGCTTGATTCTTATTTACATTAAGGCTCCTTTGTAACACTTTATGAATCTTAAGGTGGGTGTAAAGAGGCATTTGCAAAAATGTTTATAGCGTTATAGCATGAACAAAGGGATGGGATTTTATTGAGTTCAGTGGAAGCAGAGTTAGAACAACACTGAGCGTGTTTGAAAATCCCACTCAAAATAGCTAAAGTGTGGGCTGTAGATGTATCATGTGTGCACCACTGATTATTGACCTTTTCATCTAAAGAGAGCTGCCAAAGAAGCCAAGAGAGTCTGTTATGGACCTTTGGAAAGATACATTTGAAACAATCAAAACTGCCCCTTGCCCTCAGTTGTCCATATATAGAAATTCTCCTTTGGCAAGGAATCAGCCTTCAAAAGGCAAAGCAAAGGCAATTTTGCCACTTGGGTATTGGCAATTGTTGGCTTCTGCAGCTTATCCAACCTTGACCTCAGTTGATTTAGCCTTTTAAATATTAGCCCTCGCAGCTGCAGAGGGCTAGTTTCTGGTCACAAATATACACCTCTTTAAACGACGACTTTTGCAGTGTGGAGAGGTTTGGGGTGAGTAAGTTGTGTACAGGAGGTGCTGAGCCAAGATTTGCAACCTTCTATGATGTGGAAGATCACAACAGATGAGTTTTTCCACTAAGAAAACTACTTTTACAGTATGTGCCGGAGTTTTAAAATAGTTCACTTTACTTGATATTTCTGTAGGAAACATGGGAGACAGTTTGTAGATAATGCTTTTCAGAAGTAGTGACAGATTTTCATGGAATGAGTCATGACTTGTGGTGGCATTTTAAAGGACATATTTATCTGTATATTTCCGCCCGCTTTCCTGTAGGACATCACCTCCAAAGATTTATAGCCGTTTCCTAGTACAGTGCGTTACACCTCACCCCCAAGCTACACTTGATAACAAGAAGGATTTTGTGGGAATAGGCCCCCACTTTTGTCAAGAGTCTCAGCCAATAACAGGGAAATCCTGCTTTCATTTAAGTCAATGGAAGCTGATCCAAGAGCTACAGCATCCTGCCCTACACCTTTAAAAAGCAAGGTCATCACCCCAATGGCCACTCAGCTCTTTGGCAATGCCTTCTCACTCAGAGTGAATTTGGCTACTATCAGTAGAATGAACTTTGATCAGCCGCCCTACTAAAGAAGAGTTCTGGTCACTCTCCCAACTCTTCTGGATGAGATAACGCCTCTCCAAATTCGAGATACCT
Source organism: Chelonia mydas (assembly GCF_015237465.2). Lineage (NCBI taxonomy): Eukaryota > Metazoa > Chordata > Testudines > Cheloniidae > Chelonia > Chelonia mydas. Next base: position 9,449,032 of record NC_057852.1, on the reverse strand, counting down.
GGTCTTGCCAGCCTGCAGGTCACGATCATTGTCTCGACTGTACCTTCCAAGAATGGTCTCTCCCTAGAACTAACCTTTCTGGCACCTTGTTGATCAACTTACCCGGTTCTGCCACCCCAACAACCAAAACAAAAACAACCACCCTGCCTTAGAAATACCTCAAGGCTGTGCACAGATGTGCAACGCCCCAAAAGACAGGCAGAAGCTACCTGCTTTCAGGGATTAACTGCCACCTTCTGCCTATTTGCCCTTTTACAGGCCATTGCTCCCAGCTAGGGAAATGGGATATTTAGAGGGTCAGCCAATCCAAGTACTCTTCACTCTGCTCATGTTGCCTGGCTTGGACAGTGAGCTGAGTGCTCCCCACTTGGGCCAGGGCCATTATTAAGCAATAAGACCCAGAGGCCGACCCCTAGAGAGAGTAGTGATTTTAAGGACGTCATTTTGGCAGCAGACAGGGAACTGAACAGGTCTGAGGACCGTGAAGAATGGCTAACAGTTGGCACACATTTAGCAAGTCCAAACCTTGTCGCATATTCATTCAAAGTTCCTAATAAGAGGTTGGGAGGGAAGGATATGGCAAACCATGGTTAGGAGTTGTCACCCATCATGAGGTACATCATGCAGAACTCTTCACTGAAATCAACACGGAAGTTCTGCTTAACAGTTGATGTCACCATATAGTCCTGTGTTAGCTGAGGGGATGCAGTGAATACTGTGATATTCATGCAATAAAGATTTAGGGTAGGAGTGTAAAAAATGTTTTGCGTTAGTCTAACTCTGCTCCCACCGAAGTTAGTGGAGATTCCATTCACCTCGGAGGGAGCAGTGTTAGGCCATTGGTTCACACTGTTGAACATCCCACCCTTAATACTTTGTAGAGTTCACAACGTCTCTTCTTGGCTATAGAATGGATAAAGCATAGGGGACGGAAGAGAACATGGCCATTTATCTCTCAGCGCTTCAAATACTCCAAATATGTTGTTGGGTGCTCTTTGAGAAGATGGAAGATAAACTCCACTGGATATACACCAGGGGTATAGAATTTGGCCTATTGTCTAGGGGAAAAAATATTTGGGGCTTATTTGGATCTCATAGACTTTAAGGCCTTAGGAGACCATTGTGATCATATATTCTGACCTCCTGCACATTGGAAGCCATAGTACGTCACCCACCCACTCCTGTAATAGACCCATAACCTAGGCATAAGATGACATTTTGTTTTCTGTAAGCACATGTTTCCAAGTGGTCTTTTCAAATACAATGCCTTTCCTATAAAGTTGTTCTCTCTCTCTCTCTCTCTGACTGCATACACGTCATCTGCTCAATCTTTTGTTCTTATCAGTTACTGTAAAAAAACCTTGGTGACATGTCTGAACATGTAAACTGGGTAAGCCCTAGCAGGTAGTGCTAAAAGGATCATATATTCCCATAGTAGGAAAGTTAGAAGGATAGCAATACAACTGAGTATTGAAACAAGACAAGCTGGACATATTTTCCCAACAGCTTGCAATATGTAATGTTGTTCCTTTCATGTTTGAGAGAAGTGTATCATCTCAGTGGGAGATAGGTTAGCATGTTGGCCTTCTGCTATACAGATATATGAAATAATCACCCCTCATCTTAGGGCTGGCTACAATATTAGAAAAAAGTCTTCCATTAACATTAGATTCTTGTCTTCTCCAGTTGTAGGCTTCGGAAGAATAGCTTGTTAAAACTAAGAACAGTGCTTTTGATTCTCATGATCAATTCCTTAACTTATAACTCTGAGGGACCTGAACTGTGTACAGCAGACACTCATAGTTGCATCTGTGCTCACCACAAATATTCAAGGTGCAAAACAAACAGGCTTTGTGTTATCTGTCACTTTGCAGGACTCTAGCTGCATTGATTAATAGCTATAACACTCTGGTTGGTAGACGCAATACATGTGCTCATTAATGAAGTAGGCGGACTCACTGGTGCACCTGACACAGAAGTATTCCTTGAGCAATTTTCTTCATTTGGTGCCTAGACAATGCAATTGTTTGTAATATATTGATATGCTGTATGTTGGTAGCACAGCATTTGCTTTTCTGAAACTTGAGGTTCATAACTTTCGCCATCTAATGCACGTAAGAGCTGCTGCTCAACTTAGCCAAGATGGAAGGGATGCTTATTGCCTGGGGGAAGCATCTAGCAACATTAATGGTGGTCTCTGTGTGTGTATGTCCTGCTCCCACCAAAAAGATTCACAGGGCTCTCCCTAGCACATCCATTGTTGCTCCTGGGTTTCCAGACAGCATCAGTGGCAAATACTGCCTTTTACCCTCTGCCTCTAGAGAGGAGGTAATGGCCATTCCTCCAAAGTGGGAGCTTTGGATCATCCACACCTGTGTTACCATCAAGTGGGCCTTACCTCAGCTTCCCCACTTAAGAAAACGTCGCTCTGCACTTGTTTTCCTCAATAACTCTCCCACCTTTTGGAGTCCAGCTTATTAATATCACTTGATCGATCGGTCCATCAGCCCTCACAGCGAGAATGCTGATCAGAACACGTCATTCGTGTTGTTCTAGCCAGTCCTTCAGCCAGACTCTCCGTGGCACCGGACACCTGATCGGCACCATATGGTGCACCATAGCCCAGAACCCCTGAGCAATCTGCCAGCCTCAGCCTTCCATGTTGCTGGGATTACAGGTGCCACTGCGCCTGGTCCTTATTAATATCACATTAAAAAAAACACCCCAGGAACTTCAAACTGACTTTCCTAGCTGGCTCACCACCCTGTCCCCACCAGGGCTTTCTGGCAGTAAGCGCCCCCGCACTCCGACCTTGTAGCTGGCTTCTGCTCTCTGCAGATCTGCACTCCCCAAGGCCCCTGCTTGGAAGCAAAGGGGCGTCTTGCTGTATGGTGTACTCACTGTCACCAGGGGGCCGACACTGTACCCTATCTCCAAGCATGTGATGCCACATCCAGTCCAAGTCAAGGTTTATTCTTTTATAACAGACAAGCAGAAGGCAGTCTTAACTCAATACCTGGCCCCCAGGCTTCGAGTCCACCCCACTCAGGGGTCTCTGGCTCTCCACTCCTGGCAGCTTCCTTGACGACTCCAGCTCTGCTCCCCTCTTGGAGCCACAGGGTTCCTTCCTTGAGCCCCTGGGCCCCCTTGCTCTAGGGACCCACCACAGGAGTTAGCTCTACTCCAGTGTGGTGTCTGCTGACCAGGGCTTAGCCTGTCTTGTTCTTTCTTCCTCAGCTGCCTATTAGCAGCCCTTTATAGGCCCAGGTGTAGCCCCACACTCTTTAATTAGCTGGATTATGCTCACCTCCTCTAGTCCATGGGCGCTGGGCTCAATCTGTTCACAGAGACCAGCAATCCTGTGACATCCACTCAGCCCTTTCCCTCCCTGAGTCTCTTTCTGAATGTTTCTGATGGACCGTGGCTGCCCTTATCTCTCCCAGCAGGCTTGGTTCTTCATTAGATGCTTCCTCTGTGACCCTTGTTTCCAGTCCTTCCATCTGGAGAGGTTGGCAGAGCCCTGTTAAAGGGCCAGCTCAGCCTGTGATGTCAGGCTAGTGTGCTGTAATATGCTCTGCTAAGACAGCCTCTGAAGTCTGGTGAGAAGATCCAGCTAATGGAGAAGACAGCTGCTCTACTATCTGGCTTTCAAGTGCCTCACCACCAAGATGATAGGTACTATAGTAAACATCAGCAATCACGAAACCTGCTTTTGCGTTAACTGCCCTAGTGGAAGCATCTGTGCTCTTTGCCGTCATGAAATTTTGATGTCCAGGACCAAGGGATTAATTCTGTTCTCCCATGAATCAATTTAATTTACATGTAAAACAGATATGGGTGTTCTGCAGGGTATACGTACCATTCTGAGCTGTTGGATTCTCCTATTTTTTTTTAATTGTGTGCAGCACAGATCTAGAAAAAAAAACTGGTTTCAGAGTAGCAGCCGTGTTAGTCTGTATTCCCAAAAAGAAAAAGAGGACTTGTGGCACCTTAGAGACTAGCCAATTTATTTGAGCATAAGCTTTCGTGAGCATCCAATGAAGTGAGCTGTAGCTCACGAAAGCTCATGCTCAAATAAATTGGTTAGTCTCTAAGGTGCCACAAATACTCCTTTTCTTTTTTTGAAAAAAATAACTGTTTAACTTGCCTGTAAATTACAGATTTTAGGTCTATAAAACATTGAGGCACAAATTCTACCTTCACTGACACCTGAGCAACGCCACTGAAATGGGGGGGGGGCAATTTTTCCCAAGAACTCAGGGAGTTACAAGTATTCAGTGTCTGCAGTTGGGGCGATATTTTCAGAAGAGCTCAGGGCCAGATTTTCATAAAAATTGAGCACCTAGCATGCTTGGTTCTTTTGAGAATCTAGGCAGTTTTTTGATGTCTAAAGGTGTGTCTACACCGCAGTGAGACATCCCCTTGTGCCAGCTGACTCGGGATATGGGCTTGTGCTAAGGGGCTCTTTAATTTTAGTGTAGATGTTCAGGTTCAGGGTGCGGCGCAAGCTCTGGGACCCTCCCATTTTGCAGAGTCCTGTAGCCCAGACTTCAGCACTAGCCCAAACGTCTATATTACAACTAAACAGCCTTTAGCTCGAGCCCCAGGAGCCAGAGTGAGTTGTCATGGGCCAGCCGCCAGTTTTTAATTGCAGTGTAGACGTGCCCTAAGAGGGAACTGAACTGATTTGAAAATCTGATCCTGATTCCGGCCAGAGTGACACTATTGTAGAATGATAGTTTTCATTCCTTTGTAGAAGGTGGAATAAGTGTGTGTGTGTGTGTGTGTGAGTGAGAGAGAGACAGAGACAGAGTCATTCAGTTATTACAACCTGGAGTGGGCTACATAGGTCTTATCTAGCCTAGCTTACTCCAAATGTTCAAAAATTGTGAGTCATGACCTAAAAATCATTTAAATATTGGGTTCTTCTTATTAGTTTCTGGTTTTTGAACCCTTAGTGTTTGCATTTTCAAGGTTGTGTCAATAGCCATGACAGGTAGAAATTTATTATTTTAATGAAAAGCTGAGATTCTCACATAATCACCTGACTCCAGGAGCTGGGGATTTAAGAAAAACACCAAATATTGTGAGCGTCATACTAAATTACAAGAGTTGGCAACACTGTATGAAAGTTGTTTTACTGGTAGAAAATTTATAAGAAGTTCTATTAGACTTTACTTTAAAAATCTGGAGAGGGAATAATTTTTTTTAAAATGAAGTGCACATTATGATAATTTTGCTAGAAATATTGGGCATAGCTCTGCTAAAGAAAATGGAACTATACTGACTTACCCCAGCGAACCTCGGACCCATTGTTTATTTCTCCTGCACTGTATTCTTTTCTGCGATACACAACTTTAATATTATGTGAAGTTTGGCAACAAAGGGCATCTTCTGTGCTAGTGAGAGAGTTACATCCTGCTTCTCATAATAGACTGATGCCAGGTGAACCGTTTAGCCTGGAATAATTCCTCACCAATCTTCTTCAAATGAGCTGTGGCTTCACACAGTGTCCTTTGAATACACATTCTGAGCAAATCACTAAGGAGAAGGGATACCCCAGAATATTCACTCATGCAAATAGAGCCCCAATCCTGCAAATACTTCCTGCATGTATATAACTTTGCTCACATGAATAGTCCCATGGAGGTCAATGGGAGTACATAAAGTTATGCATTTGTGTACGGGCTTGTCAACACGGTATGTAAGTGAGCACCAGCTGGGGTATTAATTCTAGTGTGCACCAGCATGCTGTACACTAACTGGCCCATGTGGACCCTGCTGGCATGCACTAACAGTTCCCTAGTGCACATTATTGGAGTCCTGTTTTCAAACAGTACTACAGTACCTCAGTGTGCACCAGGGAAGTTTTAGTGTGTGCCTCCAGGATCTGCACGAACAGCTAGTGCACTGCATGCTGGGACAGACTAGAAGTCTGACCCCCGCTGGGGTGCACAAATGCTCCTTGTACACAGTTCCTAAGTGTCTGCAAAACAAGGACCCAAGTTCATACCCCTTTGAACACGATATTAACAGATAACTGCACGATCAGACTGAACACATTGTTGTGTGATAAAATCACGCAAGCACCTGCATCCCAGGCCCCCATTTAACTTTAAGCACATGGGTAGCCCCACTTAGTCCAGTGGCAGTATTTACATCAGTCAAATAAAGTCCATGCTTAAATGCTTCAAAGGATCAGGGCCCGTACAATATCTCAAGGAAACTATCCCTATTGCATAGCTCTTGCAATGAAAATCTTGAAGCCCACTTGTTCAGGGTCCAAATGCATACAGTGCATATGCAAGTGTTGCAAGTATATTTGCACATTACCAGGGCAGTGGGATTTATGCCTTATCCTGGGCCTTTTTGTTTGCTTTTCAGTTGCTGCGATCATGGCTGTGGGTGGGCTTCTTCCCTGCGTGCTGTTGCGTATCCAAGCCTAATATGGTCAGTGTTCCCACCTGCTCTATTTGATGTCCTACCTCAATGTTTTCTGTGCTTAGCCTGGCTTTATCTTCCTTTCTTGTATTGGCCTGGATTCGCTTTCTCATCTGTGCTCAGCACCCAGCTTGTCTGTCTCAACAACAGGAAATAGCCTCATCTGAAGCATAATAATACGTCTCCAGAAAGAACGGGGTCCCCATGGAGAATCTGACCTATTATTCCATGATGGATTGACCCAGACAGCATATCAAAAATGTCATGTGTCATCCTAAAACCAAAGAACCTATGACTCATGTGCTGGATACTTCCTGCTTATCATCACTAAGGGGTTAGTTTCCAAAAGACAGGGGTAAAGGTTGCAGCGTTTCCTGGCATGTAGCATGCATGACAGTGAAGTGAAGTGTGTGTTGTTTTCCGCGGTGCCATGTCACTGCTAGCAATGATCCGTTGTACTGAGGGCTGGTAGCCTGTCCCACAAGCTGCCCGATCCCTTACCAAGTTGCATAAGCAATGTCCATTCCGATGTGGTCTCTCACACTGCTGACTGATAAAATGAGCGGTGCTTTCACTATGTTTGGATTAGATTTGGATCGTTCGAGAAGCAAAAACTATTTTGTATTTTAGAAAAGGAGGACTTGTGGCACCTTAGAGACTAACCAATTTATTTGAGCATAAGCTTTCGTGAGCTACAGCTCACTTCATCGGATGCATCTCATGAAAGCTTATGCTCAAATAAATTGGTTAGTCTCTAAGGTGCCACAAGTACTCCTTTTCTTTTTGCGAATACAGACTAACACGGCTGTTACTCTGAAACCTTTGTATTTTAGGTTTCTGAATCAGCTGATGGGGGTGCAGGCAGACAGCTCCCAATTGGCTAAGCCTGGACAGCAACTCATAAAATCACACTCAAGAAGTGTCCATCTGAGTTCATAGGATATAAATAACTGAAGCAGAGAGCTAAGACTTCCCACTTTTGCTCATGCCAGGCCTTGCTGTGAAAACACAATGGAAATGCACATAGCTGTCCTGGGGAGCATCGAGATTCTGCAGAGCTACAGTTTAGTCATTGTGTAGTCTTCTGGGTGAGACATAAGATTTGCCAGAGTGGATCAGACACATGGTCCATCTAGCCCAGTATTCTGTCTCTGACCATGGCCACCCCAGATGCTTCAGGGGAAGGTGTAAGAACCCTACAGTAGCATTTATGGGCTAACATTCCTCCAAGAAAGTTTCCATCTGACCTCAGTTGGCTCATGCCCTGTGACAGGAGGGTTTATAGCCCTTCCAAAACTCCTGGATTTTGGTGGGTTCTTTTAATATTTTCCTTAAACACAAATTATTCCAGTTTGTGGCAATACAAATATTCATATCTGAGAAAAGGATCAGGTCTATTGAGTTTACACGGGTACAAGAAACAGAAAACACCTGTGAAGTGTTTTGTTGCCGATTCTCATGAATTTATTGCCAGTCTATCTATGTTGGATGTTTTTCTTAAGGCCCCAGCTCCTGGAGTCATGTGATTACGTGAGGTTTCAGAGTAGCAGCCGTGTTAGTCTGTATCCGCAAAAAGAAAAGGAGGACTTGTGGCACCTTAGAGACTAACCAATTTATTTGAGCATAAGCTTTCGTGAGCTACAGCTCACTTCATCGGATGCAGTAAGCTGCAGCTCATGAAAGCTTATGCTCAAATAAATTGGTTAGTCTCTAAGGTGCCACAAGTCCTCCTTTTCTTTTTGTGATTATGTGAGACTCTTAGCTTTCCTAGCCCTCTTGGTTGCAGTGCAAAGCTTGAAAACATGAGTCTGACAGGCTCAAAAACCAAAAGGGAAATAAAAAGAACCCCAGTTGTATTATTTTTTTAACACATCATAATTTTTGATGAAGCCTTATGATTCTTGAATGCTTGGCAATGAAATACTGGACTCAGCAGCTCAGTCTGAAGTGTTTGGCTGCCACATGTCCTGTGGGTATGTTTAGTTACTGTTTGAACTAGTCCGTTTTGCCATGATGATGTCAAAAGAAAGATTCCAATAGGTTGATGGCCCATCTGTACCAGGTACTGCAGAAATGCAGGCATTATTACTTTATGCTTTGAGCCCTGATTTCCTCAATGAGGCGTAAAATGAAGGGTTGCCAGTGACTGGAAGCTCTGGACATGCCTATTCAGAAGGGTAGAAGGTGCTCAAGAGCCCAGGAAATCAGAATGATCGTGCCCATTTTATTTACCAAAATATATGGGAGGGAGGAAGAAAAGAAAGAAGGGCACGAGATATAGAGGAGAGACTGGCTCAGATGGAAAGTGCTATCTCTAAATCATCCCTAAGTTTACTACTGCACTGTAGGCAGAATAATGTAGCAGCAAAGGGGACAATGGGAGAAGTGGCTTCCAGGCACAGATACTATCAACGGTGCTAAAGGAAGGCAGGGCAGCCTCTTTAAAGAGATTGACAAGAGATCACTTCAGAGTCCGTTTCCTGCCAAGGAGGGGAGGGAAACGGTCTCTTGTTTAAATTATTTTTAGTTGTTCTTGCGGAAGGCAAAGAGCCATCCAAAGCAATGAGAGGGAAAGAATAAAAGCTAAAAATACATCTGCTGTATTTTCAAAACTTCCTTTGTAAGACTTCCCAGTCAATCTGAGGTCAAATACAGAATAGTACGGCACAGAGTGGGCCAATGCAGGTGGGAAAATTGCTGAGAAAGCCCGTGAGTCTGCAGCTGTTCGCAGCAGAGCACAGCACAGACACCCTTTCAGGTATGGTTATTGAAATTTACAAACTGCACCAGGTTGGCGTAGTGAAAACCTGGAGAAATTTGCCCTCTGCTTCAGACAGCCACCACTTTCAGGGAAAGCCGTGTATTTGCTCTGTGAATGAGTTGAGCCACACATCAAACTGTGCCGTTTCTTAGCCCCACAGTCTAGCCACCCTCAAGAACTGAGAAAAAACGAATGTCCTTTTCTGATGCCGCTATCCAGGTGGGAGCACTTCTAGAGCAGTATGCAGGGGGGGTTTCAGAGGACATGTAATGGGCCAGATTCTCAGCTGGCGTGAACGACATCACGTGACACCAGCTGGGAATCTAACCCAGCGGAACAAAAATGACTTCTTGTGGGTGCTCCTCCCAAGGGATGGGGTGAATGCAAGATGGAAAGGAGGAAGGTGGATGGGAAGATGGAGAGCACCTTTCAGTCGGAGGAGCATGCATTTTAGACAAGGATGAATAATAATAATAATAAGAGGGTCCTCTGTGTTTTTAAGGTAATAACTACATCAGGGGCTTCTAAACACCAGGGAGTTTTGCCATTGACCTCAGTGGAGCAAAGATTTTCTCTGGCCTTTCAATCTCTGGGTGTGTTTAGCCCAGCATAAAGTTATTGTCACATAAGCAGGGAAACCCCTCCACTGATCATCTCCATGTACAACCAGAGCTGCCAAGCTGAAGCCAAGTGATTAAAACCAGGCAGAGAAAGCCCTGACTGTTGTGTCAGTGGGTGTGGAATGCATTCGTGCCATGGAACATATACGGCTGGGTTTGTTGCTTAACACCTTATATAAAGATTTTTAATTGAGCGTTACCCCAGTATACACAATAATTCCTTGGTCCTTAATAAAAACCCACTTATAAAATGACAACTCAACATTGCGTAGGCCCTAATCCTACAAAGACTTATGCATTAAGGTCAATGGGACTACTGACAAGGTGAAATTCTAGCCCCGTCCAAGTCAGTGGGAGATGCCATTGACTGCAAGTCAGTGCCTAAAGTTAAGCATGCACATAAGTCTTTGCAAGATCAAGGCCATATATTGTATGCTCTTTGGGACAGGAACTGTCTTTTTATTATAGGTGCCTAGTACCTTCCACAACAGGGTCCCGATCCCTAACTGTCACCTTTAGGCGCTACCACAGTACAAATATTAACTAACAATAATCTGCTCTACAGAGAAAAATACCCCGGACCCTCGCTAGAACGCAGGATTTGGGATCCATGCACAGTACTGCATTAACACGGGGACCACGTTTTAGTGGGGACCGCGTTAAAATGAATTCCAAGTAAAGTATTAAATTTGGGATTCATGGCCGCGACTGGGTTATATGCGAATTTGTGCTATATAGACGTGTGTTCTAGCGAGGGTCCGGTGTCCTTGAAAGATGGTGCAGTCTGAAATAATCTCAACTTTTAAAAGAAAGTGACGCCGTGAATGTTCAAATTGGAGCTAATGTTGCTGTGACCAGGATTCAGTGTCACCCCAAATTCCACTCACAGATCCCCTGCTTGCTGGGGAGAGATGCTTTGGGGGCATTCCTTAGAGGCATAGCACCCACTCTTGTGAACTCCAGGGCCTTCTCCCCCTTCTTCTTGCTCCTTTTCCCCATTTCCATGGTGGGTATGGGCAGCTGCATGAACCCCATGGTGTTTTACACTCCCCTGACTCAGTCTTACAAAACCCTGGAGACAGAGGAACTCGGCACAGGGTGGTTAAGGCTCAGAAAAGCATTTAACCTGAGACATGGGAGTAGTCACATCCCTCTTCTGCCAAATACATAGGCATGGGCTGAAGTGCTTTGCTGAACAGGGATAGCTTTACGTGTGCAAGGACTTTGCTGAACCAGGGCCCACAGCACCCGATCCAGCCCACTGGGAGTCTGTCCATTGACTCCATTATAGGTTGGATTGTGGCCATTGTGGTAGGACCAAGATGACAACAAAAGACTTCCTTCTCCCACACCCATGCTTTGTCACTAGGTGCCTCTCTGGGTGGCTGCAGACCTATGTGGTATCACATAACCAACAACACATGACAAGGTGAAGGTGTGCATGAACCTAAAGGGCAAGGTCAGGGGCCAAGTGTCCCCTTCATCCAAGAAGGACAGGTATTATTCACCTGACATCTCATAAGAACGGCCATACTGGGTCAGACCAAAGGTCCATCTAGCCCAGTATCCTCTCTTCCAACAGTGGCCAATACCAGGTGCCCCAGAGGGAATGAACAGAACAGGTAATCATCAAATGATCCATCCCCTGTTGCCCATTCCCAGCTTCTGGCAAACAGAGGCTAGGGACACCATCCCTGTCCATCCTGGCTAATAGCCATTGATGGACCTAACCTCCAGGAACTTATCTAGTTCTTTTTTTATCCCTGTTATAGACGTGGCCTTCACAACATCCTCTGGCAAGGAGTTCCACAGGTTCACTGGGTGTTGTGTAAAAAAATACTTCTTTTTGTTGGTTTTGAACCTGCTGCCTATTAATTTCATTTGGTAACCCCTAGTTCTTGTGTTATGAGAAGGAGTAAATAACACCTCCTTATTTACTTTCTCCCCACCAATCATGATTTTTTAGACCTCAGTCATATCCCCACATAGTTATTTTTTTTCCAAGCTGAAAAGTCCCAATCTTATTAATCTTCCCTCATATGGCAGCCGTTCCATACTTCTAATCCTTTGTATTGCCCTTTTCTGAACCTTTTCCAACTCCAATATATCTTTTTTGAGATGGGGTGACCTCATCTGCATGCAGTATTCAAGATGTGGGTGGACCATGAATTTATATTATGATATTTTCTGTCTTATTATCTATCCCTTTCTTAATGATTCCCAACATTCTGTTCACTTTTTTGACTGCTGCTGCACATTGAGTGAATGTTTTCAGAGAACTATCCTCAATGACCCCAAGATCTCTTTCTTGAGTGGTAGCAGCTAATTTAGACCCAATCATTTGATATGCATAGTTGGGATTATGTTTTCCAACATGCATTACTTTGCATTTATCAACATTGAATTTCATCTGCCATTTTGTTGCCCAGTCACCTAGTTTTGAGAGATCCTTTTGTAGCTCTTCGCAGTCTGTCTAGGACTTAACTATCTTGAGTAGTTTTGTATCATCTGCAAATTTTGCCACCTCGCTGTTTACCCCTTTTCCAGATTGTTTATGAATATGTTAACTAGGACTGGTCCCAGTACAGACCCCTGGGAGACACCACTATTTACCTCTCTCCATTCTGAAAATTGATCATTTATTCCTAACCTTTGTTTCCTATCTTTTAACCAGTTACCAATCCATGAGAGAATCTTCCCTCTGATCCCATGACAGCTTACTTTGCTTAAGAGCCTTTGGTGAGGGACCTTGTCAAAGGCTTTCTGAAAATCTAAGTACACTATATCCAGTGGATCCCCCTTGTCCACATGCTTGTTGACCCCCTCAAAGAATTCTAGTAGACTAGTGAGGCATGTTTTCCCTTTACAAAAACTATGTTGACTCTTCCCCAATAAATTATGTTCATCTATGTGTCAGACAATTTTGTTCTTTACTATAGTTTCAACCAATTTGCCTGATACTGAAGTCAGGCTTACTGGCCTGTAATTTCCGGGATCACCTCTGGAACTCTTTTTAAAAATTGGCAACACATTAGCTATCCTCCAGTCATTTGGTACAAAAGTCGATTTAAATTATAAGTTACAAACTACAGTTAGTAGTCCTGCAATTTCACATTTGAGTTCCTTGAGAACTTTTGTGTGAATACCATCTGGTCCTGGTGACTTATTACTGTTTATCAGTTTGTTCCAAAAGTGCCTCTAAAGACACCTCAATCTGGGACAGTTCCTCAGATCTGTCACCTAAAAAGAATGGCTCAGGTTTGGGAATCTCCCTCACATCCTCAACCATGAAGACCGATGCTAGAATTCATTTATTTTCTCCGCAATGGCCTTATCATCCTTGAGTGCTCCTTGAGCATCTCGATTGTCCAGTGGCCCCACTGGTTGTTTAGCAGGCTTCCTGCTTCAGATGTACTTAAAAATTTTTTGCTATTACTTTTTGACTCGTTGGCTAGCTGTTCTTCAAATTCTTTTTTGGCCTGCTTAATTATATTTTTACATTTCATTTGCCAGAGTTCATGCTTCCTTCTATTTTCCTCACTAGGATTTAATTTCCACTTTTTAAAGGATGCCTTTTTGCTTCTTCTACCTTGTTGTTTAGCCACATGGCACTTTTTTAGTTCTCTTACTATGTTTTTTAATTTGGGGTATATATTTAAGTTGGACCTATATTATAGTGTCTTTAAATAGTTTCCATGCAGCTTGCAGGGATTTCACTTTTGGCGCTGTACCTTTTAATTTCTGTTTAACTAACCACCTTATTTCTGTGTAGTTCCCCTTTCTGAAATTAAATGCTACAGTGTTGGGCTGCTGTGGTGTTTCCCCCACCACAGGGATGTTACATTTAATTATATTATGGTCACTATTACCAAGCGGTCCAGCTATATTCACCTCTTGGACCAGATCCTGTTCTCCACTGAGGACTAAATCAAGAATTGCCTCTCCTCTTGTGGGTTCCAGGACTAGCTGCTCCAAGGAGTAGTCATTTAAGGTGTCAAGAAACTTTATCTCTGCATCCCGTCCTGAGGTGACATGTTCCCCATCAATATGGGGATAGTTGAAATCCCCCATTATTATTGAGGTTTTTTTATTTTAATAGCCCCTCTAATCTCCCTGAGTATTTCACAGTCACTTTCACCATCCTGGTCACGTGGTAGGTAGTATATCCCTACCGCTATAGTCTTATTATTCTATGGAATTACTATCCATAGAGATTCTATGGTACAGTTTGGTTCATTTAAGATTTTTACTTCATTTGATCTATGCTTTCTTTCACATATAGTGGCTATCCCCCACCAGTATGACCTGTTCTGTCCTTCCGATATATTTGGTACCATGGTGTTACTATGTCCCATTGATTATCCTCATTCCACCAGGTTTTTGTGATGTCTATTATATCAATATCCTCATTTAATACAAGGCACTCTAGATCACCCATCTTATTATTTAGACTTCTATCATTGGTATATAAGCACTTAAAAACCTTGTCACTTTTTAGCTGTCTGCCATTACATGAGGTAATTGAATGGGACTTTTTTTTTTCATTTGACTGTTTCTCATCAGATCCTACCTGTATCTTATCATCTTCCATCCTCTCCTCCTTACTGGGACATAAAGAATTTTCATTAATAGAGCCTCCCTAAAGGGATGTCTCTGTCCGAACCACTTGCTCCTCTGCACCTATCGGTTTTCCCCCAGCCCTTAGCTTAACATTAAAAAGGTCGTAGAGCAGTTTTTTAAGTGCCAGCAATCTGGTTCCATTTTGGTTTAGGTGGAACCCATCCTTCCTGTATATGCTCCCAAAAGTTTCCCCAGTTCCTAATAAATCTAAACCCCCTCCTCCCTACACCATCGTCTCATCCACGCATTGAAACCCCACAGTGCTGCCTGTCTAACTGATCCTGCCTGTGGAACTGGAAGCTTTTAGAGAGTGCAACCATGGAGGTCCTGGACTTCAATTTCTTGCCTAAATTTGTCCTCCAGGACCTCTCTCCTATCCTTCCCTATATTATTGGTACCTACATGTACCACGACCACCGGCTCCTCCCCAGCACTACACATAAGTCTATCTAGATATCTTGAGAGATCTGCAACCTTCGCACCAGGCAGGCAAGTCACCATGCAGTTCTCCCGGTCATCGCAAACCCAGTTATCTATGTTTCTAATCATCAAATCCCTCATAACTGTTATCTGTCTTTTCCTAATAACTGGAGTTCCCTCTCCCGGAGAGAATACCATGACATCATCTGGAAGAAGGGTCCCAACTATGGAATAATTTCCCTCTGCTCCAGTTGGATGTTCTTTTTCCTGAGACTTTCATCCTCCTCAACAGCATAGAGTCTGTCAGACTAGGGGTGGGACCTTTCTAGTGTGTCCCGAAAAGTCTCATCTATGTACCTCTCTGTCTCCCTCAGCTCCTCCAAAGCCTGTACACGGTCTCTGAGGGCCAGGTGCTCCTTGCACCAAATGCACACATATGCCACCTGCCCATAGGGCAGGTAATCATGCATGCTGCATTGGGTACAATAAACTGGATAGCCCCTCCTCTGTTGGTGCATTATCTGTTTACTCCTGCAGCTTGTTCCTTTGTTTTGTTTTTATCAGGGGGTGTTTGGCTTTAAATTTAAAGAATGTTAAGTGTATCTATCCCCGCCCCCTGCCTCTAAACTCTCTTGCGAAACACCCCTGTTACCCGCTTCTGTTTGCTAGTTCCTCTGGTCACTTAGGAGTGGGCTTTTTAAAGCTCTGGTCTTCCTGAGTAGCCCTAGGGTTGATGGGTGCTAAAGGGCTTAGGGATCAAAGCCTCATTAAGAAGCTCTCAGCCTTGCCTAGCAGGCCGCTAGGCTCAGCACACAGAGAGTCGGCACACGGTCCCCCAACGAACAGACCACACAGTATATTTCAGTCAAGCAGCAAGTATACCATAAACACAGACACTACAGACGACAAACAAGTTATCCCAATGAGAGAGATAATCTCTCTGTCTTTGCTCTTGTGAAGTGACTTACATTATGCTAGGTAACGTTCAGTGGTTCAGTCCCACCTTTTCCCAATCATATTCTTCATCTTTCTTCCATTCCACTTTATGTTATAAACCCATATAAGGATCATTTTACAACCTCACTTTTATAATCTGCCCAATAAATATTTTACGAGCTGCTTGCCAGTGTAGAAGTAGGTTTTATATCAGACACGATGCCATAAGAATATTTAAAATCTAAATGTCTTTTTTTCACCTCTTATACTTTTATTAAAAAACACTGCAAGCTATGATTGAGGTCTTACTCTTCCGTGTGATGGGACCTACCGACATAATATTGCAGGGGGGATGTTGCTTTCAAGATACTGAAACAGATCGAGATCCTCAGCAGATGTAAATCAGTGGAGATCCAGGAGCTTTACAGATTTACTGAGTGTCTTGTCCAATTTCTTCAGATCAGTGGGAGAGGAAAGGGGTAACAATGTCTTTATATCTTCACAATATGTGATATAGAAAAGATGTACACAATCTATATTATCTACAGCCGCCATCAAATTACACTGATGAAAGTCCATCAGGCATCTTTGCTTTGCATCTTTTACAATCAATATTAAACATAAATGCACATGTGAAAATCAAATTATACAACAACGTGGTACCATTCCCGTCAGCCCCCCCCCACCCCCCGCCATGTCTTTTAAAAACAGAATATTTGGATACTTTTACTTGTCAATAACAACACATATGTGGGAGAAGATAAATATTGAAAGGCATGCCATGACTGATTATCCTGAAATCACATATTTTTGGATGGAATAGATCAAATGTAGTTTCAATACAAAGGTGGGGAGAAATAAAGAAAGAACACGATGCCTCTTTCTTGTAAAAAAAAAAAAAAACTGTTAAAATTCCAGAAGAGAAGAAGTACAATTTAAGCCAAGAATGGGGGTTTTATTGCTTATTTATCGGACTGGTTAAGACTGCGTATTGGTGACAGATACAGAAGATAACATGTAATGGTCAGGTTTCCTACAACGGGTTGTTAGCAATGCTGAATCATTACTTGAGACCCGGTCATACACCAGCTTCAGTTTTACTTGGTGCCTTTTGTTGAGGCTTGTTTTAATGGTGCTTTCAGGGGTTTCAGAGCCTGTTTTATATGTTCACGTGACATGCTGCTGCATATGTTATAGAACGCCAGAGATGGCCACAACCGAAAATAACTCTCTGAATATCACCCTAGCTAAGTGAAACGTTAGCCACTTTGCACCAATGTATTCTTAGATCACTCTGTGTGAGGGATTAAAGGTTTTATTTCCAATTTTATAGGAGGCATCTCCATACAATTACATTTTCAGGAGAACCGTTTAATGAGAAAGGTAATATTAGGAAAGAGTACTTACAGATGAAGGATTCAGATGAGAGATTTGAGTCTGACAGAGAAACGAGCATGTTTGCTTTTAAAAGGTAAACAGGAGAAGGGTTTACACATGCTTTTCCTGGAAACAAAGCTAGTTGGAAAACAGCCCTTTTTTTGAATGGACAATTGGGGTTTTGATTAACTAAAAATTTCATGAAAATTGCCTGCTTTCCTTGAAATTTTTTTTATCCAAAAACTGAAATCCACAGAACTGAAAAGATTTTATTAGAAAATAAAAAAAATACTTCATTTTGGGGCAATTTTCAGGTGAAAATATTAAACTTTTTGCGCTACCAATATTTCATTTTTTGGTAGTTTCCATCTGAAAATATTTTGGTTTGCCAACACGCAACCAAAACTCAGTTTGGGGGTGTTTCAAGTTTTGACAAGGAATTTAAATTTTCTGTGGGGAAAATACGCAACATTTTCCAGTCAGCTCTGTTCTGGATCTGGTGAACCCAAAACTCCCACTGAAGTATGGCGTTCACCCACTGGGTGGAGTTTGGGGCATGCAAGAAATGCAGGATTTGATTAACTTTCTTATGAAATGGAAGGCTTGTCTACACTAGAAAACTGAACAATTGCTGGTTGAATAGGTGGACAACCACCACTGTAAACCCAAAAGCAAGATTTGCCTTGCGGTTTTGAGCTAAGGACCATTTCAGTTTTGCCTCACGTCCACACTACTCGTGTACTACACCGCGACTGCCTCACATCTCGTGGCACGGTAGCCCTAAGCAGATGATTCTAGGAAATTTCAAAGGGCCTTTTAGGATACTTTGGGGAGCCCAAGGGAACTGCTGGAGACTAAGTCAAACTCCCATAATTCCCTAGCAGAAGCTCAACTAAGCCAGCTAGCCAGAGAATACCCGATGGTGCCATGTGGCTTATGATTGGATGTTAAAATAAACAACTGACAATATGTGGATCTTTAGGAAAATACAAATTGTTAATTTTGATTCGCCTATAAAAGAGGACAAATAAGTTTAGGGTGAGTGTATATTTTAATGAGGCTGGTGCAGCATGCCCAGTGCTTTCCAAAACGACGTCAGCATGTTGTTTACCAGTAGATAGACTGCAGACTTGGGTCTAGGCCTCTCCCTACTGCATACAGCCTAAGGCAGGTTATAAAGACCCACCAACCATCAGGAAAGTGCCTCAGCCCATATCCATTATCAGCAGACCCAGGAGGGAATGCAGAGGCTTCTGGCCCTATCAGAGAGACTAGTCACTTCTGCCCTGGACATACGTAGCCAGGGCTGCCCCAAAACCACCCTACCCCATACACTTCCTAGTGCAAGGTTATAAAGGCCCTTGCCACTGGTACGTGCCTCATGCTGCAACCGCCAGCAGCAGAGCCAAGGCACCAGGAAAAGCAGCTCCCTGCTGCCCAGGACTCCACATCACAGTGACTTCCACCTGGCTACCAAATTACCCTCGGATTTCAGTGCTAGCTGCTCTCTGCTGGTGACAGTTCCCTGACCGTTGCCATGGTGGTGCTCTGCTCTGTGGGCTTCGTTGCTTACTGGAGACTCCACCTGTCACCTGCCAGCCCCACCATCCTCAGCTCACTCCAACCATAGTCTCTCAACATCCCTTTCCCCCAATCCTCTCTATCATTTTCTCTTCTCTGCCTCCCTTTTGTTTCCATGAGCTCCACAGCCTCCTTCCTTCCTTCCCCTGCCTCCCAACCTCCCGGGGGTAACGTGCTTTCCCACTAGCCTCCTTACAATGCTCTTAGGCCCTGATGTGGCCATTGGATCTGTGGGTTGGACCCTTGCAGCCATGTAGATTGACTTTCGTGAGACACCACATGGAGAGCACAGCTGCTGTTTTGCTTGGAGTGCTGGTTTCTTGGCTTGTTCATCTCGCTGTGGGTCTCACTAGACTGACAGCTGCCTCCATGTTTCATGTGTCATGTGCTGGAGGATATCAGGACTCCATGTTTCTAAAGCTAAACTGTTGGTTTATTAAGAACCGTTTACAGAGGTTGTCAAGGCTCAGAACATGGACGGTCTGACCTAGAGGTCAGAGCCTAAAGTAGAGTCAGGGTCATGGTCAGGAGTCATGCCATAGGCCACAGCTAGAGGTAGAGACAGGAGCCATGCCTGAGGGTTAAACTGGAGCCAGAAGTCACGCCAAGGGTCAACGCCAGAGTCAGCAACTGGAGAGCAAGGAAACAGGAGTGAGAACCAGGCAAGCAGGCAGGAACTTGGTCTCAGCAGGCTGGTCGTCATCAGCAGACAAAGCTAGCAACTAGTTGCTCAGACAAGGGGTGGGAAAGGAACAGGAAGCTTTATAGCTGGTGGTGTCCAATCAGCAATCCACTGCTAGTCACCTGACCCTGCTGAGTCAGAGGGTGGAGCCTCTGGAAGTTGGGGTGCTAGCTGCGGTTCCCTCATCAAACCTTGCAGTATGGTGGTACAGAGGGTAAGGCTTTTCTTGGCTCCTACATGGGTTTGAGACCCAGAGGTGCTACGACTGCATGCTAGCCATGTACAGGTAGCCTGCCTTCCTCCTGCAGCCTGTACTCCACCTTACAGGCAGATTTTTATAGGGAGGATCCCACCCACATGGATAAGATCCTTGGTTCATAGGTGAAGAGTTTGAAAAATTCGGGTACCAGCTAGATATTGTATGTTCAGAATACATATTTGCCCTGATCCTGTCATCCACCATGCGCCCTTGTGCCCATGTCGCGCTCCATTGATTCCATCTTCATAACGGCAGCGGCTTAGGTATCCACGTAATCCCAGAGCGCCAGCTCCAGCGAGAGGGAGGGGGAGCCGCACAAGCAAGTGGTGGTCATGCCGAGGCAGAAGCAGCCAAACACTAATCTCAGGATTCGTGCAGGTCAGGTGACTAACACACCAAGAAGGGAAAGCGTGTGTGATGGTGCCCGTGCATAAAGGCTGGAGCTGCCCAGAAAACACACTTAAGTTCTGGGAATGCATGAACAATCTGTGAAGGTGGCGAGGGTCCGCTGGACAAGTCCCATTCACTTTATGCTCCCTCCTTTTGGCCTATCTGTAAGATGGAGATAACAGCAGCTGGTCTCCCTTATAAAGAGTCTGAGATCTAAAAGTGCTGTATAAATGCTAACCATGATTGTTGTGTTTTATCACATTCCTGCCAATTGTCTTTCCTGTTCCTCCTTATCCCTTTCTTTTTAATAATAGCAAAAATTAACAATATTTTCAGGTGGGATTTTTAAAAAACCCCAAAGGATTTAGGGGCACATTTCCAATTGAAAGTCAGCGGGCCTTGTAGATGGAGGCACTGTGGCCTAGTGGCTAGTGCACAGCGTTGGGACTCAGGAGAATAACATTCTATTCCTGGCTCTGCCATTAGCCTGCTGGGTGACCCTGGGCAAATCATTACACTACTCCGTGCCCCAGTTTCCCCATCTGTGAAATGGGGATAGTGATGCTGCTCTCCTTTGTAAAGCATTTTGAGATCTACTGCGGCTAAGCGCAAGGGAGTGTCCCTCTGACAAATTCAAAAAACCTCCTTCTCAATAAATAAAAGACAAAGGGGAATATTTTGATAACATAACACTGGCATACCATTTCTGCAGATAGACTTAGGTATGTTGGCTCCCTGTGAATCTGTTCTGGGTTCTTGTGCTTCATGTGAGTGACTTAATGAAATGGTTTCGGATATCTGATTGATCGAAGCTTATTCTGTTCCAGGCGATGTGGATACAGCAAAGCTAAACAAGATCCAGAAGAAGAAAAGATGCACTTTCATAATGGCCACAGTAAGTGAAGACTTAAAATACATATATGCATTTGTGACTCAGCTCCTATTTCTGGCTTTGCATGGTACTAAGAATAATGAATAACAATCGAGATTTCTTCAGCAAATGGTCAGTTGGTATCCAGTAGAATCAGTTGATTCTGTTATGCAATAAGGCCCCGATCCTGCAAAGACTTAAGAACATGGCTAACTTTATGCATAAAATAGTCCCGATTGACTTCAGTGGGAGTACTCGTGTGTGTAAACTTAAGCATATGCATAAATCTTTGCAGGATTGAGGCCCAAAGGAGTGATTTAATTATAACTTCCCTTTTTAGTCAGTAATATTTCAACAATTTTATTGCTTTCCTCAGTCCTCTACTACATGACACACACAATTTTTAATCTTGCTTGGTTAATCCATTGACGCCCGGCACTTTTGTAGTTTGGAGGAATGAGCACCAGGTTTGGAACCTGAAGGTTTTTCTCTTTGCCAACAATGTGGACATAGCCCACCTCAGCTCTCTGGCCCAGTTTCCCAGCTGTATAATACTTCTCCTTCTGCACTAGGGTGTTGTGAGAATTAATTAGTTAACAATTGTAGGTAGACTTGAACATGTGAAGTACTACTGTAGCCCTTCTATAAATCTAGGGTCAGACTTTACAAAACTTTTGTGAAGTGCTGTGGGATCTATAGATGAAAAGAGGGAGGTGTTACTTATCTAAAGCATTTTTACCTTGTCCGCACTAGAGTATATTCAAATCTCTATCACTGCTATTTAACACAGGCAGCAGGAAGCCAATCAATTCAAGGACTGCACTGTGAACCTCTTACTCAAACTGATGAGTAGTTACTCTGCCAGTAGCTTCAATGCTTCTCAAATAATAATAACAACAATTCTTGTGAAAGTACCTTCCCACTCCTCAGTCCCATGGAAAAAGCCTATTATTGATTTTCTTTATTATTATTATTATTACATAGGAGTGCAACCCTGAAGGTGTGTTGTATTGCAAACATGTGATCTGGGCAGTTTCTAATTCATGATAACACTATTTGAACTAATTTAGTTGATTAGGTAATAGGTGTAAATCATTGCAGCTCCACAGGCTGAGGGTGATGGTTTCTTTGGGCCAGATTTTCAAACGGACTCAGCAACTCCTGTTGTTCTCAATTAGAGAGGAGATTTTCAAAGATTAGGAGCACAAATCACTCAGGGGAAGAAGTCTCCCCCCCATGTGTCTAAATGGGAACTGAGCTCTTTTGAAAATCTGATCCTTCATATTTCTTCCCTTCTGGCCTTTCACATTCAGTCCACCTTTCGCCTGGCTGGGTTGTCCACCTAGGCTGTCTTCTCACTATGGTCCTTATTCCATAGCATTGAGCACCTCACAGAGTTTTAATGTCATAACATACCTGTGAGGTGGGGCAGTATTTTCAAGTTTTATACATGGGGATCTGAGAATAAGATCCAGTTTTGTAAAGGTAATTAAGCATTGCTGTGCTCAACATTGCAATGCCTAATGGATTTAGAAACCTACATCTCATTTTTCAAAAGTGATTTAAGCACTTAGGAGTCTAAATGCCATAGACTGTCAGTGGGATATTGGCTCCTGAAGGTCTAAACCCCTTTTGAAAATGAGAGTTAGGCTCCTAAATCAGTTAGATTTTGCAACACGGAGCACAGCAGGGCCTAAAACCTTCAAAAATCTGTTACATGCAGTGTTACTGTAGCCGGGTTGGTCCCAGGATATTAGCAAGACAAGGAGGGTGAGATAATATCTTTTATTGGACCAACTTCTGTTGGTGAGAGAGACAAGCTTTCGAGCTCACACAGAGCTCTCCTTCAGGGGTGAAAGAAGACCCGAAGAGCTCTGTAAACTTGAAAGCTTGTCTCTCTCACCAACAGAAGTTGGTCCAATAAAAGACATTACCTCACCCACCTTGTCTCTTTAAAAATCTGTCCCTAAATGATTGGCCCGAGTCACACAGGGGGTCTGTGGCGGTGCAAGGGACTGAACCCAGATCTACTAACTCAATTCTAACACTCTAGCCACTGTCTCCAGCCAGCACTTATATAGCCTATAAGTCTGTATATCATTTTAGCTGAACAACACCCCATGGTTTTGAATGTAATAAGGAAAGTTATGTGTGTACCATATTCTTCTTAAATAATGCAATGTAACATTTTTCCGGTAATGCTTACCTGCCTTGCATTTCAAGATACAAAGTATTAAAAAAGTGTTCAGGTATTGATTTTTGCATGAAAATCGGTTTTCTTCGACAGTGTTCTCCAGTGTGAGTAAAGTCAGCACAAGAGACAAACTTAGTGTTATCCTCAACCATCTCTACTTGTGCCATTTACATTTTAATTTATGTTTACAGTTAAATTGCCAGGAGTAAGGACTTATATTGACCCACATACCTATGAAGACCCCAATCAAGCCGTCCATGAATTTGCCAAGGAAATTGAAGCTTCATGCATAACAATTGAAAGAGTTATCGGAGCTGGTATGGAGCTATGTTTAATGACCATCTTCTAACTGCCATTAACATCCTGGAGGAGCTTATCGCATTGCTGTTCAAAATCACAGAACAGGCCGGTCAAATATTTGTATTGTGTGTGCCCATTGTGAGTGGTTACCTTAGTATACTGTACGTGTGAGACCACTACTGGAATACCATGTCCAGTTCTGTGGTCCATGCTTTAAAAAGGTTGTTGAAAAATGGGAACGGGTTCAGAGAAGAACTCTGAGAATGAATTGTGGTGTAGGAAACACACCTTCCAATGTTGTCTGCCGCATTGCTATAGGCATATTGATCCCAGGATATGAGAGAGACAAGACAGGTGAGGTGGTTTTGGGTTTTTTTCCTATCATTTTTTATGTGAGTTCATCTGAGAGCATAGTGATAGAAAAGACAAAGATGCCCTATCACCCGCGGGCAAACACTTTTCACAAAGCTCCATATCTTATATTTCAGTACACATCTTCAAAGGAAACCTGCACAACATCTCAAAAAGACAGTCCTGGGAACTTAATTTCATAACTCTGCTAGACACCAAAGACCACGAACTTAACAAGGACACTGGTTTTATGTCTCTTGACCACAATTTTTAGCACACCAGACTGCCCGCTACCCTTAACTGCCCACTTCAAACCTTTTATATATAACAATCTAACCCTCAATTGTCCACTTCCTTTCAGGTGACCACCTACAGCATGTTACCCCTTATGCTTAACAATCTATTCCACGTTGTATTTAGCTCAGACATTCTGATTTCCTTCCCCAGACCTGAAGATCTCAGTGTAGCACTAAAGCTGTACTTTCCACCAAGAGAAGTTGGTCCATTAAAAGATAGTACCTGACTTCAACTGCCTTGTCACACACCTTATAATGAAGACTAAAGGAGCTCTGTCTATTTAACTTACCAGAGACAGGGTTCAGAGGTGACTTGATCATGGTCTATAATTACCTACATAGGAAGATCATAGAATCATAGGACTGGAAGGGACTTTGAGAGGTCATCTAGTCCAGGCCCCTGCATTCCTGGCAGGACTAAGTATTATCTAGACCATCCCTGACAGGTGTTTGTCTAACCTGCTCTTAAAAATCTTCAGTGATGGAGATTCCACAACCTCCCTAGGCAATTTATTCCAGTGATGTCTGATACTAGAGGGTTCTTTAACAGACAAAGGGATAACCTGATCCGATGGCTGGAAGTTGAAGTTAGGAAAATTCAATCTGGAAATAAGGCAGCTTTTAAAGTGTGCGGGTCATTAACCATTGAAACAACTTACCTAGGAGTACGGTCGATTCTCCATCACTTGGAGTCTGTGAAATGAGGTTGGGTGTCTAAAGAAATACTCTTGTTCAGCCACAAGATTCTGGCCTCTATAACAATCTCTAGTGCATGAAATTCTATGGCTTGTGTTACACAGGAGGTCAGACTAGATAATTGTAGTCGTCCCTTGTAAGTTATCCTTGTTTATCATTAACCGTCATTTATTGTTACTAATATACTGAAATGTCCATCAGTGTGCAAGGTGTTTTTCAGACATACAGTAATTATTTACTTTGTTCTCTTCAGGTGAATTTGGGGAAGTTTGTAGTGGGCGTCTGAAACTGCCTGGAAAACGCGAGTTTCCAGTGGCCATAAAAACCCTCAAAGTGGGCTACACTGAAAAACAAAGACGAGATTTCCTGGGGGAAGCAAGCATCATGGGACAGTTTGACCATCCCAACATCATTCACTTGGAAGGTGTTGTCACAAAAAGTACGTACCCACTGCTGTAAACTTCCGCTCATTGATGAAGCAGATAGGTCAATATTAGCTATAATCCCCGGGAGTCAGGAGAACTTGTTCAACTTTAAAATAAAGGTCGCTAAACTTGTCATCTCTCACAAAAACGGCCAGGAAGGAACATTGTAGTTACTAAAACTACAAACTAAAAAATTCACAGGTACTGTACACACACGATGAAAGGTACTCCCTATCCTGAAGAGTTTACAAGCTATTTAGAGAAGACAAAAGCATAAGGAGGTGAAGTGACTTGCCCAAGGTCATCCAGCCAGTTAGTGACCAGAGCTGGGAAAAGAACCCAGGTCTTCTAAGTTGTAGTATTACAATAAAGTTATCACGATTGGATTGGCCGGGTTACCCAGAACATGAAGGGATGGTGCCATGCTCCGCCTTTCCCTTCCTTCCTCCCACTCTGTTGTGATGCAGTTAAATAATGCAGCAAGTTCCCAGCCTGCAATGCTGTGAGTAAACTTATTTTTGTAGCACTGCATGGCCCCTTTACTGGGGATAAAAGATGCAAGTCGGAGCTCTGGTGGCAGGGGAGTGGGGCAGAAGCACATCTGAACAGGGTAGGACTATGAATAACCTATACTAATGGCCTGTCTACATTATAATCAGAACCGTAGCACTGGAGCTGGGGCAGCATGAGCAGCAGTACAGGCTGGTCACTCCAATACATACCCAGGGTCCCAGGTGGGCTTGTACAATCTGTGCTACGACCTGGCTTCAGTGCTGTTGTTACTCAAGCTAGCTACACAGGTACTGCACTTCAGCCACTGAGTCTCTTGGGCTTCTGGTCTGTTGTGAACTGACTCCACTTGTATTAAGGCCTTAGCGAAGGTCCTTTCTGGATTTGTCTTGTCCTTGCCACTATTCCTGCAACTATTCAGGAGAGAGTGGAATATTTTACAGGCATAGTTTTTGATTCAGTGCCCTTGGCTCACCTGTAATCAAACTTCAAACTAAAAGAACTAGAGTTGCCCTGCCTTAGGTTAACAGTCTGTTTCTTTAAGAAGAGGGAAGGATCCTGAAAGAAGTAGCTCTGAATAACCTAATGAAATTCTGGATCAGCTGTTGCGTTCTACATTCCAAGTCCCCTTTCCCTTGGTAACTTCATACTCACTGTTGGTGTAAGCCTGTTTGTTCACTGCAGTTGAAATTTAATATATATAGTCTCTTCGGGTCCCAAACCCCAACATTTTCAAGGGCTGGAGGAAAAATAATTAAATTTAAATTCAAAATCAAAATGTAATCTAAATTTAAGTAATGTAAAATCGTTTTTACCTTCACTTTCAATAGTCCATCCAAACTTGTAGCCACTGAGCCCTTTCTTGGGTCAGATCTTTATCAGGCTAAAACTCCATTTTTAAAGAAAACCAAATCTCTAAATATAAACAACAAACACCAACAAAGTCCTGGATTATTTACCTAATTAGCACACAGTCAACTGAAAAATAGAGTGAATTCTGGATAATAAATATGGGGAGAGTTTTCAGACATGCCTAAGGGATTTAGGAGCCCGAGCCTTATTGGAAGTCAGTGAGAGGTTTGTGGCCCTGAATCCCATAGGTGCCTAGCTAAATCAATGGAGTGACATTTTACCCTGTGGAAATGCAAGGGAAGCAGGAGGAATGGTTCGGGTGTTAGCCTGGGACTGGGAGGACCTGCATTCCATTCTGTGTTCCATCAAGGCTTTCTGTGTGACCTTGCATAAGTCACTTCGTTTCTCTGAGCCTCCGTTTCTCATCAGTAAAAATTCTCTGAAGGATGTTACATTAGTTCAGAGACTTGGGTTCAATTTCCTACTTTGCCACAGGCTTCTCATTTCGTCTCTCGGTGCCACAAACAGACATGTCTGCTTCACAAAGCTGATCAGGTCCAGAGCTACATTCATGCCCCTTTTCACTGATCTACCAGTCTATGCTTGACGTCTGTGTAAATGACATTCACGCCCACTTCAAGTCCCCTTCCTACTGCCCAAACGGAGCCGTAGTGCAAATAAGAATCAGGCCAGTTGATCAGGAAAGCCAACACTTGTTGAATCTCACTCTGTTTGTAACTTTAGTTTCATGCTGGCTGGTATGATGCTAATTTATTCTTCAGTTTCTCTCAATTTGCAGCAGACTGATAATGAAACATAAGTGCTAGGAAGTCTTCTGATTGAGACTGAAGTTGGGAGCGTGAAGCAGTACTCCTAAGGGTGGTGTCAGATTGAGCTGCCATCCTTCCTCTAACACGGCTTGTTAATGTAAGGGATAAGGGACCCAACTTTACAGTCCCTTGCAATCTGTCCTTAAACGGGGCACACCATAAATGCAGTGATGTCTGCAGAGATTTTATGACCGATGACTGACAAGCCTGTCTTTTACCTTCAATTACTCATTTATGATGCACAGAGACATCTTGGTATAATGCACGCACACACGGGCTTTGGGGAGTTTCAAGGGCTCTTTTTATTTAAAAGACTGGCTTTTTCACATTAAAAACCAACAACCTTTCAAAGAATAGCAGAATGGGAATATACCAAGCCCTGAGCAACCCTTAACTTTTCTGGAAGAAAGAAACCCCAGGCCTGGTCCCGCAAGGTGCTGAGTACTTCCTCTATAGGGGCTGTGCTCTGCCAGCTCTTCCTTGTATGGGAGGAAAGGGCAATCTACACTCTTCTGGGCAAAAAAAGCTGCCCCACTCCTACAGAAGAAGTAGGAGAGCAGTGCAGAAATCCAGTTAAGTTTCTTACAGCTGTTTCCAGCAGATGCTGCTATGTCACCCGTGGTACTGATTTAAAGGAGAACAGGCTCAGATCTACACAGGGACTTATGCATTGTAGAACTTCCCTCATAACCCTTAGCCCAGTGGCTAGGGTACATGCCTGGGATGTAGTGGACCCATTTCAATTCCCCACTCTGCCTGATGAGGAGAAGGGACTTGCACAGACATGCCCGCTCTCTGAGGTGAGTGCTCTGCCTATGGGATATTATGATATGGGACTCCCTCAATCTCTCTTGTTCAAGCTGTCCCACTTTAATGAAATAATAATTGGGCCAGAGGACAATTGAGTACTCACTGAGAGGTAATCATTTATCGTTCTACTTCAGGGAAGGCAGACCTGCCAGGTCAGAGTTTCTCCCCACAAACAGTCTTAGGGCTTTGTAGAGAACTTTGACTTGGGGAAGCCGAACGGGGCCGGTGAATAGGGAGGCACAGAGCTCTGTTCCAAGTTCCATCACAAACTTCCTATGTGATGTTGGGCAAGTCACTTCCCCTATCGATACCTCAGATTCCCCCTCTTGCACATGGAGATTACAATACACGCCCTCCTTCCTGAAGCACCTAAGATTGACAGAGGACAAACACCAAATGTGGTTATAATGGCAATAGCGACATCACTGTTGAGGGAGCGGCGGTGGCAAAGGGTTGATGGTTCAGGTACTAAAATGCTATTAAAAGAGCTGAGTTCTGATCCAAATTTTGCCACTGATCATCCAGTGACCACACCTCTGTTTCCACTCCTGTCCTTATTTGTTTAGATTATAAGATCTTTTGTGGCAGAGACTATGTTTGTACGGGGCCCTGATCTCATGTAGATCTCTGAGCTGCCACAGTAATATGAATAATAATACAGCTGCCAAGTCTTTAACTCGTACAAGGGGGTAACTCCAATGCTCATTAAGAAATTAAAGAAATGCAAACCCACAATGCTCCAGGGTTGTATCTGCACGGCACTCAGTGTTTTGATTGATGAATACACAATTATGTTTATTTACATAGATTATTAAACATAAATTAGTCAAACAATTAACATGACAGGAATGTACAAAGATTAAGATCAACTTAAACAGCAAAATAGGAAATTATTTTAAGAGCAGTTACCTTTATAATCATGTTATGACATGCAGCAGCTTTAGCTGATCATTTCTACGCGAGTCATTGTAATGCAGTTTAGAAATAATTGATGGTTTCTCTTTTGTCTGTGCTTCATGCTAGTTAATGGAAATTGATTTAAATAAAAAATAATGTACATGTTTTTTATAAGATTTCATTGAATTTACAAGGCCTGGAGCAAGCCACACTAATTATTGCTATGTCGTTGTGGCAAGCTAGCGAGAAATTAGATATAAAAACTGAGCAAAAACTATATATAATTACCATTAAAATGACTCGGGCATGAAAATTAATCAAATGGAGTTGGAAAAACATTCTTATTCCTACCAACTGTTGGAGGCCAGTCTTTTTTGAACTTTTGTTTGGATCACCTTTTTTCTTACTCCCTGAATTAGGCCATCTTTTCAGTATACACATCTGGAGAAAATCCTTCCTTTTTCTGTTACCGTATTCAGTAGAGAGTATACTTAATATCCACAGCCAAATTCTGGCTCTAATTGCAACTCCAGCAGGGTTCCTGGGTGTAATTGGGAGCACTTCTTTTTGAACATAGAACCTGGTGTACTGAGTCAGCTTGTCCATCCTCTAGTCTAATGCACATGGTCCATCTACTTCAGTATTTTGTCTTTAACGGTGGGCAGCACCTGGTACTTCAGGGGAAGGTGCAAAAAACAAACAAGCAAACAAAAAACCCTTAGCAGGCAGTTCTGATGATCTGCCTCCACTAGTTAGGGATTGGTTTAAACCCTAAAGCGTAGGGTCTTCACTTCCAAAGTAAATTTTTTAAAATGTGGTTGCTATTTTAACTCTGGATATTGTTGTTATCCACAGCGGTGTCTAATCCTTCTTTGAATCCTAAGTTCCTGGCATCAAAAACATCCTGTGGCAATGAATTCCATAGGCTAAAAATTAAAAAAAAATACTATCTGAAAACAAAGAGCAACGAGCATTCCACATACTCACCAGTCATGTTTTTCCCACTGATTATTGCCTTCACCCAGCGCACTGTTCCACCTGGGCAAAAGGGCTGGACCATAGCACTCAGCTCTCTGAACTCACAACACTCATGATGAAGCACAAATCATCGGGCCAAGTTTGTCCCACCAGCATCACTGGAATTATACCTGGAATGAATATCGCCCGTTTGTACAAGAGGTCACGTCGTTTAGACCCCATGTAGTACATTTTCGCATCGGTGTGTGTGATGACATTCCTTCGCACAGCCCTGTTTTGGAGCTTGAAGAGGGTTTGGGGGTTGTGATTGGAAGTTCTACTTCCTCCCTTTTGTGCCAGTTTTGGTAGGTCTTTGCACAGGTTCTTCATTACCTCATACAGTTCAACATCCGCAAGAGTGGCCACTCTGCTTCCTTCTCCTCCTCCCTCTACTTAGCTCCCCACAATGGTTGGGAAGCTTCATCTGGTGCAATGGAACCTGGGTTCCTTTGGGCACAGCATGTTTCATGGGCTTTCAGCTCACCCAAGGAGAAAAGACAAAGTTGGTGGTTAAGGCCCTGGGCTGGACACATGATCTGGTTCTATTTCTGGCCCTTCTCCTGAATCCCTGTACGGCCGTATCACCTGACCTCCCTGTGACTCAGTTCCCATCTCTAATATGAGGATAACAATATTTCCTTTACCCCACCCATTGCAAGTCTTGCCTATTTAGATTGGAAGCTCTTTGGGGCAGGGACTGTCTCTCGTGTATCTGTACACGTTTGTGGCTGACAGATGGGTTCAACATGGCTGTGTGTGCACATTGCGAACCAGACTGGACAAACTCTGGGGGTTTTCTTTTAGATGAATTGCAGCTAATAAACTTGCGATCTTCCTTTTTTCAGGTAAGCCAGTAATGATAGTGACAGAGTACATGGAGAATGGCTCTCTTGACACATTTTTAAAGGTAAGATTCAAAATACTCAGATGGTTTTTCTTGGAGGACAGTGGGGTCTCCTGTAAAGGTCATTCCCCCGGGAAATACTGTGAAGTGCTGGTGGAGTTACAGCTCCCCAAGTCCTAGCTCCATCTACCACAATACAAATATATAAAATAATAAATAATATACAAAGCATTCTTTTCCTTTCTGTGAGGAGCGCTGCATCAAAAAGCACTGGTTTTCATGCCTTCCTTTACACAACTGCAGTTTGGCATCAAATCTCCAAATGACCCTGCGGAGTAAAGATTTACATGTGTTTTGATGGCACTTTGTCAGTAGTGAGGTTTAGATCACATGGGCAGGACACACGGGGGGGGGGGGTGTTGCATGTGACCAGTGTTGTTTACAACCTTGACTCAGAGGGATAGTTATCCGTGGGGTTTTTACATATGTAACCCTTCTGCCAGGCGAAGCCAGCAGCAAGCAAGGCCGGTTCAATATCTAGGGGCTCCTTTTCAACCATACAACACAGAACCGGCTCGAGCCCCCACCGAGTGACCTGGGAAAATTACACAGCACCCCTGAGTGCCTCTGAGAGGCAATACTTCCCCACTCGCAAGCACAGAATCTATGTGTAGAAAAGAAGCTTTCAGTGAAAGGAGAGAAGTCACCCAACATTAATTAGGGAAAATGCCACAAGCAGAATTCATAAACATATAACTGTGCGCAGGACACCCGCCCCAGAGTGCCTGGGGCAATGCCTTCCGCCTCATGTTCTTGAGTTCTACAACCAAAAGTCCCTTTACTGTGCCCGCCTCTGCTCCCTCACCAGACCCCACTCACAGTGGTTGTCCTTGGTCAGTGAGGACCCAGGGTTCAGAGGTGCATCTGTGTGAGTTCACCTCCCACCCGGGGAAGAGGGCACCTTGCTTGCTCTGCCATCTGAGCACTTGCTCTGCCCGGCTGCCCTGTCAGCCACTCATTCCGCGGGCAACCCTGCCAGCTGCTCATTCCACTGGCCACCTTGGCAGCCACTCACTCCACTGGCCACCATGCCAGCGACTGGCCACCATGCTCGCCGCTCTCGTGGGCTGCTCCTGCCGGCCGCTCCTGCTGCCCGCCCTTCAGTCAGGCAAATTCTGTTGCTACCTGCCTCTCTACTGTGACCTCTGCAGGTTAGTCTCTTAGGACATGTCTTCATTAACAACGGTAAAGTGCTGGCCGTGGCAGTGCTTTAACGTGGCTTGTGTAGTCACGGCGCAGCACTGGGAGAGAGCTCTCCCAGCGCTATAAAAAACCACCTCCACGAGGGACGTAGCTACCAGCGCTGGGAGTGAGACTCCCGGCGCTCGTGCACTGTCTACACTGGCACGTTACAGCGCCGAAACTTGCAGCGCTCAGGGGGGTGTTTTTTCACACCCCTCAGCGAGACAGTTGCAGCGCTGTAAAGTGCCAGTGTAGACAAGCCCTTCATGATTTTCAGCTCTTAGCATGCTGGGCAGACACACAGTCCTACCACAACTGATTTCAGCTCTGATTGAGCATTTAAAATAACAAATTGCTCCTAATGAAGCCTATTTAGCCCTTTCTTTGAACAGTGGGGAGGAACAGGTTAACCGCTTAGTGAGAGTCCACATCTCCTGGCTGGGACACCTGTCCCCATCCCACTTACTTTCACAGGGGTTTGGCATTTGAGCCCCTGGCTTAACGAGGTCTTTTCAGCTAAGGGTAGTCCCCTCATTTGGGACAGGCTAAGCACAGTTCTGCTCCCCTTTATTCATACAGTAATGACAGCACCATTGATAACAGCATTTCCTTACCCCTGCATTCAGTAGTAAAGTGATTTGTAACCCAACACCAGCCAAAGTTGATTACTTTGAGCACCACAGCTGTCTGCTGGATATCTGAGCAGAGTAGGTGTGTTCATGTAAATACAGTTGCTCCTGAAGTCTCTCCCCCTCCTAGCGAGCTGTCAGGGGAGAATTCATTCTGACCCTGCTTACGTCTACATACATATGTGTGTACGCTATAAGTGGTTCATTAGGTAATTCCCTAATCATGAGTTAACAGATCTGTTGTCTCAGCTTAGTCTCTAGAGAACACTGTTCCAAACAATGACACCTTCAGGAGCCTCTGGGCCAGAGCATCATGGTCATTAATTATGAATTCCCCTATTTGCCTTTGCATGAGCCTTGCCCCTGACCCTGTTATTTGTGCATGTGTGTAACTCAGGGTGCGGAGAACGCTGCACACTGTGATTGAAATCCCCCCTTATCTTTGCAGAAGAACGACGGGCAGTTCACTGTCATTCAGCTGGTTGGGATGCTGAGGGGCATCGCATCAGGGATGAAGTACCTATCAGACATGGGTTATGTACATAGAGACCTTGCTGCCAGAAACATCCTCATCAACAGCAATTTAGTGTGCAAAGTGTCTGACTTTGGGCTGTCCAGAGTCCTAGAAGATGACCCTGAAGCAGCATACACAACAAGGGTAGGTTCTGGGGACACTGGACCATTGAATTAAAGGAAATGATGGAGACGGCCAAGTGGCACTTTCAAAAGTGCTCACACTCACAGTTGGAGCCAGATTTTGAAAAGGGCTAAGTGTCTATCAGTTGTCATTTCGCTTAGGTGCCTACATTGGCCCTGAGCGCTTTTGAAATCTGGCAGTATATGTAGGGGCCTAAGCAGGAGCTGTTGGGTGCCGAGCTCTTTTGAAAATGGGGCTCTACGTTGTCAAAAAAACAAAGCTGCACACAGAAGAGGGTGGATGTGGAGAGAATCTGTCTGACAGCTCAATCCTGGGCAGACTTCAGTTGACTTATTCTGTTTTGTAACAGAAAATGCACCCAGTAGCTGGAGGTGGCATAACTTTGCATCGGAGTGAGAAATGAGGTAATGCAGCTGAGATTTTTTTTCAAAATAGAAGTCTAACACTAGGCTCTTAAATCCCTGTTTTGGCAACTAAGTTAACTGCCTGATTTTCAAAAGTACCCAGCACCCCGGTTGTTCCTGTGGTCTTCAGGGTGGACTGCTGGGTGGTCAACACTTGTGAAATATCAGGCTGCTTATTGAGATACCTAAATATGGACTTAGAAGCCTAAAATTAAGCTCCTTTTTGGCCCTTGCCTGTTGAATATAGTTGGAATATAGTCTGACCTGAAAAGGGAAGTGATACAGAGCCAAAAGGGAGTGAAAAAGGGTGTGAACGAAGCCCATCCATATTGCTCCTTTCTCCAGAGTAAAAATCCAAGTTGGGATTCTGTGGTTAAAACATGGGCAGGTCCTAGGCGCAGGAGGCAGGTGGCCAATCCATGTGATTGACAGGCTAAGAGTGCTGCATATCCCACGTTTCGAGGGGTCCAGAGTAGAATTGCTCATTGAGACAGAACTTGTTAGAGGCAGGCAGCTCGAACCCAGGCAACAAAAATCAAGGGCAGACCCTTGCAGACCACCAAAAGAAATCCCACAGAGAGTCATGCAAACAGGCTAGGGCCTCCATAAGCTCTGATACAGGGAGACCTATTTATCATATCTATCATAATATATTAATATGCACAGTCAGTATTGAAAATGTACCGGAAACATTGTGAGAATGAGACCTTTTGTAATAGTGATAGCTGGATGAAATCCTCTTATCATAGGTTCAGTTCATATTTATCAACATATCCGTGTACTTTTTTTTACACATGTGATTAAAGAATCATTTTGTAAGGAACACACATTCACCATCTGTGCTCAGAACCCTCCAGTAACTCAGAGCCACCACCTTATCTGGAGATTTCACCCTGGAAAAATGTTTCAGGAGTTGGCAACTGGAGTCTACCTGTACATTGGAGGATCAGAACCTATTGAGGCATATAAGGGTTTCTTTATTTGGCCAGATCTTCATCTGGGATAAACAGATATGATATGCTGAGTGCTGCTCGCTAAGAATCTGGCCCCCACTGGCTTACGGTTTGAACCAATAATGCTTCACTGAAGAAAACTTGTGAGAATAAGGTTTTCTGAAAATATACCCCAAATTTTACTGTTTTTGCAGAGGTAAAAATTGTTTGGAGGGATTCCCTGAATATCCCCCAGCCTTGCAGGTAGCTCATTCCTGGGAGCAAGGGCCTTCAAAGGGGGGCATATTTTGATAGAATTCAAGGAAAACAATTCTTTAAACCCTGACTAAAATCCTCTTTTTTATCCTGGAAATTTTAGGGATGATTTATATTATTATGATTAAAGTATTATAATTTGCATAAAGTTAAACATCAAAAAATTAGAGAGCAGGGAGAAAACCCTAAATCTGAAATCCCTAGATATATGCAGGGAGATGTTACTTATGCAAGAAATATTACAAAAAATCAATAACAATCAAAGAGAGAAGGAATCGTTGTTGTTTTTGTCACTCATCTGGTCTCCCCATCTCTTGTGTAGGCCTCTGTCCTGCAATCAAGTTTGCATAGGCTGACCTTGCATTCATGTGGAACCTTGTCGATTTCAGTGGCCCACCTACCCAGATCTAACTTCAGGATTGGGGTCAAAGATCTGTAGAATAAAATCCAGCCTCCTGCCCTGTAATTTGCATGAGGTTCACATTACGCCAGAGTCACCTAGAGCTTTTAAGGTGTTTGTTCCTTCCCCATTTGCTGTCAGAGACTCTTGAAAGTTCACTGTATTGATTGCTTGAATGCTTGGCTTTTCCCCCTACCAACCAGCGCAACATAAGGGAGACGTGGATGCTAAACGTGTTCCAGCATTGAAATGGAATTTAAACAACAACTCGTCAGGTCAGCCAGTTTGTAGTCAGCTACAAATGCTTATGGGCTGAGATAATATAGAGAGGGCCCTCATGCTGCCAAACAGATTTACTTTAAAATTCTACATCTCTTTCCAGCATCATTCAGGAACAGGAAAAATCTCCCTTGATGCTCTAAGAAATGTTTTTCTCTCCCCACCCGTTCTTTTGTTTTTTGTTTTTCACACCAGGGAGGGAAAATCCCGATCAGATGGACAGCCCCAGAAGCCATCGCCTTCCGCAAATTCACCTCGGCCAGCGACGTCTGGAGCTATGGGATAGTGATGTGGGAAGTAGTGTCTTATGGAGAGAGACCCTACTGGGAGATGACCAATCAAGATGTAAGTACTTGCCAAAGCCACTGTATGACAAGTCCCTTGCTATCCGAGACAGAACTGGCACAGTGCTTTCAGTCTGAAAGTGACAGCTGCTTTTAAAAAGCCCAGTGAAAGGATTTTCTTTGCCCCTGAAATTTCTTTTATTGAATGCCCTTTTATGCAGCAGCTCAAAACAAGCTTTGCACAAAGAGAAGTAAGTCTGCATGGAGTAAAGACTGTCTCCCTTGACAGATTACTGTAATGCCACTGTTGTGGTTATTATCAGAGTCCATCAGTATTATGTTTAAAGATGAAGGTCTGCCAAAGGATGCATATTGATAAATGACATAATTTCAGCTACACTTACAAACTCATCCAGTCAACCGTAGCTAAAGCCCTTTGCTTTCCATTTTTATTTCATTTAAAATTTACTGGGAATTTATCAGTGTTTATTATAAAAATTAAAAAATGAGTAAAAATCAGTACAAAAAACTAACTTCACAGTTTTCTGGGTAAATACTTGAGGTTAATATTGGGGACAGGAGGAGAGGAAAAAAGCAACAAATAGATAAAAGTAAGAGTATTTGAAATAAAAGCAGTGTAAGCTGTGGTTTATTTCATGAACTGTACATATAGATATGCATATGTATCTTCTACTACCTTGCCTTACTTTGGCAGCCAGCTCACATTGACACTTGGACTAATTTATTAGTAACATAAACACATTTACCTAATGTCATGTATCGGATTTTCTTAACATAATCCATATTTCCATATACTTGAATGGTCCAAAATTTGCGTGAAAAATCAGTAAAAACTTGCTATCTCTTGTAAGACCTGGGGAATTTTCAGTAAAAACTGAAAACAAAGTTACCTAAGTATAGCTTAATTTTCGAGATCCATCTATATTAGTAAGTACTCGCTTCCTTGAGGGAAAGGGAGGTGATGCGGTGTAATGGATAGGGCTCTTAACCTAGATTCTCTTCCTGCCTTTGCCATTGACCGTGAGCATGACACTTCATCTCTCTTTCCCCTTCGACTCTTTGTCTTGTCTGCTTTGAAGAGCTTGCAGTCTAAATAAGGATGGTCTCTTATCATATGTAGGTACAGTGCCTAGTAGAGTGGGGCCAAACACTCTTTGCTAGGGCTATACATGCTATTTAGATTGCAAGCTCTTTGGAGCAGGCCCTGTCTGTGTGTTCAGTTTGTACAGCGCCTAGCACAATAGAGTACTGGTCCATGGCTGGATTCCTAGGCACTAGGGTAATACAAATAAATAATAATAATGGAACAGAGGCTTGGGCCCATCAGGTGCTGAGCATCCACCAAGAATGCTCAGTATCCTGCAAGGTTGTGCTTTAAATCAATGTACCATCAGACTGGCATATTTTAGTCACTGCAGAACATATGCGAGCTGTAGCACCATAAATGTATTCCTGTGGTGAGAGAGATGAATAAAACTAAAGCAAACAAAATGTTTCAGTTAAATGCTGCAAACTCAAGTCCTCTCGTTTTCAGCAAGTTCAAAGAAAAACCCAGAGATATCAATCCAAGGGACCAATCCAACTCTTGTTTAAGTCAAGGAAACTTGAATGAAGGGGAGTTGCATCAGGTCCAAGGGGGTTACCTTGTTTCTCTTTTACCACAATAGTTTGCCTGTGTAATACAGCTTTTTTTTATTCTAAAGTAACTCAAACCACTCTGCAAACTTGGGGCCAGAGTCAGGACCCCTGCCTCCGTCAGGGTGAAGAGAGCCAGAACAAGGCCTGCCTGTCACATCAGTCCCACTGTGAGCGTGTGTATGTATTTCTCTGGCAGCTGGAAGCATGTGTGCTGTCGTGTCAATAAGAACAGCGGGCTTCCACAGGCTGGTCAAAACACAAGGTGCTACCAGGGACTAAGAAGTTTTAAGCAAAATTTGTCCTTTCACCCCATTGGTGCTGGGGTTCGAGCCAGCCCCTCCACCCCTGGAGTGAAGGGTATTCCCTCCCCACCTTCGGGTGGCACAGCTGAAGTGCTGATGAACCCTGTCCCTCCCTGTATCCCAGGTTCCAGTTCCAGCCCCAGCCTCTATACCAGGGATCGGCAACCTTTGGCCCGCGGCCCGCCAGGGTAAGCCCCCTGGCAGGCTGGGACAGTTTGTTTACCTGCTGCGTCCGCCAGTTTGGCCGATCGCAGCTCCCACTGGCCGCGGTTCGCTGCTCCAGGCCAATGGGGGCTGCGGCAAGCGGCGCAAGCCGAGGGACATACTGGCCACCGCTTCCCGCAGCCCCCATTGGCCTAGGACAGCGAACCTGCGGCTGCAGCAGGTAAAGAAACCGTCCCGGCCCGCCAGGGGGCTTAACCTGGCAGGCCGCATGCCAAAGATTGCCGATCCCTCTTCTATACTTACCACCCTGGCTTTCCCACAGAACATTTTTCCCAGCTCCCTTTCAGCTGGGATCCCAGCAACAGGACTTCTCTTGTCCTGCTTGCCTTCACACTCAGCAGCCCACAGACAACAGCAGCAGCTGCTCCCCTCAGCACACAGAGGACTGTATGTAGCCTGCGGCTCCCAAAAGCCCTTGCTTGCTCTCCGCCAGATGCCTTAACTTAGTCAGGTGCTCTCCCTCAGGACTACAAAGCACCCTGAATGCCTGGCCTTAAAGGAGCTCATACCTCACCACAGTAATTCAGGCCAGGTTATACCCTGAAGGGGCCTGCACACCCTGGGTTTTGATTGTGCATTGACTCCATTGAGGCATCTGGCTGGGAGTGAGCAGGGGCTTCTGGGAGAAGCATGAAGATCTCTGTTCTGTGGGGAGCAGCTGCGGTCGGGGGCCTCCTCTGCGTGGGAATGCATTCAGCGTGCAGATCAGACAGTGGGTGAGGTCCCCAGGTGATGCAAATCAGCCTAGCTTTATTGACTTCCTGGGTGCTATGCTGCTATAACACCCCGGAGTTGATCCAGTCCACAGTGAATGGCGGGGGGCAGGGTGGTATTCAGTGAAGATTAAAAAATAATGTAATAAAATATAGTCCTGTGCAATTAATCAATGTGATGGATAGAGAGAATATAAATTTAATTTTCATTGGGGAAATAAATGATTTTATATTGTGAAGTGTCAGCAGCAATTCTGCTGTGTGCTGCTGTCCTCTTCGGCCTCAGTAAGTTGTTGAAGAATAAGTTGGTGCATCCTGCCTCACTCTCTGCACACGCTCCAGACCGCACATTGAACCAAGCCGGGGTTCTGCGTAAGTAAGAGCATGCGGCCAAGCGATTAATGACTGTAGGGTAAGGCATAGGCACTAAGGGGCCTTTCATGTGCTTCACTTAAGCTTCCGTTCTCAAAGGGGCTCAGAACCCCCAAGCGGAGACAGATTTCCACAGGGGCCCAGCTCCCATTTAGGTGTGTAGCTAAAGGGGGGGGGGGGGACGGTTTTTCAAGATGGTTCCACACCCGTCATTATCCTTCAGGGGAGCTGCTTTGGAAAATTTGGCCACGTTACTTAGGTGCCTAACTGAGAGCTGAGCTTTTGTTAAAATCTGGCCCGACGTGACTCTCACTATGGGCAAGACTGAGTAATGACTGGTCACTAGAATACCAGACCATTTCTCATAATTCTGCTGGTGGGCTGCTTTCTTAGGGTTTGAGATTGTCTCACGAGTTAGATGTTTGGCTTTTTTCTGACACGTGATTTTCAGTCAATAGCAAATTCCCATTTCCTTGCATAGAGAGCGGAACGAATAGGGTTCAAAGCTGCCTGCACCGCATTAATTTTAATGGGACTGTATTACTTTTAAGGCCAGTATTGTAAGAAACGCTGGGTCCCATCCTCCCTCCACGCCAGGATAATCGCTGTAGGGGAGAGAGAAGTCCGGGAAACATAATTCATAGAGTTCCTTTTGAATTCTGCCCTGGTCTGAATCCTATAGCCCAGGAAGAAGCTGCACTCCATTCATCCACAGATCCTCCAAGATACACATGGGTCCCAGGGGCCTGCAGGAGGCATTCATTCCAATTCCCCTTGCCTACTCTTTGCTGCCCGGTTCCTACATATCCCTGCACAGTACCGAATGCAAGAGTGAGGCATAAAAGGCAGTCCTAAAGGGGGCTTCACAACGTGGAAGAAAAATACAGCTCCTCTGGCTCTAGGAACTTTGTGAGACAGGTTGGGAAGACTCTAGCAGAGACAAGCAGGCATTTTATCACTGCCCCTTTCTACCGGCTCCACCTCTGCAGAGAGACTTCTGGGATGAAGGGTGCATGTCAGATGGGCAAAACTCCCCTTCTCCATGGCAGCAACCTCCCCCCAGCACAGAGAGGGGAGCAGGAGACCCGATGTTTAAAAGAAAATGGTCTTGTCCATTTGGCGTTAGCAGTTACCTTGACTGTAAAAGTTCCTTTGGAGACTCCTGCTTCTCCCTTATTTTATCTAGTGCCTCTTTCGCCATAAGCAACTGTGTGATCACCTGCTGCACAGAACAATCTTATCTGTCCTCCCTGCTCAGCTGTAACATTCAAGCAAAGAATCACAGTATCTTACCACCACAAATAGCAAAAAGAGCAGAGAAAACATTCAAGTAGGCAGACAGTTGTGTGCTATTTTGCTGACTCAGAGCAACTATGACCCTCAGTCTCTCTATCTCAGTTGCTACCTTACTTAAAAGAGGTTTACTATGAAGAACATAAGAACGGACATAATGGGTCAGACCAAAGGTCCATCTAGCCCAATATCCTGTCTTCCAACAGTGGCCAATGCCAGGTGCCCCAGAGGGAATGAACAGAACAGTAATCATCAAGTGATCCATTCCCTGTCGTTCATTCCCAGCTTCTGGCAAACAGAGGTTAGGGCCACCATCCCTGCCCATCCTGGCTAATAGCCATTGATGGACCTATCCTCCATGAACATATCTAGTTCTTTTTTGAACCCTGTTATAGTGTTGGCTGTGGGGCTGGAGCACCCACGGGGAAAAATTAGTGGGTGCTCTGCACCGACCGACAGCCAAGCTCCCCTCCCCACCTCCTCCTCTGCCTCCTCCTCTGAGCGTGCCACATCCTCGCTCCTCCGCCTACTTCCCAGCGCTGCCCGCCCGGCCGCCGCCAAACAGCTGTTTGGCCACTCCGGGAGGGGAGGGGAGGAGTTGGAACATGGCGCGCTCAGGGGAAGAGGTGGGGTTGGGACAGGGATTTGGGGAAGGAGTCGGAATAGGGTCAGGGAGGGGCAGAGTTGGGGCGGGGAATTTGGGGAAGGGGTTGGAATGGGGGCAGGGCAGGGGTGGGACGGGATGGGACCTCATGGAAGGGGTGGAGTTGGGGCAGGAGCAGAGGAGGATTGAGCACCCACCGGCGGGAGCAGAAGTCGGCCCCTGTGGTTCCATAGGTTTTCTGTGCTCTGTATGAAAAATACTTTGTTTTGTTTGTTTTAAACCTGCTGTGTATTAATTTGGTGACCCCTAGTTCTTGTGTTATGAGAAGGAGTAAATAACACATCCTTATTTACTTTCTCCACATGAGTCATGATTTTATAGACCTCTATCATATCCCCTCTTAGTTGTCTCTTAAGATGCTACATACACCTACCAGGGGATTATCCCAATCTAATACAGAAACTTTCAGCCATGCCC
The DNA here is from genome assembly GCF_015237465.2 of Chelonia mydas. Taxonomy (NCBI): domain Eukaryota; kingdom Metazoa; phylum Chordata; order Testudines; family Cheloniidae; genus Chelonia; species Chelonia mydas. The sequence continues at coordinate 9,407,303 of NC_057852.1, read as the reverse complement.
AATGCAGAGAATGCAGAAATTTGGTCCCAAGTTTGTCTCTTCTGCCATTGCAGTAAGCAGATCTAACTGGCTTTAATACAAATGCACTGGGATGACACAGATGTTAGGTAAATGCCAAGGTATGAACTAGGATTCAATATGGAGTCAGCAAGATAACACTCCACCGCCAGAGGAATCCCTCTTGTGGATAGTGAGCATTTCAGACATGGACATTTTCTAGAACCCTTTATTAAAAAAAAGAGAAAATTAATTTAGCTACATCCTTCTGGACATTGAATGAATTTCACAAATGCATCTTGGAAAAGATGTGCGTGAGTCTGGGTCTTCAAAACATTCAGATTAGAGAATTAATAAGAGATTTAGCTCTTGAAATTAGCATTGGTTCCTGTCCAAGCTTTGCTTAGATTACCTCTGCGCCTATATTGCATATACTTGGCAACTGAATGGATCATAGTAAGCAAACAAATTTAACTCAAGGGTGTTTCCCACTGTGGTATGTGACTATTCCCAGAGTGTTTTCTGCCTTCTCTCTTCCATATACTCAACTCCCACCGCTGATGGCCAAAAAGTCAGAGATCGCTGACATTGATGGTAGATGTTATGTGGTAAACCATGGTGCTCTGATTGCATGGATTTCAACTCGTGAAAGCGTTCCCATCATTCTTACTCGGTGTATGACTTATAATTACAGACAGTTAAAACACATTGTTCGAAAATATAGCCAGCGGTTAGCAAAATTGTTCTCCTAATTGTAATTCAGTTTGTTTTTTTCCATGTTCACAGCAATATAGACAGACTCAATATGGACAGTCACTGTTATTCAGAAGGCTACAAATCAAGTGTTTAAATCAAAATTGGATGTCTTTCTAAAAACAATGCTCTAGGTCAACCACAAGATGTGGACTTGATGCACAAATTGTTGGGTGGAATTCTCTGGCCTGTGCTATGCAGGTTGTCAGACTAAATGAGTGTAGTGGTTGCTTCTGGTTTAAAATTAGTGAAACCATTGGGTTAGATATATTACCTGCGTTTACTAGCACAAGCCAGACCACTTCATTCTCCACCAGGCAGCCCTGAGCCAGCTGGCATTGCTCCGTTAATGGACAGCAATGATTACAGGGTGGCTTAGGGCCCTCAAGTCTTCTCCCAGCCCAAATGTTTGGCCCATCAAATCTTCTAAGGGTGAATGTGTTAGTGAACAAAATGGTGTCATGCCACCATACTGTGGTTGCTTCCAGGGCCTTGCTAGCTGCTGCTGCTTCTTTCTCACACTGGATTCCTGAGAACATCTGCACATGAAAAAGACATGCCGCAGCATCTTGGCATCTTGCAGTGTTTTGATACCACTTACATGGTATTGCCAGAATGGACAACGTCCTTTAAATTGCGTTTGCTTTATTGATGTTAGTGCCAGGAATATAAAATGTACCTAGCCTCACTGCAGATGTGGTTCAGAGGTATTCTGTACTGGTTCCAGCTTGTCCGCTACACATCTTGCTGCCATGTTCTTTCTGGTGTATCTTGGAGGAGGAGCCCTCTGTGTTATAAATACACATGCAGGTACAGTACTTAGGCACCACATGATCCTTTGCCCATGCCACATGGGATGATTTTATTCAACGGTTGCAAATTTGGTCTCAAGGAGAGACTAGAAACATGACACAAAAAGCAGAGAATCTGGATAACAGAAGTAGGTCGGGCCTATTTATTGTGCTGTGAACAAAACCATCGTCATAGAACAAGACCACTCGTTAATTCTGGCCTAAATTGGATAGAAGAACCATGGGCTTTCTCCAATGGCTATTAGGTCTTCCCATTGAGATCAGAGGGCTTTGGATGTGGCTTCATTTGGGCTCAAAAGGTCTACTTGACGTAGACACTAGGGCTGGATTTTCAGAAGTGCTCCGTACCCAGCAGCACCCAATGAAAATACAGTGCAATTTCAATGAAAATGAAAAACCATGTAATTTTGTTCACTAGGGCATGTGTTCTTAGAAGACTTGATAGCCCCAAATTTGGGGCTGGTAGAAGCTTTGATGGCCTCATTCCCCTCCTGGGTCAGTGCTGTTAATGAAAGGGGTGATTCCAATTGGTGCAGGACTAGGACTGGCTGGAATACAAGAATTCCATTTCCTGAAACAATCTGAGGTTTCAGATTTGTTTCTGTTCTGATGTGGACCAAATCCAAGACATTTCAAAAATGTTCATGAAATAACAAGAGAGAGAGTCCCAGAATCCCAGTGGTTAGAGCAGGGGTCTCAAACGTGCGATGCGGCCCACGGAGTTATTTCCTGCAGCCTGCCATAGGTGTCAACTCCACCAGCAACCAAGCTCCCCTCCTCCCCCCAGGCATGCCAAGTTACCGCTCCTCCACCTACCTCCCAGCTGTTTGCTGGTGCTTAGGACTTTCCAGGAGGGAGGGGGGAGGAGCGGCGATGCAGTACGCTCAGGGGAGGAGGCAGAGAATAGGTGGGGCCAGGAATTTGGGGAAGGGGTTGGAATAGGGACAGGGAGGGGGCAGAGACTTTGGGAAGGGGCAGGGCAGGGGCGGGAAGAGGCAGGGCAGGAGCGGAGCCTCATGGAAGGGTTGGAGTAGGGGCGGGGCTGGGGGGGTTAACCAAAATAATTCTAAAAGTAAATGTGCGTTTTGTCATTTGAGTGAGGTGCATTACTGAATGTTTATATTTTATTAAACCCCTCTTCGCATTACAGTTTTTAAAAAGTTAATACGTTGACTTTTAATAGCATACTATATTACTCTTCATTTTTTTCATTTTTGACTATACTTTTGTTTTGTTGTACGAAAAGGTGTCAGTGATGCGGCCCTCGGGCCAATGTACTAGTCCTCAGGTGGCCCTCGTGGTGATCCCTGGCTTAGAGCAACTGGAGCGTGGGAGAGCTATGTTCAAGGCCCTGGTCTGGATTAACAAGAGCAGGGACTTGTAGCTGGATCTCTAACATCTAAGCTATTCTGAAAGTCTTTTCCCTTCTCTCTCTGGTTTTACCAGAAATTCCATGCTGGACATGAGAAACCTTCCTGACAAAACTCATGTTGAAATTGATACGTTTCTGCAAAAAGTTTTGGTCTCGACAGCATTTTCCCATGAAAAATCATTTAGTCAAAAAGTTACCAACCAGCTCTAGACAGGACTCCGTGGTGGAGGGTGATGTGAGATGACTTGTATCAGTAAACTCAGGTAGTATATCTGCCCTGCATTTGGTAACCTTCTTAATAATAATGATTGCCTGTAGTGAGTCTGCTTGACTGCCTTTACCATGGATGAACACAATCTGGATTAAGATTACAAGAACAATTTTGCTAACTACTGACTGTATTTGAAAACAATGGTGTTAGATGGCTGTAATTCTAAGTCATGCAGGGGCATTAAAATGACAGAGATTCATTTGCAAGGTATTCTTTGAAATCCACGCCATCAGAGCACCATGGTTTATCACGTAATATTCACCATCAGTGGCAGCAACCTCCAACTGGATTGAGTCAGCAGGACTAGGAGCACAGAGTATGCAGCAAGGGGTGTTAAGACTATCTCGGAATAGTCACATACCGTATGTGCCTAAATAAAAGATGAACTCTTCTGAAAATCCAGTGATTGATTTAGGTACCTAATTAGGAGCTGCTGGGTCTGACCTCTTTTAAAAATCTACCTTACATATTTCAATTAACAAATGCCCCAAAATGATGAAAATTAATTATTTTGTAATCAAAATAGATTATTTTCTGTCTTCAATTAAAAAAAAAAGAAAAGGTCTCTCCTGCAGTCAGTGTGTGTTGTTATCATGTCTTTTCACTCGAAAGGAAACAAGAAAGCACATGTTTGTAACTGTTATTTTAGATACAGAGCCATGTTATGAAAATATCATTTCTTTCTACCTTTGCATTTAAAAATCAATGGATTTTAATCCTACTCTGCTTTTATTGGCCATGTCCCACCATGCAGGCATTTTCATTTCCTGGTAGAAATTTGTACACAATAACAAATGACTAGACCCCAACATTGTTGAATGATGTATGAGATGGCCATGCTGTCTCAGCCTTGAATCCATCCATCATTTAGCATTCAAAGTCTGGTTTGAAATAAAGGTGGACTTTTATTGTTGCAAAACAAATGTGTGGTCCAGCGCATGCCTTGAAATTAAAAATATATATATGTTCTTTTCCGAGAAATTGCTAAAAAGAGCATATGCTGCGGTTCTCAGAATTCAAGGACAGATAAACATGAAGTATTACAGATTCTCAACTGGTGTAAACTGGGGTAGGTCCATTGACTTTGACAATGCTTTTGCCTGACTTCACTGGAATTCTGGCAATGTACACCAGCTGAATCTCAGGCCTATAGACAAACAGAGCTATGGCAATTTATGCTAGCGGAGGATCTGGCCCATTGACTTCAGTGATTCTATGGCAGTTTACACCAGCTGAGGATCTTCATCAAATTTCTTTCAGTTAATGGAAATTATTTTTTCAACCCCTCCTTTCCTGATTATTAAAGATACCGGGGACAGTGACATGTTTGACAGAGATATGCGGTGCGTTTCAGGAAGAAACGATGGATGAATTGATGGGCATGAAGCGTTTTAGTTCAAACGATTTGCAGTTGGCACAAGAAAACCACCCGCCCTCTTGTTTTGTCTCCCCTAGGTGATAAAAGCTGTGGAGGAGGGCTATCGTTTGCCAAGTCCCATGGACTGCCCGGCTGCTCTTTACCAGCTAATGCTCGACTGCTGGCAGAAAGATCGGAACAGCAGGCCCAAGTTTGACGAAATTGTCAGCATGTTGGACAAGCTCATCCGTAACCCGAGCAGCTTGAAGACACTGGTTAATGCGTCGAACAGGTATAAATCCAGGCCAGTTCCATTTCTCCATGCATGATTCATGTCATAATACCCTGATATTGAAATAGCTCTCACTCTCTGATCTGTGCAGACCCTGGAGGATGTACCACAAGCTTCATTGTGTCCAGAATAGTTTTCCCAAATCATCTCTTTCTGTTTAAATTGGCAGATACATGAGCAATTCAGTCACGTTATAAATGCATCCATACTGAAATGATCATGACCTGTCTTGGAGAAGCTTGAGTTGCAGCTATGTTTATAGCTACGCAATGGAGTTACTTGTGATTTACACCCAGGGAAAGGGAGAGCAGGATTTGGCCTGCAAAGTATATAAGAAACATCACTCAAATGATCTCTCTGTTGACTTTATCCTGGTAATATGAATAGGAAAGAAATCCTTTAGGGCAAATTCTGGGGACTAGTAAAACCAGATGCATTCCTACTCTGATATAACCTACCACAATCATTCGGAAGTCCATTAGTGTTTTCCTCCATTTCTAACAGATTTTCTAACATTAACAAATCCATGTGGTTTCCAAAAAAAAGTGCACAATTTTCTAAAATACATTAATAGCCAGTATGCAATATATTAGTATGAAACATGATAAGTGCAAGCCTACAATTAAGGCTGACATGGTCGGAAATAGAAGTATAAATATTTTGGTAAATTCCTGCCAGCCAGTCATCTCAGATAACAACTTTACCACCATGGCAGAAGCCTGGGAAGAATAACTTTTTATTATGGGTGCATAATATTTTTCCTCTGCAGCCTTATATTACTTCTTAATTATACTGCTACACTGATTTACACCAGCTGAGGATTTGGCCCTGGCTTTATAGGAGTTGAATTTTCCTCAGGGGGAGGAAATTATACAAGTATTTGTATTGACGAGACTAACTTTAGCAACAGTCTAGAAATGAGCAACATGTTGGGAATGGTTCAGTTGGCAGTGGAGCCCAGCTCCTAACAGTTAGACACAGAACTCCGGGAGTTAGGTTTCTAAATACGTTTGAGCATATGGACCTATGAGGCAACATTTGTTTATTGGGGTACTGTAGTGAAGCGATGACCCACTGGTGCAGCGCCTCCTGCTGGAGGACTCAGGAATTAGCTCTTCCAGCCCAGAGTGCCCTCTGCAGGCCAGTGTCTCACCTGCAGCTGGCCCCCACGTCCCTCCCAGACCCTGGTGCCCCTTTACCTTGGGGTGCTGCCCCCTGGCAGTGCCCCCACACTCTGGGTCTCACCACCCAGGGGGACCCCAACCCTCTATTCCCACCTTGCCTCAGTGGCTACTGCCAGTCACCATCTAGCCCCCACTCTGGGGCAGACTGCAGTCTGTAATGGCCACTTACCATTAGCAAGGGGGTCAGACCAACTGCCTCTGCCTATTCCCAGGCTGCCCCTCTGCAGCCCCAGTACCTTTGTAGTCCTTCACCAAGGCCTGCAGGCTGGAGGTTTACCAGGCTGGAGCTCCCCAGCTCCCTTGCCCTTCCCCAACACTGCTCTACTTCAGGTACCTTCCTCTCAGACAGCTATCCCTTCCCTCCCTAGGGCTAGAGTGAGACTTCTCTTGCTTCTGGCCCACAGCCCTCTTAAAAGGGCCAGTTGGGCCCTGATTGAAAAGGCCACAGCTGTGGTCAGCTACTCACTCAGCTTCCCCAGCTGTTCTCACACTTCTTCCCCCAGCCGCAGCCCTCTCCAGAGCTGCTTTTACTATTGGCTCCGCAGGGCAGCCCTCTCCCAGGGTTGTTTTAACCCCTTCAGGGCGAGAGCGGGGTGACCACCCCACCTCCGGTACATGCCATTTTGAAATACAAAGTAGGCATGATTCTTCAGGCTACTTTCCATGCATCATTAACTTTCCGAGGAAGCCATTGAAGAATGAATCTTATTAGCAATCAGTTGTAATGTCATTCCTAGCACATCTGCATAAAAAAGGTTTATGGTAGCATAAAATGTGGAACACTTCTCTTTCATTTTCAGTTTGGAATAATCATCTGGGGGCATGTTGTGTAGTGGTTCATGCACTGTCCTATCAGAGTGTACTAAAGAAAGTAAAAATTGTTAGTAAACCATTTCTTTTAGGTGCTAAGCACTTTGCTGATATGTTCATGCATTTACAGTTTCAAGCAATTCCTAATGTCTACTAATGTGAGTATTGCCAAAGAGAATGGCATATCCATAACAGAACATTACTGAATCAACCCTTAGTTAAATTCAATTCAGAATTAAAGGATGTTTTCAAACATAACATATTCTGTATTAAAAATTTCCCATTAATACAAATACCAGAGGACACAGTGACATTACAATGTGTGCACAGCAGTAGATACCTCATGGCATTAGTACTGAGAATCCAGTTTTTTGTTCTGATTAGTAAGGAAGCCTGAATCCCTTCTGTATTTAAAATCTTATGTGAAAGCATTATGCTATTGTTACTGGCAATATTTACATTTTATTGGACCCTTCAGTATAGCCATTAAATAAACAAATAGTACTAATGTGATCATAAAATATATGAAGATTCCTGAAGTGCTAAATAATATAATATCCTGGATGTTCTTCCAGTCAGGTATACCTGAATTAAATGTACATATTCAGGGCTCAACCGTGCAAATGTTTATACCTGTGGATAGCATTCCACACAGATGTATTATTATTAGGTAGTGTGACTTAGTGGATAGATCACTAACCTGCACTTAAAAAGCATGGGTTCCATCCCCAGCTCATCTGCATGACTTTGGGCAAGTCCCTTCACCCCTCTGTGCCTCAGTTTCCCCATCTGTAAAATGGGAATAATGATACTGGCCTCCTTTGGAAAGCACTTTGAGATCTACTGTTGAAAAGTGCTGTATAAGAGCTAGGGATTATCATTTATATTGCAGTAGTACCTAGCGGCCACCCAAGAACGGGACCCCACTGTGACAGGCACAGTACAAATAGTCTGTTCACTTCAGTGGAACAAATCCCATGACCTAAGCTACTTGAATCATAGGCCAAGATTTTTTTTTTTAAATGGGTGCCTAAAGCCAACCTCCTGAGTCCATTTAATCAATTGCTGAAATCACTGGGAGCTGCTGGGTGCTGAGCCCGTTTTGAGAATCTTATCCAAGTTTGCAGGATCAGGCATTTAAATTCTAATCACAGACCAGTGTGTTTTCCTCAGTACTGGGGAATATGATTTGTCTTTGTCTCCCTTCTCCAGACGTGCTTAGAAATAGATTTTGGCTTTCAGGCTCTGGACGCTTTGATTTAGGAGAAGGAAAACAGAGTGGTAGAAACAAAACAGGTCCTGAAGGTATGCAGTCTCTGGCAGTTTACTGCTTGGAGCGGGGGCCACATAGAAAGGCAGCCTCCTCACAAATGAGCAGCACTACGGAAGTGTGCTAAAAGCACTGTTCTGCTGAGGCCTTCTCCTTTGTGCTCTTGAAAGCAGAAGAATGGTGCAAAGAGTAATGCTGCAGTGAATAATGCACACAGATAAAGAGGCAGGTTGTGATTTGTGCAAATTCTTGCTTATCTGGTCCTTTGTGGTACTTTCATCTTTTCTTTTTGCTGGTAAAATAGTTTAAAGGGCAGGATTTTCAAAAGGTGTCAGCGTTGGCCTAACTGCTCACACCAAAGTCAATGGTCAAACTTCCATGGACGGGAGTAGTTAGACCCTTTTGAAAATCCTACCCTTGGTATTTAAAGGCCCAATTCTGCCACCCTTACTCATATTGAGCAATACTTACTCCCATGTGTAAGTAAGCAGACTAATGCAACTGATTCCATGAGTAACTACCTCTCGATGTAATTAAGGGCATGGGTGTCAGGTTTATCTAGGCAAATATAATAAAAGGCTCACCTGTAATATAAACAAATCGTAAGTGAATGATTGGTGTTGGGTACACCTTCCAACTGATCTTTTTTGTTTGTTTTAGAGTGTCAAATTTATTAGTGGAGCATAGCCCCCTGGGAAGTGGCGCCTACAGATCAGTAGGTGAATGGCTGGAAGCCATCAAAATGGGACGGTACACAGAGATCTTCATGGAAAATGGATACAGTTCAATGGAGGCCGTGGCTCAGGTGACCTTGGAGTGAGTAGTTTTCTGATCATTTTCACCTGCTTTGTTGGAGTTGTGGAGAAGACACATTGATTTAAATGTAGTCGAGAGATCTGGGGGAGGGGAAAGAAGAAGGGAAGCAATTAACTGGTTTGCCCAGTCAGCAGTTGCCAAGGAAGCCTCATCTTTTATAGCCTCTGTCGATGATAACAAATGCATGAGAGGGTTGAACTTACGGTCACTGTGCTTGCTGTCAATACCTTGGCTCCTTTACTGAAATAAATTTACACTTGAGTTTGAATAACTGACAAACCATTCTCGGGCATAATAGCAACGGGATTATTATGGGTTGTTTTTTTAAAGAGAGTTCTCTTGCTGGCACGGTTTTATACAAGGAAATACAGCGGGGCCAGAATGTCCTCTCACTGACCGGGCTTTCACACTGGGGTGACTGGCTTCCGTGGAGTTACTCCTCACTTACACCTCTGAGAGTGGGGAGTCAGGCGCAGGAAGTGATGTCATCGTATGTGATTTTTTTTTTTACCTGGAAAAGATAAACATAAATGTAGGTATAGTTGAGATGGCTGATTTGGCAACAGTGACAAACGGAGACACATCAGTCAAATCTAGACCTGTGTAATAAATACCCACAGCTGGATTCTGAGTTCTGAATCCTGGCAGTGTAAAGAGGTCTTAAACTGGCCATAAATTACATGTAAACTGTCAGAGGCCTTAGTGTAAATAGGAATCAGGCCCAAAGTGTGCATGAAAAACATCCAGTCCAAAACAAAGCTGTCAGTAGGAGAATTGGGATCATTTTGATCATTAATTGTACTTCTGTATCGTATATAATGTCGCAAGGACAACTCAGATCCTACACTAGAGCCCAGCCCGAAGCTTAACTCCCGCAGGAGGTGTCAGAGTTCTGCAACTCAGAGGAAGCCATCTCCACCATGCAGAAGTAGGCCCTGGGTGAACAGGTTTGGGGACCCTTTATGTGTACATATGCATACTTCTGAAATCAGCCACAGCACTAAAGTCACGTAGTAAATGCCTTAGGGCCATGGCTGAACTGTGTGCTATTTTTTTTAATGGCGTGTACTGTTTGTGTAACGATGTCTATGCCTTATTCCTGCCACTTATTCAAACTGAGCATAGAGAGTGGTTTCCAGTGGGATTAAACTGAAGTCAGGTTATCACAGATGTTGAATTAGAATGTAAAGGAATATGACCCCTCCTGATCCAGGGGTGCGCGCGTGCACACACACACTCACTCTCTCTCTCTCTCTCTCTCTCTGCTGGCAATATGCCGATTGCATCAATTTAAAATAAAATAAAAACCCTACTCTCCCAGAACCTTAATGTTTTTCCTGCCCTGCAGCAGGGGAGTTGTTTTGTCACAGGACCTCAGTTTTACTCAGTGGAATTCACCCCGCGGGGTAGAAAATCCCCCCCACCCCCCCAATGTAGGTGGGATTTTAAGCCTCCATGAGAGTTAAAATAACATTAAAGAGCAGAGGTCAAAACGTAGCAGCATCTGTCCTCTCATTCAGGCCCTACTTGTCATGTCCACAGTTGTAACATTCCTCACTTATTATCCCTGCAATCTGAAACCCCAGTCCTGCAAGCATGCTCCTCCTTAACTTTGTGCACTGTGAGGTGACATCATCTTATGTATTTGCTTAATTGTATTTCTGTAGCACCCTAGGGACCTCAGTCCAGGATCAGGGGCAGGGAGTGGGACTAGATGATTTCCTGAGGTCCCTTCCAGCCTGACATTTCTGTGATGATTTCGTTGTGCCCAGCACTACACAGACATAGATCAAAGACCACAGTTCCTGCCTCAGAGAGCTCACAATCTACATGGCAGAGGGGACATGCCAAGAGCACCAGACAGAAACAGCGTGGGGGAAGGATTACTGGAGTTGAGCAGAAAAGTGGAAGCTGCTAGGATTATTCCCAGCGCCTAAAGTTAAGCACATACCTAAGACTTCCAGGTGGGGAGGTTTCCCCACTCACTGAACCCACAATCCTGGCTCTCACTGTCCCTGCATTCCGCCACTCCCCATGTTAAGTTCATCCATATTTCCTCAAAATTGTGTCGTGTGAAATGGATGTAAAACCACATCCCACACTAGTTTGTATTTGCACCTAATCAGGGTTTGATTCATCAGAAATATTTGATCACTGCTAAATGATTACGTGGTTATGACCCACCCCAACGTCTATTAAAATGAGAGGGGAGGTAGTTCTCCGCCCAATGGCAATTATTTGTAAATATAAAATCAACAAAGTAAATGAAGCCGGCCTATTTATTTATGTATTTATTTATTTTTTTGATGAGCAGTGAGTCCACTCTATGTCTCTGTCCTCCCCAAGTTCTCTGTGCTGTTTCCCCATGTCTTTTTCTCTTCTCCATGCTGCATGTATGCTGCCAGCTTCTAAGACTGGATTTTGCATCCTTGAAGCCAAAGGGAGTTTTGCCAAAGACGTCACTGAGTGCAGGATCCGCCCCTAGAGCTGATCAGAAGACATATTTCATTGTACATGAAATATGTCAAAGAAAGAGTTCTTTTAAAATTGTTTTGTGGATTTTTTCATCCAAAGCCTGCGACGTTTTCACTCGGGTGGAAATTTCCTCACAAAAATCCCATTGTGCCAAAATGTCATTATTTTCATGGAGAAAAGTTTCAGCAGAACATTTTCACCCTGCTCCACCATTTGCCATCACAGGGTCACCACCTCCTGCATGCTTTCCTCTCTACCCTTTGCTGCAGGTGGTGTTTTCCTGCTTATCCGTTCTTTCTCTTTGTGATTGCTGTCTCTCCTTTGATTTGATCCCTTTTCCTCTCTTCTATTTCCTTTTACCTCTGCTCCGTTGTCCTTTTCCTCCCTTCCTCTTTCACTTCTTTCCCTCTGAGTGTGTTCCCTTCCTTTGCTTCCGTTCTTGTTCGCCACTTACCCCTTCTTCCACTTTTCCTTTCCCCTCCTTCCTGCTTCTGTTTCCTCCTTGTCTCTCTCGACCAATCTCTTGCCTCTTCCCCAGCCTTTCCTCCTCCTGGTTCAGCTCCTCCATTCCTTGCCTCTGCCCTGCTCCACTTCACTGCTGCTGCAAGCAGAGGTGCCAGGAATTCGCAAGATCGATGGAGCGCTGTTGCTTCAATGGATCTCGCAGACACCTTGTTAAATTCATTAGCTGTTCTGCCAGTGCAAGTAGCATAGCAGCGCGGGGCACAGAAGTAGAGGTTAGAAGAAGGTGCCAGGGCATCAGACAGATGCAAACCAGCCCTGTCCGACCCCTGAGTAAAGAGCATCTGATGCTTCATGGATAACTCTGGAAAATGTTCCATTGTGGGCCGCAGCCTTTATCTCTTATATTCCTGTGTTTCTCTCTCTTCTCATTCCTGAAAACGTTTATGTGAAAACAGGCCCTGTGGGTGAAATTCTCTTCTGCACCAGGATTTGCATGGAAGCTGGGGGAAACAATTGTGGCTCCCTGATACACTGACCTGATCTGCCCTGGGAAGTCCCTCACTGAGTTTATAGCAATCTGGGAAATGCTCTAAACTCTGCCCACTGGTAACAGTCTCCTAGGCCCCCGTACCAACACTGTGTTGGGATGGGACAGTGGCAGGGTATGTTGTCCCTTTACTAGCACTGCCACAATGGGTTACTGCTCAGCTGGCAAATCCAGCTGCCTTGAAACCCCTTCACAGCCCCAGAGCAGTGCAAAGGGCCTGGAACCCCTGAGAGTATCGCGGATTTTTTAATTCTGTTTTCCTGTGTTTGACTTTTTAAACTGAAAGGAAAGATCCATGTTATAGTCTGAAGTCGTGTTTTTGTAAATATCAACTATTCGGCCATTCTTCCAAAATGTAATGATATATTTCAAACTATATCCACACTGCTCCTCCATATATTCTTTAAAGGCCCAGTGGTACAGCCCTTAAACCAGAGGTTTTCAAACTGGGGTTCGTGACCCTTCAGGGGGTCACAAGGTTATTACATGGGAGGGTCTTGAGCTGTCAGCCTCTACCCCAAACACCGCTTCACCTCCAGTATTTATAATAGTGTTAAATATTTTTTAAGTGTTTTTAATTTATAAGGGGGGGTCGCACTCAGAGACTTGCTGTGGGAAAGGGGTCATCAGTACAAAAGTGTGAGAACCACTGCCTTAAACAAAACAATAAGCCCTTTCTCATGCATGTAATTCCAATGAAGTCAATGAGACTATGTGCCTGATCGATTGCTAACCAATGTGAACAAGGCTTACACAACTGAGCCCTAAGAAATATCCATATAATGTACTCTTCATTAAAATCAAAATGGGGAGTGTTCTTTAAAATTGAGTGGCATACTATTACTATGCTATAGTGTAGTATGGGCTATATATTTCCATGAATCACATCATCAGTTGGTATAAATCGGTAAAGGTCTGACTTCAGTGTAACTACACCAGTTTATGCCTGCTGAGGATCTGGCCCTATCAATGTATTTTTGTGAGCAAATAAAATGCAGGGAATCTCCCACAGGTCAGGCTGGGTTCTGAGACAGCTTCTGCTATTGTACAATCTCACTTTACAGTTTGAACACAAGCTACCTGGGTTTGGTCAGATAATCTGCACTCAAGTCAAGAGTGTTCTTGAGAAAATTATAACAGGCTAATTGGAAACAAAAACAAAAACAAAGCAAAACTCTCTGATATTCTTTATATATGTTAAAAACACAAATGGCCAGATCCTCAGCTGATGTAAATTAGCAAATCTCCATTGACTTCAGTAGTCCAAAATGAAAATTATCAAAGACCGAGGCTAGATCCTCGGCTGGTGTAAACCAGCATTACTCCTTTGAAGTCAAGAAAGCTAGGCTGAATGACACCAGCTGAGGATCTGAGCCACTGTTTCTCAAATAAGGAAAGAAATGTTTTTCTGGCTACTAATGTGGATCCATCCTATAATTCTATAGCTTCTTTAATTGCTATTAGGAAAAAATTAACTTGGGAACACAGCATTCTTTACTGGTTAAAAAGGTTATTTATTTTTTTCGTAAAAGGGGATAACGAAATATTTTGTACAGTGCAAATAAGAATTCAGGTTAAATGTTTCATGTCATTGTCAATATAGACAACTGTTCAATATATTCCAGAGCTGGGACTTGGGGGGATCAGGTGAAAACAAGAACATTTGAAAGTCATTTTCATTTCCCAAATTGCACCAGTAAAACATCCTTTAAAATATATGAGGTCTTCTCTAAACACTAGGTAAGACTGTAGATGCAAAATTCAACCTGTATGGAGACAGAGGTGGAGGTTAGATAGAAAGAGGCGAGCTGGACCATCCTGGCCCAATAATACAGAATAATATCATTAAAGTGAAATAAAGAGAACTGTTCTACTTTCCACTGAAAAAAATATAAAGCCCCCTCAAAGACTACAGCCAAAATTTTTGAAAGTGACTAGTGAGTTTGGGTGCCCAACTAGTCATCTTAAAAGGGCCTGATTTTCAGAGAGCAGCTGCTCAGAGCTTTCTGAAAACAAGGCCTCATTAAGACATCTCAAGTTGGACACCCCAAAATGGAGGCCCCTGAAATCACTGGTTACTTTTGAAAATCCTGTTCTGTCCTCTCACCAATCAAATAAAAATCCCAACTACCACCAATAGGAGGTTCAAATGAATGCATGTGTCCCAGAAATCACTCCCTGGTAGCAACAAATAGAAAATTAAAAACCAAAGGGTTAATGTGAATATCGCCCCAAGTCCTGAGCTCTGCCTGCTTAAGCAAAGACCTGAAAATGAATGTGTTCAAAGAGTGATGTCTACATTTAGTTCTAATTCTTGCAAAGGGATGAATCACCTTGTGAAAGGTGGAGCCTCACCCACCAGCCCCTGTTTCCGAATGGATATCAGACTTGAAGGAAACTGTGCGGATTGGAGAAGGCCTGCTCTTTAAACTTGTGGACCAGCTAGTGACTTTGAGTGTGTCTGGAGCTCTTTCATTACACAACAAGAATAACCTGACCACGACAACACTCAAGAATAGATAGACATGACTTGACTCTCAATCTGGCACTTGATCGGACCTATTACTAACGAAATGTGGACTACTATCCCGTACCTTTTGAAAAACCTGTATTTACTGAATCTCAGGACACCTGGAGGGTTGTTATTAAGTGAACATCTATGAATATTTGTAATGATATGTGTTGTGTTGCTTTGCATTGTAATTTTTCTTATAAAATAAAATAAAATAAATTATTTATTAATTTTTTAAAAAAAATAATTTGAATGATGACAATTCAAGGATTCACCTGCTCCTGCTACTTATTCTTACCCTAAAACCCCAGTCCTCAGTTTGTGACATCACAATTATTTCCAGAGGAACCAGCTCTGACCTTGTGATGATGCAGGGAGGGAATAATGAACAAGAGCAGACGAACTCTTAAAAAACAAAGATGCTTATTTCATGCACAAGTCTCTAGTAAGTGGGTGCCTAATTCCCTTCGTATCCTCTGAAAATCCCAGCCTAAGGAACCAATTCATCCATTCTCACTCAAGTTGAGTGGTACCTGGAGCAGTCCCATTGATTTCCATAGGACTAAGGTACCACACAGCCTGAGTAAGAGTGGCAGAATCTGGCCCTGAAATGGGAAATGGAAAACAGCTGATCTATGCGGCCAGGTTGTGAGATGCTGAACATTTCTGGAAATCTGCCTGCTTTACTTAGTTGCTTAAATGGAAGCTCTGTTCTTTTAACCTGAATTTGAAAATGTGGTCCGTAGTGTTTAAGCAGAACTGTCTCTAAATAAAGTGTTTTAAAGATTTTTCTTGCCCAATCTTTAAGGATAAGAATTCAGTTAATGGAAGTATAAGCTATAGCACAGTTAAAGAGACCACCATATTGTCCCGAACTATGTTTGGAGCTGGGCTTTCAGGACAGTGCCTATTTCTGCAGCACATGCCATCTGTGGTGCTGTAAGGAGTGAGTTCCATGGAAAGAGCTAAGGACAAAACAGCAATTTTCGCTCTGATTTCCTTGGCTTTGGTCTGTTGAAGTCAGGTCATTAACACGGCTGTAGTACACAGCTTTGAACTCATGTTTATTTTCATTTTCAACTATAGGCCAAAGAAAGGAAATGAAGAAGGAGAGAACTCTTAACAGTGTAGACATAGCAGCTACACTGATACTCCGGAGCACCTATTTTAAGAAGTGGGGGCTCAATGCTTTTGCACTTGCACAGATGCACCCGCAATCCGCAGGATCCTGTGTGCCATTCCTGCACACAAGGTGAATAACTAGACTTGCAAATAGTTAGGCAACCAGTAAATCTTTTACACATGCAATTGCCTGATGCCTGTGCCCAGTGGTGGGCGCCTGGGTGAGTAGGGAAGAAGGTGAGGTGCCTTTTAAAGATTTGGGGTAATATTTTCAAAAATGCCTCAGTCCCATTTTCAAAAGCAACTTAGACCCTTAGGAACTCGGAAGGGCCTAACTCATCTGTGAAAATGGGACTTTTAGGGCATGTCTACACTGCAATAAAAAACCTGTAGCACCGTGTCTCAGAGCCCAGGTCAATTGACTCAGACTCATGGGGCTTGGGCTGCAGGGCTAAAAATGCAATCTAGATGTTCACACTCAGGCTGGAGCCCAGGCTCAGACCCTGCCCCCTCACAAGGTTTCAGATCCCGGACTTCAGCCTGATACTGAACATCTACACTGCAATTTTTAGCCCCCAAGTCAGCTGACCCAGGCCAGACTCAGCTGTGCCACATGTCTTGTATCACACTGTAGAGATACCTCTAGGCTTCTTAGCTACGCCACTGTAGCACTTGAGTGTAGACAAAACCTATGCTAATGGGAGGTGTTCTCCCATTGGCATAGGTAATCCACCTTCCCAAGAGGCAATAGCTAAGTCAATGGAAGAATTCTTCTGTCAACCTAGGGTTGTCTACACTGGAGGTTAGGTCGATATAGATACGTCTCACATGGGTGTGGATTTTTCACATTCCTGAGAGAGGTAACTATGGTGATGTAAATTCCTAATGTAGACGAACCCTTAGGTGCTTTTGAGAATGTCACCACTTGCTTGTAATGTACAAGGCAACATTAAATAAGGCACAGATGTTCTTCTTTGAGGGATGGTCTCTATTGTATTGCACTGAGGATTTACGCATTTGCACCATGCGTCTGGAGCCGGAGAATTTGAAAGTAGTTGTGTCTGTTGGTCCACACACGAGCCCTTGCTTCACGTCATTGTTTTGTCCGAGGTAATAAAGGGCGGGAAGTACAGACTGCGTCTCCAAATCCTTCTCACCGATGCATGGTCCAAGTCGGAGCTGCTAGTGTCCTCTTGTCTCTGACAAACCCAGTTTATAGTTAGTTTTCTTGTTTTTGCTGTTTTTAAAATAGTTTAGTTTTTAGTAGTAGTTTTAATAGAAGGGAGGCCTTTGGGGAATCTGTT
Source organism: Chelonia mydas (assembly GCF_015237465.2). NCBI lineage: Eukaryota > Metazoa > Chordata > Testudines > Cheloniidae > Chelonia > Chelonia mydas. Next base: position 9,389,944 of record NC_057852.1, on the reverse strand, counting down.
TACCGGTTCCCCCTGGGGTTGGAGTTTCTTTTCTCCCCCCACAATTCCTTTCTGGTGCAAGCAGCAATGGAATGGCGCAGACAGCAACATCCGCACTCCACTCCATCAGATAAGGAGGGCAAACGCTTAGACTTTCTGGGACTAAAGGTCTTCCCTCTAGCCTTCAATTTTGATTTTCAAACTACAAGGCCTTGCTGGCCAAATATGACTTCCTCAGCTACAGAAAGTTGGAGGACTTTACTGAAAGCTGCCTCAGCAAGATCAAATGTGTTTCCAATCTATCATGGAGGAGGGCAAACTGGTGGCAAACTGCTGCAGTCGGTGCACTCTATGGTCATGGGCATTGTCATGCAGAGGGAATCTTGGCTGCACTCATCCCATTTTCCTAGAGAGTTGCAAACTACCATTGAGAATTTCCCTTCCAATAAGTCGCACCTGTTTAATCTGAAGACCCATGATTCGCTCCACTCCCTCAAGGATTTCAGAGCCACACTTAGATTGCTGAGTATCCATACACCTGCACCCAAGCAGAAATTCTGCCACATGCCACCTACTCAGTGGTTCAGGACTCCCCAGTTCTTCTACCAAAGGCCATACGCATCTACTCTTAAGAGCCGAAAGACCCAATGATTCTGCCTTCTGGGCTCCCCTTCCCAGTCTTCATCATCTCATATTAAATCCTCTCAGAAACGATACTTCTGAAAGCTGCTAAAAAGCCATCAACCACCATGCAAAAAACACTGCCATGCAACAAACGCATCCCCATTTGAGGATCATCTAGCACTCTTTTTACCAGCTTCAAGGGCAATAACAATGGACAAGTGGGTCCTTGATGTCATCCACTATGGCTAAACAATCAAGTTCACCATACTACATCCACATCTCCTACCCCAATCCCTTTTCAAGGACCACTCTCATGACAACATCTTTGCTCTACAAGTAGATTCCTTACTACAAAGAGGAGCGATAGAGTGTGTTCCTCCAGCTATCAGGGCACAGGGTTCTATTCGACTTACTTCCTGGTACCCAAGAAGAAGGGCAGGTGGAGACCAATCCTGGATCTCCATCACCTCAACCACTTCATGCACAAGCCCAAGTTTCATATAGTCACTCTAAAGGCCATCATACCATCACTAGAAAAAAGGCATATGGTTTATGACTCTCGATATGTGGGCCACCTGTTTTCACATAGACATACATCCAACCCACAAAAGATTCCTGAGGTTCATGGTGGGTCCTTAGGTTTTTCAGTACAGGGTCCGTTTGGACCATTACTGCTCACTGAGTCTTCACCAAAGTTTTCTCTGTAGTGGCAGTCCATCTCAGGCACTCCAGGATACTTATTTCCCCTATCTCGACGACTGGCTACTAGCAGCGTGATCCAGACGAAACTCAAATCTGGACCTCCATGTTGCTCAGATTTCTTTCCTTCCTGGGAGTCAAATGTTGAAAAATCAACTTTGATTCCCAAACAGTCCCTAGACTTCATAGGGGCCTCCATCAATTCAGTCACAGTCTGAGCTTACCTTTCAAGGAACAGATTCCAGACTCTGCAGGAACTCGTTGACCAGGTAGTCAACTGTCTGTCCCAGTCAGGACTTGCTAATCCCTCCTTGACCTCATAGCAGCCTGCACGTACATCACTGCCTTCACTCACTTCCAACTTCACTGCCTACAGATGTGGCTCGAGCGTGTTTACTCACCCACACGATGTGCCATAGGCTTTATGCTGTCAGTCACTCCATGAGGTGCTCTCTTCCCTCCAGTAGTGAACCCCAGCAGGTCTGTACAGGGATTCCCTTCCTCCCATCCTCCCTGGACAGGATGATCCTCATGGATTCACCCCTCAAAGGATGGGGAGCTCACATCCCCATGTGATGCAAGGGACATGGAGCCCTCGGGATTCCAGGATGCGCATCAACATTCTGAAACCTTGGGTGGTCTGAGCGTGTCAAGCATTTCTCCCATCCATTTGCTCCTATCATGTTTTTAGGAAGTTGGACAACAACAACACCATTTATTACATCAACAAACAAGTGGGCACGATGTTGACTACTCTACGTGTGGAAGCAGTCAATCTCTGGGATTGGTGCATTGCCCATAAGATCCTGTTGTCAGCAACCTGTTTTTCAGGGACTCAGAATGTGATTGCAGTCTCTCTCAGCAGAAGATTTTTCGCCAATCAGGAGCTTCATGACTCCATGCTAAATGACCTCTTCAGCTAATGGGGGTCTCCGACCAGAGATCTCTTTGCCTCCCATGTCAACAACAAATGCAGTACATACTGCTAAAGGCAGGGTATCCATTCTCAAGATGATGCCCTCTTCTTCCATTGGTTGGACCAGATCAACTACACCTTCCTACCTCTTCCACTCCCCCCACAAGTCCTCCACAAGAACAGGTGGGAGAGGGCCACAGTTATTCTGATCATACCATTCTGGCCACGCCAGTTTTGGTTTCCCAACCTTCTCCACATGTCAGCCCATCCCTCACTACCCCTACCCGCTTTCCAGGAGCTGCTTATGCAACAGAATGGCAGGATCAGACATCCCAATCCACAGATGCTTCACATCAGAGCTTGGTATTTGGGGGCATCTTCTCTGGAATGGGAGTATTCATCGGCAGTGCAAGACATCCTTTCAAGCAGCAGGAAAGAGACAAGTCAAGAATCCCTGTTGGGCCAAGTGGAAACACTTCACTTCCTGGGCCCAGCAGAAAGGGATTTCCCCTGAGGAAGTGGACATTCCTCTTCTTTTGAACTACCTCCTGTCCTAGAAGACATCAGGGCTCTCCTTCAATTCTCTCAAGCTCCACATAGCAGCCATCAGTGCCTTCCACTCTCCCATGGAAGGACACTCCATATTTACACATCTGTTGACTACCATGTTTTGGAAAGGACTCCTTGGGACTTTCTCACCCATACCACCTATCGCTCCCCAGTGGGACCTCAACCTCGTTCTATCAGCATTAATGAAACTGCCCTTCAAGCCTCTGGCTTCATGCTCAATGTACCTCCTTTCCATGAAAGTCACCTTCCTACTGGCTATTACTTTGGCAAGAAGGGTAGGTGAACTTGGAGCCATGATGGCAGATCCCCCTTTCACCATGTTTCATAAGGACAAAGTGTCCCTGTGCCTACACCCCAAGTTTCTACCAAAGGTCATATCCTGGTTTCATGTCAACCAATCCATACACTTATCTGCTTTCTTTCCAAAGTATCATGCCTCAGCAGAGGAGGAACGCCTCTGTCTACAGGGCCTTGGCCTCCTACCTGGTGAGGACGAGACCAATCAGGAAGTCCCTTGGACTACTGATCACTATTGCTGAGAGGATTAAGAGGCAGGAAATCGCTACACAGAGGATTTCCAAATGGATTTTGGAGTGTATTACACTCTACTTGTTGTCGGGACTGCATCCACCCCTTGGAGTGAGAGCAGAATTCTGCAACAGATGCCTCATTTGGTCTGGCTGTCCTCCATTCAACTGTGTCATCCTCTTCCTCACACTTTTCTCTGAATTAGGTACTGCTTGTCAGTCACCTCAGTGGAATACAATAGGGACCATCATTCGAAGAAGAAGAAGAGGAAGTTACTTTCCTGTAACTGGAGGTTCTTCCAAGATGTGTGGTCCCTATCTGTGGTCCCACCCCCGCTTCCCCTCTGCTGCAGATCTGTTCGATTTGCGTTGGAGAAGGAACCGGAGACGCGGTCAGTCCACCCTGCCCTTTATCGCCTCAGAGGGAACCATGAGGTGAAGAAAGAGTGAGTACGGGGACCAAAGGACACGACTACTTTCAAATTCTCTGGCTCTGGATGCATGACGCACATGCGTAAACCCTCCGTGGAATACAGATAGGGACCACACATCCCTCCAGTTACAAGTAAGTAACCCTTCTCTTCCCCTGTTATGCCTTATTGCTGCCCTTCTTTATAACCTTTCAGATAGCTAGCACCCACTGGGGCACTAGGAAGGAAAACTTCAGTGGAGCTATGGTGCTTTGTAAAGATGAGCATGGACTGCTTTCCCCAGAGGGCTTGTGGCCACACCCTGTGCAGAAGGAGGAGCACCATGACATCTCTCCCCTGCGCAGGCACCACCCACAGTCATGTCCAATGGCTTCATATATCGAAGGATCAGGACCCTTCACTCCAATATTTGATTTATACAGTGGATCCCCTGGTGACAGCTTATACACCGAAACTGGAAACTTCTGTATTTTTCCCAATCTCTCTCTCTCTCTTTTTTTAATCAAGAGGTATATTGGGTTATGGAGCATATGTTATGGCAAGGGAAAAGAGCAGGATAGTAAGTATCAAAAATTCTGGACTGGCTGTGGGAAGAGGAAGCCAACTCCTACTCTAGTTTATGAGGGAGTTTTAATATTGGATTAATAGAATTGCATATGGAATGCAAACACCCCCTCGTGTTTCAGGCTGGCTGGTCTGCATTGCATGGCTAGAGCAGAGCGATCCCATCAGAGAAACACTGAAAGTATTAAATATTTGGGGCCAGGTTTTTAGAAAAGCTCAGCTCCCATTTTAGGTACTTTAACTGAAGGGTCTGGATTTTCAAATGCGCTTGGCACCCAACAGTTCCCACTGGAAAAAAATGTGGGAACGGTCTTGAGCCTTTTTAAAAATCTGACCCTGCTGCCCTATTTTTCGTGTACTTTACCAGCTGTGCGCATTGCAAATATTGCAATGGCATTCCCACCTGTTCCTTCACTGTTAAGATTGCTGTGTCGCTTGCTGAACCGTTTTCACAATTCGGTAGAGGCCGAAATGAAAGGTCTGTCTCAGAAAAAGTTAGACGCTTTTGCAGCCATTAAAATTCCTTGGTTTCAAATAACGAGCATGCGGTTGTGGTTCCCTGACCTCTGTCGCACGCAGGTTGTGACTTCCTTAACGCATCTCATGCACCAGCTGAAAGGGGGCAGCGTAACGAAACAAAGCAGGCTTGTTCCAACTCAAAAGGCTGAAACTGTGTCAGTCTGTGGAGGACAGATCTAGCTTTCCCTTGGACAGGACTACTTGTTACAATGCTCATGTCGGCCCTGTTCGTTTTGTATACAAAACAGTTTTTGAGAAACAGTCTGATTATTGAACACAGAATCCCTAGGGTCAGATTTTCAAAATAACTCAGCTCCCATTTAGGCACCTGAAGGAAGCAGCCAGATTTTGGGACCTGCTGGGTGCCGAGCAATTTGGAGAAACTGCCCCTACAGTGATCAGTATTCTTCTCGAGGGGAGGGATTTTCAGAGTTCCTGAGCACAAGTCCCGATGATTTTCAGTGCTCCTAAATTACTTGGGCACTTTTGAAAATCCCAGCCAGTGTGCTCATGAACTCCCATTGGCATCAATTGGAGTTATGTACATACAGGTAAAAGGAGATTAGAACCCTTATATTGTAAAAATTGCTATATTAATTACTCCAGACCTGATTTAGAAGGCACTTCACAGGTGGAATTCTAGAGTTCCTCATAGGAAGGCTTCAGGACGGGCCCTCATCCCTTCATAATCATTGATAAGTATTCTAACAATCATGTCATCTTATGTCAGAAACATAAATACACATGACTGGATCCTTCCCTCCCAAAACATTAGCATAAATAATAGCCCTAAAGCCATATTATGGCGTAATTTTTACAGCAAAATTCCCCATTCAAATTGTTCTCCTTAAAAAAAATATGAAGTCCTAATAGGCTCTTTAATATTTAATTCACTTTTAGGTAAAAGAGCACTTTCTTCTGCTTAACGCTGGCACCTACTGGTGGAGACAAGCAACAAAATCTTTATACATACTATAGAATTTCCCAAGAATCGAGCATGGTTCATTCAACAGCCTCCAACCCAATACACTGCCAACAGCTTATATTGAGTCTTTTAGTTTGTATCCGCATAACCCATTAAGATAATTACAATGAGCCCCAAAAGTCTGTCATCCAGACTGGGAGGTGTTTCTCAAAGACTGGGAAGTCTGAACTGGACGTCCATAGTGTGCTGAATTGCTCCTGTGGTATAAATGAGCCCACTTGGGGTTTGGCTAATACACGTATCAAGCAAAACATCTTGGTTAAGAGGCTGATTTTCATACGAGTGTAGCCCCCAGCGCTCTCACTGCAACCAAACATTTCTGGATGTGTTTGATAAAAGGAATAAAAGTTTGGCTCTCCAACGTGATGTGAAAATTAAAGCCAAAGGCTATGCCATCATTTTGATATATTCACTTTAATCTGCTCAGAACATCAGCTGAAGGAAATAGTTTCGCCTGGTGCAGCGTTCAAGTCAGATGTTTCACATTTACACAGTTAGCTCCAACATTTTCAAAATGAGGAGACGAAAGTTTGGCTCCTAGCTCCTGATTTAAGCTCTGGCCTGCTCTATGTCCTTGGCAAATTACTTCACTTCTCAGGGCCTGAGATTTCCCCATCTGTTTAAAAAAAAAAAAAAGGGATAATGATACCGCCTTTGTAAAGCAGTCTGAGATCCATGTACGGTAAGCGTGAGGTGTTGGTATCACTATCCATTTACAGCACCTAGAAGTTGTTAAATACTGAGATCTGCCCACAGTAATCTAGAGAACCTACATGTGCTTTCTCCACACAGGGATTTGAGGCGGCTTGGAGTGACACTTGTTGGTCACCAGAAGAAGATAATGAGCAGCCTTCAAGAGATGAAGGTCCAGTTGATGAATGGGATGGTGCCGTTGTAACTTGGTTTTAAAGTCACTTTCTCAAGTGATCGACCCTGCACTTTGTAAACTAGCCCTGAGATTTATTATAACAAAAAGAACAAAAAAAGGGAAAGTTGGTTATTTCTATAACTGAAGGACATTGGCCTCTGCCACATAATTTATAATCAGTGTTTGACTAAAAAATTTCCTTTCCTTCCTATTTGTGTCTTCATATTCATGAAGTAAATGTAACATGCATGGAAATGGATCTACTGTACATGAGGTTAACCATTTTCTTATGCTTCAGCAACAACAACAACAAGAAAAAGCCTTCCCACCACACTTTGTCTGTACATGGAATATATAGAGAGCACCTTTATATACTGAATTATGGCAGCACACGTTAATACTTCCAAGGACTTAACTTGAATGGAAAAGTTTTGTAGCCATTCATGGGCTAACAAAAGCTGCAGTTTCCTGAAGTTTACTTCAAGTCTTAATTGTCTACAGAAGTGTATTGAAGAGCAATATGATTAGATTATTTCTTGATAGATATTTTGTTTTGTAAATTTAAAAAATGCTGTTACACAGCGTTAAGTTATAGAGACTAGTGTAGAAACATGTTGCTTGTCCAGTGGCAAATACAATACAGGGTGTATATTTCCCCCCTCTGTGTTATAAAGTTCCTTTTAATTTGCTCTTCTGTGAGATGAATACATGATTAATATGTATATACTGTACAGTTTGCTACACATCCAGGTACAAGAATTTTTGGTTAGACTTGGTTTTGGTTGTTTTGTGCTACCACTTTGCTTGTATTTTTGCTGCTGTTTGGTCAAACAACATATACAAACAAAGCTTTCAGGAGTTTTACTTACATATGTGAGGTAACAAGAGTGCATTTCAATAAAAGCTGTTTCTCCCTCTGTTTCTATCTGAGCTCTGGATATTACGGGGCAGATTTCAAAAGCATAAATGGGAGTTAGCCATCCAACTCACATTGGCTTTCAGTGGCAGTTGGGTACCTAACTTCTTCTGGACATTTGAAAGTCTCCCCCTAAAATATCCAGCATGGCTCAGCACCCCTGTGTACTGTGACCAGTCTGCTGCAAATAGATTTAATCTCAGGGACCCATGTGCTTCCAAGCCAGCTGGGTCTGGGTAGAGACTAGTCACTGTTTTTAGCTCTGGATCTATAGGGCACACTCCCAGGCTCAGACCTCCTGTTTTGAGCCCTAATTGGCTTGTCAGTCCACCACCCTAGACAATAAAACCAGTGCCTCTGACCTCCCGAGCCACTCAGTTGCTTACACACGCTAGCCCAGAGCTCCACTGAGGCTGTGGGCTCTCTGGGGTACGAGGTTAACTCCTTACATGACAACATGCCAGGGAAGCAGGGAGCGCAGGCTTAGGCAAGGAATCTCTTCACCACAGACACTTTACTCTTCAAATGTGTGGTCTGTTTGTGTTTCAGGCTGGACAAAGTCCCTCCTGCCCTCTTTTTCCACCAAGCCTTCAGTTCTGTGATGATGGCCAGCCCCCCAACTCAGAGCAGCACCCCTTCTTAAGTGCAGTCTCTGTCTCCTTCACCCAGGTGCTCCTCTGGAAAGCTTATCCCTTCCCTCCTTCAGGCCCCAGTGTAGAAAAACCATCGTTCAATTGAGTCAGCAGTTGGGAGACAATCAAAGTGGATGGCCCTAGACTGCCATATTGATGCTTTCTCCTGATGTCCCTTCAATGAGATGTCAAGCAGCTTTCCTAGGTAGGGTGTCTATCTGCAACACAATTCAATAAGCTTACCTTGATTAACGTTAGGCTTGTGTTCGGCACATCATACAAAATGGAGTTCCTAACACAAGATGGAGGTTACAATTTGATTCTTTGCAGGATATGAGAGAGCCAAGGGGGGTGAGGTAATCTATTAATGGACCAACTTCAATTTGTGGAAGAGACCAGCTTTCGAGCTACATAAAGCCAGACCTGAAGAAGAGCTCTGGGTAACTCAATAGCATGTCTCTCTCACCAACAGAAGTTGGTCCATTAAAAAGATATTACCTCACCCTCCTTGTTACAGTTTGATACAGACACTCTGTCACAAAGCACACAGGAGCAGAAGGAGAAATGTGCTGAATTTGATAAATGCGGTGGAATCCTATAGTAGAGATTTAATTTGTTTGAACAACAACATTGCTCTAGCCAGAATTTGACTGTAACCAGTTTCAGTTTGCACATAGTAAAGCACGGGTGCTGGGATTTTCAAAGGAACCTATGGGAATTAGGCACCCAGCTCCCATTGAATTCCATCTTGAAACAATGAGGGACTTTGATTGTATTTTCTGTATAGATGGAATTCTCCAATTGTCCATAATAGGCCCCATAGTTCGTTTTAAGAAAAAAGTCTCTGTTAAAGATAGGGATTGAAAGACTTGCTCAAATGATGGCAAATATTTTTCATTATTCTAGGGAATATTAGTTGTTTATGTGGGTTGGATAGCATCTTGCAGCATTCTTTCTTGAAGATGGTATCAACATATTCTGTTTTCCTTTCTCTTCTTCACCTCTGGAATAAAAGAGCATCTAATCTGTTGCTTAAATTATTCATTCCTCTCACTCAGAAGCAAGTATCTGAATACCACTTTAGTTGTTCTTAAACATCTTTTTATACTTCCTCAAACCCCAAATACAAATAGCAGCTTCTAATAAAACAAAATCTCTCACAAAGAAAGATGGGGCTTGTGCTCCTAAATCCCTTTGGTGCATCTGCAAGTTTCCTGCAAAGATGTTTAAAAAACCTAAAAACCCATCTTCCTTCTAGAACTGTTAGTTACTTCTCAGTGAGATATGGTACCTTTCCAATTGGTGACAGGTCCAGGGGTGAACAGGTGTAGGAAGAAGTCAGATGTATCTGGAAAGGGAGTAAAGAAATGCCTTCTTCCTACATCTGTTCACCCCTGGACCTGCCACCAATTGGAAAGGTACCAAATTCATCTGCAAATGTGAGAAATGGAAAAAAGAGACAACTTATACCAGAAGGGAGAGGTTTGACAAATCTTGATTGTGTGATTTCTTATCTTATCGTTTTATTTTTGTCAGCCACTGGGCCACAAAGAAAAAAAAAACCCAAATCAAGACATAACAATTGCCGCACAAAAGAAGATTTGTCAAATAATAACATTATTAGAGCTGTCAGGGGAACCGTTGTGGGATTCTCTGCCTGCACTGCTTTGTAAAATAATCCGTAGGAAGACAGACACAACAACTTATTTCTTCTGGAGGAATTCTTCAGTTGCCACTTGCATCAATCAGCTGTACTTGGAGAGATTTTTATTAGCAACTTCCAGCTCTTTTCCTCTCCCTTTTCTGCCTGTTCTCTTCTGTCACTGGTTAACTGATGGAGTGAAGTAGCACTCTGTGAAAAATGCAAGGAGGAGTTTGGTTTTGTTCTTTTTTTGTGGGCTTTTAAAATAAAGTTCCCTTGGCCATTTGTGTTTTTCAAATGCATATACAGTGTGTTGGGGATTTACTACATGAAGGTGAGAATTACCTTCTCAGAACAAAAAGAAAAGGAGTACTTGTGGCACCTTAGAGACTAACCAATTTATTTGAGCATAAGCTTTCGTGAGCTACAGCTCACTTCATCGGAAAGCTTATGCTCAAATAAATTGGTTAGTCTCTAAGGTGCCACAAGTACTCCTTTTCTTTTTGCGAATACAGACTAACACGGCTGTTACTCTGAAACTTCTCAGAAAAGTGTAGTCAGTTGACATTTGCTGGACCAGCTTTCAGAATATCTTTATGGTTAACTAGTAGAAAAGGGAATGCCCGTAACCAGATTGCATTTGTAAATAATTTGGGCACTTTTTCTTAATTATTTAAATACCTATACAAACCTTTTTAGATTTAATGCAAGCACGTACGTTGCTACAAATCTGTTTATAATAGACTCTGTATATGAGTGGAAAAAAAACCATGACCAAGATTTTCGAAAACGGGGGGCCTAAATCAGTGCCCTGATTTTCCAAAGTGCAGCCAAGATTCCTGTTGTAGCCAGAGAGGGAGCTGCTGGGTGCTCAGCATATTGGAAAATCAAGCCGTTCATTTAGTTACCTAAATATGGATTTTGGATCCAATCCTTAGGCACCCAGTTTTTAAGCTGGAATTTTCAAAAGAGGCTATGGGACTTAGGTCCAGATCCCCAATGGTATTTAGGCTCCTAACTCCCATTTGATTTCAATGGGAGTTAGGCATCTAAATATCTTTGAGGATCTGGGCCTACGCACCTAACTCCCTTAGGGCCCTCTGACAATTGCAGTCTAAAATCTTAGTCAATGTATCTTTATTTTACCTTAGCAGAGTTGGGATATCATTCAAAGCACAAGAAGAGAAATTTTCTTTTGGAAGGTATTTTTCGTTATTATCCAAGAAAGGGTAGCAAGTAAAAATATGTAGGTTAAAATCAGGTATTAGAAATGGACTATTGTATATATTGTCATGCAGTAGAATTGGGTCACAATGTTTTTCTGGTTTTGTTCTGTCTAAGCACAGAGGGGGAAAAAAGCGAAGTACTATAGTTAGCTATCCTTACTAGTGGTCTACCAGAAATTAAAACCTGAAAGAAAAATGCAAATGTTACCTACATTAAGATGGTGAAGTTTGATAATCAGAAGTAAATTGTTAGGTGTACGTAGAGTATATACCTAGGGTAAGTCAAAGAGGTTTGCTCTTCCAACTCAGTAGCCCAGATGGTTACATAGATTACTTTTTTTCAGTCCATTTTGCTGCTAATTGTAAGGGAATATTTCAAGGGGAACGGGAGCTAAGAACGTTCTTTTTCATCTCTGAAGGAGGAAGTCTTTCGAAGCGCAGTTCTTGTTTAGAGTGACCTCCGTTTATTCTGTGGAGAAGTTATCTTATCATAAAAAAAAGAAGACTGATGAAAAAAAGTCCGCTGTAAACTTTATTTATTCCTTCTATATGTTAACAAAAATATGATGACGGTGCAAAAGCTGTGTCTATTCGGTGTTGAATATAAACATGTAGAAGTCCCAGTGGTCAAGATATTGTGACTCCTAAGACTGCTGCAGTTTTGAAACTAGTCATTAAGAAGTGTGTGAAATACATTGACAGCAGTCTGAGAGTAAGGTGTAGTTTCGAGTCCTTTATTATTAAGTCTTTCTAAACCCCTTAGTGCAGGTGGGTTGGGACTCGGAGCGCCTCTATTAAACAATGCCCCAATTTGCATTAGGTTTGATTCCCTGCATTGGAGTTTTAACTCATAGAAGGCTTAGCATTGCTGTATTTATTTCCTTTTATTTTCATTTTTCCTTTGATGCTTTATGTGCATTTTGTTTGTGTACATGTTTTTGTAGTGTAAGATATAAAATTTTATATTTTTTCATAAAAATAAAAATCTTTGAATAACAGTGACATCCTGATGTGGATCACGCTCACGCTGTTGGTACTTTGTACATAATCCCAACTCATCATTCAAAGTGATGGGGTCTAAATTAGCTGTTACCACTCAAGAAAGAGATTTTGGAGTCATTGTGGATAGTTCTCTGAAATCATCTGCAGTGGCAGTCAAAAAAGCTACCAGAATGTTAGGAACCATTAGGAAAGGGATCCATAATAAGACAGTAAATATCATAATGCCACTATATAAATACATGATATGCCCACCCCTTGAATACTGTGTGCTGTTCTTTAGAACGCGTTGCCAGGGGATGTTGTGAAGGCCAAAAGTATAACTGGGTTCAAAAAAGAATTAAATGAGTTCACGGAGTACAGGTCCATCAATGGCTATTAGCCAAGATGGTCAGGGATATAACCCCATGCTCTGGGTGTCCCTAGCCTCCAAGTGCCAGAAGCTGGGAGTGGACAACAGGGGATGGATCACTCTATAACTGCCCTGTTCTGTTCATTTCCTCTGAAACACCTGGTGTTGGTGACTGTCAGAAGACAAGATATTGGGCTAGGTGGACCATTGAGCTGATCCAATATGGCCATACCTATGTTCTTTTGTTTCTACTCATAAATTCCGATGAGTCCCACAAAACACTAGACTCACCTCTCGCTGACTTGCTTACAGTGTTGTGAATTTATGATATTTATCCCAAGTCTCCTGATAGTTGTTTTTCTCAAAGCTTCAGCTCCTGGAGTCCTGTGATTCCCTGAGAATCTCAGACTTCATTTAAAAGAAAAATAAATCTCTAGCCTTTATGGTTACTGAGAAAAGTCTGAACAGATGAACCCTAGAGGCTCAGAAACCACTAAGCAAATATAAAGAACCACACATTTATTGTTTTCTTTTAAAAAAATCTCATGATTTTCAAGACAATCTCCTTATTTTAAGAGGTACCTGCCTCTTAATTTTTGTAATGTTTTCCTTTAGCAATACTGTGCTGTGTATCTGTCTAGCTATTTATAACACTCCCACCGATCGTATCTTAATTCTCAGTAATTCTGTCTGGAATTTGAACCCACTTCCATTTTAGTCAGCATACTTGATAGTCAAATAAGACCTGAGCCAAAGCCCATAGATGTCAATGGGAGTCTTCAATGAACTCTGAATAGGGCCAATAGCCCTTTTTAGGACACAGCTCGATTAAGCTACTCCAGGAAAAGCATGTAGCATGCATGTGAATTCCTGCCACCCTTCAGGCAGCAAGGGGGCTCCTTTCCCCCCACCTGCAGCTCCAATCATGCAAGGTGATATGAAGTTCACACCACACCCACACCCTACTCAGTCGGCAAGGCTACCAGAAGAGACGGCATGGCATGCAACCATCAGCTACTTTTGAATCAGTAAAACCGAAATGCTATGGAGATAGGCAGCATGTTGTTTTTTCAGGGTAAACCATTGTGGTTGCTGTTGAACACAGGAGAATCAGAGCAATTCTTAGTTTGTGGTACTTAAAGGGCTGGAGACCGTCTGTGTATCATCACTAGCTTGGGACCCAGGTTCAGCTCCTTGCTCTGCTGCACGCTTCCTGTGTGCCTGTGGTCAAGTGATAACAATGGAAGGAGCCTAAATACTTTTGTGGATCTGGGCTGTACCATCTGTGCCTCAACTTCCTGGAGGTAACAGCACTTCCCTTCCTCACACGGGTGTTGGGAGGATAGATACACTAAAGACTGTGAAAGGGGCCAGGTGAGTACCACAGGTATCTAGAGAGAGAGAGATGGGGACTTCCTGGTGGAGAGAGATGCTTTGGCAATGCAAGGAAAAGCAGAAAGCCTCCAGCTAAACACCCTGAAAAGCGAGGGTGCAATCACCATATAGGCTAATGTCACACTATGGCCTGGAAGGGGGAATGCCTTACAAATCTCCTGTGCTCTGAGGGGAGTCACCCCTAGATCCACAGCGTATTGCACCATTGGTGCCTGCATTCTGCTCCTGTGCCCAGCCTTGCAGAGGGTCCTGGCAGCCTACGAATGGATACCGCTGCAGCCAGCCCATGGGGGAGAGAAGAGAGAATCAGTTCCCACGTGCCTGGCAACGGACCCCCAAGCAGCACTGGCTTATGGGTTTGTATCCAATGTGGTTATTCGATTGCAAGAGTAACACACACTGTTGTGTGTGTGGCTGTGTGTGTGAGAACAGCGGCTCGCACAATACTGTGGGTGGGTGTTTGTATAAGAGAGAATGTTGCCTCATACCAGTGTGTGTGTGTGAGAGAGAGAGAGAGAGAGAACAGCAGCTCACACAGTACAGCATGTGTGTATGTGTAGTTGTGAGTGAGAACAGTGGCTCACGAAATTCTGGGGGTGGCTGTCGGTGAATGAGAGCAACAGACGACAGCCAGGATTCACAAGGCGTGGGACAAAACTAAACAGAGATTCCGCCCACCCCAGTTCTGGTGCCCAGCCCCCACCTCTTTCCTAGTCCTTACTTTTCACTTCCCTTGACTCCAGCTTGTTTGTTTAACAGAGACATTTCTTCCCCAGAGTTGGAACCAGTAAAATCATCACAACTGATAAAAAAAAAGAAAAGAAAGAAGTCATGTCAAATTTCAAAGTCATTTTTGTTGTGTCGGTTTTGAAAATGATTATTTTTGTGGGCTTTCTTTTTCAATTTTCTGTGATCAATACAATCTACTGAAAACATACTTTTGCCTCTCCGGATCTCCCCTTTTTTTGCTTTGTTTTGCCACTCTGTAACTTTTGATTGGCTAACTTAGTCACACGGTGAGAGAGATTTTAATTTTTTTTCCAAATCACTGTACATTTCCCATTGTTTCTGAAGTCAACTGTGTCCGTCTCTCCGCTCAGACGTGCAGCAGAAAGACAGTGAGACTCCCTGTCAGAGAAAGCTCATGCCAAATAATCACACAGAGATGAATAAAATGAGGCTCCCTCCCCCTGGGAGCCAGCTCTCTGCTTTGGACAGAGAAACACAGGCATTGCCAGACTGGATCAGGCCGATGGTCCATCTAGCCCAGTATCCTGCCTCCGAGCGCGTTCGGAGCCAGATGCTTCAAAGGAAGGTGAAACAATTCCCAGGCAGGTGGATGTGGGATCTGCCCCCCTCCCTCACATACACACCATTAGCCTAAATGCACCATTGCAGCAGGGCAATATTATTGTTCAGTGCTCCCTCTGCTCTTCCCCAAATGACTGCATTGGCCTCTCTGCTGGTTTTAACATCACCCGTTGCCAGAAGGAAGCCAAATCAGGCTGGGTTTGTGCTCCAGGCTTTAGGGCTCCCACCAGCCAAGCCAGGAGAACCGCATTGAACCTAACTAGAGACATCTGTGTATTTCCCCAGCTTTTTGCGTTCTGTCCCCTCTCCCTTGCTGAGGCAGAGCACGTGAGAATGACTTTCTCCCACACCTGTCTCCCCTCCCCATCGGGACACGCATTCGATAGGGGAAGCTTTCCCCCCCGCTGTTTAAAACCTTCATCTGGTCAGTGTCAATGGCCAAAGCCTCAAAAGCCAAGTTGTTGTCACTAAATCAAAACTGATGCACTTGAAACCTGCTAGGGCTGCGGTGGGCGGCTTAGGGATTCTGGATGACACTGGGCACTCTGCATGTCTGTTGCAGGCTGCAAACTCCATTTTGCTTGTAAGGCAGGTCTTACTAATCTTCTTAATCTTTCTATTCTTGCCTCCCCTTTGGACTAAAATGCCAAGGTGGTAGAGGGCTAACAACAGCAGGCCCTTAAATTTGGATGACCATTCTTGGACAAAGAAATAGCTACCACCCAGCCCAGACCAGTTGTTTAAGTCTGAACTCCAGGGGGTGGCAACTTAGCAGCAGTCACCTGGCAAAGGTTATAAAAGCAGATCTAGCAGCCCCCCCCCCTTTAAAAGAGATCAGAAAGACGGAGTTCTGCAGAAGAAGTCACAGCAGGAGGAGAGGAAGGATCCTCCATTCCTGAGAGGATGCTGCCCAAAGAATGGTGAGGAAACTGAGGCAGAGAAACACAGGTAGGTGTTTCATTGTTTTGCCGGGATCTGTGCTTTTTGCGCGCTGAGTGAATCGTAGCTGTTTAGAAATCTTTGCAAAGTCTGTGAGCCCACTGACCTCACCTCCCCCTAAAGAGTTAAACTGTAAACCCAGGGTGCCCCCAAGGTTGGAGCTCTGGGGAAGTGTGTATTTAAGTTTGTGGGGTAGAGGGGAGTCAATACTCGTTCTGGGGCTTAGGGCATCTGGGCTGTTTGCTCCCTTTTCTGTGAGAGGCTAACAAAATGGGGGCCTCCGCCCAGGAAATGGGGGCAGTAATAACAACACTTACCTGCCTCACCGCTATGTTGTGAGCTTCATTTCAGGCGCTGGTTCATGGCTGTAATGTGCTTGGGGGCCCTTGCCTGCAAGATGCTCTCTGAGGCCTGGATCCTTCATCTTTAAAGTTGACGTGGGGGGGTCCCTATTGTTTTGAATCAGAGCAGGATCAGGCTCCAATTGCACAGTATCTGAAGTGCTCTCCTCCCTGCTCTTGGCTTGCTGAGCAAACAGCAGTGTCAGGGAGGAAGACTTTTCCTGTAACTGAGGAAAATAACTTGGAAGGAATTTTCTGACAGGAATTTCTCCACACTGCTCTGCATAACTCCTCAGTCCTCCCATACTACATAATGGTTTTTACTGAAATGGAAGCAAGTTGAGAAGAAAGGTGAATTTAACAGGGCTACAGAGGTTTTTGTCCCACCACTTCCCTCCCGGTACACTCCTGCACTATGGATCTGAAACAGCCTGGGGCTGAAGGCTAGAGGCCAGATTTTCAAAAGTGCTCAGCGCCCCTTAGCTCCCGCTGTCCTCGCGGACGCTGCTCCTTTTCGAAAATTGGGCCACTTCATTTCGAGCGAGTTACAAAAGCACTCAGGGCCATATTTTCAAGTGCTCAGCACCTACAGCTGGGGGCAGATATTTCACAGGAAAAGAGCTCCCATTTAGGCTCTGAAATCAAGGACTGATTTTTCTAAAGAGCTCAGTGCCCGTTCTGTTGATCCCTTTGAAAGATGGCCTGCATGGGGATGTAAGCCAGTTGTACGGTACATGCTCTGGGCCCTGGGTTTAATTCGTGGCGTCTTTAGTTTTGAGAAAGCAGCATAGTCTAGTGGGTAGGGCACTGGACTGGGCCTCAGTTTCTCTTCCCTCCTACGCCTGTTGGATGTGCTGTAGCACAAACAGGAGTTAATTCAGGGAAGTCCTATGGCCTGTGTTGTACAGGAGGTCAGACTAGGTGATCACAGTGGGCACCTCCTGGCCGTATGATTTATGAAAATTCAGCTGCTTTCTTTGGTGCCTAGACTTTCTCATTAGGTATCCATATATCTAGATGATACTTATAGAATGCAACCTTTTAAAAAAAATTACAGGTCTGTATGTATAATGAATGCCATGAAGATTAAATAGGGGAGGTGAACCTTGGATAAGATGAGAGACGAAGAAAGGAGAAAATAGTTTGCAGAAGGTTGCAGGTTTTTTCTTTTCACGTTACACAGCAACAGCAATCTCATGTGAGTACCCACTGAGAGGGGAAAGAGAGAATTAACAACCGGCGGCAGAAATCAGACATTGTAAAGATAAACTGAAAGATTTAGGGGACGGTTGATTGAGGTTAAGGCACTAGACTGGACTCAGGGCACTGGGCTTCAATTCCCCACATTGCCACACATTTCCTGCGTGAAGCTGCTCAGGTCTGGTTTTTCAAATGTGTTTATGGCCAGATTTGAAAGTGCTCAGCCCCCCCTCTTGAGCTGCGTGGATATAATTGTGGCCTCAAAGTCAGTGGGCCAGAATTTCACCCTCTGGTGCTGTTCTCTGTTTTACAAATGGGAATAAGGATGTTTCCTTTCCCCAGCATTCTCTGTCTTGTCTGTACCGACTGTAAACTCTTGGGGCAGGGTCTGTCTCTTTTGTCCTAGGGCACCTGACACAATGGGGCACTCATCTCCATCAAGGCCTCTCACTGCTACCATAATATAGATTGATTGAAATTGCAGATCTCCGAGTCGAGAGCAAATGAGTAGATCTCGGAGGAGAATTTGTCCCCAGATCTTTCAGACGAACAAATCCTTTATCTGTGGGGAACA
Source organism: Chelonia mydas (assembly GCF_015237465.2). NCBI lineage: Eukaryota > Metazoa > Chordata > Testudines > Cheloniidae > Chelonia > Chelonia mydas. The sequence goes on along the minus strand of NC_057852.1, from coordinate 9,371,735 downwards.
AGTCTGGCGCTGCTGTCCTAAGCAATGGTACAACACAATGGCCAGGAAATAATTCTCTTGAATTCACTAGAAACCTTGCTGGAATCTAGGTCTGGATCCAGGTTGACTAAGGGTTGACAGTCCCCCTTTATTATTATTATTCAGCTCATGTTGGCCTGCATCTGGGAGATGTGCATAAGATCAGGAGGCCTTTAACCATCGCTCCCTCATGGCAAATGACATTAAACAAGGAGATCCAGTTGTCTTAGTCTCATTGAGAAATGTGCTTCCTTCTCACCTGTCAGCAAGCTATCATCACCCTTTTTTGGTGTTCATTAAAACCAGAATCTTTTTACCTTCCAAGAAGGGGAGTGTGACTGACTTTATTATCATAGGCCTATAAGGATCAAGTTTGCCACTTGACAGCTTCTTCCTTTAGTTTGTGTCGATTCTAACCACTCATGGAAGTGACCTAAATGTCATTGTGCTCCTTGCACCTTTGCTCCATGCACAGAATCGGTGGATGTTGTTCCCTACATCTTTACACCTGCTTTCCACTGGTGTAACCCCCTTGATTTTAGTGGAATTGGTTGTCTGTAGTTTTCTTTTAATAAACAACTCGAGTGAAATCTTAGCCCCACTGACGTTGATGTCAAAACCCTGTTGACTTCAGTAGGGTTAGGATTTTACCCTTCTCATTTTAGTTGAGCTATTCCATGTATTGCACATTGACTACCTTACTTTGCATGAAGTTGCATTGATTTCTGTGGGACCACTCTCCAAGTAAGGTCGTATTTAACAGGGGTAAGGATGCCAGAATCTGGCCAATAGTGTATACAGACAGATTTTCAGAGAATTCAGCTCCCAGTTAAGCAGCTGACCTTCATGGGAGCTGCTGAGCATTCAGCCCTGCTGCCAATCTGGCCCTGGGCAGAGAATTTTAAAAATAACACGTAGACCATTGAGCAGCACTTGATGTGGATCTACGGTGCTTGGCAAACAAGGAACTAAATTAGATACATTAGCTAGAGAAATAATTTCACAAGTGACAAGTGGACCAATAGCTATTGACTATCCTGATTGGGTTTTGCAGGAAAATGCTTGGTAAAAGTAATGGGTACATTTCTAAACTCATTTGGGGCTTTGTGTGTTCTTCATTGGGAGTGATTGGAACTGCAGGAAGTAGGAACATAAAGCGCTGTGCCAGGGAAGCCGGCTTTCTTCTTTGCAGCAGCCTGATGCAAAGACACTCCACAAAATTGTTACAAGCCTTTTCTAATAGCGATAAAAAAGGAAACTCTACCAGAATTACCAGCCTCTGGAGGGTGCTTCCAAACATGATGTATTGCCAGTCTCTGTGTTAAGAATAATAATAAAAAAAAAAAAACACCCCTAGATATTATAAAAGCTGCTCTGATCCACTTGCTGGCATGCAGGAATAGAATAAGCATTAAAACGGAATTATAATGGCTTTTTAAAACTCCCCTCATTTTCCTTTTTCATTATTTTTAATATCCCATTAAGGGGGAAATTTAGGTTTGAGAGGGGAAAGTAAAGAAGCTGAAAACTTCTATTCCGATGCTGGCAGGTAGATGCAATCCTTCACCATGCATAGGGCAAAGGACTTCTTTCAGGGCCGGATTCTGACACACTCATTCACGTTGAATATCCCGGGAGTGGTTCCTTGGAAGGCAGTGGGAATGTTTGGAGTAAGGTGCTGTCCAGTGGGAGCAACTGGCCCTCTGTCTCTCCCATTCTGCAGGTGTCTCTTTTTGGTCTTTCTCTGCTTTGGGTTGATGGCTTACATAGTCATGTCCTGGATGAGCACAATAAGCCACAGGGTAGATGATATAGTTGGAAGACTGTGTGGCCTAATGGATAGGGTATTGGTGTGGGAGCCAGCAGAGCTGGGTTCTACTCCCGGCCTTATATGTGACCTTGGGCAGTCCACTCCACCTTTCTGTGCCTCTGTTTACCCTCCCCCCATCTGAGAATGAGGCCTGGACTCTCTGTATGTGTATGTACAGCCTGGTCGTGGCTGTGATCTTGGTCTGGCCTCTAACTGCTGCTGTGAATCAAAGGAGGACTCCGGCATCCCAGGGGGTCAGTCCAGTACCTTTCCTGAGCTCTAAACCCACTGTCGATTGTGAAGACTGTCGCGTCTCCATCACCTTGCCTTGCCTATCACTCTGAGGAGATGTTATCTTTACGGCTGACTGACAGCTTTGCGTTTCCGCCTGGGTTGAATATGCCACTATGTCGCCTGCTCCGATGATTAGCTCCCTGTGCGGCTTGACCCCTGTTTAAACACTCGGCTCCGCTTAGATGGCAGGGAGGTGCTCGGGCAGTTCTGCGTGGTGCTCCCAGGGCTCCCATTCTCTGCGTAGTGTGTTTCACTGCCTTGTGCAGGCAAGAGTGAAGGCTGTAGTTACTTAGGACTAGATTGGGACTCGGATTACAGGAAGGAAGGAAGGAGAACACCCCAGCCTTACACCCTACATGGGCTTCTGGGATTGCAGTCTGGCCATGCAGGAGTCAGCAGACGCTGCACCCTGGAGGAACCGTGGGTGGGGAGTGGTAGGGAATAAGCAGAGCCCCACTACTCACCTGCCATTTGGCCAGGAGTTAATTACTACTTCTGTCTTAGAAACAAGGAGAGAGGTGGAATTGTGACTTGCGGGGGTCTGAATCACAGTGCCTCTTGGGGAAGGGCAGTCCATGCCTCCTGTGCCTAAAGGTGTGGTCTAGCCCCGCAGGAAGCAGTCAGTAAAGCAGACCTGAAGAGCTCCGCATGGAGAAGGCCCCCTCTGCCCATGTGGCACCGCTCAGAGAGGCCGCTGCTCCTCACAGTCCTGGATAGTGCTGTTGCTTTATTCAGAGCAGGATGGGGGGTTTTTGGTACAAGTTTCCTCCATTGAGCTCTGCTCCTGTTAATATTGACTGAAAACCAATTTGCCCCCAATTGCGCGAATGTGAATCAATACAGCTGTTGACTTAGGTGAGTGGTACAGGATCTAATAAAAAGCGCACTCATGGCATTTCCCAGACCTGTCACCCAAGTCATTAGCAGGCTGTAAAAGAGTCTATGGAAATTCCTATTCCCGCCTTTATTTATTCTTAAAGACTTCCAGGGGGCTCATTTCCAGTGCCTTCAAAGCTGGCAGCTAGTGCAAATACAGAGGCGAAATCCCTCAGCAGAGTCTTTTGTTTGTTGCCTGATAAATTGGGGGGGTGAGAGGGAGAAAGCTTGGCATTTTTATGATTGCAAATTCAGGGAAACACATTTCAGGTGGTGGGGTTTTTAAATGCTAAATTGTTTACTTTATCTTGAAAAGCAGCATTAATTGAAACAGGCAGGCGGGTCCCACAAGACAAGGTTATCTTTATTTCAGGAATCATCATTCTGAGGTAAAGAAAAGCCTTTTTCTCATTTGCTCTAGCTGGTAATGTGAAGCTTTTGAATGAGAATTAACCCTATGAAGCAGCCAAGCCCTTTGTATCAACTCACGCAGCCGAATAAAAGTCTAGACGGCTCAATGGCAAACGGAGACGTATCTGTGTCCCCATGGTTTTCTATCAGGATTAGTAAAACTATAAGAAACTTACACACAAAGCATTCTCCCATCTTGACTGCATTTTAATGAGCCGCTTATGCTAAGCAAGCCCTTGCCATTGTCCTGTTGTTACAGGGGGCAATCAGGAAGCGCACGGCTACTAAACTGATAAACAGGTGAATCCACTGTGAACCTAGAGCAATTTCCATGTCTTCATGTGGAATGTTTTGCATATCAATATACATAGGAGCCCTGAGATATTCCTATTGACGTGATGAGACAGATCAAAGGGAGAAAGGAGTTGGGGATTTTGAAAGAAAGCTCTGAGATTCCATGAAAGTTGGGCCATGTGGGCTGGGGGATGGAATGGGGATGGAACTAGGAACTCTTAAGTATTTCAAGCTGAGGGGCGTGTAACAATATCTTCAATGAGACAGGAGTCGGAAAGGACAGTGTATTTATTGATGTGAAGAAAGCATATGGCTTGGTTCCATGGGAGCTGATGTTTGGAGTACTGAGGTGGTAGGAGTGGGACTTCTAGAAGTGCGAGGGATAGACGAGTCAAGAGGTAAGGTGGCAACAATATCTGGAGTTCCGTGGAGGTTTGAAGTGATGGTGGCATTGACACAAGGCAGTGTGCTGAGTCCACTTCTTGTCATCCTAGTTATAGAGTGAATTAGTAGGAGAATCAAGCAAAGCAAGTATGGGAGGAAGCGGACAGCAAGAAAGGACATGGAAGACTGAGGATATGATGGAAATCATCTGCCAAGAGAAGTTTTAGGAGAAAAGAACTTGAACTCCAAGACCTATGAATGGGTGCCATGGACAGGAAGGAGTGGCAAAGGATCATGGGTGTGATGATGGCAGACCAGGTGCCAGCTCATGCCAAAGTCACCATGTCTCAATTGAACACTGATAGAAATTTAGCTGGAATCAGTCTGACTCTCCTGTTAATACTGTTAAAATAGGCATTAGACTTATAAGAATGTGTTTAGTGTTTTGACTTTATTGTATGCTTGTGAGTTGCTGCCTGCATTAATCTCACTTGTAACATCTGCATCCCATATTGTGAGGTAATATTTGAGTGGTTGTAATGTGAGCCTCCAATCGTCAGACAGGAGAGAAACATTAAAAAGTGTGAAGTTCAGATCATCAATAGAAGGTGTTACATCCTTCCCAACAGGAAGGGTCCATTGACACAAGACAGACTATTGCAGGATGTTAAAGAGGAAAAAAGACTTCGTTGTTCTGCCCTCACCCCCTTGGTCCCCAAAGATGAGTCATGAAAGTGGATTCCTCCCCACCAGCAAGTTTGCAGCTCAGAGCTCATGGCAGGAGGGGGATAACCCCCCTCCCCGCAAGTTTCCTTTTCCTATTTAATAAATCTTTATATAGTTTCTTATAGGATTGACTCCAGGTGTTGTTGTTTTGGGTGTGAAATCTAAGGTGCAATTGACCTGGGGTAAGTGACTGGTCCTTTGGGACAGGGACTAACCAGAATATTACCATAATCCTTGGTATAAGGGGCCATCTGTCACAAACGGACACTCACCTGGGGTAGCGAGACAGAGAGGAGTACCCAGGGGGACTGTCTGTGTCTCCATGATCAGGCTGCTGCAGGGCCTGAGGAGATGACACTTGAAGACCGGTTGGCTGTGAGTCTTGTCCTTAGATTTCACCAATCACCGCAGCCAGCATAACAGTGGGCTTCTCCGACCCCTTGTATATGGGGAAAAGAGTCAAGAAATGAAAAGTCTAACATAGGTCTCAGGTAACATCTTTTTAATGATCCAACCCTGCTCCCCCCATCAGCTCTGGAACAAGCGAGAGAGAGAGACACCTCCTAACGAATCTGTCCCATGCTTTGTATGAGGACAGGGACGCTTCCGAACAGGACATAGAGTTTGAGCCTGCACCCCAAAAGTCAGCAGCACTTGTGCTTCTGACGTCCGTGAGGAGCAGGCCGAATAGGATGTGTTCAATAAACCTGCTAGACCCGGGACCTCAAAGGATCCCGTGGGAGTTAAAGGATGCTCAATAAGCACCTGAGGGTCTGGACCCTAATTCATGACTCTGATTTTTCAAAGGAGCTTAAGACTTAGGCACCTAGATCCCATTGGTTTTCCACAGGAATTGGGTGCCTAACTCCTTCAGCTCCTTTGACAATCACCCCCCACATTCATGTAGAAGAATTGATACTGACCTCTCTCATGCTGGTGTAAATCAGGAATAACTCCACTGAAGCCAGTGGAGTAACACCAGTTTAAAAACAAACAAACAAACAAAAAAACCCGGTGTGAGCTGAGAATCACGTGCACCATTTTTGTCACTGCAGAATCTAACTCAGACTTCTATGACTGTGGCACGTAACTGATTCGGGGTGAATTTGACCCAATACATTCATTCAGAACACCTGGACAACTGAGCCACTCCATACCTGAATCTGACCTGGTGTATTAATGTCGTGACGAGCGAATCAGTTCTTCCGTGCTGCAATGAAACCATGCTCACCAACCTCCTCCCTGTGGCACTTCAGAACCCCTTTAGATGTAGTCAACTCTGACACCCTGCTTTTAAATCTGTGAGGGAGACTTTTACCACGTTCTTTTACTGGCGTGGTTGGAAAAAGCTTCAGTTTCCAGGAGGCGCTTTACAGCCCAGCAGAATAAACGAGAACCATTTCTGTGCCTCTGCAACATTGGAGTGGAAAATAATTTAACCACCCCTAATGCTGCTCCTCACTGCTCCCCCCTCACCCTCCCCCGAACCCTTGAAGTTTCTCTAATTAGGATACACATGCTTCCAAGTGTGCATTTTTAATAACACATCAAGTGCCAAAGGTCAGGCCTTATTTGCATGAAAATAAGAAGCAAGAAGGAAAGGCGCAATCAGATGTAAATATCAAAGGGGAAATGTTAATAAGAGTGGCCCCCACCAGCAAAAGGGTTTACCCTGGTCCATTGAAAGCTGTTGATTATTCATTTTGTACACTTGTAAGCAAATTCAAATCACAGCTGAAAGTGAAATGCTTTCAGAAGCCTGAAACAGAAGGAAGCAACTGCCCTCAGAGTTTAATGAAAGCCTTGACAAAGATTACATGCGTAGTTACTTAGTTACTGAAATCAGGGATGCCGCTGGGGTTTAGATCCTGTGTTCAAGAACTCCTCAGTGCTCTTGAATTTCATATTGAGAACAATCCTGCTACGGAGAGGAGAAAAAATCCCAGTGCACATCGCGTGGCATCATTCACACGTGGGAGCCGCACAGCGGATGAGGGCACCGAGGGTAATTAGAGATTCAGTGTTTTGTTGTTTTTGTTTTAATTTTGTACATTTTTTTGCGTTCAAGGTTTAAAGAGCCGAAGGAACACAATCTCAGGTCACTACTATTTACCTCTTTGATTGCAAATTAAAATAGCAGCTGTTATTGACAGCAGTTCTGCCCTGGTGAGAACACCTTAATTTAATTCTGTACTGAGCATTATTGGAACACATACCAGACAACTGTATTTATACCCAGCTACCGGGTATGTGTGTGTGAATCTGCAATGTAATGGAGAGCGATGGGTAAGTTTAAAAAAATAAAATACAAAACCAACCAATATTTCGGGGGGCATGCTATTGAGTCCTCTACACCTCCCCCAATAAACTTTCTTGATGACATAGGCCCAGATCCTCAAAGGCATTTAGGTGTCTAACTCATTGATTTCAATACTTAAATATCTTATTGTATCTGGGACCTTTGGGCCTAATCTAATGCCAATTGACTTCAAGCTCAGCGTCTCAGCAGGTGGAAACGGTCCTAGCGCCATTGAAGTCAATGGAGTGAGAACCATTTCCACCAGCTGAGGATCTGCCCTGAGAAGTGTCGCCTGATCTGTTGCAAAGACCATGGTAACTGCTGTGTGCTGTTCTTGTGGGAAAGGGAGTTGCATGATGCTGATGAGTGCCAAGAAAACAAGGCCAGCCCTTCCCTCCATGTGGCGACACTCACCAAGTGAGTGTCCCAGTACAAAGAAGAGTCTTTGAAATTGCAAATTAATGAAGCTCTTAATTTTCAACCACCCACCTAGGTATTGCAGTATTTGAAATGCCTGAGGGAGTTGGATTGATAGATCTGATCCAAGCTCCCAATCAGAAAGGATGGAAGTGGGAGATGAAATGAAGACCATCATTTGACCTTGTCTTCGGTTCAATAGATGCCTTTTCCTTTTTGAAACCGTTAATTGCAACAGAAAATGAATAAATTCATTCCTAATACCACTTTTCCACATACGCTGTTTAGGTCTTCCTACAGGAAAGCATCCCTATTCAAGCAAATATTTAAGCACATGCTTAACTTGTAGCAGTTGCCTACGTGCCATTGACTTCAATGGGATTTAAGCACACTTGTAAGTATTTCTTTGACTCAGGATAACATTTAATCAAATTACAAGTGAGTAAAATGCCATTTCAAGAGACAGACAGACCAGAGGCATGAATTTCTAGCCTACTGGTTGAATGCAAAATTACCATAGGAGAAAGTCCAATACACTGTTTACCCATGTCTGCCTTGGCTAACTTTGCACTCAACTCCTAATTCTGTTATGGGGGAAAAAGGTCAAGTTGTACATTTTGCCCACCAGCCATAACCTCCACCCCTCTCCCACAGACAAAACAATCTCAAATATAATTATCTCTTGCAGATTCAGCAGAATCACTAACCATTAGCTCTGTGGTATAATGAAAGCATTTGAGAAATCCCTGTTCAGAAGCGTATGAGCTATGTGAAGCTGTATAAAACTAAGGGACCAAGGAGATGGCATGATAATAAATATAGGTTTCAGAGTAACAGCTGTGTTAGTCTGTATTCACAAAAAGAAAAGGAGTACTTGTGGCACCTTAGAGACTAACCAATTTATTTGAGCATAAGCTTTTGTGAGCTTTATTGCATCATTTATTGTGAGCATCCGATGAAGTGAGCTGTAGCTCACGAAAGCTTATGCTCAAATAAATTGGTTAGTCTCTAAGGTGCCACAAGTCCTCCTTTTCTTTTATATAGAGCATCAAAAACAAGCTGTCAGCTGTAGAGCTTGACTACATCTCTGATTTTTGGAAGCACGTGAAGACCATGCTAGATTTAATCACACCTATAATTCACAGTGAAAGTCAAGTGGTTTAAGGAAGATACATTGAACAACCCTGTCTCTCGTCATTATGGGATTACAGAGCCCATATGGCATATAGTAGCTAAAGTGATGCTGGTTGTGAGTGTATAGCCTGTATCCTTCCAATAGTGTAGAGGGTTCCTGATGCTTTCTGAATAAATGTCATCAACATATTTTAATTCAAGTGACCTCCAGCTGTGAAAATGGTCCCATGGGGCAGAAAAGACAAATTAACACCAGTTTGTGTCTAGGTTTCCTAATTAACTGATCTATATTGATGCAGGAGAGAAGAGTAAATTGCAGCAGTTCCTTGCTCACTTCCTTTTGGGTTCTGATTAGTCAAGGGGACTTGAATTTTCATCTTCAGCTTTGTTACAAGCACCAGAGTTGCCATCAGAATTAAACTGGAAATCTTGTGCAAGGGGCATCTGATGGAATCTCTGGCTAAAAACAAGTGGGCTAATTGCATGTGAATTATAGATGGAGATTAGAGGTGCATGTTTGGTGGGATGGGGAGGGGCTGAGAATAAGTGATAGACCACTATTCCAATCAAAGGAGAAACCAATGTCCCACCATAAGAAACATTTGAAAAAGTCCTGGGGGATCAGCTGGATTTAAATTTCTCACAGCAAAACCACCGGCAAGTTCTAGGATAATGTTGTGGCTGTCTATACAGTCCGTTGTCAGGAACCCAGCTAATTGTTATGGTAAATGGAGGAGAGCTCTCCTAATGACAAAATAAAACCACCCCCAATGAGGGGCAGTAGCTTCATCAGCAGGAGAGTGTCTCCCACTGATGAAGCAGTGTCCACACCGGCACTTTTCATTGTCAAAACTTTTGTCGTTCAGGATGTGTGGGGTGGTTGGGGTTTTTTTTGTTTTCATACCCCTGAGCGACAAAAGTTTTAACCACAAAAGAGCAGTGTAGACACAGCCTTAGATTAAATCTCAGGACAAACTTCCTAACTTAGAACAGCAGCACAATGGAACAGACAACAGACTGCCTAGGGAGGTTGTGGTCGGAAGCTGGAGGTTTTCAAAAGGAGGCTTGATAGCCATCTTCGATGGTTTAGGCACAACAAATCCTGCATCTTGGCAGGGGTTAGACTAGATGACCCTTGCAGTTCCTTCTAACCCTATGGTTCTATGATTCTATGAATAAGGCTTTCCTTTTAACAACATCCCTTGTTCCATTCATTTTGGCTGGAGAGATTATTTAGAGGGACTCCCCCTCCCCCGAATTTGACAGTCTTTTAGGGGGTATTAAAGATGGTAATAACTGTCCTTTGTGGACAAAAGAGAGGAAGTTAGTTGAGATGGCCTTGGGCTGCCATTGTTGAAGTCCAATCCCGTTTCCTAGAAGACCCAACAAGACGGACACATTCAAAAGGAAGAGAAAAAAGCACAGGAAAGAAAGAAAATGCAGCTTCTTTCTGTGGTGTTGTGTCTCGATTGCAGCCTACCTGCTGGAAAAACAAAAGCATGGCACATGGTCTTATTAGCCCCTCTGGAAAACGTGTACCAGCATTGCACTGACTTAGTATTGCTTTTAGCTCCTTCATTCTAGTCAGAGGCTTACAGCAGTGTTGCTAAATACACAGTCTTGGCCACACTGTTACTAGACAGAAGGAAAAAGGTGAGGGATCGGAAAGAGAAGAAATAAGGTGGGGAAGGAAAGGAACAGAACTGCGGGAGACAATGACTCACATTTCACTTGGTCATTGGGATTCAGCTGAAAGTAGTAATGTCATCTGAGTGCCCCTCTCTCTCTCTGTCCTGGTCTGCTTAGAACATCTCTCAGGATTAGGGTCATGAAGGTCCAACGGTGTAACTGTAGATCTGGGATCCCAGGAGACAGTGGGAGAGGCAACCATAATGGTGAAGCTTACTCCTTTCTGTTTTCCCAGCCATCAGCTAGCCACCATCCACAGCTGTCTGTATTTGCCCCACAAAATGCCCTTTAAGAACCCCCTAAGAGAGTGGTAGGTGGAATAGCCCATCCCCTCATATGGTTCACCAGTTACACGTAATTGCTGACACACCAATTTTGGTGCATTGACTTCTGGTTGCATACTTCTCGTTTAGCAGGCGTGATCTGAACACAGTCCTTGAGTTATAGCAGGAGTCCTTTCTGTTTAGACTAGTTTAGTTCTTTTGTCTCCCTTTTCCCATCAACATTCATTGTTCTAGGTTATTGTGACACCTGTCTACTTCCTGCAGTTAGGCCCGGTTGGTCTACGCAAATTGTGAACCTAACACATTAGGTCACTGCATTACCCATGACACCCCTTCCCCCACATGCCTCTCCCCCCCCATGAGATGCCCAGTTACTAGAAGTCCCCACATATGAAGTCTCAGCCCCCCCGAGTAGTCTGAGGTGACAATTATAGATACTTTCCCTTCGGCCTATGCTTGCAGGTGCACAGGGCTCTGCGAGCACACACTCACATCCCATCTGTGTCACCAATGGCCTGCTGTCCTCCCTACATGTTCTCACCTTCAGTTATCATCTCCAGGCTCAAGTCTATTGAGCTTCTTGAGGTTAGTTATTGTTACATGTAGAGGAGGCTTTTCGCAGGTGGAGGGGATATTGGGTAGGAGGACCCACATCTTAATTCATCTAGGGGCCTGTGAAAGGCAGAACAGGACAGAACTGTCTACCTTAATGGGTCTGGACATACGACCCCCAAGACCCTGACAGAGATAATTAATTTCATATTTCCTAGGGCCAGATTGTGGAACCCTTAATTCCCCCTGCAGAGCACTTACTCCCTGGAACAGTCCTGACGATTTCAGTGAGATTACTCAGGTGAGTAACTGCTCCCTGGGGCATATAATTGATTCAAAATATGCCCCCAAATTAGCTGGAGTAAACAAGAACCAGATTAGAAGATGTGTCTGAGTGGGAGCCGGCCAAACAAGAAACTATGGCACCAATGCAATGGTAGCTGTTTCTCGCCTCTTCTATTGAACCCCTATTGTCCAATTCATTTTCCCATGACACTCAATTAAGAAATAATTGAGAGTAAGAAATGAATTTTGCCGTTGGATAATGATTACATTTATACAGTGTCCTCTTTTGGGCAGTGCAGGGTCAAGTGGGAATGGAGTAGTTATTTATCTGCCAGGGATTAGCATGACTTGCCAGCCTCAATTATAAATTACAATGCACATGTTGCTGAACTCTTGGTGCTCTGCACGAGTTTCATGCTAATCCTGTTCTGTAACTGGCAGCGCTGAGAGCAAGAACCGAACTTGCAAATGCAGGTGGTGGGAGTTTGACCCAAAGCTAAGCCACCAAGGGCAGAGGAGTGGATGGAATAAATACAGCCATCTCACAGTGAACCTAAACGGTAATGAAACTGGATGGTGCTCTGTTAATTCTGGGCCAGATTTTGGCTTTGCCACAAGCCCTGTCTATGGGGCAGGGTGTAGCAGTGCTGGGCTGGAAGAAGACCCTGGGTCAATCAAAATTTGCCTCCTAGTTTCCCCTTGCTCTGCGGGGAATGTACCCGGCACTCACCCATATATATTTCCCTGCATGATAGCACAGCTGTGTTAGTCAGTGCATTGTGGGTAGGAGGAGAGTTGAGTTCCCCCCACCTGAGCAGGAGGGGAAGTGGTAGCTCTGCAGATACAGCTTCCCCACGGTGCTGCTAACCAGGATACGTATTACGTATGCATAGAGGGCACTGTAGTTTTATGGAGGGGAATGCACTCGCCAGGAGGTGCTGCTGTTCGTACCTGTGAGCTGCTGTCTAGGGAGGAAGGGATTTCCTCCTTGCTGCCAGGCAGTGGTCTGTAGTTTTGCTGTTCCTGATGAAACAAAGGAAGAGTTCACTGTTGCCGCTGACTGTGGGTGATTGCAAGTTCCTCACCACACAAATACAATACCTATTTTTTTCTGGCAATGAGGACGGGATCCTGTTGAAGATTAAAAAGAAGCAGTGGGATTCTGGAACCAGCCCAGTAGAAAAACATGATCTCAAGAACGACCAGAAAGCATTCGAGTTTGAAGATACCATCTTGGAATCTGAACCAGAGTTGTTCGCCAGTAACTTGAAATGGCCATCCTGGGACACACTGAGGACTTTGATGTAAGTCAACTTGAACCAGGGGATTCTTATTCAGAAAGATTTTTCTTACTATCTTGAATCCAATAAAACTGATGACTGAACAATAACAGGCAATTGTCTTGGCAGTCTGTGGGGCCAAGAGATTTGATGTTATACGATCATTCGTTGTGTCTGCTTTGCACAAGGCCAATATATACAATGAAACTGTAGCTTTGCTTAAGGCACATTTCTCACCTATGCCAGCTGTCATTGTTCGGAGACTTCAGTTTCATAAACGAAATCAGGGCATTGCCGCCTATATTCTCAAGCTGTGTTGAATCACCTAACATAGTAACTTTTGTAATATTCTTGACATACTGTGAGATCGCCTTGTCTATGGATTTCAGAACAAAGTGCTTCAATGCCGTCTCTTTGCTGAGCCAAATTTGACATTCACCATCATTTAGGAAAAGGCCTTGGCCACCGAAACAGCGTCACTGAACATTAAGGAAATTTGTGTGGAAAGGAAATTCAGTAATTGACAAAAGAAAGGTCACATGGAGTGACTCTGCCGATCGAAGGTCAACAGCATGAAGCAAAAGGACCATGAGAAGCATTCTCTTCCTCAAGCATCAAACAAACTTGACACTTCCTTCAACAATGGTGTAAAGAAGCTTTACCACATTCAGAATGTCCACAAGAAGGAATCTTGAGGTTCTGAAATGTTCACAGCAGTGCTCATCAATGGCCATGAATGAGATATAGAAGTTGATTCTGGTTCTTGAGTGCCAATTATCAATGAAGACACATTCAGACTTTTTTTTTCCACATTGTCCTACCAAGTTGTCAAGTCTGGCCTTTAAGACTACAATGGACAAAATGTCAACCTCGTTGGAAGCTGTGATGTGAATGTTTCTTACGGCTCTTTCTGTGGAAGATTTACTTTTGTGGCAATGAGAGGCAATGTAAAAGTCTTTCTTAGGTAGAAAGAAATTGGTTCACACAATTGGGAATCTATGTCCAAGGCATCCATAACATCAACAAAGAGTAACTAATAAAAATAATTGACAAATACCCTCAAGTGTTTTCTGAAGAATTGGAAGCTTATAAGGGACCACCTGTATCTTACCATCTTGATTCAACAGTTGTGTCAATCCACATGAAGGTCAGGAATGTACCATTTGCCCTGTGTCTGAAGACTGACACAGAGCTAGAGGGTATTGTTGCACAGAAAATCCTTGAGCCAGTTGTACATACAAAATGGGATATCCCAACCATACCTGTACTCAAGCCAAATGGTGATGTGTGAATCTGGAGAGATTATAAGTGCACTGGAACAAGGCACTGAAACATGTCCGCTGTTAACCAAATGCTTACTGTTCTTGCTGGAGGAAAAGTCATTGCAAAATTCGACCTTGTCCAAGTGTATCAACAACTGATTGTTGATGTAGATGTTCAGATGATTATTACTCATTAAGGAGCATTTCTAGTCAAGCGTCTCCAGTTTAGAATTTCCATTGCACCAGGAATGTTACAATGCTTCATGGAAACACAACTTTCCAGAATTCCAGGCTCTGTACCATATTTTGATGACGTCCTGATTATGGGATCAATTGAGGATGAACTTGCCAAGCAAGTTCAAGAAGTCTTGTGCAGATTCGAGAAGTCAGACATTCAAGTCAAGAAGGAAAAATGTGAAATTGGAGTTACAAGTGTCACCTTCTTGGGCCGTCACATCAATGCATCTGGTATCCACCCAACACAAAACAAGTTATGCGCAATCCATGATGCCCTGACCCAAAATCCAAACATGAACTTCAAGTGTTCCTTGGGTTGGTCAACTTCTACCAGTTTTCTTCCAAAAAGGGCAACAGTCACTGAACTTCTTTGTCTTCTTGACAAAGGAGTTCCATGAAAATGGACTTGCCAGCATGCAGAAGCTTTTGAGAATGTCAAGGAGTTACTAATGCCTGACTCCGTCCTCATCCGCTACAATGAACAGAGGCCATTGATAATTACCTGTCATGCATCACCTTATGGTGACAGACTTGTTCTCAGCCATCCCTGAGGTACCTCGTGCCTACTATTCAAGAACCTTAACATCAACAGAGAGAAACTATGCACAAATTGATAAAGACGCACTCCCTATCATTGCTGCAGTCAAGAAATTCTACAATTGCATCTATGGCTCTGCATTTGAGATTCAAACTGACCACAAACCACTTCTAAGAATTCTCTCCCATAACAAGCTAACACCTCTGGTCATGTCACCGTGAGTGCACCAATGGATTGTCATGCTAAGTGCTTACGACTACACACGTGTCTACCCACAAGGAATTTTCATCCTCAATGCCAATACACTGAGCCAAATGCTGCTACAGATGCTGGCTTGTGCCGTTACTCCTTCAAATGAAGTTTTGATGTTGGAATTGTTCCCTGATCTGCATCTTAAGGCCGACCAGGTCACAAAAATGGCTGCCAAGGATCTGATACTGGCATATGTTCTCAACTGGGAGAGGATGTGTGTGGAGAGGATGGCCACCTGGGAAGCTGCCTATGGAGGTCACACAATTTTTAAAATGTCAACATGAGCTTTCCACCCATACAGGATGCCTCTGACAGCAACATTTTAGCACTATAGTTTGATGTAGGGAAATGTACTCACCAGGGGCGCTGTTGTTAGTACCCGTGAGTTGTCTAGAGCGGAAGGAATTTGCTCAGGATTCAGTTCTGCTTCCTCCTTCCTACAAGTTTTGCTGTAGTTTTTGCTATTCCTGTCAAACCAAAATGAAAGAGTTCATTGTTGCCACTGACCGTGAGTGATTACATGAGTTCCTCACCACACAAATACAATACAGGTAGTTTCAGAGTAACAGTCGTGTTAGTCTGTATTCGCAAAAAGAAAAGGAGTACTTGTGGCACCTTAGAGACTAACCAATTTATTTGAGCATAAGCTTTCGTGAGCTACAGCTCACTTCATCAGATGCAGTGAGCTGTAGCTCACAAAAGCTTATGCTCAAATAAATTGGTTAGTCTCTAAGGTGCCACAAGTACTCCTTTTCTTTTTGCGAATACAGGTAGTGAATAAGGACGAATTAGACAGGTGAGAGTCTGACTTTTATTCTTTAATATACATCTGCTCCAACCCTTTATGGGACCAGAAACAGAAATATCAAACTACTGCAAGAAAGGCAGTTCTCCTAGGGCTGCATTGTATGCCATGCAGGGGCAGAAGGGCATGCAACCACCTTACCCCCTTTGCAGGGGTGCTTTAGGGACTGCTGGTCCCTGTCCTCCTCGTGTCCCCTAGGATGTGCTAGTTAGCCAAAAGGGGGCAAGAAAGAGGCAGGGCCATCGTCCCACCCTGACACCCTCTCCTCACCAGCCTGCAGTATATGGCCACGGTGTTACAGGGAGCATTATACGGCAGACGTATGGCTGGCACAAAATTCCCACTCTGCCGCAAGAAAGTCCCAGCAAATTTATCTGGTCTCCATTACTCTAGTATCTCAGCACCTCACAGTCTTAAATGTATTTGCCCTCGAAACATCCCTTTTGGTAGGGAAGTGCAGTTATCCCCATTTCACGGGTGGAGAACTGAGGCCCAGAGACAATAAGGCCAAACTTTTAAGGGTAGTTAGAGGTTCCCCTTCCTACTTTGAACTTGTCAGTGGCCCCTAAACCGTGGACTGGGCCAGCTAAAGAAGCAGATAAGCACCTATGTACCTTTAAGGATCTGGGCCTCAGTGACTTGCCCATGGAGTCGGGGGCAGAACTTGAACTTGGGTCTCTGGGGCTAGTGCCTTAACCGCTGGGCTGTGCTTCCACTCCAAACTGGGCAGCACAGAGAGCGTTCTAAAACCTGTGCCCCCAGCATGAGCGAGGAGAGACAGACAGACCGACCCTTCTACTCCATTGTCCCAAATACAAGGGCGGGCAGGGGGAAATATTTCCTTACACGATCAGGAGCCACGAATACCTTCTCACTGGGAAATGGCCGGCAAACCTGGACTTGGGAGAAAGGAGGATGACTGTGTTATGTGGTAACCTGCGACTGGCTGAGGTATGGACAATAATGACGAATTAACCTCTGGGATCAGACCCCAAATGCTGTGCACGGCCTCTGCTGGGTAGCAGAGATTGCAGCCGGGCAGCTCAAGGATCTGCCTTTTCTTTGCCCTTTGACGATGCGTGGAGAGCTTATCATGCCAATAGCATCTTATTGCCTTGGCCCACACTGGGATGGTGCTGGGCTGAGACTGTCTCACCCATGCTCCTTCTGGTGCCTGCACGCCACCCAGTGAATGCCACTTCCTCCACCTCAGCACACCTTCTCTGGCTAGAAGCAGGAAAAGGCAATAATCTCATGTGAACAATTGTCCTTCTGAGAACTCCAGCCGGATTTTGCAGATCCAAGAAGCGCGGATCCCGCAGCTACAGCTCAGTTAAGCATCAGCCCTGGAAATTCTGGGTGCTTTGTGAAAGCAATCCGCCCCGTCTGATTTTCAGCAAGCAGTTGAGCATTTCTCTAGCGTCTGAAGGAAGCTTATTCGGACCATGGCTAATGAAAAAGATGCTTGCTTAGTGGCTAGAGCACTGGCCTGGGACTTCAGGAACCCTGGCTCTGCCATTGACCTGCTGAGTAATCTTGGGCAAATCACTTCCCCGATCTGTGCCTCAGTTTCCCCATCTGTAAAATGGGGATAATGACACTAACTTCCTTTGTAGAGCACTTTAAGAGCCACTGATAAGTGCTGTATGTGAGCTAGGTGGTGTTATACTCACCTGCTCTTTCAAAATCTGTTGTCAGAGCTAACTATTGGTTTGTTTTGATCACAAGATTCAGCTTTCTTGGAAGCTGTCGACTGACCTATATCTTTTGTTGTAGAGGACTTATTTCCTCAAGGATTATTGTTTAACTATAGAAAAAGCCAGTCTTCCATGATGTAGAGGAACTTTTCTGAGCTTGGCACACTTGACCAAACCAAAAGAAAAAAGCTGATTCTAAGCAGTAGCTATGTAAGTGTGTGCACGGGGGGGAGGAGGAGGAGACAGAGTCCGATTCCTCTGTGGCGTAAACTTGTGTAGTTCTATCAGAACCAGGAGATTTACACCAGCTGAGCATTTGGTCCATCGCAGTGATTCTCATGAGAGAGGACAAAAGGAAAAGCTTACGTTATAGGTTGTGTGGCAGCCCACAAACTGTTAATATAATAATCAGGCAGCGTGCAGGTGGGAAATATCTCTTTAATAACTGTGTGACCGCTCTCCTGACCTAAAATAATGCAGAGTCCAGGGGAGAGGTATTTGTGTCTGCTAGTCAGTTCTGTGATGCATCTGTTGGGTGGGTGGGTGGGAAGAAGAATTAGAAAACACATGAGATGGAATGCCCAGACATATTCTTCTTGAGCTACCAACAAAAGACATATTTATTACAAGAAAATTGAAATCCCATTGATTTGTCTTTTGATCCAATACATTTCAAGCTTGACATTTAAACATGAAACTCTGTACTCCAAAATTTAATCATTTTACTCCCAGAAAAATACATCTGAGAGCAGTGAAATAGTGGGTGATGTAACAATTCCCCCGCCCGATCTCCGTCCAGTCACCCATTGTAAGATGGCAGCAGACCTGCCTCTAGCTCTGCTCTGGCCATCTGGGCAGCACTAGGGCAAGTGATGGTTCTCGTTTAATTCAGAGGCATTTAGTTCGAGCTGTGTCTTAATACCCCAGGGAGAACCCAGGGTTCTGATACTCTCAGTGGGGCCTCCTCCATCTCCAGGGCATAATCTGCCATCCCCTTAAGGAGGGTGCCCTCTCATTAAGGGCCTGGTTGCAGCCACACAAGAGAGTGAGAGTGATGCTAACCTCCGTCTATTCAAAAATCATGTCAGGCCCCAAACCAGCATGAGAGTGACTTAAAAATCCAGGACTATTTTACAAAACAATGCATGTCGCCATGACATAATGTGAACAAGTAACGGTTAAACCCAGCTTTGTAACTGTCCCAGGACAGACTCAGTGCTAGGGCACCACCTCCCGGCTGTTCTAGGGATTATCTCTGCCTGGTCTGATGCCCCATTCCATCTCTCGTCCATGTGCCCTGCACCTCCCCTCTCTCTTTAACTCAGTTGCTCCCTCTTTGTGGCTTGGCCCTCATGACAGGTCACTGTGCATTTTCCCTCTCTTGGGGTATCAAAGTCCCACACAATGAACCATCCCTGGCAATCTTCAGATCACTGTCCTGACTGTGTTATTTCCCCAGTGACAGGAAGGGGAACCTGGGCCTGCCCTCCCCTCTGGATTCTAACACAGGGACCCTCTATCCAGCAACCACGCTCTGCTTCCTCCCAGACCCTTCTGCTATTTCCCTTTACTCGTTCCTACATCCCTTCTCTTTCCCGGTGCTCTGTCCCGCCCATGGGGTCCAACTCCGGTGTCCAGTTCCGAGGGAGTAGTTGCAGCTGCTTCTCTGCAGCCCTTTTCTGCTGCCAACTTCCTGGCTTTATACTAGAACTGCCTATTCCTTCTGAGCTGGGCTCCATCATCAGTCAGGGGTCACTTAGGCCACACCTGAGAGGAATTAGGTTTGCTATCTGCTTACGTGGCCCCTTCTCAGCCTCATTTAACCCTTTCCAGGCTAGTATGGGGTGAACACCCCATCACACAGCCACAAACTGCTCTGCTCCAGCTGAGATGTACAAAACCCAACCTCCCCCCCGCCCCCAGCAATACTTTTGCCATAAAAATCAATCCGCTAGACACACAATCAGATCAGGTGCTTGAATTTTGGCCTGTTTAGTGACTCATAGAATCATAGAATATCAGGGCTGGAAGGGACCTCAGGAGGTCATCTAGTCCAACCCCCTGCTCAAAGCAGGACCAATCCCCAACTAAATCATCCCAGCCAGGGCTTTGTCAAGCCTGACTTTAAAAACCTCTAAGGAAGGAGATTCCACCACCTCCCTAGGTAACCCATTCCAGTGCTTCACCACCCTCCTAGTGAAAATTTTTTTCCTAATATCCAACCTAAACCTCCCCCACTGCAACTTGAGATCATCATTCCTTGTCCTGTCATCTGCTACCACCGAGAACAGTCTAGATCCATCCTCTTTGGAACCCCCCTTTCAGCTAGTTGAAAGCAGCTATCAAATCCCCCCTCATTCTTCTCTTCCACAGACTAAATAATCCCAGTCCCCTCATGGTTCAGGGATTGTGTTTTTATGCTATCCTAGGTACTTTACTGCGCCTCTTTACTTGCTAATGTCTTTTTTCCCCCCTGCATCTCTATTTATCATGCTAACAGGAAAGCAAAACTGGTTTGCTCTAAGTATAAATCTAGTTCCTGCCCTTGCCAACATGCAGCAGGTAGAAAACTGGCATGAAAATGGGATTGTAATTGGTTGTGGTGTGTAATGATTCTGCTTGCTTATTATAAGTTCCTCCTTCTGGTGCACAGAACTAATCTACACTCAGGTATTTTTGATGTGTCATCTTATCGTGGCTCTCAAGAAGTAACAGCACTTTAGGAAGGGCATTTGTATTTCACTGAACAAGTTAGCGGGACCCTAGAAGAGTGAGGGGCATGTGTAATTAATGATTATTATTTATTTGTTTAGAGCACCAGGTTTACTCAGTGCTGTACAAGACACCGAAAAAGATAATCCTGTATTCAAGGAATTTATAGTGTAAGGGCCAGATTCTGGTACCGTCAGTCACTGAGAGGGCATTCAGCATTGATGAGGCCTCATCTGGGGTACTGTGTCCAGTTCTGGGCCCCACACTACAAGAAGGATGTGGAAAAATTGGAAAGAGTCCAGTGGAGGGCAACAAAAATGATTAGGGGGCTGGAGCACGTGATTTATGAGGAAAGACTGAGGGAACTGGGATTGTTTAGTTTGCAGAAGAGAAGAATGAGGGGGGATTTGATAGCTGCTTTCAACTACCTGAAAGGGGGTTCCAAAGAGGATGGATCTAGACTGTTTTCAGTGGTAGCAGATGACAGAACGAGGAGTAATGGTCTCAAGTTGCAGTGGGGGAAGTTTAGGTTGGATATTAGGAAAAACTTTTTCACTAGGAGGGTGGTGAAGCACTGGAATGTGTTACCTAGGGAGGTGGTGGAATCTCCTTCCTTAGAGGTTTTTAAGGTCAGGCTTGACAAAGCCCTGGCTGGGATGATTTAGTTGGGGATTGGTCCTGCTCTGAGGAGGGGGTTGGACTAGGTGACCTCCTGAGGTCACTTCCAACCCTGATAGTCTATGATTCTATGATTTTGAGCAGCATCGTACTCCACAAATTATCCCCACCAACTTCAGTTTGTGGAGTCAGGTAGTCCTTGTGAAGAGTGAATGTAAAGTGTTGCAGAGAGGAAGCCATTTGCAGTGTGCAACCATAAATGCCATTCATCCTACAAAACCCAGGGATTATGCTACATATTCTTGAATACCATCTACTGCCACTTTGGGCAAAATTGTCAAAAACGCTTCAGTGATTTACAAGCCTAACGTTAATATTTCCCAAAGCATTTCAGTGATGTAGGTGCCTAAATCCCATTGATTGTTTTAAGTGAGACTTAGGCTCCTAAGTCTTTTACACTCTTTTGAAAATGTTACACCTTCTCTATTAACTAGTTACATACATACAAATGTAGAACAGTCCTGTAACACTACTCAGCATGGCTAAGGGCACCAGAATCGGGCCCTAAACAACAGACACAGATGCATTGGTACAGCCAGAAGAATATGGTTTTGCACTATTTAGGCAGATTCCATTTCAGGCCTCTAGTTTTGTGCTAAATGTAAGTTGTAGGACAGCATCAATTTAATATCTGTCCCTTCCCACCCAAACGCCAATGTTTAATTTCCCGGAGGCAAAATTTCCTTTGGTTTTTAAATCTTTTGTTGTAAAAAGCCAGCCTTTGATATGAGTTTAAGCTGGGATTTTCAAAGGAGCCTAAGAGAGTTAGGTGCCTAACTCCAATTGAAAGGCAAGGGAAATTGGGCATTCAATTCCCTTGGGCTTCTTTGAAAATCCCAGCATAGTTGTTGTTGTAAGGTGCCAGAATCACAGCCCAAGAGACTGAATGCCTCTTCATTCAGTGATCACATCTATCTGAAAGGGCTACCAACATCTCTGCTTTATTCAATGCCCAGTGCCAGCTGGCTGTGCAAAACAACGAGAACGTCACATCACCCCGCCCCGTTCAGACTGTCTGGGAAGCTCAGCCTTAAAAGGCACAGTCACCATACTGTAGCTAATTCCTCCCTCAAGAGGCACATCCATGCAGGGGAGGAAAAGCATACCCCTTACACAAGCTTTGGTCCCAGCCACATGGGAGTAAGCAAGGCTATGTGGCTGCTTACTGCCTTCATGGAGCTGATAGAAGGGAGAGGAGCGGAGAAGTCTTACGTCACTACCATGCCGAGTCACTGAACTAACTAGGCCAGTGCAGGAGGGTAGGTATTTACGGCTGGTGCATCAGCAATGAGGCCATTGTTGCTGTTACGCAGTG
Source organism: Chelonia mydas (assembly GCF_015237465.2). Taxonomy (NCBI): domain Eukaryota; kingdom Metazoa; phylum Chordata; order Testudines; family Cheloniidae; genus Chelonia; species Chelonia mydas. Next base: position 9,349,486 of record NC_057852.1, on the reverse strand, counting down.
CAAATGGCTTCCTAAGCCCTGCTCTTAACATTAAAATCAATGGTCATTTGGATGCCTAAACGCCTTTGTGAATTGCACCTCTAAGTGACTTAGGCGCTTTTGAAAATGGGACTTAGGTGCCTACGTTCTGTAGGCGCTCTGGGAAATTTGGCTTGACCTTAAAACCCAGCCATAACTCCCTCTGCAAGCGTAGGGTGGACCTGCTGAACAAGTGCCACCCAATGCTTGCAAGCCTTTGCGGCCCTGCATTAGTACGCTGGGAGTCAGTCTGCTGCAGAGTGCCTTGGTAAAGACCGACTTTACCCTGGCGTCACTTCGCTGATGTCAGTGGAGTTGTTCCTGGCTCATGCTGGGGGAAGGGAGACCAGGGAAGAGAAAAAAATCCTTTGGCTAACTAGTGGAAAGAGTCATACCTTGTGGCTATGAAATTATCAGAAATCTGCCATCCCAGCTATGAAATCCCTCTTCTTTATAAGTGGAAACCCCCAGGCAGGAGGACTTTAACTAATAGTGTTGCAGTAGGGAAATGAGCGAACATCTACTGCAAACTGAGTTACCTGCACTGCCATGAAATTCCTACCACCCAACTATGTTTACTATTGTCTTGACCTCAAACTGTATTTTTTTTAAAAAAAGAAAAGGTGTACTTGTGGCACCTTAGAGACTAACCAATTTATTTGAGCATAAGCTAGTCTCTAAGGTGCCACAAGTACTCCTTTTCTTTTTGCGAATACAGACTAACACGGCTGTTACTCTGAAACCTGTATTTTTTTTAAATCTACTTCCCCCCACCCCTTCACATATATCTGGGTAGGGGGTTTTTTCCCTAAGAAAACATTATAAATATATATTATTTCTTTGAATTTTATTTAAAAAAATCAAAGGGCCAGATTTTTATAATTGCTCTGAATCCAGAATTGGAGCTGGGTTTTCAAAAGAGAGAGGCTGCCAGTGAAGGAGTGTACTACCCCTTTAAGAGACAGCCAGATCCCAACCAACACTGCCTGGGTGCAATGAAGGAGGATTCCTGCCCCACCCTGCGGCTGGCCTATTTAAACAGGAACAGGCAGAAGAAGGGGAGAAGGGATTAGAAGCTATTCAGGTAGTGAGCTCTCTCTAACCTGACCAGGTGCAGGGGCTTTGTTTTTGGCCTGAGTTCGGGCCCTCTGAACGGTTATTGCAATGCTCCTGCCATGAAGCTGTGCCAGAGACAGATTTATTTTGCTTAGTTTGTTTGGTTTCTCGTTGTCCTGGTCTGTGAAAGTGAATGTATTGCTGCCCAAGTAGGGAAGGTGAGGTGGGGCTCACTGCAGTGCCACACCTGCCCACTAGGAGGCACGTCACGATGGCTCCCACTGGGTACGTCTACACTGCATGCTGAACCCAAGCTCCCCTACCATAGACACCCAAATCAGTTTGACTTGGGACAGCAAGCACGCAAGACCTGGATCTGAGGGCCCTGCTGTCGGGGGGTGAGTCAGGGTCTGAGCCAGGTCCAATCCTGTCATTTTGCAGGGTGGATGCTGGTCATGCTGCAGACCTGAGCCAGAAGGTCTCACAGGGCATCATGCATTAGTATGCTTGTGAGACCCAGCTTGAGTAAGTGTAAACCAATGTTTACAATGCACTGTGCATGCTCAAGTGCGTAGAAACAGAGTCTAAAGTCTGGGTCCCACAGACCCATGCTGTGCGTGCCGTGTAGACCGTCATACCCACTGTTATAGTCTTAGTTGTACTTTCCCATTGCTCTGGGATTGTAACAAATTTGCTCCAAGCCTGTACTCTCATTGGCTCTTAAAGTGGAGCCCTCGCTCCACCCTCTCCCTACCCTTCCCCACTTGCTGTTCAGAGGTGGGGACTACCAGGGACATAATGCCCACTTATTCTTACTCTACCTTGGCTATGGAGTGTTCTTACTTACTCCCCATTAGGTTTCTGTACGTATGAACAGTCCAAGGGACAGCCGAGACCTTAGCCTGCCTGTGGTTTATTTTGGACAGCTTCCAGTTAGGTAACAGTCCTTTATGCAGCTCATATTTCCTCTTCTTCTCCTCCTCTCAGAACAGGCTTTGGAAATCAGATGATTTCTTTGTTGCTCCCTGAAGTGAAGAACAGGAAAGATAATTAGCATTCAGGTGCTGTTGTTAGCATAATTAGAGGGCCAAAAGGGTGACAATGATAGCTGCAAAGCCAGGTCCTAGGTCATAAATGTAATGGAGAAATAAATTAGGCCAGCATAATGCATTCAGATCCAGAACTCAGACACAGCTGGTATTGCGGGGGGAGGCTTTCTCCTGCTAGTTTATCATTCACACTTCAGTGATCTTTATGGAAATGCCCAATAAGTTGGGCAGAGTACAAATAGGCCCACTGAGGTAGTGTTAATACCCATTCTTATCAAATAGAATCACCATGGAACTAATCTTCTGCAATTTATTTCAGGGAGTTGACATTTTATGCGCACATTAAGGCTTCCTGGAAAAGATCCATTGGTCTGGAAAGAGGCACAGCTGATTTCAGTCAGGTTTTGGCTTGGCATTTATTAAGCTAAATCCGTGGACCTCTCTAAGTACCAAATGGACCTCTCCCTCTTCAAATAGAGCCAGGTGGAGGGTGAGGGGGGAGAGGAGGAGGAGGAGAGAGGGCAAACAAAGAAGTAATGTTGTGCTGAGGGGAAAAAAGAAGACAATACACACCAGGCAGCAGTGCATCCAGCTGTTGTGTCTAGTATGCCTTTGATTTGCCCACAGACTCGGTGTGAAGTGGCAATACACCAAATATGATATGAAAAGACCATTCTGTGAATAGGAAACTCTCAGGAGGTAAATGTCTGGACACTTGTAATATGCTGGAGACCTGCCTACCATGAACGTGGGATGGTCTCGGTTCTCAGACCAACTGCGCTTAAATTGAAGCTACAGAGTGTCCAGCAGGTTTGTAAGACTTCTAGCCTCCCTTTGCCAGAGGCTAGGACTGGACGACAGGGGATGGATCATTTCATGATTGCCCTGTTCTATTCATTCCCTCTGAAGCACCTGGCATTGGCCATTGTCAGAAGACAGGATACTGGGTTAGCCCAGTATGGCCATTCTTACGTCTTAGGTTTAGTGGAGATGAAAAGTTTCTCCCACCCCACCCCCAGTGTGTGACATTAGAGATATAAGGGGCCAGGTCCTCTGCTAATGTAAATCAAGCCAATGCAGCGAGGCTGGCTTACAGAAGCGGAGGATCTGGTGCACAGTTTGTATATCCTTTTCACTCAAGATAAATGGGCCCGATAGAGCTCTGCTGACACCGGTAACAAAACTTCCATTGATTTCAGGCGAACAAGGAGTGAGCTTTTTCATTAGTGGGAAGGGTACATAAATTGTGTGGAGGGGAATTTATTTATTAAATTGTGTGTATTTGGTGAGGGATCTCTAAGCAATAACATACCCTGAACTTCACAATGACTGGTTTTTATCTCTGCTATTGCAATCCTGTTGCCCAGCAATGAGTGGTTCAGAACGGTCCTGAATGCCAACTAAGTCCCAAACCAAAAATCCAACCTGCTGGGCTTTCTTCTCATTGCTCCTGAACATAAGAGTTAGCAGGTTTTTCTGTTGCGCCCTGTATTGGGATAATAAGATTTCCATATCCTTTTCCAAAAGGGATCTGCTTTTGCGGGTTCCATTCTGTTGTCTCCCAGACTAGGCCAGATTGATTGAAGGGATGGAATCAGAAAAGAAGCTTCCTGACACGTTTCGTTAATTACGGCACAAGCGGACGACAGGAAATGTGTCTTTGATGATGGTGAGAAAAAAAGCATGCACTGTATAATCAGCCATTTTAATGTTTTAATCACTGCAGATCTGTCTGCATGCAGAAAGTGAGCAATGCCAGACATCTCCAAAAAACACCCCAGGTCTTTAGAACACATTCCCATTGAGCCACAGCTTGTGTGTGGGAGTGTCACTGAGTGATATCATGATTTCCAAATGAACTATAAGGAAATCTATTGAAACAATATTGAATCATACACAGTTTTATTCACCAGCTGTCCCAACCCCTGGCTACCTTATCTCCAGAGTCCTACAACCATGTGTTTGCTAAAAGATTAACAGCTCTTCGGGACTAATAGATGTTTTATCTCTGTTTGGCAAAAGCTTTGTTAAACAGCCAAATATGTGAATCTTAGGAAGTTCAATCATTTTTCTCAGGCTTGTTTGCCCACTTCGTTTCTAGCTGAATCATTGCACTCTGTCTGGTACCTATTTCATGCGTGATCTGTACTGTCAGTTGTCAGGGACTGATGCATGGTGCTGGGCAAAAGAAATGTGTGTACACCTGTACTTCTTACTTATCTCAAAGAGTTACAGGTTGTTCTTTACTTGGCCGGATCTCCACTACAGCTCAGCAATCACCAGCCCTGATTTCAGCAGTTACTTAAAGAAGTATCTGGATTTTCAGAAAACCTCAGTGCTTGTTTAAACTTCTAAAGGATACAGCCAGATTTTTCAAAAAGAGTTCAGCACCCAGAAGCTCCCATTGTTCTTAAAGGGAAGTGATGGAAATTTGGCCTTAGGTGTGTATTTAATAATACTAAATAATAATAATAATTAATAATAATCCATGTTCTGGTAGGGTCTAGAGACCTCCACTGAGATGAGTCCATAGTGCTATGTATTGTACAAAGCTGTAGTAAGAAACAGTTCCTGTCGCAGAAGCACACCATCTAAACAGACAAAATGTGGTAGAAAGGAAGCATTACTATTCCTATTTGACAGCGAGGAAGATGAGGCACAGGGAGATTGCAGCTTGGCCAAAGTCACATAGGGAGCCTGGCAGGGTCAGGAATTGAACCTAGGCCTCCTGAATTTCAATCCCATGCCTTGATCACATTCTCTTCACACAAGCCATAACTACAATAGGCACAGTAAATACAGCCCATCCTCTAACCAGTCCAGTGGATCAACCTGTTTTACCCTTCGTCCTTGCTGTGTGACCAAGATTCCGTCCATCATCCATTGTATGTGTATTACGTTGTAGTCATTAGTGGGCAAAATGCAGAGCATTCATTTATACGCACACACGCAGGACAGCTTGCATACCTGGTGTCTCAAAGCACGTTTCAAGGAGATGAGTGAAATACTAGGAATGTGGCAGATCATCCACTAGCACTTCACAACAGTTCCTACATTCCCATGGACTACAGAAATCTTCTCACTGAGAGAAGATGTTGATCGTCACACTTAGGGTATATCTGTACTTGGAGACGGGAGTGTGATTCCCAGCTAGAGTAGATGTAGTCGGGTCATCAGACTTTTACCTTGCACATGGACTGTCACCAGGGGGAGGCAGAAGGGATCTGGGTTTAACAGCTCATCTGAAGGTAATTTCCGACAAACTCATTAGTGACGCAAATGTTTAGGTCAAGATTAAAAAAAAATGACTAGAGGATACCTCAGTTTTGTGGATCTCTCTGTTTTTGGACTTGATTTTCAGAATGTGGTTGCACAGGACTTTCTATAAATCAGCCCCCTTCCAGGGGTTTGAAGTTGCACATCCCAGAAATTGAGGAACCAAACTTCACGAGTCACTTACGAAAATCTCCGCTTTAAGATTTTGAAAATACACTTCTGGGCCAAATCCTCAGTTGATGCAGATCCATCTCTCTACACTAAAAACAGAAGCTATGCTGAGTGAGGCCAGATCCTCAGCTGGTGTATGGTCTCTATAGGACAAATCTCTCTTTGTGAAGGTGTAATATACCAGGAGCAATTAGGCAATAGTATTCAATAACCCTAATAGGGACAAAATGAATAGGCTGCTCTTTGTGCATTAATTACTACACAGCCTGCTAGCCCCAGGAAAATGATTGAACGCAAAAGCTGTGATGAATATATTCCAAATGGGTTTCACTTGACGAGGTATCTGCTTCATGAGTGAAAATCCTTTGGCTGGGAAGATCAAATGCCCATACAAAAGCCACTCTTCAGCTTCAAGCAATTTGTGGAAGGCAACTTGAAGGGTGGTTCAGTCCCTACTCGCACTTTGAACATGAAATAGGCAGGGTGGAGTTTTCAAAAGCACTGCAGCCTTGGCCTAACTCGGCTCCCACTGAAACCAATGGGAGTTTTGCTGTTCGCTTCAATGGGAGCCAAGTTAGATCAGCACAGAGTGCTGTTGAAAACCTGCCTTTAGGCCCCTGGTGGAAGGATGCAAGGAGCCGTCCCAGGGGCTAGACACAACAGCCACGTCTCAAGTGCTCCTGGGGAGCATGGCATCCAGGTGAGGATGGGGAGTGAGTGGGACCTTGTCCTGTGCACTTGGGGATGAGCTAGCTAGGCATGCCTTGGGGAACAGGCTGCAGCATCTAAAGGGATCATCTCTGCTGCAACCTCTGCTGGGTCAGTGGGAGCTGTTGGGTGCCCAGCACTTTGGAAAATCAGGCCACTTATTTGGGTGCCAAAGGCTGGGATTCCCAAAGGAACAAAGGGAGTTAGGCACTCAGCTGCCTTTGGCTTTCGTGGGTTTAGCAGTCCAGCTCTGGGAGCCCTCTTTGAAAATGCTGGCCTTTGCCTATGAAGAATTAGGCTGTGGTTGACAAAGGAGATGAAGGGAGTTAGAGACACAGATACCACTGAAATGCCTTTAGGCTCCTTTGAAAATCCTAGCCTGGGTTTCCTGCTGGCCGCAGAGAGATTGGGCTCTCTGTAGTGTTGAACAGTGGCACTAATTTTAGAATCCCATAGAAAAAAAATCCTACTGCCTTTTGAATAAGCAGTGTTGGTATTGTGAACTCCTGCAATTTTTATCAGAGTCTTGTAATATCTGGTGTCTTTCTTAAAGCCCCAGCTCCTGGAGTCAGGTGAATTATTCATTTCCTCCAGACATTTGCTAAGATGGTCGTCGTTGTTGCTGCAGAGTCGTTAATGATGTTTAGAGACTAACAAATTTATTAGAGCATAAGCTTTTGTGAGCTACAGCTCACTTCATCGGATGCATACAGTGGAAAATATAGTGGGGAAATTTTATATACACAGAGAACATGAAACAATGGGTGTTACCATCCTACTGTCCTTGTAAACTGCTGGAAATGGCCCACCTTGATTATTACTACAAAAGGTTCCCCACCATCACCCCCAGCTCTCCTGCTGGTAATAGCTCATCTTACCTGATCACTCTCGTTACAGTGTGTATGGTAACACCCATTGTTTCATGTTCTCTGTGTATATAAATCTCCCCACTCTATTTTCCACTGAATGCATCTGATGAAGTGAGCTGTTGCTCACGAAAGCGTATGCTCTAATAAATTGTTAGTCTCTAAGGTGCCACAAGTCCTCCTTTTCTTTTTATGGATACAGACTAACACGGCTGCTACTCTGACACCTGTTAATGCTGTTCGCACAGCTGTTCTTGGAGCTCCAGTGTTAGCCGGACCAGCAGAGAATGCAGCACGTTGATTCAGCAGGCCTCAAAATGTTGTTCATAAACAGAGACCACAGGCTTGCTTCAGTAGCAAAGGCGCTTGCCCAGGCTTATTGTCGACAAAGCACGGTCCTATTCCCCCATAGGAGCTGCAGAAGTGCTAAGACACATATGCCTGTGACGAGGTACCAGCTCGATCAACGTAACACAGTGGTGTCCCCTAGGCCAGTACAAAGATGCCCCTCCTCCGACTTCTCCTTTTATACATTGATACAAACAAGTTACGCGTTACACTCCAGATGTTGTTAGTTACCACCCTTATACCTTGTACCTGCTAGTTCGAACAAAACATCCTTACCCGTTATCTTGTCATCCTCGCCTAGTGTTATGAGGGGTCAGTGTGTTCCTGTACCATCTCCTGGGAATTTGTTTACATAGTTACTGAAGAATTCTGGGTGTTCTTGTACCATTCTCTCCGGCCAGGAATGTGCTTACTCGATTGACTAATACCTAGTGTGTCACTGTTCTGCCAAGGCCAGGCCTACTTTGGTTCAGCCTCTCAGCTATGCCTGGGGCTCTAACAAGGTCTACATTCATTACTATAGTATCCTAGTACTTCACAAGCGTTAATGAAATTATTTTCACAACACCCCTGTGCTAGGAGGCAGTGTTGTTATCTTCACTGTACACCTGGAGAACTGAGGCACAGAGACGTTGAAGTCAAAAGAATCCAGTCACTTTGGGTACCCAATCTGAAATGCATATGATCTAATTTTTCAGAGTGTATGGCATTATAAAGCGCTTTATTATTCATCTCCACAAGTCTCGACTAGCCATGTGTGAACTGTGATTTGCCAGCGGTTTAGGACTTGGCAAAAGTTGAGAACAAAAGACACATCCTGAGTACCAGGGTGACCTCCTGCCAAATTTCAAACCCTTATTCCAAACTATGGAGGCACTATATATCTGTTGTCATGTGTATACATACTCTGTGTGTGTGTGTGTGTGTGTGCGTAAATTATAAGTGGAGCTGGTAGTGATGCCTATCGCCCTGTGCTTTTGATCACAAGACCTTGTTTTCAGTTATTTATAACTGGCCAAACTTTAACTATTCAGGCTGAAATTTTCCATGACTTTGCCATGTGTCTGTCACAGACTCATAATACATACAAATAAAGGGGCCAAATTAAGGTTGCATGAGCAACATTCATTCTACAATTTCCCCTTTGATTGACTTTGCAACCTTACAATTTATATATATATATATATATATATATATATATATATATATATATATACAGAAATTCAAACGTGTTAGACCATATTGACCCTCAATGTATGTCATCAGCAGGATTGAAACCTATAGGTCCACTGCACAGACCTCTACCACTTGAGCTAATAGAGTAACTTGTAGCAGTAGTAGGCTGTTATCCTTTATGAGGACCAGCCACTGAGGTGGTGGTGGTGGTGGTGGGAATGAGACACACTGTCAGGAGTGAGGCCCTAGCTGTGCTTGTTCAGTACTTCTGAGGCCCTATCAATCCACCTAGGCTGCCTGACGAACCTCCTTATCTGACTGGCTGAGGAAGCCAGCAGGCTGCTTCTTAAACCTAACAGTAGCTCGTTGACTGCTCAACGCCCGCACCCACAAACTCTCTGCCTCTCCGTGCTCGTCTCTCCAAGCAGCTCCTCCACAGCCCCAGCGCAGATCCTGACCAGCACCCAGCCTTGTTCCCATTCTGTCCCAGCCTTGCTCCTGCCTTCCCTGACTCCTGGTAATCTGGTTCTGACCTTCGGCTCTGAGACAGACAGACTCTGTCTCAGCACCTGGTTCTGGAATTTGGACTCCAACCTCTAGGCCCAGCTCCTGCTCCTGCCACTTGGCCTGACCACCTACATCCCAGTTCTCTGACACAGACTTGGTCAGTGGCCTTTCAGTTATTTGTTGCCAGCAGAACAATGTAGATGCTCAAGATGCCAAGATTCAATTCCAGGTTCTAGACCTTTCCGTCCCATGCCCTCAACCTCTCTCTTTCCCCCTCTGCTCCTATCTACCCCATCCTGGCTCCTGTCCTCCTTCATCCTCCATCTTGCTTACTAAATGAGGCAGGAGTTCAGAGGAAAAAAATAGTATTCAGTTATGTAATTAATGACTATGTCACAATGGGCACTCACAAGCTGGCCCTATGAAGGTTGCACACGTAACCATTTCCTAACTTTGGAGCACTCGACAGTGTAAGTTTACGGTTCTTGTACTGTAGGTTTTTTGGCTGTGATGCTAAATCGATTCTGGAAGTTAGGCGTGGGGTGGAACAGAATGTGTTCTTACAAAGCAGAAAGCAGCGAAGAGATGGGAGAGCACGCAGGACATGTGACTAACACAACGAGTGAATGTGTTTATGAGGAGATTCTTCCAATTCTCCACTTCCAGAGAGAACGCTGCGTGGGGGCTGTGGTGTGCTCATTATACCGGTGGTAGGAAGATGCTGGCTGATGCGTATAATTAAAAAAGGCTATGCTCGCTGTACAGAAACCAGCTCTAACACGGAACCCTATTGGCAGAAACTACTGATTTCTACCCTGTCCTAAATGCCTTTTCCCACCACTGTAAGAACAACTTCCGTAATGTGCTGTAAATGCTCATTTGGAACCCACGGTGACAGGTGAAATAAAACAAAATGCACAGAGTCGGCAGGAAACACTGGAAAATTAGAGACTTCTCTGGGGACTGTGACAGTTTCCCTGAGCGCAAAGCAATGAGTGTCATGTGAAAAGGTGTAATCATCTGCGTGTCTGAATCACTTGTCATTTCCCCCGACGTTCCCTATTAGCAGAACTTTCATTCCTCCCTTGACAAAGCCACAGTGGGACAAGTCAAGTCTCGATCACTTTGTTTCGCTCTCAAGTTTTTTTAAAAACAAAAACAAAACAACAAAAATTGTGACACTTTGCAGGAAACATCTGCATTAAAGGAGTTTGAATCTCTTTGCGTTCAGACTTCAAAAAGAAATCCCTCTAACTCTGGTCCGTTAAGAAACTAGTGTGTGTGTGTGTGTGTGTGTGTGTGTGTAACCCCGAGGTAAACAGGGGATCTGTCCAGTGTCTGCGTCTTCTTGGTTCTTAACCAAAGGGGCATTTTGTGTAATCTATATAACTATTTACTAATTGTTTCGACATCCCAGATTAGCAAAGAGGAAATATATGGAGGAAGATTAAATAACCTGACTGAGGCTCTAGAAGGATTGGTGACAGAGCCAGGGTGACAATGCAGGAGTCCCTGGATCTCAGTCATGTGCTTTGTCTGCTGCATGATTTTGATTCTCAGCCACTTAAACTGTAAGGATGGGGATTTCAAAAGTCACTAAGGGAGTTAGGTGCCCAGCTCCGAGTGAAGCATAGTGAGAAGTGGGTGTCTAACTCCACTGGGTGTTCTAGAAAATCCCCTTTCCATCTTATTGGGTGAAGGCAACCAATTGGGAGGAGAACAGGCTAGCTTCAGGCCGAGTGACACGGCCCCTACAACTGTGACTTAATCTAGGGATCGCTCCGAAATCTCTGTGATGCAGGGATTCATAGGTTCACCTGTCCTATAGGATGACCAGGAATAACTCACAGGGTGAGTGAGCGCCCTCTGCAGCCCCTTTATGCCAGGTAAAAGGGCCAGCACAGTGCAGAGGGGCCCAAAAAACCTTGCATCTAGCCGGGACTCTTCCCCTGGCCAGATGCAAGGTTTTTTGGGCCCCTCTGGAAGACAACTATCAGGCTGCCCTCAGAGGACCCCGGTGTAGGGGGTGTGCACGAGGTGGGGCTACCTGGTGGGAGGAGTTTGTTGGCAGTGGGGCTGCAGCATCCTGTGCTACAGAGACCCCAGGCAGCTGTGTGGCCTACCAGGCAGTCTAGGGAGGCTGCCCTAAATTAGACAAGCCCCCAGGGCTGTCCTGGTTATGCAGGGGGCCTCTCCACTCCCAGAGTACACAAAGATGCCTGTGAATTAGGGGTGTAGCACAGAATCTCACGTATGATCTTTCGGAAAATGCTGGCAAACTTTCAGCAGTGGTTTCCTTTTTTAAGGCTGATTGCCCCAGAAGAAGGGCTAGAAATTTGCTTTAAGAAAAGGGAAGAACTCGGATGACCTTTACATGTATAGCGCTCTCAGGGAGGCTTATGCCATGAGTATTGCAGGGCCTCAATGGCTGGCTGTGTCTGTCACTGTACGGCTCATTACCAATGGATTCCAGTCCTGTAGAAGGAGGTAGCAGGAGAATATTTAGTGTGTTCCTCATCCTTAGCACATAACCATGACAAATATATTCCCAGTAGTGATTTGTGAAACCTTGGATTGAAGCTGGAGTTTTCAGAGCAGACAAAGGGAGTTAGGTGCCCAATGATTTTCAAGGGGATTTGGCTGTCTCACCCCTCTCCCCCACTGAGGTGTCTTTGAAATTCTCAGCCACTACGTACAATGGGCACATTTATGAAGAGCCATGCTCTGATACAGGCTCTGCTCCTGGGATAGCGTGACTGCATGCTACCCCCTTATCTAGGCTGGATTGCACGGGGCCAATTGAGCTGTAAGGGTGAGACTCTCAAAGGTATTTAGATGCCTAACTCCTACTGATTTCGGTAGGAGTTAGGTGCTTAAATACCTTTGTGAATCCTCCCCTAATGGAATAGCCTGGGTAAATTCCTGGTGAATTAAGAATCAGATCAAAAGGAAAGAAGGAAGGAGAATATAAAAGTTAAAAATCCAATTGCAGAAAAATCCCCCAATATATTTCCCTAGCTACATCTCCATCACTGGAGGACAACTTTTATAAGCCCTAAAATAGTATCATAAGGGTTTCTGAGAGATGAGGAAGTCTTTTTCCCCCAGATGTAAAAGGTCACATTCTCAGGTGGTGTAAATCAGCATAGCTTCATTGAAGTTGGTTGGCCAGTTCCTCAGCTGGTGTAAATTGCACACGGCTCCAGTGAACCCAGTAGGCCAGACCCTCAGGTGCTGTAAAACGAGCAGGGTTCTACTCCTAGACCCCACGTCGGTGGCATTATTGCTGAGTCTTTGTAGACCTGCCTGGGATGAAATGACCAATTTGTCAAACTCTCCCCTGGCTGAAATCTCGCCATCCATCAAAAATGGCCTCGTGCTGGGGTCTAGTCTCCACAGGCTTGGATGCAATTGTTTTGCCAGTGGATCTCCCATCTCTGTAACAGCCAAGCGAACGAGGAGTTGGTGTCCTAAAGGAAAGAGGCATTTGCTCAGTAGCTACGTTTCGAGCCGAACAGCTACAGACGGTTTGTTTTTATGCTGCATAAACATGCCACTGATTAGTTTTCTGGTTTATTTGAGCCTCAGAACTGGGAGCTGAATTGCGAGTGGCTTTGTGGCTAACCTGGACCCATGTGGATTGGGAAATCATGGCTGATTTGATTTTAGTCCCATTTAAAGCTGACCCTTGGTGGAGATCTAACTCTAAAATGCCTATTCTGTGGTTGGTCTGATGCCTGGGGACCAAGACTGACTGAGGCTGGCTGGCGCGGATGACAGGGATGGAGGAATACTGAGACCATATAAAAGTCTGGGGAAAGCATTGGCCACCGCCCAGTTATGTGACCTTGAAATCGGATGTAGCCAGCTGGCCAGTGTATGGGATCGGATGGAGAGAGTCATATCATTAAGGAGAAAAACACAGACAAGCCTGGTATTATTGGCTACCAATGCAAACAGCAGGCTGTCTGCATCGAAAGTGCAAACTGTTCGACCTTTCCACTGATGAAATAACATGACTGTAGGCAGACGACCAAATGGGGACACAGATCTTCTAGTAAATAGCATCATTTTCAGCCAGACCCTCTGAACAATAACATTATTGCACTTAACAAATGGGAACACTCTGAGCATCAGGGGCCTGATCCTCAGTGGGTGACTTCAGCAGAACGACACTGATTTACACCAGCTGAGGATCTGGCCTTTAAAACGGTGCTTCTGCTACCACAGCAAAAGACACTGTGAACGTGACGGGTGAGCGAGATCCAGTCGGTGCTCAAAATACATGTTCCTACCTTCAGGAAACGGGGGAGACAAAGGAGAAGGGCTGCGTGACTCAGCCATCGGGTTGTACATAGCTTTCTTGCTGCTGTGTCCCATCAGCCTCTGGCTAATCACAGAGCAAGTCAGGAAGTGGTGTATTCTTGACCCTGGTGAAAATTTTCAACAAAAAAGTTTTACATTGAATATTTAGAGATCAAAAAGGATATTTTTTTCCACAAAAATTGTGTTTTCAACAAAACCTCATTTTTGTTAACCAATACATTTTCCTGGACAAGATTCTGAACAGCTCTAGTTCCTAGTCCTGGGCAGACCTTGGAAGGTTTCATTCGATAATGGAGGGGTGGCGATGCCTGCTGGTGCTCCATGAAGGGGATGATTTGCTGTACCAGGCTGTTCTGTCTCCCTAGGCCCCACCATGCCAGCACACAACAGCCAAGGGCCTCCGCAGCTAATTCCCAACCAGGGTTTGGAGGTAGCTGAGGAAGGTGCCATCAGCTGGGAGCAGAGCCTAGTGGAAATGTGATTGGCATTCCAGATCAGACCAGCGGTTCATTTAGCTCAGCATCCTGTTTCTGGTAGCAACCAATACCAGATGCTTCACAGGAAGATGCAAGAAACCCTGGAGTACACGATCATGGAATAACCTGATCATAGGAGAAGTTTCTTCCCAACTCCTGTTGGCTTATGCCCTGAAACATGGTGGTTTATATCCAATCTAAATTTATTTTTAATCCTGTTTAACGCAACTGTGAAAGTTCCCATTATCCATGTAACAGGATCTCCCCAAATCCAGTGTCAGATCCTGTCTGTTTCCTCACTACTTCTTCCTCGTGGGGTTAATAATCTGCAGCTGACCTGTACCAGCAGTAAATTCTGACAACGCCTCCATGGCAGCTCAGCTGTGGTGGCCAGTGAGTCATGGCAAAGAAAAGACTGCGTACTGCCTGCCCCTCTCCGCTCTCCTGCCTCTGGGAGGTAGTAACCAGGAATGCAGCACCTGCTTACTCCACCTTGCACGTGAGTCAATAGGGAGTGCTGGCTTCCTTGTGCAGATCTGCAATCCAAGCCCAGCCTATACAGAAACTTGAAGGGACTTGGGCCCAGATCCCCAAAGGTATTTAGGTACCTAACTCCAGTGGAAATCAATGGGATTTAGGTGCCTAAATATGTTTGAGGATCTGGGCCTTGTTAACTAGCCCTTCAAGACTTTGATCTACCTAGATCTGTACAGCTGCAGAGCCCGGACGTGTGGTCAGAGGAAGAGGGAGCATGTCCCTTTATGACAGGTCCCCAAACAGGTAAATTAGAATGAAAAGAAATAACTCATGGGCTACTCTGGATGGCTTTAGTTTGTTCATTGGAGCATGACGGGTAAAATAAATCACCTGAAAAGGAACCTAATTCCACGAAAACCTGGGGGCATCAGTGTTTATTTCCTGATGCAGTGACACTATCAATCAACCGCAACAGAGCTGATATTTAAAAGACAAGGCAGTAAATATTATATATTGAAATGTTATTTTTATGGGGCTGTGTTTGTTCACTTTTACATTCAGAGGGAATGTTTACTGTATGCCACTAAAATGTCTTCATTGCATGCGAGAGAGAAAATTGACAGTGCAGAGAAAGGCTGTAAAAGTATAGAACAGAAATGAGATGCTTTATCAAATCAAAGTTAAGGCTCTAAAAGTGTGATCTCGTTCATCCATAAATGATGGAGTACAATGTTATCTTTATATGCCAGGCATTCAAGGGAGTTCTTTCCCTCCCCATCAGATAACAGGACAAAACAAGCATCTAGGGCATTGCATCAGGATGTATGTACTCTGATAGGACAATATCAGTGTCTCCCTGTCTGGAGGCGCTCACGACCATCAGTGCCTACCTCAGGGCAGACTGTCAAAACCTGGGCAGATATCACCACGCTGGTGGTATATTCCATAATTAGATTTTGCCAAGCCAGTAACAAATGTGAACTCTTGGATCACTATAACTGTCTTACCATGGAGTCACAGACTGTCCCCTTCGACTCTTTAGTCTATCTTGCCATCCAGGCAAACTGGACTTAGTGATAAATGGTCACTTAAACCAAAGATCACACCACATTCAGGTTGCTTCCAGTCGCAAGAGACCAGTCACTGACCCCAGATCAATTGGTACCCTAGATCTTACACCAAAGACAAAGCCTGTAGTCAGTCCTATAATAAACTATATAACGGGCTGTTAACTAGGAAGAGAAATAAGAAAGTTATTTACAGGCTAAAGCAAGCGAACAGATACACACACAAATGAATGTAATGTAAATCCTAAGAGTGACAGAGTTGTAGTGATCTTGTCAAATCAAGACAGAGGTAGCCAGGAGGTAGCCTCTGGGGGATCTCAGGCTTCAATTTGGGGTCTCTGGTCCTGTGAGAGTTCAAACAGGAAAGTGGATGGAAAATTTTCCTGGTTTTGTTTTGTTTCCTTCATTTATTTTCAAGTCCATAGGAGGAGCTTCCCTGCACGTAGCATTTCCAAAGTGTGATAGGGCCGTTAACCAATCTTTTGTTATTGCACTGTTCCTTGGTGCCCCATCTGCTTTTTATGGTTCTTCTGAATGGGGGAAGGAGGGGGAGGAAACACTCTTCCCATCTGGGTTCACAAGTTTAGAGCAAACATTTTCAAAGTTACAGAGCAAACCTTCCATATTTCCTTTTAGCATGGAATACAGACATGACAAATAAGAGGAATGCATGGAGCAACTTATAAATGTTCTATAGAGTTTAAACACCATATATATTTTCTTATAAGACTAATACCTATTTTGAGCAACACTAACACATAAGTGAACTGGTCTGGTCTCCAGCTATGAGTTTTGTTAGGGAGCTTATTCCTTCACCCACTTACTTCCCTGGTCCTTCTCGCATGAACAGAGAGCAACAATACCCGAAGTCCAAAAGGTGCAAACAATTCGATGTTTATTGGGGTGAACTTCCAGCAAGCATGATTCCAGTTTCCTTCCTTAGTGTCCCCCTTCCCAGCTCTGACACCACAGAGCCTTACCTGTGTCCTTGTTCCCATTCCCCCCCTTAGCAAAACAGGATTCCAATTTCCCCACCCCCATTCCCTGTTCCCATTTCCCCCCCTCCTTACTTCCTGATTGACTGCAGACTATATAGTAAAACTTGAGTTCTGCTTAGCTATACCTTATCCGATCATTTTCCTGAAATTTAACTAACCAATCCTAACATATTGTAACATGATTATGTAACCAATTATATCCCACCACCTTAATTAGTTTACACCCAGCAAAATTAATTATACAGCAGACAGGAACAATCACAGAACCAGACAGAGATTATTCAGACAAACAACAGCAAAGTGGGAACTATAATGACAAAACAATACAGAAGTGAGGATTTCACATCCCAGCTATTGATAAGTGAGTTCTTGCCAGACAGGATGCTATCAAACTAAGTTTCCTTTTACATCTTCTAGGCACTTCCCTTTCTCTGGAGGTGATAGGCACTATCAGGACAGGACTGTATTCCTAACAGCCCAATAGCACCTGATTTCAATGTGACTAGTTTGGAATGTGAGGAGGTGACCGGTCGCTTCCCAGCTTATGGCTGCCTCTGTTGCTTAGCCAAAGGCATTGGCCTAAGAACAGGGCCTCAGACTGTCACAGTAAGAGAAGGCCATTACACCGGCAGACAGGGATTTTGATTCTTTCTTTTATACCTCTATAACTAGCCAAGTGATAAGAATACACCTAAATTCTTAGAGTATAGGGCTTTACAGACAGGCCTGAATATCTATATCCTAACAAGTTTGTCAGTTCTTAGCTAATGCCTGCAACCTTGGCAGGAGCTGGCATCTGGCCTGCCAGCATCAGTCAGAATGCTTATTAAACTAAGCCTGCTCTTTGACAGATCCAGGTGAGTAATGCATCACCGTGGCACCTTTTGCTCTAAAGAAGGATGGCTGTTAAAACATGGGTCGTGTGATGGTGTTCTGATGATGGAGTTTGTGTAATACATCAGCATCAGGTCTTGGTGTATGACTCAAAAGTCAGTGCCCTGTCCTGGGAGACTAGAATGTACAGGACAGAAGTGGATTTCAATTCACCATGCACGGATGGAAGTGATTAGAGAAACCACAGTGTCCCACATGCTGTTCTGTTATTTTAAACAAATAGGGCAATGATAGGTCTGGTCTTTTTTTGTCTTTTTTTTTCCATGGCATGTTTTATAGCATTGAAGAGTGGCAATGTCATAGAAAAGGGATTCTTTGCCATAATATAGGGACTAAATCTGACATCACCGGGGTTTTTTGAGGCTAAGCGAGAGCAGAATTTTTATCTCTTTGTGACTCAGATACTCCTCAGAGTTCATTAAATCCCACTTTCCTCAGGAAGTTGAAAGGAGGCAAGTAAACATGGACAATACAACACCTCTATTTACCAATCTGCGTACTCCATTTTAGTAAGTGACTCCAGGATTCCGGTGTGGACAGCTCATTAACAATCCTTTTTCGCACACTTGGAATTCTGGCACTAGAGGTGGGAATGATGGTGTGACACTGGTGAAAAGGAGAATCTGGAAAAGGCCAGCTAGTAAGAGCATCCTGTTCTCTGAATTAATAAGCGGAATGCAAGTTTCTCCTGATGGCCTAGATGGTTAAGTGTGCTGGGTGACTGATGCACCATGATCTCCATGGGATAGCCCAGGAATTTGTCTCTTAGCTCACAGGGGTGTGGGGAGAATAAAACCATTAAAGATTGTGAAGTGCTTTGAGATCCACTGATGAAAAGTGCTGTACAAGAGTTGTGTTTTTTTATTATTGCATACAGCTCGCTCTTATTGACCTAAGGTATTATTGTTCCTCAGTCATCTCTCACCTTTCTGTCCCTGTTTGCTACTGCATTACTCTAGTTTGTGGTCTCTAGTGAAATTGATAGGGTTACATCTGTGTAAAATGAAAGTATCTCAGTGGTGAATCAGGCACATAATTGCTCTGTTACTCTTAATATTCTTCTGTATTTGTTTGACATTTATATTGCAGAAGCACCTACGAGCCTCAGGCAGATAGAGGAAGTGCTGTACATGTACCTACATAGGAAAGATATTCTGCCCTGAAGAGCTTACATTCTAAACCCCAGCCCTGAAATTTACAATGTTTGGGTGCAAGGGACTGCTGGTGCTTTGTAAATTGCAGGGTCAATGCCTATAAGACATGATGTAACAAGTGAATGAGACACACCCACTTGGTTAAGTGCCCGCTTGTACGTTCATATCCCTGTGGCTTTACGTTTATCCCCAGACTGTAGACCTCCATTCTTCTTTCAGCTCCTTGTTCTCTCATCACAATGTGGGTGAACTCATCGCTATCAAAGTGTTTAATGCTATGACCGAATCATCTATCAGTCAGAACCTAGGAGTAGATAAGGATGACTGGCCAGACCGAGGATGAGCCCCTTTGACTTTCCCTGACTGGACTCTGGAGGAACAAACTATAATTACAGAATAGATTAAATAACCCTTTAAAAGCTATATAAAGTATAATGGGAGAGCTCAGTGCCAACGATTGCTTAATATGCAGGCCTGGCTGAAGAGGGGTTTCAGCAAAACGTGGCCCCAGCCATTCTCTGATTTCAATAACACCATTCACCAGTTTCACCTGTATGGGATTTGGGGGCCCATTGGAAAGCAAAAGCTAAATACATTTTAGTTATCCCCACAAACTATCATCAGAATTAAATGTGAGAGAGTTGCAAGTGTTTGGTTTTTTTAATGGAAAAAAACCAGCCCCTACCTCACTGAACTGCCAAGCATTGTTACACTTCAAACAAGGGCAAGAGACGTAGAAAGGAATCTGGGCTTTCGGTAACAGGCAGATACTTGATATGCCATGATGAGTGGATGCTTTCTCAGTGCTGAGAGCCCATGAAAAGATCCATTTCTCCAGCAATGTGAATTGGAGCAGATTCCTGTTCTGTGAATTTGCCTAAGTACGGAATAAACATTGATTTTTTTTTGTTTAAATTTTCCTTGCTTTCCTTTATAAGGAGTGGCAGACAATTTCACAGCTGGCAGTTAATGTACATAATGACCATCTTGTCAAGGGATGAAAGCATGACGTTGTATTGATATGCAAAATGATAATGCTTAGTTTATTTTTGTTTAAAATGTTGTGTTCCGTCCTAAAACCAGGGAAATTCAGACTTATCAACTCTTTTTTCCTATACTTAGTATTGTAGAGGTCTTAAAACATGACGTGAGTTTTACACACCACCATAAGCCACCACAACCTAAGGGAGGACTTTCAGATATTACCTTAGGCTTAAGTGGTAGTGCTAGACCCTAGAATCCTGGCATTATTTAACCAGCACTCTGTGGGTATGTCTACACTGTAACTAAGCCCCAGTCTCTGGGACCTGGACTTGTGGACTTGGTGTTTCCAAGCCTGCGGTTGAGCGTCCACACTGCATTCTAAACCTGGGTTTTCAACTGCTGGACCCTGGTCTCACCGCCATGCTAACATGTCTAGGCTGTGCTAAACAGACGTTCTGATTTGAGTCTGCAGCTTGACCTGTGTCCACACTGCAAAATGACAGGGCTTGGACCCAAGTCGCAGCAGGACTTGGGCTCCCACCCACCCCCGAGCAGGGTCTTAGGAGCCGAGTCCTGAGTGCTTGGTGACTGGAGTCTAACTGATTTGTGTGTGGACAGAAGGGAGTGGTGGGCTCAGACCTGAGTCAGAGCCTGACCTTAGTGTGCAGTGTAGACATACCATGGGGGAGGGGGAGAAGGTGGCGGAGGGAATGTCCTTAGTACTATTCTCATATCACTAGTAAGAAACAAAAATTTTTCATGAATATGTAACAGGTTTGACCCCATTACATACTGCGGCAATGTCACGCTGTAGTACAGGGATCGGCAACCTTTGGCACGCAGCCCATCAGGGAAATCAGCTGGCAGGTCAGGACAGTTTGTTTACCTGCAGTGTCGGCCGATCACAGCTCCCACTGGCCGCGGTTCGCTGTTCCAGGCCAATGGGGGTTGCGGGAAGCGGCGGCCAGCACATCCGTCAGCCCGTGCCATTTCCCGCAGCCCCCATTGGCCTGGAACAGCAAACCATGGCCAGTGGGAGCTGCGATCGGCCGAACCTGTGGACGCTGCAGGTAAACAAACCGCCCTGGCCCGCCAGCGGATTTCCCTGACGGGCCGTGTGCCAAAGGTTGCCGATCCCTGCTGGAGTATATTGTATTTAGTAGGTATGGGTGAGTCTGGGTTGGGCTGCTGTCCATGACATCCAGTGAGCTTGAACCCAATCTCCTTTGTTAGCTCTCAGCAGAGCTAGTCAAAATATTTCCTTCAAAACGTTATTCCGATAAAAATAAATAACGTGTTCATCAAAATGGAAACTTTGGTGGGAAATGTCCAGTGTTGATGAAAATTTCTGTGGTTTCACCAAAACTACAAAAACCCCAACACTGAAAATTTTGCTACTCATGATACAAGTTTACTCATGCAGTGGAGGAAGGAAACTTTTTATCTCCTCATAGTCCTAAGTGTGGCAGCATAGCCAGGGCCAGAGTCCAGCTTTAAATGACTATTATGTATATTTTTAAAATGTGCACGTAGGACACCCAGACATAGCAGTAGAAGTAGAGCTGATGAAAAATCATCCTATATCCTGAGAAATCATTTTTCCATGAGGTGTCTCTTTTGACTCCTCAGTGTCACAAAGCAGCAATATTCATCTCCAGCAGATTTGTAAGGTTGTCAAGTTTCACTGTCTCTTGGGCTGCTTTTGTCTCAAAGGCCTAGGGAATTTTTTCTTGCTCAGTTTGGAGTTTTATGAGGTTTTAAGTTTAGAAGAAACCACCTCCTCCTGCAATACCAGAATGCATATCAACAGAGAAAAGAGACAATAGATTCCATAAAGAACTAATGATTAGATTGCCACAATCTTTAGAAACTTAAAAACATAAAACAAACGCATATTGATTACAATATGCAGGACAGAGAGTTGCATAGGAGTAGATGCGAATTAAACATTGTTTTTCTATCATAAGCTGTTATAGTCAGTTCTGAGCCTTCTGGTAAAATCTTTTCCAGCAAAGATGTTTTGATTGCTTTTTCGAAGTGAACACCCCCTCCTCTCCCCCCGGGGTACAGGAACAGGCCAGCAATACCCGAGAATAACAGCGTAGAAAGAAAATTCTAATCACTGGAGAGGCTGAAGTCAGCCAATAAATTTCAATCTGTGGAAGCTTTTTTCTGAGGGATAAAAGGTGGTTTTCTAGTCTGAGAAACACAGTTCCCGCAAAGAGAAATACTCCAGAAAATGCCATAAGGCTGAAAGTTCTAACTTCTAATTTGAAACACATACACTGTTGCTCTGTGTAGTTCTACCTGGAGGGACAACAAAGGGAGGATGGAATTGGAAGAGGGGAAACTTGGCAGAAGAACATGAAAGGTCTTCCGGCCTCCCACTGGAGAGATGGAAACTGGAGCAAGCTCAGAGCAAATCCAGCTTATCTTGAATTAAACTGGTATTCTCAAGTGAAAACCAGAGATGTTTATAAGAGTTTCAAGGAGGATGATTAGAAATCTGTAGTCATTTAAATCACCCTTTCCCTATGTCAGACTCAGTTTCCCATATTTCCCCTCTTCTCTCACAAGTTCAGGAGAGATTCCTTCTCAATGAAGCCAAGAAGACAAAGTTCCAAACCCACGAAGCATCTCCTCTCCCTCCTCATCAGTGGTAGCCTCTTTGGTCTCATATGGTTTCGAATGAGACTCTAAGAAGCATCTATATTCTCTTTCAGATGTCCATGCTTAAATAAGGCAGAAAATGGTAACGTAAGCACAGCCAAACTGAAACATGAGGGCTTTGAGGATCACTCAAAATGTTTCATTACAATGAAATCAAAACATTTTAAATCTGAATTTGGCCTTCTTTAAAGGTTTTGAAAAAAAAAGGTTTTAGGTCTTTGATACTAAAAAACAAAAACAAAAAACCACCCACTGAATTTCATTTGGAAAAAAGAAAAGGAGTACTTGTGGCACCTTAGAGACTAACCAATTTATTTGAGCATAAGCTGCAGCTCACGAAAGCTCACGAAAGCTACGTCCTCCTTTCCTTTTTGCGAATACAGACTAACACGGCTGTTACTCTGAAACCTGTCATTTGGAAAAGTTGGTTCAAGAAGAAACATTGAAGCGTTCCCTTTTGAAAATGTTGAAATGGGACGCTTCTCCATCAAACCCCTTTGTTTCAGGTTTCTTCCAAAATGAAATTTAGCTGAAATTGACAATTTCTGTGAAGGTTTTGATTTTTAAGGAATCTTTTCATTAAAAAACAAAATGTTTTGATAAAAATAGCCAATCATTTCTACATATATACAATGCATGTGTATATATACACACATATATATTTCTTCATACTATGATAGAAACTATATCCCTCATACTCTATTAAGAAGAATATCACTAAAGCCTGGATATGCAGGAGAAAAGCATAAATCTGAATGGTAGGTGAAGAAGCTAAGCTATTTAGCAAAATTTGATATTGACCCAGACGAGGTAATTGGCTCCTAAGCTAAGTATCCTGAAATGCTTCTTTAATGAGGATATTTTTCATATCTGCAAATTGTTTGAAGCAAGTTGCAAGACCGAGGATTCTAGGCAGCCACCCGAGAGCTTCCGTGGTATAAAAGTTACCAGACATACCAAAACATAAAAGCACAGATGCTTTTGAAATACTGCCCATGTGTCGGCTTCTTTTAGGATTTACACTGCCATTTTCCCTTTTAAGTGAGGATATACGATATGATAATGGGGGGAAGATCGGGTTGACCATAGCATGGGAAGCATTTTTACCAGTGATTATGAGCTGTGGCACTCCATAGCAAAGGTTTCTCCCACAATGACTTGGGGGGGAGAGAACTTGCGTAAAATCAAAGTATAAAAGGTAATTCCTGAGGATGCTTTCCAATTGAGGGATCCTTCTTGGGAGGAGTTATTGAGAGATCCAGATTGTTAAAAAAAAATCTGGGGGAAAAACCATGCTGGTCCTCTTCTCCCACAGGGGCTGTTAGGAAGAAGGAATGGAACGGCTAGATCTGCAAGTTTAAAAGGTAAAACTTAAACAAAACAGATGCTGGCTACAGATGGCTGCTGACCCGGAGCCAGGTAAGTGCAGTGTATTTTTCTTTAACGTCTGACTGAAATTCAAATATCTCAAGTATTTTTTAATGGTGCCTTTTTATTTAATTTCCCACCCTGCAAACTGTAGTGAGCTTAATACTGTTAGGGTACCAGAGTGCTGGACTGTAATCCTCTCATTGACACCAGTTCAGCCAAGCATTTAAGCATGTGCTTAACTTGAGAGCAGGCTTAAGTCCATCCCTATTAAGAGAAAAGCTACTGCTAACATAGTTGATATTATGGTAGCTCCTTGTGCTAGGTGCTGTAATGGCAGAGAAGAAGAGAGCAGATTGCTGCCCCAAACACTAATGAGACTTAAGCATGTAATGAAATACTTGGCTGAATTGATGCCTCTATCAATTGAACAAGAAGAAGAGCAGACTTCTCTGCACAGCAGGGAATCTACCCCATATTATGTCCAATGGCCTGGCCAATTGTGTGGGGGAGAAGGTAGTCTCTTCACAGAGTGACTGGGTTGCTCTGGGAAGCACTGTGACACACAGGAGGTCAGACTAGAGGATGTGGTGGTCGCTTCTGGCCTTAAACTCTATGAATTTGAGGCAGGATGACACCTGCTGATCCCCATGGGGTGACAAGCCCCCGACCACCCTGGGAGATGGGCTGTGCCTTTCAGGCACAGCCTAGCCTGAGGCAATCAAGGGGCTCAGTTCTTCCCTGTGTGTGAACTGCACTCAGCACATGGGGCGATGGGGAGTGGATTACGCGGACCAGCCCAGCCCCAGCTCCAGTCAGACAAACTAAGGGCTGATATACCTTACAACATTGCAGAATGAATATGGCGGCACTCTGCTCCTCCATCTCCTTGGTCCATCTGTCTCACCTGGCAAATCCCTTATGTTGGGGCTGATGTGGCTGGCACAGGAGTCACTGGTTTCCCCACTCTTCTGCTCTTTTCATGCCCCTTAGCAGACTTGCTCTCAAACCCCAAAAGCCAGTGTGTTTGGGGTGACTGTGCCAATCTCTCATGTATGAATTTCCTCATTTGCATCCGAGTGCCAGCATTGACATGAATTAAAGCTGCTCTCCAGACATTCCTTCAGAGCAGAAAGTTGCCTGAATGTCCCTGCTTGAATTGAATCAGGGGTTGGACTGAGCGAACAGTATTTCCCACTGTGACGTTACCGGATTAAAATATGACGAGGTAGATCATTGTTGCTATCACTGTTATATAATTGCAACAAATCTTGTATAAAGTATGTCAAATAAGGTGTCTGTAGAAAGGTTATGATTTTCTGAATAGGATTATGCTATTTGTATGCCTGTATCATTTTTGTATTTGAAGTTATGAGTATTGGCTCTGTACCTGTATTTCAAATGTTTGCTCCTGTGAAAACACCAACAAGGTGTTTAGCCAGCACATTGTGAAGGAACTATTCAAATTAAATGGCCCATCAAAGAACACTTAACTCACTTAATGAACTTTCCTGTGAATGTTCCATCTGGAGTATAGGTAATGGCTTCTGCTATGACTAAGCGAAATCATGCGTGGACCTGTGACTTGCCCACGTGACTCCAAACACCATCTTGTACCTGTAATTTTCCACAGTGAGAACAACAGGACTCCCTTCACTTGACAGAAGCTATAAAAGGCCCTGGAAACATTTTCATTTTGCCTCTTTCCTGCTCAGACCTCTGGACTATGAACTTATTCTAATGGGAGCATTGTAGCCAAGAGACTGAGGACCTTCCAATGATTCGGAAGCAACTAGAGACTTACCAGGCCAGCAGTTTATTCCATCACTGCTACAAGCCTGAACCAAGAACTTTGCAATTATTGTATGTATTTGATTCCTTTAACCAATTTTAACACACACCTTTCTTTCTTTCATTTTATAAACCTTTACATTTTAAATACTAAAGGATTGGCAACAGTGTGATTTTTGGGTAAGATCTGAGTTGTATATTATCCTGGGTATGTGGCTGGTCCTTTCGGATCAGAAGACCCTTTTGTTTGATGAAACTGGTTTTAAAGAACCACTCATCTTTAAGTCTAGTGTTTTTTGGTGGTGATTACGAGGACTGGAATGCCTAAGGAGACTTGTAGTGGGGCAGCTGCCCCACTCCAGTAAGCAGGGGTTAAAAGCAGCCCTGGAGAGGGCTGCGGCTGGGAAAAGCTAAGTTTATTGGGGAAACAGCCACAGCTGTGACCAGCTCAATTAGGGCCCAGCTGGCCCTGGTAAGGAGGCTGTGGGCCAGAAGCTGGAGAAGTCTCACTCTAGTCCTGGAGTGGGAAGGGCTAGCTGCCTGAGACGAAGGTACCGGAACTGGAGCAGTGCTGGAGAATAGGGCAAGGGAGCTGGGGAGCTCTAGCCTGGTAAAATCCCAGGCTGCAGGCCTTGTTGAACACCTACAGAGGTACTGGGGGTTGCAGAGGTGCAGCCTGGGGATAGGCAGAAGCAGAGGCAGCTGGTCCAACCTCCTTGCCAATGATAAGTGGCCATTACGGACTCTGTAGTTTGCCCCAGTGAGTGGGGCTAGTAGCCACTGAGGCAAGATGGGTTTAGAGGGTTGGGGGTTCCCCTGGGAGGGGAGACCCAAAGCGTGGGGGTACTGCAGGGGCAGAACCCCAGGAAAAGGGGCACCGGCGTCCAAGAGGGACATGGGACCAGGGGCAGGCAAGACACTGGCCTGCAGAGGGCGCGTCGTATGCTGGAAAAGAGCTAATTCACAAATGACCAGCAGGAGGCGCCGTGCCGGTGAGATGTCGCCTCGCTACAAGACGACTTTTCTGAGTTCTTGTTAGCCAGTGGGGTGAAACAAAAGTTTACTTTTGTTGCTGGTTTGGTATATCTTATGGGAGAATAACCACCAATTTTGGGGTATCTGCCCTATTTCTCAGCAGTTTGTCCTGAAATTGGTATTCTCAGTTATGAGCCGCGAAGGCACAGTGACACTCGCCAGTTCTCATTACAACAAAGTTATTGCCGTGTCTTGTCTTGTTCCATTGCTGGCAAATTCTGTAGTACTTGTTATAGGCGCGATCATATGTGGGTTAGATGAATGCTAAGGAGACAGGGTTGGGCAAATCCCCAAAGGTCTGGAGGCTTGATTTGGATGAACTGATATTTTGACTTGCAGTTTTTCAAAGCTGCCACGGGGGTTTGGATGCCCAATTCCCATTAAAATTAATCCAGCCAAATCTCTTATACAGCTTTAAAATGATCAGCCTGAACATTGGTCTGAAGTGTCTCTGAACCTCTTGGGTCTGCAAAATGGGACTGAAGATGCTTTCCTAGGGTATTTCTATTTCTCCAGAATTACTGTCAGAAACCGCCTCTCGTGCAGAATTCAATTATATTTGTTCCCAGTTCTGGCTTAAATCACTAAGTGCAGAAGTGAAAAGCAATGCAACAAAATTAGAGTTAACTCTGTGTGTGTGTGTGTTTTAAAAAAAAAAAAAAAAAACGTGCTGTGGAAAAAGGGTTTTTTTTTTTTTCCAGCCTTAGATAAGAGTTGGGGAAATGCCTTCAGAAGTCTAGTCCTCCCCCCTGCACTGCCCTATTTTGGAGGTCTGCAACTAGAGACCCAAACCAAGACTGAGGAACCGTTCTTCTGGGCAGTGTAGATACACTTAGAGAGTATCCCTGTCCCAAACAGTTTACAATCTCAGCAGACAGCGAAGGAAGAAATGAAGTAATTTTATTCACATTTTAAAATGAGAAACTGAGCCACAGAGAAATAACGCTTAGCTTTTTCCATACTACTCAGCACATGGCAGCTCCCACTGAGAACAATGGAATCTTCTGCATGTGATAGCTTGTAATTTTAAACAGTTTTCAATACATCTTTTAAAGTTTTATAAGGGGTTTCCTGGTCCTGCTTGCAGGCTGCGGGTCTCTGTAAGACAGTGTGCAATCTGGATCTTGTGCAGTCAGAAGGCAAAAAATACAGCCTGGAGCAAGGCAGGATGAATTGTGCCTTTGCTTTAGGGAGCAGCCTGTTTTGTCTCTCTCTGTTTTCAGTTTCTGTATGTGTAGGGTTCTGGATTCTAAGAAATTAAGTAGTGTTACGTCGCAACCTTCCATCAAGAGTATTTTATGTTTTTTAATCAAACTTCCC
Source organism: Chelonia mydas (assembly GCF_015237465.2). Classification (NCBI taxonomy): domain Eukaryota; kingdom Metazoa; phylum Chordata; order Testudines; family Cheloniidae; genus Chelonia; species Chelonia mydas. Next base: position 9,321,751 of record NC_057852.1, on the reverse strand, counting down.
TCTGTGCTTGTTCTAAACAGAACACTGAACTCTTGAAAATGTGGCTTTGCCCAAGGTCATGAAGAGAGTCTGGCAGAGTAAGGAATTAAACTCAGTTCACCTGAGTCCAGTGTCTTAACCACAAACCTGGGTTGAATGCATAAGCCTGTTTCCCCATCCTTTTGTATTTCTCAGAGTTTAGATGTAATTATTGAGTTTGATACAGCTAAGAACCCTTAGAAGAAGGTAACTGATTAAAGAGAAAGGCAGAAGAATTCTGAGTCTTTATCCAAGGAAGATAAAAGGTTGTGAGATTTTTTTTTCTTTCCTTCCTGGCATCTCAGGATAAATGTTGGCTTCATGGCAATAAGGCAGCAGAGGTCTGTTAAGAGACTCCGGGATTTAGGCTGGTGGTTTGTTTTTTTTTATGTTTAGCCTCACAGCTGGTGTAGGTGCATTTCCAGCCATAATAAGTAATAACGTTCCCAGTGGAAACATTCGACTGCGGTAAAACAGACTGAAATCTATTATACATGGGAATGCAATGTCAATGTTTACAGAGGGAGGTCAAATAACAGAACTCTGTTCCGTAAATGTCAGGACTGGATGAGGAGACAGCATCCACAGCATTTGCATTGGTATCAGAGAGATAGCTGCAAAGTTCATAAATATTAAAGATGTTTTTCAATTTCCATTCTCCCCCCAGCCTGCCCCCCCCCCCCAAATAATTTCTCATTTCATTTGACAAGAACTACTGCAATCCAATCTGTTTCTATAGCTTTTCTCCTCCTTTGACGATGCTGTGGAGTGTGGAACAATGTTTTATAGCTATTCAGAACACCGTTTGGATTCTTTAGTTAACTTCTTTATGCAAAGCTAGCTAATGAGAGCAGGATGGTGCTGATGATTGATTATCATATTTGTTATGTTAGTCTCTAGGGACCAAAGAAGAATGGGACCCCCTGGTGCTAGGCACTGTACAAATAGTTGTAAACTGTCCAGCCCCTCAGAGCTTAGTCAATATAGGCAAGACAGACATGGATGAGAATGTTAAGAGGTGACTTGCTTATGGTCGCTAAGTACCTTCATGGACAACAAATATTTAACAGGCTCTTCAGTCTAGTAGAGAACGGTATAACATGATCCAATGGCTGGAAGTTGAAGCTAGACAAATTCAGACTGTAAATAAGGTGAAAATTTTTGAGAGAGTAATTAACCATTAGATCAATTTACTGGGGGCATGGTGGATTCTCCACTGACCATTTTTAAATCAAGGTTGGATGTTTTTTGTAAATATCTGCTCTAGGAATTATTTTGGGGCAGCTCTCTGGACTGTGTTGTACAGGAGGTCAGATCAGATGACCACAATGGTCCCTTCTAGCTTTGATATTTATGAAGCTCTATCTAAAGGGATGTTTATATGTATGGAGAAGAAGCAGGATACGGACAGTGGAAATGGAGACAATCACAAAATGGTGTCAAATTATCTGATACTGGACAACTGCAAGGTCTTTACCTATGATGCAATTTTAGGTCTGATAGTTTGGTGAGTGTTATTTGCTCTCAGTGTCATAGACAATGAATTGGCTTGTTGCTTGCACTGTCAAAGATGGGGGATCTTTTCTTTTTTGGCTAGAGAAGATGGGATGGTCCCATGCTTAAGTCATTGTACTAGGATTCCTTGCTAACTCTAGGAAGCCCTTTGTATCTTTCTCTAACAGGGGCTCTTGCAAAGCAACCTAGGCAAGAGGTTGTATGAAGGAATAGAAAGTGACTCTGAACAAACCATGCAGGGCCAGATTTTCAAAAGGGCTCACCACCCAATGTAATTTGGTACCTTAATGGGAGCTGAGCTTTTCTGAAAATTTGGCCCATTCTCACATTATGTGGGATCTATCTCAAAAGTGGAAGAATCTAATAATATACCCAGTTCATAGGTAGTAGTTTTCCTCACTAGATTTCAGAGCAATTTACAAATCAGGTCAGTGTCATTATCCCCATTTTACAGCTGGGGAAACTGAGGCACAGAAATGTGCCCAAGGTCACCTAGCAGGCTAGTAGCAGAGCTGGGAATAGAAGTCAGGTCCCTGAATTCTAGTTCTGTGCTCTATCCATTAAAAAGATAGACAAGGCAAGGCAAAATATTGCCTGGGCATGCAGGAGTGAAATCAGGAAGGCCAAATCACACCTGGAGTTGCAGCTAGCAAGGGATGTTAAGAGTAACAAGAAGGGTTTCTTCAGGTATGTTAGCAACAAGAAGAAAGTCAAAGAAAGTGTGGGCCCCTTATTGAATGCAGGAGGCAACCTAGTGACAGAGGATGTGGAAAAAGCTAATGTACTCAATGCTTTTTTTGCCTCTGTCTTCACGAACAAGGTCAGCTCCCAGACTACTGCACTGGGCAGCACAGCATGGGGCAGAGGTGACCAGCCCTCTGTGGAGAAAGAAGTGGTTTGGGACCATTTAGAAAAGCTGGACGAGCACAAGTCCATGGGGCCGGATGCACTGCATCAGAGAGTGCTAAAGGAGTTGGCGGATAACTGGTTCTGTGGATGAAGGGAAAGCAGTGGACGTGTTGTTCCTTGACTTTAGCAAAGCCTTTGACACGGTCTCCCACAGTATTCTTGCCAGCAAGTTAAAGAAGTATGGGCTGGATGAATGGACTGTAAGGTGGATAGAAAGTTGGCTAGATTGTCGGGCTCAAGGGATAGTGATCAATGCCTCCATGTCTAGTTGGCAGCCGGTATCAAGTGGAGTGCCCAAAGGGTCAGTCCTGGGGCCGGTTTTGTTCAGTATCTTCATAAATGATCTGGGGGATTGTGTGGATTGCACCCTCAGCAAGTTTGCAGATGACACTAAACTGGGAGGAGAGGTAGATACGCTGAAGAGTAGGGATAGGATACAGAGAGACCTAGACAAATTAGAGGATTGGGCCAAAAGAAATCTGAGGTTCAACAAGGACAAGTGCAGAGTCCTGCACTTAGGACGGAAGAATCCCATGCACCGCTACAGATTGGGGACCGAATGGCTAGGCAGCAGCTCTGCAGAAAAGGACCTAGGGGTTACAGTGGACGAGAAGCTGGATATGAGTCAACAGCGTGCCCTTGTTGCCAAGAAGGCCAATGGAATTTTGGGCTGTATAAATAGGGGCATTGCCAGCAGATGGAGGGACATGATCGTTCCCCTCTATTCGACACTGGTGAGGCCTCATCTGGAGTACTGTGTCCAGTTTATGGCCCCACACTACAAGAAGGATGTCGAAAAATTGGAGAGAGTCCAGCGGAGGGCAACAAAAATGATTAGGGGACTGGAACACATGACTTATGAGGAGAGGCTGAGGGAACTGGGATTGTTTAGTCTGCGGAAGAGAAGAATGAGGGGGGATTTGATAGCTGCTTTCAACTACGTGAAAGGGGGTTCCAAAGAGGATGGATCTGGACTGTTCTCAGTGGTAGCAGATGACAGAATAAGGAGTAATGGTCTCAAGTTGCAGTGGGGGAGGTTTAGGTTGGATATCAGGAAAAACTTTTTCACTAGGAGGGTGGTGAAGCACTGGAATGTGTTACCTAGGGAGGTGGTGGAATCTCCTTCCTTAGAGGTTTTTAAGGTCAGGCCTGACAAAGCCCTGGCAAGGATGATTTAGTTGGGGATTGGTCCTGCTTTGAGCAGGGGGTTGGACTAGATGACCTCCTGAGGTCCCTTCCAACCCTGATATTCTATGATTCTAAGGCACGAGGCAGATGCTAGAAACAGGGAAGCATGAGCAGAGGAAATGACATCTCCAAGCATGAAGGGGTGTGGGGAGGAGGCAGAAATTCACAAGAATAAGTTAAACCCACATGAGCATAGCCCTCAAAGATCACAGAACCAGAGTGTTTGCATACAGTTATAGCCCCCACTTAAGGACTGAGTGTGAAATCCTGGCCCCATTGAAATTTATGGGAGTTCTACATAGGAGACCTTCATTCTGGCACTTCCCCACACAGCCTGTGGCCACCCAGAGCTGCAACTGCAGAGAAAGGCTTAGTCAGCCTGGGGTGGAGCATGCCCAGTGTGCTGGAATCTTTGGGGAACTTCGCTGCAAAGTGCTAGAAAGTTTCTCATGAGCCTGTGTGAACTGCAATTTTTTTGTCAAGGGCTTAAACTTGGCCACATTTTAGATGCATTTTCACAGGAACAGCAAAAGGCCCACCCTGCCACAGAAGCTGCCTCTATGCCAAATTTCAAGTCCCTTCTCTAAAGCAGGGGGATGCTAGAGCTTCTCAAAGAAAAGGTCCCCGTAATATTTTAACAGGGGCAAAACAGCCATATTGTTCCCTAGCTTCATTCTTGGAAATGGCTGAACTGTTTTTTGGTTGAAACTTTAAAAAAACAAAAAATCCCCCGAAAGCAGATACCCAACATCAAAAATTTCCACCCCAACGGTAAATGAAGGGGCCACTATTCTCCCTCAGCTGTTACTGTCCCATCAATGCATTCCACTTAGTACACAGGAAAAGCTATTGGACCCAGTTAGGTGTTTTTTTTGTTTTTTTTTTTTAAATGTGGATTGTGCTGGTTAATAAAACATGAAGGTCACAAAGTGGTGCATGCAAAAAACAGGACATTACGGTTATGGCCGCTTGTCCTCCTGGGTGCATGCATTATAGGATATTTAACTGTGTAACCACATACAACTGTCCTGCAGGCCCCTGCCTTATTGCTTAAGCTGGATGGTACTCAGTGAATTAAACAGCTGCTCAAAACTTGATTAATCACTGCTCAGTGTTCTAACAGTTATTTATATTACAATAGTTCTTAGAGCCCTCTCAACCAAAATCAAAGTCCCTGTGTGCTAGGCACTGTACAAAGGGAAGAATATAGTAAGAAACAGAGAAGGCATCTTCCAGAAGAGTTTCAGTCTAAAGCGACAAGGACAGAAAACGGAAGTACAAGCAAGGTGAAAGGTAGAATAATGGTTGGAACCTAGGTGTCTGGGCTCCTAGTCCAGTGTCTTATCTGTTGGACAATGGTGCTATTGTGAGTGGGTGCTCTTCCTCCTTATTCCCTGTGCACCATTCATCTTCTATCCTGAATGAGAGGTGTGGTCATTTATACCAAAGTGTGTGTGAGTGATATACACAGAAAGTTACAGGCTCTAATTTTGTTCGGCACCTCTGCTACATTCATCCAGCTCCTCCATTCCTCACTTGAGCACAATTCCCACTGAGTGGAATAATCTGGAATTCTAATAAGGCTGTTCTAATACAATAACTAATGAGCGAGTACAAATTTGCTCACCTGTTTTACAGCACCCTGTGCAAATTAAATGCCAACAAATAATCTTTTACAAATCCAAAGTAAAGGTGAGCAGCCATTTCCTGGTCCTCACGTTCCTTTGGCACCCATCCTATTAGGAGTTGGATTTAGAGGTTGCCCTTGAGAGTTGTCTGTGCTTGTGACAAGCCAGATCCAGACATCCCCGGGGAGAAGAGCAGGTCTGAACCTCAGAGAATAAGCAGTCAAAGCCACTGATTATATACAAGATTAATACACAATGTGTTGATTTAAGGTCTTTTTATAAAAACTTGTAATGTTCTAAACCTAATAATCATAATGAGCTACAGGCTATGGTTATGAATTTACATATTTGTGTATGTAGAGAACTGTGCTAACAAAACTTCCGCTCTACCTCACACCTGGCCAGTGAATGATCAGACAGGGAGAGGCACCTCCCAAGCCCCGTGTTTACACACAACAAGACTCCAGTAACGATCCATTGTATAACCCAGCAAGGGTGCATTAAAGTTAATGGAAAGACACTGAGACAACTGGGGTTTCTCCTCTTTGAATATCGATTTAGTGACTGAGGAGAACGACAGGAAACTGAAAACCACTCCTCAAATGGAAGGGACTTGAAGTGAAAGGCACCCAGAAACCGATGGGCAGCCTTTATGCAGGTAGCTGTCTGTGAAACACTGGACAAGCCCTTCCCCCAAGCCAGGGGTATGGTGGGAAACTGCTCAAAGGCTATAATAACAGGTATTAGAAAAGGGATTTTATCTCCTACAGCATGTAAAGGCTGAGGTAGTGCCGTCCTGGTTTTGGTGTAACGTGTCTGTCTGCGCTGCCATACTAGTTCACTTGTGGATCACTGGTTTTTCTATTAAATAGCCTTTTAATTTTTACCCAAGTAGGTCTCTGTGAAAATTGTGTGGCATGTGTGTGCCAAAGGGAGCTGATATCTGAGGGGCTGGTTTCGCACCTTCCGGGCTGACAAACCAGAGGGGAACTGTCTGAGTGTCTGGTAATTAAGAACTCCGGGAGGACTGATTTGGGGAGACTCAAGACTGGAAGGGCTCTTGGTGTCATCCTGCAAGGAGGAACTAGGTTGGTGGAGGCCAGGGTGAGACCTTGTGCTTGTGGGCAAGGTACTGGTGCCAGGGAGCTGATCCATAGCAGGCATTAAGGCACCCCAAGGTTACAGGGCAGGTAGTGACAGAACCCCTTTCTGCTCTGGGTGATCCCCCAAAACATCACAGTGCTCTAGTGGCTAGGGCCCAGATCCTCAAAGGGATTTAGGTGCCTAACTCCCAATGGCCTAGGGCACTGGACTACGGGACTACAAAGGATTGGCCAGACTACAAAGGACTACAAAGGATTGACCAGAGTTCTATTCTTTGCTGTGAATTTAGGCAAGGTTACTTCTCATCGTTGTTTTCCTTCTCACCCTCACCTTTCCCGCAAACAGTTTCGGTTTCGACAAATCAACATTTTTCTGACAAAAAACCCACTGTTCTTTGGAAAATTCCCAACCAGCTGTAGATAGGAGCCTCTTGTTGACACGTTGGCAGCTTGTCAACGCTGTGTCTGACTCCTGAACATCCTAGACTCGGGGGGGGGGGGGGGGGGGGGGGGGGGGGGGGGCTGGCATTTTTTTGCCTCTGTAAGCATTGAAATATGCCATTGCATAGTTACAAAGAAGTAGGAGCTAGCTTTTAACTGAAAGCAGCAGTGCGATTGTGACTCTGGGGCTTGCTGAACGAGGTAGGCCTCTGTGATGAAGCTCACAACTATGCCTCCTCCAGCTCTCATTGAAGCTTTTCTGTTGACTTCCATGGGAGCTGGATCAGGTCCATGATCCCCAGTGCTGCTGCTCACTTAAATGTCATGAGGCAGAGACCTGACTCCTCTAGACGCTGCCAGCCCATCGCTAAAAATCCTGCCAGCTGATCTGTAATAACAGTGCCGGGATGAAACATGCTAACCTCCTCTTAATGAGGAACAAAGGTGCAACACAAATAGCCGGGGGCCTCTCATAGAGATGTTGATGGGAAACCGAAAAGCTGTTGTATAATAATTAGATTCAGTCTTTTCCCCCCAGTGCATGAAAAGTCACAGCTAACGTCTTCCCTCAGTATATGTTGACAACTACCACTGCCTCCCTGTGCAGAGCTGCCCTTAGACAGCACAATCAGCATATAGTATGATAAATATTTCAGCAGTCTCTTAAAGTGCAGCTTTAATATGCAAAGTGGCTCTGCGCCGTCTTACACAACACATCTACTCCTGGTGAGCGTTAAGAGCCTTATCTGCTGCCGTGAGTACAAAAATACATGTGTTCTGCAGAGCCAACACAACAGACAGCAAGAGAGGGCTGGCTTCTGTTCTTGTGCATCATCAGCCAAGTTGGGTACTAAGTTCCCCTGGGTTTCCGTGATGCAAATTTACTAAAGGGGATGGGTGGCCACAGCAGATTGAAATGAGCGTGGAGGAAGTCACCACTCAGTTTTTGCTGGGTGCCATTATGGATCTCAACATTCTGAGGTGATGTGATGCAGCGAGAAGAGGGAAAGGGCTGCGAGAAGAAACATTCAGGAGGTAATGTCCCCAAGCAGTAGGTCAAGAGCCAGCCAAGCAAGTGTGTGTGTGTGTGTGTGTGTGCGTGCACCCATGCATGCCTGCACAAAAATAAACTGCACACAGGCAAGGCTGCTTCCCATCCCATTTCCCAGCGAGGTCATCAGTTAGACTTGGCCATGGTGGAGACTCAATACTCATCAATAAAATGCAAACAAGGGTTCTTTTCCCACATGTTCCTGCATTTAGAGGATTCGAAGGCATTACCCGTGAGGCTCCATGTAATGCATTATCCAATGCATTTCCATTGCCAGTGAGGTCCTATGCAACTTCTATGCATTCTTTCTCTGTCTTTCTCTCCAGAAGGAAGAGGCAATAAAAGGCTTCTCTCACACTGTGGAGTTGAGGGGGTGGAAGAACTGATCTTCCTTTAGGGAAGAGGAGATATTTAGAAGCCACCTATTCTTCCCTGTCAGGTGCTGCTGTTGAGAGGGAAAGGCTGAGCAGTACCATAAACCCTTCAGCCAGGCACTGGCTTTTTCAGTTGCTCTTCCTTCAGGTTCTTCTGTTTGGTGAATTCTCAGCCAGGGAGGAGGGGGAGATGTGTGGGGAGAGGGAGAAGGGGAGGGAGCTGGACCTCTCAAGGGCAGTGAGAAAGGGCTTGATCCAAACCCAGTTCATCTCAATGAGAGCCTTTCCAAGGGCTCCAATGGGGTCAGAGCCAAGAAGAGGAGGGGGAGCTCTCTAACCAGCTCTCCTAAGCAATGGCTTCATCTAGAGGAAACCGGGCACCAGCATCCTGTAGAAGGCAGTGGCGCATAGAAACTCAAGCCAGTCTGACGCTGGGGATGCCCTTACAGTGCTGAAGATAATGGGTCATGTCCAGAAGCCGCAGCGCCTGATCCTCACTCACACTAAGACCCCTTTACATTTACACCCACGTTAGAGCCTTCTTGAAATGGGAATTCAAGCCATTAAATACTTTGAGTTGCCCACTGTATAACTTGTTGTCCATTGACCACTTTCCTATGGTTCCTGGAGCTGGAGTCTGTGCTGGAGGAGACCCACTGCAGGTAGGAAGGATGGGCTAATGGGTAGGACACTCGCTTGCAATCCAAGAGACCAGCCATGGACTAACTTCGGCAAGTCTCTGCCCTGTGCCTCAGTTTCCCATGTGTAAAATGGGGTAGTATTTCCCTGAGGTGTTGTGTGTGAAGATAAAACCCATTAACAACCATGAAGTGCTTAAACACTGCAGCGATGAGGGCCATGGACGTAAATAATCAGCAGAAACTCTTCCATCTATCGTGTCTATTTTTGCTGGAAGCTCTCCAGTGCAGGAACTATTGTATGCTACTCGGTGGCTGTATGGTCACCAGCACAACTGAGCCATGTTCTTGGTTGGTCTCTAGACAATACTGTATTACGAATTATTAACAATCCCAGCTCTGAGATTAGCCCCGTTTCTGAGCCATGTCTCTGCTCAGCATGTCCATTGTCCTTTGGTCTCCCTGGGGCTGAATGTCACAGGCATTAATTTAAGTTCTACTGGAAGCTGTTTTAGGACAATATGTGGGAAGCTACTTTTGAAACACAGTCTGGCTATTTCTCTTCATAAACCAGTGACAATGAGAACAGCCTCTGCCCTTACTGCCTTGTATTGGGAAGAGGAGTCTTGAGAAAGCCACAGAAAAAGAAAATGTCAGTGTGCCCTAGCAAGAAGCTGTCAGAGTCCTGCCTCTCCCCCTTCAGAACAAAAGAAAGCAACCCCCTGTACAGCTGGAGAGCTTTAATGGGTGTAGTTCTTATGATCTTTATTACAGTAGCTCTTGCAGGTCCCAGCTGAGATCGGGGCCTCATTGCGCCAGGTGCTGTGTACACACATAGTAAGAGAGAGTCTCTGCTCCAAAACATTACAACCTGACTCAGGACCCCAAGGTTCAATGCCCTGCTCCGCCACAACAGCATGTGTATCCTTGGGCAAATCACCTAGCCTCTCTGTGCCTCAGCTTCCTAGGTATAAAATGGGGATAATTGCACTGCCCTACCACACAGGAATGCTGTGACAATAAATGCATTAATTATTGTGAGAAGAACAGGAGGACTTGTGGCACCTTGGAGACTAACAAATTTATTAGAGCATAAGCGTTCGTGAGCTACAGCTCACTTCATCGGCTGCATAGAATGGAACATACAGTAAGATAGATATATATACATACAGAGAAGGTGGAAGTTGCCACACAAACTGTGAGAGGCTAATTAGTTAAGATGAGCTATTATCAGCAGGAGAAAAAAAATTTTTGTAGTGATAATAAATTGGTTAGTCTCTAAGGTGCCACAAGTACTCCTGTTCTTTTTGTGGACACAGACTAACACGGCTGCTACTGTGAAACCTGCAATTATTGTGAGCCACTCAGGGTCTATGGGGGGTGGTGGATATAGGTAAAAGGGTGGGCGAGAAAACCTGTCTATTCAAACTCCGTGTTATTTGCCCAGCTGCCGTTGAAAAACAACCGAGTATTGCAATCTGTGGTTCCCAGTGTAGGAAACAGGGTCTTGTTCGGTGTTCCCTCTAAGGTGTGCGGCTGCGCAAAAGTCCCTCAAGGGCCACACGCCTGATTATTACAGCCTTGCTGGGCCGGTGGCCAAGGGCAGCCCGCCAAAGAGGGCGCCATGTGCAAGGTTTGCCTGAGTCCCACCTGACCTGTCGAGAGCCAGTTGGGCTGACGGAGGTGGCAGCCAGGCTGGCGAGCGGCAGCATCTGGAGAGGGCAGAGGGACCCGAGCTCTAGGGGGGCAGTTGGATGACCATCTGAGTCAGGTGACTTCTCAGGAGTAGGGGTGTCCCTCCTCCCTTCTGCTCCACTGCGGGGTGCAGCAGCTGCTGCTCCTGTCTGAACACCCCCCGCCCACCGCATTCCTCCCCCAGAGCCACCCATGGCCACGCTGCTCTGGACTGGGAGGTCCTCCTGTCTGCTGTGCAGGGAAGGGAGGGGAAGAGGGAGGGAAAGGCTGATGTCAGGGGTGCCCCCCCCCCTCATGTAGCCAGTCTCCACTGAGATCCCACTCTGTCTCCTCACCCCAGCTACGTGAGCTGCTTCCTCTCTGGGGCCGGAGCTGCCGGCTGCTGCTTGTGTCTGAGCAAGCCTTCAGGCTCCTGGCCCCTGCGTGCTTTCTTAGAGAGAGCACACTCATATACTCACTCAGGCACGCACACACTGCCTTCAACACACTACACACTGTCTCTCATACACACACACACACGCTGTCACACACTCCTCCTCTCTCCCACACACGGTCTCCCTTACACCGTCCCCCCAACACACACAACACCAAGGCTCCCTGCATCCAGGTCACTTTCCACACCTGGACTGTGCTGTGGGGTGAGCATCGGCACTTGTTAATTATCCCTTATTTTAATATTCTTTCTTTTTCTTCCATACCTATGGTACCTTTTAAAAAAATATATTATATCTAGGTTTTTGCTTTTTAGTGGTGGCGCACATACGCACATTACCTCAATACTGGTGCACATGACAAAATTCATTCCGCACGGGGATGGAAAAAATGAGAGGGAAGGCGGAGAGGGAAAAAGGACCTGTATCTGAAGCCGATGGACTGTGAAGAGTTAACAAACTAAAGCCACACAGCCTTCCATGAGCAGTGGGGCCGAGCTCCTACAGATGCCCAATATGCCACCGTTGGGCAGGAGACCTATTTGGCCATGGCTTTCTTGTAAACGTGAAAGAAAGCCATACCCACCGTTAACTTCCGAAAGCAATAATCCTCCAGCATAGGAAACATACCAACTTGGCTACTTCTCAGCCTGCTCCGTTCCATAAGTACCCAGCTGTTTAGCAGCTTGGATTCAGAGTGTGGATACCCAGCATCGCTTCTGCCAGGAACAGCTGTCCGAAGTGCTGGCTGATTGCTGATTCTGTTCCATGACCTAGCAAAGGACTCAGCCAATGTTTAATTACATCCGTGTGAAGGCTGGGCCTTCTTTCACATTTCAATATGGCCTACTGGGTCAGGATTCCCTTTGCAAGTGGATAATGCTGGAGACGACGAAAACGCAGGCTGGATGCTGGCGACGCTGCCATTTTAACACGGAGTACACTCGGGGGAATTTAATCATAGAATATCAGGGTTGGAAGGGACCTCAGGAGGTCATCTAGTCCAACCCCCTGCTCAAAGCAGGACCAATCCCCAATTTTTGCCCCAGATCCCAAATGGCCCCCTCAAGGATTGAACTCAAATTTGAGGCAAGATGGAGAGGTACCATACTGAGGATTTCGATTGCACTGAAGTGGTGGTTGGAGCATCCTCCTATTTAAGCCTCCATAGCACTTACATAGTTCACAGAGCTTTTGCACTGAATGTTGCTTTCCTTTGCTCAGAAACTAGCCGCTCAGGAAGAAGCAGAGGGGAAAAGAGGGGCGGGGGAGGGACATTAACTTACAATGAAATGGAGTGATTAATTAGATGTAGTGCTGGACCAGAAATAACATGTGGCAGTAAATGAGACGAACCACAAATTGATAAAGACAAAGCTATGCTTCCTTAATAAAGAAGCCAATAACCTCATAATACTAAGCACTGCTGCAACAGCATATGATGATAAATTCCTGAGCGGATAAGAATATGGTGAGCCATTGTTCATCAATCTGGAGCTCGCTGGATATTCATATTTCAGTGTGAGGCAGCAGGAATGGAGAAGGGTCTGATTTTTCTGGGTTAAGCAGATTCCAGTGTCCTAATTCATACTGAGTAATGGTTTACTCTGTGAGTAGTTCTGTTGATTTCAGCGTGACTTGTCATGGAGCAAGACCTCATTCCAGAAAAACACTTACGCACCTCTGTAATTTTAAGGACTACTAGTGCTTAAAAGTGCACAGACATGTAAACGCCTTGCTGGAGCAAGGTCCCTGGCACTGCTCAGCATAAATTAGGGTGGCAAAATCTGTTCCATAGTCACCGTTTCAGGAGGAGACTGGACGATTCAAAGCCATTGGAACAGATTCCCGACGGATGTGGTAAATTCCCATCACTCGGAGTGTCTGTATCAAAAGTGGATGTCTTCCGGAAAGGTAGGCTCTGGTTCAACCACAAGTTATTGGGCTAGATGGAGGCCCCATTGTGTGAAATGCTATAGCCCGTGTCAGTGATCAAAATGGTCCTTTCTGGCTTTAATCTCTGGGTGAAATCCTGACCCCTGTGAGATCAATGGGCATTTAGTCATTGACTTCAATGTGGATGGGATTTCAAAAACCCTTTGAAACTTCACCTGCAAACAATCACTCAGATTTGCACCTGCAGTTGAATTGTGAGCGCAAAAATGCGGCTGCCAATTTTGCAGGTGCACATTGCATTCTCAAAACCTGGCCATTATCCTGAACATATTTCGACTGCCTATTAAGTGACAGGTCCAGTGATACATTTGAAGCTTGCCTATGTTTAAAGGATATTTTATCAGCTGTACTTCCCCAGCTGCAATTCAGACTTGTTGTTTATTGCAACTGGTAACTCTGTATTCTCAAGAACATCATTTTGATGTTTTCTGTTTCCCTATAGAGTCAGGTTTATTGCATTGGGGGGGAGGGGGGGGAAACACCACCAAAGGTATTTCACAAATGTTTCTTTGCCGGCTACTTCTCCTGCAATAGCTTTATTAATAAAAACGCATTTGGCAAAAATCTTTGATGGTTGACATTTATGAGAAAATGTATCTCTAAAAGTCACGCAATACGGCATTTTTTGAGAACAAATGGATTTTTTTTTTTGCATGATGGTTTAGTTCTTTGGTTTGGCTGTAGCATTAGGCAACATTACTTGATTTGATATTAATAAAGATTAGTAAAATAACAATAAATATATCCCTACCACCTGAGAAAACGAATTAGCTTGTATAACCCTAATTTGTGTGCAAATTGATTTAGTATGGCCAAAGGGAACCGTAAAGCTGATTAATCTGAAAAGGGTGTCATATATTCTGTTAGAAACCACTATTTCCTTCACAATAGCCCCATATTAGGGACTATCACTGCTTTACTCTCTATTCTGATGTTATTGTTCTTGGACAAATGTGGCTCTACATGGCAGAAAAATCATAGTTTGCTGTTGTTTTTCCGAGCTGATATACTTAAGAAAAAACGGTTAAACACTGCAAGCTATTCAATGTGGGTCAAATTCATCCCTGGTAAAGCTCTATTGATTTCATTTACACCAGTGATGTGTTTAGCCCTACATGGGCTTATCTTTGAAGGTTCTGACTTTATACTGGGTTCACATCAGTTAGAGATGGAAGTGAACCACTACGTTATCTAGTTTTTCCCATGGGAACAAGTTCAGGATTGTCCCCACAGTATATTTGCTAGTATTTTGTTCATACTAGTTTCAAGGGCCTTAAAGCAATGGGGCTTTCATGACTTCCCTTGGAACATTATTCCACAGCCACATGGAGTTTACTGTTACGAAGGTTTTTTTTCAGTCTAATTCCTGGATTATTATAATTATTTAGATTACAGTAGCACCTAAAGGCACCAGATGAGATTGGGGACACATTGAGCTAGCTTCTGTATGCCCCAGCTCCTGGAGTCATGTGATTATGGGAAACTCTCAGGTTTTTTTTATTTATTTTTCATTTTATTTTTTAAGTAAGCTTCTAGCCCTTGTGGTTTCAGAGAAAAACTTGAAAACATGAGCCAAATGGAACCTAAAAGCTCAGAAACGAAAAGGCAAGGAAAAGAGTGATAAATTTTTAAGCCAATATGATGATATTTTTGAGGCCTATTTATGATTTTTGAATGCTTTGGTTTGGCAAGACTGGTACATCACCTAGTCAGAGACAGGCCCTGCCTCAAAGACGAGGGAGCCAGTGGGAGCCGCGACTGGCCGAACCTGTGGACGCAGCAGGTAAACAAACTGGCCCGGCGCACCAGGGGCTTTCCCTGAACAAGCGGTGGACCACAGTTCAGAACCACTACCCTAGGAAGTCTGTGGCCAAGTAAACCAAAGTAAACCATGATCTTATGAGTCCAAAGTCAGTGCTTTATTCACCAGACCACCATCCTTCTTGTCAGAACTTCCAGTTGTCTCTTCTTGTGCCCTGTTAAGCAAACCATTCCTCTCTTAGTGGTTTATTTCATACAGATATCAAAATGTGTAGCCACTGCTGCAGTTGTGGGGTGAGTGGAGGTACACAGCTCTAGGGTCCGTGGGGTTTGCGGCAGTTTTGTAGAAGGCTTCTTGCAAAGAATGTCCAGACAGGCCACCTGAGCAGTGCCCAAGTGCATTATGGGACAGCGGAAGGAATACAATGTACACCATTGGGGTGATTATGCCAACACATGTCAGCTTACACTAGAATCTCGAGGCGAGTCTAACCCAAATGGTGGGGTGAATGCCTGTGCACAGAGGAGAGTGATTTTGTGGGTGGCGGCAGTATTGCCAAACCCAAACATTCAAAAACCACAAGTCAGGCCATGAAAAATCATGTGATTAGTTTAAAAAATGAGGGGTTTTTGTTTTTAAAAACGGATATAGGTTGGGCTCTTTTTATTTGCCCTCTGGGTTTTGAGTCTTTAGGGCTCATGTTTTTTAGTTTTTCTCCTCAACCACGAGAGCTAGAAATGTACTTTTAAAAAACCAAGAGTCTCTCACATTCACATGACTCCAGGATCTGGGGCTTTAAGAAAAACACCAACTTGTGCGAGACTTACCATTAAATTGCAAGAGTTAGCAGCACTGTGTTAGGGTTGCAAAAACAGGAGACCTATTCATGCACAGATGACTTTTGCCCATGGTTTCATTTATTTCTTAGTTTCACTGAAACATTTCTCTTCCCTTTTCAGGCGGTATTTCCATAGAGCTGTTGTATGGCTTGTGGCTCCAGTACCTTTCCTCTAGATCCTCCTCTCGCTATTGCTCAGGCTGATGCACGTTCCCTCGGTCCCATTCCCATCTCATCCTTTCTCCCTGTGTGAATCCCTGGATCTCTAGAGAATCCTCTGGGAGTCTAACGGAAGGAAGTATGTTGCTGGTGCTAGTGGAAACATGTAATTATTGTTTTATGCTTCACCACTGAGTTCTGTGGGCCAATACAGCAGTGTTTTGTTTGTGATGTTTTTAAAGGGAAAATTTAGCCCAAATCTGTTCCTTTTATTAGACATGTCATGCAATGCTTACATCTTTTAGACAGACCATGATTTCCCATCAAGCCAGCAATCATGCAAGCCTCTATTATGTCTGCACACAGAATTGGTACTTTGAAGCAACACAAATGATTAAGTAATTCGGAACTGATTAAGTAACATCTCTCCTATTGGGTGTACTGCAGAGCAGTTGGATTTTTCTAAGCCCTGGTCTACACTAGGACTTTAGGTCGAATTTAGCAGCATTAAATCGATGTAAGCCCGTACCTGTCCACACGATGAAGCCATTTATTTCGACTTAAAGGGCTCTTAAAATCGATTTCCTTACTCCACCCCTGACAAGTGGATTAGCGCTTAAATCGGCCTTGCTGGGTCGAATTTGGGGTACTGTGGACACAATTCGACAGTATTGGCCTCCGGGAGCTATCCCAGAGTGCTCCATTTTGACCGCTCTGGACAGCACTCTCAACTCAGATGCACTGGCCAGGTAGACAGGAAAAGAACCGCGAACTTTTGAATCTCATTTCCTGTTTGGCCAGCGTGGCAAGCTGCAGGTGACCATGCAGAGCTCATCAGCAGAGGTGACCATGATGGAGTCTCAGAATCGCAAAAGAGCTCCAGCATGGACCGAACGGGAGGTACGGGATCTGATCGCTGTATGGGGAGAGGAATCCGTGCTATCAGAACTCCGTTCCAGTTTTCGAAATGCCAGAACCTTTGTCAAAATCTCCCAGGGCATGAAGGACAGAGGCCATAACAGGGACCCGAAGCAGTGCCGCGTGAAACTGAAGGAGCTGAGGCAAGCCTACCAGAAAACCAGAGAGGCGAACGGCCGCTCCGGGTCAGAGCCCCAAACATGCCGCTTCTATGATGAGCTGCATGCCATTTTAGGGGGTTCAGCCACCACTACCCCAGCCGTGTTGTTTGACTCCTTCAATGGAGATGGAAGGAATACGGAAGCAGGTTTTGGGGACGAAGAAGATGATGATGAGGAGGAGGTTGTAGATAGCTCACAGCAAGCAAGCGGAGAAACCGGTTTTCCCGACAGCCAGGAACTGTTTCTCACCCTGGACCTGGAGCCAGTACCCCCCGAACCCACCCAAGGCTGCCTCCTGGACCCAGCAGGTGGAGAAGGGACCTCCGGTGAGTGTACCTTTTAAAATACTATACATAGTGTAAAAGCAAGCATGTGAAAGGATTACTTTGCCCTGGCATTCGCGGCTCTCCTGGATATACTCCCAAAGCCTTTGCAAAAGGTTTCTGGGGAGGGCAGACTTATTGCGTCCTTCATGGTAGGACACTTTACCACTCCAGGCCAGTAACATGTACTCGGGAATCATTGTACAACAAAGCATTGCAGTGTATGTTTGCTGGCGTTCAAGCAACATCTGTTCTTTATCTCTCTGTGTTATCCTCAGGAGAGTGAGATATAATCCATGGTCACCTGGTTGAAATAGGGTGCTTTTCTTCAGGGGACACTCAGAGGAGCCCATTCCTGCTGGGCTGTTTGCCTGCGGCTGAACAGAAATGTTCCCTGCTGTTAGCCACAGGGAGGGGGGAGGGTGGAGGGGGTAGCCACGCGGTGGGGGGAGGCAAAATGCGACCTTGTAACGAAAGCACATGTGCTATGTATGTAATGTTAACAGCAAGGTTTACCCTGAAATAGTGTAGACAGTGTTTTATAAAATGTGTCTTTTTAAATACCGCTGTCCCTTTTTTTTTCTCTCCACCAGCTGCATGTGTTTCAACGATCACAGGATCTTCTCCTTCCCAGAGGCTAGTGAAGATTAGAAAGAAAAAAAAACGCACTCGAGATGAAATGTTCTCCGAGCTGATGCTGTCCTCCCACACTGACAGAGCACAGACGAATGCGTGGAGGCAAATAATGTCAGACTGCAGGAAAGCACAAAATGACCGGGAGGAGAGGTGGTGGGCTGAAGAGAGTAAGTGGCGGGCTGAAGAGAGGGCTGAAGCTCGAATGTGGCGGCAGCGTGATAAGAGGAGGCAGGATTCAATGCTGAGGCTGCTGGAGGACCAAACCAGTATGCTCCAGTGTATGGTTGAGCTGCAGCAAAGGCAGCTGGAGAACAGACTGCCACTACAGCCCCTGTGTAACCAACCGCCCTCCTCCCCAAGTTCCATAACCTCCACACCCAGATGCCCAAGAACGCGGTGGGGGGGCCTCCGGCCAACCAGCCACTCCACCACAGAGGATTGCCCAAAAAAAAGAAGGCTGTCATTCAATAAATTTTAAAGTTGTAAACTTTTAAAGTGCTGTGTGGCATTTTCCTTCCCTCCTCCACCACCCCTCCTGGGCTACCTTGGTAGTCATCCCCCTGTTTGTGTGATGAATGAATGAAGAATGCATGAATGTGAAGCAACAATGACTTTATTGCCTCTGCAAGCGGTGATCGAAGGGAGGAGGGGAGGGTGGTTAGCTTACAGGGAAGTAGAGTGAACCAAGGGGCGGGGGGTTTCATCAAGGAGAAACAAACAGAACTTTCACACCGTAGCCTGGCCAGTCACGAAACTGGTTTTCAAAGCCTCTCTGATGCGTACCGCGCCCTCCTGTGCTCTTCTAACCGCCCTGGTGTCTGGCTGCACGTAACCAGCAGCCAGGCGATTTGCCTCAACCTCCCACCCCGCCATAAACGTCTCCCCCTTACTCTCACAGATATTGTGGAGCACACAGCAAGCAGTAATAACAGTGGGAATATTGGTTTCGCTGAGGTCTAAGCGAGTCAGTAAACTGCGCCAGCGCGCCTTTAAACGTCCAAATGCACATTCTACCACCATTCTGCACTTGCTCAGCCTGTAGTTGAACAGCTCCTGACTACTGTCCAGGCTGCCTGTGTATGGCTTCATGAGCCATGGCATTATGGGGTAGGCTGGGTCCCCAAGGATACATATAGGCATTTCAACATCCCCAACAGTTATTTTCTGGTCTGGGAATAAAGTCCCTTCTTCCAGCTTTTGAAACAGACCAGAGTTCCTGAAGATGCGAGCGTCATGTACCTTTCCCGGCCATCCCACGTTGATGTTGGTGAAACGTCCCTTGTGATCCACCAGAGCTTGCAGCACTATTGAAAAGTACCCCTTGCGGTTTATGTACTCGCCGGCTTGGTGCTCCGGTGCCAAGATAGGGATATGGGTTCCGTCTATGGCCCCACCACAGTTAGGGAATCCCATTGCAGCAAAGCCATCCACTATGACCTGCACATTTCCCAGGGTCACTACCCTTGATATCAGCAGATCTTTGATTGCGTGGGCTACTTGCATCACAGCAGCCCCAACAGTAGATTTGCCCACTCCAAATTGATTCCCAACTGACCGGTAGCTGTCTGGCGTTGCAAGCTTCCACAGGGCTATCGCCACTCGCTTCTCAACTGTGAGGGCTGCTCTCATCTTGGTATTCATGCGCTTCAGGGCAGGGGAAAGCAAGTCACAGAGTTCCATGAAAGTGCCCTTACGCATGCGAAAGTTTCGCAGCCACTGGGAATCGTCCCAGACCTGCAACACTATGCGGTCCCACCAGTCTGTGCTTGTTTCCCGAGCCCAGAATCGGCCTTCCACAGCATGAACCTGCCCCATTAGCACCATGATGCATGCATTGTCAGGGCCCATGCTTTCAGAGAAATCTGTGTCCATGTCCTGATCACTCACGTGACCGTGCTGACGTCGCCTCCTCGCCCGGTAGCGCTTTGCCAGGTTCTGGTGCTGCATATACTGCTGGATAATGCGTGTGGTGTTTAATGTGCTCCTAATTGCCAAAGTGAGCTGAGCGGACTCCATGCTTGCCTTGGTATGGCGTCCGCACAGAAAAAAGGCGCGGAATGATTGTCTGCCGTTGCTCTGACGGAGGGAGGGGCGACTGACGACACGGCTTACAGGGTTGGCTTCAGGGAGCTAAAATCCACAAAGGGGGTGGCTTTAAATCAAGGAGTAGTTCAGGCAGGAGTTCATGGAGGGTTCCAATAAGAAATGGTGCACCTAAGTTACTCTTCTTATTGGAACAAGGAGGTTAGCGTGGCCTCTGATTGATACATGGCTAGATTTAGCTCGCTGCACCTTCTCTGTGAGTGACTGCAGTGTGACCTAGAGGAATGAGTCCCCTAGACAGGGGAAGAGGCAAATGAGTACAAAACAAATCTGGTCTATTTCTTGTTTCGATCCACTCCATCTATCTTTTACATCTTTGGCTGGCAGCAGACGGTGCAGAAGGACTGCATGCCATCCACATCTCATGGCTGCTCGGCAGAAGATGGTACAGTACGACTGCTAGCCATCCTCATCTCTTGCCTGCCCGGCAGAAGATGGTACAGTACGATTGCTAGCAATCCGTATTGCCTGCCTGATCACCATAAGACGGTTCAATAGGACTGACTGCAGGACTAAAGAGAATGACCTGGTCAAGTCACCAAAAATTTAGTCCCTGCGCCCATGTCTGCCCAGGCGCTCCCAGCCGACGTGGCCAGGAGCACCTCGGACACGACGAGGACGGGTAACAGTCATACTGCACCGTCTGCTGCCAGAAGGCAATGGGTTGCTGCTACTGTGTAGCAATGCCGTACCACGTCTTCCAGCACCCAGGAGACATACGGTGACGGTTACCTGAGCGGGCTCCATGCTTGCGGTGGTATGGCGTCCGCACAGGTAACTCAGGAAAAAAGGCGCGAAACGATTGTCTGCCCTTGCCTTCACGGAGGGAGGGAGGGAATGGGGGCCGGACAATATGTACCCAGAACCACCCGCGACAATGTTTTAGCCCAATCAGAGTGCTCCATTGTGACTGCTCTGGACAGCACTCTCAACTCAGATGCACGATTGTTTGCCGTTGCTCTGATGCAGGGAGGGGTTACAGGGTTGACTTCATGGAGGGTTCCAATAAGAAATGGTGCACCTAAGTTATTGTTCTTATTGGAACAAGGAGGTTAGCCTGGCCTCTGATTGATACATGGCTAGATTTAGCTCGCTGCACCTTCTCTGTGAGTGACTGCAGTGTGACCTAGAGGAATGAGTCCCATAGACAGGGGAAGAGGCAAATGAGTACAAAACAAATCCGGTTTATTTCTTGTTTTGATCCACTCCATCTATCTTTTACATCTTTGGCTGGCAGCAGACAGTGCAGAAGGACATATTGCCTACCTGTTCACCATAAGATGGTTCAATAGGACTGACTGCCGGACTTAAGAGAATGACCTGGTCAAGTCACCAAAAATTTAGTTCCTGAGCCCATGTCTGCCCAGGCGCTCCCAGCCGACGTGGCCAGAAGCACCTCGGACATGACGAGAACGGCTACCAGTCGTACTGTACCGTCTGCTGCCAGAAGGCAAGGGGTTGCTGCTACTGTGTAGCAATGCCATACCGCGTCTGCCAGCACCCAGGAGACATACGGTGACGGTTACCTGAGCGGGCTCCATGCTTGCAGTGGTATGGCGTCCGCACAGGTAACTCAGGAAAAAAGGCGCGAAACGATTGTCTGCCCTTGCTTTCACGGAGGGAGGGAGGGAAGGGGGGACTGACGATATGTACCCAGAACCACCCGCGACAATGTTTCAGCCCCATCAGGCATTGGGATCTCAACCCAGAATTCCAATGGGCAGCGGAGACTGCGGGAACTGTGGGATAGCTACCCACAGTGCAATGCTCCGGAAGTCGACTCTAGCCTCGGTACTGTGGAAGCACTCCGCCGAGTTAATGCACTTAATGCACTTCTGTGGGGACACACACACTCGAATATATAAAACCGATTTCTAAAAAAACGGCTTCTATAAATTCGACCTTATTCCGTAGTGTAGACATACCCTAAGTAGGGCAATTCTGATGGAAGTTTTGTGACTCCACATCATGGGGTTAAAAATCTAGGTAGAGCCAGATTGACCCAGTTGTGGGTGCTGAACTTTTTTGACAGATTTCCCCAAGCGTCCAACATCCCCACCAGATCCAAACACTTCAGTACTCCTGTTGGAAAATCCAGATCCAGAAATAAATTTTGCAAGTGAGCCTCTGTCCCTATTTGAAATGCTTCTGTAAGAATCCCTCACACACAGCTGCCAGAACCCATCACGTAGGGTGAATTTTATTGACAGAACCCATAATTAATGTAATAGGAGGAAAGTCTGAGCCTGATGGACTACAGATAGTACCTCATTCTCTTTAACAGTCTATTACGTGGCTTACATTTCCTATGCTTCTCCATCCAACCTCCCCCCACCCCCCAAAAAACAACAACTAAAAAGAGAATATAATGCACAAAAAGCAAAATAATGGCCAGTTAAGTTAAAAACAAACACAATAAATGAGTCTGTAGTTGGGTCACAAGTGTATCTCTGAGGAAAAAAAGTCAAAAGCTATTGGCATCTCCTGCTGTTGCTGCAAAAACCCAATTCTCACTTGCCTTTACAGCGAAGGGAAAGGAAAGAACTAAACGTACTGAACTGAACACACTCAGAGTATTAATTGACTTGTGGAAATTAGAAGGATGGAAAATGGTGGGGGGAGGGGTTAGCTTACAGTATGTTCTCAACCCCTCTTTTACTATCATGCATTGAACACTTGGACAGAAACTGAGTGCTGACAGGAGTAATATAAAACTCACCACCAGGCATGATGGGCCAGACTTTGAAAAATATTTATACTTTTGGCTTTCCAAACATCCCATGGCAATGAGTTCTACAGGCAAATTGCGCGTTGTATGGAAAAGTAATTCCTCTTGTTTGTATTAAACCTGCTGTGTATTAATTTCATTGGGTGACGGCAGGCTTTTGTATTGTGGGAAAAGGTAAACAACACTTCTCTATTCATTTTTTCCATACAAGTCATGATTTTATAGACCTCTCTCACCCCCTGCTCCTAATCATCTCTTTTCTAAGCTAGCAGCAGTAATCTTTTTAGTCTCTCCTTGTATGGAAGCTGTTCCATACCCTGGTTCATCTTTGTTGCCCTTCTCTGAACCTTTTCCAGTTCCCCTATATCCTTTTTGAGATGGAGTGACCAAAACTGGATACAATATTTAAGGTGTGAGTGCACCATGGATTTATATAATGACATTTTGATATTTTCTGTCTTATTTTGTACCCCTGTCCTCATAGTTCCTAGCAGTCGGTTAGCCTTTTTGACTGCTGCTGCACATTGAGCTATGTTTTTCAGAGAACTATCCACAGTGACCCCAAGATCTCTTTCTTGAGTGGTAACAGCTCATTTAGAACCCACAATTTTTTCCAGTGTGCATGATTTTGCACTTATCGCTATTGAATTTCATCTGCCATTTACTTATCCAGTCTCAGAGTTTTGTGAGATGCCTTTGTAACTCTTCACAGTCACCGTTGCATTTACCTATCTAGAATAATTTTGTATCATCTGCAAACTTTGCCGCTTCACTGTTCGCTCCCTTTTCCAGATCATGAACACGTTGAACAGCACCAGTCCCAGTACAGATCCTTGGGGGACACTGGTATTTCCTCTCTCCAGGCTGAAAACAGACCATTTCGTCCTACCCTTTGTTTCCTACCTTTTAAAAAGTTACTGATCCATGAGAGGAACCTCCTTCTTATCCATGATGAAGGCTAAGATTTAGTCATGGGTATTTTTAGTAAAAGTCATGCACAGGTTACGGGCAATAAACAAAAAGTCACAGCCCGTGACCTGTGCATGAGTTTTACTAAAAATACCTGTGATTAAATCTTGGGCAAGGGTGGTGGGAGGTGGGACATGGGGCTGCTGCTGGTGGAGGGGTGCCTGGGACCAGTGGCACCAGCTGCCAGGGACCATGGAACACGGCTGCTCCTGCCGGCTGCCTGGGGACCACTGCCAGGGCCAGTGGACTGCAGCTTCTCTGGTTGGCTGCCTGGGAACTGCTGCTGGGGCCAGCCGCCCAGAGACCGCTGCCTGGGGCCGTGGACCGCGACTGCTCCGGACGGCTGCCCAGGGACCATAGACTGTGACTGCTCCAGCCACCCTGGGACTGCTGCCGGAGGCCACAGGAGCAGCGGCTGCTATGGCTGTCCCCGGGGCCGCTCCAGCAGCGGCTGGTATGGCTGTTCTGGGATTCACTTGAACAGCTGGTTTGGCAGCCCTGGGAACAGCCACACTGGTCCCTGCAGAAGTCAGGGAAGTTGTGGAAAGTCACGGAATCCGTGAGTTCTGCGACCTCTGTGACAGACTCGGAGCCCTACCCGTGATTACTTAATTTCCTGAAGAGCCTTTGGTGAGGGACCTTGTCAAAGTTTTTCTGAAAATCCAAGTACGCTATATTGACTGGATCACTCTTGTTCACGTCTGTCGACACACTCAGAAAATTCTGATAGATTTGGTGACACCACCTGGTCCTCTTCTATTGACACAGCACCTCACAATAGGGAGAGTGTTCCTAGTCCTACTCGTGGCATAGATATTGACTGTTTTATCAGCAGGGCTCAACTGCTCTTGGGGCAGTTTCTCTAGAGGCCTCAGCTTTTCCGAATTGGTTCCCCTCTATTTATCTCCAGTGAGCCCAATCCATGACCTTGACCTAAAATGAGTCAATCAGCCTGTAAATTCCAGGGCTTGCAGTCTTCATTTGTCTCCTTGTCAGTTTCTTACAGGCAGCCCGGTGTGGGGGCTCTTGCCCCTCCGCTGTCGCAGATCTTTCTGCCTCCTGGTCTCTCTGTTCTCCTGCCTTGATAGCTGGACTTGTTTTCCTTATTGGGCACAGTGGTGGCTGCATGCTTCTGCCATTGGCAGTTCTGGCAGCTGGGCTGGGGTGGGCTCAGCCTGCCTGACTGTAAGCGGGAAAGACCCTCCTCTCCCTTCTGCCTGTGCTCAGTATGGGGTTGGTCATCCCCAGTCCAGTATTCCTTACTGGGCCTGTCCAGCCTTTAAGGTATGTCTACACTGCAACTGGGAGCGAACCTCCCACCGCCGAAAGACCGACTAGTGCCAGCTCGATTTGAGCTAGGGCACTACAAATAGCAGTGTGGGTGTTTGCGGCCCTGGTGAAGACTCAGGCTGGTCATCCGAACTCGGACCCAAGTGATCGGGGGCGGGGGCTGGGAGAAGACGTGCCAAACCCATGGAAAAAACACAGAAATTGGGCTTGTTTTTGGCTTAATTGGCTTGTGAGTTGCTTGTTGGCTAGTTTTTTGGCTTATAGCTTGTTGCTTCTTTTTTTTTTGATTGCCTCCCAGCAAGCAGGGGAGAGAGTCTGGGGTGTACAACGGGCCCACCACAGTCCCAGACTGCATGTCAGGGGAACCTGGTCACACAGAGTGTGGGGGCTCTTAGGGATTGGCTTGCTTTGGCCTTGTTTTGAAATGGGATTTGCTTGATTTTTGGCTCACTGTGGAAGTCGGGGTGCTTATTTACCGTGTGAATGTTGGCAACTGTGGCTGGGAGCCTAAGCTGCCACCCAAGCCACAGTATCCACATTGCTATTTTTAGCGTGCTAGTGTGAGTCTGTCTACCCGGGCGAGGAGGGTCACTCTCAGCTGAAGTGTAGACATACCTTTAGGGTCTTTCTTCACTAGAAAACAAGGTGTGTCCTTTACTCCAGTTAGCTAATTGGAGGTAAAACCCTAGGTAGTGTGTAGTTTGCATATGAACTAGAAGTCAACTTAAAGCTATCGACCTCAGCCTGCTAACTTGTATGAAAACGACATCGGCCTTGTCTTCAAGAGGATTTTATCCCATGTTAGCTAACTTGAGTTAAGAATATGCCTTTTTTCCTGGGGAGTCTAGGCCCAGATTTTGTCTAGGCTAGGATTTAAAGGTGGCTTGTTAGATGGTATTATCTGTTTTGAGCTAATGAACTCCTAATAAATCTCTAGTTAAGACACAGCAACTGTACTTTAGCATGTGCTAATAGCTGCCCCTAGTTTAGTTCCTGCTAAAGTCCAATCGCTTTTACTAGAGTTTTAGAGGGGGTTGGTTAGATCCGGTTGGATAATGTCACACCTTTAACTCCTACGATAGGGAAGACCTACGATCAAGGGCTATCATTAACAAGAGAGTGTTATTAGTGAACAAAAAGCCAGTGTCCAGGTCAGAAAGTGAGGCAGAATAAACACATGTGCTGTCATTTATCTCCTTAGCCGTGAGGCACAGAGGAAGAATTTCTTTACATGGCAGGAAGTGCTGTTATGTAAGCAACACTGGCAAGACTGACCCACGTTTCCTATAGCCCGTGCCCTGCCCTTGAGTCTGCAGAGGTCATCTCCTCTCTGTGCAGGACTCTTCTTTTTCCATTAACTCTTAAAATATTCTCCGGGGGTAGGATGGGCGTCCCACACCCCACTAACACAGAGAGTACAGTGTGCTATAAATCATCACTGTGTTATGCAAAGCACTTTCCTTAATTTCATTTTCTTTGTGTTGGGAGGTGGAGGGTGGGGGCATTCTGTGATTAGATTAGCTGCCTTCTTCCTTTTTATGCTATGCTAAAGTTTGGAGCACAGGGTTTAGTCAGCTTTGTTTGGAAAATAAATTCAAAAAGTTTGGCTTTTCAAGTGAGCTTGCCTTTCCTGAACTGAACAAGCCTGACTCACTGGAATTATAGCAACTGCCAGTCCCTTCCATCACAGCTGACTTAGCTGAGGAGCGACCCAAGGAAATGAATCATTTCCCTGAAAAGCTTTCTTCTTCGCTGTGGTCGGGTATCTTCCTTCCCGCAGCTCATGCAGTCGCTCCAGTCCCTGAGCTGTGCGTGCTCTCTTCTGGACACTCCAAGAAATGCCATTTTGCTAAAAAGCACAATATTTCATTCTCTAACTTTTAGTTAGAAGCAAGAATAATAATTGAGAGCCTGAGCATGACACGCAATAGGAAAAAGAACACGTTATTTTTAAGGACAGTAGTCTCTTAATAGTTATAAAAATGCTGTTCAGATTGTAAATATTTTTTTAACCTCTACCAAACGGTGTAAGAAAAACACACAAACACCTTAAACTGGATGTTTAGCTGGTGTAGATGAATTGGTGTCTATGGTGATTTGGACCAGCTGGTGATCTGGCCCATTGACTTGAATGAAGCTATGCTGACGTACAGAAAGGATCCGGCCCACATGCTAATATAATCCGTTAGATTGTCATTGAAAGCACAGTCATGTGGGGGAACAATAATCAGTAGGATATAGCACACTAAAATACTCTGAAGTTGATCATACCACCAGGGTATGCTCTGCTGAAGATTTCTGGCTGTTGGGGGTGAGTTCACCCACCTGTATACCCTGCCCATCCTGGAACCCTGTAAAGCACCTGGGGCCCATGTTATAAGGATGCAGGGTTGCGTGTGTTATGGATACTGTCCCCCACCCACAGCAGCCAGCAGGAAGTCCATGGGAAAGGGGAGACTGCTCCAGACTCAGTGGTACTCACACATACCATGGCGATGGGAGCAGTATAAGAATCTAAATGGAACAGAGTAAAGAACTGGATCTGTGCTGTGAAACCCCTTCCTAAAGGGCCCAGAGGCAGCTGCTGTTGGGCAGTTCCTGGCAGGGAATCCCCAAGGGAGCCAGGTTGGACAGTGCTGCCAGGAGCTGTAATGGTGAGATTGGGGGCTGGGTTTTCAAAGCTGCCTAAGGGAATTAGGTGCCTAAGGTCAATGGGGTTTGGGTGCCCACCTCCCTTAGGCTCCTTTGAAAATCCCAGTCTGGAGCTCTGTATAGAGAACCCTGGCCTCTGGCTGCTTCTCCGAGATCTGTGGGCTCATGTTGAATGAATAATCTGCTGCTCATTCCACAGGGCTGGGGTTTAACTGTGTCCGCCCCCCAGCACAAAGATCTGTCACAGAGTATTGCTCCTCCCAGTCCCTTCCTGCAGTTTCAGTCCAAACCCTTCCCAGAGTCAGCTGCATCCCTAGTTCCATCCTTACCTGTGCCCCTTCCCCCTCATCCACTTTTTCTCTCCTATTCTCCTAGCTGGCCCTAATACCAACACATCTTTTCTCAAATTCTATCTCCACACCCACATTCCAGCTCCATCCTCAATACCATTTCTGTCCCTGGATTCACCTACACCCCACAACCTTCTTTGCTCGGGGCTGGGGTGTAGGTGAATCCCCTTACTGCATCCCCTTTTGCACAGTGGCTTGTGTGTTTGGCCAGGGGCTCAGGTCAGAGTGGGTGGACCCGGGGTCCTCACAGTCCCTGCCCCTTTCCACCCCGCCTCAGCCTCTTGCTCACTACAGGGGGAGTATCAGAGAAGCAGCCCGCCTGGTTAAAAAAAACACATCATTTTAAAAAATGGATTTGCAAGAGATACCAACATTTTTATTCAACCTTTGACAGCTTCTAATGTTTTTAATTGATGACGGTTTTCATTTTGGCGCCCCCCCCCCTCCGTTTTCTCTCTGTATTTTGAAACAGGGGTGGGGGGGGGGAGAGAGAGAGAGAAATAACGACAAACTATCAATGATCATTTCAGTTTGAAAAGAGACGGAAATGCTTCATTGGGAGATCGGAGAATCCCACCACCGATTCTGAACGGAATGAATCTCTTTTTTGTTTCGAGTTTTGTAGCAAATCATTCTCGTTGCTTTGAGCAGCCCGCGTGAGAGAGCCGCCCCAGCTGTCCTCTCTTGGGCTGGAGTCACACTCTGATCAGGGCTAAATAGGGGAATTACTCTGCCTTGCTACTCGATGCTGCTGACTCAGAGCTTTGGCAATCTCGCCCTACGGACATGTCTACACGGGGCTCTGACCCAGGGTTTATCCTTAACCCCTCTACCATCCACTCAGAAAGCCCTGTGGCCTGGATTTGGTGTGCTTTAAGCTCAGGCTAGCCTGGGTAAAGGTTAGAACTAGATGTCCAATTTAACTCAGGCTGGAAGTCAACCATTTTGCAGTGAGGACGCAGCTACATCATTTGAGGGCTGATAGTCCTCCAGTGCCTTTCCACAGTTCCTTCCAAAGGACAGTCAAGTTCTCCCACAACTGGCTGGGAAAGCATCCTAGAGCATGGCAGCCCAAAGAGCCATGGGTATGCCCCCAGATGCACGCAGGGGAGTGCAGAAATGGGGACGATGCAGCAATAGGAGGACGTGGCCATGCTCACACCTGGGCGAGGCTAACCCAGGTACTCAGACCTACCTGGCAATCGCTCGAGTTAACTCTGCAATGCAGACGTAGCCTAAGAGTAAAATCCTGGCTGAGGGGCACAGATCTGTTTGTGTGCATATTGTAGGTTTGAAAATAGGGCTTCTCACCTCCAAACTCTGCTATGTCTCCAGTTCAGCAGGGAACAATGGTGCTGGAGAGGAAGGAACATAATGACCAATTCACTGCCAGTTTGGCAGGGCCCTGCAGACCATGCATAGGAACAGGTGGAGTTTCCCCTCTAAGGGTGTGGCACAAACCTTGGCTCTTGCTGCTTCCGCTGAATTTATATTCTGCAATTTAATCAAACTGAAACATATTTCCAGTTGAGCACGTCCAGCGCAGTGTCAAAACTCCATGTCTTTGCCAATGCTGTTCTCTTTCAATGGGAATTTTTGTATCAGAATCCAGTCCCGGGAGATGGACCTTCTGGCCAATGCAGGGAGAGAGATAAGCAACAAACAGGTATGAACACTGGTAATGTGAGGTAAAACTTCACACATATGTAACACTGACAGACCCCGGTTGTCGTTGGGGGGCGGGATTGAACCTGGGGCTTCTGGAGTTTAGTGCATGAGCCTCTACCGCATGAGCTAAAAGCCAACTGGCTCTTAGCAAAGGCCGTAAAGCAAACTCATTAGAATCATAGACTCATAGAATATCAGGGTTGGAAGGGACCTCAGGAGGTCATCTAGTCCAACCCCCTGCTCAAAGCAGGACCAATCCCCAAATAAATCATCCCAGCCAGGGCTTTGTCAAGCCTGACCTTAAAAACTTCAAAGGAAGGAGATTCCACCACCTCCCTAGGTAACGCATCCCAGTGCTTCACCTCCCTCCCAGTGAAAGCAGCTGTCGTCAACAGTAATGCTCAGACACATAATAGTGATAGAACTAGATGGGAGAAAGTAAATAGGAATTGTCTACTTTTCATATTGATTGAGCTTTCTGGGTTATAATATCACTTGATGAACAAAGTCCTGAATGTAATTTTTCATTTTTTAAAATAGTGCAAAACAGCATTTTGTCCCCCTTGGAGTAACTTATTTTTTCTTAGAACCAAAATATTAGAACCTCATCCTGAAAACTGTTCTGCAAAGAACTTCATAGATTAATTTAACCACATTGGCTTTCATGGGGCTTCATGCAGAGAGTCAACATGCATGGAGCTCATTGCCGGACTGTATGACAGAGAAGTCACAGAATCCTACTTCTTGGCCTTTGAGGTTTTCTCAGCATTGTATTCCTCTTGGCAGCTGTGGTTGGCACAAATTTATAGTGGCTTGCCCCCAATTAATTTTACTTTGGGTTTGGAGTCCAAATGATGCAAACGTTCCACTAATGGGCCCAGACTTTATTGCACCGAGATCCAGCTCACTCACAAGGTGTGTGAGCCTTAGGTTATGGCTACCCTGTGTGGGAACACACACAACCCGCAGAGCCGCGAGTCTCAGAGCCTGGATCAGCTGACTCAGCCTTGTGCTACTCATCCCCTCGCTGGGTTTCGTAGCCTGGGCTCTGAGACCTGCCCACCTTGCTGGGTTTTCGCCTCGAAAAGTAAGCCCCTTTATTATCGCTCCTGCACAGAGCGGCTCAATAATTTTTGGTCAAAACATTTTTTTTTTTTTGGCAAGTCCTTTTGCCCAGACTGAAATTTCTGGGAGATTTTCGGTTTGGTTGAAATTTTCCTTTTTTTTTTTTTCTTTTTTTTGAGTGAAGAAAAAACAAAATGAAATGGAAAGCCAATATTTTTTCAGTAAACATTTTGATTTTCATTAAAAAAGAAAAGGTTTGGAAAACCTAAACTGTCACCAAAACAACGAGTTTCTGTTCTTTTGAGAGAGATTTGCAGGATCGTTTTTTTCTACCTTTTAAAACAATGATTGTGAGAGATAATTGCCTTCCCTCCCAGCACTGCTTCTCGACCTGAGTGAGTAAAAACTCTGCTTTTGCAATATGCTGACGCCTCCAACTCTTTCACTACAAATAACAGACCTGATCCTCTTTGCACACAGTGTGACTTTTTTTATTCCAACGGAGTCAACCTGATTTATACGGGGGTGAGAGAGAACAGAATCAAGGCCAAAGTTAATTGGGTTTAGCCTCTATTTCTGCTCTGAGAGTAGAATGAGATTTCTTCCTGTTCATTATTTAAATTCATTCAGCAGCTGTTTCTCTTGGTTTTTGTTTAACTCTCGGAGATGATGGCAAATGGTTCACGGCATGCACTGAATGTTTCATATTTATCTAGGATAATAAGGGATGGCTTACAATATTTAAGTTTTGCTGGATGGTTGTGTATGATCATTTATGCAACACACTATTGTTTCTATTGTGTATCTAAATAGAAAGGACAATAGGTGGGACAGGAAATGACATCAACCAGCAGGTCAGAGATAGATCTGGGAATACAACCCACCTCACCACAATCCCAGTTCAGTGACCTATCTACTGAACCCACCCCCAGTCACCCATTCTAAAAACAGGAATAACAATACTTCCTTTATCTGTCTTGTGTATTCAGACTGTGAGCTCTTCCGGGCAGGGCTCTCTTGTGTGTGTACAGCACCCAGAATAATGGGGCCCTCGTCTCAGCTCAATACATATAACTGCAATACATATAACAATGCCAGACAGAGATCAAGTGATTTGCCCTGGGCAGCACAGGAAGTCTGTGGCAGAGTTGGGACTTAAATCTAGATGTTATGAGTCCCAGATCAAGGTCAAAACCACAAGATCATTCGTCATCGGAGACCCCTGTCAATGGTTTCTCAATGCTTCTTCATTTCATCCCATTTTCCATGAATCACAGCAGGGATTCATCTTTAAACAGCATATAACATCTCTGACATTACCCTGTTCCTAGCCTCCCGCTGGATGACAGAGCCTCCAGGCGCCTCTTCTTGAGAGCTGGAAGCACTCAGTGGAATGAACGCAGAAGGTCAGTTAAAAAGACCAAGATCTTAATCTGTGTTTTTTAAAAATATGCAACATGCATTTTGCAAAGTAATGCACATTGCGAAGGTCACGCAACTCCTATCCCTCTGAGGCCTATTGGTCAACGATTCCTACTAAGGGTTGGGGAGGAAGCATGTGCTGTTTTAGTGAAGAACAGCAGCTCTTTCGATCAACCTCATTTCCATGACTCAGCTCTGATTCGGAGGTTTCGCTTTTTCTCCCTGTTGCAGAACCTAAGATGTTACGATTACGGTCGAACATAAAAAAGCGAAATGTGCGCGCCATCGACCCATGGTAGTAAGCATCCAAGCTGGCAGAACTTCAGGGGGGGAAGTGGATCCATTTGAAAGGGGAATGGATTGTGCCATGACAACTGTCAGCTAGAGTTTTCACAGCAATATCATTGTAATAGTTTCCTTTTTTGTCAGGAATTGCTAGTAATTGGCGGAGATGGCAGTAATAGAATGTGAACTAAGAGAGGAGGACCCTGCCATTAATTTGGATAATTGTCACATTTTTTTAAAAAACTGCAATCCAAAGGGTTTAAGGAAATCAAGGAAATTATACGTTGTTATTCTGCCTCTTGGAACATTTTAGGTTCATCCCTTAATTTTCAACTGGGGAAACCCGCCCCCCCCAAGAGCCACTGGTTTAATCTCCAAACGCTCTGTCAGCTGAGCTTTGAAGAGCAACAGAAAGAATTATTAGCACCTGCAATTCTGCCTTCAAAAACCTGGCTGGAGTTACAAGGGGGTTGATGTCCCACAAACACAATACCCTACCTGGAGGGCCCAACTGAACTTGTAAGATTATTACAATATGGACTCGTCACCTAACAACTGCTTTAAAATGTCAAGCAAAGCCACATCCTCAGCTGATGTAAATCACCGC
The DNA here is from genome assembly GCF_015237465.2 of Chelonia mydas. Classification (NCBI taxonomy): domain Eukaryota; kingdom Metazoa; phylum Chordata; order Testudines; family Cheloniidae; genus Chelonia; species Chelonia mydas. Next base: position 9,288,868 of record NC_057852.1, on the reverse strand, counting down.
AGCATCATGGACTTTGGTGGAGCCCTGCTGATTTACGTCATCTAGTGATCTGGCCCCCGAAAATGCCACACTGCTTAAATTCAGGATTTCCTGATAGAATGGGCCAGGAGACTCAATTTTCCTAGTATCTCTGTGTTCGCATAAATCCAAGTTGTATCTGACATGATTCTCAGGGCTATACTGTTTGTATCAGCTGAGAATCTGGCCCATCAAATTCAACTCATCCTTCACAGCAAGACAGAAAAGTATGTGGAGTTTTATCTAAAGCCCTTTCATTGATAAAGAAGCACAAAGTCCACAAATCAGTGATTTAGCTACTGATAACACAGTGGCCAATGGAACACCAGTAGAATGGGTTTTATCAGAATAGGGATGGCATATTGCCAAGGGCACTGCTTTTGAAGTCATCTGTGAGATCTTTCACTTCCATCTGGGTACGTGCCTGGATGGAGGGCAGAGAACTTGATTTAGGCCTCAGTTCAGGAAAGCACTTAAGCGCATGCTTAACTTTAAGCATGTACTTAAACCCCATTGTTTTTTGTGCCTTGTTGCATAGGGTTGCTCTCCTGAATTGGGGCCTAAATGTCTCTTATTAACAATAGAACACATTAAAACACACACACACAAAATCCCTATTTCAAGTGACTTTGAAGACTAGGAAGACTGGACTTGGTCTGTACACACCATTTACGATTATTTGATGTGTAACTATCAAAAATTCCACACCCCTCATGCATATTTGTTATTGAATCCAAATTCAAGATAGAAAAATTGTAGATCTTAAGATCCGAATGGACCAAGCTGACTCAAAATCCATGAGCTTTGGTTACCTTCAGATTAATGAGAAGTGATGGACAGGGAAAATATCCTCATTTTGTGACCTGAGGTTTCACCTGGTGGAGATTAACTCAGCAGTATCAAAAAGTACATCTGGCGGATAAATCTGGTGCAGAGAAAACTAATTTCCATTCCCAGGAAAAGGCATCTAAAATCAATTAATATTTGATTTTGAGACGGTGATGGGTTAATTGAATTCTAAAAATACGTATCCCTGAGGATTGTCCATTTTCTATTGAAGTTTTCTTTACTTCTCCCACCACCACAGCAAGGAAATATTTTCCATAAGCTTTCATCTCATTTTCTCAAAACATCTTCCGCTCTCCCCCACCCCGCACCAGAAACCCCTCTGCTAACAATTAATTAAATGTAGTGTTAACATGGATGGATAGTCGTGACTAATCAAAGCCCAATTACAGCCGCAGAACTTGTTTTAGAAGGAAAATAAAACAAATATAGGGGGCTGTTGTTGCTTGAATAATTTTCAGGGTGATTTCTGACATTTTCTCTGTAGCATGTATGTTTCTCGTGGTGGGTTTCCGTGCTTCTTAAACTATATTTACGTTACATTCTGGTCTTCTTGAATTTTAGTCCTCAGTGCACCTCTAATTTCAGTCACAAGCCTAAGAATGTACCCAGATCCTGTTAATTGTGCCTCATCTTTATCTAAACAACAAGACACATAATAGTAAAATATATAATAGCACCTGGAGACTCCAGTCAGGATTGTGTAAGGCACTGTTCAAACCTATATGAAATGGTCCCTTCCTCCAAGTTCTTACTGTGTAAATAGACAAGGCAGAGAAAGAGTGGGATGGGAAGTGAAACAATATACAAGTAAGGATGATAGCTGGCAAATGTCATGTTAGTTTAATGTTTTGTTTTGTGGCAGGGCAAGTCATTTTTCTTTGGCATGTTTTATACAGACACAAAGAGGGCCAGCTATTCAACAGTGGCCAGCATCCACCCACGCCTGGGGTTCTCAGTGGGAAGTGTGAGGTGTGGAGTACTTTGGAAGATCTGGCCAGTTCATTTAGGTGTCTAAATAGCAGCTGAGCCCTCTTGAAAATCAGGCCATGAACCTATAGTGGGCAAGAATGGGGTGAGGAGCGAAGCGTTATGAGGGGAAATACAAAGAAGGGGAACTCTATTTGGAAGCCATATCTAATGTGAACCCCACCCTAGATAGGTGGGGTTGGTCCCATGGATTCTGATCTAACTCCCTTCCTTGAATCTTGTGGGTGGGGCATTGCAGATTTAAAGTTGCAGTTCAGAGATGACCCTGATGATAATGCTCCAACTTTCCAGGCCATAAAAGATCCCTCCAATTGGCTATTCTGGGGTGGGTCTCTCCCTCTTCTTTTGACCAGAAATTCCATCCTGGACCCCAGAAACCTTTCCTCTCAAACCCAATACACTTCCACAAAATTTTGGCTTTGTAGAAAAATTCCCGACAAGCCCTGCATGGAAGTGATAGGTAGACTAAGCTCTGCTTATTAATAACACCACGAAATGCGTAGAGCAATGCATGACACATGTGGCATGACAGGCTTCACGGTATCTCCTCTCCCAATCCAGAAAGGAAGGTGCCTCTGGAAACTCATTTCTCAACTGCTCCCCCTTTTGGCAAAGTGGTACAATTGCTGTCTTCTGTTTTCAATACCAGAGCCTTTGAGGGTGTGCACTCTCAGTCTGATAAGCTGCATTATTTCCCTGTTGGCTGAGGGATGCATAGAGGGCAATATAGAAGCAAATGTTTCCTACTGGACAAAGTCGGGCTGGACAGCTGCACGAGAGTGGTGGAAGGCAGGGATATTAGCCCTAGAATGCTGAAGGCCCCTTTCCCTATATGCTGAGAAAGGGTTACCTCAGGCCAGCTAGGGATACCTCCTCCCAGCTATGGGAGGAGAGGTAAATACGCTGGAGGGTAGGGATAAGATACAGAGGGACCTAGACAATTGGAGGATTGGGCCAAAAGAAATCTGATGAGGTTCAACAAGGACAAGTGCAGAGTCCTGCACTTAGGATGGAAGAATCCCATGCACCGCTACAGACTAGGGACCGAATGGCTCGGCAGCAGTTCTGCAGAAAAGGACCTAGGGGTGACAGTGGACGAGAAGCTGGATATGAGTCAACAGTGTGCCCTTGTTGCCAAGAAGGCCAATGGCATTTTGGGCTATATAAGTAGGGGCATTGCCAGCAGATCGAGGGACGTGATCGTTCCCCTCTATACGACACTGGTGAGGCCTCATCTGGAATACTGTGTCCAGTTTTGGGCCCCACACTACAAGAAGGATGTGGAAAAATTGGAAAGAGTCCAGCGGAGGGCAACAAAAATGATTAGGGGACTGGAACACATGAGTTATGAGGAGAAGCTGAGGGAACTGGGGATGTTTAGTCTACGGAAGAGAAGAATGAGGGGGGATTTGATAGCTGCTTTCAACTACCTGAAAGGGGGTTCCAAAGAGGATGGATCTAGACTGTTCTCAGGGGTACCAGATGACAGAACGAGGAGTAATGGTCTCAAGTTGCAGTGGGGGAGATTTAGGTTGGATATTAGGAAAAACTTTTTCACTAGGAGGGTGGTGAAACACTGGAATGCGTTACCTAGGGAGGTGGTGGAATCTCCTTCCTTAGAAGTTTTTTAGGTCAGGCTTGACAAAGCCCTGGCTGGGATGATTTAATTGGGGATTGGTCCTGCTTTGAGCAGGGGGTTGGACTAGATGACCTCCTGAGGTCACTTCCAACCCTGATAGTCTATGAGTCTATGACACTGAGTCCAAGTAAGGGCTCCATGAGACCTTTAAAAACCCCTCCTCTGGTGAGAGAGAAGGAGGAGAGACAAGTTGTTGCAAGACTAGCAGCAGCAGCGAGATTGGCTTCTCCAGAGCAAGAGGCTGTCCTCCTCCCTACAGGGGAAACAACCAAACTGAAAGCCTGTTTGGGGGAAGGACTGTCACCACCCCTCCCCCACACCCCAAGAGGGGGCAGGGAAAGGTGTCCCCCTTTATTTTGTGTTCGTGAATTTGTTTCTTTTGTTTGGTGGTAGATCACTTCTTGGGCCTGCCCTAGGCCTATCTTAAAAATACTGATAAACACAGAGTGGGGCTGACTAACCCTAGGCCGCACCACCGCCAGAGGAGGAAGTGCTAAGCCCGGCGACACAGAGGAGGTGCCTTGTCACAGTATGTGCTTACCTATTATGAAGTATGCATGGCAAATGCCCCTTCACGTCTCATCTGTGCTGTTAGCTGGTGAGCTGATGTTGGTATGACGCACATTACACAGAGGTAGACACTAACACAATTATGCATCATACACTAAGTGTATAATGATATCAAATGGCTTCTTTCGTGTGGAGATTCACTTTTAGTAATTTGGAAAGAACCGTAAATTCATTATGGCCTTAAAAAATATCCAGAGCAGCATTGCGCACTCTGTTCATCGGAGCATCTGTTAGAGATATTTGACTAAGCCAGGATTGCCACCCATCCTGAAAATTGCAGGACAGTTCCAATATTGAAATTCAAGATTGGCATCCAGCGGTCCAAGTTTGGTCAGGCTAGATGTAGAGGCCAAACTCATTTTGCCTGAGAGCCAGAGAGTTAAAAATGAATAAAGCCATCAGAGTACATCTGTTGGTTTCTGATTGATGAAGCAGATATCTAATGGGCGTCAAAAGGAAACTGTTTTGTGCTAAATATATTGCATGGAGATTTTTGTGGGGGAAAGTTTTTTGTTTAAAACAAATAAATAAATACCTCCCTCCCCAACAAATGATTTACCAGCACAATAAATGATCAAAAGAATTAGTTCAGATTGTATTTCAGACTGTCTAAAACAGACACTTGGGAAGGTCTAGGCTGTCTTGGACTTTCAGATCTGGGGAAAATATTTGCTGTAGCCAAATGACCCATAGTTCATTTACCAAAAGGTGGTAATAGTTCTAAAAGTGGCATAGATAGATATGGTAGAGATGTTTTGTACAAGAAGTTTTTTCCACCATAAACATGGCCTTTTTTTTTTTTTTTTTAGAAAACAGGAATTTTTGTGAAAAATTATCCAGATTGTTGACATTCTCTGGTGTTTGCAAACGTTTCTGCAATCTTTTTGAGATCCTGTGAGAAATTATCAAACATTTTTGTTTAACGAAAGTGTGTTTTGGTAAATGAAAATGTTTGAGGATATCACCAATTTTGATAAACATTTTGCTTTAAAAATAAAGAAAGAATGTTGAAAAAAATCTCTAGCAAAAAACCAGCAAATGGGTCCACTTTGAACCATGAGCAATAGAAGTAGTTTCAAAATTTCCCATGTAGCTGGTTAAAAGGTAGAAAAACAATTCTGGCAGTGAGATCTAACTGTAATCTCCTACTGTAACTCATAAGCAATTCCAATTAAGTCAATGCAGTTACATTAATCAACCCTGTTGTAAATGAGAAGGATTTGCTTTGGTGTGGAAGGTGTTCAGATACTGCCATGATAGTCTCTAGCTCTCTCTTGGTCTAATCTATCTTGGTTAGACTCAAGAGTTGGTAGTTGGCTCATCTGTTATATCTCCTAGTCAATGCAGGGTTCTTTCCTAAAGTACACTTTCTAGACAATGCTTATTCCACAACCTTCCCAAGGAAACTATTTTGTGGCCTCATTTGTCCTTTTCTTCCTTTCTTCTTTTTTTTAGCGTTAAGTGTACCCCTGTGTATCACACTAAATAATTCCTCTTACATCATACCTAGGGAGCCATCTAGGCACTTCATTTTACTATCCTTAGTGTATGCCATGCGGTGTCTTTTTTGGAAGAGTTCAGCAGAAACTCAAGCATTTGTAAGATTTGTTTCTGATTGTTCACTTCAGTGCGGTCCTCTTCTGCTCCCGCTGATGACAATGGGAGTTTTGCCATGCCAGGATGCTTTAGCATATGCAGACGTTAATAGCTTCACTTAACATCCAGGGAATCTTTCAAAATGCTTTCAGAGACATAGTAATGATTCTCTTTTGCTGGATAGCACATTTCCTAATGCAGGGATGTATTACCATCTTGATATTTCTGCATAAATTCCATCAGTTTCAGTGGGACACTTCCACTTGCCCTGTGGAGAATGGAGACAAATCTTGTCCTGAAATGCTGTTCGATTCTGAACAGTCCAAATTCCGGTGTAATTACTAGAATTGCACAAAACATGTCACAGCACAGGGAAATCACTGGAAGCTCAGGTTGCTAAGCCAATATTTTGGACTGGGATTTCAGTGGGGGTCTGAGCACCTAAGTCCCATAGACCCCTTTGTAAATCTCAGCGTTGATGTGTTTTTATGGCTGCCAGGCAAAATACTAACCTAAATCTAGGGAACACTTAGCAGTCTGGGCCACAGTCCAGATGAAATAAGAGGTTTGCTCAGGGGCCTTTTAAAACATGATTACTTGTTTAAAGAAAGTTTATTCTGGCTGTGGCTGCTGGGTATTGAATTTAGGCATATTACAGCTTTGTTCTGAGTAAGCCACTAGCTAATAGGATAATATGGAATATTTCACTAGACAATCTGGGAGGCAGTCATCCAGAAACACAAGGCAGAGTCCTGGGATGTTTGCTAGAAAAGTGGTTTGAAACTTTGTAATTAGTCAGGCTATTTACCTGTGAAAATAACACTAACATCCCGAAATTACTCTCATGAGTAATACCTCACTCTTAGATAGCAGTTTTCATCAGTACATCACAGTGCTTTACCGAAGAGGTCAGTATCCTTCCCCCTGCTAAACAATGAAAGTAGATCAGGTCTCGGCTCCTTACCATGACACCAAAGTTGGACGCAACTGGTTCTTTTTAAATACTGAAGGCCTGATTTCCTGAAGCTCTCAGCACTCACAGTTCAGACCAGATATGTGAAAGAGCTCTGACCCAGATCCTCAAAGGTATTTAGGTGCCTAGCTCTGGGCCTCAGCTCCTAATCAGGCACCTAAGTCAAATGGCCAAACTATCCAAAGATCTTTTTGAAAATTTGGCCTCTTAGGTGTCTAAAATGGGTGTTACTGGGTACGGAGCTCTTCGAGTGTTTCCAGCGCTCTTGATTTTATTGCAAGTCTTATGATATTTGGTGTTTCTCTTAAAGGCCCAGCTCCTAGAATCAGGTGATTATGTGAGCATCTCAGCTTTCATTTAACAATAATAATGTTCTAGCCCTCCTGGCTGTGGGGAGAAGCTTGAAAAATTGACGCCTCAAGACTCAAATGCTAGACAGCAAATAAAAAGAAGCCAGTATTGATTATTTTTAAATCACATAATTTTCAAGTTGACTTTATGGACCTGACTAGTGATTTTTTTTTTTGAGTGCTTAGTTTTGGCAATGTATTATTATTTTTTTAAAATCTGGCCCTGTCTAACCATATGGCTAATTGGGTGGCAACTGCATTTATGCAAACAGGAAGGATGGTTTTGTGGATAAGGCACTGGCTGGAACTCAGGGGACAGGAGTTTAATTCCTGACTCTGCCACAGACTGCCTGTGTGACCTCGGGCAAATCATTTAATACCTTTGTGTCTCAGTCCCTCGTCTGTAAAATGGGGTCAACAGCACTTTCATTCTCCCAACCTTTGTCTGTTGCATATGTTCCGCTTGTAAATTCTTCTAGATGAGAACTGTCTCTTGCTACATGTATATACAGCACTTAGCACAACTGGGTCCCAATCTCAGCTGGGGCCTGTACACACTGCCGTAATAAAGAGATAACAGTCAAAAAATTATCTAAGATTCATCATTTTTCTGGGGATCACTGTTTGAGTGATTCCAAGTCATCCCATTCCAGAGTACGGAGTCATGTACAAATCACATTTACTTCAACTATTTATTCTACCCTCTTGCACATGGGAGAGAAGATCTTCGGTTACAATACCAGCATTTTATAATCCCTCTGTATGTAACAGGGTGACTTGCCCTGACTACAGGATGAGCCCCCTCTCCCCCTTCCAATATAAAAGGAGCGGGAAGTTGCAGTAAAAGGGGGAAGGCCCAGGACACTGCCCTTATATCTGTAGCTACTTTAGGGAGAAAGGTTTCAGAGTAGCAGCTGTGTTAGTCTGTATCCACTAGATAGAACAGGAGGACTTGTGGCACCTTAGAGACTAACAAATTTATTAGCACATAAGCTTTTGTGGGCTAAAGCCCACTTCATCAGATGTATAGAATGGAACATATAGTAAGAAGATATACAGAGCAGGTGGAAGTTGCCATACAAACTGTAAGAGGCTAATTAATTAAGATGAGCTATTATCAGCAGGAGAAAAAAAGTTTGTATTTTTACACATATTGAATCTATTTCCCTAAGTTAAGTGTCCTCACACCTTCTTGTCAACTGTCTAAATGGGCCATCTTGATTATCACTACAAAATTACCTGTCCCACCAATGTTTATTGCCAAGCAGGCTTGTATGGGACTCAGTTTGACTCCTTTCTATGCTGATCAACATGGAGACAGCAGTAGAAGGGGAACAACACAAAGAGCTCTTCGTTCATGGCCCGCAGCTCTCCAAGCCCCTACTGGCCTATGGCTCAGTCCTTGCTTTATAGCAGCTGGAGAAATGGGATGAAAGAGCCACCCCTTTTCCGATGCGCTTTTTTTTTTTTTTTTTTTGGTGTGTCAGGTAAGTAAAGTCTGTTCCATTAGCTATAAATGATGCAACAGGCAGGCACACTGGTAGGTAAGAGATCTGCAATGAGCACGATGAGAAGGTCAGTATTGTATTGACCGCAAGCGGCCTCGGTCTCAGCTTGCATTGCTGAGCCCTGGTGTCATGCTAAATTAGGTCTCTCATGAAACCATGACCCTCTTTCTCCAGTTCCACCAGCTATACTATTTCCCACACTTCTCAAGGCTGAATTTTTTCACCTTCCCCGTCCCCTCCATGATATGTCATTAGCATTTCCTGTAGCTACTGATCGGCAGCTAATTGAAACGGATCCTTCTTGACTTTTTTTTTTCCCAGGGAATTTTCATTCCATTAGCTCTCTGGATCTGCATGAATGTAAGTAAATTATGTCTAGCAATATAATTAGAATCTTTATAGATTAGTATACCTGATTACTTCTGCTTGGCAGTTTCTATTACCCCATCCCAGATCAACAGCAGTTTCTGAAATGTCACAGTATCCAGTTCCCAATCACTGCTTTAAAGGAGAACATAGAGGATATGCTTTCCACAGTACCAGGCACTTACATTTAGAAGTGCTTTGGGGAAGGCACAACTATTCACTTCTACTTTTAGTATGCGTGCTCACTTCTTACAGAAGTTTACAAATTTAGGTAACTAAATGAAACATGAACTCTTTTGAAAATCTGTTTTTGCAAAATCACTTGATATATTATTTAGCCGGGTCTAACCATGTTTAGAGCCTGGTAGAAGACTCACTTTATTGTTTTTATTTAACAGTGTGTAGCAAACAGGTACACAATTAAAATGCAAAACTAAAAAAAATAAAAAGTGGCTTTTTTTAAGGGTACTGAGCCTCACAGCTCTCATTAAAGTCAAGTAGCTATTTATTGAAGTGCCTAATATGGAGTTAGTAGCCTATGTTTTGAATATTCGGTCACATAATTAGAAAATGAAATGTTGAGTGTACACAGTTTTCGTATGACTTTTTGGATACGTTTGCAGACAAGTTTTAGCAGGAGATTGTAGAAAAATATGCTGCACTTGTATTTGAGAACTAGTCTCTGATCATGGAGTTGAAGATCATACTATAATGCACAGATGCAAGGGACAGAGTTAAGGTTATGAGAATGCAGCTTTAAAGCCGGGCCAAATTCTCACATCCTTAGTGGAACAATGGGATCTAAAACTGACCCCCTGATTATTTTAGGAGCCTGGTGCCTCACAGTTAGCTAGTCTGGATGGTAACATTGCCTTAATTGGTGACTTCTTCAATCTTCTATGATTGGTTGCATTCATACACATTCATACACATGAACAGCCTTTACTATAAGGTGTTGGATGGGGGCGGAATTTGGGACTTGAGAGCTTGAAATACAAAGGAATTTAACCCTTTCTCTTGAGTGCTGTTTTACACTGAAAGAAGAACAAAGTTGCTTTTGTCATTTTGCCTTATTCATTTGCTAGGCTCTCCTCATGCCAGCACTATGACATTTCCAGTCTGTATATATCAAGCATGTAGTTTGCAGTCTCCGGAGCTGTATGCAGCATGTCTCTGCAACTACGGGTCACGTTTCTTGTAGGTCAGCTTTGAGATAATATCTGGCACCCTTTGGCTCTCATTGTTTTCCTGGGTGAGGGATGTTTTTCATTCTGGCTGCTGTAAGGGTCCCTGCTGACTCTAACCAGATACTAATTGACATTTCTGATGCATTTCAGAAGAGAGAGACAGTACAAAAGGTTGATGTAACTCATAACCATTTTGAACAACATGCTATATGGTATTTCAGAATCCTTTCTGAAACCTGCGTTTCATTGGGAAGTGAGATAATAGACGTGACCAAAACAGCCTCTGAGGGTCTCAGGTAGTGTAAACTGGCATAACTTCATTGAAGTCAATAGAATTATGGCGATTTACACCAGCTGATTTATTGTGATTTACACCTGGCCTTGACTATCTGCCTCTATGTATTTATATTCCCCTCTGTCATCAGTGGATTTTTATCTTCTTTTCATGAATTGCAGGAGTGTTGTCTTATCCCCTTTTCACAGCTGGGGAACTGAAGTACAGAGCCGAAGTGACTTGACCAAGGTCACAGACTGAGCCTGTGGCAGAACTGATAATTGAACCCCCAGTTTTCTGAGTCCCAGTCCAACACCTTAACCACAAGACCATTGTTTCTTGTCTATGTGCTCTCTCTTGAGCCTTATTTAGTCAAGTGTTATTTATGCCATAGTATTGTTAATCCTTTTAACAGTCCAAGTAAAATGAAGGCTGTCAGTGAATCTCCATTGTTCACGGGCATGAGACAGGAATCTATTTGATCATTGCTTTTAGTGATCTCCTTAACTAAAGGCAGTAGATTAGTTAATTTAGTAGTCCTAATATTCCCTTGTTAGGCTGTCACAGTGAGTTCATATACGTAAGATTCGCTGATGCCTCATGGAAAATCTTAAAATATTTTTAAGAGCAGATCCTGCAGTCCTGTGAAACCAAAACTCCCAGTGGGAGATTATCCTGTATCACCTCTGAAGGCAGCGTTTTCGAGTCCCTTCTGGTTGTGCCTCATATATGTTCTCTGTATTACGTCTAGGGATTCTTGTGTGAAAACATGATCTTTATGACAGATCTTCAGCTGGTGTAATTGATTGCAATGGAGCTATGCTGAGCTACACCAGTGTAGCATCCAGCCCATACTCCCATACCAAAGTGTCTGAGCTCCAGCCATGGACCAGCACCCAGTTTTGCGAGGTTCTGCAAAAACACAGAACAAAAAGATAGTCCCTGCCCCAAGAAGCATGTGGCTGATTGACCAGTTCCTTAGCTAGTAATTCAGCAGTGTCCCACTGACGCCTGTTTCCACCAGCTGAGCATCTGGCCCTGGGTTTGGGATATAAACAAAGTTGCCTGCAAATCGATTCAGAATATTGATTAATGTTTACAGTGGGAAAGCAGCCTTTAAAGGGTCACGTCAAAGCTGGCAAACCTACAGTTTGGCGTGTGCGTGCGTGTGCGTGTGTGTGTGTGTGTGTGATCCCTCTGTCATGCACATCCCATTCCTCCGTGCTGAGGACTGCACCTGTTTCCCTTCAGTGTAGGCAGGCGGGACAATACCGACACATGCCCACTTGAACCCCTGTGATCGCACCCTGACCTCGTAGCCTGGATCTGTTGCTGTTTCCAAAAGGAGAAAGGGAGTAGCAGAGTATCTGGTATTTTCCTAAGGTTGCAGCTCTCCTACTAGTGGATGGATCAGAACTAAGTTTAAACAGGGTACTGGACCAGGTCCTCAGCTGTTGGAAATGGGTGAAGCTCCATTAATTTAAATGGAGCTTTCCCATCTGTCTTGGATGGTTTAGACACAACAAGCCCTGCATCTTGGCTGGGGGTTAGACTTGATGACCCTCGTGGTCCCTTTTAACCCTGTGACTCTATGATTTACATCAGCTGAGGTTCTGGCCTGTTAGATCTATTGGGAAGTGAAAGAAAAATTATAAACACAAATGAACAATAGTTTAATGAGTGGTTCTTTAAAACTTTCCCAGACAAATCCCAAACTATATCTCCATTCCCACCAGAAAGTCAGGGTGTGATGCTGATTCTCACCAGCTGAGAAAGTGGTACTGAGGATGATATGGTCTCTATTGCCTATAGTGTCAACTGGGCATCTCAGTAACATCTGAGCAACTTTTCCTTCCATCCACTCATACCTGACAGCCTGAACGAAAGGGTGACCTTCAAGATACTTTATATCTTGCTTCTGAAGCACATGAAAGATCTGCTGTGCCTGCTAATCCTCGGGCCGTTCTGAACCCAGCAATAAATAGAAAGGGCTCTGCTTCTTTAACTGAAGTTATTTACTACTGGCAGTAAGGGCCACAATGATACTCAGTTTTTCAAGATGATCTTCCCAAATGTGTACTTCTCCTGTGGGAATGAAAAGCCTTAATCTGTCTTTGGACGTTTGCTGCAAAGTCCGCACAGCCCCCAAATGCCCATGTGCATCTGAGCACAATGTGTGTCCCTCTGTATAATTGTCAGTATTCAGGGGTGTGCGTGTGTGTTTTTTTCTCTCCCTGCCTTTCTCTTCTATGTAGCTTGTGCTCTTCTGTAATCTTGTTGCTAGCTTAGCACTGGGTTTCTGCTTAGATATATTCCTTGTACCTCTTCTACAAAGATTCACACTTTCTTGACTTGAAAAAAATAAGTCTTTCAACCACTTTGCTTTGTTATGGAAATTCTATTTACCTGGCATTTTCTCAGTCAAAAGTAATACACCTCTCTCTCCTCCTTTCAAATTGCAGCTCTCTTCAACTCTCTCTGTCTCCAGAGAGCTCGTCTCTATATTCATGTGACTCTCCCTCTGAGGAGAGCATAAGAGTTGCTATGAAGAAGTTCTCACTCTGCAAAAGTAAGTCTGTTTGGTTTGCCCTTTGTCTCTATTCTGCCAGTTTTTCTGCTCAGGAAATCCCATGATTAACAAAAATGCAAATTTAGAGCAAGATCCTGCTGTCCTCATGCTGAGTAATTCCAAACTCTACAGGTGGACTCATAAGAACGGCTCCTCAACTCTTATAAACACAGTGACACTGGGGAGTCTGTTCTGTTCCATTGAAATCAATAGGGCTATCAAGAAAGACACCACACAGAGTGGGTGGCAGAATCTGGCCACAGTCGCTGTAAATGGGAAAGATTTTTTTCCCCTTGGCAACATTTTGGAGTCATAAGCAAAGACTGACACTGGTCTAACTTGGAATCCGAAACTTTTTTTTAATTTTGTTTTTGACTTCACCTCCTAGCCCAAACGTAGACGGCCTTACTAGACTAGATGCCAGCAGTAGGCCTTTAAAGGGTTGGCTTTAGCCAACTTGCTACATTCCCCATGGATAAAATCCACTCCAGGACTGTCTTGGGCTTTTTGCTTGCAGAGGAGTTGAGTTAAATTAAACTTCGTTTTGGATGAGGATTTCCATGGTCTTCTGGATTCCATGAGAATGACCACCTAAGGTTCTGACCTTTGCCCTCTGTTTTGTAGTCAACTCAAGCCACATTTAGCCAAAGTCTTGCATTAGAGGAGATTTGGGGTGCCCATATGACATGCCCCAGAAATTTATAATGAGTGCTTGGTCACCAAACACAACTAAGTGCCTAGGATAACATGCCCTTAAAACGTTTCCAGATAATGAGAGCAAGAATGGGGGTGGCCAGTCAGTAAGCGTGATATAATTGATACCCTGGTGTCAAATTAAAGATACCTGATGTCACTTATTGACTGGCTTTCCCAATCCTTGAAGGCGGAGAGAATTAGCTGATACAGTGAGGAAAGAAAAGGTAAGATTTATTCTCTATGGCTCATTTGAAATGAAGACCCAAGATTTAGTCTCTTAATGATATTCCACCATGAGCTCAACAAGTTTGTGACTTCTTTGAAGTATCCACTTTCAGCATCATTAATTACATAAAAGTTCATCAAGCTGTATTTCAGTAATATTTTCTCAGCTTGTCAGAAATATGTGAGGGGTGTGTGTGTGTGAGGGTTGGGTGTGTGTGTATGTGTGCAAACATCAGACTTCTAAAGCTCAGTAAATAGCCCAAAGGGAACAGGAAACTGTCTTAGCAAAGCACCCAGTGATTCCCCTCTGCAAAGTTGTTGTAGTGGCCAGGCAAGGTACTAACAAACTTCAACAGGACTTTATTTTTTAAAGTGGAAACCTCTTTTCCAAGCTGCTGCTGCACCCTCAGTAGCTCTCCCTCAGCCTCTTCAACTCCTCCCCCCTTCTTCCTGTTTCCTGTCCTTTCAGACTCCCAGCAGCCAGCGCTCCCAATTCTAATAATTACAAGCAACATCTAAACACCACAAAGGTGACTTTCCAGCTGGTGGAGATGCAGTGTAGCATTCTTCCTTTCCTTGAGATATAGCTCTATGCCACAGTGGTCTGGGTCACGTATTGGAGGCAAGGTGTCTGGGATACTGTTTCACTGCCAAACCTAAACTTAGGCACTGAAATCAAGTGCCTGATTCTCAGAGCACCTTGAACTCCCACTAAAGTCAAGGGGACTTGTGGGAGCTCAGAAACTCTGAATATTAGTGTATCCAACTTTAGGCACCTGAGTTTGAGGATGTTGGCCACTAACTTTGGCTGAGGACCTGGTCCAAAGCCCAATGGAAATCTTTCTGTTGCTTTTGATGGGCTTTATCAATCTCCACACAACTCTTAGAAAAAAACAGTGGTTAATTTCTGTGCAACCTTCTTGTTTGGGTAAACAAATATAATTTCCCTAGGCTCTTTAGGGATCAGTCACATCTTCCACACCGTGGTGCAGGTTAATAAGGCCAGCCACCTTTAGCCCTCACTCAGGCCAGTAAATGTCACTTATCAAAGGTTAAGGTACATTTTCCAAGGCAGCTGATGACCCCATTCTAAACACTGTTAATCCATTTTTCTCTGAAATTATAAATGGCATTTTACAAACCAGCTTAAGGTGCACTCAGGAGCAGAGATGCTCTTACTGGTGATGACCATCCTGTACTCCATCACTAAGTGGTCAGCTCATCTACCTTAACCTTTGTGCAACTGATTGACTGATGCTGGCATGTATAATAAGGCATTGCAAAGGCAACCCCCCCGCCAACCGAAATATAATAGGGGGTGGGAGGGAGGCTGGCAGGAGCATATCCAGAGCCTCATTGCAATCTGCCAATTGCCAGGTAATTGGACGGTGTCTGGGGATCATTACCAGATGGTGTAAGTTAAAGTAGCCTCTTGGCTGCTGTAACCTGTGCTGGGACTCCAGCTGCTTAGGACAAGAAGCTGGGATGTGCAGCAGGCTCCCTAATGGCCTACCCAGTTCAGCCCTGGATGGAGCAGATCTTTACACATAATCAAATTAGAGACTAGATTCCCTTGATTGCTATATATCCTGAACCGCAGCAGGTGACCCTTTTATGGGAATGCATTTAACTGTGTTTGTAATCGTAAGAGTCCCCATTAGTATTACATACACTGGGTGCCATTAAGAACTGGACACTTCCTTTTTTCAGCTGCATTTCCCCCTTTTTAAAGAGAGGGAATTCTGCAGTTGCTGCATAAAGGCAAGTCGTGCCCACAGCAGTATCAATCATCTGTGCATGTCAAAGGCTCTGACCGGGGTGCAGGCTCTGGGGTGGGGCAGCGGATGAGGAGTTTGGGGTTCAGGAGGCTGGGATCGAGGGATTTGGAGGGAAGGATGGGGATCAGGGCTGGGGCAGGGGTTTGGGGTGTGGGGGGGTGAGGGCTCCGGCTGGGAGTGCGGGCTCTGGGTGGGGCTGGGAATGAGAGGTTTGGGCTGCAGGAGGGGCTCTGGGCTGGGACTGAGGGGTTGGAGGGCGGGAGGGGGATCAGGGCTGGGGCAGAGGTTGAGGCAAGGGGAGAGGCTCAGGGGTGCAGGCTCTGGGCAGCGCTTACCTAAAGTGGCTCCCGTGCCCTCTCCGGCTCCTAAGCAGAGGTATGGCCAGACTGCTCTGCATGCTGCCCCTTCCGCAGGCACAGCCCCTGCAGCTCCCATTGGCTGTGGTTCCTGGCTGATGGGAGCTGTGGGGGCGGTGCTTCGGGCAGGGGAAGCATTCAGCGTAATGCCCCCTGGCTGCTCCTATGCATAGGAGCCAGAGCAGGGCCATGCGGCTGCTTCCAGGAGTCGCGTGGAGCAGCCACTGACCCTGCTCCTCGGCTGAAGCGCTGGAGTGGGTCAAGCCCCAGACCCGGCTCCCTAGCGGGAGCTCAAGGACCAAATGAAAACGGCCCAGCCCTGCCTTAGATCTTGAGCTCTTTGAGGCAGAGACTTTGGCCCTGTACAAACAAAAGATGACATGATTCTGACTGAGCCTTCTGCATGGTACTTCATAATTCAAAAGAATTAATTATTTTGCCTTGGGTAAGTCACTTTGCCTCTCTGTCCTTCTGTTTCCTGTCCTCCACTTTGTCTTGTCTATTTGGATGGTAAGTTTTTCTGACAGAAATTGACTCTTGCTTCCTGTGTATACAACACCCAGCACAATGGGGCACCAAGCTCTCTTGCGACTTCTACAAATAACAGATCATAATTGACAAGGATGCACGCAGTTTGTGGAACAGATTAATTTCTAAACAATTAATGTTTTCCACAGAATATCCTAGTTTTCTTCATGTGTATCCACTGATTAATATGCACCGTTAAATTATACCATCTCTTCATTCCCCCATTCCCCATGCAGTCACCCTGATGCAGCCTGAACATAACTTGCATTGTCCTTTGTTTCATCATTTTCCTATTAACATCTGTCTTATGACAGCCAGCCTCAGGCTGGAACCAAATGCCCTCCATCTTTTTTTTTTTTTTTTACTGTTCTCCTGAGATGGGCTGCCTTGAGCCCATGCTTTCTAGGACCTCAAGGCCTGGGTCACCTTCAAATACTGAAAAAATAAACAGTTTCACATCCCATCTGCCCCATTAAGATAAATTTGTAGATCTAAGTCCAGTCCTTCCAGTTGTTTGCAGGAAAATTACTCTGGAGCTGCGGATCTAGCAGCAGGTGCCTCTACTGATTGAGCTAAAAGACCACCTCTATCAGCAAGAAGAGTCCTAAAACTCCATCCATGGTCCAGCCACCAGAGGGAGACAGAGACAGAGATAGGTCCTTCTAGACCACTTAATTCATAAATGATGAAGTTATCCTATTTCACTCTACCTTTCAGCAGAGATTGGGGTCAGAGAGAGGGGTGTATCCTGGGAGACCTACAGCTTTAGGACTATTCACTGTTAAGGACCAGATCCTGATCCCCTTACTCATGAAGCACTTTGCCGCACAGGTAAGCCTATTGAAGTCAATGGGACCAGTCATGGAGAGAAGTGATACTAAATATAAGTAAGGGTGGGAAGATCTGGCCCTAAATTATTTCTGTGTCCAGTGCTCGGTGAGCTAGACTGCGGGTGCCTGCTATGCAGGTGTCCCCTGCTCAGGGACTAACTAGGAGCTGGTTACAACCGTGCTTGTACTCACCTGAGCACAGAGACTTTACACGATGAGCACCTGATTGCCACTCCAAAGGGGACAGAGTGGAATGGCTGGAGGGAGCTGCCCTCACAAGCCTGCACCACTCACTGGAGGCGGTTAGCCAGGTTGCATGGGTATAGCGTGGGTATAAGGGTATAGCAGCAGCATTGCTCTCTGAGTAACAGGTTGCTCCAGGGGTGTAGAATTCCTCCTTCTGGAGCAGAGCAGTGATATATCGGTCCCAACGTGGGCCAGTAACAGCCATTATTATTAGCCCTCTAAAGGCAGTAGCCAAGATTCAGGCCCTACGTCTAGGTTCTGTAGACAAGGTATGAAACTCTTCCTGACACAATGACTTGCAGACAAAACAAACGAAGAACAGGAGGGGAAACTGAGGCACATAAAAGTGAAGTGATTCACCAAGGGTCAAACAGCAAGTCAGACCTAGGAGTAGAACAACGTCTGAACAGCCATATTAGGTCCAATGGTCCATCTAGCCCAGTATCCTGTCTTCCAACAGAGGTCAGTGCCTGATTCTTCAGAGGGAATGAACAGAACAGGGCAACTGTGTGATCCTTCCCCTGTTGTCCACTCCCTACTTCTGGCAGTCAGAGACCTAGGAACACCCAGAGCATGGGGTTGTGTCCCTGACCATCTTGGCTAATAGCCATTGATGGAGCTATCTGCCATGAATTTACCTAGTTCTTTTTTGAACCCACTCATACTTCTGGCCTTCACAACATCCCTTGGCAACGAGTTCCACAGCTCGACTGTGCGTTGGTGAAGAAGTACTTTCTTCTGTTTGTTTTAAACCTGCTGACTATTAATTTCATCGGGTGACCCTCTGGTTCTTGTGTTTTGTGAAGTGGTAATAACACTTCCTAATTCACTTTCTCCACACCATGATTTTACAGACCTCCATCCATTCTCCTCCCACTTAATTGTCTCTTTGCTAAGCTGACACCCAGTCCTTTTAACCTCTCTTATGGAAACTATTCCATAACCCTAATTATTTTTTCAGATGCATCTGAAAAAATAAATCTGTTAGTCTTTAAGGTGCCACCAGACTCCTTGTTGTTTTTGTGGATACAGACTAACACGGCTACCCCCGATACCTAATTATTTTTGTTGCCCTTCTCTGTACTTTTTCCAATTCTGCTATCTCTTTTGAGATGGGGTGACCAGGATTATATGCATTATTCAAGATGTGGGTGCACCATGGATTTACATTATGGCATTATGACTGTCATATATATAAAGGGAAGGGTAACAACCTTCCTGTATACAGTACTATAAAATCCCTCCTGGCCAGAGGCACAAAATCCTTTTACCTGTAAAGGGTTAAGAAGCTCAGGTAACCTGGCTGGCACCTGACCGAAAGGACCAATAAGGGGACAAGATATTTTCAAATCTGGGGAGGGGGGAAAGGTTTTGTCTGTCTGTTCTGTGTGCTTGCCGGAGAGAGATCAAGAAAGCAAGCAATCCAACTCCATTCAAATTAGTACTAGCAAGGAAATGCGTTAGTTTACTTTTGTTTTGGCTTATGATTTTCTCTGTGCTGAGAGGAAGGTGTATTCCTGGTTTTCTTTTTGTAACTTTAAAGTTTTTTGCCGAGAGGGAAATCCTCTGTGTTTTAAATCTGATTGCCCTGTGAGATTAGCTTGCCTTCTAATTTTACAGAGGTGCTTCTTTTACCATTTTTCTTTGTAATAAAGTTCTGTTTCTTTCAAGAGTCTGACTGATTTCTCTATTGTCCTAAGACCCAGGGGTTTGGGTCTGTGATCACTTTGTAACCAATTGGTTAGGATATTATTCTCAAGCCTCCCCAGAAAAGGGGGTGTAGGGGCTTGGGGGGATATTTTGGGGGAATAGGAACTCCAAGTGGTCCTTTCTCTGATACTTTGTTAAATCACTTGGTGGTGGCAGCGTACCCTCCAAGGGCAAAGAGTTTGTGCCTTGGGGAAGTTTTACCCTAAGCTAGTAGAAATAAGCTTAGGGGGTCTTTCATGCGGGTCCCCACATCTGTACCCCAGAGTTCAGAGTGGGGAGGGAACGCTGACAATGACATTTTCTGACTTATCTATCCTTTTGCCAATGGTTCCTAACATTCTGTTTGCTTTTTTGACTGCTGCTGCACGTTAAGCAAATATTTTCAGAGAACTATCCACAATGACTCTAAGATCTTTCCTGAGTGGTAACAGCTAATTTAGACCCCATCATTTTGAATGTACAGTTGGGATTATGTTTTCCAATGTGCATTACTTTGCATTTATCAACATTGAATTTCATCTGCCATTTTGTTGCTCAGTCATCCAGTTTTGTGAGATCCCTTTTAACTCTTCACAGTCGGCTTTGAACTTAACTATCTTGAGTAATTTAGTATTTGCAAACTTTGCTACCTCACTGTTTACCCCTTTTTCCAGATCATTTATAAATGTGCTGAATTACCTCTCTCCAGTGTGAAAACTGACCATTTATTCCTACCATTTGTTGCCTGTCCTCTAGCCAGTTACTGATCTATGAGAGGAAACTTCCCTCTTATCCCATGACTGCTTACTTTGCTTAAGAGCCTTTGGTGAGGGACCTTGTCAAAAGCTTTCTGAAAGTCCAAGAACACTATATCCACTGGATCACCTTCATCAATGTTTATTCCCCCCCTCAAAGAATTCGAATGGATTGGTGAGGCATGATTTCCCTATCCAAAAGCTGTTGACTGTTCTCTAACATATTGTGTTCATCTGTGTGTCTGATAATTCTGTTCTTTAGTATAAATTCCATCCTATTTGCCTGGTACTCAAGTTAGGCTTACAGGCTTGTAATTTCCAGGTTCACCTCTGGGGCCTTTAAAAAAACAATTGGTTTTACATTGGCTATCCTCCAGTCATCTGCTAGAGAAGATGATTTAAGCAATAGGTTACATTCCATAGTTAGTGCTGCAATTTCATATCTGAGTTCCTTCAGAAGCCTTGGGTGAATACCATTTGCCCTGATGACCTGTTTAATTTATCAGTTTGTTTCAAAACTACCTCTACTGACACCTCAAGCTGGGACAGTTCCTCAGATTTCTCACCTAAAAAGAATGGCTGAGGTGTGGGGATCTCGCTGACTTCCTCTGCAGTGAAGACCAATGCAAAGAATTAATTTAGCTTCTCTGCAATAGCCTTTTCTTCCCTGAGTGCTCCTGTGGCACCTTGATCATCCATGGCCCCCACTGATTGTTTGTTTGGCAGCCTTCCTGCTGCTGATGTACTTACAATAATTAACCTTTTTTTTTTGTCTTTTGCTAGTTGCGCTTCAAATTTTTTCCTTGACCTGCAAAATTATACTTTTACATTTGAACCTCGGGCTCCTAGATCTCATTCCAAGCTCTCAAAGACATGCTGGAGCTCTTTATGTTGTATTTATTTATAATTTGCACATAGGGCTTACGTTTAGATGAACCTGGTTCTCTTCCTGACTGGGGAACTAGTGCATCAATGTGATCAGTGAATATGTTCAAGGAAGCTTAAATCAATTCAATTCCCCTGGGTTTAATAATAATAAAAAGTACATAGCATTTCTCCCGTGGTTACTTTGATATATGAATTTACAAAACCACAGACAAAGAGGAAAATAACTCAAATTGCAGGTATCGTGCTTTGGAATCATCTTCCCTCAGCAAGAAGTTCATTAACCTCCTGATCTAGCTGCCTCGTTGAATCACAGATCTATAAAGGAGCACTTTTTATGTAGCGCTGTTCAAAGGCAGTGAGGGGCATCCATCACTCAGTGTAATAAGCTATGGATGGTGTTTAGTGGCTCGTAATCTTCTTTTGAATCTGGTAATTATGTGCTTCTATCTAGAGCTGCATGCACAGCAGTCCTGGTGGAAGCTGGTTTGTTCTTTTCACCCCCTTTGATTGTGCCTCATCTTGGCTTAGCAACAAGGATGTTTGGATGCCGCCTGATCCTAATTATTTTAGTTGACCCCGATGCCAACCTCAAAATTGGCAACAGAAGTCTTTAGAAAAACAGATCTGAAAGAAGAAGGGGCAAGGGGCAAGTGAAAGCACTCCTTGGTTAACCCCTGTTGTTCAGCGAAAATTATGTTCTTTCTGACTGTCCTCTGTCCGAGAGACCAAGAAATTTTCCAAGGACAAAGAGGAGTAAGAGTTTAAGGCCAGAAAGGACCGTCAGATCAGTTAGTCTGACTTCTGTATATCGCTGTAATGTCTGGGATGTAGGCAGCTGGGCCAGTATTGTCTGCTGGGTGGGGTTCAAAGGAAGGAGTAGAGTCTAGTTACCAAGCCAAGTCAGGAAATGAGTACCAAGGTAAAGCCAGGCCAGAGTTAGAGTCAGGAGCAAGACAGGGCAAAAGATGAGGTTGAAACAGTAGCAAGCCAGAGACTGCATTATTGCTCATGAGGCTCCTTGGGGCAACTTCCTAGTTTATGTAGTTGGTGTGCTCCAGTCAGGTGGCCACAGGATTCTGTTGCTCTGGCCTCTTTAGGTGGTACTTCCCACAGTGCCTAACTCTCCAGTAGTTGTTGGATGCTGCTCCACTTGGCTCCCCAATGGGGAACGTGGAGGCGTCGGTCTCCACAACCTCACAACCCCAGGTTCTAGACCCACGGATCCTGACAGTCACAAGCCACCAACACCACCAAGCAGGCACACACTAAACTCAACAACCAGCATGGCAGCTTATGAAGAAACAAAAACGCATTGGGACAGAGACTTTCCAAAAGGCTCTGCGCTGGAGCGGGGGGTTGAGGGGGGTGTCAGTTGGTGTGGGTGGGTGTTCTCTCCGTGTGCCACCCCGGTTCTGAGCAGAAGCTGGCCCAGCAGACCTCGATAGCACTATCCAGAAAGACCACAAATTCAGTTCAACGGTGAAGGCACTCGGCCAGGTTTATTGCCAACGAAGCACAGTATTAGTGCCGGATAGTCTCTACAGGAACACTCACACATGTATGGCCATGAGAATGGACCCAACTCAGTCAGCAGCAGGATTTTCTGCTGCCCCATAGGCTGGACAAAGGTGGCCCTCCTACCATGGTGCAAGTAGGGTGGTCCGGTATGCCGTACCAGTAAGATATTTATAGCCGGTACTCCGTACCAGTAAGATGTTTATAGCCGGGGTGCCGTACCGGTACCATTAAGAAATGAATTCTACTCACAGCACTGCCCTCCTATGACTTCTCTTTTACACATTGATACAAACAAGTTGTGTATTACTCTCCTGACATAGTTCATTACTGACCCTACACCCTGTACCTGCTGGTTTGAACAAAACATCTTCATCCATCACCCTGTCCTGTCCTGCCGTCCTTGTCTTACTCGGGCTCGGTGTGTTCCTGTACCACCTCCCAGGATTGTGTTTATGCCATAACTCTATGTTGGGATGTACCCGTACTAGCTTTCTGGAATGTGTTTATCTGAATATCCAGTACCTAGTATTTCTTAGGAGTGCCTGCGTTTTAGCAATGCTCACCGTGGCTTTGCCACGTTTATGTCCCAGACAGTGAACTTGTAAGCAAGCATCTGCTTGCGACAGGGTCTGACTTTTGTTCATAGCCTGGTGTCTGCTGACTTTGATTCAGACCTTAGGCCTTGAACTAGCCCATGGGCTCCAGTCTCTCTATTTCTACTGCGGGTGGAGATAGGTAATTCCAACAGTTCCCAATCTGGTTTTATTCCGATTGGGAAGGTAAATCAAAATGTTAATGTTCTCCATGAAAGGAAATGGAGGCCTGGCTCTGGGGCAACTCTGCTGGGCTTCCCTTGGCCACACATGCTGGAATCCCCAGGTGCCAGGGAGCTGTGTGGGTTCCATCGGCTCTTCACTGAAATCTAACAGTCTCAGTGGGATGTCTGCCAATTCATCAACCTCAAAAATTGTGACGGGGGAAAAATGTTAGAAAAGATGCCAGCTATCAGCTCTACTCAGCACCTAGAACTAGGGCCGGATATTCAACTCTGCTCTCTTCAGGCATTTAAATGAGGTAGGCAGATTTTTCCAAAGATCTCAGCACCAGCAGCTCCCATTGTTCTGCTACTGTTTATTCCCCACCTCAAGTTAAAATACTCAGACAGTAAAAATGGAGGAAGATCTTTTGCTAGTGCAAACTGTCATAGCTCCACTCAGTCAATGGGCCAGATCTTCAGCTGCTGGAAATTAATGTAGTTCCAATGAAATAAGTGAAGCTATGCATCTGAGGATCTGTCCCATGATGGACTCTTGTCTCTCAACGCTTTGTTTTGTAGGGTTGCTTTTTACAACTTTGCCTCACAGAATGAGACCTAGTGCAAAGGAAACACATTTTGTGGTAGTAGTGGCTACGCCTTTAAGGGCTGAGCTTCCCAGCCAGAGAGTCTGGAAGGGGCACTGTGATGCTGTTGGAACCAGACACTGAATAAAGCAGAGCTCTTGCAAACACCAAAAGCACCAAGTGTTCACTAAATATCACGCATTTCTCCAGAACTGGATGATAAGTCTACTGCACTTGATCATATATAACACCAGTTGATGAAACACTCGTGTGAGAGCATGGACTAACTTGTAAAGTTGTGTTTTGTTTTGTTTTTAAAAGCTGAAAATGGCTGAGAACTTAAGAATTGGAAGCTACAAGTCTGCCAGTCCCAGTGATGATTGAACCTGATGATCTTCTGAACAAAAAGAGCTCTCAAAAATGCTTGTAGCTTTTTCCATCGCTTCACATCGACACAACAGACATTCTAGGCATCAGAATGACACACACATTGACAATCCTAGAATCTTATAGATATAATCAGAGCCACCGAATACAGTACAAAGTTAATAGAGTTCGCAGCCGTACAGAATATAAGCTGGCAAGGCATACAAGGCATAACACGAATGATTGCAGCACTTCATGTACTTAAGACTCTTAAAACGTATTGTGGGTGGGGGAAAAGTATATTTGTAGTTCATCCCCCTGTTGATTTTTATTTTATTTATTTTTTTGCCCATACAATGTTTCTGCAGTGCTCTGCTTTATTACAGGTTTAGCATGGACTGCGCATTTAACTAGATTATACCCACGATTGTCCAAATATTAATGAAACGACTCTGCATGTATACATGAATTTAAACAGCAATAATATATCTGAAAAAGAGATACCTAGACATCCAGAAGCGTGACAGCTATGCTAAATACATCTGAGAGCTCCTGGAATTCATCCAGACCTGGGAGCAGCACAGAAGGATATCGATAAAGATCTTGAAGATTGTCAAGGGGTTAACATGAAGACTCATTAACAATGTCTCATTGGGTTGAAATTGTGCATTTAGCATTTATCAGTAACGCAGAGAATCCTCGTTCCCATTCTAAAGGCAAAACATCAATAAGGCGGAGAAAGATTCTGAATTCAGCTCAAACTTCCAATAAATGAGCCCTCGTCATTTCCTGAAAATCAGGGAGATGAAGTGATAAGTGTTGGCAGCCTGATTCCTTTGATAATTATTTTTTCCCTTTTGGCTTAATAAAACAGCATCTCATTCTGTGAGTGTTTTGAAATATTTTTGTTGTGGCCAAACATGACATGTTTCAGGACTTGCAAAGAGGCTTTTCTCCTCCCCCTACCTGGGTCATTGTGAGAGTGACAGAGAATTAAAGGACTGTACCCCTGGAAGAGGGAATCACTGAATGACCGCGCCAGAGGGCTGAGTCACGAACAAGATGCTGTGGCTCCTGCGATGAGGAAGGAGCAGCAGACCTGAGAGAGAGAGAGGGTGTAATAGTGTGCAACTCCGGGAAGGGGTGTTGGCCTCGAGCTAATGCCCAGAGTGACCAGGAGGAGGCGCCAGACAACTGGTGAGTAGCACCCTGTCAGAGGAACATTGCAAAAAGCATATTATGGTTATAACTAAAAATAATATTTAGAAAGCTGGGTGATGTTTTTTTCAGATTAACTTTCTTTTTGCCCAAACATGCAGATTTGGGTTGACCAAAACATTTGGTGAATTTGTATCAAATTCACCAGACTGATTTGGTTGAGAGTACGGTTGCCAACATTCTAATCCCCGAAAATCAAACACCCCTCTCCCGCCTCTTCCTCCGGGACCCTGCCCTTACCCCGCCTCTTCCTCCCCTGCCCCACCTCGCCCCATGCTCACTCCCCCATCCCCCAGGACTCACCTGCTGCCTGCAGAGCTGGAAGGAGCTGACACCTGCACAATTGGGGCACAGTGGGGTATGGCTGGGGTCAGTCCCCACAGTGAGGGGGCTGGAGGTGGCAAAATTGGGGCACAGCAGAGCAGGGGGGGCGGTCCTTGGAGCGAGGGGCTGGGGTGGAGAAACTGGGGGTGGGGAGACACTGAAATCAATGCAACTCCAATTTACCCCAGCTGAGGAGCTGGTCCTTCATTTTTTTTAATGGTTCTGGAATATCTGATGGTGGCTTACAGGAAAAAATATCAACTCACATGGCTTCTGCAAGCCAGCCCAATGTGCCCCTGACTGCCTTTAGTTTACACAAGCAGCAGTAAGTGTGGGCATGTCGCTGATCTTTATCTGGAGTATGTGAACCCTGCAAGCCTGCAAAATTGGCCTGGATATGTTGTTTTCACAAAAAAGGTCTGCTACTTCCTTCTTCCAGCCAGACTACCACTTCTCACAGTATTTCAGCACTTCTACTTCAGGGTGGGAACAGAAGTGGTGAGATGCAAATTACTACAATCTTTCAAAGCTAACCAAACTATTGGGATTCTCAACACTAGCTGAAATCAGCTTTGGTTCCAGTGTTGAGAGTAAGGCTTATGATACTGCTTAATTGGCGTGACTTGTCCATAGGGGAGCATAGGAAGGAAAACACTTAAAATAGTAACTTCTGAGTGGCCGAGGGTTTCAGAACTTTCACATTGCAGTTTGAGCAGCTTAGAGACATTGGGCCAGATCCTCGCTGGTGTAAGCTGGTGGAGCCCCACAGACTTCTATTTTTACCAGCTGGCGGTGTTACAGTCATTCAGTGCAGTGCCTGGGTCCTGGACTACCAAAGTATGATACATTGAGAAGGTGGAAAGAACTTCGTATATTTAAAATGCCGTGTCTGATGATCTACACTTATATCTGTAGGGTGAGATTGTGCCTCCCTTCCTAAGATTAGTGCTTTATTCCTTGAGCGGTCTTGTTGATTCCAGCAGGGATACGCACACATGAAGATGCAATGCAACATGAGTAATTGGACAATAAAAGGGCAGATGAATACAATGTTGATAAGTACAAAGTAATGCTCACAGGGAAGAAATTAACCCCAGCTATATATGCAAAACGATGGGGTCTAAATTAGCAGCTACCACTCAAAAAGATGTTGGCATCATCTCTGAAAACATCTGTTCAATGTGCAATGGCAGTCATAAAAGCTAACAATGTTCAGAAGCATTAGGGAAGGAATAGATAATAAGACAGAAAATATCATAAGGCCACTGTATCCATCCATGATACGCCCACACCTGGAATACTGTATGCACATCTGGTCACCCCATCTCAAAGATATATTAGAATTGTAATAGGTGCAGAGAAAGGCAGCAAAAGCGCTCAAGGGCCCGGGACCACTTCCATATAAGGAGAGATTTAAAAGACTTGGACTGTTCAATTTAGAAAAGAGATGACTAAGGGGGTATATGATAGAGGTCTAAAATCATCAATAGTGCGGAGAAAGCGACCAGGGAAATATTTACCACTTCACACAACAGAAGAACCAGGGGTCACCCACTTAAATGAATAGGCAGCAGGCTTAAACCAAATATAAGGAAGTACTTCATCACACAACACACAGTCAACCTGTGGAACTCATTGCCAGGGGATGTTGTGAAGACCAAAAGTATAACTGGATTCAAAAAAGAACTGGGTAAGTTGATGGATCTGTCCTCCATGAATTGCTATTAGCCAAAGATGGTCAGGGATTCAGCCCCATGCTCTGAGTTGGCTAACCCTCTGAGTGCTAGAAGCTGTCTGGGTTTAATAATAAAACCCAGTCATGGCAGGATTGCCCTTCTTTGCTGCAGCTGGGATTAGACAGGGGATGGGTCACTTGATGATTGTTCTGTTCATGCCCTCTGAAGCATTTGGCACCAGCCACTGTCAGAAGACAGGACACTAGGCTAGATGGACGATTGGCCTGGCCCAGTATGGCCATTCCTATGTTCTTATAGTTGCATGAATGAATTGTGTTTTAACAGTGATGTGCAGCAGAAGTCCAATGTGACTCTTAACGAAGCAAGTCTAATGCCCTAGTTCTGCTGTATGAGGCTGCAATTCAGCTGCAGAGGAGGCAAAACAACTGAGTTCTAGTGATGGGCCAGTATAATTAGCTACCTCTCCCCCGCTTTTTGCCTTTCACTTACTTGGAGCAGCAAGGGACCTGTGCTGGAGAGCCAGGAGCATTATTCCACTGAGACACAGAATCTTTTCTTTTGGCATTTTGGCTGTTTTTTTAAGCGCACTTCAGACCGATCAGTGTCAGAGTTGAAGCCAGCAGTGTGGGAAAAGCTTTTCCCAGAACACTAGCAGGAATGTCAGTAGCTGTCCTGAGTTACCTGTATGGAGCCCAGTTCTGAAAATTACTTCAGGCACGTGTTCGACTTTAAGTACGTGATGAGGAACATACACATGTCCCTTAAATGATGTACATCTTTAAGTACCTTGGTGAATTGGGCTCAGGTCTTTGAGGCAGGGACTGTAGCTTCCCATGAGAGCAACTAAAATAAATATTTTTTTTCAGCAAAAATGTTTTGGTTTTTAGGCAAAAAATTCAAACTTTCTTTGGTTTTGAAATACATTTTGATAAAAATGATTGGCTTTTGAAAATCAAAACCCTGTCTTTTTCTAACAGCCATACATTTTTAACAGCAATAACAAAACAATAGGTTTTGTTTGTTTGTTTTTCATTGAAAACCCAGACAATTTCAAACAATCTGAAGATTTTCATGATTTTTTTTTTTTTTTTTACAATTTGGTCCAAAAGCCATTTTTCATCCAGACAAACACTTTAATCAGCTCTGCTTTGGATGCAACTGAAATATAAAATAATCCTGAAAACATTTCATTTGTGGCCATCATACTAAGGCAGGATGTGATTGCTTGCATGAGATACATGTGTATTTGAGCTTTTAGTGGGGAGATGTTGTATAGCCACATAATAAATTCTGAATGCCTGAATCATAGTTACCCTGGGTGCCCTGAGCGGCTGATATTTCATGGCCAGCTATTGCAAAGTCTGGATTTCAGACAAAGATTGGAAACATTTTGTTTATACTGTATTTACATGTCCTTCCTCTGCATCAAGTCATGCTTGCTAAAGCCATTGGACGCTCTGTATTCCTGATTCAAAGCCCTTTTGCTTTTTTTTTTTTTTTTTGAGCCAGATGCTCACTCTTCTTTCACATGGATCAGTGCCTTATTCCACGAGTAGTCCCACTCATTTCAGTGGGGTAGATTGTACCTTGGGTTTGCCATATGGCTTCCTCCACACCCTTTGCACACGTACCAAACCCTGGCTCAGGCAAGACCTACTTAGATCTTGGGTTGAGCTCTTCTCCCACAGAGTGCAGCTCCTAATCTCTGCATACTTCCCCCTATGAGGAAGTAGGTGGAGAGGGGTAGGGATAGGGTGGAGCCAAGCCTCTGTCACCCTCTGTTGCTAGTCGTGGTGGCTGGCCAGGCACATTGGGGAAGTAAGCTCTGTTCTTTCAACGGCTGTAGTAACTCAGTTGCTTCCCATCTCCTCCTGGAGCAAGAGAGAGGTGGCAGCGCTTGCTGGGCAAATTCCATCTCATGAGCAGGCCAGGGAAGGGGCAATTAGATTTTGATCTTTCCACTGAAAAGAAATTATTTTAGCAATATTTAGAAAGCTCACGGTATGTATTGTTCATTTTTTCTTGTGCTTCTCAGCCAATACATGAGGCTACCTTTTGAATTTTAAAGTAATATCAATTATCTTTTATTGAAATAACATTTTTCTACTCTGGGTAATGCCTCTGAGGTAGAACTGGGTGATTTTTTTTTTTTTTTTGGCAAATAGTGAATTCACGAAAAATGTGCATTTTGGGGGGACACCAAAACTATTTGAAAATTAAGTGAAATTTGGTGAATAGTTTCAGTTGATTTAAAAAAAGTGAAAACAAATTTTGAAAATCTCAAAATGGCTCAGTTAGAAAAAAATTCTAAAAATGCAGCTGAAAATCTAAAAAATCTCAGTGAAAAATGTCACTTCAATAACTGTTCAAAAAAAATTTTTTTTTTTACCTGAATGGGAGTTTGGCTTTTGCTTAATTTGGGAATTTGAGAAAGGGAAGTTAGGGTTAAATTAGTTCCAGTACTGAAAGCCATTAAAGAAGACTTGGAAGGACAGCCAGGACTCCATCTTACATCTCTGTAGTATGTTATGCTGTCATTGCTCATGCCATTACTAAAGTTATCGGACATTTTTCAAAAGCTAGTCTTGGACGTCACTCAACAAATAAGGAAAGAGCATTTTAAGAAAGCCTGTCTAATTTCAGAGCCTTATTGTGCTAGTCACTGTATAGACACATAGTAAGAGATAGTTCCTGCCCCAAAGAGCTAAAAATCTTGGAATGGGATTTTCAAAAGTGATGAAGGGAGTCAGGTACTGTTAATGGGATGCTTTTTATACATTTACACACATTTCCTTTCTCTAGTCCTGGATTTCTTGAGCCCCAAATTCAGAGTTCTATGCCACTTTCCCTGCTCTGAAACATACGTGGCCAAGACTCACTAATACAAATCTGATTGATCTCTAAGCAATCTGCTCCTCTGTAGAGGACTGTGAAAAAGAGAACCACTCAGCTATATTTTCCTGTGACATTTAATTACAGGATGGGGATTCATTTTGCAGAACATCTGTAAGATTACTTTGCATGTTGGGTGGGGGGTAGGGGGAAACAAAAACCCTCCAGCTTTTAAATAGGACGTAGGCCTCTCTGAGGGAACAACATATAGGACCATCCTCCCTTGTTGAGAAAGACCTCAGTGTCCTTGTGTTACTATCCATGAAGTAATAGTCAAAATCAATCAAGTCACCTTCAGGTGGTGAATTGGCCAGTCAACAAGCAGAACGGCACCAATAATGCATGTGATCATGAATGTTGGTTCAGAACTTAAACATAATCCAGGTCCCAAATCAATCCTGTTAGAGATAATGGATATTTATATTAAAAAAAATCATAGGAAGGTGGCAATAACTGGGATGTCTCCATTATTGGTCTCCTCCCATGGCCAGAAGGACAGCGCTTCAATATATTCGCACCGACACATTAAGCTACTGCAGCTCAGGTCCCTGGGCTCAGTAGCTAAGCTTGGTCGCCGTCTCTAGACTTATTTCTAAGATGGACTCTCAACTTCAGACTGATGTATTAACTTGACAGCATTATTCTCCACTCCCACGGCCAGTGACTGATGTCCTTGGGAGAATATATGATCTGCACAATCAATTGTGTAGGCCAACAGCTGCAGGACACAGCCGGTAATAACCCAGGAAGACAGAATCTAAGGCAAGGAGCAATGGAATGGAAGGAGAAAGGGCATGTATAATGCACCTGTCTGCAATGAACAACAGTTTAAAGGTTCTTCCAACAGGCACCCTCCTTAGGAGGAACACAATGCAGACCGACAGAGAATCAGACACCTTCAGTTCCCAAAACAGCATGGTCAAGATAACTCGAGCAAGAGAACACCTGTGAAAAACAATGAGACGGTTGCACATTGTAGATGTACACTAATAAGTTTAATCATGGAAACAGATGGACTGCCATGTACTCAATGTGTAATTTTGCAGCTGGTCCATAGCCTCATCCTGCCTCTCCTAAACGAAAAAGTTGCTTCTGATCTTGTAGATTTTACCTGACATGATATGTTTAGAAAGAAAAGCTCATTAAGAAGTGGATCGATGCTAGAGCAGGCACTTAACTGTACAGCATGCCTTAATAAAATGATCATAATACATCATTTATAATCAGCCTGTAAAGTAATTGCCAGTCAAGGTACCTAATTAAAGTGATACGATCTAAGCATGGTGGGACAGATTTTTTCCAAAAGTACTCAGCATCCAGTAGCTTCATTTGAGATGCACAGGAGCTTCTCTGTGTGCTAAGCACATCTGAAGATCTGCCCACTTCATTTAGGTGCCTAGGTGGAAGCTGCTCCATACCGAATATTCAGCCCTGTTGTTTCTAATGGAGGAGAGCAGAAAACAAAGCAAAATATTTTCATTGGCTCCAAGAAATCAGTGAGGCAGATTTTCTTTCCCATAATCGTACCTTATAATACGTTCCTGGGCAAGCAGACTCACTGATTTCACTGAAGCTACTTACAGAGTGTGCTCAGCCTGGGTAAGGGTTCTAGAATAAGGCCAAATAAACACAGGAGCCAAATGTCTGCACTAGTATACAAGGTGAAATCAGCAACATTGTGCAATGAAGTAAGTTGGTGAACACCGCATCTGAAGTCAGTGGGGTTGCATGGTTTGCTAACGGGTAGAATGTAGTCCACAGAGTAATACCAAGGGTGGCTTGTTTGATTCTGAAAATGCAGATTCTGGAGTAGTTTGGACGAGCAACTTGGGAAGGTGGGAACGCATTGGAAAGCAAGCTGTGTTTTGGGGGGGATAACTGTGAGGTGTCTAATGTTCAGAGCTAC
The DNA here is from genome assembly GCF_015237465.2 of Chelonia mydas. Classification (NCBI taxonomy): domain Eukaryota; kingdom Metazoa; phylum Chordata; order Testudines; family Cheloniidae; genus Chelonia; species Chelonia mydas. Next base: position 9,256,729 of record NC_057852.1, on the reverse strand, counting down.
TTTCTGTTTTGTGTTTTCCTCTTTCCTCTGGGCTAAGTTCTGCCATTAGGGTTTTAACTACCTTTGTACCCTTGTCCCCCAAGTGGTGCTGGGGGGGAAGAAGAGCTGGTTCCCAAGATCTCATCCTAGAGATTGAAAATTCTCCCAGGAAACTCCTTTTATTGAAGCTTTCAACCCTTTTGTCTAGCTATCTGTCTCCTCATTTTTGGATCCCAGAGTCCCTTGAGTGATAGGTAGTTTGCACTTTTCAGTCTTGATTAAGACTATTTTCTAAGGCTGAATAAGAATAATGAACTTCATTCAATGGAGTACTGAACTGTAGTTTTCCAGTGAAAACTCTCTTTAAGCCCTTAAAAGACCTAGGTCTAATTCCCTACTTGTTTATGCCGCTTCTACTCTGGTGCCTGTCCAGTGAAATCAGTGGATAATATTAGACTGGCTCCTCAGCTGGTGTCAGTCGATATAGCTCCACTCAATACAGCTACGTCAGTTTACACCTGCTGAGAATCTGGCCCACTGAGTTCTTCATAGGTTTCCTGCAGCATCATCTTTTATCCTGAGGCCTTCAAAACATGGAGAGATTTTGTCTCGCAAAAGTTTATTTCCCGTCACAATTTTCTAAATAATCATCTGCAGTTTTCAGCCACAAATATATATTGTAGGCTTATCTAGAGCTACTAATGTGTTTATACCAGGGAATATATCCAGTGGTAGGTAAGAGTGACTCACAATTACTTTTCTTCTCCCTTTTCAAATGGGAGGCATGCTGTTCCCTGAAGTCCCGTCTTCTTCCGCAGGCATCCAGCAGGTATGGGGAATATAAAATAAATGTGTTTCTTCCAGGGGGTATTCTAAATAGTCTTCATTAATATTCTCTGAGAAGTACCACTCTCCCATTCCCTTTCCTTGACCATCAAAATGGCGGTCCAGTGAAAACAAGTAATTATGGAATTTTTTTTACACGAAATGGATTTATTCTGTTACTCTTACCTATGCATTTTTACGCATCTAATGACTTGCTTTTTTTTCCCCCAAACATATCATTATTTGCTTGATCACAACTGCTATTTCTTGGGGACTGCTATGAAGAAACATACTACTGGGCCACATAAGCCAGATGCTGTCCTATCCAAGCCCCAGTAACACTTACGTGCATGAGAGCTCCTGAGCACTCTGGGATTTTTCAGTGGATCCTAGGGGAGTTAAGCACCCAACACCCATGGAAATCCCAAACTGGCCTATGCCCCATTGAAAAGCTACTGTTCCTATAAAAGGCTTAACAATGAGGCCTCTGTGGCTTCTGGCCTCACAGAGTGAACTGTAGGTGGAAAACGAAGGACCTGACCTTGGGTCTTGCAACTACACACACACAGCTTAACACAAACTCCTAAATTCTTGGGAGACACTCTCATCAGATAACCTGGGATACACTCTCATGCTCTTCACTTGCCAGACGCCTCATCTTCTTGACCTGATGCTGCTGGCGTGTTGCTGATGCTGAGGCTTTTCATAGCAAGAGAAACAGGAAATAGACCCATTCCTACCAAGTTGCCAAGTGCTTCACTGGCTTATTCTGAGTGACTCTATGGGAACGTTTTCACTGATTTCTGAAGCGGATTGAATTATTCACTGTGAATCACATATTGGGTGAATTGGGCATTATTTTCAAACAAGTAATGAATGGCCTTTGGTGCTCGCCCCTAAACAGGATGAAAGATTTCAAGCACTGTGTATATAGCATTTTTAATATTAATGATTTATCAATCCATTCCTCCTTCTTGGTACAATTTTTGATCTGGAATGGTTGGATCGTTTCCCCTTTCTGTCAGCTCCGATGCTCTTTTCTTGCACCCTTGTGAAGTTCAGGCTGGCCAGCATTCTCCTTCAGAATTTACTTTTCAGCTTCCGTCTCCAACTTGCCTTCAGAACGTACAGCTCGTCATCGAGCTGATCATCAACACCGCATGTGTGACATTCCCCTCTGGTGTTGTCTGGACTGGTGATGCTAGATCATTCCAATCCTTGACCCTGGGAGCCAGCCTTGCCCTGCTCTGCTGCGAGGACCCCCACTCCTGGACTGTTCACGCACAGCCTCTGGCATGTAAGCTGCTCCTTGGATTGTGCCACTGAATGACACTAGCCAATATCTCCAGTCCCAGACACAATCCTAGGAACCTCCGTCTTGCAGTGTCCAAGACGCTGCAAGCTTATATGAGTGTATCAATTTAACAAAGAAATTGATGTATATCAGGCTTGTTATCCCCAGGGGAGTCTTTGACACACTTCAAACGCACGGCTTCACGTATACTAAAAAAACAAATTTATGAACTATAAAGATAGATTTTAAGTGATTATAAGTCAAAACATAAGTCAGATTTGGTTAAATGAAATAAAAGCAAAACACATTCTAAGCTGATCTTAACACTTTCAATGTCCTTACAAACTTGGTTGCTTCTCACCACAGGCTGGCTGGTTGCTCTTCAGCCAGGCTCTCCCCTCTGATCAGTGCTTCAGTCGCTTGGTGTGGTGTCTGTAGATGTAGGTGGGAGAGAGTGAGAGCATGGTAAATGTCTCTCCCTTTTATTGTGTCCTTTCTTCCCTCTTTGCTTTGTCCCCCTGCCCTTCAGAGTCAGGTGAGCATTACCTCATCATAGTTCCAAACTGGCCAAAGGAAAGGGGGGTGACTCCCTCTAGAGTCTAATGGATTCTTTTGTTGCTGCCTAGGCCAGCGTCCTTTGTTCCTGTGAGGCTGGGCTGGGTTTGTCCCATACCTGCCCTGATGAGGTGTGAACTGCCTCTCTGTTCTTGGAGAGTTTTTGCCTGGGCTTGCTTTAAGCCATGAGGATACATTTTCAGCCTCATAACTATATACATGAAATTATAACCTGTAACATTACTATAACAATTACTATAACATCACTATAACAACCAGGCTCAGGGCATCATGAGCCTTCCGAAGGCACCCAACATGACAAACTTTGCATTAGATACCACTCAATCATATTATAAGGATGGACATGGGCGTGCTGGGTGTTCCGCCGAGGTACAGAACATCACAGCATGTCATGCAAATGACTGGAAAAAATTATATGAAACAGACTAGAAATAAGAGGTCAGATCCTCAGCTGGTTTAAATAGGTCTGGCTTCATTAAAGTCAATGGAGCTATGCTTATTTCATCTGCCTGATGTTGTAGCCTAGTACATCATGTTCATAAGTAGCTTGGGGGTCCCAAGCAAAGGACCAGAATCTTTTGCCATTTACTCATGCTAAGTAGCACCTTGCTCCACTGAAGTCAATGGCACTATCTGAGAAGTAAGGCACTGCTTGTCTTGAGGGTAAGGCTACCAGAATCTGGCCCAAAATGGGTTTCATGGTCCCAAATGATGGCGAGCGGATTGATTTCCCCAAAGAGAAACATGACACCGTACATATTTTCTTAGCTTGGGTGTGTTTTGCACAGAGGCTAACTTTCTTTCGGTAGTACCCCAGTTGTCTCCAGACTCCAGAGAGGGTGATTCCCACAGACAAGGTTTGAAATTGAGACGATCCATGATACAGGAAGGCGGCACTGACAGATTTCTGTGTTCTGTACTTGGCTGGGGAATTGGTGACTTTGATTTCTAGGGGCTGACATGATAACCACAAACTTTTCTAATATACAGTCAAGGGGGGACGATGATTGAGGGGCCGTAGTCACATATGGAACTTATTCCCCTTGGAGAATTACGCTCCTAGTTGCTAAACATTTTCCTGATTGCTCATCCTCTGTTGGCCTAGTAATAGAAAAATAAAATAGAACTTAACACTGCCACCCTTGACAACAAAGGACGACTAGATTGATTGGATGCATCTAATGCATTACAAACATAAAAGAAATGGCTATAGTAACCGAGTGCAGAATTGACACGAAGTTAGAATTCATGGCGGGGGAAACCATGTCCTCTATTGTCATGCAAATCAGGACTAATAGAATGAAATTTTCCTAACAGCATGTTGTCTCTTCCTACTACATCTGGCAAAATTTGTCCTTTTTAAAAAATGTCATTGTCCTCCTGTATTTATGTATGTGTGGATGCCTGATGAACTTGTAAAGAGACATGATGGGCCATTTCACTTTTCCCTAGGGTAACTCTGTTGGCTACGATGGAGATGTTCCTGGTCTGCATGGAGGTGAGCTCAGGATCAGGCCCATGCAGAACCACGCTATGAAGATTTGGACATCTGCAAATAGAAGGTCGCAGAGTGGAGGGCTGGTTGTGGATTTCAAGTGCTGGACTGGAACGCTGGAGATCTGGGTTACTTTTTTGGCTTTGTCACAGATTCCTTGTATGACCATGGTCAGTCACTTAATCCCTCTGAGTCTCAGTTCCCCTATCTATAAAATGGGGACATTAATGCTCACTTTGTCCACTTCAGGTGCGATTGTGGTTTTGTGCCTGTGCAAAGGAGTGCAGGGTGCCCCCTCATTCCCCGGTGAATGCTACCTGTGTCCCAGGTTACAGTGAAGATGGAAAGCAGCTTCTATAGGGATGCTACTCTGCTTCCTTCACAGGTTGGCAGATAGAGAGTGGGCAGGGGTAGGGCCCCGGTGAAGCCTTAAGTTCAGCAGCCAGTGCAACTGAATTTTCATGTAGGAGGAAATAATCTATGCCTAATATAGGGCAGGCACAGGTAACTTCCCTCCTTTGAATGGTTCAGTGCTCAGTCTACTGCTGGGGTAGAATGATTGGGCACTGCCGCTCTCTCAGGGCTTGTGGTATCTTGACAATCAGACCCTTGGATTGTAAACCCTTTAAGGCAGGGACTGTCTTTTACTCTGACCCTGCACGGTGCCTAGGACACCGGGCCCCTGATCTCAGCTGGGAACTCGAGATGAACTGTAATGCAATTAACAATAAAGAACAATAGAATTAATAACTTGGCAAGTTTCAGAGTAGCAGCCGTGTTAGTCTGTATTCACAAAAGAAAAGGCACCTTAGAGACTAACAAATTTATTTGAGCATAAGCTTTCGTGAGCTACAGCTCATTGGGCGTTTGACCTTCTGCCTTTGTTGTGAGGCAAGGCCTCAGTCTCAGTTGTTATCAGAAGTGCAGCCCTCAGAAAGGGACGTTTCTAGAAATTAAATCTCCATACCAACCACTCAAACTAAACTGGAACTTTTCGCAAAGTTCAATTTTTTGTTGGGTTGCCTTTGTCGTGTGTGTGTGGTTTTTTGTTTTTTTTTTTTATAAAGGATTTTCTGCACTTTCTGATTTTAGCTTGGAATTACCAGGGATCTTGCAAGAGCCATAACTGGTGAGATTTCCAGCTCAGTTTCGCCAATCAAAGGCAGCTCCCTCTGGGTTTTTTTCCCTTTATCAGTATAATGGAATGTTATATTACCCCACCAGCCCTGCTGATTATCATACTTTGCTGATGTGGATTTCCCAAAGAAAAGATTAAGATCTGACAATGTACTCCCTCACTAACCTCAAAGCAACAAGGTCTATTTTCTAACTTACTATGATATTATAGTGGGCTACATTCCCAAGTGGATCAGTTACTGTTCTGAAATGTGGTGCCCGAGAGATTGTGAACTCAATAAAGAAAATAAAGTGGAAGGAATGAAATGTAAAGTGCTCTATTAGGTTTATTCCAGAACATAGATCAGAGTTATTGTCCAGAAAGAGCAGAATGGAATCTGATTATATTTCACTATTATGTCTTTATATTGTCCCTTTGTTACAGCTTAGAATTTTTAATGAAACCCCCTCCAACAGAAGGCAACAGTGAAAGCTCATCTATCTATCTCTATTTTATCCAAACCACAAGATGAATGGGGAAGTGATGGGAACTTGACACCATTTGCACTACACTTCCTCATCCCACTTCTTATAGATCATCCTCATACCCTCATTGTAATTCGCTTAGATACAGTGACATCTCTCAAATGCAATACCAAGCTTAATGGGGGGCATAAGAGTAAGTGAAGAGAATTGATGTTTTTGACATGAGATGCTCAAATTTTCATGCATTTTCTGGCATATAAAAAAAACACACTGAAAATTTCTCTTGCTTAACAATGATGGTGGTTTCTCTGGAGACAGAAGAGAAGAAGCAATCTTCTGGCTGGTATTTCCAATGGGTCGAAGCACAAAGAAGCTTAAAAAGCCATTAGACTAGGAAAGTGATAAGTTTTGTTTACTTCCGAGTCATGTAGGCAGATTTCCAGAAACAGGAGTCTAAAGTTAGGTCCACATTTAGTCACCTAAATAAATAACCTGACTTCAAACATGTTGAGCAACCCGTAGGATCCACTGAGGTCAATGGGAACTCAACCTCTTTGCTAATGAGGTTGCTTATTTAGAAGCCTAAATAAGGATTATTGGGCAGAATTTTCAAAGCCACCTGGTAGATTTGATCAATTTCTATTCATTTATGTTCAATGTATTTATATTCAATATATGCATTCAAATCCCAGTGGTGCCTTGCAAATCTCAGCCCAGGATCCCAAATAAGGATTTAGGGCCAAGATGTTGAAAATACTCAGCACCCAAAAAATCCTCTTTAGGTACCAGAAATCTCTCGAGCTGGTCAAAATTCAGCTTTTCCATCCAGTGAGAAATTCTGAGACTTCAAAAACAACAAGGAGTCTGGTGGCATCTGAAAGACTAACAGATTTATTTGGGCATAAGCTTTGGTGGGTAAGACACCACTTCTTCAGATGCATGGAGTAAAAATTACAGATGCAGGCATTATATACTGACACAAGAAGGGAGGGGAGTTACCTCACAAGTGGAGAACCAGTGTTGACCGGGCCAATTCGAGCAGGGAGGATGCCGTCCACTCCCAATAATAGATGAGGAGGTGTCAATTCCAGGAGAGGCAAAGCTGCTTTTGTAATGAGCCAGCCACTCCCAGTCTGTATTCAAGCCCAAATTAATGGTGTTAAATTTGCAAATGAATTTTAGTTCTGCTGTTTCTCTCTGAAGTCTGTTTCTGAAGGTTTTTTTTGCTCAAGTGTAGCTACTTTTAAATCTGTTATAGAATATCCAGGAAGATTGAAGTATTCTCCTACTGGCTTCCTGATGTCTGATTTGTGTCCATTTATTCTTTTACATAGGGACTGTCTGGTTTGGCCAATGTACATGGCAGAGGGGCATTGCTGGCACATGATGGCATTAGTAGACATGCAGGTGAATGAGCCCCTGATGGTGTGGCTGATGTGGTTGGGTCCTCTGATGGTGTCGCTAGAGTAGATATGGGAACGGAGTAGGCAATGAGGTTTGCTACAGGGATTGGTTCCTGGGTTAGTGTTTCTGTGGTGTGGTGTGTAGTTTGCTGATGAGTATTTGCTTCAGCAGCCAATGGGAAGTGCTTCAGGGTGTCTGGAGGTCCTAGCTAGACAGCTAGTCTGGCTAGACTTTGATACCCTGGAAGGGGAGACTCTATGGTGACTTAGCTGGAGGGCTGAGTTGTGAGGAGCAAACACTGTGAATTGTGGGAAAAGAGACCACTGCAGCCATGGAGTGACCATTGCTAGGGGGTGTTGTATGGGAAATAAGCCGCTAGCCACACCTGGTCAGGAGGAGGCGCTCTTGGGGTAAGTAGACCCTGACTCAGTTATAATAGCATAGCTCCATTAACTTCTGTCTGGGATTTACCACTCCAAAAGTCTGGCAAGTTGTGTTTACATAGGCTATGTTTGGTTTGATTAATTCTCCTTCCCCCTTCTTGAAATATTCTTAGGGATGTTTCAGGGGACACAGAGGGTGTGACTCTCCTGTCACTCACACTGTTTTTACAGCAGTACACCTCAGCTGGTTTCTGTGAAGTCACTGATGATTTGTCCTCATGGATGTAACAAAGAAGTCAGGGTGTGTGACTCAGTGCTTGGCATCTTTGTGTGTGCCCATGGTTACTTGTGCAGAATGAGTGTAAAATGCTACCAAATCCATGTCTTCCACTCCACGGTTCTGTGCTCCTACTGCTTGTTCCTCACCTGAGCTGGTCATTGTGTCCCAGCAGAGTAATATGTACAGGTATGTTTGTATCAGAGACCCGATCAGGGCCCCATTGTGCTAGACCAAAGAGACAATCGCTGTCCTGAAGAGCTTACAATCCAAATATAGCGTGCAAGATAACCAGTGGCTATAGCAAAGGAGAGCACCAGGTGACCATGAGGCAATAGTGAAAAGCATTGGTCCCAGCACTCCATCAATTTTGATGTCATCCTAACAAGACTGTGGGACAGATACCCTGGTACTCTGGTCCAGGTCTCCAGCAATGCAAAAAACCCTGGCTCATGAGCTGGGTTTGTCTGCTTTGTGCCCCTGGAGCGATGCTAAGCAGGCTGTGCTTGTCTCGGGATCTAGCCCTGTGACAGCAGGTCAGGTGGGGAGTAAGCAGCAAAAGCTGATGATCCTTAAGAAAGGCGGGTGTGATTCAGCATGAGGTTAGAGTAACGCTGGAATAATGCGGAGGTGAATCATGGGGCAGATTCTTGGAGCAGGAGCGGGGCTGTGATGGGTCAGTCAGCTGCATGATGCTATCTGTGGTTCCCTGATTGGATGGCTTGAATTCTCACAAAGAGGAGTGAAATCCAAGTGATTTCAAGGTGGCTATAGGAACATCCCAGATGAGAACTTTTGCCCCAGTGCATATCAGCATGGGTGTTTGTGAGACTTTCACTGACTCTGAACATTCCTATGGCAGAAAAATTAATTACACACGTTTGTTGGAAGCCACCTTGACTTTCTGTGCCTCCATTTCCTGACTGCAGATCCGGGATAACAGCACTTTTTCTCTGTCTTGTCTATTTAGATTGTAAGCTCTTCAGGGCAGAGACTTTCTCTTACTATGCACAGTTGGGTCCTGGTCTCATCTGGGGCTTCTGAGCACTTCCGTAATACCCATAACTGATGGTACTAGAAATGGTTAAAGCCTTTCTTCTCTCTCTATTTTAAGCTGTTGCAAAATGTGGCCAGTGAACTTAGAGAGGTATGTATGTGTGTATATCTATCTATCTATCTACCTTAAAGGAACAAAGACACATACTTGATGAGCATGAAGAAGACCCGCATAAAGCAGAGACGGGCAAACTTTCTGGCCTGAGGGCCGCATCGGGTTTTGGAAACTGTATGAAGGGCCAGTTAGGGGAGGCTGTGCCTTCCCAAACAGCCAGGTGTGGCCCGGCCCCTGCCCCAGTTCTTGCCCCCTGACAGACCCCTCCCCAGGACTCCTGCCCTATCCAACCATCCCTTCTCCCTGACTGCCCCCGGGACTCCTGCCCCATCCAACCCCCCCCCTCCTTCCTGACTGCCCCCCCCTGGGACCCCTGCCCCATCCAACCACCCCTTCTCCCTGTCCCCGGAACACCTGCCCCTGACTGCTCCCCGCCGCCCCATCCAACCCCCCCTCTCCTTCCTGACTACCCCCCTGGGACCCCTGCCCCATCCAACCACCCTTCCTCTCTGACCGCTCCCGGAACCCCTGCCCCCCTGCCACTCCATCCAACCCCCACTCCTTCCTGACTGCCCCCCCGGGACCTCTGCCCCCATTCAACCCACCTGTTCTCCACCCTCTGACCATCCCAACCCCTATCCACACCCCTGAACTCCCCTGATCTCTATCCAAGCCCCCCGTTCCCTGCCCCCTTACCGTGCTGCCTGGAGCACCGGTGACTGGGGGGCGGCTGCACCAGGACAGCCAGCCACGCCATCGCACAGCACAGAGCCCCGGGTCAGGCTGGGATCTGCAGCTGCGCTGCCCCCAGGAGCTCGCCGCCCCCCCGGCCCAGAGCATGGCGCCGGCGGTGCAGTGAGCTGAGGCTGCGGGGGAGGGGCAGTAGCGGGGGAGGGGCCGGGGGCGAGCCTCCCGGGCCAGGAGCTGAGGGGCTGGGCAGGAGGGTCCCGCGGGCTGGATGTGACCCGCGGGCCGTAGTTTGCCCACCTCTGGCATAAAGGAACACATTTTAATACATAAGTTTGAAATAATACAAAAAATCCTTAGCAATGATTAACGGCTCAAATGTGAGTTATCAGCTGCATTTCATCAAGCAGGGTAACATATTTGGATTACTCTACAGCAGGCAAAATTTATATTCTAGGTTTTGATTAACATGGTCGGGGAGGGAAGAAAAACATCCTCCAAAAGATTAAGATAAATCCTTTCCAGCATCTCTCAGATGTATCTCTGTTGCTGAGGAATCTCTCCTTTTAAGAAACATCCCTCTATAATATTTGTCTTTGTTATCAAGTGGCAGTTATAGAAAGTTGGCGACCTTAACTGTTTGTTAGGATTCAGAGTAGCAGCCATGTTAGTCTGTATTCGCGAAAAGAACAGGAGGACTTGTGGCACCTTAGAAACTAACCAATTTATTTGAGCATACGCTTTTGTGAGCTACAGCTCACTTCATCGGATGCACTTAGTGGAAAAGTAGCTCACGAAAGCTTATGCTCAAATACATTGGTTAGTCTCTAAGGTGCCACAAGTACTCCTTTTCTTTTTGTTTGTTAGGAGAAGCTGGTATTGGTAATAAATGAAAAGAGCAGAACGTCTGCTTATGTCATTTTATTATTACATTTATTTTGGCCAATAAAGAGGTGGGTTTTCCCACTGTCCAATAACAGGATGACAAAATGTTGTCTGTACTTGTATTGCCTAGCCATGCTTCATGTTTAAAATTTTCTTCTTTCACCTTGGCCAATCTGACACTGACAAATGATTCATATTGCAGGAAATACCCTCAACCGGGAGGTGAAGCTATCACACTTTGTGTACATAGTGTCCTACATAGGTGATGGTAATGACCGTAATATATCAACAGCAAGTGCTGCTGCAGAAAATGGGGTGATCCCAAATCCCAGGGACAAAGGGTATTTATTTTGTGCTGTTTTGATAGGAGCTGCTCCAAGCGTTTTTCTAATGGGCCTAATGAGTCTCTGAAGGTCTCGCTTCTTGTCTTATTTCTTACAGGGGCTAAAAATAGAAGTTTAGTATTTGAGGAGTTACAGAGCTAGATAAATAGATTTCTTGTGCAGTCAATAAACCACTTATTTCCCCCTGAATGGCCTATATACTCTCACCTAAAATTGTGTTGTATATTTATCCTGATAGTCTTTTAAGCAATGGAGTGAATGTTACACATGTTGCAGCAATTCCTAAGCTGTGTTTGCCTCTTCCTTGGTTGGGAAGGTCCCTGCAACACATCTGTACCACACCATAAGTGCTCACTTTGTTCCTGATCTCCAGGATCCATGACAATGAGCTTCAAGAACTGACCCTCTTGCTTCACTGGTCCCAGTGGAAGGACACCACTCCTGAAAGGCTGGGGAAGAATCCCGCTTTGTTTGAAAGAAACTTACTTTAATTTTCTCATCTCTTGACATGAGAGACTCGCAAGGACAGTGTAGCCAACTCTGTGTGGATGCTGCTGTTAAATAACTTCTGGTAATGTTGCCAGTGCAGCCCAGGAGGACTAGACAGCCATTTCCCTGGCTAGTGTATGCTATTGTGCCCTCCTAGTGGGACAGTCTGAAGCGGAGGTTCTCAACCTAGGGAGTGTCAGGGGGTCCTAATCAGTCTGTTCTTGATTGCTAAGTGGGATGTGAGTACAAAGGGTACCGGGGGGGGGGGGTGTCTTGGTGTGGGTGGGTGGGGGGGGAAGGCTGTAGCGTAGAAGATTGAGAATCACTGACGTAGACAATTCATAGTGTATGTGTGTGCAGATTGCCTCCTCCCATAGAGCAGCCTGCAGGCTGCTCTAACTTATGCAAAGGTTCGCAATGCGCAGCCATCCCAGGATCAGGGCAGCGTGCAAAGGTGACTTCAGACTAGTTTTGCATTCCTTCCCCTGAATCATATTGTGTTGTCCTCGCCCACAGCCAGTGATCTAGGCCACCATGTGCAAATAATGTACCTGCCTCAATTTCAATGCATAAATATGCAAGTTCAGTAAAAGAATACATAAAATCCTGTGAACATGTGAGATACCTGTGTCAGAAACTCTGTAGGGCCAGATCTTTAGCTGGTGTAAATCAGCATAAGACCACTGACTTCAATTCAATTGAGGATTACACCAGCTGCAGATCTGGCCCAGAGATGCTAAAGGTTGGCTATGAATGCTAAATGTTACTAGACGTATATTTCCAATGCATTGCACAATTTATTTTTTGCTGGCTGACTCTGAAGCAATGGGAACGTAGCAGCCACGAAGCAGCGCAATGCTTTGACTAGCAGTCCCAGCAGTTTGGACACAGAACCAGAGTTTTGACCACCGTGTTCTATTTAGGATAACAATTCTAGGGACCTCCTGAAACTTCGCTGCAGTGTTGTATTTTCAGGTTGATGTCTGAGTTGTATGTGGCCTTGTACTCCCCTCAAAGCCCAAAGTGGGCCAGTTGCAGAACTGGGTTTTTGCCTAATGTCTGGTTCCCCTCCCTGGTTGAATAACTAAGCGGCTCCCTTCTGCACGTGCAAAAGAAGTGAGAGTCCCTTCTACAGAGATGATCAACACAAGACCTATGGAGCACTTAGGCCCTACTTAAGCCTTAGGGACAAAATCTTTCTTTCTTCTCTCTTCAGATACCATTTAGATCCCCTCCTGTCTCCCGTTGTTCTGTGGCCTGACCCGTCTCCCCTGCGCTACGCTGGCATCAGCCATCTTGTCCTTGCAACTTTAAAAATGAGCCCACCCCCTGCAGCTAGAGACTAGTAGCATTATTCTATGGGTTTTTTCTCAAGGCAAATGGTCTGATGCTTTTTTAGTGTGGAAAAACATTAACAACGTTTCAACGCCAGCTGCCTTCTGTTAACCAGACAACTGTGCATGCAGGGTGAAGGGGAACCCGCGTGGGAAGAAAACAGATTTCAATGTCAAGATTGAGTGGGGTTATTAATATAAACGGTGCAGATAAACTACAATGATCGTTTTAAATTATGAAAAAATACCTCAACAGTGTCCTTTTTGTATTGCTTACTCACCACTGGAGAATTTAAAGGACAAAATCGTCATGCAGATCCAGCAGCATTCTTAGAATTTCTCTCCCGCCTTCCCCCGGGCCTTCTTAAAAAATGCCCTCTTTCTGACGTGGCAATCTATAACAAACTGCTGCAGTTCTGTCCTTCAGTAATGCACCGCATCTGTCTGACTACTGCCTTTGAAAGTAAAGTGTCTTGTTCCTGCTCCCACTGAGATCAGCAGGAGTCTTGTCATTGATTTCAGTGGCAATAATAAATTATTATTTATGGTCAGGCCCGCTATGGCATAGTCATCTGATGGGCACAACATGAATTGAACAAAGCATAGAAGAAATAGGATAGGGAGAGACATGGAGAGAGACAGGACCTTCCTGTGCTTGATCTAGACTTCATTCATTATGGTTCTGATGTAACTCTTAAAGGAAAAGATTTCATTGAAACTAGAGGCTCCCTGCTTTGTGAAGAATAGGGCCCCCATGACATGCAGGATGCTTTCCAGATACACAAGAAGGGAAGGGAGCCTGCTTCAAAGAGTTCACTAGCTGTAGAGAAGCAGGGAGAGCTCAGCAGGGGAAGGGAGACAACAGGCAATTTACAGGCAAGCCAAGGAGGCTGACGGTAAATAAGCATGCATGGGTCTTTAGGAGGAGAACGGTCTTGTGGATGGGCTCAGAACCAAACCATGCAAGTAGGCTTGGAAGGATTAGATTTTGTTTGGTCAGTGTCGATAAACATTGATTTCACACAAACTGATGAACAAATATTTCCATTGATGATGATCAAAATTTCCAGATAGGCAAAGCAAAAACAAACCACAAAAGCTGCTTGAAAACGTATTAGTTTGAATGAAGGCTGTTTACTCTGTGTACTTTGACAACTAGTTTTAGTGGCTATCAAGCTTTCACTTTTTGAATCCCAACATCTAATTGTCTGACTCCCCCCCCTCAACCCCCAATAGTGACCTGTGACTGTGAAAATTTAACTTGATTTTAAAAACATAGAAAAATGCTTAAAAATAAACATTGGTATTATCCTTTGGAATTATACAAAATCAGAGTCTTCCCAGCCTCTGCAAAAGCGCCGTGTGGAAGAAGGTAGTAGGAATCCAATCAGTAGGAATAAAGAGCGGAAGGAAAGGAATTGTTCGGCCCCAAGAAAGGTGGAACTAAGAGCGATGGCATGAAAGTTAGCCAAGGGCAGTTTAAACTGAACATTAGTTTCCTGTCAGTGGAAGGTGATGCACTAGGGAATCATCTCCCTAGGCGAGTAATGGAAGCCTCATTGCGTGAGGCTCAGGTAGTTAAGCATTGCTCTGCACTCCATCACAAGGCCGAGGGGCCAGATTTCTGATATATTTTGTTGCCTAGCTTGCATTAAAATCAATGAGAACTAGGTGTTTCAGTACCTTTGAAAATCTTGGCCCTGCATTCTGCTGCATCTTACGTCTCATTTTCCAAAATAGTTTAGGTTCCGGAGTGCCTGAGTCCTTTAAAACTGGACAAAGAACAGGCCGTGGAGGGCATTAGCAAGGGGCGTACTTGCCAACTGCATAGACCTATAACATCTTCACTTTGTATGATTCGGGGATGGTGAGTGTCCACACCTAAGGTTGTGCGAAAAGGTGCTCTGGAGCTAATACACCTGGTCAAAATTAGGCTCTCAAAGGAGCAGATATTGTTAAACCAAAGTGGAGGCGGAGATGCACCCATCCGTGTAAAATACCCCCCATACGCCTGGGACTCCTTAAAAAGAAATGGGGAGGGAAGAGGTGTCGCAAAACCCAATCTCAATAAACAAAACAAGTGGTGGAAATGCAGCCAGTTCAGAGTTACTGTTACACTTAAACCCAGGCTTATGCAAGTAGGGAAATGCACAGTTAAGGCGCCTCTACAAACTTAACTCTTTCTCTTCTGCCTTAATCATAATGAAAAGAACCATGTTCTCTTGTCTCCTTTGCGCTGTTCTATTGCGAGTCTCCGTAAACACCCCGCTGGCAAGTCCCCCTTGCTGGGGGAATGGCCTAAGGGTAGTTCTAGAGATGGGATGGGGTGGGACCAGAGAACCTTGTGCCCTTGCAAGCGCGGGCTGGAAGAACAGTCCCTGGGAGTAACCGACACATGGTTGGTTACAGGATTGGGATTTTCCCTCTGCCCCTGTGGTGAACATGAGAGAATCTAACCCATGGGTTAGAAAGAATTTAATCTCATCAGTGACCTCAGACACCAGAATGCCTTGGTCATATTCATACAATGGTTTTGCAAACTCCAGCCATCCCTGTGGTCATATGCAGATCACAGGAAGAGATGTGACATGACAGTCTTTGGTAGGAGAAAATGGAGTCCATGAAAACAGCAAGTGAGTTCCCATTGGCAGATCATGTGCCAGCGCAGGGTCCTTTTGCTCTGTGCCCACATTAGGTCCTAGACTACAATTTTGGAAGGCATGTGGTTCAGGTCTTATGTGTCATCCTCATCTTTGATAGTTCACCTTTGCCTTATGTGGGAGTCTGACATCTCCTCTGAAACATCTGGTTCTGAGCACTGTTGGAGACAGGATATGGGGCTGGATTGACCATGGGTTTGGCACAGTAGGTCAGTTCCTGTGAGTCTGTTGCAGGATTGGTGCCTTTGACTAGCTCCATTTCAACTGTCTTTTTTACTTAGATCTCCAGAAAATGCTGTTATAGGTTGTTTTCTTCGGTAGCCAGATTAATTTCTTTTATTGGTCTTGAACAGAGAACTGGATTTACATTTTTAAAGGTATGGGATTTTGTCCCTACCTTGGAAGCAGCACCCAAGTGCTTAGAATTGCATTTATTTCACCAGCCTAAATAACACTAGAAAACAGGAAGAAAATGAACAGAAGAGACCGCAATTCTGATTTCTATGCTGGCAACTGGAAATGGTTATCAAAAGGGATCTGTTTCAACTGTGTGACATTCTGAATGCCAATAAGGAAGCCATGTGCATGATTTGCTAAATAGGTTCATTTTGTGATGGGATACTGTAATATTCTGTTACATCAAACAAGTCTACAGGTTCTTTCATTCATTCATTGTTCCAATATCATCTGTTGTTTTCTTGGCATGAAACACAAGAAAAAACATCACATTTGGTTTCCATATTTGCTCCATGGTTTGGAATTAAATATGCAGGTGTCACAGATTCACACGTTAGGAGCTACAGCCCCAGCTTTGGAACAGTCTCCAGGAGAAACCTCTTCAGTGTGCCAGATCCCCAAGGGGTGTCTCACTTTGTCCATGGTAAGTCAGGTGGCTTTACTGCTTCCTTAGACTGGACCTCTGGGCCTGCCGCACTCCTGCTTCACACCATTAGCTCCATTAAGTGAGTCCAACTGAGACAGACCCCCCTGATGGAGACTTGTATACTCGTCAGGGATTAATGCACCTTGCCAAGCATTTGCAGTGACACTCATGCAGCATTGTCAAAGCAGTAGGGTGTATTAGTCAACTGGAACACAGGATAGGAAGTCCTTAGGTTAGTATAGAGCAGCATTTCTCAAATTGGGGTCTGTGGGCCTCTGGGGGTCCATGAGGGTACTTTGGGGGTCCACGGGCCCCACTGCTCAGCTGCTTCCCCTCCTTCCTTTAACTCCTCTCCCTCCCTCCCAAGGCCTCCTGCATGCTGGGGAACAGCTGTTCAGCGGCATGCAGGAGGTGCTGGGAGGGAGGGGGAGAAATTGGGATGGGGTGCGCTTGGGGGAGAGGGAGGAAAGTGGCGGGGAAGAGGAGGGGGCAGGGATGGAGCAGGGGCGGGAAAAGATGGGGCCAGGGTAGGGCCTTGGGGGAAGGGGTGGAGTGGGGGCAGGGAATGGGGCTGAATGCGGGGCTCGGAGATCTGCAGAAAATTTTAAATCAAAATGGGGGATCTCGGTTTGCTAAAGTTTGAGAACCACTGGCATAGAGGAATGAAGGTTAAAGCATAGTCCATTCTGAGTAGCCCAGTGCGCAGCCAAACTGTAATGAACCCTTGGTTCAAGGTCTCTTTGATCTCCTTTGTCAAACTCCAGGTGAGACCCCCAATTGACTCCAGCAGCCAGCACTTACCCCCCACCTTGAACCTCTCCAACCCTTTGTTCCCAAGCTGGGGAAATGCAGCTCAGACCCGATGCTGAGAGGCAGGGAAGTCTATAGGTCTCTGGGTCCTTGGATCCTAGTTATCAATGTCCTGGTGATTGAATTTTCCATTGTCTTCTCAGATGCTCCAGTGACAGGGGGATTAAGACCCAGACAGCTCGGCAACACCCACACCTGCATCTCTCTGCCTGCCCTGAGAGAAGACAGCCCTTTTCCACCCCATAGGTAACAACGCAACACTCAGGGGAAACTGAGGCACACAGAGGTT
The DNA here is from genome assembly GCF_015237465.2 of Chelonia mydas. Taxonomy (NCBI): domain Eukaryota; kingdom Metazoa; phylum Chordata; order Testudines; family Cheloniidae; genus Chelonia; species Chelonia mydas. The sequence goes on along the minus strand of NC_057852.1, from coordinate 9,239,402 downwards.
TCCTAGAAATATTACAAAGCATTCCCACTTCATCACAGCAGGTATTTTTTAAGAGCTGATACCGATGAAAGAGTTGGTCACAAATATGCATGACTTGTACCTCTGATGTATAAATATCCTCTTATATTTATAATACAATGGGCCAGGTTCACCGCTCTGTTACCTTACACTTTTCTCACTAGTATAAGTCCACTGAGTTTGCTGCAGTGATGCTGGAGTAAAACTGGAATGACACGGTGGTGAGTCACATCCATATGTGGGCAAGCTACAGGACAAGACGCTGGAGTTTTTAATAAGAATCACGATGCTTTCCTGGGGGAATGTGAAATTACGTGGGTATTTGGTAGATTATTTCTGTGGCTGAGGCACTGGAATGGGAGTCAGAAGCCCTGGGTTCTAGGCCTGCTCACTACCACTGACATGTTGGGTGACCTCGGATAAGTCACTTTTCCTCTCTGAGCCTGTCTCCCCTCCCACACTTTGTCTCTCTTGCCTCTTTAAACTGGAAGCTTCTCAAGGCAGGGTCTGTCTCTTACTAGGGTTATATACAATGCCTGGTGCAATGGGGCCCTGGACTTGGTCTGGGGCCTCTATGTACTACTGCAGTACAGATAATTTGAGTCAGTATCACAGTTCAGTCCCTCCACACTGGCTCATCAGCACTTGTCAGTGCACTGAGGGAGGTACGGAGCCAAGACCCTGCCCGATCCCAGTCCCTGCCCACTCCCTACCTGCCCTGCATCCAACCCCCTGTGTGGATGCGGCTGGGGGCCGTAGACTAAGGGGGAGCCAGTGTGGAGGCATAGACCACTTTGTGATTGAGCCTGTCGTGAGTTGTTTGGCTGCATGTGTTCTCTCTGTGTGCTCTACTGCCTCTGGCCAGATCGCCTGCACAGCAGGGTCCGATCAAACTGTCCAACAAATCCACAGACTCGGTTTTCAGTGAAGGAACTTGGTCAGGTTTATTGCCGACGAAGCACGGTGCTAGTGGTTCCAGGTACACGAACACATCTATGCTCATGACAGTGGATCGGCTCAGTTACTGGCAGGACTTTCCATTGTCCCCTCGGCCCCCCCCTTAGAGATACCTCTTTGTACCCCAACACAAACAAGTTCCGTATTACCCCTTTGACATGGTTAGGTGCCACCCTCTGACGTGGCTAGCTACCATCCATCACCTTGTACCTGTTGGTTGGATCAAAACACCTCCATCCATCATACTGTCATCCTGACCTTTTCTTTAAGATGGGTCAGCGCGTCCCTCTTGTCTAGGGGGAGCGTACTTGTACCATTCTTGGTGTTGGGGTGCTTTGGTACTGCCCTTCTGGAATGTGTTTGTGGGAGTGCTCGGTACCGAGCGATGCTTAGGAATGTGTGATTCTGCAATATCGGCCCTGTTCTTGCCAGATTCTGTGAGCTTGCAAGCAGGCAGAGTTTGACTTCTGCTCACTTTGCTTTATATCAGCAAAGCAGGGCCACTACTTTAGTTCGGGCCTCACACCGGGCTTCTGATACAAAATGTCTCTGGCTCTCTTTCTACTACAGAGCCTATTGTGAAGGCTTCGTCCCAATGGAAAATGTAAAAGCTTTAACCCTCAGCATTGGGCATCATTTTGCAGCACATCCTGCTGGGCTAGACCTTCCTCTGAGCCCCATGAAATCCTGCCAGTGAAAATATACCAGGTAACGGGCAATGGTTCCAGTAGCGATCCCTTCAGTTATGAATGTGAACAACAAGGCATGGAGTGGAAGTAGCCACAATGAATGCAGCCTTGATGCCACTGCTCTCCAGCCACATTCATGTGGAGGGAACAGACCCCTCAAGCAACTCGTTTCATTGCTATTTTATGCTGGGGTTTTTGTTCTCTCCTCAACAGGCCTTTCGGGTGGTTTTGGAACAGGGCAAGTGCACAGCTGGAATAATAACTCCCACAAAACTATCAGAGTGAGAGTCTGAATTTCTGACATCGGAATTCCTCTCAGCAGCAGCAAAGGCTGCTTCTATTCACTGTCAGATATGTACTTTCTATATGGATTGTTCCAATCCTGGCATTGTACTGTAAGCCAAGCTCTCGCTGCAGGGTGATGTTGACTCGGGGAAGTTACCTGATGAGCAAAACCAGGCTGTTTATACTTATGGGATTCAGGTTTGATGTGGAGAAGGGAGCTGGAGTGTGTACCCCACATAGGCTTTGAGAGGCCAAGGCTACCTGGAAGGTGAGCCAGGCTAAATTAAAGAGGAGTCCTAGCTGGGAGAGGATCTGGGTGGCGAGTATACACTGAGGAAGTTTGGAGTGGAAAGGAGGTATAGAAACTCTGCAGTTACCCTCTGGGTGCTTGAGAGCAGAGGCACAGGTAAGCTCAGGAAGGAAGCCTGGGGGGAGAGTTGGTCCTGAGATCCCTGACATAGGGGAGTTTAGGAAGAGGCCAGGAGTGACAGAAGCAGTCCCAAGGGTGGAGTAGGCTCTGGTGGTGAGCCCTGATGAAAGGGTGGGATTGGCATGTCCAGGGAGGTGTTTAACTGAGGAACAGTGTAAGGAAAACATAAGAGGTATGACATGTCGTGCCTGGGCAGGCTGGAAGCTGAATTAAGTTGTATTTGTGGTTTGAGATTTATTGGGGCAGTCCAGGGGGCAGAGCCCTGAGAAGCTGTGGGTAAAAGGCTATGGTGGGAGGTCGCAGTGGCAGGTTTGAACAGACCTTGCTTGTGTACCACAGGGCCCATGTGCTGGAACTCAGTGTCAAGGGAGAGCCTGGGTTCCCCTGCCAGCCACTGGGGAAGCTGATCTGAAGCCCTCTGATATAAGGGGTTAAGGACATTGGAAAGCCCTGAGCCTGGAAGGTGCAAGGACACTGGTGCACACAGTTGGGGCTGAAGACCTGATGTAAGGACCTTGGACTTTGTTACCCTGGAAGGGGTGGGACTAAAATGTGATCTGGACAAAGAGCCAAGTTGAGAAATGTGGCAGACTGCTGCCAGGGGGGAGGGATAACTCAGCAGTTTGAGCATTGGCCTGCTAAACCCAGGGTTGTGAGCTCAATCCTTGAGAGGGGCATTTAGGGATCTGGGGCAAAAATTGGGGATTAGTCCTGCTTTGAGCAGAGGGTTGGATTAGATGGCCCCCTGAGGTCCCTTCCAACCCTGATTTTCTATAAAAGCCAGGCTGTGATTTAGCCTGACACACCCACACAGGGGAGGAAAAACCTTCTTTTTCATGCCTGTTCTTTGGAGCCCAGAAGATGACTAAACAACTGTGGGCTAGCTGGCCATAGGTGACGGATGTAGGGTGTTCAGGAATTAATATTGTTCTGCATCCCAGAATGTGTGTGATTTACTGGAATGCTAAGATGGTGCATTAGCCATCAGAGTTTCAGACAATTTCAACACATTTATCCACAGGTAAGTATGGTCATGAGGACAGTGACTGAGAGCCACTAAGTCTGAATGGGTCTGACTGAGAAAAATGGAGCAACCATCCTCAGGACATTCGCCTCGATGGCTTGGCTGTCCGACTGGGAAAACCAGTCTGAGGCAGCAAGAAGAATTCCCACCAAAGCCCTGTAACAAAGACCAATGGGTAATATGGTAACTGGGCCCAGACAGCAGCAAGTGGAGCCTTTCAAAACCCCCAGCTTCCCTAAGAGTCTGTGGGAGACAAAGTGAGACCAGGCTGGGTCCCAAGAGCTCCTAGGTATGCAAGAAGAATGTAACACTGTTGTTGCTGTGTTGGTCCTAGGATACAAGACACACAGGGTGGGGGAAGTAATATCTTTTACTGGATCAACTTCTGTGGGTGGAAGAGACAAGCTTTCGAGCTGTTCTTCAGGTCTGTGTAGCTCAAAAGTTTGTCCCTTCCACCCACAGAATTTGCTTCAATAAACGATGTCACCTCACTGACCTTGTCTCTGAAGAATGTAAATCCATTCTATTTGTGACATTACCCCAGGTGCAGTCTGGCCTGTTGAACAGCAGTTGACAGTCTTCTAACACCTGGCTGGGGGCTGGTCTGTCCTTTGTTTCTGAGAAACTGTTTGGGCCTGCCTTTCTTAAACTTGGAGTTTAAGTTTACTACTTACACTACTACTACTGTGTAGCACTACTTACAGCAGTGGTACACAGTAGAATCTTATAACTTCACATACAATATCAATTCATATATCTTGCCAGGACAATAATGTTCAGCAGCTTATGGTGTTACAATGGATAACTCAGAAGGCATATTTTGTACAAAATTTATCATAGTCTTGTAAAACTGGTGAACATAATAGTATAGACCATCATATTATGCCTGTAACTTAAGAGAAAAGCCAGTGTAATTTAGCCTGTAGTGAAGTGTGGGATCAGATGAGGCTAAATAGGTGTGTTGGTTCTGGGTTTTTTTTTTTTTTTCAAAATATTTTTGTTAGAGCTTTGATAAATAAAAATACTTTATTTAAAAGAAGTGGCTCCTCACTATCTCATTGAGCAGGCTCCTGAAGGAAAGAAAGGCAGGTGCCAGAACCTAGTTGGGTGATAGGTAGTTGACATAGGTAACCAGATCCCTGGATAAGAAAGAAGAATCACCAGTTTCCACTCTGAGGCAGGCCCAGGACTTGGCTGAATGCTCTGAGAGAGACCAGAAAGAGGGCTAAGATGCAGCCAGGCTAAACTGTGACATCATGTTTAGGTGGAAAAAGCAGCCTGAAGTTAGGGTTGCCAACCCTCCAGGATTGTCTGGGAGTCTCCAGGAATTAAAGATTAATCTTTAATTAAAGATTGTCATGTGATGAAAGGTCCAGGAATACATCCAACCAAAACTGGCAACCCGAGCTGAACTAGACACTAAAAACCAGATTTTCAAGTGCTGAGCACCCACAACAGGGGCTAAGTTTTCAGAAGACTTGACGCTATGGGTACCTAAATACAGGTCTGATTTTCCAGAATGCTCAGCGGCCATCCTGCAGAGCTCTTCTGCAAAAGCTAGCCCGTTTGGGTCGGATTTTCAAAAGAGTTCATCATGTTGGGTCACAATGGCTGAGCCGGTTTGAAAATTAGACTCTTATTTGGGTGCCCAGATGGAAGCTGAGCTCTTCTGAAAATCTGGCCTCTTGTGCTTTTGATTGGTACGCCCTTCCTCCTACCAATTATCTTCCCAAACCAGAGCTCTTAATAGGTTTCTGATTTCTTCCCCCACCCCCAAAATATAACCCTATTATTCAATAAAAGAGTGAGGCTCTTAATTCTACAAATGGAAGAAATAATAGAGAGCTACTCACTAAGCTGCTGATGGTCTCATTTTATTGTTTTACCAATTAACTAAGCCGGCGAGCCTTTCAAGTATGAGCCGTGATAACCTCTGTTTGACACAGTGCTGTCAGGCACCATCATTTCCAATGAAAAGTGACAGTCCTAAGATTAAACTATTATTTCCTTAAAAAGACAGGAAGCCACATTTACTTATAATTAGTAAGCAGACTTTGACGGGCCAGACATTTGTAGCACAATTTCAAATTACCACAAAAAGTAGACTTATTAACTGCAGATTAATATTTATGAATTGGACGAGTGGCTAAATTTGACTTCCTTTAGTGAAGGAAATTTCATAAAGGAATAGTTGTAGTCTTTCATAGAAGATTATTTAAAACAAAACTTCTGGCTCCTTGTACTTATTTTGTTTGATGCATTTATATGTTCTGTTTATCCAGAGAGAGACAAGGTGGATGAGGTAATCTTTTATTGGACCAGTTTCTGTTGGCAAGAGAGACAAGCTTTCAAGCTACACAGAGCTCTTCTTCAGGTCTGGGAAAGGTGCCAGTAAAAGATATTACCTCACCCACCTTATCTCTGTAATATCCTGGGACCAACACGACTACACCAACACTACAATCAACATGGTTGTCCAGAGGCAGGGAACAACTGTGTACATTAATTGGAATAATTTACAGGTACAATTTCAAAAGCATTCAGCTCCCACTAAGAACCATGGTTAGGATGCTTAGCTTATGTCAGTTATCCAAGTGGGAGCTCAGATCTTGGGAAAATCTGGTCCCAGTGCTGGGTGTCATGTGATTTTGAGAATCTCTGTGTGAGAACAGGGTGGGTAGCAGGGAGGAGGGATGGTCCCGGGGTTAAAATACTTAACATGGGAGAGCTTGGTTCAAGTCCCTGGATTCCTGTGTGACCTCAGAAAAGTCTCGGATGACTAGAGCTACAGAGGGACTAAGGTGCTTAAATTCAACTTTTAGATTCTGCTGAGATCCTCAAAACCTCCCCTGCTTCTCTGAATTCCTAAATGCCCAAATTCCCTTGGCACTTACATTTCTGTTGGTAGGCATGTGCAAAACCACCTACATGCTGAGCTGTGTGGTACCCACATTTGCACCTAAGCTCCTGTGGGATTCACAATGTAGGTGTTGCCCCACCTATCTCTCATCCTGCCCATTACAGTGTCCGCCACAGAAGGCAGAGAGTGGTGAGCAGTGTGCACTCCTCTGCAATGTGGGAGAGAGAGACTTCTTGGAGCAGGGATATGATCCTGACTCTCTCTCTCATCCCAGGTGAGTGCCCCAGCCAGGGCATTCGCTCTCTGGCCCAACAAATGTTTTTATTTATTCCACAGATGCGAGTGAGAGAGACCCACGTCACAATAGCCGGTAGTTTGGCTCCTAACTACTTCTGGGGGGTGGGCAGTAGGCCCAGCTTTCTCAGCATCTCCTGCCAGCTAGTTTAGATGGTTTCCTGCTCAGCTAGCTGGCTTCTGAGTGTCTCAATAATTTTTAGGTGCCAACTCTTCCCATGCACTGCACGGGAAGCGTCGGCACCTAACTCAGGCTGGGAATGAGGGCACCTAAGAATCAGGTGTTGCAATGCCTAATCCCCCTTTGGGGACTTGCCCAGGTCGGAGGCAGAGCTGGAACCAGCTCCCAGATCACCAGAGTGCTCTAGCCACACTTTTCCAAAGAAAATGTGTTACAAAGACTTGCACGGTGTCGTGATTATAATATATTCAAGAGTTTCCTTCTTCAGCCACTGCAATGAGGCTCCGTTTGAGAATAAATGGGAAACGCATCTTCTCTAACCCAATCGTACCATGGTAGTGTTACACCGGGTGCTATGCCTGTAAAGCTCTTGGCTAGCCATCCTAATTCCTGAAACAGCGCCAAGGACAGGGGGTCAGCAAGGTGCAGTTATCCATTTTAAATTACAGAGATTGAATCCAGGAACGAAGAATGTTTGCAGACGCATGCTTCAAAGGAGCACGGGTGGCAATAATTAATTCTTAATTTCATCCCTTCAGCAATGTGACCTGGCTGAAGAGAAATCCTCTAAAAGAGAGAAAAAACATTAGATATTCTTTTAAAGTGCCTCTTACAAGATAAACTGTAACTGGAGAAAGGCATAATAACTGTGTTTATTCTGATAACCTTTAGATTCATCACTCTGGCTCTTATATTTAATTTAGCCCCTTTTGAAGTCAGTGCTAAAGGGGGAAGGGCAGCCAGGTTTATGCAGAATTCCCTGAGGGAACACATGGATTTAGCAGTCGAAGGCAAACAAAACTATGTGACTATTACAGAAAGATCTTTGGTCAGATGCCAGGCTGGTGTCAATCCACATGCACCCTGTGACTTCAATCACACTAGGAAGGTCTGAGGACCTGGCTCTTGATTTATTTGTTGACTTTCAATGGGAAGTAGGTTCATAAATCACATAGGTACTTTTGAAAAAAATGTACCCATTGACCTTAGTGTAAATAATCTTCATGCCCCAGCACTCAACTTACGCTGACTTTGGACCTGCTATGTTTGTTTTTGGGAATAGCCACCTGGCATTTTCTAGTTTCAGCCTCTCGATCATGGAAGGTATATATAAATTTGGCTGTAGAGAGGCAAGAGGAGCCAGGGATGCTACATTAGGGGCATTGGCTCATAGCAGAACTTGCTGAGCATGTAGTCCTGAAAATTAAAAGCAAAAGTGTAATTTGTATTGCTTAAACTGGAAGCTCTTTGAGGCAGGGTCCATCTTTTTTGGGTGTGTGTCTAGAATACCTTGCACAATAGGACCCCCAATCTCTGACTGGAGCCTCTCAGTGCTATCACAGTACAACTAATAAGAATAAACAAAGGGGTTTAAATGCAGTGAGCCAGTGACCAGTGTAAATATGATCCCACTTAGTCCGTTGTGTAAAACAGGTGTCCTGGGGTCAGCTTTTTAAAGGCATTTAGGTGCAAAAAGATGCTCATGGCAGCCTAGTGGGATTTTCCAAAGGGCCTAGACACCTATCTGCATCTTTAGGTGCCTAACGAGCTTTAAAAATCTGGCCCGTGGTGTCTTGAAATCAGGGGCCAGATTCTTTCTTGTACCAACATCTGCTCAGTGAAGGTTGAGGATGAGCATCAGGGTGCTGTAATCGATTCTGCAATTCCAGCCCTAGCCCAAGTGTAGGTTAGACACTCTCTCTGAGGGACCCTAAACCCATCAGTTAAAAATTGCCCAAGTGTTGACTTCAACAGGATGTTCAATAGCTAACTGTGAAGCAGGTGTGCCAGCGTTTGCAGGATTGGGGCCGTACTACACTAGATTCTCCAGAGATGCGTCTGAGGTTGTACAGAAGAAGATCTGATGTTTATTTTTTGAGAAATATCAGATGAACATGTAATTTAGGAGACTCTGCCATAGGGCAGAGTTAAACTGGTATTTTCAGGGATGAATTAAGGCAATCCACTAACATAGGCACATCCTACACTGTGAATCCACACCAGATTTCAGAACCCAAATGAATGGGGCAGTTCGCAGCCCATGGAGCTATCGTTTCAGGCTCCCTGCATACTCAGGCAGGTCCCTGTTAAACTTAGTTTACATTTTCAAGCTTGTGTTTGTATCCATGTGGGTGTGATGGGGGTATGACTCAACCCTGCGGTGCCTCCTGCTGGCTGTCCTGGGAATTAGCTCTGGTTCACCGGTGTGCCTTCATCTAGTGGCATCTCGCCACCATCTCATCAGGACCCGTGCCACTCTCAGGACTGTGGTGTCCTCTTCTGGACACAGCCCTCTGTCTGTGCCCTACTTGGTTCTCTCTCCTTCCCTTCCAGGGTGGCGGGGGGGGGGAGGGGCACGGAGGCAGGCAGCTGTCCTCTGCCCAGCCACTTGCCTCAGTGGCAGGCTGTAGTCCAGGATCTAGTCACTTGCATCAGTGGCAATGGGAGGGGGTGGGGGTAGTCACACGTTGCAGCGCCGCCAACCCCTGCCGTCTGTTTCCCTGAGCCACTTCCCTGCAGCCCTAGCACCTTTCTCTGCCCTTGTATCAAGGCCTCCACCTGGCAGCGGTTGGCCAGGAGCTCACTCATGCTCCCCTGACCCACCCAGCACTGCTCTATGGTGCTGTGTCTTCTCCCTCCTTCAGGGCAGCCAGTCCTCCCTCCTTGATCTCCAGGGAGTGACTGAAGCTGCTCTGGTCAGCAACCCTTCTTATATGGCCCAGCCTGGCCCTGATTGGCTGTCTCTCTAAACCTTCTCCTGATGGGCTGTCTCTTCAAGCCCTTTCCTAATTCTTGTCTCCTGCGCAGCTTTCCTGGGGCTGCTTTAACCCCTCTTCTGCCAGTGGGGGGGGGGAGGGGGGCAGACACCCCACCACAGTGGGCTACAGACTTTTTTTTTTTTTAAATGAAAGCCGAGATTCCAATCTCAACGCCTGACTCCAGGAGCTGGGCTGTAAGCATGGGGCTATCTTGTTTTATGACTTAATTCAGCCTTCAGCGTTTGTACCCATGTCAAAGAGTTTAAAATCCCAGGAGTATGAAGCTTGGTTGACTCACCAATAATTGGCAATAGCACATATAAATTCAATAGTCTGGATCTATTTGATTAGAATCCATTGCCACTCCCTTTCCCGTACACTTTAGAGGCTGTGAAGGAGAAAGTTTCTTTGCTGCAAACCTTAGAAACTAAAAGTGCATCTTATTACGACAGTTCTATACCAAAAAATAGATATCTCTAGGCTTGGTAGAATTCAGTTTGTATTTTTTAAAAATTTTGATAAATTGTTTTAAAGCATTTTTTCTATTTGTTTCAATTTAAATTTTCAAAGTTCTGGGAAACGGTTAAACAATGATTTAATGATGGCCATGGAGATTCAAAAAAAGTTAAAGCTTTATAAGCATTAAAACACAAATTGTCAAAATATACAAGGTAAGTACCCTTAAACTCAGTTCTCAAGTAGCACTTTACTTGCTTTGCCTACCTGTAAATTTCAATTAGGGATGGAAATATTTCTGTTAGTGGCGTGGGAATGATGAAATCAACCCTTACCAGCATTTTCTGATAAAAATCAAATCCTTTCAACCCTAGATGTATCTGCCCAGTATACAGTTAGTATAAGTGCCATATAACGGTATATAAAGAATCGAGAACATTGTCCATACATTTGCAGGTTCGATAAAGTTGTTGTTCTTTGCAAAGGCCTCCCTGACTGCAGATCTTAGCACCTTACAAAGTGCACAATAGAACTACTCCAAAATGTTTGAAACTCACAATTGACACAATGGACTCAAAATTTGGAATTCAATGAAAATCAGGTGGAAACTTTCCACACACTCTTTTTTGTGCAGACATTTTTTAGCCCAGCTCTATAGTTGGTCAATTTTTTTCTTCAAAACACTGATGAATTTTTATTGTCGAAATTTTGGATTTGGTGGGAGGAAAATGTCAGCATTTATTACCAAAACTTCATGCCATTTTTCAACCAGCTGTAGTGCACAGGAATCTTTTCCCTTCATTCTTTAGCAGCTAGAAGGGGTCGGGTATGGAGGGGAAGGATCTTGAAGAGCTGTTGTTTAAGACATTGATGCACATTTCAAGTTTCAGTTTCTTCTCTCTCTCTGCTTTTTTTTCCTCCAGTACACAGAGATGGCAGTTATGCCCAGCATGCCAATCCTTAGCTGTATGCTTTAAAAGATTAATGGAAAAGAAAACCCATGCAAAATCTTTCTACTCATGCACACGCTTTGATTTTTTGAAAGCTCATAATTCCCTCATGTTACCAATTTGCATCAGAATACTCTATGGAATTTCTCCTCATTTAGGACTATTTTGATACCAAATTCCATCTCTTTATGCTGGTTTGGTTTTGCCCTGTACAAAAAGGTCAGAAGGTTGTGGGGTTGTTTTTGTTTGTTTGTTTTAATAATAGGGAGAATGTATCTGTTTCACTCTCCTTTTGCTCAAAGCTGTCTGAACAGGCTTTTGTGAAACTTTCAAAGAAAATTCACCTTTTGGAGAGGTATGGGGGACACAAGCCTGGAAAATTTCATCAAGTTTAGGACATGTGCGTAGGTTAAAATCCTGCATAGTCTTATATATGTGCTTAACTCTATACACTGTGCATAGTCCCATTAAAAGCAAACGTGGCATTTCTCAAAGGTTAATGTGCATATGCAAAAGATTTTGCATGCATTTTTTCACTAACCTTGAAAGCAGTGAGTCAACTCACAATGCACCAAGTTAAACATATGCATAAATCTTTGCAGGATTAGGGTGTTTAGACGATAAAATCTTTTGGGCAAGAACTGACGTGTGTGTAAGGTGCCTAGCACAAATGGACTCTAATCCCTGATCAGCACCTGTAGGTGCTACCACAATACAAATAATAGTAAGAATAATATGTGACCGACAGCAGATGAGACAGAGTAATATCACATGGCCAACCTTAACTAAAGTGGAGTTTCTGCTCCTGATATAATAACCCCTGTCAACGTTCCTCCCCCACTCTGAACTCTAGGGTACAGATGTGCGGACCCACATGAAAGATTCCCTAAGATTATTTCTACCAGCTTAGGTTAAAACTTCCCCAAGGTACAAAGCCTTTGCCCTTGGATTAGGTAAAACACTGCCACCACCAAGTGTTTTAGACAAAGAACAGGGAAAGGACCACTTGGAGTTCCTATTTCCCCAAAATATTCCCCCAAGCCCTACACCCCCTTTCCTGGGGAAGGCTTGAGAATAATATCCTCACCAATTGGTACAGGTGAACACAGACCCAAACCCTTGGATCTTAAGAGCAATGAAAAATCAATCAGGTTCTTAAAAGAAGAATTTTATTTAAAGAAAAGGTAAAAGAAACACCTCTGTAAAATCAGGATGGTAAATACTTTACAAGGTAATCAGACTCAAAACATAAAGAATCCCTCTAGGCAAAACCTTAAGTTACAAAAAAGACACAAAAACAGGAATACACATTCCCTCCAGCACAGCGAATTTACAAGCCAAAACAAAGAAAAAACTAATGCATTTTCTAGCTAGATTACTTACTAACTTTACAGGAGCTGGAGAGCTTGCATCCTTGATCTGTTCCCGGCAAAGGTATCACACAGACAGACAGACAAAAGCCTTCCCCCCTCCAGATTTGAAAGTATCTTGTCCCCTCATTGGTCATTTTGGGTCAGGTGCCAGCGAGGTTACTTTAGCTTCTTAACCCTTTTACAGGTGAAAGTATTTTGCCTCTGGCCAGGAGGGATTTTATAGCACTGTATACAGAAAGGTGGTTACCCTTCCCTTTATATTTATGACATGCCCCCAGAAAGGTAGCTTCTTAGTGCTATATTTGGAGAAGTAGTTCAAATCTCTGCACTCAGTAGTGGCTAGGAAGCAAATGCCTCCCGCCCATGAACTCCTGAATGCTCCTTTCATTAGGGATCCCTGAGTTGTCTGGCTCCATCTTTAATTAATTAAACGTGGAAGCCATTTTGTCCATGATTGTGCCAGCATCAGAACACCTGTGGGCTGAGTCACTGCAAACAGCAGTTCAGTCCTATCTCTCTCTCTCCCCCCTGCCCCTTCTCTTGGGTAACTCAGGTTGCTAATTAGCTGCAACGTTTCTGACAACAGAACAGAACTCACAGGACTCCTTTGCAAGTGGCTGTTTTCTCAGGGCTAGTTTATTTAGTGGGCTTTCCAAGAAAGTGGTGCTTTTGACTGACTCCACACGGCCATGCTGTCTGTCAGCTTGCACTGGCTATGCTTTGTAACTCCACGTGATGTTTTAAAAGTGGGCATTAACGGAGCACATTGCTGATAAGTGTTAGACATGGTGTTTGATATCGGAAATATTTTGCTGCCAATTAGGGAAGTTCGTAAATATCCTGGTAGTTAGTGAAGATCCTCAGGGGGAATAAACTGGCATAGTGCCATTGAAGTCAACAGATCCATGTGGATTTAGAGCAGCCAAGGATCTGGCCCATTGATTTAAATGGAACTATGGCAGGTCTGGGTGGGCAAGAAGCAGTGTGCATAGGTCTGGTGCTTAATCTGGATGATACTAAATCCCTGGTTATTACCATCAAGCAGACTCCAGGTCCAAGTTTACAAGCAGCGCACTGTTAACCTGTCTAGATGGGACATCCAGCAGGTGGAAATGATCAAATACTTGGGAAGCATCATAGACAGCACTGGACATCTACATAGCAGCAACTGTGAGGATGTCATGACATCAAGCTTCCTACGAAGCTGTGGCTTGATAAAACTATAGTGATACCAATTCTATTGTATGGCACTGAGACATGGGGGCTGAGGAAGGCTGAAGAACAGCAGACTGACATTTTTGATTCTCATTGTTCTTATCAGCTGATCCTTGTTAACGGGCAGGACAAGATCAGCAATGAGGATATTTGTAGCAGACTCCAGCAACCAACTCCAACAGCCCTGGCTTGCTTTCAGCATCTTTCTTGTTAGGGACATATCGGGAGGGAAGACCAATGAGTTACAAAGGGTGTTTACCAAGAAAGGCTGCTATGTGGCCAGTGATCACATGATTATGAAGGGCTTCAGTGATGCAATAAGATTGTCAGTGAAGAACGCAAGGTGCTTTTGATGGATGCTCAGTTTAAGGACCCAGATAGAGATCATTCTGGGTGTCACTCAATGGTGAGAGGTTTTTCGCAGGAGTGGGTGGGTGAGATTCTGTGGCCTGCGTTGTGCAGGAGGTCGGACTAGATGATCATAATGGTCCCTTCTGACTTTAGTATCTATGAGTCTATGAATGTGCAAGGCGGCTATGTCCCACTATGATTTGCTACAATGATGATGATTTATACCAGCTTAGGATCTGGCCTCCTGTATGTATTGACACTAGTAAGCAATTCGTCCTCTCCCTACTTTTAGAAGATTTCACATTTTACTAGAGTGTTTAGCACTCCAGTAACAGGTTTCATAGAGGAGGTCAGACTAGATGGTTACAGTGGTTCCTTCTGGCCTTAGAATCTATAATAGGATTTTTTTTGCTCCCATTGAAGTCAATGGGAAAACTTACCTTGACTTTATGGGAGCAAGAGCTGGCCTAACAAATGTAAAATTGCCTATTAACGTAACACATGCTGGGCCAGAGTCTGAGCTGGCACATAGTGATATAGCTCCATTGAAGCCAATTGAAGTGGATGTGACAAAAGGAGAAGCAATTAATAACGGGTATTATTATTATTTGTGTGTGCGTGTACAACTCTCACTGATCTCTATAGGATCTGGGGCCTGCTCAGTGCCTGAAAATCAGGTCGTGTATTTGGAGTGGGATTTTCAAAAGTGCCTAACTAACTTAGGAGCACAGGTCCCATTGGCTATCAAAGGGATTTATGTGGCTCAATAATGTTGGTGCTTTTGAAAAATCTCACCCTTAGATACCTAAATATGGATTTAAGTGTTCAACTTTATGCTCTCAAGTTGGAAAATACTGGGCTATTGGTGACATTTTCAGAAGCGCCAAAATGACCTAGTAGCCTAAGTTCTATTTTCAAAAGGGGCTTTAAGCATTTACTAACCCAATTCCCATTGAAGGTGACTGGGACTTAGGATCCCAAGTGCCTAAATCACTTTTTAAAAATGTTACAAATTCTTTATTCATAAATCTATCTTCAGCCAAGGGCCTGAGACAAATTTTGGTTGATATCAGAAACATTGTTAGAAAGAGGGCAAAAACGCAACCATGTTATAGTCACTGTGTAAAAACAAGCTTAAACTACTGTAACTTAAATCAGAGGTTCTCAGCTAGGGTACATGTACCCCTGGGGGTACGCAGAGGTCTTCCAGGGTGTACATCAACTTATCTACATATTTGCCTAGTTTTACAACAGGCTACATAAAAAGCACTATCAAAGTCAGTACAAACTAAAATTTCATACAGACAATGACCTGTTTGTACTGCTCTATATACGATACACTGAAATGTAAAGAACAATGTTTATATTCCAATTGATTTATTTTACAATTATATGGTAAAACTGAGAAAGTCAGCATTAGCACGCTGTGGCACTTTTGTATTTTTATGTCTGATTTTGTAAGCAAGTAGTTCTTAACTAAGGTGAAACTTGGGGGTAGGCAAGACAAATCAGAGTCCTGAAGGGGGTACAGTAGTCGGGAAAGGTTGAGAGCCACTGACTTAAATATTGATGAACACAGATTTTAAGTATAGACTGAGGGGAAACAATAATATGTGACTATGGTGACCAATCACATAGCGTAAGAACATAAGAACCGCCACACTGGGTCAGACCAGAGGTCCATCAAGCCCAGTATCCTGTCCTCTGACAGTGGCCAATGGCAGGTGCCCCAAAGAGAATGAACAGACAGGCTATCATAAAGTGATCCATGCCCTGTCACCCAAAGTAGCATCTATTCAAACGAATAGTCAGAGCAAATACTTCCTGAGCTGTGGTTAGGCTGAAATATGGTTGCCTAAAACACTCGCTAAATAATTTAGAATAACAGAAAATAATAAAATAAGTCTGTTTGTAAAGAGTGTGGAATAAAGGTATAGCTGGATAGGAGAAGAAAGGGCTAAAAGAGATAAATTGTTCATTACAAACAGCTCACCCATTATTGCTGTTAGTGTGATACTGATACAGCAGGGCCCTGTTGCACTAGACAGCATACAGAGGTAAAAGAGGGGAAACAGAAGGGCAGAGAGCCTAAGTGAGTTGCCCATGGTCACCCAGGATGTTAATGGCAGAACTAGGAATAGAATACAGGTCTCCTGAGTTACAGTTCAGAGTCTTAGTCACTTCCTCTCAAACCTAGCTTTCTTTAAAAAAAAAACCCTAAAAAATATGCAGTGTGAAGAGTTTGCCAATTACTCTGTTGGGATGACGAGGACAATTCCATTCTGCAGAACCATGCTCTTCTAAAACTCAAAAGACTGATTAGAACAAAAGTTCCTGTAGCTTATTTTTGTGATGCCATTTGTTATCTTGCGCTGTTTGACACAGTGTAGTATATTGTGCCTATAAATCAGCTGCAGCAAATTATTTAATGATGCATTAACTGTAGAATTCCACATATATTACAGTTCTTTAGCCAATGCTGAATGGTTTTTCAATAGCTTAATCCATCCCAAAAGTAGTGAAGCAGGCATATTCATCCATCATGCTAGTGCACATCGTTTTCTCGTTTGCGCTTTTTATTTTATTAAAGCCCTCGATCTACAGGCACAGCACTAAATAACTATCCCAAGAACCATTTCACCTCACAGCATTCCTACCCCTTTCCTCATCTTTGCCTTACAGGGGTTTCTCTCTTGCCTTTTCACTCTTTTCTGATAGATCTAGAGGACGGTGTGTATAGTTTACAACATTTAAGCCAATTCGGTGTTCAGTTGTGCAGTTGGTTTGTAACCGACAGCTGGGTTCTGCTCTCATGGAGATATGGTCTTCTAGTTAAGATACAGGACTCAGCATCAGAATATCTGGGTTCGATGCCCATCTCTGCTTCTGGTGACCTGGGGCAAGTTGAAGAGCTTCTCTAGGTTCCATATGTAAAATGAGGACAATAATACTTCCTTCATCTTGTCTATTGAGATTGTAAGCTCTGGGGGGCAGGGACTGTCTCTTATTACGTGTATATCCATCACAGCTGCTAGGTGCTAATGGAATATAAATAACACGATCAGGCCCATAATACGCCATATTGTGAGGGCTACCTTTTCGAATCTGAGGCCTGCCTGAGAAGTAGTCCCAGCTCTGTGTTGTTGGGTTTTTTTCTTGTAGCATCCTGACTTTTTTTTAATACTATTCATATCAAGGCTGCAGGTAGCAACAAAACTGTCCTAGGGCTGCTCTGTGTAATATCAATATTACTCTTAGTGTTCAGAAACTTTACTGAATTTTAAAACAGTATCTGAGTAGCTCAGGATGAGCTCAAAAATACAATAGATAATATGCTTAGAATAAGGGAGGAGGAAAAAGACACATTGTGGCATAGGATTATGAAAATCCATTATTTTGTTTTCCAAAGCATTTTTCACCAGCCAAGATAGGTTCACTAGGTGTCCAGTGCTGGACCACCAAATGTCATCCTCTTTAAACTGAATTCTAAATGTCATAAAGGTGAGTTAAAATATTTCTCACAGTTCATCATAACCTCCTTGAAATGTGACCCTTTCTCCCAGGAATGCCATCTTCTCAGCCTTAGTGCTCATGCGCTAAGCAGGTAACATGGCTGTACTGGAACTGTGTGAGGGCTGTCCAGATTAAAGAACCCAGAGTGTCTCCGTGTTGAAGAAACAATCTTCACACCTTGAATGCAGCCTCCTCTTTCCCCAGGAAACTTTATGGGGAGTGTTGTTTCCACTATGCTATGAACATTCCCTGCTTTCTGTAGCACAAGATTGCACTCTCTGAGACACTGCTCTTTTTTAAAATCTCCCATCTGTAACGCTAAGGACAGCTTTGTCCCAGATCCATTCATTGACTATGGGGCCAGATGCACTGCAACTAACTGTTACTCTTGGCTCAGTAAGACACTGTTCCAGAGTGTCTCCCTTTCTTAGTTTATGAGCCCAGAAATTGTAAACTTTTCAAAAGTGCCTAAGTGACTTAGGTCCACCGAAAGTTAATGAAACATAGACTTTAAGTACCAGATCACTTTTTTGAAAAAGAGATTTAGGTGTTTTTCAAAATGTTACCCTGGAATTCTCCTCCGCCCCTGGCCACTGCTTCCCACGGAGAATAAAGGGAATGGGTGCATGTGCTGAGCATTTTTGAAAATCTGGTTTTGTAGGTCTCAAAGAACCCAACCAATGTTTTCAAACTTGGACCCTAAAATTATGCTTCTAAATCTCTATTTAGGCACCTAAGTAGGTGGCTGAGCACACATCCATTCTCCGTTGGCTTTCACAGAATTAAGCGCCTGTAGGATCAACCCTTGATGTTCCTGGTTGAGTTTTACCAACAGAAATTTAATTTTAAATAGCTGATCAAACTTCAGGGAAAATGCTGTCTGCCCAAGGACATAGCCAAGCTGATGGGGAGGAGCAACAAGTGAGAAAGAAGGCATGATGATGGGCACATTATAAATGCAGGTAATTGCTAGAAACTTTAGCTAGATAGATGGGAAATTAAATCTCAGATGGAAAATATTGTAAAAGAGAGGGACCTCAATGAAACTGTATAAAATATGAAATTTTGAAAATGTTTTTGTACCTTCTGTATATTTAAAATGAACAGTGCTTAAAATTTAATATGCAGAAAAGAGTGTTGATTAAAATGCAGATTTGTTCACTTTCTAAAAAAATACATCATTTTTTAAAAATGGGTGAAACACTCAAAGATAATTTTGTAAAAAGATCTTCTGTTAAAAGCCCGATTTAACAATGCATCTGTTATGGAAGGATCTTCTAGAATTGAACAGAAAAGGACAGTATTTTTAGAGATTGCTTTTTAAAAAAACAACTCAGAGCCAGAATCTCATAACTATACTTGTGTTGACAAGTAATTGATTTCAATGGGAGGTAGGTGCCTAAATACCTTTGAGGATCTGGCCCTTACTCTATGGACTGTCCCACTTAAGTCCCACCTACAGGTCCCAGTTGTGATTACAGCCACATAGTGCTAAGTTCTGTAGGAAGTTGTAGACCTTGTCTAAATACAAATGTTGATATCCTTTACTGATACAGGTATGGCTCAAGAGGCACAAACCCCCCTAGTGTGTGGACACAATTACATTGGTATAAAGGTGCTTCTATTGGTATAGTTTATTCCCCGGTGGGAAATGAGATAAGCTATAGTGAGTGGTGTAAGCCAACTTTATATTGGTATAACTGTGTCCATGCTAGGAATTGTTATAAGTATTATAAAAAATCATATTCAATTATAATGGTTACAGTGATAGAAAAGCTATGTGTAGACCAGGCCCTACTAAGAGATTGTCCTGGCCTTGAAGTCCTTATCATCTAAATAGACGAGAGACAACAGACAAGAAGGGAAATAGGTGCACATGGGGTGAAATGATTTGCAGATTGGTGGAAGATCCAGGAGGAGAATCCAGTCAAACTTTTCCCCTGCTCAGTACCCTGTCCCCTGGGCCAAGCTACAGATCCAATATGGCTTTTAGAATCATGTGTATATAGAAACCTATTTGTCTGATCCCTATGAAATTCTATAGTACTGTGCCATAAGGGATTATTGAGATGTTTCATGCCATGTCTAATGCTTCAGGTACTGCACTATCACGCAGCTCTGCATCTCACTACACCCCTGAAGGTGCACGTTAATCATCAGTATCTGGTATTCAGAATCTTCTCTCCATGCTCTTTCAAAGCACCTTCAGTTCCACACAACTGCCATTTAAAGCAGCTTCTATCCCAGAAAACAGTGTGGGGAATAAAATCTACCATAGGCAATGATGGATCTCTGCCCCAATATTTGTCATAACCAGCACAGAGAGGATAACTCACCTGTGGCTATTCCACTTGGCAGCTGTCCCTCCTCTCTCCTGGCTCGTGACAATAAATGTTGGAGTGGCAGAATCTAGCCATCAGGTGGTCTTTCCGCACAGTGGGCAATGCTAGCATTTTATCGCACCGTGTTACTATCAAAATACATATCTCCTTCGAACTGGTTTCTCTTTCACTGCTAATCTCCCAAACTCATTTTGTTTCACATTTTCTCTTGCTTTTATTTATTATTGAACCTGACCTCCTAGTGCAATGCTGAGGCTAAAATGGCTAATGCGATCCTTGGATGTATAAACAGGGGAATAACGAGTAGGGAGTAGAAAGGTTATTTTACCTCTGTATTTGGCCTTTGTGGAATACAGAGTCTAAATCTGGTGTCCACAGTTTAAGAAGGATGTTGATGAATTGGAGAGGATTCAGAGAAGAGCCATGAGAATGCTTAAAAGTATTGGAAAACATGGACTGATAGTGAGAGACTCAGGTAGCTCAATCTGTTTATTTTAGCAAAGCGAAGGTTAAGGTATGACTAGATCACAGTTTGTAATTATCTACATTTGATAATAGGCTCTTCAGTTTAGCCGACAATGGTCTCACGTGATTCAATGGCTGGAAGTTGAAGCTAGACAAGTCAGAATGGAAGTAAAACTTACATTTTTAATGATGAAAGTAATTAATCATGGGAAAAACTTACCAGGGGCTGTAGCGCATTCTCCATCCCTGGTAATTTTTAAATCAAGATGGGACATTTTTCTGAAAGATCTGCTCTAGTTCACACAGGAATTATTTTGGGGAAATCCTATGGCCTGCGTTATGCAGCAGGTCAGACGAGATCACAGTGGTCCTTTCTGATTTATAATCTCTAAATTGACATTTATCATGTTTTCTGATTTAGGAAAAAGTAGCGTTCATCTCTACAGCAATCGTCACATCTCTACAGCAATCGTCACAGGCCTGCAGTGTCTCATTAGGCCGGGGCTCCGGAGCATCAATTTGACAAATTGCATTACTCTAGGGAGTCAATGTGGTCCAGAGGATAGATAAATGGACCAAGATTCAGGAGGGCGAGATCACATTCTCTACCGCTGACCAGCTGCATGATTTTTGGGGAAGCCACTTCATCGCTTCTGTTTCTCCCCCACCACCACCCTTTCCCTGCCTGATCTGTTTTGGATTGTAAGGTCTTTGGGGACAGGACTGTCTTTTACCACATGTTTGTACAGATCCAAACAGAATGGGGCCTCAGTAACTACAGTGTGGATTCCTGTAACTCCCTTTCTTCAACATCCTCTTCCTTTTCTGGTAATCTCAAATCTCCTGTTCAATCTATTTGGAAGTTATAATCCATCCCATCACTTTTCCAGTGCAATCCTGTCACTCATTCAGTGTGTCCAGCCTCACTGCTCTGCTGTGACAGTATCATCAATTTAAATGCTATTTGTATAATTCACAGTGACCTAGTCCCTTTGGACCCAGACCGTGTCAGTTGTCTCTGTGAAAGTGAATCAGTTCAGGCTTAAAATTAACAGTTCTCAGTACAGTTTGGATGCAGAGTGACTTGGTAGTTTTGTAAACTGCAATTAAGCGTATCACAGAACAAACCGGTTAGCTGTGTCAGAGAAGTACATGCAGGTAGTGCATATGATCTTCCTGCTGGAAGAAAAACAAAGACCAACCAACCAACCAATCAATCAGACAAAAATCAAGTAATTATAATCCTGAAATCTCCATTTCCATCACACATTCTCTTCACAATGTTCCTCACCACTCTTCACAGATGCGCTTCGTTTCAGTCAGTCACATGCTGACATCTCAAACAGAACGAATGTAATGATGCTGAATGTGAGTCATAAAAAATGATTAGCTTGTACAAGATCCAACATGTTGGGTGTGACAGAATTCTGATTTTCTACACTTGGAATCCTCTTCACAATTCCAAAGGGAATAAAGGATTCTAAGCTAGATTGTCTGGCGGCATCTTTTTGGATTTGACTTATGTCAAGGTTCCTTCCCTGCTCTGAACTCTAGGGTACAGATATGGGGACCTGCATGAAAGACCCCCTAAGCTTATTCTTACCAGCTTAGGTTAAAAACTTCCCCAAGGTACAAACTTTGTCTTGTCCTTGAACTCTATGCTGCCACCACCAACCGTTTTAAACAAAGAACAGGGAAAGAGCCCACTTAGAGATGACTTCCCCCCTAAAATATCCCCCCGAGCCCTACACCCCCTTCCCTGGGGAAGGCTTGATAAGAGTCCTCACCAATTTGTACACATGAACACAGACCCAAACCCTTGGATCTTAAGAACAATGAAATATCAATCAGGTGCTTAAAAGAAGAATTTTAATGAAAGAAAAGGTAAAAGAATCACCTCTGTAAAATCAGGATGGTAGCTACCTTACAGGGTAATCAGACTCAAAACATAGAGAATCCCTCTAGGCAAAACCTTAAGTTACAAAAAGACACAAAAACAGGAGTATACATTCCATCCAGCACAGCTTATTTTACCAGCCATTAAACAAAAGGAAATCTAATGCATTTCTACCTAGATTACTTACTAACTTAACAGGAGTTGTAAGGCTGCATTCCTGATCTGTTCCCGGCAAAAGCATCACACAGACAGACAGAACCCTTTATTCCCCCCCTCCAGATTTGAAAGTATCTTGTCCTCTCATTGGTCATTTTGAGTCAGGTGCCAGCGAGGTTATCTTAGCTTCTTAACCCTTTCCAGGTGAACGGGTTTTGCCTCTGGCCAGGAGGGATTTTTTAGCACTGTATACAGAAAGGTGGTTACCCTTCCCTTCATATTTATGACAACTTATTTGAAAGGTAGCTGTCCTATAAAGTAGATTCTCACTGCTTCTGGTTTGCAAGCTACTCCTTTGCTAGGATGTCCCAGATCATGTTGTACCAGTTTCCCAAAATGCTAATAGACTGATGGGTTTGTAGCAAAAAAGAAGCAGTTATCAAACAGGGATGTAGATGCAGGTCAATGTCCCTCACCATTTCAACAGGGGGGAAGCTGCCTGGACCAGCAGGGTGATGGCCGGTGCCTGGGAGTGGGAGGAGAGGAGGGCATCTTATGCCTAGAAGTAGATTTTTAAGGCCTGAAGGGACCAGTATGATCATCTAGTCTGACCTCCTTCATGCACAATGCACTTTATGGTGCTGGAAAATCCCAGTGAGTTGGGTGTACATACGTGTGTAAAAATGATGACAAGGCCTGCCTTTTTTTTTTTTTTTGGTCTTCCCAAATTCCCAATAAAGAATCTGACAACGGAGAAAGGGTTTCTGATGCTCCTTTATCTAACTCATTGTTAACCTGGTTTTAAATCCTGTTTACACCTGCTAATTTTTTTCTCTCTGTAATAACCAAATTACAACCTTGAGTGCATTATGGAAGGCTTAATATTGTTTAGGTTTTAGATCTTTCTTTTTGCAGAAGCTCTGCTTTTTCTATGTGATCAAGATCAATCACTTGCATGGATTGAGGCCTTATCTTTACAATAGCATCTTTTAAACGGTTGCTGGGATTTATGTATGGCTCTTGTTCCTGTACTGATTGTTTTTCATGTTTATGAATTTTCTGTAATTCTAAATATTTGAGCGGCTGGAACTCTTGGGCCCCAATCATTCTGGTTCCTTCGAGCACGGTGAGTAAGCCAATGGACATTACCAGGGTTGCTTATGTGCTTTCAGTCAAGTGCATGGGTAAGTGGCTGAAGGATCAGAGTTCTTCTTTGTAGGTTGTCTCGTCATCAGTTAGGCAAGAATTGCTAAGTCTGAAAGTATTTACGGATGTGTGAACAAAAGGCTGACAGTCCTCCAGAGTTCTGAGAACTGGTGTGCTCAAGTGATTGCGCTACTTGGTTCAGGGCCCGGAGACTCGAGTGCTAGTCCCAGCTCTCTCACTGACCTTCTGTGTGGCTTTGGGCAAATCACTTGGCCTCCCAGTGCTTCTGTCTTCTTCCGTTAGCTCTTGGAGACAGGACCTGTCTCTTGCTCTGTATACATACAATGGGGGCCTGATTTCACATGGCTGTTGCAATAGAAGGAATGGTGCAGAGGATGTTTTGCTGGCCTTGTGAGCTACATAGGGGTTGTGTATGGGGAATTTATTGAGGAAAGGGTTTCTGCAAACGCCCCATGTAAGCCAACATGAAAGCTGTGATAGGTGTGGGCCAGGAGGGATTATGTTTGTATGGCCCCAATGCTTTATGTGCAGGAGTTCCCTCTCCACTAGTGATGATCTGGGTAGGGGGGGTCCACCTCTGCAACCCTACCACGCTCACAGAGCTTGAATACTCTGATTTGACACGCGAGGTGCAGATTTTCCTATGGATAGCCTTAGTCATGTGGATACAGTTATGTCTTCTTAACATTCAAATAGTCTGAGATGGGCAAGGCCCTGTTCACTCCAGTCTCCGCACGAGAGATACTTGTCTTTTAAATTATTGCCCCAAGCTCCCTTGCCTACTTGGGACTCAAAAAGGACCCCCCACAAAGCAGTATGTTAGCCCTGTTGGTGCTCTCCTCCCTATTGTTTTATGCCCCGGTTCTTATTGGCCCCGGTGGGCACTTTGGAGCAATATGGGCTTGAGAGATCCCATCACTTATTTTTCATCCCAGTCAAGAAGGAGCCAAGCTAAGGCAGCCCAGAGCCCTGCTGAGGGGAAGCTAAGTTGGAGGATTCCAGCAGAGCCTGGTAGTGTAGTCGACCCCACTGTAGGAGAGCCAAGTTCATGGAGCGTAGTAGTTTTCCCCTGAGAACACACAGTAATATTTTAAACATCTGCTAGAGAGGGCTAATGTGTTTTTGTTTGCTTGCTTGTTCTTGCTCTTTTGTTTAAAAACAAAAACAAGATAAAAAAAATCTTTCCAACCAAAATCAAAATGTTCACACACACACACACACACACACACACACACACACACACACACACACACACACACACACACACACATATCTCATTTGGGTTGAAATCTTCTGGTTTTCTGTCAGAAAACGAGAAGCCAGAAGGTGTTTTCTCAATTATTTTTGAACCTGCCTCCTCAGTTTTCAGGTTTGATTTTTTTTCATTGAAAAATAGAAAAATACTCTCAGCAAACTTAAAAACATAAGCACATTAAAAATGGTCCTGCCAAGAATAAATGGCATTTGTCACAAAGCTGTAACATCTGCACAATAGCTTGAGAGTGACATCAAAAGTGGGTGGAGCTTATTTTGTGGTAAGAGCTTGGAAGGTCACAACTGCCTTCCTCCTGACCTTCCCTGCCCACATTTGACTCTTGTTGTCAACTCCTTTTGATCTAGTAGCTCCCTGCAGCCCACCAGCCAGTACTTCAAGGACTGTCATTTGGAAGCTGCTGTTGAAATTGCTTGATGCAAATAGTTCTTCTTCTATTCTGTAGGATTCTGTTTCTCCCCTTTCCACATGCTCCTCTCCTATCTAATGGGGTCATTTCTAACCTGACAATTCAGGTGCCTCATCTCAGCCGAGCATATTTTGTAATGTGTCACTGAATTGGTAATTCATCTCCTCCTTGTCCTTTTCACTGGGTATGGAACATTTAATAATTGACACTTTACACAGCCAGTATTAAATCATTTTGGCAGCAGTCTTTCATTTATTGGTCTCCACACAATCATAGCTCTCTCTGTGTTTGGCGGGTGGAGGTGGGGGAAGCCAAATCTGTGCCATCTGGAAAAATGAGATTTTGTAGCACACTGAAGTGACAAAAGGCCCTTGGGTCTGTTCTTCTCCAGGGAAAGTTTTACGACTCAAAATTGTCCAGCAGCACATTCTAAAATTATGGGCCAGATTCTCCACTGGTGTAAATCATCTTCGCTTTACTTAGCTACGCTAATTTACAGCAGCCAAGGATCACTCATTTCAGCAGGAACCCAAGCCTTGTTTTCCCACCACCAGCAGAGAAGCCGTCAAGTCCAAGGAGGCCAAGAGAGCATCTGAAAGCCTCAGCCAGAGTCAGTTCTGAGAGCAGCAGGGCCTCTGAGCCTCACCGAGGGGGGAGCTCAAGGAGCTCACCAGACATGCATCAGCACATCGTGAACACCTTCACCCTCTGTGGGGATAGACGTTGGTCAGGGATGGTCCTGGTGTGCTCAGCCCTGCCTCAGCATGGGGATATGGATGACCTCCTGACATCCTTCCAGGCCTCCATTTATATGACTCGATCATGTCAAGTGATGGAGCTTAGACCTGTACCCACATTTTCTCCCACCTCCGCAGTGACTATATATTTTATTCTGTAAGACGAAAGGTTTATGTTCTGGCATAAGTCGACTGGCTTTGCTGGCTTATGTTTAACTGTTAGACCATAGGGGTAGCTCCGGTCCAACATTACATGTTCTCAATAGAGTTCCTTTAAAAAATGTGACCAAAACCATGGCTCAAAGAAAAATGGCGTTTGAATATTGAATATTCAATGGCATTTTTTCCTCCGTCAGTGTTTCAGTTTTTGAAAACTAAAAACTTCTGGGGTTGCATTTTGGGGTGGGAGGCCTCCTCCCCTATTCCACTTTCCTCCCTGTCTTAGGAAAAATGAGGAAGGGGGGGGAATACAAAAGGAAGGAAAAAATGAAAGAAGAACATGTTTTTTCACTTTCTACCTTTTTCTACCCTCCCCTCCCACCTTTTTCCAATGGTAAAGAACAGTAACTATGGTGGGGCAGGGGAAGGAATTCCCATAAAAATCTGAAAATCAAAACCCAAAATCTTTTTTTAAGTGAATTGAAAATTGCAAGGCTAAGCAAATGGGGATGAATATTTCAGTTGTTGAAAACTTGAAATGTTTTTGTTTTAATGAAGCTTCCCCCAATACCAATGGAATACCAATGGAAATTTTCACCAGAAAAATTGCATGTCATCGAAATGCTATTTTTCATTTAAGAAAACCGTGAATTTTTTTGTGGCCAGATGTAGTGGTGCGGCTGATGTGGTAATAAGGAATTCCAGAGCCTTAGGCCAGGGGATCCCAGTCTACGTTCCGTCAGCAGGTACGTCTCTCTTGTCCTCTGCTGTCATTAGACAGACACCCAGTCAGGACAGCATGAGACACACTGTGTCACTGCTCACTCTCTTTGTTGGTAGCGATACAGACGGCTCACTCTGAGCCTGTCATTAGTGAGGCCGTAGCTCTGTCTTTTTCTCTCTTGCTAGAGAGTTACATAGCCTGTGTATATGTGTGTCTCTAGACCTACATGCGGCTTCTCTCTCTCATTAGTTTGTCCCTTTTGCTCTCACTAGATTGACAAGAAAATGTCTTTGTCATTAGAAAGTTACATGTGCCTCCTCCCTTCTACTCATTGCTAAACAGGCAAACTGCCCTAGCTAAGTCATTGGACATATCTCCTCTTCCGCACATAAAAATGTTAATTCAGTTCAATACAATGAGCCTTTATTGAGATAAGAAGCTCCGCAAGTGTTACCAAAGAGTTAAAACAGATCCCCAACGTATTTGTCAGGGGTGGGGATAAGGACAACTCACCCAGCGTAGGGTCACACACTGTATTTGGGATCTGATCGCCCATGTCCATTCATCATTACTGTCCGTTCCTGATCTGATTGCAGGTTGTCAAGGAAGGCAGTACCTCCCAGTGATCAGAGCACTATACTATTAAATAGGAGATCTCCATTTTAATCCCAGTTCTGCCCCAGCTTGCCGGATGACCTTCGCCAAGTTACTTCACAGCTCTGTGCTTCAGTTTCCCCATCTGTAAAATGGGCATAATGATATTGACCTCCTTTATAAAATGCTTTGAGGTCTACCGATGAACTACGTGAGAGCCAGTGCAATGCCATCTCTCTTTTCTCTCTCACACACACACATATTATTTTAGGTATAAGGAACATCACTGGAAATGGCAATACCTCTGAAACAAAAACTATATGTCTGTATGACAAACTCATGAGCCAGAAGTCAGGATCTGATTCTGGATTCACTTGCAACCCTGAATATGCTAGAGCTGATTATTCCTCCAATATCTTTGGCTTGCAGAATTGCATTCATGTTAATACTGGGAAAGTTACCATTTGAATCTTCCATCTCTAGTAAAAAACATAGATTGACTTTATAGTCTTGCAAATATGAAGATTTATTTTCTCTCAGTATACATATTGATAGAAGCTGCTTTAGTCAATATTTCCTGTTTGGTTTAAAAACCAAAAAGTCTTGGTTTTCATTGCAGTAGATTCAGATAGCTGCTTGTACTCATTGTACTGTAGAAGCACAAGAATAGCATAATGCTGCCTAGGCAGAGGAAGAAGAATTATTATTTGTATTATTGTAGAGTCTCAGGGCCCCATAGGAGCTGTCTTTCTAGCACAGAGCCAAACACCTTATGGTATAAATAGGTGAGAGTGAGACCAGGTATGAGGGGAAGGAGAGGTGAAAAGACTTGCCCAGCATCACACAGCAGAAACAGGAGTAGAATCCAGACCCCCCCCACTCCGTTTTTTATTTCTCAGCCCTATTGAACCATGCAACCAGGGAACTCCCATGTCTGAACAGGAAGTGTAGTCATATTCCTGTGACGGGTTCAGTCACAGAGACCCTCCCCTTGAGACTGCCACCTGATGTGCTGAGAGTACCTCTGAGCCCATGTTCCCTGCCAGCTTGGGACTTCAGAACCCAGCCTTGTTGAGCCAGACACACTAGCCTGCTGAAAACACAGACTCAGGTCTGAACCACATCCCCCAAAAGCTGCAGACTTAACTGAAAACAGCTTAAGATGTGCTCCTATCTCCAGCACCCAGATACCCAGCTCCCAATGGGATCCGAACCCCAAATAAATCCATTTTACTCAGTATAAAGCTTATACAGGGTAAAATCATAAATTGCCTGCCCTCTATAACACTGATAGAGAGATATGCACAGCTGTTTGCTCCCCCAGGAATTACTTTACTTACTCTGGGTTAATTTATAAGCAAAAGTGATTTTATTAAATATAAAAAGTAGGATTTAAGTGGTTCCAAGTAATAACAGACAGAACAAAGTAAGTTACCAAGCAAAATAAAACAAAAACACACAAGTCTAAGCCTAATACATTAAGAAACTGATTTCAGATAAAATCTCATCCTCAGTGATGTTCCAATAAGCTTCTTTCACCGACTGGTCTTCTTCCTAGTCTGGGCCCAATCCTTTCCCCTGTCACAGTTCTTGTTCCAGCTCAGGTGGTAGCTAGGGGATTTTTCATGACTGCAGCCCCTTTTGTTCTGTTCCACCCCCTTATATACCTTTGGCAAAAGACAGGAATCTTTTGTCTCTCTGGGTCCCCACCCCTCCTTCTAAATGGAAAAGCACCAGGTTTAAGATGGATTCCAGTACCAGGTGACATGGTCACATGTCCTGTGAGACCCCAAGCCTTCATTCTTCCCGGTCTGACTCACAGGAAGACTTACAAGTAAACAGAGCCATCTACAGTCAATTTTCCTGGTTAATTGGAGCCATCAAGATTCCAAACCACCATTAATGGCCCACACTTTGCATAATTACAATAGGACTTCAGAGTTATATTTCATATATCTAGTTTCAGATACAAGAATAACACATTTATACAGATAGGATGACCATACTCAGTAGATTATCAGCTTTGTAATGATACCCAACAAGAAACCTTTTGCATAGAGCATATTCCAGTTACATTATATTCACCCTCATTAGCATATTTTCATAAAATCATATGGAATGCAACGTCACACTCCCCATTCGCCTTGGTGTACTTCTCCTCTCATCTTTCTATAGCAGAAAGAGATGCACTGCAAACATCCATTCCATTAGGAGTCCTTTCCTGTGCTGTGGGAAAAATGAACATTCATTTGGCCTGGCATAAATTTGTATTTCTCAAGATGCGGAAAACAAACAAACAAGCTACCTTATTAATTGGTGCTGACTCACAAATATGCAGGACAGATATTCTCCCCCACCATGTCATCCCCCCCCCATTATCAAGATCTACTGAGTATTTTCTGAAGGAAAATTAAAAGTAATTATTACCATCAGTTTTTAAAATGATTAGCTATCTTTTGGTACAGAGTAAACCACAATGAGTTTGTGGTTACTTTGGGTTAAAAAAAATTCACCACATTCTTTTGTATCTACCCATCTGAACAAGCACCTACATGCTGCTCAAGACAGCTATACGAGTGGTGCAGCATCCATCTTTGGACTCTTCCCTTTGGGCTCAGTCATGCGAAGGCTTACATGCCCCTGCAGGAGGGTAAAGGGAAATGTTTTCCCATGCAAAATTTTGAGTTTTTTGGCAAAAAATTAAAAGCAGAAATATTTTGGCCAAAACCCTGCAATATCTGTATTCTGAAATGGCATCACATTTGTAGTTCAGCTCTGGCATGTTCCCATTCTCCTCTGTTAGTGAGGCCCCCTGGTTGGACGACAACTCCCATGATGAACCATGTTCTCCCCTCTTGGTGAAGGAAGGCCAGGCATGATGGCACTCACACGACCACAGTACAACAAGGAAGATGCAGTCTGACCAGGGAGCCCAACCCATAGATGAGAAAGGATGCAGGAGGCAACCAAATGACAACTCCCAAAAGGAATCGTGGCCGCATTTCAGAATCAAAACATTTTTGGTTTTGGCTGAAAACTGAAAACGTTTCCATTTTCAGGCATTCAGACTTTTTATGAACATTTAAAAAGGTCTGTGGAAAGAATAAATGTGTTGCAAAAAAAATATTGTTGAAAACCAAGTTTTCCACCGAAAAAGAGTTTGAGATCGAATGTAACCACGTGAAGTTAGTTTGGTCATTTGCTGTAGTTGACCATGTGATGCTACAGTCCTTCAGGAAAACCCAATCGACACTCAGAACTGGCATGTGCTTAAATTGCGCTGGAAGAAAAAGTCTTTTGAATCCTTGCAGTGCAGGCAGTCTACGGAAAGGGCTCTTTTTTGGTCAGGTTATTAACACAGATGGGGAATGGGTGCTTCATTCTGATTCTCTTCTGCACTGTAAAGCAAGGGCTTGATTTGCCCTGTCCCCATGTATTTTAACAGCCCCTCTTGTCAAAAGCATGATCAAAGTCTTGATGAATATCCATTGTGTGAGCGAGCACGCCTTACCTGTTACAGCAAATCGCTGGCATTGGTGTTAGCATGCAAATCTTGATTTATGACCCCTGTCACCACCTTGTTAAGCTGAGACTCTGAGAAAGGGGGCCCAGAACAACCTTTGTTTGCTGTGCTGGTTTGGATGATCTTCCTTCCTTTCGTGTGCACATGTGCACTGAGATTCTTGTCCTAGGCATTCATTTGGTCTTCGCCACACAATGGCTATTGCTGGACCAAAATATTGACATCTCTTTTAGGATGCTCAGCTGACACCCGTATGGCTTCAGATGACCTTAGCTTCATTGGTATTCAGTTAGAGTCAGAGACATGCTTGCCTCAGCTGTCTGGGCCTTGGTGAGCAGGTGGGAAAATGACCAGTTGAAAATGAGTTGTTAAGACCATTACAGCGAAAAGATGGATGCAATTAATTTTTCATTATGTACAGTGTCTGCGGATTGTAATCAGTTTGGATTGTTCCTCCTCTGAGGCACAAATAAAATGCAAATGGCTTTAGAATGAAAGGGAATGCTCTTTATGATGTACAGTGCTATTCAGAGCTGCCAATGGCTTGGAATAAATAGGAATTGTGAGGATTATGCGATGAATCTGCCTAGGAGAATCTAATATAAGTTTTGGTGTGGAAAAACCTCAGCTGCATTTGTCCATCAAGGGAACACGCTACCCACCAAGCAACAGCGCAAGGCGTTAAACCTTATTTAATAGTATTAATACCGAGCTCTTACCAGTAGATCTCAAAGCATGTTACAAGGTGGTCTGTAGCATTATCCCCATTTTACAGGTGGAAGACAGAGGCATGGAGAGGGGAAGTCACTCAACCAGCAAGCCAGTGGCCAAGCCGCAACAAGAACCCAGGTCTCCCAGCCCAGCACACTGTCCACGAGGTCACACAGTTACTAAGGAAGGCACTCGGGTTTGGTTTAGAAAAACCCACTATGCAAATGGTTATGGTGGATGAAATAGCCATTTTACATTTGTGCTTTTTTCAGTGCAAAGGGAGCAAACCTCAACAGCAACATCCTCTCGCCCAGCTAGACATTTATAAATCCCCGAAGATACACGGCCTGTGAGCCTTTCTTTCCTTTGAGCTTGTCCCCAGTACTGCTGCCCCGCAGAGGCCAGTCGTATTGCAAACACCGCGCCTGGGGATGGTCTCCTGAGGTACCACACCTGTAGCTTTGGAAGGGCTGTGTGCTGGCTATCCAGTGGCTTGGGCACTGGACAGCTCCTCTGGAGACCCAGGCTCTGTTCCTGGCAATGCCAGTGACCTGCTCTGTGTCTGCGAGCGAGGTAAACAGCTCTCTGCTGGCTAGGGGAACACAGGGCTGAGCACTGCAACCGCTTTCCCAGCCGCTTGTGTGGAGAGAACGAAGCAGGCCCCTGGTTTTGCCCCAGCTCTGAGTGGCTGCCCTTCCCCAGGAGGTGGCATAAAGCAAGTCAGATGCAGATTTAGGCAATGGGGGTTTTCCCTACAGCTCAATAGATTGGGCGGGCTGGAGACCAAAAGTAGGACATGAATCCTGTGTCTCCCAACAAACAGAGGGCAAGGTCGAGGAGGCAGGAAGCAGGCATTAGCCTGGGCATTGGGAATCCATGTAGCTCAGCTGGAAGATGGTGCAGATATTGTATGGTGCAAGCAAACCAGAATACATGGTAATTAGATGCAGTGGGTAAATCAAATGACCGGTGAGGCTGGGTGCGTGGGAATAAGGCAATAACCCCCTGGTAAAATAGCACAGCGATACCATGCGTGTCAAAGCCATAAAAGATAATTAACCCCAGTTAGCTCCTGTCAGCCCTGGGGGGCAGGGATTGAATGTGGAGCTCCTAGAGGCAGCCACAGGCTCAGGTAGTCTTGCAGTGGGGGAGCTGGATAAAGCCTCTGGCAGCTTCTTTCAAATCCTAATTCTGCTGCCCTGGTCACTGTAAGGGGGAGAGGGCAGAACCAGTACATTAGTATCCCAGTAATGGGAAAGAGGAAGAGAAGACAATAGACAGCATTCTCTCTGCTTTGGGTGAAAGCTAAAGTGGCCAGAGTATATGCAAGTTTTACTAACAGTCCCAGGTTCATATGATGTACGAGCATCCCAGGAATTTATTGCAGGCTGCCTGACATGTCCTGCTTTTTCATTTCACTGGTGAAAATGTTTGGGGTTTTCTTGTTTTGTTCAAGACATAGTGCTATCCTGGTTAAAAATTGTTCCATGCCTCCCAGGAACAGTCAATCCAATGGCATGAGTTCCTCCCTGTGAGGAACAAAGAGATAAGTCAGTTCAATGAACATAGAAGCATATCAGAACCGTTGTCTTGCTCAAACTGAATATGAATGACACCTGTTCGATGTTGTGCCCGAAACTCATTCACCTCCACGCTTTCTCCCGTGCTGTCCCGCCTACTTGACATTTCCCTTTACCCTCCTGCAGGGGCACGTAAGCCTTCTCTTGACTGAACCCAAAGGGAAGAGTCCAAAGATGGATGCTGCACCACTCGTATAGCTGTCTTGAGCAGCATGTAGGTGCTTGTTCAGATGGGTAGATACAAAAGAATGTGGTGAATTTTTTTTAACCCAATGTAACCACAGACTCATTGTGGTTTACTCTGTACACCTGTAAATATCCGCAAAGTCTTCGACAAAGAAACTTGTCAGTGCTTAGGCAGTTGGTGCCCTGAGACTAACAGCTTCCATGTTGACCAGTAACATCTCATTATTTCCTTTTGCTCCCCTGTTTGCTTGCTGCATTCACCCATTGTCTTACACTTTGTAAGCTCTTTAGGGCAGAGACAGATTTTTTTTTTTGTTTCTACAGAGCCGAACGCAAAGAGGCCCTGGCCTCAAGGCACTACTGGAATACAAATTCATTATTAGGATTATAACACTGAATTAATAGAAAACAAAAATTCTCCACTCTGAGAATATGCCTGTGTCAGCTCACAGGGTGGCACTCGTGACTCTTTTAGATAGGTATTTTATGACCCTAATAAATGCAGCCACAAAAGTGTCCTTTTTTATTTGGAAAATATGGTTTCTAACCTTAGGTCCTGATCCAGCAAACTTCATGTGCTTAACTTTATTCATAATCCTGTTTACGTCAGTGGGAGCACTCACGTGAATAAGGTCACATGCCTGATTGCAGGATTTGGGGCCTTCGTTTGTTCTTTTTTTTTAATGAGGAATTAGCCTAGTGTTTTGCCCTAAGAGCTGACAGCTACAACTATGTTTTGGGAAATAATGATAGGTGAGGTCAAGTGACCCATCACATTACCAGTTCTGTGTGATCTAAGCAGTGTTTGATCATGCATGTGGTACACACAGGGTGGGATGTCCAGAAGTGCTCAGCGTTGCCCTAACTTGGCTCCCATTGAAGTCAAAGGTAATGGTATTGATGTCAGTGGGAGAAGAGTTAGGCCAATGTACTTTAGAAAAATCACACCCACAACGCACCCAGGTTTTCCCCATGTCCCCATTTGAAGGCACTTCAGGTTTTTAGCAGGGTGTGGCTTTGGCCTTGTCTAAGCTGGCAGCAGCATGTAGGGTACATGTAGCTACACACCACGGTGAAAAGCAGGCTGTGTCCACACTGCGACGTGTAGCTACATGTGGTGGTGAAAGGCTTCGGGATCGGGGAGTCCCACAGGGCCCATGAGGGCCCAGCAACCAAGGAGAGTTAATGCAGGTATTGCTGGCCCATCCTCGCAGCAGCTGGGGCAATAAAAGAACTGAGAAGTGGCGGGGCCGGGGCAGCTGGCAGAGGAGCAAGCAGGCCAGAGAAAGAAGGCCCTGCCAGCAAAGTGGTGCAAAGCTGCCCTACAGTGACGACGACACGAAGAAGGGACGATCAGTCTGCAGAAGCCTACGGCACCAAGGGAAGAGCGTAGGGTACAGATTCTGCCTGCCTGGGCTATGGGCCATGAGCTGCGACACAGTGGAGTGGGGTGGGCCTGGATTTCCGCACCTCTCCCTTAGCAGAGATTTTAGAGCCAAAGGGGGGTCCAGGCCCCTTGAGGACAAGGATCAGCTAACCCCCTCCCCAAACATCAGGGGAAGTCCGTACACCACACAGTGAGACAGAGATGAACCTCCTGGCCTCCAGAATAGGACTATAGAGACTGAGATGAGAAGAGCATGACTGCCCCATCAGTCTGAGTAGACTCTGCCTGACGCCCTGTCTGACCAAAGGGGGGCGCTGACGCACTGGGTCACCAGCCCACTTGGAGGCAGCGGGGACAGGCTTTGGCATTAGGGAGCTGCTGGATCCTTTTACCACTCCCTCTGCCTTTCCAGAGCCCTTCCCCGCAGCCGGGAATGGCCCCAGCGGTAGGGAGCCCGTGGGACACTACACTGCTAAAAATAGCAGCACTGATGCAGAAGGCACTGTTTGGGTGTGCAGAGAGCCGGAGAGGGTACATACCCTAAGCATGTTTCTACTCTGCTCATCGAAGCAGTTCCCCACCACCTACACTGCTATTTACACCCATGCTGGGGGACGTGCAGCGTATGTTCTCTACACAGCGCCAAAAGTGACAAAAAAAAAAAAATCCAACAACCCCCCCACCAACAACCCAGAGCATTTCACTGAAGAATGTGAAGCCAGAGGGGAACTTCTTATTAGAAATTTGAATCTTCCTCTACTTTCTATTTCTATTTAATATTTTATTAAATGACTGCATTTTGCTTTCTTTGATTACGTGCTCTGGGCCTGATCCAACAGCCCACAGCTGTCAATGGGAGTCTTTCAATTGGCTTCAAGAGGTTTTGGATCAGAACTTGCCTTCTGAAATGCCTTCAAGCTGCATGGCAACTTTAAAAAAACCCACCATTATAGAGGCTGAAACAACATGTGTACCCCAAATGAAAACACACAAACACAAAAGTGAGACAACCCTGGCGAAACAGAGTAAAAGGGGCCATGAGAGACAAAGACATCTTTTCAAAATTGGACGTCAAATGCTACTGAGAAAAATAGAAAGGCACATGAACTCTGGCGCATGAACTCAAGTTGTAAAAGTCTTATTTTAAACAGAACAAAAAAGAGTGTGAAGAGCAACCAGCAAAAGACACAAACTAATAGACACTTTTCCAAGCACATCAGACGCAGGAAGCCGGCCAAGCAACCATTAGGGGACACTGGATTATCAAGTTGCTAAAGGAGCACTGAAGGAAAACAAGGCCATTGCAGAGAAGCTAAATGAATTCTTTGTATCCATCTTTACTGCAGAGGATGTGAGGGAGATTCCCACATCTCAGGTAGTCTTTTCAGGTGACAGTTCTGAGGAACTGTCCAAGACCGAGGTGTCTATAGTGGTGGTTTAAGAATAAATTGATAAATTAAACAGTGATAAGTCACCAGGACCAGATGGTATTCACCCAAGAGTTCTGAAGGGACTCCAATATGAAATTGCAGAACTACCAACTGTGGTATGTAACCTGTTGTTTAAATCAGCCTCTGTACCAGAAACGGGAGGATAGCTAATACAACAGTGATTTATTTATTTTTTAAAAGCTCCAGTGGTGATCCTGGCAATTACAGGACAGTAAGCCTCTCCTCAGTACCAGGCAAAATTGGTTGAAACTATAGTGAAGAGGAGAATTATCAGACACATAGATGAAAATGATATGTTGGGGGAATAGTCAATGTGACTTTTTTAAAGGGAAACCTTGACTCACCAGTCTCTTAGAAATCTTTGAGGGGGTCAAGAAATATGTGGCACAGTGTATATAGTGTACTTGGACATTCAGAAAGCCTTTGACAAGGTTCCTCAACAAAGGCCCTTAAGTAAAGTAAGCTGTCATCGGATAAGAGGGAAGAGCCTCTCATGTTTAAAAGACAGGAAACAAAGGGTAGGAATAAATGGTCTGTATATACAGGGGCCCCCAAGGATCTGGGACCAGTGCTGTTCAACACACATTCATAAGTGATCTGGAAAAAGTAACCAATGAGGTAGCAAAGTTTGCAGACCACACAAAACTACTCAAGATAGGTAAGTCCAAAGCAGACTGTGAAGAGTTACAAAGGGATCTCACAAAACTGCGTGCCTGAGCAACAAAACGGCAGAGGACATTCAATGTTGATAAATGCAAAGTAATGCACATTGGAAAACATAATCCCAACTATACTTACAAAATGATGGGGTCTAAATTAGCTGTTACCACTCAAGAAAGATCTTGCAGTCTTCATGGACAGTTCTCTGAAAACAGCTGCTCAATGTGCAGCAGATGTCAAAAAAGCTAATGGCATGTTAGGAACCATTAGGAAAGGGATAGATAATAAGAGGAAATATTGTAATGCCACCATACAAATCCCACACCTTGAATTCTACATGCAGTCTAGTCACCCAGTGTCAAAAGAGATATTTAGAGTTGGAAAAAGTACAGAGAAGGGCAACAAAATTGATTTGGGGCATGGAGCAGGCTCCCTAGAAATTAAAAAAGCCTGGCATTGTTCAGCTTGGAAAAGAGACGACTAAGGGGGGATGTGATAGAGGGCTATAACGTCATGACTACTGCGGAGAAAGTGAGTTAGGAAGTGTTATTTACCCCTTCACATAACACAGGAACCAGGTGTCACCCAATGAAATTAATAGGCAGCAGGTTTAAAACAACGTAAGGAAGTATTCCTTCCCACAACACACAGTCAACCTCTGGAACTCATTGCCAGGCCATGTTTTGAAGGCCAAAAGTATAACTGGGTTAAAAGAAAAAGAGAAATTCATGGAGGTTAGGTCCATCAATAGCTATTAGCCAAGGTGATCAGGGATGCAACCCCACCATCTGACTGCCAGGAGCTAAGACTGGATGGCAAGGGATTGATCACTTGATAATTGCTCTGTTCTGTTCATTCCCTCTGATGTGTCTGACACTGGCTGCTGTTGGAAGGAAGGATACTGGGCTAGATGGACCATTGTACTGACCTATTGTGGCTGTTACTTTAACTTAGGGGCCAGATTTCCCAAAGAGCCCAGCGTCAGCATCCACCATAATGAGTTCTGAGGGTTGTTTTTTTCAAAAGCATTCAGTGTTGGCCTACCACAGCTGTCACTGCAGTCAATGGCTGTTTTCACATTGACTTCAATGGGAGCAGAGTCATGTCAACACTGAATGGTTTTATAAGTCACATGGCAGGGGTGAAGTCCCGGTTCCATTGCAGTCAGTGGGAGCTTTGTCATTAACTTCAGAGGAGCCAGGATTTCACTCTAGGTGTCTAGCACAATGAAGCTGCTACCTAGAGCAGAGCCTTTGGAAGCTACAACAGTATGAAATAGAAACACTAATAATAACCAAACACTGAAATCTTTAAAGGTGATGGAGCTATGGATACCTGTAAACTGTGTTGTAAATCGTCTTATGGTTTTACATTTTCTACCAAGGGAGAACATTTCCACTAATTTGAAATAACATAGTATATAAAACAGCATATCTGTTGTGCTTCCTTGTATGGCATAGCCAATTGTTCAATTGAACAGAGTGTATCCTGGAGATTTAAGAAACAGAATCCGCATAATTATGGAATTTATACTGACTGCACACAGAAGAGGCTCTCTTCACGGTGCACTGGCAGGATATGTGACATACAGCGAAATGGGAAGAAATGAGTGTTCAGAAAAGAGCTAGGGCAGCTATGAACCAAATTAAACTATTAATGGTTGGGAAGCCGGGAAGAAAGGCTCTCTGTCAACCTAGGTCAAGCCAGGGCTGTGAAGTGTAACCAAGTCCCACCTCTGACCTGCAAAGTCATCAGTCTATCAGCGCTACCCCAGCCCTTTTCTTTATGGGCTGATTTTAATGGGTTTGTTAAAGCACACCTTTGACCTCATCTGCAAGTTTTCCCCCCCGTGTTTGCTGCCCTCATTTTGCCCTTCAGGACCTTGTTTTGTCATGTCCTGGTCTCTACTAGAGACCTTAGTGCCATTATATTTGCTGATGTGCCATGTTAACAAGGTACAGCACACTTGCATATTACCACCCTAGAGCAACCTTCCTCCTTCTAATATATTTCCTCGCATTATATAATGCGTGTTTAATGTGGCACCCACAACGCAATAGGGAACTATCCAGACACTCAAGAAAGTATGGTCCCTGCTTTGAGGTGCTCACTCTCTAAGGGCTAGAGATTGTTGGGAATTATCTGTCTGCTACAGGGTGGCTTGCCCAGTGGGCTGGAGACCCTGTGGCTAAGCTGGCCCTGACTACAGGATGAGCCCCCTCTCCCCCCCCCGCCCCGCATTGAGAGGAATCAGGTGGTTCCAATATAAAAAGAGTCAGGGTAATCACTGGTTTCAGAGTAACAGCCGTGTTAGTCTGTATTCGCAAAAAGAAAAGGAGTACAGCTGTAGCTCACGAAAGCTTATGCTCAAATAAATTGGTTAGTCTCTAAGGTGCCACAAGTACTCCTTTTCTTTTAGGGTAATCACTGATAGTATCCTGCTGGGGATAGAGCCAGGCAGGGAGCAAGAAGGCTCTTGCATGGCCCTGAGTCTCTCGGGAGAACTCAGAGCAAAAGAGTGAGTAAGTTTTGTTTTCAAAAGGGGGCTGGAGAGCCATGTCTCTTGGACAGTTTAGACACAACACGTCCTGCATCTTGACAAGGGGTTAGACTAGATGACTCTTGCGGTCCCTTCTAACTCCCTGTTTCTAGGATTCTAAGGAAAGCTCTCCAGGCAGGGAGAGACCCTGATCAAACAGGGGAGAGACTGGGAAATCCAGACAGGAAATAAAGAGGTGAGGTAGGAAGTGGTCCAGGGAACACTGAAATATGGGTAAAGGAGCAGACCTAGCTGTGCGGTACAGGGCCCGGGGCTGGAATCCAGATTAGAGGGTGAGATTGGGTTCCGCTACTGGCCCCGAGGAGGGGGCATACAAGCCCTCCCCAATGGTTGTTGAGCCCAAAAAGGGGGCAGCAGAGTGAGTAGAGGACTGGTAGAGGAAGAGCCCCAGAGAGGGAGGAAGGATTTGTTAAAGGCAGGTTGGGACTTCTAGTTTGGACAACTTTGACCTCTCAAGGTGTGGACAAAAGACTGTGACCTCGCTGGAGGGCTGAGTTACTGATGGAGAAACCACCACAAGGCCCAGGTGACCACTGGTAAGGGGCTAGCCCAGTGAGAGAGCTGCAATGCCATGCCCAGCCACAAGGGGATGCCTAGTGGTGAATGGACTCTGTTACGCTGTCAGAGTGTCTTTTCTCAATGGAAAATTCAATTTCTGTAAACTGGATTTTTTTCTGTGTTGCCAAACTATTTTGAATGTTCATTGGGA
The DNA here is from genome assembly GCF_015237465.2 of Chelonia mydas. Taxonomy (NCBI): domain Eukaryota; kingdom Metazoa; phylum Chordata; order Testudines; family Cheloniidae; genus Chelonia; species Chelonia mydas. The sequence continues at coordinate 9,199,357 of NC_057852.1, read as the reverse complement.
AAATCTAATAGAAATATTTCTTTTTGGGTAGGGTCAACTCCTAACTGAAATACTTTGTTTTGTCATGCTGAATCAAAACCTTTAGTTCTGAGTCAGTTTGGCAGCTATATGATTCTGCCTAAGCCACTGCCATGATCCATGGGAATTTAAGTCTGGGTGCCACATGCCCCATTCTCCTCTGTGGACTGGGATCCCTAGTTGAACTACATCTCCAATGATGCACTTGGGTCTCTCCTCTGGTAGAACTAGCACAGTGCACCATGGGAGTGGCATGACCATCGTGCATCATGGGACTTGTAGACTAATCAGGGAGCCAGGTAACTGAATTATAAGTCACATGAAACACTGTGGTAGCTCACGCAGATACGGTTCAGCGTCAAATCAAGGTGAAACAAAACTTTTCTGCATTTCCAAATCCACATGTCCTGAAAGTTCTGTTCTGTGAAAATATTTGATATTTTGACTTTTCATCCCAAACTGGGATAAAAACAAATGTTAAAATATTGGAATTTTCTATGGTACAGAAATGTTGAAGTTTGTTTAGTTCTGTTAAAGGACAAACACAAATAGACAGATTAGTACTAAGGAAAACAAGAAAAATCACTTTATGTGCAATTCACTGTAGGCTACTTGACAGAAATACACTTTTAAAAGGACTTAAATATGGAGACGTGTCTGAATTTTTCTGTCAAAATCTATTTTTTTGTGTTTTCAAGAGATTAGGCTAGACAATCATAATGGTCTCTTCTGGCCTTAAACTCTATTGGTGAAATCCTGGCGCCATTGAAATCAATGGGAGGTTTGTATTGACTTCAATGTGGTCAGGATTTTATCCGGTGACTATGTTTTCAAGAGCACTTTGGTTTGTTGGGAACTATTGATTTGATTGGATCTGGCCTCATTTAATTTTAATCCAATCCTGGGTATAAAACAGAAAGTTGAGAGATCTATATAGGAATGTGTGGGGAAGAAATTAAAACAGACCTCAAGGAGCTGGTCCTCAGCTGGTGCAAAATAAAGTCAATGGAACTATGTTGAATTGCACCAGTCGAAGATCTGTCCCAGAGAATATTTTTTCCAAGAGACGTGCCAATGTCCAAGACAGTCTGCAGCACAAGCAGGGAAACCATGCTGTCTGCATGAGATCAGATAGCTGGCTGTTTTAAAGGAGAGTGTCTTCATCAATATTTCCATTTAATTGTTTCTGTGTTGTATGTTGTGCTTCTCACAAATCAATACACAAGGGGTGGGAACCATCTATGTCCCAATCCGTAAACATTTTAACTAACAAAGACGAGAACATATAAAGTGTCTAGCATTGCTAGACTCTTTATCTACATTGCTAGGAAGCTGCCAAATAGCCTTTTGGTATTGTAATGAACTTTCTCTAATCGTTTGTTCTCTCTGCTTCTCCCTTGGATATGTTTCTATGTCACTCAGGAGTCACATCAATAATGTCAAGATACATCAAATCACAGAGCAGCTATTAAGAATAAGTGTGCTAAAAAGCCACTCGCGCTTCAATTAGGCAAGCAATTAGTAATAAGTTTGGGGCACCATCAGCAGCACATTGGTGGGGTTTTGTTCTTTTTGTAGGAGTGACAATTTGTGAAGCATCAGCAGGCAGGATAAAGAAAGCGATAGGGCAATAAGAATGCATGGCCTGGCTTTCACTGATTACACTTGAATGAACAGAGGTCCCCTCTGTTGAGCAAAGACAGCAGCAAAAGGTGTTTCTTCCTTAGAGCTGTGTTTGCTCATCTCCTTGCTAAGAGTTTACTATTTAAAGCAATTGAAATAATAAGCAATAGGCTAAAGGGGGTCACACTCAATTGAGACTGAAGCTGGTCAGAAAATTTAAGTTGACACTGATTCTCAATAAAAAATACCTTTTTTTTTTTGGTGAAAATCAAAACATTTAGAAAAAAGTGTCAATAATTAAAATTTTGGTCAAAACACTTATTTCAGGGGGTGGGGTTGAATATGTCAAAGTATCCTGTTTGAGTGTTTTGGAATATAATATTTCAAATTTTCATATCAAAATTACTTTTAAAGAAGTATTTTGTATAAAAAAATTAAAAGATCAAAATCAGGAATGAAATGTTTTGATTTTTATCAAAAATGATTTTTTAATTTTTGTTTAGATAGAAATTTCAATTTATTTTGTCTTCTACCATTTTGAAGTCACAGAATTTCCCACAAGATGGAAAATCTGATTCCCATCCAGCTCAAACAGAGACATTATCTTGAGTCTAGCTTGGTGTAAGTACTAGAGCAGCTTGATCCATATTTATTGACTAGGAAATTCAGGGTCTTTGGAGGGGTTGCCAACATTGCAGTCCTGGTTTCTGCCATTCAGCATGCAGAAATATTTCAGACGGTAAAACCACTCCTCACACAGGTTAGCAGGGACACCCAAGAGTAGCCCCATCTATTTCAACAAAAGGGATCATGCAGAGGAAGGATGATCTTGTGGTTAAGAAACCAAATGGCAACTCAGGAAACCTGAGTTCTATTCTTGGCTCTGCAAGAGTCTTCCTGGATGGTATGGACAAGTCATTTATTCTCTCTGTTTTTCACACGCCTGTTCGGAAAAAAATGAGATAATAGTATTCCCTTTGTCTGTTTTATCAATTTACATCACAAGCTTTTTGTGTATGTAGGGTGTCAAGCATAATGGGGCCCCAGTGTCTCTGGGGGCTTTAGGTGTGACTGTATTACAAGCAGTGATATAAACATAATTTTGGGAGTAACTACTCACCAATGTTTATAGGCATTTACAGTATGTCCCTTGATGAATATCACAGGTAAACAATTGGCATCCGACCCATTGTTTGTTTGCAAAGATGGTACATTCTGTATTCGAGCTTACCAGGTAGTCTCCCAAGTCACATGGTCTTGTGGCTTGCTCCTGATTGGATGACTTAAACTTTAACAGGAGAATAGTGAAAGAATAGCAAAGATCAAATAATGCACATCTAGTAGAAATTCATGAGACTTTGCTGGTTTGTGAATAATTCGGCCACCTCTCTATTTGTGACTAATGAACAGCAGGATCCCAGGTATACCAGTCCATTACACTGGAGCTGTTTGTTCATGAATCTGTGCTGTCTTCATAGGCCTGATGCTTTGTGCATCGCAGTCAATGTCAAAACTCCCACTGATCTCAAGGGTGTAGAAACTGGTCCTATTTGATGAGTTCTAGTAACTATTCGCTCCCGAGCAGATTATCAATAACGGGTATTGCAAAGTCCTTCTGAAGCTGGGCAGTAGTTATGGTGGCCCAAACTCTATGCAAGTGTAACTTGTGGAAGTCAATGGTGTTATGCCAGCTGAAAATGTGGTCCTGTACATATCCTGAAGCACTCAGCACCGGCTTTTGAAAATCCCCTACCCCCACCTCCTGTATTCTGTACTATGGGTTTTTTAATGAATCCCTGCTAAAATTGAGGATTAGCATCACAATAGACATCAGGCCAATAATCATATGCTTGGCGGGCTAACAAGCCTTGGAAACAAATTGTCAGAGGCGAAGAATGTGCTAAAAGTAACCGGAGTGGTTAACTGAGTCTTGTTCTCTTCACAGCAACTTCAGTGGGAGCAAAGCAACATTAATTGTGTGTCCAGGAAGGCGGGAGGCCTCTAGTCCTCGTTTAGTCTGTGTCTGAAATAAGCTCATCTGAGATCAATGCACATGCAATAGATTGTGTTGCAGTGTTGTCAAGGTTCCTTCCCCACTCTGAACTCTAGGGTACAGATGTGGGGACCTGCGTGAAAAACCCCCTGAGCTTATTTTTACCGGCTTAGGTTAAAACTTCCCAAAGGTACAAACTATTTTACATTTTGTCCCTAGACTTTATTGCTGCCACCACCAAGCGTCTAACAAAATATAACCGGGAAAGAGCCCACTTGGAAACGTCTCTCCCCTGAAAATCCCCCCAAGCCCTACACCCCCTTTCCTGGGGAAGGCTTGATAAAAATCCTCACCAATTTGCACAGGTGAACAGAGACACAAACCCTTGGATCTTAAGAATAAGGAAAAAGCAATCAGGTTCTTAAAAGAAGAATTTTAATTGAAGAAAAAGTAAAAGAATCACCTCTGTAAAATCAGGATGGTAAATATCTTGCAGGGTAATCAGATTCAAAACATAGAGAATCCCTCTAGGCAAAACCTTAAGTTACAAAAAGACACAAAAACAGGAATATACATTCCATTCAGCACAAAGTATTTTATCAGCCATTTAAACAAAACAGAATCTAACGCCTATCTAACTAGATTGCTTATTAGCCCTTTACAGGAGTTCTGACCTGCATTCCTGCTCTGGTCCCGGAAAAAGCCACACACAGACAGACAGAGAGAACCCTTTGTTCCCCCCCCCGCTCCAGCTTTGAAATTATCGTGTCTCCTCATTGGTCATTTTGGTCAGGTGCTAGCGAGGTTATCTTTAGCTTCTTAACCCTTTACAGATGAAAGGGTTTTTCCTCTGGCCAGGAGGGATTTAAAGGTGGTTAGCCTTCCCTTTATATTTATGACAAGTGTCTATAACAGCTTAATCAGACTAGGTTCGGCACTCTCTCAGCGAACAGAAATGATTCTTCAAAATACGTGGGAGGTGAATACATTGCATATGTACCTACATTTCCTTCAGTTCCATAATGCATGGACACACACAGCTTTGCCATTGCTCAATCTAACTCTCCCTGACACTTGCTCATTCACCCATTGCACTTTATCAGATTAAGGACCTCATCTCTACTTCTCTGCCACAATGTTTCCCGATCAGCTGTGTGGTGCGGCCAATACCAAAGGGGCTGAACAATAATTATGTATAAGTGACGGGTGTAGATGGCCCAAATGCTTAATGCCTCCTCTGTATTCCATTTGCCTGCAGCCTATCCCATGCAGCATGGATTAGTTTGCTACGGTCTGCTGATGCCTTTCTATCCAGACAAAACATCCCCACAGGAGAAAAGGATCAAATACCTTTGTTCCACGACAGGCCAGAGGACCTGGCCACAGAATTCTTATTTATTCTTTTTCTTTATAAATGTCTGTGAAATCTGTTTAATAATTGTCTTTGCCATTTCAGGGAAAGGTTATTGCAAAGCTTGTTAACTACAAGTGGCCTCTTTCTGGTACATGCAGTTCTAATGGGAAACAGAGCAGGGTTTTCAAAAGAACCTAAGGGTACGGTATCTACGCTGCAGGAGGGGAAATTTTCAGAAGCATCGAAGTGATTTAGGAGCACAAGTGACTGTGGTGGTGATGCTGCAGAGTCGTTAATGCTGCTCGGGCTGCCGTTCTCGGGGCTCCCGTGTTAGCTGCGCTAGCAGGGAGTGCAGCTGGTTGACTCAGCAGATCTCAATGCTGTTCACAAAGAGAGACCGCAGGCTCGGTTCGGTGGTGAAGGCACTCGGCCAGGTTCATTGTTGACAAAGCACGATCCTAGTGCCCCGTAGGAGCTACAGGTACATTCACACGTGTATGCTTGTGACAGAGTACCCGTTCAATCCACATTGCCGTGATGCTGTCCCCTAGACCAGTACAAAGATGCCCCTCCTCTGACTTTTCCTTTTTATACATTGATACAAACTAGTTACGGGTTACACTCCAGATGTTATTAGTTACCACCCTTATACCTTATTTGAACAAAACATGCTTATCCATTATCCTGTCATCTCCTCCTTCTTTTTACGAGGGGTCGGTGTGTTCCTGTACCATCTCTTCAGAAGGTGTTTATGTAGTTACTTGAGATCTGTGTGTTTTTGTACCATCCTCTTCAGTCAGGAATTTGCTTACTTCAGTAGGTGACACCTGGTGTGTTACTATTCTGCCAAGGACAGGCCTACTCTGGTTTACAGCCTTTGGGTCACACTGCTAGCTATGCTTAGGGCCCCAGCCAGGTCTACAATCTGGATAATGAGAGGTAAGCAAACAGTTGCAACGCCTTCCCCCACAAGTAGGTATTATCACAAGGCCAGTGATTGCGAGCCAATAAGGGTCTGTCTGCCCCAGCAATAGAGCAGCCATCATGGAGACATTCCTCAAGATGGCCTGGCTAGCCAACTGGGAAAACCAGTCTGAGGCGGAAGGGGGACTTCACACCTAAGCTCCGTAACCAGGGCTGTGGGGTAATATGGAAACTGGGCTCAGACTCACAGGGAAGGCGGGGACTTTCAAAAAGCTCAGCTATTCAAAGAAAGCTGGGGACAGGTTGGTGGGAGACAAAATGAGACCGGGCTGCATCTCAGGAGCGCCTTAGCTTCCAAAAAGAATGAAAGTCCATTCTACTCCTGTAAATTATGAGGAAACCCTCTCTAATTTAGCTTGTAGGGAAGCGGGATATCAGATGAGGCTACGTACGCCTGTTGGCTCTTTGTTGTTTTAAAATCCCTTTTTCTCTAATGCTTTGCTAAATGAAAACACACCATTTTAAGGGTTTTTTAGTCACCATATCAGTGGTTACAGGCTCAGAAAGGGGGAAAACACAGGTGCCTGAAACCCAGCTGGACCCGCAGGGTGATAGGCATTATAATATTACGGGTAATATAACCAGACCCTGGTCTAAGAGCAGGAGAATTGCAAGAGTCGCCCCTGAGGCAGGTGAGGGCAAGAGGCCCAAGACACGAGGTGGCTGCCATTCAGAGAGACTGGAAAGGGGACACAGATGCAGCTACCCCTGTAACTGTGACAATACTGACAGGCAATGTGTGTTAATGTTAAATGTAAGAACATCTAAGGATGGGGAAAATAGCGCAACCTTGATGATACAGTGTTGCACTGATATGAGGCAGTGGGTTCAGGGGCTAGAGCACTGCACTGGGACTCTGGAGATGTGGCTCCTATTCCTGGTTCTGCCACTGAGTTGCTGGGTGACCTTGGACAAGTCACTTCACTCCGCCTGCAGTGTGCACGCCAGGGAGTTACAGCACAGCACTCTGGTGTGCACTGCTATTCACACCCATGATCCGTACCGTGGAGCAGTGTAGACATAGATTTGGTTTAGTGCCTATAGGACAAATGTTCCTGTTAAACGGTTTTAATTTATACTCTCCAGGTTAACTATAAAGACTGAGGACCCTCCAGTTTGTGGTGCTGTGCCTTCAGTTTAGGGATGTAGATGGAGCTGACTGAGGGGAAAAAATACAAAAATTCTTGTTTTTTGTTGACTCATTTCTCCTGGGTCTATCAGTGTGTGGGAGTGTTGCTGTTTTCAGCACAACTGCCTTTGCTGTACTAGTTGACTAAATAGAGGGCTTCATTCCAGGGCTGGAATCCTTCATAAGTGCCTTCAAATGAAGGACTTTAAGCAAAGAGAAACGGGAGTGGGAGAGGGCCCAGTCCAAAGTCCACTGAAGTCAGTGTGAGTCTTTCCACTTACTTTGTTGGGCTTTGGATCAAACCCATAAATAGTACAATAATTAATAATAATTTGTATTATCATAGCACATAGGACCCCGTTGTGCTAGGCACTGTACAAATTCAGAAGGGAACAGATTGTTCCTTCTCCAAAGAGCTTACAATCCAAGTACAAAATAGAGGCAACAGATGTAGAAGCAGACTATGGCGAGATACAAGGAAAAGCTGAGAGAATAACTCAAGAGACGGTGGGTTAAATAATAAACTCTAGTGTCCTTACATGCCTTCACAGCACCATGCACACCAATGCACTCCATAAATAGTTGCGCTGGTCAGAATATGGGGTTTCATCAAAATCATCTTTTTTTTTTTTTCCACGTGAACATGTTGATTTCAATGACGCTTTCTGTTTTCCTTTTAACAGGCAAATTTGAAACGCAAGGTTGCACTTCCTATCAGCATTTCAAAATGTCCAAACTGTTGAGGTTTAGAAAGAAGCTACGTCATTTCGATTCAAAATGTTGATTTTTTTTTTTTCATTTTGACATTTCTGAATGCAGGGTTTGTTTTGGAGTCGTTCTGCAAAAATGCTCAGTCTGTCAACTTTTTGTCCCATTTAGGGATGGGGGGGGGAGTCAAAATATTGGAATTGACTGTGAAATGGCGACTCTGTTTTCCCAACAGCTCTAGTAAATCAGAATCCCTCCACTGGGATTTCTTATTAAAATATCGAAATCATTTCTGATTTGATGTCCGTTTATGTGCTGGGCAGTATCTTGTCTGATTTCTAGGAAAACGCCCTGCTTTACTGTATTTTTTTTTCTTTTAAAGATTAAAAGGGATCTTGCTCATGTGGAAAGGAAATTCTGAAGGACACCCTGATTCAGCCAGGTAATTAAGCATACATCTAACTTGAGGCATGTGGATAGCTGCACTGAAATCAATGCTGAATTGGGGTATCAGAATATAGATATAACCTCTTACCTGAATACGCATGAAAAAGATGGTGTTTTTAGCCAGGGTTCTCTCTCTCTATATTAGACCATCACAAAAATTGTCTGTGGGTTTGTACTTAGTCAAGTAACAGATCATAAATTCTAACTTCCATTATAGGATATTACACTTAAAGTACTATAGATTCTACACAACACCCATCCCACTGCTTTTTTTCAGCTTTGCCTGTGGAAGTAGCGCTCTCTTGTGGAATAAAATGGAAATTCATGCTCTGTATTGCCGAGACCTACACAGCAAGTTAACCTGTCTACAACTCTAGAGGGGTATTTGTTACATCTAATAGATTTTCGAAGACACCAGATTACTTCCCTGAGACTTGCAGCACATGCGTGATGTATAATTTAAGTGACAAATCTATACATGATTTTTATGGCCACAGAAGTTTTATGCATTACAGTCAAGGATGAATAAATTAAGAAATCAAGCTGTGCATGGCATGAATTTTATAAAACATCAGACTGAATATTTCTGTGGGCAGTAGGGGCTAGATTTTCAAAAAGCTCAGGGGCTCAGGGGCCTGGGGTCTTCGGCAGCGGGGGTTCTTCCGCTCCGGGTCTTTGGGGCACTTCGCCGAAGACATGGAGTGGAAGGACCCCCCACCGCCGAAAACTCTCATGGGGGCCCCTGCTGGGCCCGGGGCCTGGGGCAAATTGCCCCACTTGCCCCCCCACTCTGGGCAGCCCTGAGTGCTTCACTGAAGTCCATGGACCAATCCAAAGTTGGTGTAACTTTACTTAGCTCTAGTGATGTCCCTGGAGTGATGCTGAGGATCTCCCCTATATTTGGACAATACCACAAAAAATTGGCTTGGATAATAATAGCCAAACTACATTTGGCAGGAGAATAAAGCAGAGAAAAATGGCTCCAGGCTGTTATATGTAACCAAGAGCAGTATGGTATGAGTTCGATCTAGAATGAGCATTAGGAAACCCAATGTACAATACAGCAGCCCCGGATATTAGGGTTATGGTTCAGGGTCAAATAAATGAAGATTCTGGGCCCAATCCTCCTGTCAGGCACGTCCCTGTCAAAATTCCAATTGACATCACAGACCTTGCATCCAGTCCCAGTTGCGGCTGCTCCTCTCTGTTGCACAAAAGGGTGTGAGTCCATGGGAAATGTGCTGGGGAAAGCCATCACACAGCTGGCCTGGTCCTCAGGCTTGCTGTTTCTGCTGCGTAGCCATGTAAACTCTTGGGACTCTCCTGCATTGCTCAATGGGGAAGAGAAGTAATAGAGGTGACTGTGAAGAAAACGGGAGGTGCTTGTCTTATGCACCGCCCAGCAGGAGTCATCTTTGTAGGGCTCCGGAGGAAAAGGAAGGTACACATTTATGGCACAATCTGATCACTACACTCGAGGGAGCGTGTTGTAATGCAGTATTTCCCAAAGTTTTCAGATCATAGAATCATAGAAGATTAGAGTTGGAGGAGATCTCAGGAGGTCATCTAGTCCAACCCCCTGCTCAAAGCAGGACCAATCCCCAACTCCAACTTGAATAAGGGCGACCCCAAAGTCAAAATTTTTCATGACACCCACCTTACATTTACCATAAGAGGAAAAAATCCGCCTATGATAACACCGGTAAGCCTGTACAATTTATTGGTGTGTGTTTTGGGAGGTTGATAGTAAGGGTCAGAGTGTGCTGGGAGTGGGGGAATGAGATTTTCTTTCCCTTAAATCATAATACATTTTTCTACACCCTACCGACCCTAGAATTCAGAAGATCTGGGTTCTACCCCAGCTGTTACACCAAGCTGCTGTGTGACCTGGGGCAAATCACTTCACTTCTCTTTCCCCTCCCATATTTTGACTTGTCTGTTTAGATTGTAGAAGTTGTTTCTTACTAAATGTTTGTACAATGGGGCTCTGACCTCCAGTGGTGAGTCTTTGTGCTACCACAATAAAACCACTGAATTTTCTTTGTTTAGTCTTTATTGATAGTGCAACCGTATGATATATCCAACCCTTAAGTTTAACAATATTTGTGCTTAAAATATTAAAATAATTAAAGGAAATTTAAAGAAAAGACCTGATCTTTATACTGGTTAAAGAGGTGAAATATTCTTAGAATTACTTTTTTTTTCTTTCCTACAAATTGCCAATGTGTTAACTTGATGAACAGGAGAGAAATGAAGATGTCAGTGGTTTCTCTCTAGTTTTTTTTTAAATGGCCTTTAGATCTAGTTGCACTTTTTTGAAATCTGAAAATGACCTTAGCTTTGATATTGCTGATAGTGGATCTCAGGTTTTGTGATGGAGACATTGCCTGAAGACACCTTCATTCCGAAAACATAAATACATTTTAGAAGCTGTCAGCAGTTGTGAAAAAAATACACATAATTATTCATGAATTTATGTGACATCAGCATTCATTCCAGCTGTTCTCACTGTGATCTGTTTATGAGCTTTCTTTGCAAAATATCAAAACGTTTCCCTTAGAAGGCAAACATGAGATCGCATGCTCAGCATGTCTTTATTAGTAGCACAAAAACTTCCACTTGGTCCACCTACCTCTCCAAATGGGTGAGGTTCGCAAGTGAGGTTCGCAACGGCATCGCACATCCCCCATGCATTCTGGGATACAGGAAGTCCTGGAGGGCGTCTTATACCTGGATTGCTCCAGCCTCTCACTGAGCTCCCGCTAGGTTCACCTGGAAGCCAGCTAGTGGAGGATCTTGTCGGGGTCGAGGGATGCAATTGCACCAAGATAAATCTGGCCCAGGTGTGCACTCATACAACAAGTATCCACGAGTTCACATCTTAGATTTCTTCCTGAAGTGGTGTTGGAATTACATACCAATGAACTCATCCACTTCCCTGTGTTCTTTCCCAAGCCGCGTGCTGGAAGGGCAGAAGAAAGGCTGCTCACGCTGGATGTGTGCAGAGCCATACTGTTCTATCTGGATAGAACACAGGCTTTCCAGAAATCACCCAGACTCTTTCTGGTTCATGTGGAGAGAGTCAAAGGATAAGCTATGTCTACACAGAGAATATCAAACTGGATTGCCCAGTGCATCAGGTCGTGTTACTGGCTAGTAGGCATGCGTCTTCCTGGTTGAGTACGTGCTTACTCTACTGATGTGCAGTCTGCCTCTGTGGCCTCTCCATGAACCTGCCTGTTCAGGATATTTGCAGAGCAGTGACCCGGTTGTCCGTACACACGTTAAAGAAACTACAGCACAGATGCAGGCAGCCTGGGACAATGCAAGATTTGGAAGATCCGTATTACATACCATGTTCACAGGTACTCCTCACACCTGCCCATTGCAAGTCACCAGCTGTGGAATAAGCACACGGACTGGCACATGAAGAAGAAGATACTTACCTGTACAGGAACTGGCGTTCTTTGAGAGGTGTAGTCTGTGCACCTGGTTCACACCCCAACCCACCATCCCTCTCACTTTGGAGTCCTGATGGCATGGGATCTCGTGTATGATGGGGTGTGATGGGGTATGATGGGGTGACTACCTTATACACTTGCAAAGCTTGGGAGGAAGGGAAAGGTGAATGAGCTTCCCCTGTAGATACTGCTGATTTAGAAGATACTTAGAGGTATGTGCACTGGACATGCATTCACCAACCATGGAATATATATACGGACTGTATATCTCAAAGACATTCAGTCACTGTACAGGTAAGTTACCTCTTTTTAAGGGTGGGATTTAAAAAAAAAACACTAATGTCTACACTATGAAATCAGGTTGATTTTATAGAAGTCGATTTTTAGGAAGCGATTTTATACAGTCAATTGTGTGTGTCCCCACTAAGCGCATTAAGTCGGCGGAGTGCGTCCACAGTACCGAGGCTAGCGTCGACTTCCGGAGCATTGCACTGTGGGTAGCTATCCCACAGTACCCGCAGTCCCTGCTGCCCATTGGAATTCTGGGTTGAGCTCCCAATGCCTGATGGGGCAAAAACATTGTCCTGGGTGGTACTGGGTACATGTCGTCAGTCGCCCCTCCTCCCTCCCTCCGTGAAAGCAACAGCAGACAATCATTTCGCGCCCTTGTTCCTGGATTGCCCGCGCAGACGCCATAGCATGGCAAGCATGGAGCCTGCTCAGATCACCGCTGCCGTTGTGAGCATTGTTAACACCTCGCCCCTTATCCTGCAGTATGTGCAGGACCTGCGACAGCAGGCGAGGAGGCGACGGCAGCGCGGTGACGAGAGTGATGAGGACATGGACACAGACTTCTCTCAAAGCACGGACCCAGCAGCTGTTCAATGCGAGAAGCCGCTGGGGATGGCGTAGCAGTGATCAGAGGAGAGTCGAGCAGGCTCTAAAGCCTGCAGTAGGGGGCAGGAATCCCAATTTCCAATCTCAGGGGCTGCAGAAAGAGTTGTCTTTCCTGACTAGGTCTCAAAGAGCTGGACATTGTTATACCACGTCCTAGACCAAGGATTTACAGGGGCAGGTTGAGAGTCCTCCACTCCGGGGAAGTTTCACTCTGAGCCCCTAGTGCTATACATGAAGCTGCAGGTGTTTTCCCACTCCTTTTCCCCCTCTGTCCCCTTCCCCCACTTTCTTAACTTCCCTTCTCCCCATCTCTTACTCTCTGTAAGAATCATACAAGGACCACGGTTAAAAAGTGAAAGGAAAAGTCAGCGAAACCAATATTCCCATTGTTTATTGCTGCTTGTTGTGTGCCCCACAATATCTGTGAGAGTAAGGGGGAGACGTTTATGGTGGGGTGGGAGGTTGAGGCAAATCGCCTGGCGGCCGATTATGCACAGCCAGACACCAGGGCGGTTAGAAGAGCACAGCTGGGCGCGCTGCGCATCAGAGAAGCTTTGAAAACCAGTTTCATGCCTGGCCAGGCTACGGTGTGACAGTTCTGTTTGTTTCTCCTTGATGAAAACCCGCCCCCTTGGTTGACCCTACTTCCCTGTAAGCCAGCCGCCCTCCCCCCTTCGATCACCGCTTTCAGAGGCAATAAAGTCATTATTGTTTCAAAATCATGCATTCTTTATTAATTCATCACACAAATAGGGGTAAAACACCAAGGTAGCCCGGGAGGGGTGGGTGAGGAGGGAAGCACCGGGTGGGGTAGTGGATGAGGGGAGGAGGGAAGGACAAGGCCCCACTACAGTTCAAAACTTATTGAATGCCAGCCTTCTGTTGCTTGAGCAATCCTCTGGGGTGGAGTGGCTGGGTGCCCATAGCCTCCCTCCCCGCGTTCTTGGGCATCTGCGTGAGGAGGCTATGGAACTTGGGGAGGAGGGCAGGCGGTTATTCAGGGGCTGCAGCGGTGGTCTGTGCTCCTGCTGCCTTTCCTGCAGCTCCACCTGACACCTGAGCATGTCAGTTTGCTCCCCCATTAGCCTCAGCATTGGATCCTGCCTCCTCTCATTGCGCTCCTGCCTCCTCTCATCGCGCTCATTTAACGCAGGGGTCGGCAACCTGCGGCACGCGTGCCGATTTTTGTTCCGTTCACCCAGGCCGGCAGCGGGCTGAGCGCGGCCGGCAGCTGGAACCCCAGACCGGCAGCAGACTCAGCGGCTCAGCCCGTTGTCGGTCTGAGGTTCCGGCCGCCGGCTCCTGCCAGCTGGGGTCCTGGCCGCTGGCCCCGCTCAGCCCAGCCTGGGGTTCTGTCCATGCCCTTGGAGATTTTGGCATATATATTGGCATTTCGTCTTTTGGAACGGAGTTCTGCCTGCACGGATTCTTCTCCCCATACAGCGAACAGATCCAGTACCTCCCGTTCCGTCCATGCTGATGAGCTCGCCACGCTGGCTAAACAGGAAATGAAATTCAAAAGTTCCCAGGGCTTTTCCTGACTACCTGACTAGTGCATCTGAGTTGAAAGTGTTGTCCAGAGCGGTCACAATGGAGCATTCCGGGATAGCTTCCGGAGGCCAATACCATCAAATTGCGTCCACAGTACCTCAAATCCGGAACAGCGATGTTGATTTTAGCGCTACTCACCTTGCCGAGCTGGAGTACAGAAACCGGTTTTAAGAGCCCTTTAAGTCGACAAAACTGGGTTGGTTGTGTGGACGGATTTAGTTTTAATTCGACCCAACACGGCTAAATTCGACATAATCACATACTGTAGACCAGGCTCCGGAATTAAGTGCCTAATTCCGATAGAAAGTCAATGGGAGTTGGGTGCTTAACTCCTTTGAGCAATAAAGACAAGATTTTCCAAAGCGATTAGTGGTTTTTGGGTGCAACTGAATGACCAACTTGACATCTTTTGGGGGCCCGGTCTTCAGGAAGAGCTGAGCACCTGACCTCTCAAAATCAGGCTCCTTTAAAAAATAATAAATGCGGCACCCCAAATCACTTCAGAAAATTGTGGCTTAAGGGGCCGATCCAAAGTCCACTGAAGTCAATGGAAAGGCTTCCATTCCAGGGACTTTGGATCGGACCCTAAGATCTAACGCTAAACGCAACAAAGTTTTCTTTCTTTTCAGACGGTAAGAAACAGCTGAAATGAAATGAAAGGGGGAGAACAGCAGAGAGAGATTCACATTTAAATAAAGCCCATTTTGCAGATGCTAGGGTTAAGGTGCATAGCAATCAGTGCAGCTGCCATGTTTTGCTCTAATTGTTATCCCTGTTGTTCTTTTATATTCAGCCCGCATGCTATAAGAAGAAGTGAAGAGACAATTTCATATCCGCTAATGATTATGTTGATGTTATTAATTTAGACTAAGGATAATAATAAGATAGTGTGCATGAAGAAAGAATTCATTATGAAATTAATTGCTCTGATTAGGGGCAACACATGAGATAAGGTTTACATAGCATTTAAGAAACAATTAGTTTTGATGGCTATTCGGCAGCTTAAGACATGGAAATCTGGAGTGTGAGTTTTACATTTCTCCCCCACCTCCATTCATATGCTAAGTCCTCTGGTAAACATCGCTTGTGCAAAAGAAAATTGAAATCAGTGGATTGCAGCAAAGCTGGGTAATGAGGTATTATTGATACAGCCTGTAGATGTTCCAATTATTCCTGCCTTCGGTTTGGAAATGATTTCACAGCAACGCTAAAAAAATGGGTTTGACAAAGTCAGTCTGAATCTTTCAGTTGTTGTTGTTGTCTTTTCCCCTAATAGACATGGAAAGGGCTTGATTATAGTTATCTTTCTGAATATACTCTTGCTCTTTCTTTAGGTTTTCATTCTCTCGAGTGCTCTCTGGTAGAATGGCACCCTCAGTTTGTGGCACACCTGTTTCCAATTCATCGGCCGTAACTGAAACGGAACACGGTTTTGTGTCCCTGGATCTTACTTGGCTTTGTTCTTTGTTCCCCCTAAATTCTTAATGAGGAAGCCCGGGAAAAGTGTCTCTCTCCCACAGGACAGCTAGCGTGCGTCATGGGTGGGCTCGTCATTGGCCTAATTCTGTTCCTAAAGAAGTCAGTGTGAGGTTTTTTTTTATCGTGGACTTCAATGGGATCCCAATTAGGTCAATGCTGAGTGCTTTTGAAAAATCCCATCCTAAAACCAGGCTCCTCAGAATAAGGAGAGCTAAGGCGTTCCCAGCATGTTCTGAGTCTACCCTGCTCTAGTGCAGGAAGGGTTAATGGGAGTGAGAGCTCAGTGAAGGTACCTAGCCACACCTGGAAGGTGGGCCAGCCCCTTACTGAGGAGTTCCACACTGGGGAGGAGCTGGGGGCTAGAACAAGGAGAGGAAGCTTGGAGCAGAATGGGGCTGCAGGGGAGCCAGGAGTCCCTCTCTGGGATTGGGGGTGGGGGTGGGGGAAAAGAGCACAAGCAGGGGTTTCGCTGGGGCCCAAAAGAGGGATAAAAGGCCAAGCTTGAGGACGGCAGAAGTTTCTATTTTTACACTGGGATTGATGGGGGATTCCAGAGGAGGGCCCTATGAGTCCTAGCCCTGCAAGAAGGGTGAGTTTAGAGAGGTTGTGGAGAGTCCTGCTGACAGGCTCAGGGAGATACCGGGGTGTGGGGTGTGTGTGTGTGTGTCAGAATATAGATAGACCTCGCCTGATAACTGCAGGTTCCCTGCACTGGAACCCAGAGGCTGGTGGGAAACCGCCCTCAAGAGAAGGATGATGGAGCCTGTGAGAGAAAGTTCTGAGGATGATGGGGCCAGAATCCTGACAAAAGGACTTTGTATTTTGTTACCCTGGAAGGGGTGAACTTAAACTTGACCCGGCTGGAGGGCCCAGTTACCGGAAGAGGGATCACTGCAGGGCCAGAGTGACTGTGGGCAGTGGGCACTAGAGAGGAGAGAGCCTGCTATGCCATGCCCAGCCATGAAGAGGCGCTCTAGCAGTAAGTCCTCCTTTCACAGTCAGTCACTGGGATCTTTGCCTGCTCTTGTAAATTGGCTCTGAGCATGCGATTTGTGCATGAGATTTGCCTACTTCTGTCCAGCCATCATTATCCATGAGTTTTGTCTGCCACCACCGCCACTTAGTTCATACCTGGAACCAATGGCAGTTAGTCAAGTTCACTAAGCAAAGCGTATTGTTGCTCCGTTTTCTGACACCAGCATTATCCCGCTGCCAAGCAGTCGCTGAATTCTGGGCCCTTGCAGGTCGGCTTCAGAGTGGAGAAGAAATAAATGATGCAGCCCAACCACTCCTGGAATGAGATGGTCAAGCACCGTTCAGTGCACTCCCTTTCTTCAGTTATCTCCTCCACTCAACATGCCCCAGGGAGCAAATTTGCCTCAGGAATGACTCTAATCAGAGCCCAAGGCAAAAAGAAAACTCTCCTGCTGCTCACACAGCTCACTCTCCCCTAAAGGTGCCTATTTCATAACCCAAAACTCAGAACACAGTATGTCTTCCTATGAATCAGAACTTGCTCGCACACTAAGGGAAAGTATTTGGAGTATTATCTGTAACAGCACCACCTGGTGCCACCTGTCATAACACTAATATGGGCCTGATCCATAGCTCACCGAATTGAATAGGAATCTTTCCAGTGACTTGAAGGACCCTTAATGTATTTTCTAGAGTTGCTTATTGCTCTGAGTACGGCTCATTAACTTAAATTCATATAAAATACCAAGCTTTTAAAATCACAGTTTGTTCACTTATATGGACATATCCTTTTACTACCAGGAATAGCTTCTAGAACCAGGATAAGAGAAAATACACAGTGGGAAAAGATATCAACCATAACCACATTCAAAACAAAGAGCAGGGCCTTGGGCTTCTCAGGTTCCTTGCTCCTGTCCTCCAGAACTCTGGCAGTAGCAGCTTCTGTAGCAGTTTATGGAACAGTCACTTTCAATTTACTTTCTACTATAAAAAATAACGACACTAAACCTCCCACTGACTGCGCACCTCTGCCAGTAGATCATGTGAGCTGAGTAAACTGCAGGACTGGGGCCAAAATTTGCCATATTGAATATTCCCCAATAGCGAGCCAAATTCTTCTTTTGTTGACTTCAGTGGAAATCCATGAAGTCAATGGAGTGGCTGTGGAATTTGCATCAGTGGAAGGGAGAGCAGAAGCTGGCTTGCATTTAAATGACCATGGAGCATAATCGTCAGATGCTCCTGGTCCAACACTCAGGAGAAGGTCCTAGAGGAGACATTGCTTGATAGGAACTTAGAAGTGCTGCGCTAATGCAGCACATTGGAGCTGACTGAGAGCAAAGAACATGGCACAGAAGCAATGACCAATAGCAGAGCAGGCTGCGGCTAATTTATGACTACGGTATAATGACAACAACCTTCCCTCCTCCCATTCCCCCCCCTCCGCCCCCCACCATTATATAACAGCAGGCAGCACTGCAGCTGGATACCAAGGTAATAAAAATCACCTGGATGATCAATAGGCCTTCCCGTCCACTAGGGCTTTGAAGCCTCTGCTGTCATGCTTTCTGCTGTAATTAGGCCTTGATGAACTTAAAATATTTAACGACTGTGAAATTGCATGTCTGCAGAGACAATGCACATCTGGAATAACTGCCCGCAATTCAGCTGCCTTCGGAGTCCCACACCCAGGACTTCAAATAGTGTTTTCACAGTGAACCTGAAGCCAGTTCTTTGACATGCTAATGCCCGCCTTGGCTATGCCTGACAGCCAGACTTGCTGGTGTAATGACAAACTTCAAAGGGCCGAGGACGCACTTTACAATTACTGGGGCTTTTGCTGGTGTGGAGGAAGTCTAGTCTCAGACCAGTACACAGTGAGCTCGGGACCGCCCCATCGCAATCTCATCTTCTCATATTGAGTCAAAGTAGGAAAGGGGAAGGAGAACCAACCCAGCAAACCCATCACTGCCTACTCTTGAGATCAAACGGGAAGGCATGTTTGACGATGCAAATTGTCTGAGTGCAAGAGCAGCTGCTTTGTATATATATTAGAAAAAGACAGCTCTTGGGGCGCAAGGTGGGTGGGAAGATGTGTGAAAACGTAATCAACTCCTCCTGACAATTGGCTTTCTCAGAGCTACAGGATGCAATAAGGAATAACTGGAAGTTTCTTTTGTTTGTTTCCCCCCGCCCCTGAGTCTTCCCCCGCCCCCACCACCCCACATCAGTTCTACTGTTTTGCCAGCAAGGAAATGAAATCTTTCCTCCTCATCAGAAGTAGCTGTCCTGTACCACAACACAGTGACTCAGAAGTGGAGATGAATTCAGATTCGCAAGTTTTCTCCGTAAAGAAGCAGCTAAAACCTCCCAAAAAACCTCGTCTAAAATCAGTGCGGACCTTCCTAAGCACAGATAATGTGAACCTAGACTTTGATTAATAATTCAATATTACGGTGGCACACAAAGGCTACAATTAAGATCAAGGGCCCATTTAGCATGGTGTTGTATAAACACATCGTAAGAGCTTACACTATAAAAGGACAAAGCTGTGTTATTACCCTCATTTTGCAGGTGAAGGTCAGAGATTATGTGATGCGGGCAAGCGGGCTGTGAGAGATAGGGATTAAACACAGATCTTCTGAAGCCAACGTCACTGTCATAACCACCAGGCCCTCTCTTCACTGGTACAACTGGCACAAGCTCTGTCTTACCCTCGGCTACACTCCGCCCTGGAGCAGCAACATTGAGAGCTGGCTTGGGCCTATTCCCAGGGCAGAAATGGCCTAAAAGAAGTCTTTTCCCCATTCTCTGCCTCTCTTCCCACATTGCATTGTATTTAACATGCACATAAAGGAAAACAACAAATTGCCACTCAGGCACTGGCAGCCTGGATTTCAGGTAGGAACAGAAAGGTTTGCTTTTATTGCTCACAAAGGAGAACATGGTCCAATGGTCCATCTTGCCCACTATCATCATCTGTGAGTCCGAGACACCCCACAAGTCAGTCTCCTCCTTGCACATGGAAGGTAGTTTGCTCCTGGCCTCTACTTGCCACTTCAACAAGTCTGGCCTTGAGTCAGGGGGCTGGAGTCAGGGGGCTGGAGCCAGGGGGTCAGGGGGCTGGAGCCAGGACAGCTGCATGCTCGTCTGCGTCAGGATCCAAGTGAGCCATGTGAGGCGGGGTTCATACCTTCCCTGCTCCCTGGTACAGGTGCAGAGTCTGACTCATAGTCCAGCCAATAAGTAGTCATTTTGTATTCAGCTAATTAAGCGTATGGATTGGGCCCGTTAATTTCAATGGAGCTGCACTGATTTACACCAGCTGGCCCCTTATGCCTCAAAAGAGTGCCTATGAATAAAAGGTTATATTAGGTACCCCTCCCCCTCCCCCACACACACGAGTGAGCACAGTGCTGTCTTCCTTGGGAAGAATTTAATGGGGTGGTTTGTTTGTTTGTTTTTAATCTCAAGGTGACTTACTGCCTGTGTTTCCGTAATGAGATGTGGACGCCTGACTTCAATAGCTTTTATTAGTGGCAAAATACAGTCAGCAATCAATTTTTGTAATTGACTAGAGAATGTAATTTACCCTGTAGTCTGCTTGGAAATGATGCTTTTATTGAGGAAAAGGGGAGGAATGGGAAGGAATAACTGGAAGTAGGACTGGAGAAGGCCTTTCACGCACTGTGAAACAAGCTGACTGGAGTGGAGGGCAGCAGCCTGTTAGACGTTGTTAAACTTTCCCTCTGTGCATTTTGAACCCGCTGTGTGGCGTGAAGCCAGCTAGCACCCCTGGCTCTGGCCTGATTTCATGGCTGCAGAGTCCAACTCGCAGGTGTATGTGGGAAGCCCTCCCAGGGGCAGCTACATAGAGCATGCATGGCCGCTAAAGTGCCACACTGAAGTCCAGGACTGCCCCAACTGGAGAATGGCCTCAGGGAGGCAATTGCAGATGCAATGGCTCCCTATACTCACGGCCTCAGCCAAAGCCCATTGACAGCAGGGTCCATGGGAGGAGGGGGGGTTCCTCCTGGATTGAACGGGTCTGTTATGCCAAAGAGAACGGTCCAGCATTGGAGCTGTTAGGCTGGACAGAAGATGGTACCCATATGAGTAAAAACTGCCCAGAAGCTCACAACCCCACACCCTGGCAATCCCCCGGGTACATCACAGGACAGGACAGAGGCCAGGTGGCAAGAAGGGCTACCTGGAGTGGGGACTGAAGTGGGATGTAATGTAAATCTGTTATATCCCTGGTTTTGTTAGCACACTAGGTATTAACAATCAAACAGGCCACCTCTTGACTGATCGATTTCTAGAGGAGAGGGAAGGCGTGGTTCACAGTAGATTGCAGGAGTATCGGAAAGCAGGGAATAAATTTCCCCTGCACATTTAACTAGTGTCAGGTTCGCAGTGTTTAAATTGCAGATACCATATTATCGGCCTGTCCCATGCTGTGCAGCTTTAACATTGTACCTTTCTCCTGAGTTACTTCTTGCTAATGATGCCACAAATGCATGCAGGTAATGAGCTAGAGAGCGACTTTACACACAGGGGTGAGCAAAGGGGTGCTGTCTCAACTGTTCCATCCCAGCAGTAGCCGTGCGTCTTAGCACCTCTCGGACACAAAATTCCTCCCTGGCATTGAGGACCGGGATAATAATTTATTACTGCCTCATAACAAAACTATCACCCCGTAACTCCAGTCCAGCTCCTCCCCTCTGCCTCTGCTCACTTAACCCATTCCCTACACCTCCCTCAATGCCTTCTCCTGTGAGTAAGTAGATGAATGTCTTGTCTTACTTACTCTTACACCCTTGGACCTCAAGACTAGTGAAAAATTGATATTATTGGTGAAGTGACTGAAATGAAAAATCCCTCCAAACTTAATTTTGGGTCAACCTAAAATGATTTTTTTTTCTTTTCTTAAAAAAATAAAATGTTTGGGGTTAAATGAAGAAGTGGTTTTGTTTGGACCAGAAGCAAGTGTGCTGTGTTGGTCTCATTTTGTGTGTTTGTTTTTTTAATAACAACTAAATATAGCACAATTTCTCAATAAAATTCAAAACGTTTAGAAAATGTCACAACAAAGTGTTTTTTCCCCCAGTCTCTTCCCCCAGTCCCCCCCCCCCCCCTTTCTTTTTTTATTTAAACAAATCTGTTAGCTGAATTTGACCCAACTTCATGAATAGTTTTGGCCAACTCACAACTGCTCTTTTTTTTTTTTTTTTTGGCAAGTAAATTATTGTCCAAATACACCACCCAGCTCTGGTGCTTTCCCGCCCTTGCTCAGGTCCACAGTCTGAATCAGAGCTAGCTCTGTTCTAATTCAGGGCTCAGTTCTGGCACACGTACCTTGAACTACTTGGGGGGGGAGGGGGTAAGATATTGTACAATATGGGCAAAGGCAGCAGAATCAGGCCTTCCATGTTAATTGAACACGTATTACATGAAGGGCCTGATTCTGCATTCTTAATTCACCCAAAGCTCCCAGTGAAGTCAGTTCCAGCTCCTAATTAGCGTCAATCAAAACGCAGTAACATTGACACTGTTTCTACATAGTCAACAACATACAAGTGTACACCGAGTGTTGCAAGGATGTATTTTAAAGCAAACCAAAACTTGACTGAAAAGGCTTAATCAACCTGAAGAGAGTAAAACCACGACAAATTTAATTTTGAAATCTGTGCTTAATGCATTTTTCTGTTGTAAATGATGTACCAATTTAATACATTCCTAAATTGTGTCTTGACTGTCTTAAATAGCATTCAGTTGTTTCTCTGTAAACATACACTTCAAATGTCAGATGAATTTAATATTTCATGAAGGATAATAGACATCTCTAACATCAAGGGGCCTGATTCTCCACTCCCTCCTAGTATATCTTCACCAGATCTTCTGCGGATGTAAGTGGCCATAGCTCCATTCACGTCTATGGAGCTACCCCAGTTTACACCAGCTGAGAGCCTGACCCAATGATTTCCAGAGTTACAATGGAATATTTTAGGTTTTGTTTTGAATGTCTTCCTTAAAAAAAAAAAAAAATTAGAGCTGGTCAAAAACTGGAGTTTCCATCCCATTGCAAATTCCCTTATTTTGATATTTGTTCTGGACCTGAATTTTTCACCGAACAGGAATTTCTGAAATGCTCCAGTTCAGAGACGTTGCAACATTGCCTCATGCCCAGAGTCTGCTTTGGGTTCCCTAACCAACTACATCTCACAAGGTGTACTTCTTGTAAGATGCCTGTAGTGTCCAAAAAAGGGCATTATAGCGGGATGTGGCATAACTTCCTTTCTTTTGTATGATGTTTGAAAAGCAAGAGGCTGAGATTATAAGTGAACCTTGAGATTCGAAAGCCATTCTAATGCTTCTGGGGTAGCTAGGTTAATCCCTGTTCTGACACCATTGTAAGTGTGAATAGGGCAGTGTCACATAGTTTGTACCTCACCACAGTCACAATTTGGTGATTCTTTGATTTTTCCATTGGTGGAGAAGATACCACACCTTCTGCGTGTTGTCCGAATGCAGTTGAGTGCAGTCTGCTGCCTCTAGGGAAGGCAGAATCCTAGGACTTCTTCTATTGGATCTTCAATCAGGTCTTTGTTTGGGACATCACAAGGAGACCACGACTCAAGCCAGCGAGGGCTGGTGTCCTTTCCATTGGCCTGTAGTGTTGACACATGTATCCACAAAGGCTTCTTGTAGTGCAAGGAATCAATGTCTTGAGTCCATAGAATTGTTGCAATTGTTGGATAGGTCCTCACTGTTGAGCTGCATACTTTGCAGTGAGGGCCCTATTTGAAGGAAGGTTTGACACAGCCATTATTGCCATTCCTTTTCTGACTGGAAGGTCCTTTAAGGGTATCCAGTTGCTGATTTGATGACATTCATTGTGCTTTCGCATGTAGAAGGAGATTGCATGAAGGCTGTCATCTCCTCCCCTGGGGGCGTAACAAAGACACACCAATAGAAGCAGTCTTGTGTGGCCACTCTGGGGAGTAGGAGGATAGAAGTCTTCAACGTTGTCTTGGTGAGGATAGGCTTGTTGGAGATGTCCTGGGTGATCATGTCGGCAGCGCATGGTCACATAAAGGGAGAGTCAACATTGGCACCAATGTCTATGGGTTCAGGGCTGGGTTGGCACCATGGGATGCTGAAAGCGGTTTGTTGGAAACACAGTTGGGAGCAGGGCTTGGTCCTCAGTGACTTTTGAGGAAGTTCGGAGCATAGATAACTAGAATTGCTATTGGAAACCATACAGCTGGTACAATCGTAACCAGAAGCATCATGTTACGAAATCCTGGGCCAGATCCTCAGCTGATGTGAAGTGTGGTACCTCTATTGAAATTAGTGGCACTATGCCACTTAACACTAAGGAAGGAACTGGCCCTCTCATTTTCGCTTGACTGATGACCACTTTGTATGTTTTGTTAGGACAGTAGAGAGATGAGGGGTGAGACAATATCTTTTATTGGACCAAATTCTGTTGGTGAGAGAGACAATCTTTTGAGGAAGACAGAGCTCTTCTTCATGTCTAGGAAAGGTACTCAGTGTCACAGCTAAACACAAGGTTGAACAGATAGTTTATTATAAGTAGTTTGCACATATTATAGGGGACCATTCAAGGTGAAGTAGCCTGTTAACACCCTGTAGTCATAGGACAAAAAGGGAGGTCAGTGGGTTACAGATTGTTGTAATAAACTATAAATCCAGTGTCTTTATTAAGACCTTGATTTCTAGTGTCTAGCAAAGTTATGAATTTAAGCTCCCAAGCTCCTCTTTTGAAAGTGCCGTGAAGCTTTCCTCTGAGGATGGAGAGGTCAGATATGGAGTGATCACTTTGTGAAAAGTGTTCACTCAAAGATGATAGGGTGTTTTTGTTTTTTATCATTTTCCTGTGAGTTCATTTGAGAACATAGGGATTGTCTGGTTTCACCCACATAATTGTTGTTACAGCATTTAGTGCTCAGAATGAGGCACACCACATGCTGTGACAGTCACTTGTAGGACCCATGGATCTAGAAAGGGGTGTTGATCATTGTAGCAGTGGAGATATGGTTCCAGGTTTTACATCAGTTGTTCTGGCAGCATCTGTTGCTGCTTTGAGTTGGTGTGTCCTGGTCTGTGGGGAGCTTGCTTCTGATGATGAGCATGGAGAAGTGTGTGTGTGGGGGGTTGTTTGAAGGCCAGAAGAGGGGGTTCAGGAAAGATTTCTTTCAGGATAGGATCCCCATTGAGTATGGTTGTAGTTGTTTGATACCCCATATGAGTTCCAGTGTGGGGTGGTAAGTGACAACTAGGAGTGTGCAGTCAGAGGAGGTTTTATTCCTGTATTGAAGCAAGTTTTCTTGGGGATATTTTGGTGACTCATTCCATAATACAATCTACTTCTCTGGTGAAGAGTCCTTGTTTGGTGAAAGCAGTTTTAAGTGTGTTAAGCTGTATATCCAGGACTTTCTTCTTGGAGTATTTTCTGTTGTATCTGAGTTCCTGGCTGTATATAACAGATTTTTTGGTGTGTTTGGGATGTCTACTGGATCTAGTAAGGAGAGTGTGGTGATTTGTGGGTTTCTTGTATACAGTTGTCTGTAGGGTTCCATTGTTGAAGTGGACCATGGTGTCTAGGAAGTTGATGCTAATGTGGATCTGTTCCAGAGAGAGTTTAATGGACCGCTGGTGATTGTTAAAATTGTGGTGGAAATCTGAGGGAGTTTGTCCTCTGAGCAGAGGATGAAAATGTTGTTGACATGGCTCATGTATATCATTGGTTTTGTGGTGCTTTTGGATAGTAGTTGTTGTTTTTTCAGAAGCTACAGTGCACAAGGAAACAAATACCATTAAGCATCCATTTACATCAATGTAAAGATTGATTTCTTAAATTTAAAGGGGGAAAAGACTTGACTGTGGGATTTTCATAGCCCACTTGCTTTTGGTATCTACCCTCTACTTTACCTGGTGGCTAAGTACATGGCAATAATAAATGAAGATAGATAACCTAGGGGGAACATAATTGCACTGTAGAATAGTTCAGCCAAACTTTATTTTTCAAGCAGTTACAGAAGAAGCTTCTAAACTTAATATGACCTAGAAACTGCAAATTACCCAATACTCCCAGCAGCCCTAATTAGTGGGCGAAACTGAGCATTTTACCACAACCTTCAAATCATCTCTTTGAATTCTCTCTTTGCTTCTACGTCTCACGAGTTTCCCCAAGTGTTTTGCTTGTCTCATTTCATATAGTTAATGAAACAACTCAATCAAGGAGCTGACTTCGTACGTGAGCAGATTTAGCCTGAATTCTAAAGGGCTGGAATTGAAAATAACTTTCCTACTCTTTGTCTTCCTCCTTTTAAAACTGGGCATTTGGTCCTCTTTTAACGAACACAGTTTGTCAGGTTTGAAAGACTGCATCCTCTCTTTTCCTCAAGGAATACTTTCGTCCGATACCTCAGATGGAATTCATGAGAGCAGTTATGTAAAATGGGAGCCCCAAGTGATTCAAACCTAATAGCCACAGAGTCGCTTCTTGAGTTTTATTGCTCCTGTGCAACCCCACCTTGTGTGATGTGGGACCTGGCTTCATGCCCTGTGTCAGATATTGTGACTAAGATGCAATTCACACTTGTCATCACTGCAGTGGCTCTGGAATTGAAACACATTTCCAACTATGTATCTGTAAAACAAGAAGCAAGAAGTTTAGCCCTGGGAATAACAAAATCATGCTTAGCAAACATTTTGTTTCAGGTCAGTTTGACCCAGATCAGCATATTTGGTTTTATTAAATTGATCCAAACTGTTTCATTTTTGAATCGGTTAAAAAACCAAAATATTAAACAGTGCACCCAGCTTGGTCAGCTGGGCCTGTTTTTCACTGTGGGAAACATAGTCCTCCAGGGATCCTGGCTCACAGAAGACTATGGGGGACCAAACTGCAGCTCTCACAAGGCAATGCACTAGGAAAATGCAGCTTCATGTTGATCTGAGTTGAAAAGGGAATCTTGAGTCAAACAAACACAACGAAATGCTGAGATTTTAGGAATGTCAAAATGTTTTTGCTAGAAAATGTCGAAACAAAACAGATAGATTTGTGTTGATGGCCCACCAAGGATACTTAGCTCTCACAATGGGCAATAGAAGAAACTCATTCTGCCCACATAGCTCTTCCTGTGGACACCTCAGCAAGAATATGGGCAATGGCTACCCACTGTGAGTCATCAAGCCATGTAAGGACATGTGATATGCTCATATGACCCTGGACTCCATCTTAGGCCAGTAACTTTCCGTGCACCTGGGCTGTAAGCGTTGTTTGAGACAGTAAATTTCCATGCACATGGGAGAGGGTATAATATACCTCTGAGATCTCCTTTTTTCTTTTTCCTGCCCTGACTTTCTGGACTGTGGATTTACAACTTAAAGGAGCATATTGGACTATGGACAGAGGGCCTTCCAATCTTTTGGAAATTACCAGAGAGACTTTACAAGCCAGCAGTCTATAACATCACTGCTAGAAATCTGATCTAAGGACTTTGCAATTATTTGCATGCATAGGATCTATTAACCATTATTAACTCTCTTTTTTTCTTATTAAACCTTTAGTTTTTAGTTACTAAAGGATTGGTATCAGCATGATTAGTGGATAAGTTCTGAGTTATATTGACCTGGCCAAATGCCTCATCTCTTGGGATTAGAAGAGCTCTATATGTGATTAAATTGGTTTTCAGTACTACTCCCCATAGAGTCCAGTGTCTAGATAGTGAGATGAGGGCTGGGATGCCTAAGGAGACTGCTTTTAGCTCCTTGTTAACCAATGTGGTGAGACAGAAGTTTACTTTTGCTACTGGCTTGGTATAATCTAAAGAGAGAATAACCATCTGTCTGGGGGGAGTCTGCCCTATTTCTCAGCATTTTTGTCCTGAATTTGGCATCCTCAGCTGTGACCCCCTGAGGCACGATGAAACCCCTTCCCCCACCCCCCCCCCACCCTCCCAAACTGGGTGGCATTGTGACCTGCTGTTTTGGATTGCAGTGTCACTCACTGGAATGTGGTCCACCAGATGGCCAGGCCATACATGAGTGGTGTCATGCTAAATTAAAGTGAGTGGTTCAATTGGATGCACCGTGTGAAATTTCTGAGGGCGTCCCTGCTTATAACCATCTGTAACACCTTCTACTTATGTAGTATTCAGATTGGTCCAAAGTGTTCCTTTAAAACTTTTTAAAAACCAGAACATTGGATTTTTTTATTCAATAAAATTTATAATGGAAAATGTCTACTTTTGACTTTTCTTCATGAAAACCAAACCTCCATAAACCAAAAAGTTTTTAGTGAAAACTTAGATTTCCTAGGGGAATGTGACGGAATCACTTCAGGTCTCATGGCAAGTTGATACATGGACTCCAATTGGGTCAAATCAACAAAGATTTATTGCAGGGAGCTGTCCCCATCCAGGGAGGAAATGGGCCACTGTCCATCATGGTCAGACACCAAACTTAAGCAGGGCTTAGACAGGGCAACAAACTCAGTCTCCTAGGTCCCAAAGGAAAACATACTAACCACAGGAAACAACCCAAATCTAAAAGTCCCATGCCAGGCTTACCTACCCTCAGGGAGGCTCTGGCATCCAACAGTCTCTGATTGGCCCTGGCCCCTGCTAGGCCTTCTTTCAAGGAGCTAGCACAAGATATATACCCCCTGTTGCATTTGGCCACTACAGACCTGGGCTTTGCCCCCACTTAACTATTTCTTCCAGGCTTGACACCTCTTGCAGGTGTAGCAGAATGGATGGCTCTCTTCAACCCTTTTTGGTCAGCGTGGAGTCTGCCCACCTCGTTACAGGTGGGGGAATGACCCACCCATTTTCTAGCCAAGATCATAACATCCATTGATCATTTATTAACCCTTTATAAACCAATTACACGTGCCCTTTGTCTGGTTAAAAGAACAAGATACCTCTCATCACCCATTTCTCCGATCCATCCTTCACAACAGTGCTGCATTACTCAGTCATCCCCTCTCCTTCTACCCCAAGGAGCAGCGACCCCACTCCCTTGTGGGTGGAAGAAGGGATGGGATGGAATTGGCTGGGTTACAAGTACAATGTCCTTCAGCTGGACGTGAGTCCCAGCCACTCCTCCCTCTGTCTGTTAGAGGAGCGTAGAAGAGAGACAAAAAATGCTAGCTAATGCAGGTGCAAAACAAAGGAACAAAAATATCTGATAAAAGTAACACTAATTAAAATACTGGAATCCTGCTCTTGACATCCTTGAGCACAGCAGCGCTGAGCCTCTCTCCACCATGGCGTCTTCATGGATGGTGTGAAGGCACAGTAGGAAATTACATTTCATGTGTAAGTGTAGAGCCTGGTGCATGACAAAAGCATTGAGAGCATCCTATAAGAGTGCCACCTACCTAGTCTAGCTTCAGGCTAGCTGTTGCTGCCTCAGTTTCCCTCACTCAGGTTGGATCTACCTACCTTCTGGCCTGGTTTAGGTGCTTCAGTGACTTGACCCTCTAGCTAATGCATTAAAGAAAAACTCCACCCCTCCTAAGAGATCACAAAACACACCCACTAACAACCAGCCCTCCAACACAAAGAGTTCATCACCCCAGTCTCAGCCATGATCCACCCTATCCTTCCTGAGGATCTATCTTTGCTTTTCAACCCCTCCTGGGCTCCTCTGAGTCTTTCCATGCTCTCTACCAAGCAGCAACTCCCAGAACTTCCTATGTGGAGTATCCCATCTTTCCCTTTGGTTTGCCACGGGCTTATCTCTACCCCTGGAGGCCAGGCAAGTCATATGGCTAAATGAGGCATGTGACTCTTATTCTCTCCAGCTGGGGAGGTGAGCTGGGTGCATCACAGGTGGGGCTGGACCATTCTTCCCTTAAAGGTCCAGTCACTTTGTGACCTATCTACTGGAACAAGTCAAAAATGTGAGCAAGTGCAAATGGCCACTCTATCCTATAGATATTATGCACCTGCTCCAGGGGCTGAGCTGGGTGTGGGGAAAGAGGTGCACAAACCCACAGGCCCTGCAAGCCTCAGTGCTGCACTTGGTACTCTGTGCTCTTGGGAAGCAGGAATAGCATGGGTGCGCTCCGCCATTGCAGCAGGCCCTGGTTGTGTCACATGAATGCTACTCACGATGGCGGTGCCATTCTCTAGTGTAGGCAAGGGCTAGCTCTCTCATTTCCTCTTCATGTTTCCATATAGTAGCCTACAAGTATATTCCTTTCCAGCATCTCCCTCCCTAGTACCTCAGGCCTGGGGTCTGTGTCTATAGCCACCAGAGTGTGCAGCCTACTGGTGATTTAGACTGTTGGCCCAAAGTAGTTTGTGACAAGAGCTGTAGTTCTGGATCACAACATGTTCCCAGAGGTTGGGGATTGATAACAACATGGTTACAATCTTCTGCCTCCAGTCTCACAAAACCCACAGGCAGATGAGCGATTAGAGAAATCTCTGCAGGCCCAGAGATCAGCGCTGGCCCTGACTTTGCATCACCTGAAACAAATTTCCCCATAAATTTGTCTGCAGTGCATCCCTCCGACAGACAATAGGGAGTCTTTACTTGATGCCACTTTAGCTGGTGCCAGTGCCCTGCTGCTCTTTGCATACAAATCCCCTTCTCCCATCCCCACCCCTATCCACGCGTAGACACCTCCCATCCACCTGTGATGGATGAATGGACACAAGCCAATTAAATGCGGGTGGCGTACGTGCCCCAAGGCTATAAGCCCTGTAATGACCACAGCGTACAGTGGCTCCTTTAGGATTGGACCCTCCTGGAAGCAGGCAGGCCAGTGAGATGACAAAGAGCCATCAGGAAGAAAAGGTCCCCACCAGGCAGCTCCTTGAGCAAGCTGGATGCCTGTGTGACTCTCCAAGGACTCAGTGACTCATTAGAGCCCCACAGGGATGCTGGTGTCCCATGGGAAGTAGCAGAGCTTTCCCTCCTACTCCATCGAGCTCTGGGGAGGGTCAGTCATGAATGGTGAGACTGAATGGCATCATTGTCTGGGGAGCCATTGGGGTCAAAGCAGTAGCCACTCTTCCAGGTACTCTGACGTTACTTCAGTCAGCCAGCCAGGAAGAGGGGGCGATGGTACACGAATAGGGGGCAAGCCCATTGGATTGAGACTGTGTCTCTCCCACTGCAGTCTTGGCACTGCATCCTTCCCCTGTTCAAGGTTACTGGAAGACTTCCATTGTCTTCAACGGGAGCAGGAGCTGGGACTCTGATGAAATATTTCACAGCTTTGTGAGTGGCCTGGAGTCCCTCATAGGGGCTGGAAGTTGAGGAAAATCTCTGGACTCAGGTAGACTTCCTCCTGCAGGACCTTGTCCTGGCCAAGGTACCCATGATTACACTCTCTGCTCCAGAATGTGATGAGTAGATAGAGAACATTTCCTTCTCTGTGGTAACTTCGGTATTCTTGCAGCCAGTTGGTCACCCATTCTGTCCTAGTTCTCTGCCCCCGCAATTTGGTCAGGAAATAAACTGGGGGGGAAGAGGGGGAGGGCTCAAGGCTCCTGGGATGAAATCCTGATCCCACTGAAGCCATTTGCTGGTATGGGACCAGGATTTCACCCCTGGGGGATGTAGCTAAATCTCCCTAGGTGCTACATCTTGGTGTCTCCTGGATATTCTGTGGGATTTTCCCACATGGAATTTGACCTTTTAATCTCTCCTTCTTTTTTACAAAAGTTTCCAAAGGCTTTAAGGTGACCCCTTGTCCCTTATTTTAAGGGACTGTCCCCTGTTTCTTTGATCTGTCCCTTTGGGTGATGACACGTCCCTTATTTTAATACTATAATACGTACCATTTTAAACATTCAGTGGAAGCTTGTGATAATTGCACTGTCTACTCGAGGGCAACAGAAATATACACTTGAGAGAAAAATACATCATATGCTAAGGAAAATGATCTTCCCCCTAAAATGTCCCTTAAAATAGAGCATTGCCCCTTATTTTTCATGTGGTTTTCCCCTATTTCCATCCAACAAAGCTGGTTACCCTCAGAGGCTTTGACCAGCAAAGTGACAGAGAGCTACTGGCTAAGCACAGAAAGGTTCCGAAGTCGCTGTTAAGTATTTATAAAATAAGGAACTCTTCACCCCTGTACTGCCTCATTCTGTAAGTGGCTGTGTCTAGCTGAATTTTCATGTGTAATAACTCCCTAATATTTGATCCTCAAAGATGCTTTGGGCTCCCTGTAAATCCCCATGAGCAACAGAACTAGGAGGCATAAATATACACTCCAATGAAATCAGTTCATAACTACTGAGGTTATATTTATTGAATGTGTTTGTGTTCATGCTGCTGCTCGACCAAGGAAGTGAAGCACTTGGATTGTTACTGTACCAAGTGTCAGAGTAGCAGCTGTGTTAGTCTGTATCCGTAAAAAGAAAAGGAGGACTTGTGGCACCTTAGAGACTAACCAATTTATTTCAGCATAAACTTTCGTGAGCTACAGCTCACATCATCGGACGCGTGCACTGTATTTTCCACTGCATGCATCCGATGAAGTGAGCTGTAGCTCACGAAAGCTTATGCTCAAATAAATTGGTTAGTCTCTAAGGTGCCACAAGTCCTCCTGTTCTTTTTACTGTACCAAGACTGCCACCTAGTGGTGACCAAGGACTTCTGCACTCCACGCATTGCCACAGTGAGAAATGTTTGCTGAACATAGAGTACTAAAGAGCTCAGTATAAGACCTTTTCTCAACACCGGCGTTGTGAGGAGAAATGTTTCTCTGCTTTATTCCATTGGCACACCCTTTTCAGCTTTTCTTTACATGAGAAACCGTAGGGGTGTGTCTAACCCCTCCCCTCCTCCAGCCGATGAAAGGGTTAATGTGGCCTTCAAAGGCCGGCTGGCTGCTGGAGGGATGAGTCCCAGCTGGGAGAGAGCTGAGTGGTTAGGATAAAGGCAGGGCATCTGGCGCAGAAAAGGGCTATAAACAGAGACTGAAGTGCTGCTCCCCACGGTTATGAGAGGGTCAGTGGAGTAGTCGTATTTAGCCTATTAACTGGTCACGGTGGGTTGAATGACAATTTCTATCTATTGGCTAGACACAGCAGTGGGTTATGTAACACGGGTAAGGTTAAAAAACCCAGCTGATCACCTGCGATGGGAATGCAAAGAAGAGCTCTTCATGAAGAATTGAGATGCATTACTGTGACGGACAGTGCTACGAGGGGTTTAGTGAGTGTCAGGAAAGTGGGGAGACACTAAAAAAGCTCTGCTAGGTTGTTGTAAGGAGACAGAGCAGGGTAAGAGAGTGTAGTGGCAGGAGTGTATGAGGAAAATAGCAGGTGGTGCTTATAGACTCAGGAGATGAGTCTGCTTCACCATAAAGTACACAAAGAGGAAATGGGCTGTAGGAAGAAACTTTGTTGCTGTTGTTCTCTGGAAGGAGATAATGAAGAGACTGGGAGGGTTGAGGAGGCTGCTTGGGGGAACTCCTCTTCTGAGTTGCAATGTTAAGGGGCCAGGAGAGAAAGAGAGAGAGAGAGACCAGCCACTGGGATGGAGCAAACTTGGTGGTGAGGGGCCCCAATAATAGGGCAGGATCTGGACTTCCAAGGGGAGAGTCCTGGGACATGTTCAACTGAGGATCAGAAAGGGATGAAAAGTCAAGCCCGAGGAGGGCAGAAGGGGGCTTACGTTTATATTTTTGGTTTGGGATTTATTAGGGGTGCTGGGGAGAGCTCTGTGAGTCCTGGCTCTGAGAGAAGGGTGAACTTCGAGAGGCCTTGGGAAAGGCTTGCTAGTAGGCTTGGTACGAAGGAGTCCAAGGAAGTAGCAGCAAGGAGTCTGGAGGTCTGAACTGAGACTGCCAGTCCTAGGTTTCCTGGACTGGAGCCTAGCAGAGAGGCTGGGCCTGGATTCCCCTACCAGACACTGGGAAGGTGACATGAAACTCCTCACAAGGGAATATGGCAGCCCTGGGGAAACAGCAGCAGACTGGATGGAGCAGTCAGAAGTTGGTTAGTTGTTGGTTTTTTGTTACCCCGGAAGGGCTGTGACTAAACCTTGACTTGGTTGGAGGGCCAAGTCAGGAGAAAAGGTGGACTGGAGTGGCACTCGGCAGGGGGCACTAGATGTGGAAGAGCTGCCACACCACATGCAGCTGCAAGGGGGCACTCCTAGGAGTAAGTCCACCCTTCTACAATAACACTTTCAATAAGCAACCAGAAATTCCCCTGACGTACCTCCCATGTCAGGCTAGGTAGATTTGTATTACTATGCAGGTCAGAGCAAAGAGTATACCCAAAACAGTATACAAGAGAGTAATGCCTGCAGGAATTGTGGATGCCAACAATGTCTGGTTCAGTTTCTGCATCCATTTCCGCTGGTGTCAGTCTGGAGTAACTTCTTTGAAGTCAGTGGTTGGTCTCCTAAAGGGCCATGTTTAAATTGTAATTAAACAGCCCAGCTGCAAGAGAGAAAATATAGGGCCAGAGCCTAATGTCACGTCACTCGTATATCAAGAGTCAATAGACTATTGAAGACAGTGGAGCTATACTGATGTCAAACTGGTGTAAGTGGACTGAGAAGCATACTCATGGGGACAAGCATATCCTGGTGTAACACTATTGGACTTGCACCAGGGATGGTTTTGGCTGAAATTCCCATGACCAATCTGGAGACTGTCCAGGATCTCAGTGCAGGGCAGTGAGGTCTGTTTGCTGGCCCCACAATGATGACTGGTGGAGATAACAGGCCGTTGGTCCTTCCTGGCAAGAAGACAACAGCAGGTTGGGTCAAATGAGGACTGTGAGGAGACAGAGGGATGCCTGGACTGATGGGGCCCTCCATAGGTTTAGATAGCTCTGAGATCCTGTCCCTCGTGTCTGACTATGTCGAGACTGGTTGATTATGTGGTTTTACATATACCGGTAGATCTGCTGTGAGCTTGGAGATGGATTTTGGTGCTCGCCAGGCTGGTTTGCAGCATGTCTCCACCCATAGCTTGGCTATGACCACTGTAGGACTTGCAAGATTTGTTAGCTTATTTCCCTTCCTGTCCTAATGTACAGGAGATGGCAATCAATGTTGCCTTGGTTATGCTGGAAGGGGTGGCTCCTGGGAGCACGGTGTCTTATCTGCTACAGCACCATACATGGCTCACAAGACTAACCATTCTGACCTCTGCCTCACCCACCTCTGAGGGGGTGGGGGAGTCACTGGTTGGTATGGATCACCGTGCCAGTTATGCAAGGGGAACTTGGTCCCACACAGCTTTCTCGGCTTCTGTCCCCGCCAGGTCAGGTGTCTGTGTAGCTCATATGTTGTAACTGAGTGAGTTTCTGCGTGCCATTCAGTATTCCCCGTGTCTTTCCCCAAGCCAGACTTTCCCATGATGGCTATTGTGCGTAATTTCATGCAAAAAGTTTGAAAAACTGAAATTACAAGAATCACAATGTCCTGCCTAAGTGAATTTTAGAAGCTTATCTGCAAGGGAGGGGGAAAATTACTTCCTTGAAATGTAATGGGACATCAATTTCTGGATTAAACAAACTGGCCAAATTTTCCTGGTGAAACATCATGATAATATTTGTACCAGTTTGCTCCAGCCCTTCTATGTAGTCACGTTTCCACAGAGGTTTCCAACACCACGTTACCCCATCAGAAAACTTTGCGAGCCTACAGATAACTATCTTGAGGTCACCATGGATATTTGGAATGGGTGTTTCAAATGAGCACAAGGGGAATTAGGGCACCTACGGTCAAATTCTGGCCCCAC
Source organism: Chelonia mydas (assembly GCF_015237465.2). NCBI lineage: Eukaryota > Metazoa > Chordata > Testudines > Cheloniidae > Chelonia > Chelonia mydas. Next base: position 9,163,978 of record NC_057852.1, on the reverse strand, counting down.
TGAAGACCACAGCAAAACTCCCATGATCTTCAGTAGGGCCAGGGTGTCACCCCTAGATCACAATGAAATTCAATAAGAACAGAAGGTCCTGTGAGGCAGCATGCCTGGTTATTAGACCAGAGGAATTGAGAGCCAGGACTCCTGGGTTCTGAGCCCAACTACTACAAACTCATTGTATGAGCTTGAGCAACTGATTTAACCTCATTAGCTGTCTTTCTCAGTTTACCCATCTGTAAAATGGGAACAATGCTCACCTATATAACAAAGGGGTTGTAAGGCTTAATTTACTGATCTTCGATACAATAGCATTTTCATTCAAGGATCTCCAGGCATTTTAATAAACAAAACATTATTATTATAACACAATTTCTCAGGCAGGAAAACAGGCAGTTTTGAGTAATAAAACCTGCTTTCTCTTTTTATTCACATTGGACTTGTGAATATTTACACAAAATCCAATTTTTGGCTCTTGATAATTTCAGCATGATGCCCATTCCTTGGGCCAATCATGGGGGGTGGTGGAGTGGGGCTTTTTGGTCATGCACCAGCAGAGATTAGCTCAGTTCTCTCACAACTTGCTGTGAATCAGGATGGAACTCACATCTGCAGAGATTAAATCAAATGCACATTCAGTGTCCATCTGACTGTATATTGCCAATCTGGAAAAAGGAGCAACGTAAAGATCTAAATTGATTGTGTGATGACCTACAGTACAGAACAATGCTCTTTATCAGATGAATGAGCCGTTAAAGATAGCCATGACTCCAAAAAAATAAAATGTAAGATATAAACGTATATTTTCTCTGCATGCACACTTCTTGTATGGTTCTTCATTTACGTCACACAGATTTTAATATTTATCTCCCCCCGCCCTTCCCCCCTTATAGGCATAAAGATGAGAAGAGAAGCTAGATTCAGTGGTTTTCAACCTTTTTTCATTTGTGGACCCCTAAAAATTTTCAAAGGGAGATGCAGACCCCTTTGGAACACTTGGACATAGTTTGCAGAACCCCAGGGCTCCATGGACCACAGGTTCTAGTTCAACCACAAGCTACTGGGCCTGATGCAGGACTTGCTGAGTGAAACTGGATGGCCTGTTCTTTACAGAGGGTCACACTAGATGAACATTATGGTCCTGTGATGGGGATTAAGCCCCATCACCTGTAAGGCAACAGAAATAACCTAATTAGGGACGTTCCACCCTCAGGAGCTGATTAACTGATTGGCTTCTGGCCAGAGGAGGTGGGGCTAGGTGGCATAAGGAGCTGAGGGAGCTCATATTTGGAAGACACCCAGGAGAGAGGCTTCAGGGAGAGTTCTCTTTTCCTGGGAGAAGGCCTGCAGGAATGTCTGATAGTTTAGGCTTGTCTGTGGCCGGGAGTGGAGCTACTGGAATAGGGTTAACTCCTGCAGTAGGGCTCCTAAAGTGGGGGAGCCCTGGGTTAGGGTTTGTGAAACCCAAGAATGAGGTAGAAGCCCATGAGGGACAGAAAGTTGAGTGAGAGGGTACTTAGACTCGCTGCAGGGAAAAGCTTGGGTGGCCAGCACCCTGGTGATGAGGGGAGAACTGGAGGCAAGTCCAGGAGGAGCCAAGGGCTGGCTGTTTGGAGGTGCACCCAGGAGGGGTAAGTTTTAGGACTCAACCCAAGAAGGGTCCTGAACAGTGTGTGACTTGGCTGGAGGGCTGAGCCAGAGAAGACCCTGCAAGGGAGTCCAGAGAAGAGACTGGCTGGGACTTAGCCTCATGGCTGAGTACATGGGTGTCAGAAGGAGTGTGAGGCAAGTCCCCTGCAACGCTACATCTGGGCATGAGGGGGTGCCCCAGAGGCAAGAATCTGTGGTTGTACCTCTACTCTGGTTTTAACTCTATGAATCACTTGTGGCACCCCATTAAAGTATATATGATGCAATTAAATCCCTGAATGACATAGATTTTCATAAAGCCACCAAAAGGCATCTTCCTGACTTCAGGGCTATGCCATGTCAAATTTCAAGATCCTGCTGTGTACTATGGAGGTGGAAGATGTATTTATTTTTATAATAGAACACATTAGGCAATGTAAATATATGTGTATATTCTGTTAGGAGGGAGGAAGTGCTGGCATTTGACTTTAAGAGACACATTTGCATTTCCAATCTTAATTTTTATGTTTTAACTTGAAAATCCATTAAAGATTTCCTCTGCTGTTTACTTTGCAATGGGGACATGATTGAAGAAAAGGGCAGTCTTCACAAACCACTAGCGAAAATAAATACAGATAATGAGTGTGGCTGCACTTGTTTTATAGTATGAAGTCATTTTGCTGCTGTTCTTTAAACTAATTGAATACTTACCTGAAAGCCTTCATTATGAAAAGTGTGAATTGGGAGTGCTTTGTTCCAGGTGAGCCTTGAGTGGGCCTGACTGTTTTAAAAAACCAGTTAGCTGCGAACCAGCTGAGCGGCGAACAGCAGAGAGGCTAACAGAGGAAGTTCGCCCAGGGAGAGCCCACTGAGGCTTACATCTTGCTGGCTTCTCTGAGTAGTCACTACAATTCCTGAGGAAGCTCGTAGAAGGAAGGTAATATGGATGGGGAGCGTTCAGCTGTTGTGACCTGCACTGGATGTGCCATGTTTGTCTTTCTTCCACAGGACAGAAGCGACTTTGTCTGTACAAAGTGCAAGCTGGTCTCCATATTGGAAGAGAAGGTTCAAGGTCTGGAGAAACAAGTATCAACCCTGCGCTGCATAAGAGAAACTGAAGATTTCCTGGACAGACGTCAGGATATACTTCTACGGACACAGTGTTCTGAAGATTCAGAGCAGGCTGCACAGTGGGGACAGGAAGATGGTGAAGACATTTGGCAGCATGTGTCCTCCAGAAGAAGAAAGGGGAGCATCCATGTACCAGCAACACAGATACAGGTAAGCAACCGTTTTCATGTTCTCTCCACAGGTGCTAATGCGGAGAGTGGACTAAATGATACATCTGAAGGAAGGGAACAGAAGGAGACTACGCCCATTGGAAGGCATGAGATGCACTGTCCTAGGGATGGGGGTTCCACGACCACCGCTCCCAAGAGAAGGAGGCGGGTGGTGGTGGTCGGGGACTCTCTCCTCAGGGGGACTGAGTCATCTATCTGTCACCCCGACCAGGAAAACTGAGAAGTCTGCTGCTTGCCAGGAGCTAGGATTCACGATGTGACAGAGAGACTGCCGAGACTCATCAAGCCCTCGGATCGCCACCCCTTCCTGCTTCTCCACGTGGGCACTAATGATACTGCCAAGAATGACCTTGAGTGGATCACTGCACACTACGTGGCTCTGGGAAGAAGGATAAAGGAGTTTGAGGCGCAAGTGGTGTTCTCGTCCATCCTCCCCGTGGAAGGAAAAGGCCTGGGTAGAGACCGTCGAATCGTGGAAGTCAACGAATGGCTACACAGGTGGTGTCGGAGAGAAGGCTTTGGATTCTTTGACCATGGGATGGTGTTCCAAGAAGGAGGAGTGCTAGGCAGAGACAGACTCCACCTAACGAAGAGAGAGAAGATCATCTTCGCAAGCAGGCTGGCTAACCTAGTGAGGAGGGTTTTAAACTAGGTTCACCGGGGGAAGGAGACCAAAGCCCTGAGGTAAGTGGGGACGTGGGATGCCAGGAGGAAGCACAAGCAGGAGAGCACAAGAGGGGAGATCTCCTGCCTCATACTGAGAAAGAGGGATGATCAGCGAGTTATCTCAAGTGCCTATATACAAATGCACGAAGCCTGGGAAACAAGCAGGGAGAACTGGAAGTTCTGGTACAGTCAAGGAATTATGATGTGATTGGAATAACAGAGACTTGGTGGGATAACTCACATGTCTGGAGTACTGTCATGGGTGGATATAAACTGTTCAGGAAGGACAGGCAGGGCAGAAAAGGTGGGGGGAGTTGCACTGTATGTAAGGGTGCAGTATGACTGCTCAGAGCTCAAGTATGAAACTATAGGAAAAACCTGAGAGTCTCTGGATTAAGTTTAGAAGCGTGAGCAACAAGGGTGATGTCGTGGTGGGAGTCTGCTATAGACCACCAGACCAGGGGGATGAGGTGGACGAGGCTTTCTTCCAGCAACTAACGGAACTTACTGGATCGCAGGCCCTGGTTCTCATGGGAGACTTCAATCACCCTGATATCTGCTGGGAGAGCAATACAGCGGTGCACAGACAATCCAGGAAGTTTTTGGAAAGTGTAGGGGACCATTTCCTAGTGCAAGTGCTGGAGGAACCAACTAGGGGCAGAGCTTTTCTTGACCTGCTGCTCACAAAACGGGAAGAATTAGGAGGGGAAGCAAAAGTGGATGGGAACCTGGGAAGCAGTGACCATGAGATGGTTGAGTTCAGGATCTTGACACAGGGGAGAAAGGAGAGCAGCAGAATACAGTCCCTGGACTTCAGAAAAGCAGACTTTGACTCCCTCTGGGAACTGATGGGCAGGATCCCCTGGGAGAATAACATGAGGGGGAAAGGAGTCCAGGAGAGCTGACTGTATTTTAAAGAATCCTTATTGAGGTTACAGGGAAAAACCATCCCGATGTGTAGAAAGAATAGTAAATATGGCAGGCGACCAGCTTGGCTTAACAGTGAAATCCTTGCTGATCTTAAACACAAAAAAGAAGCTTACAAGAAGTGGAAGATTGGACAAATAACCAGGGATGAGTATAAACATATTGCTCAGGCATGCAGGAGTGAAATCAGGAAGGCCAAATCACACCTGGAGTTGCAGCTAGCAAGAGATGTTAAGAGTAACAAGAAGGGTTTCTTCAGGTATGTTAGCAACAAGAAGAAAGTCAAGGAAAGTGTGGGCCCCTTACTGAATGAGGGAGGCAACCTAGTGACAGAGGATGTGGAAAAGCTAATGTACTCGGTGCTTTTTTTGCCTCTGTCTTCACAAAGAAGATCAGCTCCCAGACTACTGCACTGGGCAGCACAGCATGGGGAGGAGGAGACCAGCCCTCTGTGGAGAAAGAAAGTGGTTTGGGACTATTTAGAAAATCTGGATGAGCAAAAGTCCATGGGGCCGGATGCGCTGCATCCGAGAGTGCTAAAGGAGCTGGTGGATGTGATTGCAGAGCCATTGGCCATTATCTTTGAAAACTCATGGCGATCGGGGGAGGTCCTGGACGACGGGAAAAAGGCTAATGTAGTGCCCATCTTTAAAAAAGGGAAGAAGGAGGATCCTGGGAACTACAGGCCAGTCAGCCTCACCTCAGTCCCTGGAAAAATCATGGAGCAGGTCCTCAAGGAATCCATTCTGAAGCACTTAGAGGAGAGGAAAGTGATCAGGAACAGTCAGCATGGATTCACCAAGGGCAAGTCATGCCTGACTAATCTAACTGCCTTCTATGATGAGCTAACTGACTCTGTGGATGAGGGGAAAGCAGTGGACGTGTTGTTCCTTGACTTTAGCAAAGCTTTTGACACAGTCTCCCACAGTATTCTTGCCAGCAAGTTAAAGAAGTATGGGCTGGATGAATGGACTATAAGGTGGATAGAAACTGGCTAGATCGTTGGGCTCAACGGGTAGTGATCAATGGCTCCATGTCTAGTTGGCAGCCGGTATCTAGCAGAGTGCCCCAAGGGTCGGTCCTCGGGCCGGTTTTGTTCAATATCTTCATTAATGATCTGGAGGATGGTGTGGATTGCACCCTCAGCAACTTTGCAGATGACACTAAACTGGGTGGAGAGGTAGATTCACTGGAGGGTAGGGATAGGATACAGAGGGCCCTAGGCAAATTAGAGGATTGGACCAAAAGAAATCTGATGAGGTTCAACAAGGACAAGTGCAGAGTCTTGCACTTAGGATAGAAGAATTCCATGCACCGCTACAGACTAGGGATCTAATGGCTTGGCAGCAGTTCTGCGGAGAAGGACCTAGGGGTTACAGTGGACGAGAAGCTGGATATGAGTCAACAGTGTGCCCTTGCTGCCAAGAAGGCCAATGGCATTTTGGGATGTATAAGTAGGGGCATTGCCAGCAGATCAAGGGACGTGATCATTCCCCTCTATTCGACATTGGTGAGGCCTCATCTGGAGTACTGTGTCCAGTTTTGGGCCCCACACTACAAGAAGGATGTGGAAAAACTGGAAAGTGTCCAGCGGACGGCAACAAAAATGATTAGGGGACTGGAACACATGAGTTATGAGGAGAAGCTGAGGGAACTGGGATTGTTTAGTCTGCGGAAGAGAAGAATGAGGGGGGATTTGATAGCTGCTTTCAACTACCTGAAAGGGGGCTCCAAAGAGGATGGATCTAGACTGTTCTCAGTGGTAGCTGATGACAGAACAAGGAGTAACGGTCTCAAGTTGCAGTGGGGGAGGTTTAGGTTGGATATTAGGAAAATCTTTTTCACTAAGAGGGTGGTGAAACACTGGAATATGTTACCTAGGGAGGTGGTGGAATCTCGTTCCTTAGATATTTTTAAGGTCAGGCTTGACAAAGCCCTGGCTGGGATGATTTAGTTGGGGATTGGTCCTGCTTTAATCAGGGAGTTGGACTAGATGACCTCCTGAGGTCCCTTCCAACCCTGATATTCTATGATTCTATGCTACTATTGATAGGATCCATCTTCCATTGGAGTGAAATGACTCATTTTTTATTTAGGTAGTGCACAAAGCCCCATTGCGTGAATTTTATGACAAGGTCTCATGTAAACCTTTGAGATGTCCAGGAAGGTTGTCAGTCCTTCTGCAATGGTGTCATCCTCAGGCATCTTTGTTGGCCAAAGACTACTTTAAAGGTAAAAAACCCTCATTATGAACGAAGGGGCTAACCGTGAACTGCCACCTAAGTAACTTCTGGTTAGCGAATTACTCTTCCGGTGTCTGCGAGGCAAGATGAGCGAGGTAATATCTCGTACCCCACCCTTTGTCTCTCTAATATCCTGGGACCGACATAGCTACAACTACACAGCATACAGCAATGGAAGTCTTCCACTGTGTAAGCTTTTAATGAAGCTGAGAGCCAGTGTTGTTTGGACACCTGCTTTTGGCTCTTGAAATGAGTCTTTTGCTTCTGTGTGACTTTGTCCTTTCAAGGTTGACCTTTAAACATTGTCATCTGTTCCCCCTCCCCTTTATTGGTTGCTCAGTTGCTTGTATGCTGCATCTGCTGCTGATTGTCAGTTTTAGTTGTAAATTCATTTGGATGTGGGTAGGTCTACACGGCAATCGGGAGGTGTGATTGCAGCACACATGCCCACATTCGACCTAGCTTTGATCTAGAGCAAAGCTAGCTTGTGTAAAAATAGCAGTGACACCATGCTTACACCAGTTAGCTCTGCCCATCCAGGACTCTGATATGTTCTCAAGCAGCCACTGCCGAGGGTGACCTGATATTCAGAGCTTTGTCTTATATAGGTACCTTTTAACCCATTTTCCCTCTCCCAATTGTTCACACTTGCTATCTGGCCACCTGACCACCGTCCCTCCCGCTGAGGCTTCACTGCTGTTGTTACTTGAACAAGTATTGATCTAGCTAGACAGAATGCCAAGATTTTCTTCCCAGTTAACCGCTTTCCCACAATTAGATGGCTGTCCTTTTGCAAAAGGAAATAGGCCATTGTTTCTATTTGTTCAGCCATATCAAGTGGAAATGGAATGGCCAAAATAAAAGGATCCGTTTGTTGTGGGTCAAGCAGGTGTGGCAAAATCCTAGTTTTTCCCTCAAGGCTTTTTATGGCATGTAGGGAAAGTGAGCATTTCTTCCGCCATCATTCTGTCTCAAGCCATGGCTGTATATATTGTTGCCTTTCTTTGATCCAAGTGACTAGTCACATTTCAGGGGCCTCGGGGCACATTCCAGCCAGGGGTAAAAATTGATGATAGAATCTGGCCTTTTCTTTGGTGCAGTCTTGTGTATTTACCAGGAAGGTAAGAGGTTCTGCTTCTCCGAATGCAGGAGGAACAAGAAACAGAAGAATAGTTTCTTAACTTACAACCCTCAACCTGTTTAGCCTGCACCAGACCCAAAACTCTCACCAGCTTTTTCCAGGATCAGACACCGTGCTTGAAGGCTGCTGCTTGGTTTTCTTGCTCTTTATTTTTTTTACCTCTGTCTCTCCCAGTTTCCAATCTGCTTTCCTTTCCCTCACACACATACCTTACCCAAAACAATACTCCACAAAATACTCTGCCCACCCAGTGAACTTATCCTAACAGCTATGTTAATAGAAGAGTGCATTCAGACCCGATCTCAGGTGTTTGTGACCCATGCAGTCACCAGGACCTACCAGTGTAACAAAATGAGTGCCTTACTGGGTCCATCCATGCTCCATCTTGCCCAATATCCTGTCTCTGACTGTGGCCCAGGTTCCATAACATCTAGTCCAGAGCTTTACCCATTGGACCCACCAAAAAGTACACCAATTAAATATACTTGGTCCTGTGCCACCATATGGGTGTTACCCAGGGTTCTTTCAACCCAAAGTTCTTGGTAACTTTACTCTGTGCAAGGTGGTGTCAGGAAATAAACCAAGGGAGACATGGCCGTCCAGCTGCTAGATGGTTGAGACAAACAGGACCACACAAGAGTGCTTTCACTTAAAGCTATACTTTACTTAGTCTCAAACACTTCTACACATCCGCAACAGGTTAGTAAAACACCCACAACCCTCAATTACTGAAGTTGGGTGTGGCTCCTGAGTGGCACAGTGACAGTCTTCCGATGGCCAATCTTCCATCTGCCACTGGGGACCACAAGATGTGTCCAGAGTCAAACTTCCTTCCCTTATTCATTGCTATTACAATAACATATCACTCAAAGAAAACTTGTTAAGCAAGCAATTTCACAGGTTAAGCGAGAGGTTTCCTTATGATCGTCGATTAGCCAGATGTGTTTTTTCAGAGTTCGCATGCCTTGAGGCCCTGACAGACGCATCCCTGAGGGCACATATAGAGGAGCTTCTTGTTTTTCTAAAATACATACCTCAGCAATTTCAACAGAGATCTCACCAGGAAGGATGAGGGGTCAAGCTGCCCTTCTGTGGTCACCCAAACCCCCTCTCCTCCTGCCTCGGTCAGGCTAAGGCTGCTGCATAGGCCCACTTACGGACTACTGGCTTGGCTACTTTTACCAATAAGCGGTAGTGGTTCAGATAGTTTACTGGTCCGCCAAGATCTTCCCGTACGGGGGGCTGGAGTAGGTGGCCTCTCAAAGTCCCTTTCAGCCTTGCCTTTCTATGAAAAGGAGAAGGAAAATGGATATGTAAAAATGGCATCTCATTACTTGACAGATCTGCTTTCAGAGTCAAGCAGAAAAATGCCCGTACTGCCTCAATCCTGCTGGCACTGCCAAGCCAGGACTGAAGAGAGCAGGGAGAGCAAGCTAGATTGTACTTTCGCTCATTATCGACAGAAGTGCTAACTTAGGCCCCCAATCCAGCACAGCGTGCCTTCAGCATCCTTTGTTTTGCTGGACCAAAGACTAAATTCCAATTGCAAGGACAGACTCTGCCTTCACTTACACTGGTGCAGTACCACTGAAGAATGGGGGTGCATAGACATAACTCAGGACAGAATTTGACCTGCAGGATTGTCACTGTGACTCGTTCACCACCAGAAGCAAAGGATAGACATAGGTAGACACACCCAAAGAGCTCCGCTTGGCTTTCCAGTTGTCATGGTGAACTGCGAGCATTTAGAAACACAATCTTTCAACTTGCACAGTGAGCAAATTTGAAGCGGCAATTGCTGCTGGGTTGCCAATTCCCATGAGTGAAAATCATGGGATCTTTAGTGTTTTTCTGAAAGCCCCTGCTCCTAGAGTTATGTAATTACATGAGAATCACAGCTTTCATCTGTGAAAAGTTTCTAACACTCTCAGTTGCAGAAAGAAGCTTGGAAATGTGAACTGTAAAAGGTTCAAAAACCAGTAGGCAAATGAAAAGATCCTTACTTTGACTTACAAATCATATGAATTTTAATTATAATCCATCTGATTTTGGGGGCCTGCCTTGTGATTTTTGAATGCTGGGGTTTGGCATATTGTCACTGAAAACACAGCTGATCTGGAACCCTACTGATTCTTCAGAGAAGAGCTATGCTGTATGCATCACTTACCCACGTTTTCTCCCTGAACCACTACGTGTTGATAACAGTAACTTGAAATGGATAGGCGGGAGATTTACCAGCAGTTACATAGTAATTAACACCAGCTGTAACTCCGTATGTGTTGTGGATTCCTGGCACTGCAAAGCAGTATGCCCACACTTGTTGCTGATTGGAAATTGCTATGCATGGAGCAGTATGCTGGGGAAGTGGCATCGTGATGACATAAGATACCACTGCAGTTGTTATACATTTTGCATGGAAATCTGGCTGTGTACTGATCTATACATTGTTTCATTCTGCAGTGTTCGTTCTTTCCAATCTGTTCTCTTACTTACCCCAAACCAGAGATAGCCGAGTGCACCAGTGTATGTACGCACAGTTTTCCAGACACTGGTTATATTTCCTCGGCTGCTTCTGTTACCTTAGTCACAGTAGATGCCTGTTATCCAAATTGAGAACAGATAGTTGATTCTAAAATGGCTTGATTTCTCCCCCTACCCCACTCTGAATTTGGAATTTGATTTTTTTTCCCCCACCGGCATAGCTGGTTACATACCCGTATAACCCAGAACAAGTGCTGAACATGATATATTAATCAAAGCCAATATACGCATATTTTGGGAGGGAGGTGGGGTGGAGTTAAATTTCAATAATACAATGTTTACATAATTTTGAAGTGATACAATGTTCTCTCTATCCTAGTAAAAATGAGAGGATAGAAGTTGATAAAATACAGTAGGAACCAAAGAGAAACAGTCAAGTGAAGTCAGACAACTAAAATTTTTTACAAGTGCTTGTATACAACTGCTAGAAGTCTAAATACTAAGATGGGTGAACTTGAGTGTCTAGTATTAAAGGAGGATATTGATTAATAGGCATCACAGAAACTTGGTGGAACGATGACAATCAATGGGACACTAATACCAGGGTACAAAATACATAGGAATGACAGAGGAGGTTATGCTGGTGGCACTGCACATGAAAGACAGCACAGTGTAAAATACAGTAAAAACCTCAAATGAATCAAACGCTACCATAGATTCTCTATGGATAGAAATTCCATGATTGAATAATAAGAGTTTAGCGGTAGGAACATACTACCAATCACTTAACCTGGATGATGATGGTGATTGTGGAATGCTCAGGGAGATTAGAGAGGCTATAAAAATAGAAAAAGAACATCAGTAATAATGTGGGATTTCAGCTAGGTACACGTCACCTTAGGATGGGCTGTGAAGATAGAGTTTACGGACACCATTAATGACAGCTTTTTGGAGCAGCTACTCCTGGAACCCACAAAAGCAGAGAAAATTCTTGATTTAATCCTAAATGGAGCACAGTATCTGGTCTAAGAGATGAATATAGCAACCATAATATAATTAAATGCTACTGTGGTAGGCTTCTTTGGTATCTAACCCCCCGCCTCCACCCCAAGGGATGTTAAATTAATGTCAGAAAGGGGAACTACAGACAAATGAGGAAGCTAGTTAAATGGAAATTAAACAGAACAGTCACAAGTGAAATACCCGCAAACTGTATGGAAATTTTTAAAAACACCACAGTAGAGGCTTAAATGAAATGTATAGCCCAAATCTGGGGGGTTGGGGGGGAGGGAGACACAGTAAGAGGACCAAAAAAATGCCACCATGGCCAAACAGAGTAAAAGAAGCAGAGGCAAAAAGACTTCCTTTGAAAATTGGAAGTCAAATTCTATGGAGGAAAATAGAAGGATAAACTCTGGCAAGTCAAGTGTAAAAGCATAATTAGGTAGGCTAAAGAACTTGAAAAGCAACTAGCAAAACACTCAAACTAATGGCAAAAATCTTAAGTACATAAGAAACAGGAATCCTGCCAAACAATCAGTGGGACCACTGGATGATCAAGGCGCTAAAGGAGCACGCGAAGATGATAAGACCATTGCAGAGAAGCTAAATTAATTTTTTGTATTGATCTTCACTGCAGAGGATGTGAGTGAGATTTCTACACCTGAGCCATTCTTTTAAGGTGACAGAGCTGAGGAACGGTTCCCGATTGAGGCGTCAGTAGAAAAGTTTTTGGAACAAATTGTTAAATTTAACACTAATAAGTTACCAGGGCCAGCTAGTATTCACCCAAGAGTTCTGAAGGAACTCAAAGATGAAATTGCAGAACTACCAACTGTGGGATGTAACCTATTGCTTAAATCAGCTTCTGTGATGACAGCTAATGTGATGCCATTTTTTAAAAAAAGGCTGCAGAGCTGATCCTGGCAATTAGAGGCTGGTAAGTCTCTAATTGGTAAGGTGGTAAGGTGATTGGTAAGGTAAGGTGATTAGATATAGTGTACTTGGACTTTCAGAAAACCTTTGACAAGGTTCTCAAGCAAAGTAAGCAGTCATGGGATAAGAGGGATAACAGGGAAGGTCCTCTCATGGCTCAGTAACTGGTTAAAAGATAAGAATCAATGGTCCATTCTCAGAATGGAGAGAGGTAAATAGTAAATCTCCCAGGGATCTGTACTGGGACCAGTGCTGTTCAATATATTAATAAATGGTCTGGAAAAAGGGGTAAACAGTGAGGTTTTGCAGATTACACTAAATTACTCAAGATAGACAAATCCAAAACAGACTGCAAAGAGTTACAAACGGACCTCACAAAACTGGGTGACTGGGCAACAAAATAGCTGATGAAATTCAGTGTTGATAAATGCAAAGTAATGCACATTGGAAAACATAATCCTAACTATGCATGCAAAATGACGGGGTCTAAATTAGCTGTTACCACTCAGGAAAGATCTTGGAGTCATTGCGGATAGTTCTATGAAAACATCTGCTCAATGTGCAGCGGCAGTCAAAAAAGCTGACAATGTTGGGAATCGTTAGGAAAGGGAGAGACAGAAAATATCTCAGATATTTAATAAGACAGAAAATAAGACAGAAAATATTATATTGCCTGTATATACATCCATGGTAAGCCCTCATCTTGAATACTGCATGAAAGATCTGGTTTCCCATCTCAAAAAAGATATTAGATTTGGAAAAGGTACGGAGAACAGCAACAAAAACCACAAGGGGTATGGAACAGCTTCCATGGAAGGAGAAATTAAAAAGATTGGAACTGTTCAGCTGAGAAAAAGAGAGGATAGGAAGGGGGGATACAACAGAGGTCTATAAAATCACGAATGGTGTGGAGAAAGTGAACAGGGAAGTGTTATTTACCCCTTCACGTAACACAGGAACACCTAAGGGAGTTGGGCACCCATGGCTCCTTTGAAAATCCAAGCCTCAGTGTGTATTTAAGTGCTTGTGTTTTCTTAATATGAACATGTTGGCTTTCAGAATAAAATATTAGATGCTTTAAAGAAAAATCAATAACTGAAATGCTGTTTCCTCCCCTGTGTGCATGCAAGAATAGATGAGCAAAGCCTAACAAGAAAACAAATAGGCTGCTAATTCAGCAGTGAAAAGGATAATTCCCACTGAATTCCTGTTTGCTCCTGCTTATGGAAATGTACATAACAGCAGAGCAGAACATGGGGGGAATCACAACCTTTTGAATAATGTATCTGCCCACAAGAGGGCGCTGCTGCCTCACCGCATAGGAAAAGTGAGTGCCTAGAAGAAGGAAAAGAGAAATAGCAAATGTTTGATTTCATTCCAAGCTTCTCAGTGAAAGATTTGATTTGTAATTCAGTCAAGTCATTCCATTGCTGCTCCCTCACTTCCTATTTCTTAAAACAGCCCCCTTTCCTGGTACGAAATGCCCTGGCATGTGCTCAAAACAAGGCTGGGGATTTAGAGCAACTCACGAGGGACAGAAGGGTGCAACTGTTCCTAATGTACAAGACCTGCGAGAGGAGAGCAGGCCGGAAGGGACACCTGGGATGTTCAGTGACAGGCCAGGCTCCTCATGAGTTGGCCCTTAGTCGTCAGATGAAAGCCGCTCCTGGTGCCTTCACAGAGATACAGCGGGGGCTCCTGTGCTTCCCTCAGTAGATGTAGAGTACGCACATCTGATTATTTCCACTGACGTCGGTGGCTGGCTGCGGTGCTGGGAGTGAATTGCGTCAGACGAAATATGAAGCTGTGCAAGTCTGACATCCGGAGGGAAAACTTGCTGTGTTTTCCACAGTGGGGAAGAAGTCAGATGTTCCCTTTGTTTGACGTGCCAGGGGCTAAGTAGTTATGAGGAGACTGTGCATGTAAAGGCCCTGGTTTTTTAAAAACTAGGCTATGCTGGAGAGTATACCCCACACTGAAAGGGTTGTGGGGAGCTGGAGAAGTGAGCTAGGATACCTGGTGGCAACTACAGGGCATGTCAGGCTCAATTAAGGAGGAGACCCTGGGTGGCTAATCTCAAAGAAGGATTTCAGGGAAGGAAGCTCAAAGAGGATTGGCCTTGAGATCCTCCCAGGGAAGGAAGAAGTCAAAGGAAGCAGGAAGGAGTCTGAGCAGACCCTGGCTGCTCCCTGTAGGGTTCCTGGACTGGAACTCAGACTAAGAGTGCCTGGGTTTCCCTGTCAGTCACTGAGAGGGTGTAAACCCCCTGATTCAAGGTGTAATGAAAGCCCAGAGACAAGGGGTGTCAGAACTAGTGGGCCCAGAGTCAGGGCAAAAGACCTGACACGAGGGCATTGGACAATTTGTTGGCAGACTTTGTTACCCCAGCAGTGCGGGGAATGGGACCATAAATGACCTGGATGGAGGGCTTTCACAAGAAGAGGCAGACCATTGCAGGGTTAGAGCAGGTGTAGCAGGGGCCACTGGAAGAGGCGAGTCTGCTACAGCACACCAAGCCATGAGGAGGCGCCCCAGTCAGTGCGTCACTCTGACACCAGAGCCTCAAGTTGGGTTCAGAAGGCTCACTTTAGGCTCTTCTTTCTGAAAATCTTGGCCACAATTCTGGGGGCATTCCTTATGAATAACGTGTTTAATAAAAGAGGGCCCTCACCCGTAGCAATGTCCCCTGTGGAAGGAGGGCCATTGGTGCAGCATGCCCAAGGCCGTGGGAGAGCCCAGATGAGTTCTAGTGCAGTTCCTGCTCTGAAGGGAAAAGGATCTGGTGGTGGGGACGTGGGTTAGCGATTGTGGATGTTGTATGCAGTGTCTCTGAGGTGCAGCACGCAGACCCACCCCGACGGAGGGGCGCAGGGTCAAAGTGGCTTCTGTGTTTTTTTCCAAGGGTTCCTGTCATAACCTAGATAGCACTAGGGCCTAACTTACAGCAGCCCATCCCCGGCTGTGTATGGGTGGCAACACTGCCCCGAATCTCCACAGGGCACCCCAGCCTCTCTCCGCCCTGACATGCCCTTCCTCCCCCCGACACACCCTGGAAAGTGGGGCTTGGTGCTGTGCAAGGCCACTAGGGAAGCCGAACGCAATGCTGGTGCTGGGGAAATTCTCTCCTGATGAGCGGAGAGTCCTTTCTGGTCCCTGTACGCTGCCACGGCAGCACCCAGAGCAACGAGGTGTAGAATCCCCATATCTTGCAGCTCCCCCACCATTTACATTCCTTAGCAGTTAGAAGAACTGCAGCTACTGTAATCTGGAACACAGACCTGGGTCGAAGAGCTCATTCTTTATACTGTGGGGACTTCCATTTGTCACCTGAAGACCTAGAAACCCTATTAACATCCTTTGAAAACACTAGGCATGTCAAAAAGAACAGGAGGACTTGTGGCACCTTAGAGACTAACAAATGTATTTGAGCATAAGCTTTCGTGGGCTACAGCTCACTTCATCGGATGCATAGAATGGAACATATAGTAAGAATAGATATGTATATGATGTAAGCAGTGTCAGGATGAGCTCCACCCTGACATCTGGTGGTGAGGTGTGGCAAGTTGTGGAAAAAAACTTCAGGGGCCAATCTCATTTGCATAGGCACACCCACCCCGCCTAGACTGAGGCCATAGCTGCCCAAATGGTCACTTTGGCTGCTGTGGGATCCCCAGTGTCTCTGTTATTGGGGCAGGAAGAATAAATTGTTATTACCCTGATTATGGGAACTGTGCTTGGAACTGTACTTGGCCTTTTGTTATGATGGAGGGACTCACCATCAACTAAGTAGCACTCGCTAGGCAAGGGTCATGGGTTCCAAAACTGTGTGAATTGAGAGAGGTTGGGCACAAGTATTAATGCTTGGTAGTATGGGCCTCTTGGTGAGGGCCTTACATGCTAATTGCACTTCCTCCTCTCTCCACTGTGGAATATCAGAGCTAATTTTGATTCTATTAGAAATCTAGTTACAGGCTGCTGAGCTCACTTTGGGCTAATGGTGCACCAGCACTGAGGCTCCTCTACTACAAGCTGAATTCACCTAAGAGCTGAAACCACTGAGCATTGTGTTAAGTAGTGGGGGAGCCTGAAGATATATCATGGAGCAGTTTGCGGAATGGCTGGCGTGCCTTGTGGACCGGCTGGTGGAGCAGTTTGTGGGACGGCGGGAGCTGCTTGTGGGGAGCGGAGCGGAGCTGAGCGAAGGAGTTCGTGGGGCGGCTGGCGGAGCGGAGCGAGGGCCTATGGAGCTGTGGGACAGTCAGCTTCAGATCATGTAAGGTGCCTCTTACCCCCATCCCATCTCCACCCAGGGTGGGAGGTAAAGCTCCGCAGATAAACTTTTGAACTCTGGGGCTGCCCTGACCAGGGACAGAGACTTTTGGGTCATTGGACTTTTGGGACTTTGGGTGATTTGGGGTTGCTGGACTCAAGAACCAAAGGGAAAGGGGCATGCCCCAATTTGCTTGGGGTGGGTTTTTTTTGCTCATGGGTTGTGTTATGAATCATGTTGGTGGTGTTTCCCCAACATAATGCCACATTGTTTCTCTCTGTTATTAAAAGGCTTTTTGCTACACTCAGACTATGTGCTTGCGAGAGGGGAAGTATTGCCTCTTGGAGGCGCCCAGCGGGGGTGGTATATATTTGTCCCAGGTCACTGGGTGGGGGCTCGAGCCAGTTTGCATTGTGTTATCGGAATGGATCCCCTAGATATTGAACCCGGCCCTTGTTGCTGCCAACTCTGACGGGCAGAAGGGTTACATATAATATAATCAGAGAACATGAAAAGGTGGAGTAAGAGGCTAATTAGTTAAGATGAGCTATTATCAGCAGGAGAAAAAAACTTTTGTAGTGATAATTAAGATGGCCCGTTTAGACAGTTGACAAGAGGGTGTGAGGATACTTAACTTTAGGGAAATAGATTCAATATGTGTAATGACCCAGCCACTCCCAGTCTCTATTCAAACCCAAGTTAATGGTATCTAGTTTGCATATTAATTCAAGCTCAGCAGTTTCTCCTTGGAGTCTGTTTTTGAAGCTTTTCTGTGGCAAAATTGCCACTGGCTGCTGAAGAGACCTGAACAGAGATTCAGGCAGAGGAGGCCTGCAGGCTGGTGCTCTGTACGACTGGGAGAACTGCAGGGAGTCTACTTCAGGAGATCAAGGGGAGGACACTGGAAGCAGGAAGACCTTCCTGTTGGGTGGAAGACCTGACTAGGGATTTCTGTTGTGTAGGCAGCAGCAGAATCCTTTCGAGGCAGTGGATTTAGGATGGGCCAGGTGGCAGGACCTGGGTTACCAGTTCTGATGGATATTGGACTGAGGTGTACGTGTGACCAATAAATGCAACTCTGGGAAAGGGGAAGAAAAAACAGACTGGTGGAAGCTTTGTTGA
The DNA here is from genome assembly GCF_015237465.2 of Chelonia mydas. Taxonomy (NCBI): domain Eukaryota; kingdom Metazoa; phylum Chordata; order Testudines; family Cheloniidae; genus Chelonia; species Chelonia mydas. The sequence continues at coordinate 9,146,269 of NC_057852.1, read as the reverse complement.
TGCACTGGCTACTGAGGAGGCCCACTGGGAGTTAGGAAACAGAGGCGGAAGTAGGGTCTGATGCTGAGCGAGGAGGGTCCTTGCAACAGTGTGCCTGGAGCTGTACAGCTCTTTTGCAAGAACTTCCAAAAAGAGCACAGAGCTCTGCAGAGCTGTCCCAAGCCCTGAGAAGCTAGGTTGGGAGTATTGCTTGCAATCCGCTGCAATATCCAAGAATGTAGTAATCAACAACTCTGCTACTTTCTTTGAAAATTGGATTCCTGGAACCACTTATTATGCAATCAATGACCCTCTTCAATTTGAAATGGTTTACAGTATTCCAAGCAGCAAATGGTCTAATACTCTGGAGACTGGATTAACTATTAATTGCAAGACTTGTCAATTCTGGAGTCAAAGCTGGGATACTGCTTTTGAGAAGCAGCCAAAGCAAATGGGAAGATCCCATGCGAAGATCTGTAGGTTCTTTAATTGCCCTCATTTTGGACCTCGCATCAATGCGAAGAGATACGAAGCAATGAATATTCCAGTCAATGAGTGAATGTTACTGCGTCTGAAGGCAGTGTTTCAGAAAGCAGCATGGCTTAAATTGCAGGGCCTTCACTCATTGGAATCTCTAAATGGAACTCAATTAATGGATCATTGCTGGGTCTGCCTTAGGCAAAATAAATACATTTGCCAACCGTAGTACGTGTGACAAGATGCCAGATATCTGAGTTAGGCTCTCAGAAGAAAATTCAGAACAGTTAACTCACTCATTATGGGCGAGATTGTGAACCCAAGGGGATTACTTGTATGAGCAACTGCTCATCGGTGTGAGTAAGAGGGCCAAATTTCGAGCTTACCTGTTCTGTGTGGGCGAACAGGAGAATTTCTTCATGTACCATAGTGGATTAGAGAAAGGAATGTTAGGAGATAAAGCTGGAAATATACAGGACGCTAATTGGTTAGAAATTCCCCCATCTACCGGTAAAACTGCATCCCCTGTTAAAAAACAAACATCTGTGGAGATCTTTTCCTGGGTTGCTCATGGCCTGTTTCCATAGCATGTCTTGCTGTGACTGTGATCCTGTAAGATCTTAGATGCTAAGAGTGGAAGGTATCTTTTTGGTATATAACAGCAGTAAAGAGCCACATTCTGATCTTATTCACTCTAGTGTAAATCCAGAGTAACTCCAATGACTTCAGTGGATTAACTCCAGATTTATAGTGGTGCAACTGACAGAATTTGGCCACGTAACCTAATTTAAGTTTTGTGTCAGCAACTCTAGAAAGTTAGCCATTAGCCTTTGCAAATGCCTTGTACCTTGATCATTTTTGCTTCTGTGAACAATTGTCTAAAGAATTGGAAGACCTTCTTTAAAGAGGTTTTTATTTGGGGGGAAGCAGGACTGATACTTATGCTCCAGCTCCACAACTGGTATGAATCAATGTAGCTCCCATGACTTCAATGACTTCAAATCCACAGATGACAGGTAGGAGACTCAAGGAGCTTGGCTTGTTTAGCCTAACCAAAAGAAGGTTGAGGGGAGATATGATTGCTCTCTATAGATATATCAGAGGGCTACATTCCGGAGAGGGAGAGGAATTATTTAAGATCAGTACCAATGTGGACACAAGAACAAATGGATATAAACTGGCCATCGGGATGTTTAGACTTGAAATTAGATGAAGGTTTCTAACCATCAGAGGAGTGAAGTTCTGGAAGAGCCTTCCAAGGGAAGCAGTGGGGGCAAAAGACCTATCTGGCTTGAAGATTAAACTCGATAAGTTTATGGAGGAGATGGTGTGATGGGATAACATGATTTTGGCAATTAATTGATCTTTAACTATTCATGGTAAATAGGCCCAATGGCCTGTGATGGGATGTTAGAGGGGGTGGGATCTGAGCTACTACAGAGAATTCATTCTTGGGTATCTGGCTGGTGAATCTTGCCCACATGCTCAGGGTTTAGCTGAACGCCATATTTGGGATCGGGAAGGAATTTTCCTCCAGGGCAGATTGGAAGAGGCCCTGCATTTTTTTTGCCTTCCTCTGCAGCATGGGGCATGGGTCACTTGCTGGATGATTCTCTGCACCTTGAAGTCTTTAACTCATGATTTGAGGACTTCAATAGCTCCGAGATAGGTGAGAAGTTTATCGCAGGAGTGGGTGGGTGAGGTTCGGTGGCCTGCGTTGTGCAGGAGGTCAGACTAGATGATCATAATGGTCCCTTCTGACCTTAGTATCTAGGAGTCTATGAATCTGTGATACCGATTTTTACCAGTTGAGGATCTGCCCTTTAGTTTTTTGGGTACCTGGTGAGTCAGGTGACCCTGATTACAGGAGGCTAGAGCTGATCAAAAGATGGAAAATTCTGTCCTGTACAAAATTCCAGTATTTCAACCCTTATTTTCATTCTGCATCAGGATGAGCAATGGAAACATCAACTTTTGGCAGAACAATTTAGAAATGTCAATGTTTTATTTTGATATTTGCAATTGGAACAAAATGGTTTTGACGTGACTGAAAGGCAAGAGTTTTTAGTTTCAACTCCATTCATATCAATCAGTGCATCCTCCTGAGCTTCCACAGTATTTAATCAGAGTTGGAGTTCCAGCTCCCCCGCAACCCCATTCTCCCCTCTGCCTTTTGCTCCCTGGTAGACTACATTTCCCATGATGCATGGGGGTCTGCACCTGTGACTGAGCCACTGCAGTGCCTCATGGGACTTTTGGGCTGACAAACTGAAAGAAAACACTTTCTTTCAACTTTTCTCAAGGAAAATTCCACCAAAATCAGTGTATTCCCATGGGATACTTCAGTTAGAAAATGGGGTTTGTCAAAATTGGAAAATCTTATTACGAACTTTCGAACCAGCCTCCCGATGGATATTTGAGTGTGACCCACAAAAGGCTGCAGAACAAAAATTCCAAAGAAATCTTTTCTTTAAAGCAGACAAAGGGTAAAATGGCCAGTCGTGAAATACAGTTTAAAGATATGCCACAGAACACTGAGCAATTTTTTTCCAGTTCAGCTTCTTTGCCTTCCTCAGCAAGTTTCTCCTGAAAAAAGAAGAGTTGAAGGGGAAGAACAAAAAAAGAGGGAGCTGCAGAAATCACCATGCATCAAAAGATGTCATCAATGATGGGTACTTATGCAACATTAAAGCGGCATTAAAAGTGGCAAAACGGATGTTTTTGGTTCTCTGGTTTTCTGCGTGAAACATTATTGCATGTGGATCAGTGAGGATAGTACAACTGAAGAGGCAAAACAAAAGGATGAAGCGTGGAGACCAGTGAGCATGAAAAAAGGAAAACAACAGAATGATCCATTCCACGCTAATTAAAAGAAAAATCACTCTGTCTCTTGCACTCTTTCTTCCAGTACATTAGTTGTTGCCGTTAATGCAATGCATCAAAGTGACAGGTGCTCTGCATCATCTTAAGAACAAATCTAATCGAATGGCAAAACAAAAGTAATGGTTAGGCTACATATCCAGGAGTGGTGTTTGCCTTTGAAAAGGGAATTATAAGGATGCCTTGACGGTGCAGCAGATTGGCAAAGTGATCAAGTTGGCATGCAATTATCAGTTTATTTGATAGTTTAACATGATTCGCTTCTGTGGCATGTTGATATTAATTCACTATAATTTGTTTTTATGTTAAGATTGGAGCTGGGCAAATAACGGACTATTCAGTTTCCTGGCAGTTCTGAAGAATCAATAAAATGTGGTTTGAATTTTTTGGCAAATAGGAAAAAGTCTGAAATCTTGTTTGAGTCAAATGACACATTTTGTTTTGATTTCAGGCATTCTACTTTCCTTTACAAAAGCCCAGGGAATGGAGGGTTAGTTTTAACAAAACTGGTGGGCATATCTCCTTTGATGCCCAACTGTTAGGGCACTCATCTGGGAGGAATCATAGAATATCAGGGTTAGAAGGGACCTCAGGAGGTCATTTAGTCCAACCCCCTGCTCAAAGCAGGACTGAGTTATCCCTCCCCGGGGAGACTTGGGTTCAAACTGCTGCTCTGGAACAGGGACTAGAACCCAGATCTCCCACTCTCACATGGGTAAGTGTGGGTAAGGAGAACACCACCGCCTCCTGTTGTGTGAACGGAGCTAAGTCCGCAGTGAGTCTAACCCCGAAAAGACCTCTTTTGGGCCAAAACTGTTGGACAAACTGTTGTCAAATTCACAAATAGTTCTGGTCGATCCAAAATTGTTTTTGGGGGTGGGGGTGGGAGAAGGGCAAAGAAGCTATTCTTTGGAAAAGTGTCACACCGCTCTAGTTAGGGGTGAACTTGTGAAATGTGATCTATGCATTTATGTAACTGTTAAATGTTAAGAGAAAAGGAGGACTTGTGGCACCTTAGAGACTACCAAATTTATTTGAGCCTAAGCTTTCGTGAGATACACGTGAGCTGTAGCTCACAAAAGCTTATGCTCAAATAAATTTGGTAGTCTCTAAGGTGCCACAAGTTCTCCTTTTCTTTTACAGACTAACACGGCTGCTACTCTGAAACCTGTTAAATGTTAGGGATTTAATTCATACTGTACATACAGTTAAATTGTTCATTGGATGTTTCTTGATATCAGGGTTCTCAAGAAATGAACACTTACAGATAGCAAACAAATTACACCTATTTGTGATCCAAACAACCTAATAACCTATTTAGACCTAAATGAAACTGGAATTAAGGTTGTACATAGGTAGCAGTGACTTAAATGAACATCTTATTTTAAAGTAAACAACTATTAAGATACTGTGCAAGTCTTGTTAAATAGACAGTCCAGCCCCAAAGTTTCAATTCCAGGCTACAATCACAGATCCAGTATTCTCTGCTTACATTGTGATGTGTCCCATTGACTACAAGGGAAGAACATAGTTGAATTATATCATGCAAATTGACAGAATAAGGAGTAATGGTCTCAAGTTGCAGTGGGGGAGGTTTAGGTTGGACATTAGGAAAAACTTTTTCACTAGGAGGGTGGTGAAGCACTGGAATGCGTTACCTAGGGAGGTGGTGGAATCTCTTTCCTTTGATGTTTTTAAGGTCAGGCCTGACAAAGCCCTGGCTGGGATGATTTAGTTGGGGATTGGTCCTACTTTGAGCAGGGGGTTGGACTAGATGACCTCCTGAGGTCCCTTCCAACTCTGATATCCTATGAAATGGTAGAAGAAAGTTTTGCCCACTTCTCTTTAGGGCTTTTGAGTGTTTCCAACTTAATGCAATTATTCGTGTTCTGCAATATTATGTCCCAGAGAAGAAGGCAACAGTGACTGAAAGGAAATATAATCCTAGTATTTGCCGTTGAAATATTTGACTTAAATAAAAAACAGCTCTGTAACATCCAGAGCAATATGTTGTGGTTAAATTCATTGATTGTGTGTGGATATATTTTAGATCAGTGGCTGTTAGCATACTTGATAAATAATGCAGTTAATTGTCTAATTATTACAAAATCAAGTGAGGAATTTGGGAAGCATTACAAGTAGCAAAGAGATGACTGAAAGGCAGAAGAAAAGGGAAAGAAGGGGAAATCAATTAAAAGCACGTCTTTCTAAATTGGACTGAATGACTTTGAAGTCAGTAAAGAGAGTTAGGCAATTTCTATCATATATTACTAGTGATTGGATGAGGCTTCTCTACCATTCAGACTCATGATAGCTTTGACCCGGATCCTGCAAAGGCGTCAGCACACGGTTACCTTTATGCTACGTGAGTTAGTCTCACTGAAGTCAGTGGGACCGCTCAAAGCATAAACTTAAGCACGTGCATAAGTAGAGCTGGTTGAAAATTGGTTTTTGTGTGCAACAGCTTTTTGACCAAAAGGGAATTTTCCATTAACATCTTCCTTTTTGGGGTGGGTGCTTTTTTTTTCTTCTTTGTTTTTAAATGAAAACCCAAACCACTTTGGGTTTTGGTTTAAAAAAAAACCCATGTTTTTGTTTTATAAAAAACAGAACTTTTTACTAAAACCTGAATTTTTACCAAAATGTTTCAGGCTTGTCCTCAAACATGATACTTCTAGGAAACTTAGATTTTAAAACTGTTTCAAAAGTTTCTATTAAAAAAAACCAACAGGGCCGGGAGGGGGTCTTTTGAGCAGCTGTGTTTGTGTAAGTCTTTACAGAACCCAGGCGTTTGGTAGCAGTGAGTAAAGATTTAAAGGAGGACCAAACCGTCCTCTGAAGGTTGGGATTATCTGGGCACAGCAAAGAGGGTATTCAACAGGGAACTGCTTCCAGCACCCTGGCTATGAGGTCAGTTTCATGCTATCCCAGGGGATTTGGAGCAGACCTTAAGTGCAATGGCTCCAGAATGTCTGCAGTGCACAGGACGGTGATTGCTCCAGGTTCTTGCTTGGGGCTATGGCAAACTTTTTGTATCCTCCACTGCTCTGCTTACCTATGCAAGGCATCATCTAGCCCTCATAGTTCTAGGAAACCCTCTCTGCCAATTCTCCCCCAGGACCTGATCCGAGTCCCTCTGAATGGGAATCTCTCCATTGACTTTAGTGAGCTTTGGATGGGACCCATGTTGAGTATAACTAAGCCAATCCACCCTCTTATGATGCTCGATGAAACACTGCAGTTCCATCTTTAATAGCAGCGAGGGGACAAGGAGTTGATCAGAACTGTGTGGGTGTCATGGGGCCATTTAACAATTATTGCCAGATCATCCCATAGGGAGAGTGGTGAGTCAGGAAGTCGAGACTGTGATTTGTGTTGGAAGAGAAGGCTGGGACTATGCTGCCTGCCTATCGTGCCTTAACGATGCAATTAACTTGTGTCACCCTTGTAGCAATGTGAAGCATGTTGCTTGTAAAATTAAGATTGACAAATTTTGCAAATTGAGGGGGGAGGGGAGGAAGGGGGATTGGGCAGCAATCCACATTCTGCAGCGCGGATGTTTGCTTTTTAAAGAGAAAACAAAATCCAGCTGTTGCAAGGCTGGGGTTGTGAGTCAGGGGAAATGGCACCTGCTATGAAAAGTTGGATGGCATGCCAATCACTCGTGTGCCACCCTTCCTTTTAGCGTGTCAGATGAGCCCCTTCAGGAGTAGCACTACAAGGCACTGCAACTCAGAGACCCCTCCGAGGCTCAGTTCCTCCTCCCCTTCCTTCTCTAGTGGTGGAAGATGGCCCTATGACACTGCTGGCCTCTCAGAGTAAATTTCAGCGCTTCCTCCATGCCAGATCAGCCTGCCTTAGCCAGTAAGTGTATGGGTGGGGAGAGTAGAGCTAAGTCTCCACTCATTTGCCTCCCCACCCACCAGCTCCAGGGAGGACACAAGTAAATAGCACCTCTTACTCCTCCGCACCCAGCACCAAGTTCTGAGTAGCCTGTGCTGGGGCATCAGGGACTTGCTTATTCCCTTGCCTGGGCACGTAGTCCAACTCATCACCTAGTGCCTAATATTTAACCCATCCCTCGTATTTACTTGCAACTTGCCCATGTCACCGTATCTCCACCAAATGTTTTTAGACAGCAGGCTGTTTAGTTTTCAAACATGGTCGGAAGCATAGGGAGAAAAGACCTATAATAACCCCCCCCACCCCCTCACTCCGCACAGTCTGTTGCTTTTCCTATAGTAACTGGTTCTGTATTTTCTGTCTAATCACCTTTAATTCCTAGCCACTCTCTTTTGATGAACTTTTCTGTCCTTGTCAAACACATTCTCACTAGCTAGCAGTGCATTTGCCAATCTGTAACTTACTTCACTGTTCATCTCACGATACATGTAACAAAAGCCTCCTTGCTTGTCTTTCTGCTTTTCCTAGGCTATAAATTATTTTCAGGTTCTATACAATGCCTCATGGCCTTCGCAAATCTCTTTTGTTTACAAAAAGGAAAAAAAAAGCCATCTAAGTCTCAGAAAAGGAGATTTGTCATATGTGGTTCCTGTATTTCAAGTGGTGCTCCTTCCCGTCTTGTTGTCCCTACCACTCCCCAGCTTCCTGTAAATAACACACTGGACACAGGTCAATCCATTTCAGTAATATTTAAATGCCTTGATCTTCATTCCACTGACTCTTTGGTCTGCTAAGCCATCACCTTTGGTAGCAGTGGTTTGTGTCAGGCCATCAGGAGCTGCCGCATTTGGAAAACTTTTTTACTGTAGGAAGGGTAGTCTAGTGGATAAGGCACTGGACTGGGACTCAGGAGACACAGGTTCTATTCCTAGCTTAGCCTTTAACCGGCTGTGTGGCCTTTGATAAATTACTATGTGTCCCCTGGATTTGAGTTCCCCCTTGGGAAAATGGGACTAGTGTACTACCTTGTGGGGTGAGGGGTGTTGTGAGACTCAAATCCATAGATGGCAGGGAGGTGTTCAGATACTGTAACAGTGAAGGACAAATAAGTCCCTACAGAGGTTTGTGTTCAACCCAGTTTGAAATGTCTGTTGCCTGAGAGACTAATCTAGGCCCCCACTAAAGTCTCTCCATTGACTTTAAGGGGCTCTAAATCCAGAGTATGGAAGGCGAGAGAGACTCCGAGCTAGACGCTTGGAACTCTCTGAATAAATAGATGTGATAGAAGCTCACCTGATCTTGGAGGTAGCTGAGATCTCCACCCTGCTCTCCTTCTTGGGTCTTTATTGCCCTATATTTAATGGGTTTAAACTGGAGGATGAGTTTATTGCCAAGTGTGTGTGCTACATACCGGGTGACCTGCATGACATGACACCAATAGGAAATAGGGGCCATCTCAGTGCTTATGTGATCCTTTGTGTGCAGGTAGACTTGACAATGGGTTATGCAGCTTTCAGTGGGTTTGTCTGTTGGAGTAATCCCTACTTGGAATGGCCCAATGAAATTCTCGGAAGCAAAGGCTCTGGATTCTCAATCATGGATGATTCTCACTGGCCAAAGAGCAATGCTAGGGAATGGCAACAAAAGAAGTGTACACTCTTTCTCTCCCCACTGACAGACATCAAGGGTATAATTTAAAGTCAGCACAGGACAATGAGTGGCTTGCTTAACTGTATTTTAATAGTGCCCCTAATCCCACTCATCTGTGTCTGCATCCAGCCCTCCTGCTGTGGGATCTGACAGGTAACAGATGTTAAGCATACACTGAGCATACCTACAGGATTGGGTCCTAGTGGCGAGAGAGGTGCTCCCCTGCCTACTTGGAAAATCCTGCTTTGGGGACTCCGGGACTTTCCCTGAGTGAAGGCTGTGATGATTTGTCCACACTGCAAAGAAAAATGGTGGCACTGAGACTATTGGTGAATTGACTCAAGCTTGTGGGGCTTGGGCTACAGGGCTGCAAACAGCAGTGTAGACGTTCAGGCTGGAGTGGGAGCCCAGGCTCTGAGACCCTTGCCAGGTTCCAGAGCCCAGGCCTGAATGTCTACACTGCTGTCTGCAGCCCTGCGAGCTAAGCCAATTGACCAGGGCTCTGAGACCTGGTGCTGCAGGTTTTTCTGTACTATTCTGAACTGCTCACTTCCTGTGATTAGGTGTCTGTGCTTAGAAGGCTTTGTGCATGCTGGCCAAAAGGCTTTGTGCATGCTGGCTAGGGGACTTAAATGCCTACAGGCTTAGGTAACAGCTGGACTTTGGCGTTCAGAATGTCAATGGTGCCTAAAGGATGGATTTAGTTACCTTAGTAGGCAGTGAGGCCCCAATGATTATTGCTTTCAGTCCTTGGCTTCTGTGTTTGGGGCTGCCACGAATGATAGCATCTCTTGTGACGTGGCTGGACAGCTGCTCCCTGGGCAACAGACACATAAATCTCAGCAGTTTAGAGATCAATGACTGTTTTACATTTACTACCAACCTGAGCTGGATTTGAACCCGCAACCTAAGGGCGTTGGGGAGAGCATGGTATCCTGCTGCCAATTCCGTCACCCTAATGGTCACTCCCACATGTATGTATTTGTGATGTTAAATGCAATTCTGCTACGGTATGTTCTGTAATGATCAGGGAGCTCAAATAAGTAGTGGTGGTGGTGGGTTTTTTAAATTCCACTTTTACACTTTTCCAGGCCTGTCGTAGTCAAAGAAATGTCCCCATCTGGCTACATGCCCAACCTCAGCTACAAAAGTCTTCCTACCTCTTGATATATCACCATAGCACTAGTTGTCACTTGTTATTCAGCGATAAATAAGCAGCACTTAGGGAGCCATTAAAATTGCCCTATATTTAATGGGTTTAAACTGGATGAGTTTATTGCCGAATTCTTGCTTGCTGTCCCACTAGATGGCACACTTGCTTTAGCATACTAGATACTGCGGCTAACACAAATCAACAAGCAAAATGTCATCCAGAGATGTTCCACTTCAATTGTTTTCCATCATGGAGGTATCTGTTTAATCAATTAAAGGAATATAACCCACTCGTATAGTACTAAATGGGAATGAGCAGGACATGCAAAATAGTTATAAACAAACGTAAGGTATTTTATAAACATAACCAAAAATATATTTGTCCAGATTATTCCTTTATCTTTTCATTACTAGACTACCAAACTTCCCCCGGGTTTTATAACACTTGATATTGACTGTTCCTTTTCCAAGGACCATCTGTTGCTCTTAAGCAGTGTTCACATCTCCCACTGACATCGATAGGTGGCTGTAGGTATAGACCTAGGTCAGCGTATGTCTCCAAATGCTGGCTCTTTGTTGTTCTTTACTGATCTGGTAAATAAGCTCTCAAGGCCCACATCCACCAGAGCAGTTAAACATAGGCTTAGCTTTAAGCACAGGAGTCGTTCCATTGAAATTGAACAAAGATATACTTCTTCCATCTCCCCTTCTTCCAGGAGCTGTTTGGTGAACTCCCTGCATAATGTAAATAGGGTCAGGCTTTGTTAAGGGGATATTTATAAATAGTTTATAAAGGTTTAATCGATTAAGGCTTGGTCTAAAAGTTATGTCAGTTAGGAGTGCGGTTAAAATCGCCCCCCACCCCAGCTATGCCAGCAAAAGCTCTGGAGTGCAGGCAGCTATGCGAATAGAACCGTGCTTCTAGCTAAGGTGGTTCAGGGAGGTGGTGTAGCTTGCTGGCAGAACTCGTTCTGTTGGCTTATGCTGTGTGCCCACTAGGGGGCCTGGTCACTAAAGCCATACTAGCAAAGGCTCTCTAGTGTAGACAACCCCTAACAGAGGTTACAGACGTGATTAGTATGTTGTTGATGGTTACCAGTAGAAGACGTTACAGATTGTTTATAATCATGGCTTATCATCATCTACTGATATGGTGAACTTAATGAATGGTTAGTAGTTAGAAATACCTAAATACCAATCATTACTGTAATGATTATCTAGAATTAAGCGGCAAAGAGTCCTGTGGCACCTTATAGACTTTAACAGACGTATTGGAGCATTAGGTTTCGTGGGTGAATACCCACTTCGTCACATGCATGTAGTGGAAATTCCCAGAGGGAGGTATAAATATGCAAGCAAGGATCAGGCTAGGGATAACGAGGTTAGTTCAATCAGGGAGCATGAGGCGCTCTTCTAGCAGTTGAGGTGTGAACGCCAAGGGAGGAGAAACTCCTTTTGTAGTTGGCAAGCCAGTCACAGTCCTTTTTTATTCCTGAGCTGATGGTGTCCAATTTGCAAATGAACTGAAGCTCAGCAGTTTCTCATTGAAGTCTGATCCTGAAGTTTTTTTGCTGCAGGATGGCTACCTTTAAATCTGGCTCTGTTGATCTGTTTCCTTATTTCCTCGCGTGTGTATCGTAGTTTTGAGAATGCTTGGTGAACATCTTGTAGGTGTTTGTCTCTGTCTGAGGGGTTGGAGCAGATCAACAGAGCCAGACGTGTACCCAGAAGCCTCCTGTTGCTAGACAAGCCCAAGAAAGAAACCAACAGAACTCCACTGGCCATTACATACAGTCCTCAGCTAAAACCTCTCCAACGCATCGTCAGTGATCTACAACCCATCCTGGACAACGATCCCTCACTTTCACAGGCCTTGGGAGGCAGGCCAGTCCTCGTCCACAGACAGCCCGCCAACCTGAAGCATATTCTCACCAGCAACTACACACCGCACCATAGTAACTCTAGCTCAGGAACCAATCCACGCAACAACCCTCGATGCCAACTCTGTGCACAAATCTACACCAGCAACACCATCACAGGACCTAATCAGATCAGCCACTCCATCACCGGTTCATTCACCTGCACATCTACCAATGTAATCTATGCCATCATGTGCCAGCGATGCCCCTTTGCTATGTACATCAGCCAAACTGGACAGTCCCTACGTAAAAGGATAAATAGACACAAATCAGATATTAGGAACGGCAATCTACAAAAACCTGTAGGAGAACACTTCAACCTCCCTGGACACACAATAGCAGATCTAAAGGTAGCCATCCTGCAGCAAAAAGACTCCCTTGGATTCACACCTCAACTGCTAGAAAAGGGCCTCATGCTCCCTGATTGAACTAACCTCGTTATCCCTAGCCTGATTCTTGCTTGCATATTTATACCTCCCTCTGGGAATTTCCACTACATGCATGCGACGAAGTGGGTATTCACCCACAAAAGCTGTTGCTCCAACACGTCTGCTAGTCTATAAGGTGCCACAGGACTCTGCCGCTTTTACCGATCCAGACTAACACGGCTACCCCTCTGATATCTAGAATTAAGTTTTCCTGGTAATCTTTGGAAGTTATGGAGTCTCTCCCACTATGACAAATGTCTTCCACTGATAGGTGTTGTGCAGTTATTCAGAATGAAATCTCAGTAAAGAAACAGTTCTCCAACAATCCTGTCCAGAGGGTTAAATAAGTGCCAAAAGTGTGGGTTACTGAAAGCAAACTGTTAGCAACTCCTGGGAACAATACAGACCTGCAGGGAGATCACACTGGTCTAGACCAGGGGTGGGCAAACTTTCTGGACTAAGGGCCACATCTGGGTATGGAAATTGTATGGCAGGCCATGAATGCTCACAAAATTGGGGGTTGGTGTGCGGGTGAGGGCTCCGGTTTGGGGTGCGGACTCTGGGGTGGGGCTGGGGTTGAGGGGGTGCAGAATGGTTCTCAGGGCTGGGACCGAGAGGTTCAAGGGCAGGAGGGGGATCAGGGCTGGGGCTGAGGCAGGGGGTTAGGGTGTGGGAGGTGTAGGCTCTGGACAGCACTTAGCTCAAGCAGCTCTGAGAAGTAGCGGCATGTCCCCACTCTGGCTCCTACGCGAAGGCCCAGCCCCTGCAGCTTCCAATGGCCGTGGTTCCCTGCTAATGGGAGCTGCGGGGGCGGGGGGCCACTTGCAGCGGGGGCAGCGTGTGGAGCCCTCTGGCTGCCCCTACACATAGGAGCTGGAGCGGGGACATGCTGCTGCTTCCCGGAGCTGCGCAGAATGGGGCAAGCCCCAGACCCTGCTCCCCGGCGGGAGCTCGAAGGATGGATTAAAGTGTCTGGAGGGCCAGGTGTGGCCCCCAGGCCATAGTCTGCCCACCCCTGGTATAGACTAAAGGAGCTGGGTTAGCACAGCAGAACACATCATCACCTGCCCACCCCTCATTTCTTTTTCTGTTCTACATGGTAGTTTCCTGAGCCATTCCCCTGCCCCTCCCTGTGGTTACTGCTTCATGAGCATTAATTCTATCCCCAGCACTCCGTGTGTGACAGGCACTTATCTGTCTAAAGTGAGAGCTTCCCCAGACTCGTGAGAACTGGAAGTAGAAGAAATCTGTGTGGAGATGCCATGGGCCTGGGGTCTTAGGCTTGTTGCAGATTCATGTCATTCTGGGAGGAGAGTGCCTTGTCACCTTTACCTTGATAAGCCTGTGAGTGTAAGAGACATGTCACAGGCAGCTTCTGTTACAGAGATAAACAGGAATCCACCAAGAAAAGAAGCAGATAGACTTGACAGGGTGTGGGCTCACACAGTCCCTGGAAGGGATGAGCAGTGCCGCTTTCAAAGGGTGAGCTGTGCCCCAAAGAGAGGATCAAGACCCTGCTGTGACCTGTGCCTGGTTTTCTCCAAGTCAAGAGACTTAGTTATATGTTCTGGATCTAGACCTTCTGGTTAAAGGGGAGAGAAATGTCTGTCTCTGCCCCCACCCCGCAGATAAAATGATATATTGGAAACTCCATAAGGGGAACTGGTGGAGTTTCTTTGCCCACTACCATCCCTGCCAGGTTTTTTCCATGGTGCGGGTGATATTACCCTGAGTGAGGACAGCAGGATTGGGCACCAAGTCAATAACCCCCAAAATACTGCAGCATTGACCAGTGCTCCCACACTTACATAGGAAACACTTCTTGGGCAATGGTACCACTTTACTTGACTACGAGCTCACTTGTCGGAGGCAGACACCTCCTTCATTCCTTTCCTTTGCAACCAGCAACTTCATCTCAACACTCTCCCCTCCTAGGTTTAATGAATTTGGAATCTGGACTTTGACCTCTTTGCTGGGCCTCAGTGTTCCTTACCTACCACTGCTTTGGGTGCACATCCAATGGCATGGCACTTGGTAATGACTCAACTCTCAAGGGATGAGTTAGTTGGGGATTGGTCCTGCTTTGAGCAGGGGGTTGGACTAGATGACCTCCTGAGGTCCCTTCCAACCCTGATATTCTATGATTCTATGAAGGACTAGGGTTCAAAGCCCTAAATGCTTCCAAGATGCCGTGCAGGATTTCGCCTTTTTTATACAGCTAGTAGGGCATATAGAAAATGGCTAGTTTTATGAGACCATCTCTGAGGCCTACGTGTATCTGAGCTAACTTTAACTTATTTAACATCACTATGCTGCACAGAGTTCAATATCACCTTTTAGAAAACTCAGACACGAAGATGCAAATTAGACAAGTTAATGGCACATTCAGGCATCAATAAAAGGCTTATGCTTTATTAGACTCTACAAAAATAATACTGTAGTAGTAATAAAAATCTAAGACAGTAAGCTCTGGGTATTCTAGAAGTTTCTGGCCCATGTTTACCAGCACAATGCCATGGTATGTGACTGCCATCTACTAAGTCCAAGATTTCAATTTCTGAAAAATGTGACTGGCTGAAATAAGTGATCTAAGGTAGATTTCTGTTTCCATTTTACCTCCAGTCTCAGTGTTTGGTCATCAGTATAATGCTAAAATAACATCCTTAGAGCTAAGCAGCATAATTTCGAGAATAAACATCAGCTAATGTTTACCTTGGCAGGAAGATTGGAAACAATCTGCGTGTGTCAATCAGTATGAAAATGTAATTTAATTCAATGAGACAGAAATCAGTTTTTCTCCTAGGATCTGAGAGAGCTAAATATCACCCTCTCAGTCTAATTAATTTCTGATATTTGTACAATCTCACCTTTCCACTGTGGATCAACATAGCTTTTTGGAGTTTCTTTCCTTTCCTCCCCTCTATCTTGAGCGCCCAGCTGAAGAGCTAGGGTTTTATCTTTGTAGTCATGAGTCAAGTCTTACCACAACTTGTAGTCTCTCTTTAAAACAGGAGCAAGGGATCTGTAACACTCCGTCAAACCACTGGTCCATCTAGCTAGCATCTTACCTCCAGCAAACACCACTATCTGGTGCTTCATAAGAAGAAAAATCTCTCCTCCCCAAGTTTATGTGCCTAGCGAAATGGGAACAAAGGCACAAAATCTGATGAGTTTGCAAAGCCATTTTTTGGCCCTGAAAGCACTCCAACAACCTGCCCCACCTGGGAAGGCTGTGGATGGGGATCTGTAGGAGGCACAGCCCGAGATGATGATGATTTTGATTCGTGCAAGCACTGGAGGCCAGATCCAGTGAAGTCAATGGGAGTCTCTCCATTCTCTTCAGCGGGCTTTGGAAAAAGCACTGAAAAATATGCTTAGCTCCCATAGAAGTCAGTGGGACTTACACATGTGTTTAAAGAGCTTTTCTGAATTAGGGTCTCAGACTACTCCTATGAACGGTGGGGAAGAACAGCAACACCTGGGTGAGTCCTCTTTGTAGCACAACAGGCTCTGCAGGTTCAGGGAGTTGTGATTCTCACCCTCCCCTGTACCAGCATTACTGGTACTTGTTATGGCAGGACCAAGGGGAGCCAGTCAAGGGTCAGAAGGGCCCCACAGTGCTATTTACCCTACAAATAGGCAGTAAAATGTCAATTCTTGCCCTGGCCCTTCATCTCTTCCCTCCTCTGCACACCCCACAAGGACAATATGCATGCACCTGTTCAAATAGCAAACATCTTGGTTCTCAATTTCATGCAAAAATTATGGAGTTGACATGAAAGAGGGAGAGAAGTAAACTCGTAGCAGTCCCCAGCCTGGAGCAGATCAGGGGTCCATCTAGTTCCATCTCCTCTCTAACAGAGGCCAGCACCAGCTGCTTCAGAGGAAGGTAGACGAAAACCCTGCAATTAGGGCTGACCTGCCTCCATGGAAAGTCTCCTCTTGACCCCCAATAGATAGAGATTGGTGCAAGCCCTGAAGCAGGAGGATTTATTTTCCTTCCAAGACTCTTGGTTCATCTTTAAAAGTTTCTATGATAATTCTGAATATTCTTGTGATCCAGCTGAGCTCTTTGCCTCAATGGCATCTTGAGGGAGTGAATTCCACAGGCTAATTGTGTGTTTTAACATGACTGGCTTTTACCACACTCTTCTTTCCATCTATCATAGGTATTTATATGGCTCCCCTCATCATAGTATCTGAGTGCCTTCTTTAATGTATTTAATATACCTCACCCCTGTGAGACAGGGCAGTGATATTATTCCCATTATACAGATGGGCAACTGAGGCACAGAGAGACTAAGGGATAGATCCACAGAGGAATTTAGGGGCCTGTCACTTTGAGTATGTAAATCCAAAACTTAGATTCTCAAAACCCCCCACTCGGCTGCTGCCTAACTCGGTAGGTGCCTAGAGTGCTGGGGCTTAAAGTTCTGCAAGTGGCAGAACCCAAAAGCCCTTTAATTACATTGCACCAGCTGTTCAATTTATTTTTTTCCACCTCTTTTTCTCATTCTGCTTTTCTTCTTTTTGGTTATTGGATTATTCAGGATTTAACACAGAGCAGAGTCACCTTTGGCAGCTAGTTTGAGAGATTAAACTGCCAATTCAAATGAAAAAAAAAAAAAACCAGTCGCCCACACATATACACACACACATCGAATGCCGCTGTGTGTTACTGCTAGACAGTGGTAGCCAGTTTGTCTAGTGTTTCCTAACAAGAGGCTGCATCCCCGACTCTAGCTGGATGAAGAAATGTTGACTGCTTGGCTGGGAGATTGATGACTGTCAGTGACATCACTTCTATGCAGTGTAGTTGTGGCTGTGTCAATCCCAGGATATTAGAGAGGCATGGTGGGTAAGGGAATATTTCATCGGACACCACTTGTTACTCCTCCAATAGTCCCACTAGTTAAAATAATAACAGGAAAGTGCCCCACACAGTAATTGGAACAGCATCCTTGTTTGTGTTGCTCTCCTGACGACTGTGCTATGCTGTGTTATTTTCTTTCTTCAGAAGTGCTTATTTCATTTTCCCTGCTCTTTCATAAACAATCAATGCAAGGAAATGTTTTTTTTTTTGGTGAAGTATGGAAGTCATCAATATGAAATCTACACTTTTTAAAACGATCCTTTTTTCTTTTTTGTTTTTTAGCTGAAAGGCAGGCAGATTGATTATATCCTTGTGAGAATGCTTTCTCTGCAGAGTCAGTTCTTAAACACCAACACAAAGAGACATCAGGGATGATTTAGTTGGGGTTTGGTCCTGCTTTGAGCAGGGGGTTGGACTAGATGACCTCCTGAGGTCCCTTCCAACCCTGATATTCTGTGATTCTATGAGTCTATGACTTCAGACTTCTAGAGGGAAAGGGCCAGATTGTCAGTTCTACTTACAACCACGTTTGCACCATTCAGGTTATATAAAGGGGCCCAGAATCCAGCAGAAAAGGGCTAGAGCAGAATTTTCCTGTTGGAGTGGAGCCCCCTGCTTGGGCATCTGCCACTGCTGGGCCCTGCACCTTCCACAAAGGGAGGGTCCTGGGGACAGAAAATGTAATGTCGGCAGTGAACAGAGGACAAGGTGGTTCTTAGCTACACCTATCCTCTATTGGTGTAGGGTACATTAAGGATCATATACTACTGGTGGAATTAGTCTAGAGTCCACTAGGACCCAATAAGAGTGGTGGAAGTTAGAGTAGCTCTGGGAGAGCTCTGAAGGAGGCCCATCCTTGAGAATGATGGAGTCATAACCAGCTCCCCGATGCTCCCCAATCTGTTCTGCCCTGAAGCATCTGCCTCAGGATCTCGACTGCATTGATCCCCTGCACTGTGAAAATATAGGGAGGGATTTCCCAAACGTAACTCTGCTCTCATTGGAAAAACTCCCACTGACCTCATCGGGAACAGAGCTAGGCCAAAGCTGAGTGCTTTAAGAAATTCCATCCATGCTCTGGGGTATCAGCTGTGCTCCCAAAGTGGTGAAGGCTAGTGTGAGAACCTAAATAGTTGAGTCCAGTCTTTGGAGCAGTCATGGACATTCTTGGAGCTGGTGAGAGAGCCGATACTGAACGGCTGAAGAAACGAGGAGAATTACAGTGAGGGACCACACTATGAGCCAGAGCTGGATTCTGACCTTTATGATTACACTGAATAGTCCCTAACCTCAGGAGTAGACCCATGTGCTATTCAACCTGAGTAAAAGAATCCAATCTGGGGCCCAAGTATAACCGTGGCATTACCCAACAGCATGAGGTCATCACTGGGAGGTTTCATAAGGAGCTGATCTTCTGTTCTTCAAACAAGTTAAATATTAAACGAAATCATGAATACACACATGCAGGACAAAGGTGAGCAATGTACAGAGACGTGTAGTAACGCTAAGGATCCAGATTGCCTGTGATTCTTTAGAGTTTTTAAACTTACTTAGATTGTCTTTTCATATCTAAATTTTTTTGCTGTAGCAGCAGCCTTGCGGTAGCATTTTTAGATGCCTCAGTCAAGGACCAGGACCCCATTGTGCTAAGGGCTGTACAAACACACAGTGGAAAAGATGGTAGATGGTCCTTGCCCCAAAGAGTAAGTAAAAAGACAATCTACATTTATTTGATCAAATTCAAATTACGGACCAGATAGACACTTCAGCGTGTTCCAGAGACCAATTCTCACCATCTCTCCATGAGTTATTGGGTGGGAAAATATGATATTGTACACCTTGTACCTGTATTTTGGATACAGATGACACATGGCCCTGATTCTCTTGATGGAATAGACGACAATGTTTTATGTTAACCTACAGATGCTCCCTACTGAAACTAGTTGAGTGCATGTTTCATTAGACCACACAAGTCCTGAATACACCCGAGCTTGTCTGGTGCATTTTAGTTTGTCATTGCATTAAATGGGGGGAAACATACAAATTCTGCCTGAGGTGATAAGCATAGGCAGAAAATAGCAAAATGAAATTCTTTGGGAAAAAATGTGGTTTTTTGCACAGGAGTTAAAAACAATCTGAAACACTTACAGACCTTGGGAGGGAGAAGATGTAGGAAGCTGGAGGAGACCTAAGGGTGATAGTGGAAAGAAATCAGACATCCATTTGGAATGCACTAAGAAAGAACAATGCAATTTGGATCTGGAAATGCAGAGCTATATGGTTCTGGTGCGATCACTGCTGGAACGCTGTATTCAATATTGGGCACCATGTTGTCAGGGTGACACTGACAAAGTGGAGGGAGAACAGAGATGAACCATCTGAAAACGATCTCAGGGTCAGTGACTCTCATGGTATGAGAGAGAGGAAAAGTACTTAATGTGTAGGGCGAGATCTTCCTCTGGTCGAAATTAGAATAGCTCTGTTGAATTCAAAAGAGCGACAATGATTTACACCAGCTGTGGAGCTGAGCTATCTACTTTAACTTTGGCTACTAGCCAACACAAAGTGTGGGAGAGGAGCTTAGGGATCTACAAATAATTGAAGGGTGTGAAATATTAAGGAGGAAGAGTAATGAGTTTGTGTAGTACATGGAGGTATAAACTAGAGGTAGTTGGATGTAATAAAGGAAGTGAAAAATTCAGACCAATACCAGCAAAGCCTCCTGACAGTGAAGTGTAATAGGTTTTGGAAGCACCATCACTGGAGACTTCTTTAAAAACTTGATGAGATGACATGCCAGTGCACATTTTCTGTAGGGAGCGATGCTGCATTTGCATGAAGATTGACTTCAGTGGGTACTGGGGATACTTAGGACTGGGTCCATAATAATTAGCTCTTCCCCAGTAAACTAGACAAGTGTGGGCTTCTCACCATATGCACATTTACTACATGCCTTTCAGGTTCATAAACTCATACCCTAAAATAGGTATTTGCCTCCTTTTAATAATCAAAATATTTGCCACACTCCGTTCTGCAAAACCGGTCAGTGGAACTTCTCCTTGACAAAGGAAGCTCACCGGGGTAAATGCTGAATTTCTAAGCTAAACTGTTTTCAAGTGTTGAGGGAGCTGAAATGTGTGAGAGAGCTTTACAAGAAGGCAGGATGTGCTTTTCTGGATCCCTCATAGCTTTAAAACGCTTTTTCTGCTTTGTCTAAAACTTCCCGGGAAATTTCTACCCTGCCAAAGGACTTTACATGCCAGTTTTCAGGTGGATTGGTTTAGTTTTGGCACCATTCGAGGATGAGGAGTGGGGTTAGAACAGACCTTTATAAAGATGTTGGAAAGTCTGTCTTAATGTAAGAGGGAACATAGGCCAATGTCCTATCCAGTGGACCAAGAATCCTGGGTTCTATTCCCTTCTCTGGCCCTAGCCTGTGTTCTTCCCTTGGGCAAATCACTTTCCCTGTCTTGTCTATTTTCATTGTAAGCACTCTGAGGTATGGCTTCTCTCGCTATAGGTATGTATCTTCACTGTAGAGTTAACTCGGGTTACTGGAACCTGGGTTAGCTTAGCTCAGGTGAGAGTAGCCACACTACAAAGCCAGCTGCATTCCCCCATGTGCATTAATAGGACTTTGGGAGGCATATCCCATGGTTCTTTGTGCTGCAGTCTCTGATTCTTCCCCAGTGAATTGTGCGAGAACTTGTCCAGGCGCACAGGGGGAATTGTGGGAAGGCACGGGAGGACCATCAACACTCAAGTGATTGTGCCTGCATCCTTGCTGCGAAGTGGGTATGTTGCCAGCCCGAGTGGAAGCAAAACCCATGCTCTAACACACACACCCAGCCAGCTTGAGTTAAAAGCACCACTAAACTCAGGCGAGAGGGCTTTTTGTGTGGCGAGGAGCGGGGATTAGAGGGAAAGCTAGGCCACATTTTTTTTGACTGAAACTTTTTTCGGTAAAAAAGTGCAGATTTGGGTTAACCAAAACCAGTTTGAATCCATATCAATTTTGGTGAATGTTTTCAGTCCTCCGCCCCTCCCCTCAAAACACCTCTTAAAAATCCCCCCAAATCAAACATTGTAGCATTTCCCAAATGAAACACTAAGATTTTTTTAATTCAAAATGATTTTTTTTTTAAATTTCCTTTGATTTTATTAAAAAAAAGAATAAATTTTCAAAAAAAAGCTCAGAATTAGAACACAACATTTTGGGTCCAATGAAACATTTATTTATCTATTCTATTTATTCCCACCCCCCCGGCCCCCGCCAGGATTGCCAATGAACTGAAAAATCCATTATTCACACAGCTGTAGTTTGGGAATGTTCACAGAAGAGCTGGAGGTGTAACGTCCAACTCAGGTGGGCAAACTCATGCTGGTTCCGATTTGACCTACCCCACTAAGAATCGAGTATGTCGCTGCAGCAGTGGGAGGTATGTGTGTGTGTAGGGTTTCAGATGGGATCATACTCAGGTAGCTAGCCCGGTCCGCTACTTATGCCACTTGTTTTTAGCGTGCTAGCTCAATTACAGCTAGCATGGGTATGTTTCCTCAAGGTGGACATTAGCCCTCCAGACATACCCTGAGCAAGAGCTCAAGCTAATGCTGCATTGAAGACAAGCCCTGTGTCTGCTCAAGGTCTGGCACAGTGGAGTCCCGAACTCAGTTTGCGCATCCCAGAATACAAAGAATAGCTATGGAATCATTACTGCTTCCCTGTAATACATCCATGAGCAGCAGAACGGGGTGTTACCATTCCCATTTGTGAACAAACTGTAAATCATTAGCCGTGACACTTGAGGAATGGAGATTACTCTGAATTTACTAAAACGACCAATTCTCAATTTATTTTACAGCTCATTAGAGAGATGTGTATAATAAATTACCCAGCCCTTCTTGTTCAGCTAACCTGCCAGTCCCCGGTTCATTTCATGCTCTGGATTATTGGATGTGGAGAGGAGATGCTTAGTCTGCCCTCATCACACTGTGTGCAACTGACAAACAATGGCTTGACATGGCTTTTCTCTTTCCCTAGGGCTGTCCCCAGCCCATCCTGACCACGCTGGCCGCCAGCCCACAAAGGCTCTGTGATACATGGGAGGCAGCCCCTGACTCAAAGGAAACACAGCTCTCTCCACAGCAGGCGTCCTGCTGATTTCAGCTGCACGTGGCAGGCTGTCACAAGCTCGGAGGCTGTGTGTGAAGTGGGGAGTTTGATGGTTCCTCATTACATCTGTCATCTAGGAATAAAGGGGGAGCATACCGCAAGCCCTCTTCCTTGTCAGCAAAGGAGCTCAGGCCTAGGACAGCATTAATCACGCTGAAGATCTTTTTGCTCTCTCTAGCAGTGAGCTAGGGGTGTCGAGGGGTGACCGCCTCCATAGGAAGCCCCCACAAGAACAGTGGTAGGAGTCGCAGGAGCTTTCCTGAGTCTTTGAGATTGCAAATCAGGGGTGGAAGATTCTCCCCTCCCACTTCGAAACTCAGCGGGTGTGTCTGTGTGTACTTTTCTGAGCAAAGATGGTGAAGAAAACAGACCCTGGGCTAGTTCCCTTCCCCATGATGGAGCTGCACAAGGTGTTTAATCCAGCCTGGGTCTCTAGTAACTACATGACCCCACCAAGTTTGGAGAAATAAATGGTAAATGGAAGGAAGGTAGATTCCTCCCCACCCAGCTACCCCCATCCATTGCAGAAGCTTAATGGCCGAGACTTTCAAAGGTACCTAAATAAGGTGGGGGCCTAATCCTGTTGAATTCCAATGTGTGTTGGGCATCCTGAGGGTGCTGTGTGACAATCCCAGCCTAGAAGTCCCAGGAATGGAGCTGTTGTGTGTTTGTTGTGCAGTCCAAGCCAACCAGTATTCTGTTCTATAAATGTTCTCCTATCGCACGCCTCACCATAGTATCTGAGCACTTTCTAATAGTGCATTAAGCCATGTGACTAACATCTGCCATGCGTTTCTTCTCTTAACCTCTCGCCAGGGGAGAAGTGTGTGCCTTGGAGTGTGTTTGGTTGGGAATTATTAAAAGTAATGTGGAGAGAGATACTCGTTCCTATACATCTGTTAGAGAAGGGAGTGTCAAAGGCAAGGTTCCACATTAGGGGTCCCCAGGCGTTTTTCTCTCAGGTCCTCTCCATACCAGCTGTGTATATGTTCTTGCATGTCTAATCCCATTCTCCTCAGCGGTCACAGCTCTCAGGAGGTTATGGCAAGAAACCGTGACTGATTTGGGGACAGCGGACAAATGGGAGTAGATTCTGTCTTTATACTGAAAATCAAAATTTCAGTGATACCACTCTTAGGAATTTCCACAATGTTGACCAGCTCTAGTTCCATATCATCTTTTCCCCTGTCTTCCACTCACTGTGACAGAAAAAGGGCATCTCTAGAGGGTGGAAAAAGCTCCATGAAATTGTTGATTGTACCCTCCCTGACGAGGATGGTTCATTGTAAGAGCTGGTTTTAAAAAAAAATCAAATATTTTGACCAAAAAACGGGGAAAATTTTTGTGAGAACTTTTTGCTGACAATTTTCCAACCTCCCCTATTCATGGTCATGCCAACAGGACTAGCCCTTTTCACAGGCTGAACATGTGCCATAACTCTGGCTGTTCAAGGGTTGGGGAGTGTAATTACTCCCTTCTCCTTCCCTTCATGGTAGAATAGGATTTGACACACACACTCACTCACTCACTCTGAATGAATTTAACTAAATCAGTTTCCAAACAGCTAGTAAAATCGGGACAGCCGCCTGTTGTGAACCCACTTATTCTGGATTTCAGAGTGCCCTATTTCAATTTTGTTTAAGCCAATAAAAGAACAAATTAAACAACATGAATATAGGGTTCTCTTAACCTAAAATTAATGTGCCCACATTAGGAAGTTGTGTTGATTTCACTAAATCAGATTTCAAAATCAATTTTTAGTTTGGTGCTCAAACTGTGCATAGACCAACCCTTAGGCCTGGTCCACACTCCAGAGTTAGGTGAACATAAGGCAGCTTACATCAATCTAACTCTGTAAGCATCTACATTTAAAATATAACTCCCACCGACGTAAGTCACCCACTAGACCAACTTAACCCCACCTTCGTGAGAGGCATAGCGCTTAAGTCAATAGAGTTAGGTCAATGCAGTGTCAAGGTAGACATTGCATTCCTTATACCACCTGTTGCTGCCTTTCCGGCTGTTCTGGCTGTCAGTCCGTGGTGGCTGGCAGGCAGAGTGGCAGGGCTCGGTCTGTCAGCCCCGGGTGGCAGAGCTTGGGCTATCGGTGCCCCACAATGCCCCACACCAACAGTTAAATCAGTGCGAGCACTCTTGGTGAGGACACACACTGCAGAAAGAAGAAGCATAGTGTAGACATAAAAAACTCATTTAATTACTGTGGTGGCTGTATGTCGACAACTTAAATTGACTTAATTTTGTAGTGTAGGTGAGCCCATAGACAAAATCACAATCTAGCCTTTACTTTGTACTGAAATATTAAAGGCATCATTGCTGTTCAAAAGTACGTGAAAATATTAAGGCCATTCAGGCACTTAAATCAAGCGACCAGATTTTCAAAAGTGCTCCGCACCTGTAGAGAACAATAATATTTAAATAGGAGTTGAGTGTTGTTGTTTTTTTAATAGACAGTATATCCCTAGTGGCTAGAGCATTAGATTAGGACTTGAGACATGGGTTCTATTCTTGGTTCTGCCCCTGGCCTACTGGATGACCTCGGGCAAGTCATGCCACTTCTTTGTGCCTCAGTTTCCCTAACTGCAACATGGGTATAATAGTTACCACCTTTATAAAGCATTTTAATGGTGGAAGCCCTATATAAGTGGTAGGTTTCAGAGTAACAGCCGTGTTAGTCTGTATTCGCAAAAAGAAAAGGAGTACTTGTGGCACCTTAGAGACTAACCAATTTATTTGAGCATAAGCTTTCGTGAGCTACAGCTCACTTCATGCTCAAATAAATTGGTTAGTCTCTAAGGTGCCACAAGTACTCCTTTTCTTTTATATAAGTGGTAGGTATTGTTATAAAATCATTTATCGATTGCCCATCACATACAATTTATAGTAATGTTAAGTAAAAAAAAAAAACAACCAAACAAAAAAAAAAACAGTTCACAGACCTTTGACCAATATGTTATGATTCTCACCTAAATATATTTAGAGTAGTGGAGAGAATGCAGAATGATAGGATTTCCTTTTTCTCCAAATTCTATGTCTATAGCCTACTTTAATTGCTTTACTGTAACAATATAATGATAGGATGTTAGACTGGTATGAATAATTCAGGACAGCACAGTGATAACTTTATCAACAAAAATGGTTTATAGTGATTATTTAATGCATTTTCTAGTCATTTCAAAGACAAGCAGAAATAGAATCTGAGCGTGGTATGTAAAACACTGCAGAGAGTGCACTGCAAATGTATTTACGCTATTACTGGGATGGTGAAAAAACCGGAAAGTTATGGGAAGGCACTTGAATAAAACATTTTTTGTTTCCCATGAATGCGTGATCTCTTGTTCTATTAAATAATCACCAAAGGATGTTTTGAGAAATATTCCTATCCAGAGCTAATTGTTTGTGCTGTAGATGAATTCGCTGTTTATGAAAAAGGAAGACCTGAAGAAGATATAAGGCTTTCTTCTAGCAAGCGAAGAAATAAATACGGCACTGTGTTTACGCCGGAGACATACTGAGGCTTTCATGCACAGACTGCCTAGATCAGAAAGATGCTGGAAGCTCGCAATGGAGCAAGCACTTTGAATGTGATCATTCTTGTTGGTTTGCTCCTAGAAAGCAAACCCTTCCCCTGCACCCTCCCTTTTGAGAATGTCACACGATGGAGAGGGCCATTGGAAATACCTGCAGGAAGTGGGGGAGGGGAGCAAACTGTGCATGATTTCCCCCCCACCCTTTAAGAAACATGGTTTTGTTTAGAGCACTATTCAAACAGCTGCTTTTCCAATTCTGGCTTAGTTTCTTTTCAGCCTGAAATACCCAAAGCAGCTCATCCGTTGGTAAGAGAGCTCTGCTTTCTTTTCAGAACCTGTCTGCCTTTCACAGCTCGGCGCCCAGCTTAAATTAAACCCAGGTTGATGGTGCCTGAGAGTTGTTGCTGCTATTAACAAATAATTATGGTGGTCCTAACGCAGACCAGGGCTCCATTGTGCTAGTTGCTGTACAAACACAGCGTAAGAGGCATTCCCTGACCCTAAAGACCTTACAGTCTAAATAGACCAGACAGATACAGAGTGAGGGGGGAAATAGAGAGGGGCAGGGACTTGCCCTAGGGCTCATGGCAGGACAGGGGCAGAGCGGGGACTAGAAGGCAGGTGCCATAAGTCCCGATCCAATAGACCATGCTGCCTCTGTGTACCAATCAGTAGCTGAGGGTGGCTTTTAGAGATCTCTGAAATGAATTGGTGCTTCCAGTCCAGTTACTAGAGCAGCGTTTCTCAAACTGGGGTCCGTGGAGCCCTGGGGGTCCACGAGGGAACTCCAGGGGGTCCGCGGGCCCTGCTGATCAACTCCTCCTGCCTCCCTCCCTCTATCTCCCGGAGGCTACTGAAGCCAAACTGGGAGATTTTAGGTGCTAAAAGGCCGGCCTCCCAGTGGGGCTAAGTCAGGCTTCCTGCCTGCCCTGGCCCTGTGCCGCTCCCAGAAGCGACCGGCACGTTCCTGCGGCCACTGTGGGCAGGGGGTCTCCGCGCGCTGCCCACACCCCGAGCACCGACTACACAGCTCCCATTGGCTGGGAACTGCGGCTAATGGGAGCTGTGGGGACAGTGCCTGCGGGCAGGGTCAGCACACGGAGACCCTCTGGCCCCCTGCCTAGGAGCCGCTGCCAGAGGGATGGGTCGGTCGCTTTCAGCAGCCGCCCGAGGTAAGCACTGCCTTACACCCCAACCCCCTGCACCATTCCAGAGCCTGCACCCCACATCCAAACTCCTTTCCAGAGCCTGGCAAAAGTGAGGTGAGGGTGGGGGAGAGTTAGCGATGGAGGGAGGGGGGATGGAGTGAGCAGGGGGTGGGAAGAGATGGGGTGGGGCTGGGGCCTGGGGCTGAGTGTGTGGACTTGGGGATCCCTGAAAAATTTTAATTCAAAGTGGGATCCTTGGGTTGTTAAAGTTTGAGTACCGCTGTACTAGAGGCCATGTGTCACATCACAAAAATGCAGGGTCAGAATTAATACCAACTGGCAGCCTCATTGGCACTCAGGAGAGATACAAAGGACTGCGTGGGTATGGATTCCCTAAAAGTAGTTCTTCCAGGCCAAGGTTTAGGCCAGCTGGCAGGTGGAACTGTAAGAGAATCAGAGTTTTTTTTTCATTCTGGGGGCAGTTTTGTGGTGGTGGGTTTTTTGTTTGTTTTTTACTAACTACTTCTGTTTCAGAATAGAAACAAAAGGTTTCAAAACTTTCCATGAGCCAATTTTTTTTAAACCGATTCAGGGTCAATTTCATTTTCACAGAACTGCTGGTTTTTCCAATTTCAACTATCGACTAGTTAATATTATGTAATATTAAAAAAAGTGATTTTGGAACAAAGTGGAAATATTCTGAAAAGAGGAAAACACTATTTTCAATCTTTATTTCCAAATGAATTTTCATCAAAGATGACAATTTCTGCAAAACACTTTGCTTTCAATAAAGCGGCATTTTCTGATGCAAAAAGTTTCAGTCAGAAAACTTCTGATCAGCTGTACTGGGGTGGCAGTGAGGTAGAAGGTTTCATGCTTGCTGGGCTTGTTTTATAGGCTTGTTCATGCTGGGCTTGTTTTATAGGCAGAGAAGACTTCAGTCACCAGAGTTGCCAGTCCAGCATCTTTCATCAGCACGGATGTTCATACATGCAAGGAATGCATCTCTCTCTAATGCAACTGTTCACTTGTGTATGTAGGTGACTGACGCACTGATATTTATTATTGTACTTGACTTTCATACTTAGAACTGGGTGGGAAACAGTTTCCTCATCCCACAGAAATGTTTGAAATGTCCCCCCCTCCCAAATTGGAATAGAAAATCAAAATTCTGAAAATGTTTGTTTGCAGACTTAAAAATTCCCCCACATTTTTGTTTCAGGTTAAACTAACTTTTAGTGGTTTCAAAATGTTTCATTTTGAGAATGACAATTTTTAAATTTTTTTTTGGTATTACAATTAGCTTTAATTTTGAAATGGAAAGTCCTTTGTGGTTGCTTAGAAAATGGCAATATGGGACACTTTGATAAAGTGAAACTTAAAAGCATTCAAATATTTTTTTTCCTGAAAAACGTTTTTGTTTCAGCAAATTGGTACTTTATGCCCCCTGCCCTCTCACGCCCTCTATGCGTAATGTCACAGATTACGAACGTTGATCATATGGAGTAAGTCTGATGTTCTGCAGAACATGTGAGCGTGCTGATACACCACGGGCTGCTTAACAATGTTCATGGGAGTCAGTGTTGGCAGCAGTAATGCAGCAGAAGTGTCCATATTTGGAAGAAAGCTTTCTGCAGCAGTGCAGATAATAGTACTATTGAGAGCCTAGGAGACAGTAGGGAGCAAAGCTTTGGCCTCTATACTGCTAACAATGAGACAACAGGAAACAAAGCTAGCTTAAAAAAAGACTGTAAATATTTTTTTGAAAAACTGTGAGGAATTTTGCTCTTTCTTTCTTTCTTTCTTTCTTTCTTTCTTTCTTTCTTTCTTTCTTTCCCCAGAATTTTGAAACTTGAAAACTTTGAGCAGCCCTAATAAAATTCCAGTAACGCTGTAAATACACCTGTGCTGAGCTGATTGGTTTTAGCTGAGTTCCTGTGAAAGGCAAATGAGTAGCCGTGGTTTTGCTGACAGTGTTTTGAGGTGACTTGGTTTGATTTTTTTTTCTTTTTTTTTTTGCCTGCAGAGGGCACAGAGCCAAATCATCAAGGGCCTTCTCTTGGGTTGCCCTGAGGCAGAAGGCCTGTTGAATGGGGGAGCTGGAGATGTTAGGAATATGTTGAGGCAAACCTCAGATTTTGATGAAGTTTCTGAAAAGGATCTGTTCACCTGAATGCTTTTTCCAAGGAGGTCTGCTGGGGATTTCCCACGCCTGACTGGCATACTGTTTCCGGGGTTTCCATTGTGTTATCTCGGCTATAACGATGGGCAAAACTCAAAAGGTTCGCAGAGCTCGTTTTGTTTGCGTAAGCACCCGGAAGTTCAGTTGCTTCTTCAGATCTTCTCTGATCCCTACCCAGGAAAGACTGGGTAGGAAATCTCATGAGTGCAGACAAGGCTTCTAGGAGCTTCCGTTTGCTGTCAGTCTGCAAATCCCATAAGAGCAGTTTCACAGGTAGTGCTGGGTCACGAGAAGAATCTAAAAATTGGGAAAGTGTGCAAAGCTGAACATCCAAAAGTTATCTGGATTGTACTGAACTACAGACTTGTTCGGTAGAGGTTCACTTTGAGTTTTGAGGAAAGATTTGGGGTCAGCTTTATGGTTGCATCTTCCTTTATTTTTTTCCGGTTCCTTATGCATGCAGTAAAACCCTCCACCATTGCCAACTCATCCATGGGATGGGAAGAACACCAGGTTTGGTTTAATCTACTGCTGCTTTAAAAAAATCACCTCTGAAGCGCTTTAAACATCCCTCTGCATTAAGCAAGTCCTTGTGTGTATCCAATTTCATAATTATTTCCCCATTCAAAGACAAGTGAAAAAGTATCTTCAGTGTCGCATCAGAGTGGGGGGGGGAGGGGGAAGAGCAATAAAGTCTTGATCTAATTGTCTTTCATTTTTCCATTCTATTACCTTTTATTCAGCGCATTTACCTCTTCACCCATTAAAATAACTGTCTGACGGTGGCACTTCTTGTTGAAATGATATAGATATGCTAAGTGGAGTGTGACAGATGAATTCTCTAATTTGAAAATCTACTAGCTATTAGGTAGCGAGCAGAGACTTTTGCCAGCTTTATTGACTATTAAAGCCACATTTTATAGCACACGCGGCTCAAATGACTGGATTTTCCACCTTAAAAGCCTGATTTTTCTAAATCTAAAATAGCTCCCCTTTGGGATCAGGTGGGCTGCGTAATTCTTGGAGACTTATACATCCCAGAGAAAATCTCTATTGGTGTTATTAAAACATGCTTCTCACCTGCTTTCTGCATTTAACATTTTAATGTTTCTAGTGCATAGGAAACCATAATCTCACTCAGTAGCACAGTATACAACTGCCACTAGCTTCCGCTCAGACTATCTTTGCCAAAGCCACTGCTGCTTAGAGTGCCAATAAAAGGACACTTCTAGGCCTGTATAAATGAACAAAAAGAAAAGGAGTATTTGTGGCACCTTAGAGACTAACCAATTTATTTGAGCATAAGCTTTCGTGAGCTACAGCTCACTTCATCGGATGCATACTGTGGAAAGTGTAGAAGATCTTTTATACACACAAAGCATGAAAAAATACCTCCCCCCACCCCACCCCATTCTCCTGCATGCTTTGTGTGTATACAAGATCTTCTACACTTTCCACAGTATGCATCCGATGAAGTGAGCTGTAGCTCATGAAAGCTTATGCTCAAATAAATGGGTTAGTCTCTAAGGTGCCACAAGTCCTCCTTTTCTTTTTGCGAATACAGACTAACACGGCTGTTACTCTGAAACCTATAAATGAACATAGTTCTGTTAACATCAGTGGAGCTATCCTGAGTTACACCAGCTGAGGTTTTGGCTCCACGTCTCGCTTAATTCCTGTTCTTGCTTCTGTTCCATTTCACTCAGAAGGTGAAGGATTTGTTTATCCTCTTTGATAAGCTGTTGATATCTTTTCCCTCTCAGTTCTTCAGTTTTTGTTACCAAATTCTGTGATCATCAGTTCATCCCTTTATTTTAAGTAATGAAAGTACTAGAAGTTCATCTTGTATTTATTGTGATAGAAAAGAGCATAATAACTATATTTATGCATCTTATGGCCAGGACATTTTCATTAACATTAATGAAAGCCATCCAGTTACCATGCCAAAAAAAGTTAATTGTCAAACGTTTGCATTTATAGGTAGACCTGGTTATTATTTTTCTGTTTAGCCCTTTACCTTGAACACACAGTTCAATTTACTAGTTTTTGAACTGGGGTTACTCTTGAATAGAGCTGTGAATAGCTAATTTTTCAGTTTACTGGCATGTCCAAAAAAAAAAAATCACCTGAAACAAATTTCGTTTAAATTAGTTAATCAAAATTTAAAACAAAACACCATTTTGAGTCTGACCAAACACCTTGATTTCAAAATATTTTGTTTTGATTTCAAGCATTTGTAAAGGCTTTACATATTTTTTTAAAAAAAGGAAAATGAAGGGAATTTCAAAATTGAAATATTTCATTTTGGAAATATTGAAACAAAATATTTTTATTTTAAAAAAAATCCAGAGACTAACAATTCAATGCAACCAGCATAAATTTGCAAAATGCTTCAGTCTCACCAAATCAAGGATGGCAAGGATAATCTAGTCTAAACCCCTGTCAAGATTCAGGATTTGTTGCATTGCCTGATGGGAACACTGTGCTCCTGGAGTTGCTGCTATTCAGGTGAGATGAAAGATTAAGATCCCGAGCACGTCTGGCATAGGTGCCCATGTCTAATGGTGCCGGTGGGTGCTCGACCCCCCTCGGCCCCTGGCCCCGCCCCGACTCCACCCCTGTCCCACCTCCTCCCGCCCCCATTCCAACCCCTTCCCCAAAGTCTCTGCCCCAACTCCGCCCCGTCCCCACCCCTATTCGACTCCTTCCCCATATCTCTGTCCTGGCCCTGCCTCTTCACCACCTCCTCCCCCGAGCACACCATGTTCCCGCTCCTCCCTCGGCGCTCCTGGAGCTTGCTCCAGCTGTTTGGCAGCAGCAAGCGCTGGGAGGTAGGCGGAGGAGCGGGGACCCGGTGTGCTCAGGGGAGGAGGCAGAGGTGAAGGAGGAGGTGCAGTGAGGCCAAGGGGCGCGGTGGGGATCTTGGCTGCCGGTGGGTGCAGAGCACCCACTAACTTTTCCCCCTGGGCGCTCCAGCCCCGGAGCACCCACGGAGTCAACACCTATGGTTCTGGTCATTTAAGATTCTGTGACATCTGGTCTAAGGGGTTTGTTTGTTAGTTCTGTGACATAACCAATGTAATGACTAGAGCAGAATTTTTGCCCTATGGGAAATTCTGATATTTTGACTTTTGTGTTCATCCTGAATTGGGGAAAACTGTCAAAAGATCAACACTTTCTGGAACAAAAAGTTCCAAAAGTTTTGATTCAGAAATGTCAAAATATTTGCTTAATTTTTTTTTTTTTACTGAAATTGATGTTCTTGAATCCATATGTTTTCGTTCCATTTCTCAGCCTGAAACGGGAACCTTTCAATTTGGGTTGGGCTGACATTAATCTCTGTGTCCACCTGCGCTGCCACAATGCCTCATGGGATTTGTATGTTTGGGACCCTCATGCCCCCGATAGGTCTTTCCCTCTGGCCAGGTTACAGCTTCCTTGATGAATAGTGGTCTCTTTGAAAACATCTGCACAGCTAAAGAGAACCCCTTGGCAGTGAGTCTCAGAGCCCTGATTTACAGACTCAGGCTTGTGCTACAGTGCTAACAATAGCCGTGTAGAGGATCCTGCTTGGGCGCTGAAGCCCAGGAAGGGAGTTGGTTTCAGACCCCAAGCTCCAGCCTAAGCGAGCCCATCTACACAATTATTTTTAGCACCATAGTATGAGCCCAAGTGTTGCTATTAAACCCCTTTTCACCCCAGAGGTGGCTGCATTACAATAGTGAGTGAAGTAATCCCTGCCTCTGT
Organism: Chelonia mydas; assembly: GCF_015237465.2. Lineage (NCBI taxonomy): Eukaryota > Metazoa > Chordata > Testudines > Cheloniidae > Chelonia > Chelonia mydas. The sequence continues at coordinate 9,113,210 of NC_057852.1, read as the reverse complement.
TTATAGATTCCAAGGCCAGAAGGGACCACTATGATCATCCAGTCTGACCTCCTGTATAACCCAGGCCATAGAACTTCCCCACAATAATGCATCGAGCAGATCTTTCAGAAAAAACCCCACCCGACCTTGATTTCAAAATTTTCAGTGATGAAGAATGCACTAGCTTGGTAAATTGTTTGAACTGTTAATTACTCTCACAGCTAAAAATGTACACCTTATTTCTAGTCTGCATGTGTCTAGCTTCAAATTCCAGCCATTTGATTTGTGTTGTACCTTTTGAAGGGGTTGATCCTACCAAAGCACAGGTGAGAACTATTTGAGAGCAGCTCTGGGCCACCATTAGGGCTGTTAAACATGGTCCTTTTCTTCTTCTTCTTCTTCTTCTTCTTCTTTTAACTAATGGCCCAAGAAAGTGTAGGTAACTCTAGAGGAGCAGACATAGCTGGGTGGTACCCTGGCAGAGCTAACAAGCTATCATAGAACGGATACACAGCACAATGGAAGGAATTACTTTACGGGGTGGCATTTATCAAAGGATAATTGGTAATCTGCAGGCATTTCCATGTAATATGCTCACTGTATAGAAATGCAGTTCTAAGGCAATGTAACTGGACAAAAAAACATAAAGGAAGACAGATCATTTTTGCCTCAGAACTGTAGGCCAAATCTTTACCTGTGTTAAAGTTCATAGTGCTACGCTGACTTATACAAGTTGACCTGGCCCTATAATATGTGCTAGAGTTGGTTGGAAAATAGGTGGTTTTTCCATGGAAAATTTAGGATTTTTTTTCATTTTTGTCAGATTTCCACAGAAACGTTTGTCTTCAAACTGATGTGATGTCTCATGGGAGTTGTAGTTAAGGTTCCTTCAACTTCCATTTGCCTCTATGGGCTGGGCTCCTGGGCTGGACTACATCTCCCACGATACACCACATTCTCATTCCTGGTGGCAGAGAAGGGGTGCATCACGTGAGTCCCTACCTATGACACATTATGAGAGAGAGAATCTGATCACAGAGCCAGGCAGAATGGAAGCATAAGGCATCCAAACTACAACTCCCATGAGGCACCACAGCACCCTTTTGAATGAAAATATTTCAGGTCTGGGCTGTAGTGTTTCAGTTTTTGACCAAATATGAAAATTTTCAGTACAAAAGTTGAATGAAGGCCAGAAATTTTACAAGGACCTTGAGGAATTCTTGTACTTTTACTGAGAGGTTAAGAAATCAATATGGTAGCACAGAATAAAGGGGAAGCTGAGGTTGTGCCTCTTGTTTCCCACCAAAGGTAGTTCAGTGCTTAGCTAATCAATGTTCATAACCCAGAGGGAACTATCTGAGTCCCTTTAAATGCAGTGAATTTGGAAATAAGATGTAAATGCAAAAATAGCAGTCTGGGACAGATTTTTGCAAAATTTTAGCTGATTTATTTATTCAAATGTAGTCAGTAATCATCACCATAGCATCTGAGCTGCCCAGATGACCAGATAGCAAGTGTGAAAAATCGGGACAGGGTGGGAGGTAATAGGAGCCTATATTTAAAAAATAAAGCCCCAAATATTGGGACTATCCCTATAAAATCGGGACATCTGGTCACCCTATTTGGGCACCTTTATAGAAGGTAAACACAGATGTAAATAATAGTCACAATATGCAGTAAATGAATCTCACTAATCACTTCCCCCACCTCGCAATGCATCTCTTAGTCCTTTTTAGCCTGAATAGGACAGAGTGAAACACCTGATGCCTTCATACCAAGAACAGTAACAACCAACAGTGTCCCTCAGCATTAAGGAGACTCCCAGCTTTGGCCAATTCATCATGGAGCTGACAAAAAGCCAAGAACCCTGACACACGGACCAGTGCTGAAAATAACCGTGTCGATGATCTCACTCAGTAAAGCATACGGACTCAAAGTGCGTCCAGTGCTTGGTAGTAGTTTGCTGTCAACAGAACGAAATAGCAGACAGTGACACGGTGAGCTCCAGGTATACGGCACTGACATGGATTGTTCAGTTTTCTTTGCTGGTAATAAACCTTTTGACCACATCATGAGAGCAGAACATGGAAGGAGGGTTTTAAACCAAGACTCAGGGTCTCCCTAAAAATCATACTCTAGCTCAATCACAAGATATAGGCTTGATGCAGGAATCACTGGATGACATTCTCTGGCCTGTGTCATGCAGGAAGTCAGACTGGTTGATGATCACGGTACCTTCTAGCCTTATTATGTGTTACTTACTATAGCATATTGAAATGGCAAGCACTGAGTGTCATTTTCCAAAGTGCTCATCAACTACAAGTGGGGCCAGACTTTCAAAAACGCTTTTCGGTTCGTAAAATCTTCTCACCTTAAAGTCTCATATCTCAGTAATCTCCGTGGCTAGCATCAATTGCAGTGTATCCCATTGGAAAGCTGTGAATTTCCCCTTTCCAATGGTATAACACTTTGATTTCCAGCCCTGAAGAGTTGTAAGATATTAGACCTTAAAGCAGTCACTGGTCCAGGATTGAATATTGCCTATTCTCTGCCTCCAACTTGGAGTACAAATTCCCCATTTGTGGGTTGAGGGAGGAAGAGAGACTCATATCTCTAGCAGGTTGCTATTGTTTTCTTTTTAATGGCACTGGTTTGAAACTGCTCATGGACTTAGAATAAGTCCAGTGAAGATGTCGTCTCAGCTTATCCATAGCAAGATGACTCATGCAGAGGGCTGATTTGCAGTCATTTAATAGTTAGCTAAGGCTAAACTCAAAATGTGTCTGTATGCCTTTAAACTTTCAAACAAACACCAACAAAAGAAACCAGTTGGCTGTACAACTGCAAAGGTACAGTCCAAGGATAGACCTTTGCCCAGGGTTAGGACTCAGCGCTTTTCCTGTCTCAGCTCTCCTACTTAGCTGATGCAGGCAAGCTAATTAATCTACCTGATGGCTCCTGATTGGTTAGTTCCTCCTGGCCCTTCTAGACCCTGGAGGACCAAAACTTGTTGAGTTTTCTAGGCTGGGGGCAGAGAAAATCTGGTATACCCTGTCACAGTTGGATTAGTGGGCAGAGTGCAGATCAGATGCCCAAAGATCAATAATTAATGTAATCTATTTCATGGACCTGCAAATTATGACACAGCTTTCTCCACCACTTATATATACTTTACATTGAATGCCATACAGGTGTATAGATCACAGCCTTGTTCTGCCTGTTGGCAGCCTGAGCTTACATATCAGGTCCTGTCAAGGTTTCAGAGTCTACTATGGCAACTGCTTTAGCTGTGTTTGTCTTTCGTGCCAAATTACTTACCCCAGAGTTGTCAGACGAGGACTAATATAAGCAAGCAAGTCTCTACTCTCCATTACGCCGATAGGCAAGGCAAGAAAATGGGTTGTTGACTTACGCGGTACAGTCACTTCTTCCCTGCTGGCTTCGCTGAATAGCAGACGGCACTTGAGAATGATTCCCTTTTGTACGCTTGTAAACTTTGCAAGTGGATGCGATATAACCTAGCACAAGTAAAGGGAAAATAGCTGGCAATGGAGAGTGTGGTGAGAAACGTTTCCTCCTTCAGCCATAAAGCTAGCTAATTCGGGGTCGGGGGGAGAGATCATGGCATTGCTGGATTTGATGCTCTTCAAGGTATCAGGGCCTGCACTGAAATCCCACTCTTTTCTGAGGTTTCTATTAACTCATGCCGCGCTACATCTTAGTATAAGTTCATAGCATAGGATCATTTTTGTCCTTCCTGGCAAAGTGAAATTTAAAATAAGATAATTAGGGGAGGAAAGTTGAAGACCATGTCCTATTTCCACTTGTGCTTCCAAGAAGACATTGTTGTCTAGTGAAAAAGGCTTTTCACTGCGAGTGTGGTCACCTTGTGTGGTGGGGGATACTCACCCCTGGAGTGCCCCTAGTAGTCCTAGTGCAGCAGTACAATTACATCTCTGCCTCAGTTTCACCTAGATGGTTTCAATATGTCTAATGGGGTTTATGTGTATTCAGCAGTGACCCTTCAGGGGTCTAGTTTTTTTAACCCAAAGGTGGAACATTATGCAAATAGGCCTCCGCCCCAGTGTCTCTAGCTGGAGGGGCTGAGTTAACTTACCCCACTAATGTCCAGGTCCCCTTATTAGTAAGGCCCTCTTACTGTGGAACCCTCTTCTGGAGTCAGTGCCTCTTGTCATCAGCTGGAGGTGGGTCTCTCCTCTTGGATTAAGGCCCCCACAATTTTCAAACCACGACGACTCTTCCTCGGAACAGCATATAATTCCTCTGCTCTGGCTTTGCTGCTACATGGTGAAGTCCTTCCAGGGTGACCAGGTTCCACTGAGACTTGGCAGTCCTAACTCCTCCCTTTTAGGAGCTTCCCCCACCTAGGACACTCTTCCTTGAGTTTCCTTTCCTGGTGAGCCCTCCCACCGGGTCCCCCTGAGACACCCTCCCTTTGAGAGCTTTCACTCTGTTTCTCTCCCCAAGATCCTTTGTTCACAAGCCAGCCTCCCGTCCCGCACTGGGACTAGCTGCCTTTTATCACGCCCATAGTACTTCCCTGCCTAACTAATGGCGTCTCAGAGGTAGGCTCAGTTCCTGACCTCCTGAGAAGGCCAGCTACCCTCTGACACCTTGGTTCTTGTCTTAGCTCTGTTACTGTCCCACCAGGTGACCTCACCTTTGTGTCCCATCCCACACTTCATTGGCTTAGATTGTGAGCTCTCTGCGGGCAGGGCCTACGTCACATGTGTTTATCCGATGCCAAGCCCAGTGAGGCCCTGGTCTCACTGGGGGTCTCTGGTTCCGCTGTAATCTGAATTATAATAAAAGTCCTGGTTCTGACGCAGACTTCCTATAGACTCTTAAACAAGACACTGGAACAAAAAAAGCCGCCAAAGTATGAGTTAATCATTCATTTATTTCTAGCACACATTTGGCTCAGACTCTGACTGGGACTTGTAAGTGCTGCTTTGGTACAAATAATAATCAAGAATTAAGGATAACACCAGAGAGGAAGTAAAACAAAATCCAAAAGCAAGGTTGCTTCAGTCTTTCACAAGTGTGCCCAATGAGGTAGGGCTCCTGTGGAAAAAATAGTTTGATCACGCGATTAAAAACGTATGATAACGCATATCCACAAGAAGGCCGAATTCAGGTTGCCCAGGCAACCTTAAATCTAGCATTTCCTAACAACCAAGTGCTTGACTTTTCAACCTTAATGTTCTTTGGCACACATGTGCATATACAGCATAATACAAATGTACAGCTGGAAGGGACCTCAATACATCATCTAAATCCATTCCCCTGTACAGAGGCAGGACCAGGTGCACCTAGACCATCCCTGGCAGATGTTTCTGTCTAACCTGTAATAATGTATATGTCCTTGAGGGAAAGAGTTTAGCATTATTCTAAAATGGATTAGATATTTATATGGATCACAAGAATATCCCGAATTATAACAGTAAAAAATTAAAAATAAACAAGATCTTTGGAAGGGATTTAACCCCTCCTGATTCAGGGTTTAAGGCAATCTTTAACTAATGGTAGTGAGGAGAAAACTTTCCTTGGGGGTAGCCCAGAACTGCTACTGCAGGGTTTCTTGCACCTTTCTCTGAAGCATCCAGTGCTGGCTGCTGTTGAAGACAGGATATTATGCTGAAGGACTATGGGTCTGATCCAGTCTGGTGACTCCTACAGGACTCCATTGTTCACATGCCAAACTCCAAAAAGAAATCTATTCCACACCCCTGCTGCATATAATATTCTGATTGGAGCTGTCTAGAGGAGGACCATTCCATTTCACAAGTTTTGAGGTGAAAAAAAAAACTTCCTACCTTTTGAATGTTTTTATTCAACAGAATTGTGTCAAAACAGCTGGTTTTTGGATCAAAGACATCAGATGTTTGATTTGGGTGTCTTTCTGGTCAGAAATGATCAGCAAACCCTAGACCTCAAAAATCTTCCTGGAGAAAATGTTAACAAAACAGCATATTTTGAGAAAATGAAAATGACCAGCTCTAGCTCTGATTGAGTGATCTTCTTTTACCCCTAGTTCCATATAAATGGGGTTGGATCTTCAAGTCCTTCTTCTCCATTCCACTCTGTCTTGAATTGGTTCCTCAAAAACTCCACATTTAATCAAATCTTTTTGTGTAACATCCATCCATCTAATTTTGGGGCTTCTCTTACTCGCCAATTCTAAGTTTAACACCCTGTTTCCTATAGACTCTTCCAGTCTTGTTTCCGCATGCCCCCCAAACCATTCTAAGCCTGGACTCCCTTTTGCTTTTTCAATAACAGGTACCACCTTCACACATCCTCTAAATTGTTCATTCCGAACATGGTCCATCAATCTTAACAGTTTCATTTCCATTGTATTCAGGATCTGCTCCTCTCTCTCAGTGTCCAGCATTTGGAGCCGTACAAAAGTGCAGGCCTGATTACCAGCTTGTATATCTTGCTTTTCAATTTGATAGGCATTCTTCTATACCCTAATCACTCTGAACACTTCTCTTCATTTAGTCCATGCCTTTGCTGTTATGCTTATAAGTTTGTCATTGAATTCACCATTATCCTGTACTATGAAACCTAGGTAATTTAACTCCCGTTTTATTTATTTCTGTTGATTTTCATGCCATTTCTTTCAAATAGACATCTCAATCTTCCATCTTCTCTTTGCTGTCGCCCATGAACACTGTCATCAGCAAAAAGCATTCACCAGGGTGTTCTCTGTCAGTGCATCGAGCAAAAAAGGGCTGAGTGCCAAGCCTTGGTGTCCTCCAGCTCTGACTAAAAACTGTTCAGTGTGTCCATACGGCCTTCCGCCCGTGGTAACAGCACCCTCGTACATGTCCTGGATGCATCTGATTATAGTCTACTGGTATCTGTTCCATTCTCATACATCATCAAATGACTTCTCTTGGGACATGGTCATAAACCTTCTCAAGATGTATGAATACTATGTGCAGGGTTTTCCTTGTTTTTCTATATTTTTCCACAGGCAATCTTAATGCACAGAGAGCATCCATTGTTGACTTGCCTGGCACAAATCCAAACTGATTGTCACTGAACTTTATAGTCTCTTAGCAATAACTTTCTCCCGGATCTTCACTATGTGGCGTATGAGTTTTTAATAGCATGGTAGTTACCACAATAGCTTACGTAAAGGATAGCCGGCTTTATCTTTGTTACATTGGGATAGACACATGGTTTTGTCAGTCTTACTCTGCTCCCATTTGTGGGAATGACTTTGCATCATTGTATTTCTATTCATTATCTTTACTTGGTGGGTGATGGACTTCCAATAATGCAGTTCTTTGATCTGATCCTATTAAGCCACAGTCCATTATCCGCTCAGGATGTGTTCTAGGATGGAGGGTAAAAAAACGAAACAAAACAAAACAATGCTGTCAGTAAAATACTCCAATGAAAGTAAGTGAGGACATGAAGTAAGGTTGCACTGACACAAAGTGCTGGATATCAGCACCTGTGCCTCATTAATCCACTCAGTCCCTCTCTCTCTACTCTGTGAAGTGGTGTGATAACACACAGCCACGATAAAATACATTTGAACTTGCTGTCCATGCTTTCTGGCCAGCTGAAAGAGACTCGCAGCAAAACCCCATGGCATTCGCCTCAGAGTTTGGGCATGTGTTAGGTGCCGAGAATTCTTCTGATCTAGAGCGTGCACACCTTCCTCATACTGCTGAGTTATTTGCACAAGTGAAGTGAACGCCACCACTCAAGTGAGGAATTAGACATTAGCATGAGGAAAGGTTGCCCAATGTTGCCTTTTAGGATGAGCTGAAATGAAGCCAAAATGTAGAAAGTGGAGTTTTGTCTCTAATCCAATGCAGTGTCTTATTATTAGTCTGATTGACAAAGGGACTCAGTGCCTTTATAAAAGCCAGTCCAGTAGCTCCCTCCTCAGCAATTAAACAATTAGCAGGCAAAGAGTTTGCAGTTTAATAGACAAGACAGGGAAAGGAAAGACAGGTGAAGTGACAGAACCACCAGGACACATAGTCCAATAAGAGAGCCAGAAATAGAACCAATGTCTTCTCAGTTCAAGGCCTTCCCCCCGCCCCTTGACCACACTGCCTTTAATAGCCAGTCTTTCTAACTATAGATGATTTATGTTTTGTGTGACTTAGAACTACTGGAGCTGGCCTCATTACCAGGGCTTCACTCACCAGTGTGATTTGTTGACAATGACAATATCATCCCTAAAAAGGTTTGGCAGCTAGTGATAATGCTGACCAGAAATCCCAAATGTCACTCACTCACTGTGGAGACAAAGCATCATAGAGTGTTTTCTGTGGCGAACAGCACACTGGAGAGTGAGGGAGGGTGCGAGAACATTAATCTTACACTGTGTGGGGTTCAACAGCAAACGTATGGGCACTGCTATTGCAGAGGCTTTTGTGGGCCAGTTGCCAACGCTGGAATCCATAAGGGGGCTGTGAGATGACAGAGTCAAGACAGCAAAAGTTTGTAATGTCTGCAGTGCTCAAAGCTTGGAACATGGCAGGAATATCCTGATGCTCAGCAGCAAGCATCCATTTGAGCACGAGTCCTCGGGAACTTCATTCAGGCTCATTCCAGGCTGCACAGTATATAAAAGGGAATTTCCTCCGGCTGAGTCCAGATGCTGGGCTTTGGTGAATCTCCACTTACATGCTGAGATACCTGCTAGAAAACAAATCAAGTCTGATCATGCTTCTCAGAGACACTATTCCTAGATTTCTCATGATGTCTGGGTAGCTCATGGAGTCCTGGGTTGTATTCGTACAGCCATAGAGTCTCAGGGATGGATCAAGACCTACAGAGCCCTACACATAAATTCCCTGACACTGTGACCCTACACGTGTGATGTGGCCTCACTCCTGCTTGGAGCAGTAATAAGCCATCTATTGGGCTAGTGGAGGAAGGATGCCATCACCACTCCCAGATCATTGTCCTCAGGTAGTGCTGTGTTGGCAGGGACCACGCCCTTCACCCCAAGGCATTACGTTGAATGGAGAGTTCAAAGCTCTTGTCATGCTGTCTGCAGCCTTAGGCAGATGTAACTACACTGGGGTCATGTTTTCCATTTTTTCTTGCGAACATGAGGGCTCGAAACTGACATTTTAATAACTGAGATTCAGAGGTCATGATGGACTCCAGGCAGAAGGGCCAGGGCAGGGGCCTGTATTCAAACGGTGGTACGCATACCTCTACGGGCTCTCATCAGGGGCTTTGTGAGAAGAATCCTGTAATGCTGGACAACGCCTTTAATTTAGCCAGACTTGGCAATCTAATCATAGGTATATTATGACCCTATCTCCGATGGGGGTACGTGGTAGACTACATTATTTGGAAAGGGGTACACAGCCTAGAAAGTTTCAAAACCACTCTATGCCTTAATCCAGCCCTCAAGATTCCCATTCTGAGTACCACAGCGGAAGCCATCCGTTGGCACTTGGCTGACAAGAGTTTGATGGCTGAGATTCACTCTGTGGGCTGATGCTCCTCCTCCTTGCCCTACCAGCTCCATAGCTCTTTCTGCACCGTAGCTTGCTGTCTTTACAGTAAAAGGACTCCTGCAAGTGCAGGATCAGGTAACCCATGGCAGCGTGACATGAGGGGCACCGTACTGCTCTTCTAACCGTAGCAACACTCACGCCCACCCCCTGCCACTTAGTTCTTCTGGCTAATAGCAGCATTCAGTTAAAACATTAGTCAGATGGGGCACAAGTTAGGCTTGGCCATTGTCCCCTTAATGGCTGTGATGTTTGGGATAGCCGGTTACCTGGGTGTCTCTCAAATCATTCCTTGGAGCGCTACAGAGCACTTCAGTTTGCCAGCCCGGCTTGCGGAGGGCTTAGTGGCTGCCCCAGCCTTTAGCTCTTCTGCCTTGCAGCCACAAAGGGCAAACATTACCCCTCACTAAAATAAACACCGAAACCACTGGCCTAGGTTGTCAGAGGCTGAGTTCTCGGCACCCAGAAATGAAGGCACCCAACATCACTGGTCACCCTTGCAAATCTTGTGTGCTATATTGATGAGAATGTTCTTCCACAGAAGGCAAATAAATAGGTTTGGGTAATTTTGCTTTGTTTTGTGTAAAATTCATAACAGGTCTTGTTACGCGTCTGTTTTGCCATTGTTTCATGACAGAAAATTGCTGGCTCCCTTTGTTTAGGGAAATGTGTTTATAATGTATTGATCAGTGTGGCTTATAGATGCCATGTGATATGCAGTCCTTAGAGGATATGGGTCTGTTACATGTCATAGCCAAAGAGGTGGTGTATTTAGCTCAACCTGGTAGGACGCAGGCCTTTGGTTGAAGAGGTCCCTGGTTCAACCCCTGGTGTCACCCAAGATGATGGCTGTCATGTAAGCAGGAGTTTGTCCACATTACACAGTTTTCATAAGTACGCTATGGAGTACTATATCCATATCTCTCTGCTTGTCCAGACACAGGAGCACGTGAGGATTCAGAGTTCCACCCCCAAGGTTTTGTCAAACCCAAACTGTCTGTCATTGACGGTCTTTAGGCACATATCTTCCTAATGCTGCTCTCTCTGATATTGAACTTTCTCCAGCATCACATGAAACTAGTGATGTTACACTGCAGAATTAGCACACTGGGTTGTGATGCCTGTCATTCGAGAAAAACTGCCAAGTGTAATATGACCCATTGCCGCAGACTGACACTAATTGCAGTAACATTCAGGTGTAATTTAATGTCTAGCCATCTTCCAGCTGTCTAACATTTGTTAAATCATACATTCACACTGGGGGAGGGTATATTGTGTAGACTGTCTGTCTGGCTATTGGTTTCCATTCCAGTTCTGTTTTCAGTTGCTCACATAGAATACCAGGGTTAGAAGGGACCTCAGGAGGCCATCCAGTCCAACCCCCTGCTCAAAGCAGGACCAATCCCCAATTTTTGCCCCAGATCCCCAAATGGCCCCCTCAAAGATTGAACTCGCAACCCTGGGTTTAGCAGGCCAATGCTCAAACCACTGAGCTATCCCTTCCCCTTTTTATCAGCTGATATTTCCCTTGCTTGGTCTCTGCCTATAAGTGACTAAATCTTGAAAAATGTTGGAACAAAACAAGTTTTGCCATTTGGGGCACAAAAATAAATTAATAAAACCCCACAATCTCACAACTGGAGAGAAGGTTCACATGAGGCCCAAGATGAACAAAACCAAACCCACTCTGCTTTTCCTGATTTATGCACACGATTCTTGTTGAACTAGCAGGTGGTAAACCAGCAAAATCCCTGCCCCCTTCCCTTAATGCAAATTAAGAATCTGTGAACTCCCAGCAAACACTGCTTAATCAAATGGATATTTTGCATCTAAATCCCATTGGGGCAAGCTCCAGTTGATTGCCTCTGCTCAGCATGGTGCTTACAGCTCCAAGTCTGAAATCCCCTGCTACATTTACCCCTCCACATACCCCATGTCAATGCTGGCATGATAGGGTCTCCTGGTAGGACCACCAGTGAAGCCAGCTATGGCAGAGAGTTGGCACCATCTCCAATGGACACCATATTATCAAACACCCAGGCCCTGAGCCCTAGTGCTGATGCATGTGGGGCTAGATCCTCAGCTTTTCCAGAGCATTACCAGTACAGCTGAGAATGAAAAAGATGGCTAAGAACTACTTTCATATTGCCCGGATACCCCAAACTATGGGGAGCTGCTTCAGCCGCAAGCATAACTTAGAGCAGCCTCAGGGTTGGTCTATGTTATGCAGCCACCATGTTCCAACTGTGTGTCTTTCTCCCCAGGCATGATACCTACCCTTTGGCAGCTGTATCCTTGGTTTCAATGGAGCCGATTTAAGCCAGTACTGAGTGCTTTAGAAAAATCCCACCTTGAAGGGTAGGGTGGGGTGTGTGTGTGTGTAAAAATATATACAATTTAGCCATTCCATATAAAAAAGCTATGGTGAAAATTGCATGGTTAAGCACTTGAAAGTTAGAAAACACCAAGGCATTGTACAAACGTATTACAATGCAGTCTTTAATTACATAATCAAATACTAGTGCTTAAATAACACTGGAAAATATTATATACCATTTTATGCAACTTTGACTATATGGTATGTAGCATCTTGTGATAGTGTATATGCCTCTGTGTAGACAAGATTCAAGTAGCTATGCACATGTACACATTCCTATTTTGATTGTTTCAAAAGAGGATCCTAGTTGTAAAGAATCAACCCACAGAATAGAATCAACAGCATTTTTAAAGGCATTAACCCAATAGGCATACTCATGCCTCAACTCCTGGCCATGTCAAGTACAGGGGCACACAAGCAATTTATAGCCAGCATTTTCAAATTGAGTGCATCAAGTCAGGCACTTAAAATACATACGTAGGCACGTGAATAAAAGGGACATAATTTACATAAAGACTGAGCACACACAACTTACACCAAAATTAATGGCAGGGTCTCGGAAGATGAGGCCCTTGGTTAGTTGCTGAGATATTAATTTGGGTGCCTGCCTAGCTTTAGGCTGGCATGGGAACAGCCATAATTTGGCCAGTGGAATCTCTCCCGCCGGAACGTAGCTCATTTCATTTCATTTCAGGGGCTCTCTCTAATCAAGATTCCTGTGGGAAAGGAGGAATTCTACAGATTGCAATGTCGGTGATAAACCAGTGATGGGTGAGCTATTGCCGACAGGAGCTCTGAGTGACAGAGACGCTGCATTAACAGCCAAAATACTGTAGACCAATAGGAAATTTCCTTCTCTCCAGAAGGCGGAAAATACCAGTACAAAATATTCGCAGATATTATTAATTGTGGCAGTAGCACCCAGAGGCCATAAATGAGATCAGTGCCCCAGTGTGTGAGACACCGTTCAAAGACACAGTTAGAAACAACTCTTCCCCAAGGATCTAACTATCTTCATAGACGAGACAATGGATGGGAGGGGAAACTGGTAGGAAGCGAATTGCCCAGGGCCCCAGGCAGGACAGTGGCAAAGCCCGGACAGGGCAGGTCTCCTAAGTCTCACCGTACAGCCCTAGACGTTCAACCCTGCTGCCTTTTTCCAAATGCTTCTTGAAGATACATATTTGTTTCTTGCAAGGAAGCATATTAGAAGGCTGAAAAAGGTCAACACACTGACAGCCCTTTCATGTGTAAAATCTCAAATTGTTCCATCAGCCTGAACCTGTGGTCTGTATACTGCCCTGCCGCACAGCGCAGAGGGGAGCAGACCCACCTGGAAAGCTGCATAAAAGCGTGTGTTGCCCAAGGGCCAAGTGGGGAAAGCAAGCAGGGCCAGGCTTTGAGAGCAGAGGCGACAGTCAGCACGCTCCTTCCAAACGCTGGCAGCAGGAGAAGTTGTAGAGACTGGAAGCTGGTGGAAGCAGCTTCGATTCCCACGATGTGCTCTTTGGCTCTTCCCAGAGTTCCAGAACGAACCGGGATCAGTGGCTGCCAAGCCATCGTGCCATACAATGGTAATATCGACTAATATTGGCACAATCTCTCCACACATCTGCTTGGGTTCCACGGGGTTGGGGACATTCCCTTTGAGGCCTCTGGTCTTTCTTCAGTCCCCACCCACACCAGTCTTTGGGTAGGGAGCATGTGCGTGTACTGCACTGCCAATGGAGATGTCGAATTTGGCTGTTAATCCCCCACCCCCATGTGCACTTCTGCACAGGAGGGAACCATATGGGCCTAACTATTTTACGTCAAAGCCAGTGGTAAAAGACAAAGATGAAATTTAAAGGGTCAGCACAGCCCTTGACACAAGTGGCCAATTAGCTGCTTACTGTACGCCATTTCCCTTTTAAATCTCGGGTTGTCATCTACTTGCTGTTAGGGGGCTTATTCCTTCACCCACTTACTTCCCTGGTCCTTCTCGCATGAACAGAGAGCAACAATACCCGAAGTCCAAAGGTGCAAACAATTTGATGTTTATTGGGGTGAACTTCCAGCAAGCATGATTCCAGTTTCCTTCCTTAGTATCCTCCTTCCCAGCTTTGACTCCACAGAGCCTTACACCTGTGTCCCTGTTCCCATTCCTGCCCTTAGCCAAACATGATTCCAATTTCCCCAGCCCCATTCCCTGTTCCCATTTCCCCCTTTAGCAAAACATGATTCCAATTTCCTTACCCCCATTCCCTGTTCCCATTTCCCTCACCCGCATGCCCACCCCCACCCCCCTACTTCCTGATTGACTGCAGACTATATAGTAAAACTTGAGTTCTGCTTTGCTATACCTTAACCAATCATGTTCCTGAAATTTAACTAACCAATCCTAACATATTGTAACATGATTATGTACCCAATTATATCCCACCACCTTAATTAGTTTACACCCAGCAAAATTAATTATACAGCAGACAGGAACAATCACAGAACCAGACAGAGATCATACAGACAAACAACAGCAAAGTGGGAACTATAATGACAAAACAATACAGAAGTGAGGATGTCACATCCCAGCTATTGATAAGTGAGTTCTTGCCAGACAGGATGCTATCAAACTAAGTTTTCTTTTACATTTTCTAGGCACTTCCCTTTCTCTGGAGGCGATAGGCACTATCAGGACAGGATTGTATTCCTATCAGCCGAATAGCACCTTATTTCAGTGTGACTAGTTTGGAATGTGAGGATGTGACCGTTCGCTTCCCAGCTTATGGCTGCCTCTGCTGCTTAGCCAAAGGCCATAGCCTAAGCACAGGGCCACAAACTGTCACAGTAAGAGAAGGCCCTTACACCAGCAGACAGTGATTTTGATTCTTTCTTTTGTACCTCTATAACTAGCCAAGTGATAAGAATACACCTAAATTCTTAGACTATAGGCCTTTACAGACAGGCCTGAATATCTATATCCTAACACTCGCCCTATCTTTGATTATTTTTGGAAGAGTAGCTCTCACCCACCTTGTACATAAGTGCTTTGTTTTCCATCCATCAGTCCCCACTCACTGCTATCAAGGGTGCTCTGTTCCAAGCCCTACACCCATGAGTTAAGAGGAAAAGAAGGAGATCAGATCCTCAACTGGTGTAACTCAGTATGGCTCCATTGCCTTCAAGGGTGCTGTGCCAATGTACACCAGATCTGGCCTGATCCAATTTACCACCAAAAACTTTGATATCCTATAACATTTGCTTACCTTACCGCCAACAGAGTGTTGAAGTAATATGACTACAAAACATCTGTAGATGTTTTATTTACTGGAAATGGATTCTGATCGACTACTGTTCATTTGTCAATATCAGATAATAAAATTATGTCATTTAAATGTATACAGGAAGTGAAATATTTTTTCAATATAAGCATCAAAGGTTTTATTGTTATACTTTTAAAGCTTTGTATTTCATTTTAAAATGTAACCACATATGTTGTTACTTTGTGTTTGCTATTCCAGTAGGTGCATCTGATCTAGTAATTATTGTTGTTATTCTTTCATAGGTCTGTCATTTTCAATGCAATTAGTAAACAGCTATACATTTGTTAAGATATATTTTGTATTTCATAGATTGAGAGATTTTAAGGCCAGAAGGGATGACTAGCTTGTTTAGTCTGACCTCTATAAAAAAGGTGTAGAATTTCTTCCAATTATCCCCACATTGAGCTCCATAACTTGTGTTTGACTAAAGCTTATCTTCCAGAAAGCCAGCCAGTCTTCACCGTGTGTTCCTCTGGGATGTTTACTTTCCTACATTTTCATTTAACCCAATACAGTTAACACCAATCTGTCTGCTTCCAAGTGATGTAAACAGTCAGACTAAATTTGATCAGATTTGGCCATATTTCTTCTACTTGGCATACTGGCTACTCTGTGGTTGTAGTTCATGTCATACCTATTATCTGGTTTCTCAGCTGAATGGTGGACCTCTTCACCTATCGTAATGTAATTTTCTGTTTGCCTAAGAACAGAAAAATATCATTTTTGTCGATTTTTTTTGCGGGGGGAAGGCACTTAGATACTACTGTGCTGAGTGCTAAATATAAGAACTAGATAGGTAGGTAGATAAACCTAAGGATATTTTTTTTTCCAGATTATCTCTTTCTAGAAGCTTTAGGCTATGTCTACATTTGGAGCTAGAGGGGTTAGCACAGGAAGTAGTGAGTGACAGCATAGGTTCGCCATACTGGGTATGTAACCAGGTTCTGGCGGATTTGTACTCAACCCAGCTAGACTGTGTGCTGCCCTGGTTACACTACTATTTTAGCACACTAGCTCGATGAGAGCTAGCACAAGTATGCCTATACAAGCTGGGAATCACACCTCCACCTCCACTCTTAGAATTCTCCAGTTCAGCTATAGGCTGAAATTCCTTGTCAACAATATCTGATAGTATGAGTGATATCCTGGCCCCATTAAATCAATGGCAAAACACTGATTGACTTCAGTGGGGGCTAAGATTTAATCCTATATTTATAACCTCCACCCAAAATCACTTGTATCTGCATTCCAAAATCAAGGGCCTTATCCAAGGTTCATTGAAGTAAATAAGAGACTCTCCATTGGCCACAGAACTGCTTTAGCAATTAAAATGGGTTTTGTACGAGGCCCCAAGTGCAGAAAGGTGCCATGACACGTCCATGTATGACATCTGGGGTATTACTACCTTTCTTCTGCTTTGATTCAGGTTAACCTCCATAGTCATATCAGCCAGGGGTAGGATCACATAATAGATCGAGTAGTATCTCTTGTTAATGTATATAGTCTTGTTATCCATACCTATATTTTGCTATTGTGTGTGCTCATTCTGTTTCCATTGAAGTCAAGCCATTAATTTCCATGGGAGGAGGTTTAGGCCCTATTTATTCAGTTTTGTAGTCCCATATCTCTTTCCGATTTGGCTGTAAGTGGTCAGGTGAGATCAGCATTATAAAAGGAAAATAACTTTTACAGGTCTGATCCTGCAAATACTTATGCATATGCTTAACTTTATGTACCGTGGATTGTCGTAGTCAAGCCAGTTGGATTACTCACACATGTAAAGATAAGCATGTGCATAAGTTTCTGCAAGATCAGGGCCTTAGCCTAGACATTTTATTTTTGGTATCTTTGCCACTGTCAATGTATGAATTTTAACGCATTCTCATTTCCATTCTGGTGATTTCCCAGATATTGCAGAGTGCTTCTTTGTATTCAGCAAAATAATTGGTTGACTGCTAAATTATATTTAAATAATGGTTGATTTAAAGGTAACAGAGCCTTATTTTCAGTGCAACTGTGTTAAACGTTTATCTTAGAATATCAGTGTTGGAAGGGACCTCAGGAGGTCATCTAGTCCAACCCCCTGCTCAAAGCAGGACCAAGCCCCATCTTTGGCCCTAGATCCTTAAATAGCCCCCTTAAGGATTGAACTCACAATCCTGGGTTTAGCAGGCCAATGCTCAAATCACTGAGCTATCCCTCCCCTGACAGCTTGCTGCTGTTTAATCAATACACACGATGGGTTATCCCACAATGGTGTTCATTCTCCATGAAAAAAGCGGGATGACTTTTTCTGTGCCTACCCTTCCTGAACCAAAGTTGCAAGGCAGATTTTAATAGGTGGGATGGATTCAGCCCTCATTTGGTGCTCTGCCAGTAACATCCTGGAGATTGTGCTCGCAGAGGAGTGCTGTTCCATGTTAATGGGAGAGAGGGGTTCCTGCTAAATATGTGCCATTCAACAGCATACAACAGTGAGACCCTTGAGATGGAAAACATCAATATGAGGCCACTGCTTTGCTCAAATTCTATGAAAAGACATTCAGTGACAAATGCAGCAGTAGTAAGGGCATGATGTGGAAATGTGTGTTGTTTTAACCAGACCCTTATTTAGAAAATTAAGGCCTCTTTTAGTTCAGTGGAACATCATAAAAATGGCTAATAGGGTATTGAATTTAGCGGGGAGGGGAGGAAAGGGTTCAAATGACCAGGACCCAGGAAGGTTCTTTAGCATGTACATAACTTTAAGTACATGAAAAGTCCCATTGATTTCATTCTTTCTGAGTATAAATGCTTTCCTGAAATGGAGCCTTGCACTGGTATAATTTCTTTGGCTTCAAGGGTACTGGCATAGCTGAGGAGAGAATTCTGCTCTGAATATGTAACATACCATGCATTGCATTAAATGTAGCCAAATGCCAAACCTTTTCTGCCACCAGGATATGTCAGCAGCTCTCAAGTTCTGCTGATGAACTCCTGGCATTTTGTTGTTTTAACTTCCCCTTGCGCATTAACAACCATCTCTAGGGTAGACAACGTTTCACATATTTTTCATATATGGACATGTTTAAACACCTAGCCCAGATAGATAACTGTGGAATTCTTTGCATTTCATTCCTGATTCCTTTCTGGCCCGGGAATTTCAGGGACTGACTTGTCATAGTAGAGAATCAAGATAAAGGGAGTAAGTAGGACGTGTTGTTTCAAATGCTGGTTTAAAAAAAAAAAAGCGGCACATCACAATAGCAAGTTAAATATAGAAATGGATTAGAGAGCCATTGTTTTCAGTCCTGCTAAATAAGACTGGACTCTCAACATGGAATGCCACTTGACCTTTAATGTCTCATCAGTCCATGCTTGTATTTAACTGATGCAGGGAGGACACATTTCCCCTTGGAAGTGTCCTGTGTCGACATGACAGTTGCTGCTGCTGGGTCACACAATGTTCAGGAGGCATAAACCCAGCGCTCCAGAACACAAGAAGGACTTTGCTGTGCATGGAGCCGCGCTGCCGGGACCACAGAATGACATGAGGTCTTTTTTCAACTTGTCTCAGCTTGTACTCTGTGCTGGCCAGTTCAGATCACCACCCACACTCAGGCATTCAAAAATCACTTACTTTGAAGTGGAAATCCTTGATGCCCAAAGTAAGAGGCAGATCTGTGTGGTGGATAAGGTGAGTGTGTGTCATTTTCGGCACACTGCTGAGTGTGTGATTCAAAAGGTGCATTATCCTAACATGGATTTAATCTTGTTCATCTTACTGGGACATACTCAGAATGTCTCCTTATTCACTGTCCTTTGATTCTTTTCCCTCGTGTTTCAAAACCATTGGAAATAAATAAGTTTGGATTTTTTATACCTGCTGACTGCTCATCAGAATCAAGCGGGTACTTTGCTTGGGTCTTAAAGTTTATGAGATTGCAATGCTTATGTCATGGCCTAATACTTAAAACAGGCACTTCGGAAAAGGTAATCCAGTTTTATAAGATATTTGCAACGACTTGAGTCACTGAAGTGCTATAAGTTCTTTCTAGGGTCCAGATGCGTTCAGTAGAACCCCATTTATCCAAAGGGGAACTGGGATCCAGAGTAGATTTTCATGTAGGGCAGTTTGGCTAAGAGAGATTTTTGTGTTAATGACGGGGTTTAAATTACATTCAAATTATGGACAAGTGTGGCGAAGGGATTGGATAAGATTGGATTCTACCACATAAGTAAATGCTGGCTTGAGAAAACACCTCAAGAGACTTTATCTAAAAATAAACATTTTCACCACAGATTTCTATTGCAGATTTGGAGGCTGGATTACCCATGGCTTTTGGGGAAAAGAGGATAATTCATTTTTGCACAGCGAGTACGTGACTATGTGGACTCAGAGTGGCCAAGTCAAAGGCTTGACTTAGATGTGCTCTTTGCAAATATAGGATATAAGTATGGGAACATAGGATTTTCTATAGCAGAGCTGACCATTGATACATTCAAAGCTACTTATTAATGTTGGATAACTACAAATATAGGGTCAGAGTCTCAGCTGGACAAAAATCAGCATTGAGTCAATGCAGCTATGCCAGTGTACGCCAGCAGGCAATCTGACCTATTGTATTTTGCTATGAAAATTTGTATCCAGAATATTTCTTTAGAGTATAGAACATTCACATGGCACAGCAGAATTATGAGACTTCTCATTTGGCTGAACAGTAAGTTTATTATCATCCCCACTGGAGATTCTTCTTCTCCCCTACTGGAACAAATAACTCAGACTTCTGAAGATATTTATTGTAACATCTTTTATATGTGCAAGCTGGGATACACCAAAACATTTCCAGCATTCCTGGTCTTTCAAAGTACCATTCTGTAATACAGATATATGGCTAATATTAAATAAATCCATTAGTTTGTCTTAATATTGCAAAATATTTAATGATCAACAAAGATATAATACATTATTTATTATTACGTAATGTCTGATTATGTCTGCACTGCAGAAGTAACTAGATCTCCTATGATCATAATAAAATAATAGCACTAATGTGATTTTTGAAAATATACTGAATAAAGTCTCCAATCAAAATAATAATAAAATAATAACAATAATAATAATAATAATTAATAAATTAAGCATTTACCTAACTTTAAGTTCATCAGTAGTCCCATTGACTTCATGGCATTTACGGCAATGGGAGCAGAATTACGCGAATGCTAAGCACCTTTGAAAAATCCCAACCTAAATGATTTGTCTAAACATTACTGTGGTGTACTGGAACAGCCACGGGCCGGGGGCCTTGGGTTTTAGTCCTGATACAGCAGATCCCCGTTTATCTGATCTAATTGGGACCGGGGCCAGATCGGATCATCAAAAATCTGTAGAATAGGAAAGTTCGAGGCTGCTGCATTACAGGAGAGAGACCCCACTTCTGGACCTGTGTGCGCTCGTTGTGCCATGAATACGGAGAGACGAATAAAATAGGGTCAGATAAACAGGGCTCTACTGTACTGATCTGGGGGCTTCCCTGTGAGGTACAATAAGCTCCCCCTCTTCAAGAGAGGACTCATTGTACCTGCCCACTTCATACCTGAGTGCTGGTTGTGACATGCTCCCTAAAAGCCAAGTAGAAAAGGCTCAGTTACAGAAAGGGCAACAGAATTCATGGGCTTGTGGCTTCCAGTCAGAAAGCCAGGGCCACCTGTGCATTGGCTGCCATGAGCACCTCCCCTACCCCCGCCTCCAAGCATCGCACAAGAGATCATTGAAAAAATAGCACAAGCCTCAGATTTCCAAAACTGCCGAAGGAGTTTGGATATCCAATTCCCATTCAGCTGAGTGTTCAACCCCCTTAGGATACCATGGAAATCCCATTCCAAAGCAACTCCAAAGGCAGAGATTAACACATTCATTCTGTATTGCAACTAGAGCTCATTGGTATCAATGCACCATAGTTCTATAATTTATTACAGCAATGAAGAGAACATTTCACTAAATTTCACATAACCTGCTGCTTAATTAAATGGAGCACAGACACAGACCTAACATGACACTTCTAATGTCTGCTTTCTATTCTAATATAATTGCTATTAGCTTCACTTCTCAGCACTGTGTGTAATTATTTCTTGTCAAGATTAATAACAGGCGGGCACACCATGCACATATTTTAAAATATATATCTTCTTAGTCTGTCCTTGCAAATTGTTAACAGTTCAGAGTATGCTGCTTAGCAAATGCATGTGTAATATTCCCAGTTTAATAAATCTGACTGGAAAACTAAATCACTAATGACAGAGCAAGTGCCTCGTCTTCGCTCACCCTTATGGAGGCTCAGGTGGAGGGAACAGATGATTAATCCCTCTGAAGATAAGTACCAGGCACTGCTACCCGATGGATTAGTTGTCACCATTACACTGGCGCAGAAATCCCATTAAAGTTAATAGAAGATCTGTGCATTCAGTAAGGGGAATCCTAGCGCTGTAGACTGTCTAGCAAGGAAGATAGTCTTGTGGTTAAGGCATGAGAGGGGGATTTAGGAGATGTGGGTTCAGCTGATCACACAGACTTCCTGTGCGATGTTGGGTAAATCACTGGATTACTCTGTGCCTTAACTTGCCTTCTGTAGAACAATAATATTTCCTTTTTCTTGTCTATGTAGACTGTAAGATCTTTGGGGCTGTCTCTTAGTATGGGTATGTAGTATGCCAAGCATAAAAAGGGCCTAGTCTTGTTTAAGCCCACCTTGTTTATTCACTAATAATGATAATGGGATACTTAAATATAGAGATGTTGATGGATTCCTTCTTTCTCTTAATATCTCTGGGGGAAAAGATGTCAGACTGTAGCTGCACAAAGAATAAAGTTTCTGCAGGGAGAGGTATAGGAAAGGGGGGTTACGAGAAATTCAGCAGTGCCAATACCAAATATTTAAAAATGATGAGTCAGGAGTTCCACTCCTCACTCCCCAAAACCATGAGATTGGCTTAAAAATCTTGAAGTGTAAGCACTAATAAATGTTAGGTTCTTTTTACATTTTTTATGGTTTCTGAGCTTGTAGATTACACTTGCTTCCCATTTTCAGGCTTTTCTCTGAAACCACGAAGGTTAGAAATGCATCTTTTAAAAGCTGAACTTCGCACATAATCCCCTGTCTCCAGGAGCTGGGGCTTTAAGAAAAATATCTAATATTGCAAGAATTGTGATACAAACCCCAAGAGTTGGCTGCACTGGTAATACATTTTGCATAGGTGTATGTATGCCATAGAGGCACTGTACACAATTAATAATAATTAATAATACCTAGCTCTTGGGACTCTGCTATGAATGTTTTTATACAAGTGAAATGAGGGACAGCTAAAAATAGCTGCACTCAAGGAGCAGAGCCCCATCATACTATATGCACATATTGTGACTGTACAGTCTGTGCCCCAAAGATCTTACAATGTATATCAGTTTTACCTGCAAGGTGATGAGCATTCAAGCCCAATCCAGCAAAACATTGAAGCATATACTCAATTGTAAACATATGGCTAATCCCGTGGACTTCAGTGGGACTGCTCATGTGCTTAACTTTAAGCATGTGCTTAAGTATTTTGTTGGATCAGGCTAGAGCATTCTGCCCTTGCAAGATTGAGTCCTCATAACCCTATCCAGGAAAGCTTCTCTATTCCAGTTTAACACATGCTACACTTGAAGCAATTTGTGAATATGGGCATAGGACAGGATGGTGAAGTGAGGTCCAAACATTTTATCAGCATGTGTTTGTAATGTGTGTATTATTCATGAATGGTGACGCTTGAGTGTATGCTACAAATGAGTGTCAGTAAAAATGTAGTCATATATTTATATTAAATCTCAAAACACTTCTAAAGAATGGGGGAGGAGAAGAGTTCCACCAGCAGTAACAGTGGCCTCTATGGTGGAGGGAATATTTTAGCATTTTTATGGTTTTGTATTGGGGATACCTCAGAGATTAGATGTTACGGGGAAAAGTCTAGAGATTTTTCTGAGAAATTTCAAATGGTCGTATCTCCAAAATGTTTTTGTCTGGTTATTCTTCAAAGTTTCCCCAAACTTCTCTTCTAGGAGAAGACCATGCACTCCACATTTTCGGCAGAAAGGGGTTATTGTGAAGACATTAGAAAATTGAGGGGAGGAATGAAAAAGGGACTAAGAATAGGAAGTTAGTTGCAGACTTAGGCCCTGATCCTTCGAACACTTAAGCACTGCGTAAGTATGCTCTCATGAGGATTCTCATTGACTACAGTGAAACTATAGCTACTCGCTTGCTTAAGTTTTTGCAGTATTGGTGAGGAAGGCCCTAATCTTTCAAGGAGATTTGTGTGGGCTGATACTTGTGCCCACATGATGTCCTAGAGAAACCAAAGAGGCTTCACACAAGCGTAAAGGGTCCAGCAAAATTGATCAGTGTACACGATTGTGTCCCAGTTCCTCCCCTTTCCCACCAGACAGGTAGTAAGTTACTTCATCACTTTTCATGGAGCAGCTTTATGACCGTGTGCCCAGCCAGCTATTCCGGCTGTTGAATGATAGATAGAGCCAGGGGTTTATTGGTAAAATTTGCAGATGAGACAAAAAATGGTGGAGTGATAGTTAATGATGGGGACAGATCAGTTATACAGGCTGACCTGGATTGTGTGGTAACATTGGCTCATTTAAATTAAAAGTATTTTAGTGCAGACAAATATAAGGCTACGTACATCTAGCAATACAGAATGTAGGTCACACTTATAAGGTGGGAGACTATATCCTGGAAAGCAGGGACTGTGAAAAGGATGTAGGGGTCATAGTAGAAAACTAACTCATAGAATGTCAGGGTTGGAAGGGACCTCAGGAGGTTATTTAGTCCAATGCCCTGCTCAGAACAAGACCAACTCCCAGTTTTTGCCCCAGACCCCTAAATGGCCCCTTCAAGGATTGAACTCACAATCCTGGGTTTAGCAGGCCAATGCTCAAACCACCAAGCTATCCCTCCCCTAAATACACATGAGCTCCCAATGTGATGCTGTAGCTAAGTGGATGACCATGATCTTTCAATGTTTATATGGGGGAATATCAAGTAGGAGTAGGAAGGTGGCATTACCTCTATCTATGGCATTAGTGAGACCATCATTACTGGAATACTGTGTCCAGTTTGGGAGTCCACACTTCAAAAAGAATGTTGAAAAATTGGAAAGGACTCAGAAAAGAGCTACAAGGCTGATGCAAGGTCAGGCAACCCTGCCTTATAATGAAAGAGTAAAGAAGCTCAACTTCTTTAGCTTATTCAAGAGAAAGTTAAGAGGTGATTTGATCTCAGTCTACAAATGCCTACATGAGAAAGAGATTTCTGATAGTAGATGGCTCTTTAATCTGAGACAAAGGCATAGTGTGATTCAATGGTTGGAAACTGAAGCTAGACAAATTCAAACAAAAATTCAGGTGCAAATTTGTAATAGTGAAGATAATTAACCAGTGACCTAGGGATGTTATGGATAATCCATCACTTTGAGTCTTTAAATCAAGACAGGATGTCTTTCTGTGGGCTTGTCTACATGGGGAAAAAGCCTGGAGTCGTTAATGTGCACTGGCTACTCCGCACCAACTCCCCATGTGGACTCTTTCACACTGCATTAAGAGTGTGTTAAGCTAAAGCACACAAAGGCACTCTTAATACTGAGGGAGGCCTGGTCTACATCTAAAACTTTGGTCGACTTAGCTACATAGATCAGGGCTGTGAAAAATTTCACTCCCAGTGCAGCGTAGTTAAGTTGACCTAACTCCCACTGTATATGCAGCCAGATCCACAGAAGAATTCTTCTGTCGACCTAGCTCCTGCCTCCTAAAAGGATACATGGAAAAACCTCTTCCATTGCTATAGTAAGTGTCTACACTACAGGGGTGCAGCTGTAGTGTAGACCCACCCTAAGAATGTCCATAAAGAGAGTTAATGTGAATTAGCTATTTTGTTTTCAATTCACACCCTAGCTCCCTCCACACTAATGTCCAGGTAGAAAAGCCCCCAAGCTCAAACAGAAGTTATGGGGTTTTATGCGGGAATCACTGGGTGAGTTTATCAGCTTGTGTTTATACAGCAGGTCCAACTAGATAATCATTAATTAATTGATCTTTAACTATTCATGGTAAATAGGCCCAATGGCCTGTGATGGGATGTTAGATGGGGTGGGATCTGAGTTACTACAGAGAATTCTTTCCTGGGTATCTGGCTGGTGAGTCTTGCCCACATGCTCAGGGTTCAGCTGATTGCCATATTTGGCATCGGGAAGGAAATTTCCTCCAGGGCAGATTGGAAGAGGCCCTGGGGGGTTTTCACCTTCCTCTGTAGCATGGGGCACAGGTCACTTGCTGGACGATTCTCTTCACCTTGAAATCTTTAACCCATGATTTGAGGACTTCAGTAGCTCAGACATAGGTGAGAGGTTTATCGCAGGAGTGGCTGGGTGAGATTCGGTGGCCTGCGTTGTGCAGGAGGTCAGACGAGATGATCATAATGATCCCTTCTGACCTTAGTATGTAGGAGTCTATGAATCGTAACAGTCCCTTCAGGCCATAGAATCTATGAATCTCTCCCCACCCACTTGCTCACAACAGGCAGTAACTCCTGGTCTCCTTCCTAAAGCTGGGTCACAGTCTGCAGGGGAGTGAGAAGGCCTATGATTAGAGATGGTCAACGTATTTTGTTCAAGCTTTTAAATACATATATAACAATGTCCCCCACCCCCAGCCTACATTTGTGTTGGGTTTCTTCCTGTATTCTCGCTTTTTCCATTTTGGCAGCGAAAAGGAATGAGGAGGAGGTGAGCGAAGGGAAGGAAAAAAAAGAAAAGGGAAAAAGACAAAAAATCCCCAAAGCCAGTCAGTATGTACCTACATGGGGAACAAAAATTTGATAATGGGCTTTTCAATCTAGCCAGCAAAGGTGTAACTAGATCCAAGGGTTGGAAGACAAATTCTTCGTGGAAGTAAGGTGCACATTTTTAACAGTGAGGGTAATTAGCCATTGGAACAACTTGCCAGGGGTTGTGGTGGATTCTCCATCACTGGGCAATTTTTAAATCAAGATTGGTGTTTTTCTACAAGACCTGCTTTAGCTCAAACAGGAATTCTTGTGGGGAAGTTGTGGGGCCTGTGTTATAGCGAAGGTCAGACTCGATGATAACAGTGGTCCCTTGTAATCTATGCATATATGTTCTGGAAAGCTATGAAAAACTGAAAACATGTCGATGTTCAGTTTTCATCTTTTTTCATCAAAACCATAGAACATTTCAAAATTGTTTATGCACTTTACATACCATTTTCCAACCAGCTTTATTTGTCCTTTATTCTGAACTCCAGACATAGTCTAATTTGAAGGTTCTAAATGTGCAATGGTTTGATTGAACGCTGTTAAATCAACTCAGCCATTTTTGTCTATGCTGCAGCGTTTGCCACATATGATTTTTTTCTTCAGATTAACTTGGAGTAAAATGCATTTTCCAACAAGTATTGCACAGTGTAATTAATTTTGCATGAGTTGCTTTTAAGACAGAATGTGTCGTACAGCATTGTTTTGCAGGAGAACTCACCCGTGGGAAAGCAACAGAGAAAGCTTTCCTCATCAAAAGCCTTCAAGCTCAGCAGTTATGTGATTCAGCATTTGGCTGGGTGAGCTATGCATGAGGACGCACGCCCAGGGCTTGAGTCTCTTACAGGGCAGGGATTTCTTTCTTGTGAACTTTCCGAGGTCTCTTCACAAGCAGATCTCACTTCCTAAAATGCATAGGACAGGAGCTCTGCAAACCTTGGGAAGCCCACTTTCTCTCTGCTCTGCAAACCAGCCCCCACCATTCCAATGCCCCCGCCTACTGCTGCCCCTTCCCCATTGCAACTCCACTCTCCGCTGTCCCATGCCATTTTCTACTAATCCGAAATAAGCACATAAATGTTAGATGCAGCATTGCCAACTGTTGTGATTTTATCACAAGTGTCGTGATATTGGGGGTTTTCTTGATGCCTCAGCTCCTAGAGTCATGTGATTATGTGAGACTCTCAATTTTCATTTTTTGAAAAAGTATCCTTCAGTGCCTCATGATTGCGGAGAAAAACTTGAAAATGTGTACCCTGAAAGCTCACAAACCAGCAGGCAAATAAATAAGCCTTCAGATTTATTATTATTATTGTCTATCTCATGATTTTTATGACATGCTCATGATTTGGGGGGCTTGCCTCATGATTGCTGAATGCTTGAAAAGCACGATATAAGACCTGTGTATTATTGTTATGCATTTATTAACATTCATAGGTACAAAAATTATTTAAACTATGGACTGACCATTGATGTCTCTCTCTATCTGCTTCATTTGGAAGCTCTCTGGGGCAGGTATCATCCTTTTGTTTTATGTTTGTACAACACCTAACTCAATGGGGTCCTGCTCTATGACTGGGGTTCCCCAACATTACTGTAATACAAATGAATAATGATAATTAGTATTATTATTAATCAATGTAATTCTATGGCCCCTGTTGCTATATGATATGACATTGTGTAATCAGTGTAAGCCACGAAACAACATTAGGCTTGATTTTGATTTCCCTCGCACCGGTTTTACATTTGTGTAACTATCTTCGCTTACCTAGACTGTAAACGCTTTGGGCAAGGGACCATCTTTTTGGTCTGCATTTGTACAGCACCTCACATAATGTGGTCCTGCTCCATGGCTTAACTTTCTAGGCCTACCATCTTCATCATCATAATTCAATGGAGTTGCTCCTGTTTTATACTGGTATGAGAGCACAGTCAGGCCTCTTGTCCTTATTTTATAGAAACTAGACCCTGGTATCATATCCCACCCAGAAGGAACTTCGCTGATCTCCACTCTTTGAAGAGTGGAATAATAAAGTAGCTATTTTCCTCCATAGCTCACAAGCAGCCAAATAAAGCAGGCATGAGTCAGGCATGTATAATCATCTCTAGCAAGTAAAATTAACTTCCCACACTCTGACCTGTATGTTATATTTATAAATATCGCATTCATTTGTATGTGAGCAATTGCTACCTTTATAATAGGGTATTAAGTGTTCTTAAAGCTATTTCCTGCAATAACATGACATTTCATTTTACATCAGACTCTCCTCTTTGGCTGTACAATGCGGCGGTGACGGGCTAGGAGAAGTAGCATTGAACGGGTCCTTTTCTAGGAAATGTACTCAGGTTCTCTCTTAAGACAAGAACAAGTTTTATAACAGCTGCCAAGACTCTTGATCTAGCAGTGACCATCACTGGGAACAGCAGCAGCTAACCAAAACCTTTATTTTCAGGACCTCTAAAATCCAGATAGGATATTTGCATAATACTTTTGAAAGATTCTTTAGACATTCTGAACACATTCCATTCTGGGGTTTCTCCAGCTATTAATTACAACTATGAACTGTAAAACTGTTTTCTAGTATAATTTAGTTGCCTTACAGCTATCTGAGTATACACTTCATAAATGAAAAAAATGCAAATAATTTTAATGGAACTTCATGAACTCCAAAGGTCTTTTTAAAGGAATATGTGCTTTATTAAACAATGGAATTATTAGAAACCTTTCCTCCTAGTACTTACTGTACATTGCAGCCCTTGATTATCCCTTTGTTAATTGCCTTGAATACCTTTTAAGGTAGCTTTTCTATCCAACCAGTGATTATGTGCTAACTGTTATGTCCGTTGATAGAGCTAGGCCAATGTGTTCAGACGAAATAAGAAACTATCTGAACCTTCAAAACAAAATGCACTTGGTTCTGATCCAAAGATCATGGTAGTCAGAGAAGGAAATGCATCTGTTTGGATTGACAGGAAGGGAGGCCAAGGTTGGGAATGGAGGAAAGGCAGGTTTCAAAAGCCTCTCCTTCAATACACAAAAAGAATGAGAGACAAAGAGGGAAAAGTTTCAGAGTAGCAGCCGTGTTAGTCTGTATTCGCAAAAAGAAAAGGAGTACTTGTGGCACCTTAGAGACTAACCAATTTATTTGAGCATAAGCTTTCATGAGATGCATAGAATCATAGAATCATAGAATCATAGAATATCAGGGTTGGAAGGGACCCCAGAAGGTCATCTAGTCCAACCCCCTGCTCGAAGCAGGACCAATTCCCAGTTAAATCATCCCAGCCAGGGCTTTGTCAAGCCTGACCTTAAAAACCTCTAAGGAAGGAGATTCTACCACCTCCCTAGGTAACGCATTCCAGTGTTTCACCACCCTCTTAGTGAAAAAGTTTTTCCTAATATCCAATCTAAACCTCCCCCATTGCAACTTGAGACCATTACTCCTCGTTCTGTCATCTGCTACCATTGAGAACAGTCTAGAGCCATCCTCTTTGGAACCCCCTTTCAGGTAGTTGAAAGCAGCTATCAAATCCCCCCTCATTCTTCTCTTCTGCAGACTAAACAATCCCAGCTCCCTCAGCCTCTCCTCATAAGTCATGTGCTCTAGACCCCTAATCATTTTTGTTGCCCTTCGCTGGACTCTCTCCAATTTCTCCACATCCTTCTTGTAGTGTGGGGCCCAAAACTGGACACAGTACTCCAGATGAGGCCTCACCAGTGTCGAATAGAGGGGAACGATCACATCCCTCGATCTGCTTGCTATGCCCCTACTTATACATCCCAAAATGCCATTGGCCTTCTTGGCAACAAGGGCACACTGCTGACTCATATCCAGCTTCTCATCCACTGTCACCCCTAGGTCCTTTTCCGCAGAACTGCTGCCTAGCCATTCGGTCCCTAGTCTGTAGCGGTGCATTGGATTCTTCCATCCTAAGTGTAGGACCCTGCACTTATCCTTATTGAACCTCATCAGATTTCTTTTGGCCCAATCCTCCAATTTGTCTAGGTCCTTGTGTATCCTATCCCTCCCCTCCAGCGTATCTACCACTCCTCCCAGTTTAGTATCATCCGCAAATTTGCTGAGAGTGCAATCCACACCATCCTCCAGATCATTTATGAAGATATTGAACAAAACCGGCCCCAGGACCGACCCCTGGGGCACTCCACTTGACACCGGCTGCCAACTAGACATGGAGCCATTGATCACTACCCGTTGAGCCCGACAATCTAGCCAGCTTTCTACCCACCTTATAGTGCATTCATCCAGCCCATACTTCCTTAACTTGCTGACAAGAATACTGTGGGAGACCGTGTCAAAAGCTTTGCTAAAGTCAAGAAACAATACATCCACTGCTTTCCCTTCATCCACAGAACCAGTAATCTCATCATAAAAGGCGATTAGATTAGTCAGGCATGACCTTCCCTTGGTGAATCCATGCTGACTGTTCCTGATCACTTTCCTCTCATGTAAGTGCTTCAGGATTGATTCTTTGAGGACCTGCTCCATGATTTTTCCAGGGACTGAGGTGAGGTTGACTGGCCTGTAGTTCCCAGGATCCTCCTTCTTCCCTTTTTTAAAGATTGGCACTACATTAGCCTTTTTCCAGCATCCAATGAAGTGAGCTGTAGCTCACGAAAGCTTATGCTCAAATAAATTGGTTAGTCTGTAAGGTGCCACAAGTCCTCCTTTTCTTTTTAAAGAGGGAAAAGGAAGACCTCAAATGATGTATTCAGCTAGTGGGCCTGATTCTCCATTGTCCCACAACTTCTGCAGTCATCAAGACCATGGCAAAGCTAATGCAAAGGGGGCATAAAATGGTACTGCTCTGATCTGGTATTGTTTTACATGTACTTTGCACTGGTGAAAATGGCCATGCAAAGGGCAGGGTGGTGAAGAATCAGGCCCCAGGGTGGTGAAGACTGAGATGAACAGAATTGTTGGAGGACAAAATTAGGGGCTCTCATCCAGTGCAAATCGTCAAATCTGTCGAGTGTCTCCCCAGTGTTTTGTTTTTTTCTTGCAGTCATAACATTTCCTTTGACAGGGAAACACACTGGGCCTGACTGAAGTCAGCATTGTGGCTCTAATTCCCCAGGTTTGGGTTCATGTATGATAGGCCTCACTAAAGAACCGCCAACCTTTCCCTGTGGCAGCGCCCTGCTCTCCAGCAGTAGGAACAGCCTGCCTCCCTTGCAGCGGCGGAGATACGTGCAGAAAGCATGCCCTTCACTCCACCCCCACCTACAACATAGCCCCTGTGCTTTTGCTCTGCGGGGGGCGGGGGTGTCCCATGAGAGACCATGCAGTGGCACTTGGCCCTGCACAGTGCAGGACTCCACAACAAAGGGGTGGGGACAGGTCAAGGACTGGATGGGTGCAGGCTGGAGGGTCCACTACTATGCAGATCCTCTTCCCTGGAGAGGGAGTGCTTCGTGGCTGCAGTGCCTAGTGGGGCCTGCCTTCCATGCCTCCACCCCAGCTCCCTGGGGAACTACCCCATGGCCGAGCCCAGCTGCTTAGGGTGGGTGCTGGAATGAGGGTTTGGAACAAACTGCTTCACCTTCTAAAGAGGGGCATCCCGGTCTAGCAAATAGGGCACTGGCCTAGGGCTCAGATAGCGGGGGGTTCTAGTCTTGGCTTGACTACTGACCTACTATCCAGCCTTGGGCGACTCAGTGGAACTTGCGTGTCCCTTCCTAACCTTATTTTCAATATAAGCTCTTTGGGTCAGGATCTGTCTCTTATGATGTGTTTGTATGGCATCTAGAACCATAGGCCACTGACCTGGACTGGGGCCTCTAGGTTCTACTGCAATAGAAGTAATAATTCATTTACAAGCATATTACAAGCAGACATTTGCTGTGTGACCTAGTGGCTAGAGTTTGGGACCAGACTGGGACTCAGAAAACCTGGGTTCCATTTTTGGTTTGGCCACTAGCCAGCCGGGTGGTTCTGGGCAATTCACTTCACAGCCCCATGCCTCAGTTTCCCGAACTGTAAAATGGGGATAATGATTCTGACCTCCTTTGTAAAGTGCTTTGAGATCTACTCACGGAAAGGGCGACCTATGAGCTAGGTATTATTATCGTTAATTACTTATTCAAAACTGAATTAGACTCCAACCACCAGATAGGGAGGGGAAAACAAAAATAAACTAAAGGGAAAACCCGACCCTGGGTAACTAGTTGAACCTTGCAAAATACCCTGCAGGTGAACAAACTCAAGTTCTATTAAACTGGAATCATTGGACTCACGTCTTCCTACTCTCATAGAAATGTCAATACTGTAACTGATAGTTTCATGTAAAAGGGGAGATTTGCATGTATTATTTTCTGCTTGCTCTTCCCTATTATTTCTCTTCTTCTGATGTGGTTTTGGACACAGAATACCTGGGAGCAACCTTTGAAGCTATTGATTTATTTAGCAGCGATCAGGTTTTCTGCTATGGAGAAAGTTGCTAACCTTGGGGCATGAAAAGTTGGTAAAGTGGGTAATTTAGAGAATGATAGAAACCATTAAAGAGGATTCCTGCTTTAAATGATAATAATTTCCAAAGTTCGGAAGCCTCTTTTAAATGTCAGGCTTTTACTTATTCATTCTCTACTATAGTGAGAAGACTCTTTAGACCTGAAAAAAAAATGAAATCCAAAATTTAAGGGCCTGATTTGAATTAATCCCTTTGACATCAATGGGCTTTTCATCAAGCTGTTCATGAGAGCCATCATCCTGGCTAGGAACTGTAGGTCATCTTTCCCCCTGATGTAAGTCCAGGAAATTAAGGGGAGTTACAACAGGGATGGATATGGCCCAGTATATATCTATGGGGGCAGATCCTCAGCTGTGTAAAGCTGAGGATCAAACCATTATATTGAGGATAATTCATGGGTAATTGCAAGTTATGACTGTACGGTAGCATTGCAATATTACAGAGGGCCTCAGATACCATATTAGTCTAGTGGTTAATCAGCAGAACCCATGATGGAAATGTGGTTGTATGATCACCACCTATATGTGTATTACTATAGCATTAAAATGTACCAGGGTATGATTTATTGGTACATGTTTTAGGTACTTTCTGAAGTATGAGGCCTGTGGTACTTCACAACGTACCTGAGTAGTAATGTAGCAATGGACTATAAATAAGCCCCGGAATATATTAATACTGTAATCATAATATGACTTTCTAAGTTTAAATCATTCTTTTTTAAAACTATCTTTTAAAAACCATTCTCTCCTTTTTACTGTGCACGGTACTTCCACAATAAAAAAAAACGAGTTGAAAAGAGAGGCCGCAAACATCTTCTGTTGATAGTCTTTGGTGTTGTGAGAAAAATATTGGAATTTCTAATCACACCAGTCTTAGAGCTGACTTTTAATCCCTGTTACATTGTATCCTTTATTTCCTGCTTTCTCTTGTCTCTTTTTATTTCCCTGCAAGGACTGCAGGGAACTTGCTGTCAAACTCCTAAGTAGGCAAAGTGCCTGCTGGGGCAATCTGTGAAGGGCAACACATACTTAGAGGCAGTCCCGGCCCTGAGGAGCAACAATGGGTGAATAACTGATTTTTCAGTTCTCTGTCTGTTCGAAAAAACCAACCATCGACCCCAACCAACCAACCAACCCCAACCAATCAACAATCGACCACAAACAAATTTTTTTTCCAGAATATTTAGCAAATCGAAAAGTTGAAAAACAATTCATTTCAGGTCAAATAAAACGATTTGGTCCCCCCGAAGCTAAAAATTTGTAACATTTAAAAAAAATAAAAGTAAGATCATTTCTCAATGAAATATTATTTCAATGTGAAAAAATGAAATGCTTCATTTCAGAAATGTCAAAACAAAACATGTCAACTTTCCTGGATTTTGTTTTTTTAGTTTGACTGAAACAATTTGCTGAACTCAAAACAAATCCACAAAATGTTTCGGTTGAATTGAATCCACATTTTTGGCCACAAAACCCCAAACCAAAACAAATTTTGGCTGAAAAATTTCTCGGAGCTCTGCTGAAGAGCATATGGATTAAATATACAAAATAAGGTAAGAACAGCATTATTATCCCTGTTTTACAGATGGGGAAATGAGATACAGAGAGATTAGGTGACTTGTCCAACGTCACATAGTAAACCTGTGTCAGAGCAGGGAACTAAACACAGATCTCCTGAATCCTCTTAACCACAAGACCTTCCTTCTGAGCCTGCAATGTGAACTTAACCTTGGTGGCGTCCTTTCTGTATGATGCCATGAAGTGATGTTGCATAGCAAAGCTGGTGAGGTTTGCTCAGAAATGAGTATACATGGGGGGCATAGTAAAGTCAGGAACAGACTGAACGCTTTTTAAATGTTAACAGACTTCTTTCTCTTTCCATTTTACCTTATCATACCCCAATGCCTTAAGTATTTTCCTGCATTATCTGTCCTTTGCTTTCAGCAATTTCCTTGCAAAGAGAGACTATTTTAAGTGCCAAGATGACACTGGGAAGGTAGCAAACAATGACTGCCCCTAAGTATTCAAGTATTCTCAGCCTCCGGGTGCAAAGGGATTCTGTAACTGTAAATGAAAGTGAAGTCTCCTACAACATTATTAATAGCCATGCACTACTTCCACCACACTTTTCAAATATAGATTTGATTGATTCCAAGTTCTCCAGGATGACAACAACCCTTTGTTTAGAGCACTTGCGGAAATTACTACCTAATATATTACCTAAAAATAGCTACTACTCTGATATCAGTCTAGTATACCTTTGGGACTAAATTCTCTAATGTTATAAATCGGCACAGCTCTACAGAAATCAATACATCTGTGATGATTTGTACTCGCAGAGAATTTGGACCCTCTATTCTTGATATTTTTGGATGCTGTCTGCAAGTAAAATTAATTCAGAACGACAAAGTATTCCACTGAGATTATTTTATATGT
Organism: Chelonia mydas; assembly: GCF_015237465.2. NCBI lineage: Eukaryota > Metazoa > Chordata > Testudines > Cheloniidae > Chelonia > Chelonia mydas. The sequence continues at coordinate 9,078,257 of NC_057852.1, read as the reverse complement.
CAAAGCCAATCTGAGCACACAATTATCGGTAGTAAATTACTAATTGTGGTCAATCAATACCCATGTAGGTGATAATGGGCTTGAACTAAAACCATAGCTCTGAACATCCGTGAATTCTGGGAAAGTCTGGCTCCAGATCTCAGTTTAGGGTATTTAGGCTCCTAACGTCCACGGATTTCCACACCTCTCTGTATCTGGGCCTTAGTGTTTAACTTCCACAGCAATCCATGGTTAAGGTGTCAAATTCCATGATAGAAGATTTAATCACTGGCAGTTGCTGAAGATGCTTTCTTACATGTAACCACTTATCTCCCATAAGCATGGGACTCTTGTGAATAATATAACATATCCCTTGAGAGGTTGGAAGTGATTATCACGATACCCCTTCATGGCTCAAGCTCAAATGGGGTCAGAGCTGGAGAGCACGTAGGGAGGATATGGACAGTGCAACATCCTTTTAAATACTGTTTGAAAATGAGCACAAAGAAGAACAAATCAGCTAAAGCTAAGTCAAAGGCATAAAAAATGAAGATGAATTCGAATGGCTCTTTCTTCGCACTGATTTTTCATCAATTCCTGCTGATTACTGATAGCACAGCATGTGCCCTAAGCAAGGGCTGTGTATGAAAGCAGTAATGAAGAGATACTTGTTGCATGCTTCATTTTAACAAATAAATGGCATTCCCATTAGTTATTGTGATGGGGCACCCGCCCACTTCCCGGAATGCATTAGGACTGGCCCTGAGAGGGATAAAACCAGCCTAGGGAGGCTAAGCAGCAGGCAGCCAAAGGAGTGGCTGCAGGGGAAACAGCCAATTAGGGTGGTGACTGCAGACAATTAGGGCGGGAGCTGGGCCAGCCAATCAGGGCCCAGCCGGCCCATATAAAAGGAAGCTGCAGACCAGAGCAAGTTAGTCTTCTGCAAGGAGCTCTAGGGAGAAGACTGGTCTTTTAGAGGGCTCCTCGTGCGCTGCCAGGAATTGCAGGCTAGAGGCCCTGGGAAGAGGACAAAGAAGCTGGATTCAGAGGCAGGAGCCAAAGGAACTGAGGCTGTGGGGAAGTAGAGAAAGTGAGCTGGAAGGAAGAGGCAGCAGGAAGCTGCTGTTTGGGCCGGGCTACCCACTGTAGCAGCGGCCAGGCTGTGGACTACCAAGCTGCTGTGAGGGGTGGCTGGGCTCTTGTTGGAGGACTCCCCCAGAAAGGGGGGATACCAGATGGTGACATGGCTGGAGGGCTGTGCCACAAAGCAGATGCTGAGAGGAAGGAGTTGTAATGAGTCTGGAGGCAAAGAGAAGAGAGCCACTACCACCTGAGGGTGCATCTGCTGGGACTGAACTAATTCCCGAAATGCCCAGCAGGAGGTGCCAATGTGGTGAGTGACCCTGTGACAGTTATTTATCTACTTTCTTGGCCGGATCCTCAGCTGGTGTAAGCTGACATAACTTGTGTTATCCTCAGCTGGTGTAAGATGACATAATCTACTTGAGCAGATTTACACTAACTGAGGATCTGGCTGTCTAATGTTCATGAACACTGTGATGTATTGAAAATTGTGTACAAATTACAAGCCATAATTTTAAATCATAAAGGGTTTCCTGGTCCCTCTTGCAGGCTAGGGAGTTCTGAGGGAAGTGTGTGGGGTGTGATCAGTCAGTTGGCAAAAAGCCAGCCTAAAGCAAGGTTAGGTGAGTTTTAGCTCTCTGTTGTAGGGAGCAGCCTGCTTCGTCTCTCTCTGTTTTTGGTTCTTGTATGTTAAGGTTCTGGATTCTAAGAAATAAAGTCTTTACCTTTCTACCTTTCAGTGCGAGTTTCTTTTAATTTATCCAACTTCTGTTTGTCCACCATGAATATAACAAACAGTTCAAATGGTGGAGTTTCAGAATTTCAATAGTCATTGAAAATTAGTATATACAGGAGGTGCATAGTTCAACAGTACTGGGCTTCCACAAACTTAAAAAACTAATTAAAAATCAACTATCATAATGAAGAGGAAGATCATTTATTTGCTCAAATTCTATTACTCAAATTCTTATTGACATTCTTTTAACTTTAGCCACTGAAAATAATCATTCAGTACTAGAAAGTACCTAATTGTGTTGCATCCATCAGTGGACTTACAGTATTATCTTTCCTCAACCTATAAATGTGAAAGATGCAATGAAAAAGGGATAGGTAGCATTTGTGATATCCTGTATGAGTAAGTTACTTCTATAACAACACTCCACCTCTTTCCAGCTATAGATCTCAAAGCACTTTCCAAAGGAGTTTGGTATCATTATCCCCATTTTATAGAAGGGGGAAATGAAGCATAGGGAAGGTGAAGTGACCTGCCCAAGGTCACCCAGTGCTAGATCTGGGATTGAACTGAGGTCTCTAGAGACCTCAGTTCAAACATGCTATCCACTAGGCCACACCCTCACTGTAATAAGTGATCCCCTAACACTCTTTAATGAATTTCACCTCAAAGCACCCCTGTGAAGAAGGGAAGCACTATTAGCCCCATTGTACAGATGCATCCCCAAGGCACAGACACTAAGTGTGAGATGCTCAAAAGGACTTCTAACTTCTTTTGAGCATTCCACCTTAAGTGACTTGCCTCATGTCATTGAGGAAGTCTGGGATACTACCTTTAAGAGGTGCCTGTTATGTAAGCCAGAGGCAGAGTGGGATACTGAGACACTGAATGGAGCAGACCTCTGCCCAGGGACTTGTGCTCTAATGAACACCTATATAGGATATAGCAGAGTTTACCCACCTGTTAGCCTACTGGACCATCTTCCTTCCTGGAGGTGACACCTGATATACTAGACCATCATGGTGTTTCATAGTGACAGGTGAGGTTGCAAAACACTTTCCACTACTAACCTCGCTGTGATGTGGTGTATAAAGCCCATACTGATGATAGGGTTAAGGGGAGTCAGAGAGCCCAGTTAGCCCTTTCTGTGGCACTTGGAAGGGAGACAGGTAATCAAGGATTAGTCCCAGCTGGGGAGAACCAAACTGGGTGGCTCCCTATAAAGGAAGGACTGAAGAGTCACCAGGGAGGTGTAGTAGGGACCAGCCCTGGAGGGCAGCAGGAGTTCCAGGGGGTTGTAAGAGAGTCTAAGAGATCCTGAGGAAAACTCCTCAGCAACAAACTGGGAAAAGCCGTCTGGAGAGATGAAATTCTAGGAGAGAACTGGAGAGCACAGCTCCATGGCAGATGTCTGCAAGCAAACAAAGGTAGGAAAAGACCCAGGCAGCCAGTGAAGGTTCATCAGAAACAGACCCTAGCTGCCTATCAGAAGGGTCTGGATTCTATGCTCTTGTTTGTAAAATCTTTACCTCTCAGGCTGTAACTTTCTGCACATGGGCCCCTATCCAGGAAAGCCCCATCTGCTTAACTTTGAGCACATGTTTAAATCCCCTAATCATCAACTTATTAGCTGAGTTATGTGAAGATATAAAAAATACATAATTTTCCAATTGTGTAATTTAAAGTTTTCCTTCTCCCAAAGAATATGGGAGAACAACTCAAGACTGGCTAAACTGTCAAACGTACAATGGAAGCACGCAAAAGGTTGGGTGATGTGGCTCGAGTAATGAGGCAGGAAAATGATCTTTGCATGGATCTAAGGGTAGGTGGCAAGATGACATTTTTCATGGCTGGAAAGCAGAAATTTGTCTTCTGAATATTTCCAAATAAGAACTGCTTTTAAAATTAAGGTAATTTCTTTTTTAAATAGACCAAGATTGGTCTTTACTGTGTTTTGACCTTTGCATATTTAACCTTGCTTTTACTCCAATTCATGCTGGTTATCACCCTTTCCAGAATAATTTAAAGGGAATAAAGGGGAGAAGAAATTATAACTGTCACAGCATATTTCAAAAAGTTTGTATTCAATTAAGTACAGTGGGTAATGAGGTGGTGTGGTGTTCCAACCTTACAATTCCATTTCTAGTTCCATTGAACAAAGAAAGGAACAAAAGGTAACTAATGGAGCATGCAGAGGACATTCTGATTTCTAAGATGTCTCAGCATCGTCTTCAATCTGATCAATATTGCAATCCATAACTTCACTGGGTGCTTTATGAAGGTTTTTTAAGGCCGTGAGTCACAAATTGTGTTTAATCCTTCTGCAGGATTGACTCCTAAATGTCCCAAATCATCCTGAAGAGGAAAATGCCTTTTCTCCTTCTATTCTGCATAGTTCTTCTGAAGTATGGAGAAATCATTTGCTGGTAGTCAGCTGACCCACAAAACAAATTGTTCAGCCTTCTAGCCTCATCAATGCTCCAGGCACTCTTAAGTGTAAAAAAACTTGAGTGTGACTCCAGATCTATTAAGTAGCCTGACCTCCTTAAGCCATAAGTATAATAGTCACAGGGCTAGTCTACACTGGAAGTACTACTTTGATGCAGCTGTAGTATATCTGGTGAAGAGAGATTTTATGTATCCTGTCAGCATAAAAAACCCAGCTCCGCGAGAGGCAGATGCTCTCAGTGGGAGAAGTGCTCCCATCGATATAGCACTGTCCACATCAACGCTTAAGTCAGCATGGCTTACGTCGCTTCGGGGGGTGGCTTGTTCACATGCCTGAGTGACACATAAGTGGTAGCGTGTACAAGCCCATAGTTGCTTGTTAGGAAAACATATGATTACCTCCGGTTCAATGGGTATCTCTAAATACAGACCCCATCCCCAACTTCATCACTCTTTTAAAAAAAAACTTCAGAGCTGGGCAGTGAGAGCTTTTGACTAAATGTTTTTGGGTAGAAAATGATGATTAATGACGACTGAAACTTTTCACTGGAAAGGGTTGGTTTTGGCTAAAATCTTGTTGGAAGGTTTTTTCCTCAGGCTCCAATTTCTGGTCAACCCACAAGAACCACCTAAGAATTGCTTGGTTCTTAGAATACTCACCTGGAATGTAAGAGACCCAGGTTCTGGTCTCAAGCTCTGCCTGATTCAGCTATTTGGAGGCTGAACTCTTTTTGCAGAGTGTAGGGTGTGTTATGAAAAACTTTGGAAAGTCTATGTCCTGTCCCAGTGTGGATCAGGAAACTTCTTGAACTATCAAACTTTCATGGGCTGGAGAAACCATTTTCTTCCAAGCTCTGTCTAGAGTAAGGGTCCTACACTTAGCAGCTCAGTTCTTGCCCTGGGACCCATCATTGGAACGCCCACTGACTTCAGCCCAGAGAGCTAAAGTTTGGCAAAGTCCTAAGTAATTGAAAGAAGGGGCTTATCAAGGGAAGTGTTTAGTACCTCAGGCTACAGGCATCAACCCTTACGCTTAGGGATCGCATTTGAAAATGGCAACCTGTCAGAAATGTTTCCTCATTTCTTCCCAACTTTGGTATGTCTCCCACAAAGTTACACTGCTTTGAGCTACGAAGGAGCCAACATTCACTCCTGGGCAAATGGTAGCTGTGAGGTACAATACCTCCTGGCTAATCAGGGCTCAAAACAGGAGCTTTTTTGTTGAATGAGGGGAGGCAGCATGGTCATGTGGATCAAGTGCTGTCTCGACTAGGAATCAGAAGGCTTCCATTCCCGGCTATGCTGCTGATCTCTGGGCCTCTGTTTCCCTTTGTCCACTTTGATCATAGGTTTTTTGAGGCAGCAATAGTCTCACTGTTTATTCAGCACCTGCCACGATAAGGCTCTGCTCTTGGGTGGGGCTGCTGACACTAACACAAGTAACTAGTGCCTGTAAACATTTAGAAAGTCAGGAATCCTCCCTTTCTGGTGTAAGAACAGACCCCGAGCATGAGCAATACTGCCCTTGCCTTATGACAGGGGTATAAGCCTTCAGAATCTTGATCTGGGTCACGTCTCTGGGGCCAGGAAATAAAATGTCCAGAGTTTTTAGTCTGGCTTCATGTGTTTCAGACCCTTAGTTCTGTATATACAGCCCTTGCTTCTAACACTGGGAAATTCCAAGCTTCCAGTTCATAAAACTTTGTGTGGGGAAAGGTATTTTTGGTAATTTTTAGAGATTTCTAAAATGTAGTCTAACCTTCCCTCTCCTTTCAAGACCTCCGCAGGTACACTCATGTAACAAAGGGATTCTAGCCTTATATAAAAAGGCAGAGGAATACTGGAACCAGGCCAAGTCTGAAAGCTTTGAAACGTGTGTGTACATTATAGGATGACATGGTGTTCTATAAAGGTTCTGTTGGTACTCTGTGGAATGGCTTATGTACACACCAGATACCGATCAAATGTTTTCTCTTGTCATTGTACCCACAGAGTAAGATAATGCTGGTGCTAAACTCCAAAACAATGCCCAAGAATTCAGGATCAGACCTTCCTCTCATGTACCTGGTGTAATTTCATTGGGTGAAATCCTGGCCCCACTGAAGTCAAGAGGGTGTTTTGCCATTGACTTCAGGGACTTCACGCAGTGAATTTAGTGGAGTTACAGCCCTGGCTACAGATTAACTCTCAATTTCAACAGACACTGGACCTTGGCTGAGGGAAGGAAGAGTTATCTAAACTGGAGATTCACAGAAATGGAGGTCTGGTGGGGGGAGACCCGAACTTTAATTATTTAAACCAGCAGTTCTCAAACTATGTGGTGGCACATGTTGAGCTTTGCTTTAGCTAAAAAATAGAGCAGAGCTTGTGCCTCCACTGGGCTCTTATACATAAATATAAGAGGAGGAGGGATAACTCAGTGGTTTGAGCATAGGCCTGCTAAACCCAGGGTTGTGAGTTTAATCCTTGAAGGGTCCATTTAGGGATCTGGGGCAAAAAATTGGGGATCGGTCCTGCTTTGAGTAGGGCGTTGGACTAGATGACCTCCTGAGGTCCCTTCCAACCCTGATATTCTATGATAAGTAAGGATGACCATGGGATGCAAGTCTGCTGTGAAAAGTGATACTGATGATCACTTACTTCTGCGCTGCTGCTGGCATGTCACCACCTTCAGAGCACCAGCTGCTGCTCTCGGCTCTGCCTTCAGAGCTGGGTGGTGATCTATGTATTTGTGGGAGGTGGGGATGTAATCAGCTACAGATAAAAAGAAAGGGGGAAGGCAATCAAATACGTTTGAGCACCACTATTTTAAGCTAAGCACCACCCCATTTATTCCTTTGGAATTTAATGGAAACTGTTTACTGTTCAGCTGGAACATATGGTTACATTGCTCTGTTCTGTCAAAATCCATACCTAGTTGACTGTCCTATATCTTACTGATTTAGAAATGTTGACTTATCACTTATGCTAAGGATGAGTCATTATATAGTTGCACTGTGTACTGAATTAATTTGGTTTCTGTATTGAACTATAGCTGTCGATTCTAGATCCTCTCATTTCCTTGGATCAATATTTCCCCCCCATTCTTTTCAAAGTTTGCAAGAAAGGAAGTCTAAGGTACTTAACTTGCCCCATTACCATGGTCTCTGAGTGCCTAACACCCCTATGAGTTAGACAAATAGTACTTTCCTCATTTTAAAGATGGGGAAGTAAGCCACTGAGACCAAACATCTTGGTGATAGTTTCACAGATGACTGTGGCAGAGCAGAGACTGGAATGCAGGTCACCAGAGTGACAGGCTGACACCCTAACTACTGGACCATCCTTCCTGTCTTACAGAATTCTATTCTTTATAAGCCCCATGTAGGAAAATGCCACCTTCTGCATACTTATTTCAGGCTTTCTGTAATTTCAATCATCATAATTTAAATTAGCCCTTTTTAACCTATTGGAATCACGACACAAGATGCCCTTCTACAGCCTAAACTAAGATGATCCCACCCTAGCCACTGTATCTTCCAAAACCTTGAAGAGCAGCAGTTCTGTCCTATTACTGTTTCACATGCACCTAGGCCCATGGCAGCCAGAGCCGGAATGGCCCCAGAAAGGAAGCTTGCTGTAATGCCCTATTGGCAACACAATCCATGTATGCTTCCCTGAGATCTGCCATGTTCCACTAGAACGTCGACGACTTGCACCAGCTGAGGATTTTCTGTTCACTTCTTTGTCTCTCTGCTTAGATGACCAAGATAGGGTGGTGGTATGTAGATCTTCTCCTACCAAGAGCTGGACTGAGAGCATTAGCATATATTCCAAAAGTCACCAATCCCTCCTGGGATTTGATTGCTATTTCCCAGGGCCTGGTCTGAATTGTTAACCTAAGATTCAAATTCTTTGCATCCTTCACCTTTAGCAAGCCATCTCTTTCCCTATTTGCCATATCTCCCTAGTGTCTATCACAGATACAATGTACCTGATACCTTTTTAAAATCAACATGAATTGTAAAAAAATATTTGGTAGCACCTCAATTGTTTTTCAGAAGTAAATACCATGATTTGATTTGTACGTGAACAACAGTAGAGAAAATAAACTTGTCTGCTTGTTCCACAGGTCACTGTCAGGATGACAAAATGTTATTGCTCTTCTGTACCTCTAAGAATTAGAGCAATGCAGTCCCTTGGCAGTTATGTCCTGGCCATGTCCTGATTGCCAGTCTAATAAGAACTCATGAAGACCAAGATTTATTATAACCATCATGCCTAAGAGCCCCAACCAAGGACCTGGACTCCAGGGTCTGGTACTAAGTGTTGTACAAACTCAGAACAAACAGACCATCCCTGCCCCAAGGACCATACAGTATAATACAAGGCCAATAGATGGCTGCAGACAGACATGGAAGTACAAGGAAGCAATGAGACAATATTGGCCTCATTCAGCACACCAGCGATCTAAACCTTGTCAAGTGTGTGTTTTGGTTTTTGTAGGCATCACGCAAAGGAGAGTTGTAAAGAGTATAATGAAGTAGCTTGGCAGTTCTTTTTGGGAAGACCGATTCTGGTACCCTTGTACTAAGTAGTTCTTTACTCCTTAAGCAGGCCCTCTCAAACTGCCCACTCCCTACCTGTTCCTAGCTCCAAGGGCCAGATTCTGATACCCTTTCTTATAGGGAGTAGTACCTTTGTTTTGATCTTTGGGGAAGGGACTGTCACATGAGAAATAGCAGCTTTCCTCCTCCACAGCTGGAATTTGTGCCCATGCTGTTTATACCAGTTATGGCCACATCAGGCTAAACCCAGTTATAACCAAAACATTACATGGGCAAAGAGTGTTGGTGTACAAACAAGAACAGTGAAGTCAGGGTTTTGCAATGGACACTGCCTGAAGCAGCTGTATGCAAACTGAAATGGCCACGTGTGAAATGAATGTATGTCCCTGTCCGCAGATTAGAAGAGGAGGACAAAGGAGTAAAGACTAATCTGCTCCTGTCTGTTTCTTTTTCAGGTACCTCCATCATCCACCCTCCTTGATGTTAAACATAAATTTCACAAAGCATGTAAGTACCCTGAACATCTGGCTGGAAGGGGGGAAGTTTAATGCTTGGAAAAGTTTGTCAAATTAACTTCACACAGGACTTAGATTGTCCTGACAGCTGTTTTGGAGTAACAGTGACACCGTGGGAGTGCTGTAGCCTCCCAGAGCTGTAGCAGGGTAGTATAAAATACATCTAACTCCTAAAAAGGGGAAGACCTTTCTGGTGTTAATATTACAATAGCAACTAAAGGCCACCACAGAGATTGGGCCCTGCAGTAAGTTAGGTGCTGTACAACACACGGTGACTGACTGTCTTGCCTATCTAGACTACATTCTTCAAGGCGAAGGAGGTGGTGTTTAGAGTGGGTTGAGATTCTTTTGCTGAAATGTCTCCTCCATCACAAAATGCCAACTTGCCAAAATGGAAAGCTTCTGCAGACAAATATTGGCTTTGATTAACCCTTTGTTGGGAAGGCTTCAATTCCAAGATGCAATTGCTGGTCAAAACCAGAGATGGGCAAGGAGCTGCCACCCGCCTCCCAACTAGTTGATGGCCAAGTGGTTGGGGCACTCATCTGGGAGGTAGGAGAGTGGCACCTAAGTCCCTATTCAGAGCAGGGACTTAACCTGTCTCTTCCGCATCCTGGATGAGTGCTCAAACTACTGGGGCTATTGGCTATTTGGGGTGGGGTGTGTATGTGGGTGCTCTTCCTGGTTCGTGCAGAAATTTAAAGGTCTTGGTTTCATCTTGAAGCTCAACAAAACCAAATGTGAAAACCTCAATCTTTCATTAAATGGAATTATTGCTTTCTGCCAGTTCTAGTAGTATTGTCCCCATTTTACAGATGAGGAAGCGAGGCACAGAGGTTGTGATTTGCTCAGGGTCACACAGTAAATCTGTCACAAGTCCTCCCTTTCTTCTTCCTTTAACCATCGGACAATCCTTCCCTTCTTCTAGGGTTGTTCTTCTTTTGGTCTTCTTTCAGATAGTTGAGTATAAAACAATAGATCCTGATAATTTGTAGGTTATAGAGCTGGTGCCCAGGCCTGGGCAGAGAATAGAGCAATCTTACTTGAATCTACATTCCCTCCTCCTCCACATGCACCTATAAACATGAGTGGTGACGAAAACGTGGGAATCGGAGCTGGGAATGCACCTAGAATCCAAAGCTTTGTCAAAAACATCTGTAGAGAATCCTGATGGGCGTGAAAGGAACTTAAGGTTTGCATGATTCTTACCTCTGGTATGATACTGTCCCTGGCTCACTTCTGCAGCATGGGCATTAACTATTTCCCAGAATAAGTGACTTGAGGCTGTGTATGTGTCTTCCAAAGATGAAACTAAGGAAACATTTGACATCTAGTTCTCTTCCTACTGCAATTGCTGATTGTAGAGGTAATGATGCAACATGGCTCCTCTTCCTCTGTTGAGCTGATGGGCCAAATTTGGGAGATAGTGTATTTGAAAACAACTGGAAAGAAAACTAGTAAGTGTATTGCTCTGTGACCATCCTCTTATTCACTATTCCCTTTGGCTTAGCTAAGGCTGTTACCCTGCAGATCCTCATAGATAATATCCTGATGTATATTATCACTGTTGTATATAAGCACCTGCTACATTAACATGGTCTTACTGAAACTGGGTTGGGCAGTCCTACTGGACCTTGACCATTGAATAAATGACATGTGGGCTTGGAATGCCATTTAATGTATGCTCTTGATGTGAGAAAATAGAGTGGTGTCAGTTCAACTTTTACATTGAATAGTACCTTCAGAGCCTGTTCCAAAGCCCACTGAAGTCAATGGGAATCTTTCTACTGAGTTCCATGGACTTTCCATAAAGGATATGACCCATAGGTAGCCCCGCTGTTATGATGTACAATGGTGATAAAGCAAATATCACTATAGACTATAGAATATAGCTCAATCCACAGGTACTTACTGCCATATGTCCTTTTTAAAATTGGGTAGGCACAAACAAATATGCTGCAATGTCGTCTTTTAACTCTGAATTGGCTCCAAATCCTCATAATATTGAAGTAAATACAAGAAACTTCATAAGTCCTGATTCTGCCACCCTTATGATAGTGCCTTCCTCCATCACAACTCTCTGAGCTCTGTGAGAGTAAGGTGCTACTCTAGACAAACTAATGGAAGCAGAGGTTGTCCCTTAGGTTCACAGTCATGCTTCAGACATCTGTTTGTAATTCCCATTCTCTTGAGTAAGAGCTTAACACCAGGAGGAAATACCTGGTATTAAAAGGCTCTTGACTCCAAGAAAGGCAAAATAGGAACCATTGGCAGGAACTTAAAGCCAGACAAATTCAAACTAGAAATGGGGCACACTTTTTTTAACAGGGAAGGTGATTAACTATTAGAACAAACTAGCAAGAAAAGGGGCTGATTTTCCCATTGTTTGATCTTTTCAAATAGAGACTGGATTCTGCTTTGGAAGAGATGCTTTTGTGAAACACAAGTTACTGGGCTCAATACAGGAGTAACTGGGTGAAGTTCTCTGGCCTGTGTTATGCAGGAGATCAAACTAGATCTAATGGTCCCTTCTGGGCTTAAAATCTCTGAATCTCAGGGCTGAATTGGATTGTGAAAATTTACAGTTGGTAACTTTAAACATCCCTTTTGGTGACTGCTCTTAAATTATTTCTGTTTGTCTCTGTAAAGGTTTGAGAAATTCAGAACAGGAATGGGTTGAAAACTATTCATGTTCTTGTGAAGAATGTTGTGGGCAGCTGGGGGGTTGTATCAGTTCAATTAAGTTTGGGGTTTTTTTATAAATTCACTTAAACTGTTGCAAATCCCTGTACAGACTCGTAAACTGACTTAAACTTGGTTTATAATGTTGAGACACTAATGCTAAAAATGCCCCACAAGGGTATACACCAGTTTAACTAAGATCAAGTTGGAATTTTTTTTGGTTAAACCAGTGCAACCTGGTGTTAAATCAGCCTTGTGACACCATTCATTACACTTAATAGTACTTTACTCCTCATGGACTCCTAATGACTTCACTGGAGCTGTGTATGGAGTCAGGTGCTACTTAGCATGATAAAGGTATGACTGTGTAGCTCTATATTGCTCACAGGGAGAGCTTTGTGACATGGCTTTTCCTGTAAGTTTTTGTTCCCCATTATTCTATTACTTCTGTCTAGTCTCCCTAAAAAGCTGGATTGTTTTCTTAGGGCTGGTCTACACTATGGGAGCGGAGGAGGGGTTGGGGAGAGAGAATCAATCTAAGTTATGCAACTTCAGCTATATGAATAATGTAGCTGAAGTCTACATACTTAGATCTACTTACCATGGTCTTTTCACTGCGGTGTGTCCTACGGGAGACGCTCTCGCATCGATTCCCTTTTGCGCTTCTCGTTGAGGTGGAGTACCGGAGTCGACGCTAGAGCGACTGGCGGTTGATTTATTGTGTCTATACTAGACACGATAAATTGACCACCTCCCCCCCCCACTGGATCAATCACTGCCCATTGATCCGGCCGGTACTGTAGCATTTCTTTCCTACCAGTTCTGATTTGCTTGCTTTCTTGGGTATTTTTTCCTCAATCCAACTTTAACATTTTTGGTTTAATTTCATCCCTTTTCTCCCACTCTTATAGCTGCTAGCATTCATATATGTGCATATGCATGGATGCACAAATGGGGCATAAGGGGAAGGCAATCAGAAAATACACCCCTTTTATGTAGGGGTAAAAATGGTTGCAGTTGTAGAGGTTACATTTTCAGTGTGGTGCTTTCCATAATGCTCAGTCTATGTGGAATTTTATCTTCACCTTAGATAATGGAATGTATGAGATCTCATCCACTAATTACCCTCATTCTATGGTTCCCAGACTCAGTATTCTCAAATAAGCATGCGTGTGCACCTGCTCTCTCTATCCATTTCCTGTTGATCACCCTTGTCAAGTTCTCTCCCTAGCTCATAGCCTGTCCTGATGAGCAAGTCCTCTCTGTGCAACACCAATCCTTTCTTAGTAGTGATGAAGATCTGATTCACTGCCCACGGCAATGAAGAAGGGAGTGACAACTGAATTATAGATAGATTTATTTTAAAGAGCAGGATGGATCATGCTCACCAGGTTACAACTCGTTACTGTCTTTTGAGATTCTAATTGCAGTAGATTCTAACTCGGTCTCCAAGACTTCATAGGAACACATTCTGAAGTCCGTTCTCACTCCTCACTCGGGCAAAATTCCCATTGGCTTGACAGAGTCCCACTGAAGTCAAACTATAACCCATTGATGAGTGTTTGTTACATTGATTTGAATGGTGCAAACCTGGTCCACAGCAGCTGAGGATCAGGACCTCTAGCATCTATGAATCAGGGAAGAGTAGTTTAAGGTGAACTACCATCCCCCTCTGAGGTTCAGGGTTTGTTCTACCAAATCTGATGCAAGTTGAACACTTGGGTCTTCCGGTTCCTAACCCTAGATCATGTAGGATATTCTCACAGTAATACATAGTGGTTAGAGAGCTTTTCAGCTGTAGATCTCAAAGCACTTTACAAACAAGGAAAGCATCGTATATCTCACTTTTACAGATCTAACTGCTAGCATCTCCTTTGAGTTTAATTATTCTAGCAGGAAGTGTTGCCTAGAGCTCTGGAGTTGGACTCAGAATGCTGTTATTCCTGGCTCCTCCATTGGCCTGCTGGGTGAACTGGAGCAAATCACTCCACTGCCTTGTGCCTCAGTTTTCCCATCTGTAAATGGAGATAATGATACCATTCTCCTTTGGAAAGTGTTTTGAGAGAAGACCAGGGCGTTACCATTTTGTTCAGGCCCATGCTGAGCAGTGGAGGGTGACAAAATCAAGCATTGACAATTAAAACATGTTGATCCTTATGTGCTTTGTCTAGTGCAGTGGTTCCCAAACTTTTTTTTCTACCAAATACTCATTTGGTATCTGACTAAATGTCCTGGACCCCTTTTACTTTCAGTATTACTGGAATACCTATGGCAGCATGACCTCTCCCACCCAGAGGGTGTCATTTTGTTCTCAAAATTGCTGGAACCTCTTTTTAGCCCTTGTTCAACGGTCAGACCCTCCTCCCTGTGACTCACAGCAGACTCTCCAGGGACCCCACGTTAGGAACCATGGGTCTGGTATGTGTGTGTGTTTTGTCAGGCTTTGCTTTTCCTTTTGAAAAAGCATGGTTTGAACAAGTCACTGTTTTTAATTAGAGGGCAGGCTAAACTTTTGGGGCTGATGTCTGTGGCATTCTCTCTTTAATTTTATTTTGCAAAGTTTTTGTTAGAGTTGGGAAAGATTCTTGAGGACTATAAAGTGTAAAATGTAATAACTACTCAAGGATCAGAGACCCAGCCTCTAGAACAAGTGATAAAATGGAGACGCCATCCAGCATACTGATCGAGGAAAGGATTTCAAGGTTATGGGCAAAAACTACTGAGGGGGAAAAATGGTTGTATCAGCAGAAGAGTAGAATAATAGAATGAACCTGTGGGATCATAAAGCAACATTGCTACCAAAAGCCAGCCCGAAGAGGGCTCCATAACCTCCATAGGACAGGAAAGAGCAGAACTGTCTGAGGTCACGGGGGACATGGCTCAGGAGCAACCCATGAGCTGCAGCTCTGGCTGGAGGCAGCAGCCTGGCAGCAAAGGGAGGGCTGGATAGCAGGCAGCTGGGGAGATGGGGCTGGAAGGCCTGAGCTGGACAGAGTCACTCCCTGTTGCTGGCGGGGGGCTAGCTGGAGCAGTGGGTCTCAAACTTTTGTACGGGTGACCCCTTTCACATAGCAAGCCTTTGAGTGTGACCTCTCTTATACATTAAAAACACTTTTAAAAATATATTTAACACCATTATAAATGCTGGAGGCAAAGTGGAGCTTGGGGTGGAGGCTGATAGCTCGCAACCCCCCACATGTAATAACCTCATGACTCCCTGAGGGCTCCCAACCCCCAGTTTGGGAACCCCTGAGCTGGAGCTTCAGCAGGAGTGGAGGGGTCATGGTGCACCCCTGGACTGCACTGCCCCTAGGGGCAGTGTTGGGAACTGCTGGGTTTATCTATTAGCTGTAACTGTTAAAGCAATCAAGGCCAGGGTGTCTGCACTTTTTATTTCTGGCAGCCCGGGAAGAAATCTCTTATTGGACTGAAGTGTTCTAGGGAGTCTACCCTGGGCTGGAGCCCATACAGCCCAATGCTTGGTGCATGCACAGAGCTTGCCTCTGGTACACAGAACACACGGCCAGACAGGTAGGGGGAAGTGGGGTCTGTTACAATACACAACAGGAGCTAAAGAGAGATTCTGGCTGGTGCATGTGTCGGCCATGTATGCTCAGGGTGGCAATCTGTCCCCCTCAAGTGGTGGCTGGGCCAGCTTGAGATCGAGCTTGCTACAGCCTTGGCTGAGAGATGCCTCTCTTAGCACAGACAGTAGAGGCTTATGCATTAAGCCAAAGAGGCCCCAGGCTTGATCCCGCTTGCTGCTGGCCAGGATCTGTCTGCATTCTTCTTGATCTAACAAGTGTTACTAGAGTGAGCTCAACAGAATGAAAAACAAAGGAGTGGACTAAAATCCTTGTCCTCTAGCTACACAACCTGAAGCTGCCATCTTTTGAGATAAAATATAGTCCAAGAGTGCTCTTCAAATGAGATGTCTATGTGGGTAAATACTTTGTACATGCAGCACCAGTAGATAGAATCAGCCATAGGCTTTGGAGGACCAATAGAATGTGTTTCTGTGTATTGCAAAGGGCTTCCTCTGTGCAGACGTTTATGTGGGCTGCTCAACGAAGGAGATCTCCTTTAGGGCCTGTTCTAAAACCCCTGGAAGCTGCTGAAAAGATTCCCATTGACTTCACTTGGTTGTGCATCAGGCCTTTAATGCATGGTAGGATTGGTTACCCTCTCCCCTCTGTGGCTTTGCAAACAGAAGGTGGCAATAACACACACAGCCGTAGGAGAGCACATTGTCCTTTTCCAGCAGCTCTGCGGGCCTCTACCCAGCCCCCTGCCGCCTTCTTTCTGAACATCGAGGGCTGTCTGCCAGCTCTGCTCCTCCTGGGGCTGCTTTTGCTTCTCAGCTGTGCTCAGCTCAGACAGCGCGTGGGGAATGCTGACTGCTTGGAAGAGGAGCAGCTCATTTAAAAATGGCTGCTTCCTGTTTGCATGCAAGCCTGGGCCAGGTTTACAAAAGGGGGTGAGTGGCTGTGTGGGCCATGCTGGAAAGGGGATACCTAGGGTGAAGCCTTCCCTTCCAGCAGTTGCAGTAAGGCCAGCCCCACATGTTCAACAATTGAGTCAGGTGCAGCCAAAATCATGAGATCAGCTTAACAAAACAGGACTCTCAAAATCACATAGTTAGGATCTTTCCATTTCCTATCTGGGGTTCAGCCACGTAGGATACACCTCTTCAAGGGTTTCTCTGCAATCAGAAGGGCTAGGGACTTTTTTTAAAATGTAGACTGAGATTCCTCCTGACTCCAGGAGCTTGGTCTTTAAGGAAAGACACCAAATAGGACACAGATAACAATAAAATCATGGGAGCTGGAAAAACTGCAGCTATGAGAAAGGATGAGTATTCTTAATACATCAAGTAATTCCATTTGCAGAACGGGCCTGACACTAAGCTACATAGGTCAGAGAGGTAACCAGGCATGCTCTGGGGTTTAGTCATTAAGAGTATCATGAAGGAGGCCAGTGATTGCTCAGCAATGCCTTGCCTACCAGTTCTGTAGAAGCAGGGAAGTCTGATAAGAGTCTTGCTAAGAACCTGCAATTCCTCTGATCTCTCCACACTGTCTATTCAAGCTGGAATCTAAGGTGGGAGAAAGTTAATGAAATCTGTCAGTCTGGATGCCTGGAAAGACAGATCTGCACTATGAATACACCTGCTGGGGACTCGGAGGCTAAATCATGCAATTTATGGCTCTTCCAAACCAGTTTTGTAGCCTAGGCCTGTCAATCAGCCAGGAAGCCTTCAAGTGTTACACAAGCTGAAGAGACCCAAATAAGCTGTATCAAGGACATGAAGGCTCCCAGGGGGATCTTTCCTGCCCTCTCCGCTGAGGAGAGCAGGTTTTTTATTTATGTAATATGAAGGGGTTTTTTTGGAAGAGTGACCTGATCCCATCCTGGGGCCAGGGGCTGGGGCTGGATTCTCTCTCTGGACAGAAAGATGGTTGTGGAGGGGGCAGTTGGTTACAATTCACACATTCTCCAGATAGCTCTCTCCAGCCCGGAGCTATGACTGCAAACCATGGGCTTGTATAGGGCAGCCAGAATCCCGCTGGCCAGATTGGTCGACTGCAAGGCAATATCCATAGCGTCCAATCCCCAGTGCAGATTTACAGATGATGTGGGCTTGGCAATCACTTCCATCCATTCTTTTCAATCAGATTTCCTCTGTCCATGTTCGTAGTAACTCAGCTGGAAATGCACAATGACTTGTGTTCAGCGGGGACAGATAATTAAAGCAAAGGGAGTGAAGAAATACAGCAAGTTCATTTGGGCAAATTATTCATTCATCTTTGTTGCCAATGGAAATGGGCTGACTGGGAGAAGACGTTCGGAGGTTTTGGTGCAGGTCAAAGCTACAAATAGAAACGTGTTATGGTGAATTTCTGTACCACATTAATGAAAAAACTTTAAAGCTGTGTACTAGAGTTCCTTACAATGATCTTACTGTCTTTGAGACAACTACGTTTACTGAGCAGGTTTTAACAAACACTTGGATGTGTTTGCTATTATTACTGTAGCATCTGTAAACCCGAATTCAGAGTGGGGCCCCTTACTCTGTGTTTGTGCTAGGTGTAGTACAAAGTAAGAGACAGCTCCTGCCCCAAAGAACATACAATCTAAATGGGAGGACAGATAAATGCTTTGAGAGCGTCATGCCTATTTTACAATTAGAGCAGAGACAGTAAGGCCCAGATCTACAGAAGGCCGTAGGTGCCCAAGGGTATTTCAGCAGTAGAGCAGCACAGCTAAAACACTGCAGCTGGGCCACTGTAGTGCCATAGTATAGATGCTTCCTACATTGTTGGAAGGGCTCGGTGTGTGTGTGTGTTCATGTTGTTAATCCACTTCTCTGACAGGCGGAGCTAGGTCAATGAAATAATTTTCCCATCAACCTAGCTGCATCTACACCAAGGGGTGAGTTTGAGCAAACTACAGAACTCAGGGCATGAATACACTTGCAGATGTAGAGCGCTTTGAGTGAAACCCACCTTCGGAGAGCGCGGCAGGGAAAACGCTGCAGTCTGTCCACACTGACAGCTACAAGCGCGCTGGCGTGGCCACATTTGCAGCACTTGCAGTGGCATTGGGAGCGGTGCATTATGAGCAGCTATCCCAGCATGGAAGTGACTGCAATGTGCTTTTCAAATGGGAGGGGGAGCGGGTGGAGTGTGACAGGGAGTGTGTTGTGTGTATGGGGGGGAGAGAGAGAGTGGGTTTGGGGGGCTGAGAGCATGTCAACATGCTGTCTTGTAAGTTCAGACAGCAGCAGACCCCCCCATCCCCGCCTCTCTCTCACACACAGCATTCCACACTAATGGTCGCTTTGTCTCGGAGCAGATAAGCAGCCAGCTGTCAGAAACAGAGTTTTCAAAGGGCATTTCCGTATTCCTACAGCCGATTCCAAACAATGATGAGTGGCCACTTGACTTAAAGGGATTATGGGATGTTTCCGGAGGCTGATCAGAGCGCAGTAATGCAACACCTCGTTCATACTGGCGCTGCAGCGCTCCAGCAGGGGTGCAGCAAACTTTATTCCACTCGCTGAGGTGGAGACCAGCAGCGCTGTAGCCACGGAGTCAGAGCGCTCTACATGCCTTGCCAGTGTGGACGGGGAGTGAGCTAGGGTGCCTGGGGCTCCTTTATTGCACTGTAATTTGCAAGTGTAGCCAAGCCCTATGGGTGTGAAATTTTTCATGTAGCTAGGCCACTCGAACTTCTAGCTGTAGACCAGGCCTAAGTCTGTGAGGGGGTGGGGCTTAGGAATCACCCCTCCCCTCAGCATCTGCTATTGGCTAGCTTAGGTGGTGCTCCTGCCCACCTCGCGTAGCGTATTGGCTGCTGTGAAGCCCATTCTTAAGCGCCAATCTCTCCCCATTCATTGTATGGGGAGCCTAGGGGCCTAATTCAGGTGTAGTGGATTCCACCGAGCAGCTAAGTGTGTAGAAGCTAAGCATTGCCACACTCAGCATTGCAGTGCCTAAGTGATTCATTAAAGGACACATGGACTGTCCGTCTCGGAGCGGGGAACTGAGTGCAGAGCTCTGTGTGGCCCCCTAGCCTCTTATGTTTTGTTTTCATCCACACAGCAAGAAATATGAGGCTGCCCAATTGGTTCTGTTCTAGACACATCTGCACAAAGGTTTTTGTATCACAGACAAGCGCCTGTCCGCTGATCTAGACTTGTGTTAGCTGAACTGGTGGCTCATTTGTCCGAATAACAGAGTCACATGGGGAACTTGTTGTTAGTTTCATTTACTTATTAAATGAAGTCCATACAGTGGAGGTTCTACCACTGATCTCATTTGGTTTAAAAAGAAGAAGAAAAAAGCTAGATTGAGTGATCAATTCTGAGACTTTTCCTGAAAGGCATTTTAAATGTTTAGTTCATACTTGTCCCCCACCTTGTTTGTGTCTCTTCATGCTCCTAGGATTTATCTACAACTCCTGTTGGACAGGTTTGCATAGCAAGGGTCCATGAAAGAAGGCTCCGGCTGCCACTGAAGTATCACACTTGTCTGTGTGTCTCAAGAGTGTGCATGGTGCGTGTGTATAGAGGAAAGGCATTGGGGTCACCAAGTTAAAAGCTTCTTTTGGTACCCTCCATTTCTTTTTTATGGAGAGTTTGAATTGTGGGGGGTGGAGTGATTAGGAATAGCTATTTGATCAGACTCAGAACATTGGATCAAATATTCCTGGAGTGGTGTTTTCTGTAGTTACAAGCTACTCCTCGTAGAGAATCTTTATGATTTGTGTTAACTCATGACACTGGTGAGGCAAGCCTGAATTCCTCAGACAAGGAGGGTGGCTTTGTGTTTCAAACTCTGGGCAAGGATTTAGGCTGTCTGGGTTCAGTTCCTGATTTTGCTGTAGGCTTCCTGGGTAACCTTGGGCAAAGTCACGTAGGGCAGACATTTAAAGGTATTTTAGTGCCTAACTTGAATAGAAATCTGGTACTTAGGGCCTAATCCAAAACCTATGGGAGTCATTCCACTATTTGAATGAGTTTGGATCCGGCCCTTTCTCTTTTCTGACTCAGTTTCTTCTCTGTAAAATGGGAATAACTTTCTCCCATCCTTTGCCTGTCTTGTTTAGGTCACGATCCTGTAAGAAGACCTTGGGACTTTGGCACATATTTAGAGTTAGCATGTGTTTAAGTGTTTTGGTGACTCCCAATGGATGCTTACATGCTTTGTTGAACTGGAGGAATCTCGAAGGATGGAGATTTCTGAAATCCAAACCCTACTCTGCTGGTTAAATGTTTTTGAAAATAAGAAGGCCTTGATAAACACAGAAACGTTTCAGCATTTAAACCATTGACAGAACAGTCAAGATCAACTCAAAAACATTAATGCAAATGAAAATTGTTTCCTCTTTTGGCAGCTGCTGCTTTGATTTTATTGCACTGCATTAGCAGGACTACGATATTTCTGATGAGTAATGTAGTAATAATAATAATAAAAAGGCAGTGAATCTATTGAGACGTATCTTGGAGCAGAACTGGTCCTCTTTGCTCTCTGGGACATTTTCCCTGGCTGAGGTTTACAGAGCTCTCACACTGCATCATAACGACATCCTATGTAAACAATCTCCGAACAAATGTAAAATGTCATTTAAATGCCTCATTAGGAAAAGGAAATTTCATAGATTATTGGATGTTTCTGTGACCTTTTTTATTTTACTTTCATTTATTTATGTTTGCATTTGCGGGGGATTTAATTGGCAGATATGCAAGAGCAATGACATAACTCTTTTCCAAGGCTGTGCTATTATTTATCCTATTTATCATTGTAGTGCATAGGAGCCAACTGAGACTGCGGCTCCATTGTGTCAAGTGCTGCATAAACATGGAATGAGGGCCTGAGGAGTTTACTGTCATGATCACAATGAAGCAGGTTCAGGCCTACAAAATGCTACGAACTTTGATCTTTTTTTAAAAAAAACCTCCTGGACTAATTTAGACTCCGACATTCAAATTTTTCCCCAGTAACCAGAGGTGAAAGTCAGCCAGTCCAGTCTGGTATGGCATACCGGACCAATCGGCTTCCCCAGGCTGGCGATTTAAAGGGCCTGGGGCTCCGGCGGTGATTTAAAGGGCCTGGGGCTCTGCTGTGGTAGTGGCAGCTGGAGCCCCGGGCCCTTTAAATCGCCCCTGAGCCCCAGGGCTCCCAGCCGCCTCTGCAACTGGCAGCTCTGGGGGTGATTTAAAGACCCCGAGGCTCCCAGCCGGAGCCGGGGGCCTTTAAATCTTGATTTAAAGGCCCCGCCTCTTCCATTTGAGGCCACGCCCATGCTCAGGACTCCAGCGTATGGGTAAGTCCTTTAAGTTACTTTTACCCCTGCCAGTAACAGACATTGTTAGCATTAAGGCTGTGTGCTCAGTGGGTGTGTTGGGACAAACGGTGGACGCTGGGAACAAACAGTGTAATGAAAGCTCAAAGGCAGAGCTGCTGAGCCAGGAGAGGAATCCTGGCCCCACTGTTGTCAATGGCAAAACTCCTACTGATTGCAATGGGGTCAGATCTCTCAGCGTGTTCGGCACCTACAAATGGGCCGGATTTCCCAAAGATCTTCGCTCCCATAGAGGCACCAGAATGAGGTGAGGAGATTTGCAGAAGAGCTCAACACTCAGCTGTTCCCCAGGGGAGCTACTAAGATCTTCTGCAAATACAGCCTTATGTGGCATGTCTGGTGATCTGCTGTAAAGTTTGGTCCTGCAGGTGCTGGTGGGATACAGAATCCCGAAAGACGTGGCGATGCTCTCCCCTGTTAAAAGTTAAAACAAAGGAACGACCCCTCTGTTCTGAGCTCTCAAAGGGGCCTATGAGAGGAAGAGGAAATTCTGAACTGACTTTAACGATCCTAGTGCAGCCTCTGATGCAGGCCAGAGCAGAATCCCATGACTCTCTCGGCAGGTAGGCCCAGATCCACAAAGGCTCCTAATGTTTGTTTAAATCAAGGGAATTTAGGAGCCTAATTACTTCTGTGGATCTGGGCCATAATACATACCCAGCTGACGTGCTGTCCAGTCCCAGCTCCCTGCTGCTCCAGTTATTGCCAGCCTGTCCTCTGGAAACCTCCTGCTTCCAGCAGGCCAAGTAACCAAAGTAACCTCTGGGGTAGGGTGAGACAATGGAAAATGGAGAGCATGCACTCGGGACAAAGGGGCCTTGTTAGGGCACTGTGGAGGGGAGATGTACTACAAAGGGTTAAGCTTCTGATGAACGTTTATATGTCACCATTCCTGTATGTCAGTAGAGAAGAAGGACGGACCAGTGGTTAGGGAGCTAGCCTGGAACTTGAGAGATGTCAGACCAATTCTCTGCTTGATCACAGGCTTTCTGTGTGAACGTGGGCAAGTCACTCAGGGCCAGGTTTGTAAAGGTATTTAGGTGCCTAAAACTGCCAGTAGGCACCTAGTGGGGTTCTCAAAAGCACCTAGGCACCTAACTCCTTTTGCTTTCAAAAGGGACTTCCATTTGACTATGTTTCAGTGGCTTAGCCAAAGTAATTCTGCTGAAATGGAGGGAGAATTAATCCGTGCCAGATACGGAACTGGTACAAATTACTTCCCCCTGGAACAAAGGGGAGCTGGGTGCCTGATTCTGATTCGGAGTCACAATCTGGACCCAGATCGGCTGCTAAGGCAGCACAGATTCATGCTGCCCTTTATTCCGGGCTTGTGGAAAAGCTACAATTTAGCCCTATGCTATTAGCTGGAATTAATTTTCAGTGTAGTGGATTAAACAATGAATTAAAAGAATTTAATTTACAGTATGCAAGAAATAAGGTCAATTAAAATGTACTCTGTTAATTGTAGCAGCTGTTGGTGGAGCTGTGTGATGTTTGAACACTCTGCCACTATGGAAAGTGAATGAATGCATCGTAATTAGATTAGAGATTAGCTTTGTGCTTTAGTTAGTCAAGCAAATTTGGAAATAAAACTACAATTTTACCTCTATTAATAACTGCTAATTGCCTGAGAGGTGGTGTTTTAAAGAAATGGGGCCACCAGATCATCGGCTTTAGTCTTTCTGTGCAGGTCGTGGATGGACTGTAAAGGTGTCTTTAATATAGCTGGGCAGGAAATGGCTTCACTAGTCCTCAAATATTTTTGAGTTCAAATTTTATTCCCATCTCAAATTGGGCTGGAAAGTTGAAATTTCAGTTTTTGCAAAAGCAAAAAACCAACATTGTTTCTGGTCTATTGAAACATTTCACTTTAAAAATTATTTCATTTTGATTCATCCTTTTTTTTTTTAAAGCCTTTTTTGTCTCATTAGCTTAAATTTTGAAATGAAAACTTGCTTAGAATCCGAGAACTGGAATTATTCACTTTGAATCATTTCGTTGTGACAATTCTGAAACTTTTCCCAACCTTCCTATTTTGAGTCTGGAGATTTGTCAAAACGGACCTCGATCCATGAATTCTCAGTTGTGATAAATCCGCATTGTTGCCCGGGGAAGGGGGACGCGGGGGGAGAATTTGTGAAAACATTCCTGACCAGCTCTAATCCTTGTCACCTTTACTCCACCCCCATGCCCCAATTCTCTCCCCCACCCCCATATTTTCTGATCCCGGAGAGCAAGTTGCAATGTACAGTAGCCCTAAGGCTACTCTGAGCTATGCAGCTGCTTATGGCATTCCAGCAGCTGGCAACTGCTGAGTGGAGACAATGGCCACACCCGCTTTTGGTCAATCACTCCCCTTATACCAGTGGCCACTACTGTCCCTATACCATCCAGCAATTTCCCCACACATGGGGAATCCTCAGGCAGCTGATTCTACCAGCATCATGGCTGTTTTGAGTTGAGGGACTGGCCAAATGTTTGTGAAAGAAGGATTGCAAATATCACCATCCGAAAATATCCCAATCCATGCGGTAGGCAGAAAACAGACACTGAGTTTTTTATAAAGCCCCCAGTAAAAGGAGCCCATGGTAAGAATTCTACTGTTGTAGGTCAGTTGGAGCATGTTTCATTAACTCTCCCACTCTGCCTCGAGTGTGTGTGGAGATCATTCAGCACCTCCTCGGAGGTGGTCAGCCCTGAGAATGTGCCACTTATCAAGGAAGACAAGAGAAGTCAAAGCTGACATAGGGTTCTGTTCCCTTGTCCGTGCTGAGTGTGAACTTCCCAACAGAAGTACCCTTTCTGGGAAAGACAAGTAGAGGAAAGGGGTTCTGCCCAGTTGGATTAAATTCTTATCAGCTGTGTATTCTCTGCCTATAGCTCTGTCCAGAGTTGCTGCGTAAAAAAAATATTTCACAGCCTTAAAAGTAAATCGCAGTGTCCAAAACAAAGCTTTCTGCAGCTCTGATAGTGGGAGGAGAGCATATGCAAGCAGTGTGCTGGGAACAAAGCATTATCAAAGCAACACTTCTTCACTGCCAGCCACGGCAACTCTTTGTTCTGTCTGAAACTGGCACCGGCTGAAACTGACCCCAGATTTTTTAAGAAGTAAAAATAAACCTTTATTTCACAGTGTTGTTTTTGAGCCCAGGCGGGATATTCCAGTAGTTGTGGTATTAGGCTGGGGTTTGAGAAACAGGGCTTCAGTCCCCTACTCTACTGTCCATTACCTGTGCATGGGCAAGAGCCAGACTTCCAAAGCTATTTAGTCAAAGCCAATGGGAATTAGGCACCTAACCTGCTTAGGCATTTAGGGGCATTTACAAAAGTGCCTGTCTGAATCTTTAGATGCCTAAACAGCTTTGAAAATGGGGCATTACTCTCACTGTGCCGCAGTTCCCCATCTGTACCATGGGGGTAATAGCACTGCCCATCCTCCCAGAGGTGTGGGGAGGGTGAATGGATTACAGATTGTGAGGTGCTCAGACACTATGGTTATTGGGCCATATAAGTACCTTTCTTTGTTCCATAGTGTGAGATCCCTTGTATTTTTGTCACGCTTTGTACTGAGCTTCCATTTATAAAGGGTTAATAAATGATTGATTTCTATTATACACGTTACAGGCATGAGCAATGTGTTTTACCAATGGTTATAAATACATCAGTAGAAGAAGATGTCAGAGATGGTCATAAGCAACCTGCTGACCTGTTGGATTCCGTAACAGCTGAGTAAGCATTTGTTAAAACATCTATTACTCATTTATTGACCCATTATAAACACATTGGAACATAGCCACGGCTCCTTGCTGGGGGCTTGTGGAAAAGCCACAAGTGAGCCCATTGTTTTTTTGAGCCCATGTGAACAGGAATCAGCCTTACCAGTGGGACGTCATCCTGATCCCTCTGAGCTGGAGAGATTCAACTTGCCTTTGACTTGTCCAACAAAATCATGGTCTATCCTGTTTTAGTTCTTTCCCCACCCCAGGATATATCGGCACCAATTGCATCGGCTTTCCTTAGATTTGTAATAGGGAAGCCCAATACGACCTTAACTACCATGGGGCAGATAATCCCTGCTGTAAATGGAAATCTCCAGCGTGTACCAGCACTAGTTTTAATTGCTGCCACAGTTTCAGAGTGAGCAAAGGCAGGCCTCTGCTGAATCAGCTGCATCAGTCAGGTATACAAAGGACCTGTATCTCTTGAATTGCTGAATACTGAGGTGGCCATCAGCTCTTAGCGCTGGTGTTAGGTGTTGATTTCGCTAAAGTCACGACTTTAACAGGCAGCGGCAGTGTTAAATGGATTGATTTATAGCTACAACCGCCACTTTGAATGCCAGTCCCGTCAGAATATCTATTTTCCTGTTTTGCCACATCCCACTTCGTTATTAATGCAGTAAAAATCATTTAAATGCAAATGCATGCCTAAAAATTCAAAATTAATTATAGCTTCTGCAGGCTACATGGAAAATTAATAATGCATGGACTTGGCTTTTTCTTTAGACTTTACAAGCTGAAAGGAGAAAATAATTTAATAACACTAAAATACACAGCTAAATGTTTGCTTTTTTTTTTTTTTTTTTTTTTTGGTAATCTGCTGCTGAAAATGTGGGCATCAAAAATTGCTTTTAGGGTCCAATTGCTTTAAATCTAAAACAGAATACTTAACACAGAAGCAACAAACTGATAGGACCTGCTACACGAAAAGCAGAATGTTATTTTCTGCTACTTATAACAGTTGACCTTCATCAGGTTAATTCATAGTAAATGTTTCCAATGTGTTCATTATTCTTTAGCTGCGAATGAACAATTTTCAATCTTAAGTATTTTTTCGTCTTCCTTGCTAACAAAGCATGAAAACTTTTTTTCAAATAAATCAATAGACTCTAGAGCTAAACGAACTACCTGATTTTTTCTGAATTTGTGGGGTCCTGGTTGGACTCGAGCATGAAGATTCATAGATTTGAAGGCCAGAAGGGATCATTGTGATCATCAGGTCTGACCTCCTGTGTAACACAGGCCATAGAACTTCCCCAAAATAATTCCGGCACTATAACTTTTAGAAAAAGATCCAATCTTGATTGAAAAATTGCCAGTGAGGAGTCTCCACCATGACCCTTGTAAACTGTTGCAATGGTTAATTACTGTCAGCGTTAAAACTGTCGCCTTGTTTCCAGTCTGAATTTGTCTAGCTTCAACTTCCAGCCATTGGATCATGTTAGATCTTTCTTTTCTTACTGAAGAGCCCACTGTCAAGCATTTGTTCCTCACGTAGGTCTGTGTATATATAATTGTCACCCCTTCCTTCTCTTTTTTGAAGCTTAATAGACAGACTCAAGGAGCCCAATCTCTATAAGGCAGGTTTTCTAATCCTTTAATCATTCTCTTGGCTCTTCTCTGAGCCCTCTTCAATTTATCAACATCCTTCCTGAGGGTGATGCAAGTTCATGGCTGCCCACATGTTCCAGGATAATGGGCGGATTAACCATTTACAATTAATTGCCAACTGCACAATGACCTAGAGTTGTAACAGCTGCTGTCACGGCTAACCTACGTCAGCTCCTGCTGCTACACTCTGATCTGTACAGATGGACACGTGTACCTGTACAGAGCCCCAGTGACTTCACTAGGGCAGGACTGGCACTAAAAGGGTATCTTTGTTCCTTTGCTCACAAAACATGCCCATCCCAAGCTCAGCAGGAATTGGCAGGAGGATCCCCCATGCCATAAATTGGGGGAGTGGCAGTAGACTCATCAGTCCAAAGTTTTTAAGAGGTGCATGCACATGAGATGCCCAAGCCCCTTCTGTGCCTATAAAAATGCAAAGCCTCCCACTGGTGGCTGCTTATGGCTAGACATGCAGGGCCCTATGTGTGCAGATTTGGCATTTAGCAAGTGTTCAGGCCCATATGTGAAAGGAAGGGTGGTTGGGGAAATACAGTACCTGCTGGAGATGTGGGTTCTGATCCCTCTTCTATTCCAGACATCCTGTGTGATGTGCGGCATGTCCCTTATACCCAGATCTTCCAAGGTGTTTAGGTCCCTAACTTCCATTGGTAGCAATGATTTCAATTGGTATCAATAGACTCTGAGCCTCAGCTCTCCACCTGTACAGTGGGGATCATAACGCTGCGTTATCTCATGGGGATTTTATGAGGGTAAATACACTGAAGATTGTGAGGTGCTAGGGGGCCAGAGAAGTATCATAGATACTTTTTGCAGCCCTTTCTGGTTTAAAAAGTAACTATGGCTAGCATGTTTATTGTAAGCGTTCCTTCCTGGTCCCATGTTGTGTTGATACAACGCTATTTTATGTATCTGCCTACTGCGTGGATTGAATTGACCAGTCCCCCGTTCTCTGTCACCTATCACCATCCCAGTACTGCCGACCCAAAGAAAAACTATGAAACAAGGCCCTCAGAATAATGAGATTACAAAAAAAGAGTCTCATCTTTTTGAGCCAAATAGTACATTTTGCTGCCAGGTCCCTTCCGGTTTGCGAGCCTTTAAGGGGTGCTTGGGTCGCATTTCTCCATAACCAAGTGGGCTAGAAAATTACTGAAAGAAGACAAGTGAGATGCTCTCGTCATCCATGACTGTAGGAATTTGGATTTTCAGAAAAACACTAACCGCCGTATGACACCAAATATTGACTTGACTGCACCGCTACAGCCATCCTCACAATCAGCTCAGTGACTGTGCGTGCGCGTGTGTAGTCTGTGCTTGGAAGGCTGAAAATAATAAGGGGTGGGAGGGGAGGCAAGTGCCATTTTCCCTTCCTGTTTTCTGACCAGCTCTGCCTGTGATTAACAGCAGCAGTAGCCAGGAGCTGACTCTGCAGCTCAAGATCTCCAAGCCAGAGGAACTAGCCTGCTCCCAGCATAGTTCAGGCCAGAACTGAATCTGACACCAAAGGAAACGGCGGGCAGTCTGCAGTTTGCTGATACTGCTCAAGTGGTCGCCATGTCCCTCCTCCAGCGACGTAACTCCCTCCTCCGTCACCCACCCTACCCAGGAGGGGTGGTCACCCAGTGCAGATCCATGTTGCTGCATAGCGCCACCCACGGGTCCAATGCAGAAGCAACAATCTATCATCCACCACCCTCTAGGGTTTGTTGCCCACGTTGCTGCTGCTGTTTTCCCCTTCCTCCTTCACTAGCACTGCTGCTTGCTGGCACTGACGGTGCCGCAGGCTCCTCCTTGTTCCCTAACAATAACAGCTGTGTGGTAGGTGACCCTCTTCCCTGTCAGCGGCAGCTCTTTATATATCACAATGGCAGGTGCACATTCAGCTGCAAGACCATATGCCCCCCTGTCATGTGTAGAGGTGAGTTCATACTGTAGTTCTTCCTAGTCACTAATCTACCCTGGCCTTTGTATCTGATCGCACTGCAGTATGCCACGCTGTCATTCAGGGGTTGAAACATACACAAAGTGTCGCCAGGCATGAAGCATTTCCATTGCTGAAACATCCATGCTTAATGCCCCGTGTCTTTCCTTCTTATCTCACGGCTTTCCATGTTGACGTATTTATTATAGGCCCAAATTTCCAACTGATCGCACACAAGCAGACTCCAGCACCCACTGTCTTCTGTTTTAGAATCAGCACTCGACTCCTGCACGAGCAATGGCGGGATGACAGCATTTGTTGGAGGAGGCCAGTGATTTTTGAAACGTTCTCCCCATCTCAGCCTGCTTCCTGCTGCTCTCATCCTCAAAGCCCTTATATAACAGGGTGGAACGCAGGTCTCTTGAGTGCTAGTCTAATGCCCTATCCACGGGATAAAAGCTATGCAAAGCGTGTCCTTTACATTCAGGAGTCAAAGGATTATGTGGTAGACAGTGATTGACTCAGCATGAGTGCACGAGAAGGACATGTAAATTGGGAAGAGTGTAGGAGGTGAAACTAGAATGACCAAGCAACTAAAAAGTACAGGGAATTTTTCAAGACGTTTCAGGGCAATTTTACAGAGTTGAATTGTTGCTGTCAACTATCCACTGCCTGAGGCTATGGACTGTACCGTGTTTGTTGCTGAAGACTGCAAAGTCCATTTTTCTTCCTTTAAAGATGGGTGCTGATAGTTTTATCTTGTCACCAGGAGATATTTCTCCATGCCTTTCTGTGGAAAATGTGTGCTCACACATGCCATTAACTGGTCCTCTTGCTCTGCCCAGACAGCATTATATAACAACTGGAGTTTAATGTTCCCATTGCTGGATTGTAACTCTAAAGAAATCATACTCATTGCTCTGGTCAAAGGGCCACAGTTAACACTTTGGGGTAGATACTCTGTCCTGTTTCACTCCCTTTGTACTGCTCAGGCTAAAGATCACAGCAACATTATATACCAGGCCACGAAGCCATCAGCTCTTAGGAAACTCCAGCTAGTACAAAACTCAGCAGCATGTCTCCTCAGCAACATGGGCTACCATGAGCAACTCATGCATGTCCTCTGCTCCCTATGCTGGCTTCCTATGGAATATTGAATCAAGTTTGAGGTCTTGGTCCTTATCATCAGGACAATCCATCATATGGGCCCGGCATATCTAAAAGAGCCTAAAGAGGGATGAAGATTGGTCAACAACTCCACACCTCTGGCACAATGGAAGTTTCTACCACAAGGGTAAAGCTTGTCTGTATAGGAGTCAGACATTTCTCAGGGGCCAGTCCATGATTATGGACTGAACTGCACCAGGAGCTGAGGAACATCTCAAACCTCACCACCTTCCACTCCAAGTGCAAGGGGCATTTCTTTCACCCGCCTTCTCCAACATAAACACATAACAGCATGTACATCTAAAAATGAGCACAGAAGCCCTTCCAAACCAGAACCCTCTGCTGCACATGAAATTCTCCCCTTGGGGAAAGGATGGGAGCGAGAATGCATGGCACATGACAGGCATTGACCATGTCGCTTAGATGCATTGGTGGAAGGCCCTCAGATACTCCTGGGATGAGAGTGGGATAAGAACCTGAATAGAACAGCAGAGAGGACACAGCAGGTGCTCGGATCACTCACGTTGGATCTGCTTCTGGGGCAGGCCAGATTCAAACACTCGCAGGGTGCATCTCAGCGACTACACTTCCATTCTGTTATCTAATACAAAATTTCTTAACACAGTTGCCCATGGTGTAGCATGATGAGTGCAACTGGAGAAAGAGAGACAGGTTTCATAAGGGAACTAGTGTGGTGTGAGGCCAGGCGCTCAGCAATGCAAATGGGGCTCCAGCTGCTTGCCCTCAGCCTCGGCGTGTAATTGACCTCTCAGCCTATGGAATGAAGATCTCTCTCCTACAACGCTGCCTGTATTGCTAATGAAACACATGGAAATCATACGTTACAGCTTCCAGGGTTGGACACTATTGGCGTAGACTCGGGCTACGTTTATACTTGGAGCTAGGGGTGGGGTCCCCAGTTTGAGCAGATGTACTTGTGCTAGCTGTCATTGAGCTGGTGTGCTCAAAATAACCGCACTAGCACGGGTAGTGGTGAGCGGCAGCATGGGCTAATTGCCCTGAGCATGTACCTGCAATGTCCACATGGGTACACACTTGGGTCAGCTAGCCCGTGTCGCCACTACCTGCTGTACCCCCGCTATGTTACTAGTGTTAATATTTTGTCATTTCAGTGGCAAAAGTCTGGTGCAGACTGTCGTGTCAAGCAAATATTCTTATTTCCTTTTCTCCTTGTTCCACAGCCGGGCTTTATCGTGGCTTCTTTCATGGGTGGTTGTGCTTCACTTACTGTTTGCTGCCATATGTCTTATGCGTAGAGCTGGGCACCTTTTTTAAGGTGAAGAAGGTAGATTCGGCAAAACCAAAATGTTCTGTGAATTTGTGCCTGTTTTACCAAATAGTCTGTGTTGCGGGAGGGCGGGTTTTTTTGTTGTTTGTTTTTTAATCGAAACACCTTCGTACCTTCAATTTTTTAAAAAAAAATTAAAGAAAGTTTAGAAATTTGAAATTGAAACAAAATATGTCATTTAGGGTTGACTGAAACATTTAAAGAAATATTTCATTGAATTTGAAATAATTTTTTTGCAGTTGTTCAAGTCAACAAAAATTTTGAAAACTTTCATTTGCGGGCCAACCCTAATTAATTTTGCCCCACTTTTTCAGAATTGCCGCCAACCGACAAATCAGTGACTTTGTCTTAGCGGAATGAATCCCTAGGCTTTTTCTCAAAATGAAAGTGGAAAGAAGAAATCTCCAGTCATTTCAGCTGCTTTCTGTGAGCATTCGCGGCTCCATGAAGCAGTGATGCTCAAACTTCCGTTCAGCAGAGGACTCGATTGTCAGGATGATGATATCTTTATCTACTCCTGGTGACTCTGAAGTGTTCTTGAGAATTCTCAGATGCTCCATTCCAACCAGTAGAAATGGCATTCATGACCTCTGCTGTTTTAAGGGTTGAGGATGTGAATACCAACATTCGCTCAGCATTCACTTGTCATGGAAAGACCTTGACAAGTTTAGTTGTCAGATAAGCTGTGTGTCACCACAATTTATATACACCATTGAATCAGCTACATTCCAGTCATGGGAGTTTCATAACAGCATAATGCCAGTGATTTATAGGTATTAGATCTACGCCCGAGTTAGATGAAGTACATTAGTCAGGTATAGGTGCAGTGTATTTTGTGGGAAAGTCCTGTTCTATTTCTCAGCTGGTGCATCGCAATCTGTGATCATATGATGGGATGTTTATGAATTGCTCCTATTGCAGCATTCCCAAGAACATCCTATGTTTCTAAGGTTTTTAAAAACATGCTGTTGATGATTGATTATAGTAATTTTATTGTTCATATTGTTCTATTCATATCACAGCAGGTGCTGCATGTAATTATTAAGCATCTTTGTTATTAGAGATGCATGGGTAGTAAAATATAATCAGAAGCAAACAATTTAACTGATAATAAAATTAGCAGTTCATGGAAAGTCAGTCTGTTAAATTATCTGGTTTTTAGATGGTTTATTGCTTGAAGGAGTAACTGTTGAAGGGCTGGATTCAAGGGAAAATGCCAAATTGCACAGAGGGAGGCATATTTACTATACCTTTACTTTTTCTATGGTATACATAAGATTTCTTCCTTAATGCGGTGTAACGCATTAGCGCCCAATCATATACTTTATGACCGGATGAAGTAAAGCACTGAAAGAACTTTTCTTACCTTTTTATGAAATGGTACAAAATGATAATGTTGTGATAGGGAACTCCTCAATTACATAGTGCCTGGAAAATTCACAACACTTACCTTTGATCTGTCAAAGCACACCAGGGGGCTTTTACCAGGAAGCGCCCATTAAAGTCAATTGGAGTCATGCAGCTATAATACCATTGAGAGCCTTTAAAATTTTATATGAACCTTTGCAAATGTCACTAGTTCCTATGGTTTTAGGCTGACTCATTCTGTGGCCTCTTTAATCCAAAAGCACACACAAACGAATCCATGGCATTGCACTGCTGGGAAGGTATGGTGCCTTCCTGCATAACAGATTCCTTTGGATACAGCTTCTTGCTGTATTCTACCTGCTTTGAAATGGGATCTGTCCACATTTTGTTAAATGAGTTGTGTCTTTGTCTATCATCTCCACAGCTCCATTAAATACATGTTGGTGTTGTTGTTGTTGCCAGAGACAAAGTAAGTGAGGTAATAACTTTTCTTGGAGCAACTTCTGTTGTTGGAATGGACAAGCTTTCAGGTTTCACAGAGCTGGAAAAGGTAACTACAGCATCTAAGCTAAATACAAGGTGGGACGTATCGGTAGGTGTAGGGTGTTCATGCAGCTGTAGCTGCATTTAAGCATTAGGCAGTAAGGTGTGTTACAAATCATTGCAATAAAACCAATGTCTCTGTTAAGCCTGTGGTTTTTAATGTCCAGCGGAGCTATAAATTTGAGCTCCCAGGTTCATCTTTTGAAGGTGTTGTGCAGGTTTGCTGCGAGGACAAGAGGTCGGATATGCAGTGATTGTTCTGTGAAAACGATGGGAGTTTTGTGATCTTTTACCATTTTTCTGTTTGAGTTCATCTGAGAGCATAGTGATTGTCCGGTTTCACCCACATAGTTGTTGTTGATCATTTGATGCACTGGATGAGGGACACCACATGTGGTGATAGTCATGTGTAGGACCCAGGGATTGTGAAAGCTGTGTTGTGGGTGATACAGATCATTACAAAAGAGGAGATATGTCTGCAGTTTTTTTCATCTGTTGTTCTGGCAGGGTCTAGTGCCACTTTGAGGTGGAGAGTCCTGGTCTGTGGGGAGCTTGCTTCTGATGGAGAGGTTGTGGGTTGTTTGAAGGCCAGAAGAGGGGGTTCAGGAAAGATTTATTTCAGGATGTGGTCCCTACTGAGTATGGGTTGTAACTGTTTGTTTGATGAAGCCCCATATGGGTTCTAGTGTGGGGTGGTAAGTGACAACTAGGCATGTGCAGTCAGGGTTTATTCTGTATTGAAGTAGGTTCTTCCAGGGTGTTTGGGTGAATGCGAACACTTACCCCTCCATCACCTGAGGCTACGGCACTGCATCTACCTCTGCTTCTAATGGGTGTGTTACATGAGATCTTTAGCCTTCTCAGTGTTGATGAGAATGAGACAGAAACTGTAAAACCTAGAGCTAAGACTGAAAGTCCAGCTCTATAGAACCAGACTGTGACTCAGGAGACCATGAGTTCTATTCCCAGCTTACCCTCTGGCCTGCTGGGTGACCTTCGACAATTCAGTTCACTGCCCCGTGCCTCAGTTTCCCCATAGGTAAAATGGGGATAATGTGCTGACCTCTTTATAAAGTATTTTGAGATCTACTGATGAAAATTGCTATATAAGAACTAGGTATTATTTCCGCACTATATCACTCTTTGTTTGGTGTGTCTGTGGGTTGTTTGTTTGACTGTTTGCTCTCTGTGTACAGGTTATGTAGCTATTTGAAGTCTCTGAGAGATTAACTGGTCTCTGGTAGTGAGGGCCGAGCTGAGCAAAGCAGGGATAAAAAGTCATTTGCTAGGTGAACTCGAAAGTTCAGACCGAGGCAGCTAACATGAGAGTTTCAGAGGGAGTTGAGAGAGGGAGCGTGAGAGGCTTTCCTTCTAGGTTCAGCTTGTTGTACAATTTTGAGATGCCCAGCGATGGGACAGTGGTGATGACCTGCAATGGATGTGCCATGTTTTCTTTCCTGCGTGACGCTGGAAGGGGACTTCCTAAGTGTGAAGTGAAAGCTGCTGGAGGAGTGTCTGTACTAGAGAAGAAAATTCCTGGATTGGAAGGGCAAGCAGAGATACTACTGAAAATCAGAGAAGCTGAGGAATTCCTAGACACCCAGGTTCAGGAAACATCAGTACCCCAGGTTCAAGGAATGAAGGAGCTGGCCACCAAGGAGTCATAGAGGAATCCTGACAGTTTGTAACCACCAGAGGCAAGAGGCCACACCGCTGGAGATAGACTATGAGGGGCAGGCTGTGGCCACCAGAAAGGAGAGGACCTGGAGGAATTCCTCACAGCTAGAAGTTTCCAATCAATAACAGGTCCTCAATGTGGAAATTGGAAGTTACTTCTCATAATCCAGCTGCTCTAAGGGAATGGAGAGATGTATTGGACAGCTCTGCCCAACTTGTAAGAAAATCAGCCTTGTCCACAAAGAGTTATTCAACCATCCAAGCAAGACAGACAATCCTTATTGGGGATTCCATACTCAGAAGAATTGAAGAAACTGAATTCAGCAAGAGACAGGTGGACAACAAGATGGTGTGCTGCCTTCCTGGAGAGGTGTCACTCTAAGATTGCGTAGGTTTTGAAATCGATGGGAAAGGATCCATTGCTGATGGTTCATATTGGCACTAAGGACACTGCATTGCAGAACATCACGCAGATAGTAGATGACTTCAGGGAATTTGGAAGAATGCTAAAGGAGGACGTCCATGCAATTTTCTCTGAGATCCTTCCTGTTCCATGAGCAAAGGAAGAGAGAAGGCAGAAGATTCTTGGAAGTGAACTGCTGGCTAGGTAGGGTGGAGGAGTTTGGCTTTTGTGGAACATTGGTCCACCTTCTACAGGGAGAGAGCCCTGTTTAGTTTGAATGGCCTGCACCTCGGTAGAAGTGGGACCAATCTCACTGGGGACAGGCTGGCTAGAGCAGTCAAGAGGGGATTAAACTAATAGCAAAAGGGACAGGTAAAATAGTGAAGATATGTGCACTCAGCACATAATCAAGATGTTGAGACCAAAATTAATCAAGGAACCAAAGAACATCACCAGAAGATCCTGGGTAACAAACAAGAGGAACTGGAATTTCTCATTTATGAGCATAAATTTGATCTAATTGGTATAACTGAAACCTGGTGCAATGATTCCCATGACTGGAATATTAAAATCAGTGGTTATAATCAATTTAGGAAAGATTGAGGGAGGGGGGAATGGGAGTGGAACAGAAGAAAATGATTTTGAATGTTTATGGACCAATATCCTACCAGATAGAGCACAAGATAGGGTGCTGCTATAGACCACCGAATCACACTATGGAGCGGAATGACTGGCTCCTTACATGCCTATCTATAACATATTGTGGGGAAAAGCTGTGTGATCACGGGGGACTTCAGTTTGAGTGACACATGCTGGAGCTCCCATGCTGCCAGTAGTAAAACATCCTTGGAGTTTCTAAATATTATAAGTGAGAATCTCCTAACTCGAAAAATGTTGCATACAACACAGGGGAGCTCTCAATATGAGCCCTTGGCTTGATGGATAAAGAGGAACTGATACAAGTGATATATACCTGGTGCTGTAAAAGGGCCAATTTCGCAAAGCTGAAAACAATTCTGAGGCAAACCAGCTGTGAGGAAGAATTTAATCCGAAAAACTGTGTGTGATTATTGGAAATTATTTAGAACACTTTACTAGAGGTGCAAAAAGCCACAATCAAGGAAGAAGGCTGTATCAGTTAAAAAAAACCCAACACCTGGTTTAGAGGGGAAGTGGAGGTGTGTGTATATAATCAAATGCAAGAAAAGAGAAGTAGATAGTAATGAATATAATTCAGAAGCTAGGAAAGTATATTAGGAATAAATCCTAACATTGATCTATTAGTAGATGGAAATGACAAAATTATTTATAATAATGGAGAAAAGGCAGAAGTGTTCTGTATTTGGTAAAAAAACAAAACAAAACCCAGATGTTATGGTCATATCATATGATAACATTTTTTCCCTTTCCATTAGTACCTCAGGAGGATCTTAAACAGCAGCTACTAAAATTACACATTTTTAAAATCAGCAGGTCCAGGTAACTTGTATCCAAGAGTTTTAAAAGAGCTGCCTGAGGAGCTTTTTGACTGTTAATGCTGATTTTCAGTAGGTCTTGGAACAGTTGGGAAGTTCCAGAAGACTGAAAGAAAGCTCATGTTGTGC
This sequence comes from Chelonia mydas, assembly GCF_015237465.2. NCBI lineage: Eukaryota > Metazoa > Chordata > Testudines > Cheloniidae > Chelonia > Chelonia mydas. Next base: position 9,041,000 of record NC_057852.1, on the reverse strand, counting down.
CAATATTTAAAAAATGTTAACGGGATGGCTGGGGTAATTATAGGCCTGTCAGTCTAACATTGATTCCCAGGTAAGATAGTAGAGTGACTGTTATGGCACTTGATTAATAAAGAATAGAAAGAGATGAAGTTTACATGGCACACAATAAATGGATTAAAATCTATCTGACTGAGAAATCTCAAAATATAATTGTAAATTGTGAATCATCGTAGAATGGATGTGTTTCTCATGGGGTCCTGCAGGGATCATTATTGGACCTACACTATTTAACATTTTTATTAAGGACCTGGAAGAAAACATAAAATCATCCCTGATAAAGTTTGCAAATGACACAAAAGTTGGGGGCAGTGGTAAATAACAAAGACAGGTCACTAATATGGAGTTATTTGGTTCATTTGATGAGTTGCAAGCAAACGATATGCATTTTAATATTGCTAAATGTAAACGCATACATCTAGGAACAAAGAATGTAGGCCATACTTACACAATGGGGGATTATATCATGGGAAATAGTGATTCTGAAAAAGATTTGGGCATCAGGGTGGATAATCAGCTGAACATGAGCTCCCAGTGTTATGCTCTGGCCAAAACAGCTAATGCAATTCTTGGCTGCATAAACAGGGGAATCTCAAGTAGGAGTACAGAGGTTATTTTACCTCTGTATGTGGCACTGGAGCAACCACTGCTGAAATAGTGTGTCCAATTCTGGTGTCACTATTCAAGAAGGATGTAGATTAATTGGAATGAGTTCCAAGAAGAGCCGTGAGAATGCTTCAAGGACTAGAAAACAAGACGCAAGGAGCTCAATTTATTTAGTGTAACACAGAGAAGGTTAAGGAGTGACTTGGTTACAGTCTATAAGCACCTACATGAGGAACAAATATTGGGCTCTTCAATCTACCAGAGAGGGGTATAACACGATCCAAGGGCTGAAAGGTGAAGCTTGATACATTCAGACTGGAAATCAGGCGTAAATTTTTAACACTGAGAATAATTTACCATTGGAACATCTTACCAAGGATCATTGTGGATTCTCCATCACTGACCATTTTCAAATCAAAATTGGATGATGTTCTAAAAGATCTGCTTTAGGAATTGTTTTGGGGAAGTTCTCTGGCCTGTGCTATACAGGAGGTCAGACTAGATGATCACAATGGTACCTTCTCGCCTTGGAATCTATGAATCTGATTCGCCTCTCCCTGTTAACTTTGTCACCCACACTAATGCATTCCGGCTCTTTGTCACCCTCTAGTCACTCAAACACCTAAGAGGATAATAAGTTTGCCACTTCCTTCGAGCTAAGGGTATTGGCTCTTCAGCTCAGGTAGTGGAGATCAGAGAAACTAGGTTCAGTCCCTGCAGATGACCAATCCAGGAGTATCAAAAACCTCATCCTATTGGGTATTACTTGGTGGTGTGTATTAGTTTGGTAGGACCAAATCCTGGCAAAACTCCCATTTGCTTCAAGAAGGCCAGGCTTAGCTCTCGCAGAGAGCTCCTCCGCCAGTGACAGTCGGTGTAGCCCTGTGGACTTCCATGCAGCTATGCCCATTCACGGCAGCAGAGTCTGTGACCCTTACTGTTTAAGAGGGCTAGGTAAATACTCCAGTGTCCTGATTGTACATTTGTCTCTGGAAGGTCTGTTGTTCAGACGATATGCAGGACAGGTTGAGATTTAAATGGAAATAATGTTAGCAGATGGGCAGAAGAGTGAGTGCATGATCACATTCATGGCTTCTATTGGCCTCCTATATCAAACTGAAGCTCCTGTCTCTGTCTTCAAGGCTCTGCCTATCCCAGCTCTTGACTTTCTCTCTCTGCTGTTATCTCCACTGACTCCTCCAAGTTGCACAACAAATTGACTTCCTTCTCCAGTTCCCATATCTGGGCTTTCTTCCATGCAGCTTTTTCTACCTGAACCCTCCATCCCCCTTCCCCCCCGCCCCCAACCTGATCTGTCCTAATGCCATCTTCTCTCCTCCAAGTCCCTCTCTCTAAATCAAATCCCTTCCAAATGCTTAATGCTTTGTCCCCCATGTGTAGGGCCAGATTGTGATTCCTTACCTGTGTTGAATAGTACCTTACCGCTCAGATAACCCCTTTGTAGTAAGGTGCTATTCAGAATGGGTTAGGGTATCGGAACCAGGCCCATAGAGGCAGTAGCTAATCTGAAGCCAGGCCCTCATAATCAAATAATGACACCTTTAAAAAAAAAAAGGTAGCTGTCAAAACACATGGTTGGTCTGTGTCACGGTTCAATAACTTCTCAACCACTGTTGTTGCTGTGCAAATAATATATAACACAAATAATCATCAGAACAGGGAAAGGGGCAAAGGGAAAGTAATGGAGATTTTAAAATCTACAATAGGAACGCAGGAATTGCCAGACTGGATTCAACCCAAGAACCATCCAGTCCAGTTTTCTGCCTCAAACAGTAGCAGATGCCGGATGCTTCAAAAGAAGGTGCAAGGAACTTCCTCACTTCTAGTAGGTAGAGATTGGTTTAAACCCTGAAGCCTGATGGTTAATATCCCTTCCAAACTTCGTTAGTATCTTTGCGTTATCATACCTTTTGAATCTCACTTCATTGTTAGCCTTGATGGCATCCATGTGGCAATGAGTTCCACTGTCTAATTAGGTGTTGTGTGGGGAAAAGTGGTTTCATTTTCTCAGTTTTGAATGATTTTTCTTATGGATGTGTGCTTGCCTCTTTAGGCGTGGGAGAGGTAGAGACAGCCCTAGGTGGGCAAGCTAGAGAAGGGCAAAGCAAGCAACCCGGGAAATGGAAATGATTACTCCATGAGCGCAGCACGTTGGTGGGCAGCAGCGGCTCAGCACACGCAGTAGCAAGGGCAATCACTTCCAGCCAGCACCAAAAGCGATGCATCCGATGAAGTGAGCCGTAGCTCACGAAAGCTTATGCTCAAATAAATTGGTTAGTCTCTAAGGTGCCACAAGTCCTCCTGTTCTTTTTTCAAAAATTAGTGTTCCCAAGTCATATGCCTAAGCGTCTAAATAAAACTACCTATTTGGCGGGAATGCACTGATGAGTTTTGAAAATCTCTCTGTAATCTCTACCTCCTGGACAAAACATGCAGTCCCCAGTATGTGTCACTTGAGTATTTGGAAATATTTCAGTAATCAAATAAGGCCAATATTCATACTGTTCAGGAAGTGTATTTTTTTTTGTCTTGCCAATCCCTAATGCAATAAATACATCTTTGTAAAGGGTTCTGCACAGTGGTGAGCTGGAGCCTGTTCGCACCGGTTCGCGTGAACCGGTTGTTAAATTTTGAAGCCGGTTTAGAACCGGTTGTTAAAGGGGTGGACAAACTGTGGCCCGTGGGACCATCCTTTCCGTCCCACCTGAGCTTTCGCCTGGGAAAGCTCCCCTGAGAATTTTTACTCACCCAGCGGCACTCCGGGCCTTTGGTGGGACTTCGGCGGCGGGTCCTTCACTCGCTCCGGGCCTTCGGCAGCACACCCGGAGCGGCTGAAGGACATGCCGCTGAAGGGCCGCCGAACATCCAGAGCGACTGAAGGCACCAGTTCTTCAGCTTCTGGCAGCTCATCACTGGTTCTGCATTGTAATTTTTGGTGGTAGTCAAACTTTTTCATCTGAACTTTGTGTGTGTGTTTTAAAAATGGCTTTTTGACAAAACAGAAATTGTGATTTGAAAAGTTTTTTTGGGGGGGGAAACAGTGTTCATTTTCTCCATGAAAACCTTAAAGATGTCAAAGAAAACTGTAGAAGGTTCATGTCAAAAATTTTGCCTGGAAAAGAACTCGTTTGTGACCAGCTCTAATAACTTGGCTTTTATTGTAATTCTGCTCGACCAGTGTGGTGTTTAGATTAATGTGCTGAGGCTTTTCCGAGCCCCGTACAATGAAGTTTTGGTCCATAACCATGGCTATGAGGCTTTGCTGCAATACAAATAAATATAAGAATGATTGAAGGATTTCAAAGCATGCCTTGTAGTGATAGATTCAAGGAGCTCAGTCTATTTAGCTTAACAAAGAGAAGGTTTAGGAGCGACATGATTCGTTTATAGGTACCTACATGGGGAACAGAAATGTGATAAATATAGGGCTCTTCAATCAAGTGCAGAAAGGTATAGCAGGATTCAGTGGCTGGAAATTGAAGTTAGACAAATTCAGACTGGAATTAAGTGGCAAATTTTTAACAATAGGAGTAATTTACCATTGGAACAACTTACCGAGGGTCATGGTGGATTTCTCCATCACTGGCATTTTTTAAATAAAGATTGGATGTTTCTCAAGAAGATATGCTTTAGTTCAAACCAGGAACTAACTCGGGAAGTTCTATGACCTGTGTTATACTGGAGATCAGACTAGAGGATCACAATGGTCCTTTCTGGCCTTAACAGTAAAAAAATATATTAAAAAAAAATTATAAGGATGGGCACACTTGCTTTGCCTAATTTTATACCCACCCGAACATCAAGGGTTAAAAGGTATGATTCAGACACACATGTTTTGGGGATTGTGCTTAGACGGTAATAGACGGCTCAGAGGAGGAACGCTAATGAAGAATTAAATGGTATATAAAATTATGCATTGTACAGGGATATCCCCTTTTAACAGACTGGAGCTTGTCTCCGTTGTTCTTCCAGCCCTAAAACATAACACGGGATTCTCTTTAGCTAGAATGTCTCTCTCTCTGGAGCCAACAGAGCCCCGTTTGACTTCCTTGAAACGAAAATGTCTCATTTCAGTTTCGACAAGACGGCATATTTTGCTGAAATGTCCCCCCCCCCCCCCAAAAAAAAAAAAAAAAATGTTCCTACCAGCTGTAATTATGGTAGCACCTATGAGCTAGTCATGGAGCAGAGCCCAATTGTGCCAGGTACTGTGCAAACACAGAACCAAGAGATGGTTTCTGCCCCAACCACCTGAAAATCTAAGCAATTGACAACTCCGTCCCTGCAATATTCCACAGATTGTGAAGCTCATATGCAAAACATAAACCTCTCTTGCTCGTGGAACCTGAGAGTAGCTGAGTAGCACAGTCAATTGAGATTAGCTGCATATCCTAGTTAAACCAAAGGTCGTCTTGCATGGAGAAGGTGGAGTTAAAATAAGTCTCTTTATAAAGCAATGGTGTGCTTGGGATAATGCACTGAAATGTAGGATTTCATGCCTAAAAGCATTGCCTCTATTCCCTACTGAAGATTATGAGCTGTGCCTCAAAGCACAGAATCAGGCAAATTGTTTTTTATTGAAACATACAGTAATGCAGGGTGAAAGAAAAATCAATTTAGCACAAGCACATCACATTTTGGGCCCCAGTAACTATTGATATCTGCTGTCCTGGAGCAAATCATATCCTCGACACGTCTGACAGCTGCTGTTTCTCTATCTTCCTTTCGTTATCTCTAATAGCCATGGTCTGTTCTGCTACCTTGAGAAAACTAGTTGGTACTTATTTGATAGATAGGGTTTTTCTTGTGCTTCTAGCATCAGTTTGTGGATAATGCTTTGGCCTGAAGAGATCAAAGCTAAAATTGATCTGTGTCACCAGTACACCTTGTGTAGTCTAATGCCTGTACTCTGCTCCTGAACTCTCTGACAAAAAGAAAAGGAGGACTTGTGGCACCTTAGAGACTAACAAATTTATTTGAGCATAAGCTTTCGTGAGCTACAGCTCACTTCATCGGATGCAATTCTGACAAAATTTACTCTCTCTGCCATAAAACAAGAGAATTCTAGGCTGCATTCTTATATTTTAGGGACTGTGTGCTGATGTGTCCATGCCACTCTACTGTCCACAGCTTGTCTAACTGCAGGAGCAGGGTGAATAATGCGTATTTTGGTTTCTTGGCTATTTTTAAAAGTAAAAAGAAATATCTGGGGATCAGCCTGAAAACGGCAAATTTTCAGTGAATCAAAAAGTTGGAAAAAAATTCATTTCAGGTCAAACAAAACGTTTAATTTGACCCAAGAGAAACATGGTATTTCAATTTTAAGAATGTTTAACCTTTTTAAAAAAATAAAATAAAAAAAAGAGGACATTTTGAAACAAAAAAGTCATTTTGATCAAAAAAATCAAAAACTGTCCAAATGAAAAGTTTAATATTTTTTTCAGATTTTTTTTCTTTCTAATTAAAAAAAAACCTGTCAGAAGCTTCATGAAACATTTCAGTATTAGTGAATAGTCATTTTTTATTTAAAAAAAAATTGGCCACAAAACTTTGTCCAGTTCTACCTGCTTGTACGTTTTTATTAGAAGCTTTGTCAAACAAGGATTTTATTCTGCTGTCTTCTAACCATTACAAAACACCTTGCGTCTCTCCAAAGTGCTCAGCTTCCATCAGTTTCAGGTTGACCATCACTACCAATTTAAACAGCAACATAGTAACCAAATGATATTTATATCCTCCACTGTTCCTGTGTTTTCTCAAAATAAAGAAATTAGAATTTTGAGCAACGTTTCATGTATGTTAACAGATGTATCACAGCCCTAAAGAAAGGAATGGCTGTGTTTGAATTGAATGGATTGGCTAACTGTCTGGAAGGGAGAGGTCTTTCTACACCACGGAGCCAGTTTAAAGTCCCAGGGATTGCAGCTTTAGTTTCAGAAAATTTGACTCCTGATGTGTTTGTTGTTAAAGACAGGTTATTGCTTTGTGTCCAGGCTAGTGCATTTGGATCAATATTTATGCCCTTGCTGAGAGGAAGGTGAAATTACACATCTTTAAAAGACTGGCTGCTCCTCTAGGCCTTGTCTAGGAAAATAAGTTATGCTTAAAAATTATGTTTGCTAACATGTTTCAAAACCACAAATGAAGACGAGGGTTTAACGGATTTAAAACACGTTAGATGGTTGTGATCAACCCTGGGGGATAGAGGGATGCAGCATTGATGAGAAACAGCTAATATGTGTTCTACATAACCTATATTACTTGTCTAGACATGGCCTTAGCAAACCACCCAGCACATAAGGTTTTGCCTCTAGAGCCTGATTTTAAGTGTGCAATTGTTGAGGGTACCAACAGAAATCATCCAGAACCTCCCCCATTATTTGCTTCACGGGGGCCTTCTGTTTTGTTTTGACAGTGACTTATTTGACGCATGAGGGGATTTTAAGACGAAGGAGAGAGTGTGCCTGGGTGACAATCCATGCTGGTTTTTCACCCTCAGTGAGACCGGACAGTTTTTATGTTCTTAAAAACAATTATATCCATTGCTTTTAAGTCAGATTTCCCATGGGAGTTCTGTAATCATACTCTGGGTCGTTTGGCCTTGTTCTCCATCCACTCTGACTCAGGGTTATGAAGGTGGATCTAACTCTGCCAGCAGCCAATGGCCGCAAAGCACTGCTGGGGATCTCCAGAGGAGAGAGGAACTGGATGTACCCATTTCCCCAGCAAGGTATCCTTCCCCTGCAGCGGGGGAATGGGCGGTATAGGAGATCCTTCAGTGGTTCCATGCTACTTGATGATCCTCCTATATGGGGGAGATCTAGGGGCTGGATCAGAGGATTAGAAGCACTTTGCACTGGAGGAATGTCACAAAGTAGAGCCAAAGTTCCTCTTTTTTCCTTTTGAAATAGTATATTGCAGAGTTCCTCCCCCCCCCCCCCCCAAGGTGGAGTTTGCAGGCTTGGCAGGTGGAAAATGCAGATGGTTGAAAATTTTCCATCCAAACTCTTTTATTTATTTATTTGTAACGGAAAAATTGGAGTTTCAGTATGTTCACAGATATCAGCTTTCCTCAACAAATATTTTATTTTTTGTTGGAAACCCCCAAAACTGAAAAAGGGGGTGAAAAACTGAATATGTTTCTGTTTTTTAATCTGAAAACCAAAAAGATTGCGGTTTTGGAGGGCTTGCGGGGGGCATTTTCATCAAAAGTTTAAATTCTCACCAAACTTTTCAGCAGAAAATAAGTTTTTACTGAATTTTTCAAACAGCTCTAGTAGAAAACTCAACTTTTTCCTTGGAAGTTGGGCAAGACTGATATGGAAATCAAATAAAAGGCTAAAAGAAACATGGACTCCTTCCCCCTCCATTCTATACACACACACTGCTTGGTGCAATTATGCCGCAAGGCTTGGGCATCCACACATATGACACTCATCTGCTGATTGCACACTTGACATTCAAACCGAACCAACCAGACAGTCTGGGGATGGGAAATTTCCCCTATAACTATATGTACTGTACTGCATGTCCATATTTCCACTCTATTTGACTTTTAGAGTTAAAACACGTAGACAGTTTTATGGTCTCATGGTTCTAGCTATGATCTAAAAGGACACTGTTGCTACTAATAAGAAATGAGGTTTAGAAGCTACACCATGAAATTAAATGTAATTCTTTATGAATTAAATAGGTCCCCAGTGGAACCCTTCCCGTATTGGCCTGCGACTAGAACGCAGTAAGTATTTATTTGGATGTCAAACCACCTACTAGTATATTACGAATCTGTTAGCTGGTGTTTCTTCCTAACACTATTACACCATATGGGCTAAGCCATTAGCACTTTTGCTAATTAATATGTATGACTAGCTAATTAGCTTCCCCTCAATTAAGGAATCTGTTTGAGGATTTTCATATTACCCTCGCTCAGCATGCACCATCATGTCAAATATTAATATTAGTATGGGACAGCAGTTTTCAGTGGAAAGCTGCCAGTGCCACCATCAGGAGTGGATTTACCATGCAACAAACCATGAGGTGGCACGGGGCCCCCAAAATGCAGGACAAATATCTGACAACCTGCCCCCGAGTCCTGGCCGGTGGTGCAGCAGGGCTCAGGCAGGCTGTCTGCATGCCATGGCTGGTGTCCCCATGCCGCTCCCGGAAGTGGCCGGCTGCTGGCACATCTTTGCACGCCACTGGCAGGCACGGGAGGCAGCTCTGCGTTCTGCCCCCACCCCCGGGCAGTGAACAAAGACCCACTCCCACCCCCTCCTCCCAAGGGGCGCGCAGAGACATGCCAGGAGCAGCGCAGCAGGGCTAAAGCAGTTCCCTGCCCACTCTGCCTCCCTCCCTCCCTCCGCTCCACTCCCGGAAGCAGCTGGTATGTCCCTGCGTCCCCAGGGCGGGTGTGTGTGTGTGTCTCTGCTCGCTGCCCCCTCCCCGAATGCCGACTCCGCAGCTCCCATTGGCCAGGAACTGTAGCCAATGGGAGCTGCAGGGGAGGTGCCTGCGGGCAGCGGCGCACAGAGACACTCCCCCCCCCCCCGCCTAGGAGCTGCTGCCAGAGGTGTGTGTGTGCCGGCCACTTTGGGAGCTGCACTGCCCACCTCCTACACCCCAACCCCCTGCCCCAGCCCAGAGCCTGCACCCAAACTTCCTCCCAGAGCCCACACTCCCTCACCCCTTCTCCCATACCACAACCCCCTGCCCCAGCCTAGAGCCAGCACCCAAACTTCCTCCCAGAGCCCACCCCCTGCCCCCCCAACCCCCTGCCCCAATCAAGGTACCTCATTTTATTTTCATTTACTTCCCATTACTTATAATATAGGAGAAGGAGGAAGGGGAAAAAAAGGACGAAAAATGGCAGGGGGTGGGGTGGACAAGAGACGATATTCTTTTTCTTGGCTGGGTCCTGAGGGTGGCCCCCTGAAAATGAAGCTGCTCACAGGGCCCCACAAACTCTAAATCTGCCACTGGCCACCATCATTGCTGATACCAGTCATCACCCTTCTTGGCAGCCTCAACAGAAAAACCGGGGAGGGCTGAATGAGCCATTGAGACTGGCCTACTGGTCTCTCTCATTTACATAGTTCTTGAAGGACATGGGCAGGGAGTGGAACTTGGATGGCCAGTGCCCAAGCTGCACCTGTGTGAATCAATAAAGGACTTCAGATGCCCGTGATGTCATCCTGTACCCTTTACTTGCACTGGCGCCTTCGCAGAGTAGTGGGCACTGTCTAGGATTCTCTGCTCCGTGCCTCCCTGCAGTTCCTTTGTTTTGGCTCTGTGGCTTTTTTCCCCCCTTCCTGTGTTTGCATTCATTGCCCCTCATAATTAGTTGATCCTTGTTTTTCTGTAGCCCTCCTCCTCATTTCTATGAGGGATGGCTGCATGTGGGGGGTTTTGGGTGGAGTCACACCTATGTCTCTAGGGATCAAATAGGTTAGACACTTTAAATGCATTGACTCTTCAGTTCTCTTCACTGAGCCATGGGCATAGTCTGAGGTGGTCTACTTTGTGTCCTCTTCTGGATCCCTGATTTTGAACCTGTGATTCACCCCTCCTTTTTTTTTCCCCCCATTGTTTGTCCCCCACCATTTAGGTGATCCTTGGTTTTCTTTGTGTCTCCTCTTTTGTTGAATGGGCAGCCATTATTGTTTCACCCACCGCTGGTGCACTTTATATGTACCTTTCACCCCACTTCCCTCCCTGCACTGTTCTGATGTGTCCCAAGCAATCTGTTCCCCTTTGTCTTTCATTTTCATAGATATTAAGGTCAGAAGGGACCATTATGATCATCTAGCCTGACCTCCTGCACAACGCAGGCCACAGACTCTCACCCACTCCTGCGATAAACCTCTCTCCTATGTCTGAGCTATTGAAGTCCTCAAATCATGGTTTAAAGACTTCAAGGAGCAGAGAATCCTCCAGCAAGTGACCCGTGCCTCATGCCGCAGAGGAAGGCGAAAAACCCCCAGGGCCTCTGCCAGTCTGCCCTGGAGGAAAATTCCTTCCTAACCCCAAATATGGCGATCAACTGAACCCTGAGCATATGGGCAAGATTCACCAGCCAGATACCCAGGAAAGAATTCTCTGTAGTAACTCAGATCCCACCCCATCTAACATCCCATCACAGGCCATTGGGCCTATTTACCATGAATAGTTAAAGATCAATTAATTGCCAAAATCATGTTATCCCATCATACCATCTCCTCCATATTTTCTTTGGTTTGGAGGTGGAAACATATCGAAGCATCCTCAATTGTGTGTGTGAATTGTTTGGGCTTGTGAGAGAGTTGACCAGTTTGATGTTCTGTGTGTGCAAGCTACTGTTGTTCCCAGGTTTAGGCCCTTTTGAGAGCCTTGCTTCCTCACACAGAATATCAAACTGGCCAACCCTCTCACAAGCCCAAACAATTCACACACACAATTGAGGATGCTTCGGTATGTTTCCACCTACAAACCAAAGAAAACAAAAGATAAAAATGCAGACAGGACTACACTCTGTCCTTGTCCTGTATAAGGAATTCCCATTGAAAGGGACTTTTTATGCCAAAATGGTGAACAGAATGTGGCTCATATTTAAGTGCAGCGAAACTTACCCATTAGTTTGGAATCTAGCCCTGTCCGTACAGTGGGGCTTTCTTTGTGGGGTGTTAATCACTAGCCCATTGATTTCGGTGAGATTACTCTCAAGGAGTAAGGTACTACTCCATGTAAGTAAGGGTGGGAGAATCTCAGGCCTAGCTTGCAAATACTTCACAAAGTCAGAAAGAGACAAAAACCACTGGATTTTGCATTTGACAAATGCTCTACGGCCGCCATTTATTACAAGCTAGATAACAGAAACAATAGCCCGCTGACTTGGATGATATGTAAAGACACTTGGACTTGCTCCCAAAATATGAACCAAATTTTTGGAGGTTCAAATGGTTTTGTCAGTATGCTGTTAGTAGTATTCCAGTAGCAGCCTCTGACGGGGTTGGGACTCACCACCACAGCGCCTCCTGCTGTTCACTCTGGGAATTAGCTCAGTTCGTGCAGAGCGCCCTCTGCCAGTAGTGTCCTGTCTGTCTCTCGCCCTAGATTAGCGTCTCGACCTGTGTTGCTCCCAGCTTGTGGCGTCCTCTTTGGGACACTGCCCTCCGGCAGTGCCTGCTGCTCCAGTCTCACCCCCTTCCAGGGGTTTGGTGTTATCAGCAGTCCTTCTCTTCACCCCAGCCACAATGGCCAACCACACCCCCACAGTCTAACCCCTTTTGGCAGGGATCTGGTGCAGTCTGTGATGGCCACTCCTAACAGCCAGGTGGAAGTGCAAGGGGGAAGGGGGGGACCCAGGGCCACCCTCTACTCTGGGTCCTGACCCAGGGACCCTTTGGTGGCAGCCTTCCTGGCTGCCCTCCTTCTCTCCCTTTGTCCATCTCTCTCCCTGGGCTGTTTCCCCTTCGGCCCCTTTGCACCAGGTAGGCCCTTTTTCTCAGGGACCGCAGCCTGGCAGGAGGTCAGGTCAGGTCAGGTCAGGTCAGGTCAGGTCAGGTCAGGTCAGGTCAGGTCAGTGCCCTGCCCTGCCCTGCCCTGCCCTGCCCTGCCCTGCCCTGCCCTGCCCTGCCCTGCCCTGCCCTGCCCTGCCCTGCCCTGCCCTGCCCTGCCCTGCCCTGCCGCTAGTCTCCTCACACAGGAGACAGCCCTTGACCCTCTGAAGGCCTGGGAGAGACTGCCTGCTCTCTTCCTGGGCAGCCTTTATATAGGGCCTAGCCTAGCCCTGATTGGCTGGCTGTAATACTGGCCCTGATTGGCTCTAACAGGCCCTCCCTGATTGGCTGCCGCCTTGAGCAGCTGCTCTGGCCTGTTGTAGCCCAATTTGGCATGGGGGTGGGGCACCGCCCCACCACACAGCCCCACTGATGTATAACACATAATGAGAGAGAGACTTTGCCCTAAAGAGCTCACAAGTTAAATAGACTAGAAGGACAAGGAGAAATAGATGAAGTAACTCAGCCAAGGTCATGCAGCAGGTCAGTGGCCGAGCTGGGAACAAACCTCAGGTCTCCTTACTTTCAGTCCACTGGCTGACTAGGTCCAAGAAGGTTGACAGAGAGTTCTTGGGTTATAGGAGCTCGTCCAAACAGAAGCTGACTTCCTAATCGCTACTGTTCCACCCATCACTAATTACCGCTGAGCATGAAAAAAGCAAACATTTGACCAGAAACAGTTCAGGGGTTCAGAGACTGAGACATCGTCTCACATGGTGCCTTTCTGTTAAACCTTCCAAGGCATGGTCTAAAACTTCTTTACAAAAGGGTTTGTGCAATTATGAGCAATGAGTCCCTTATAGAGTAGATGAACATGAGTCAGCCACATAACAGCTGTTGTGCATTGCTTCTCAATGCGGTGTCATCTTCACACTTGAATCATCATGAGGATAAAATCTAATACAAATCCTATGTGGGCTAGATGTGGAGAGTAAGACCTGAAAGCACCAAATACATCAGAAAACAAACGGCTTCCTTTTCACTTCAGGCCCAATTCATGGGGTGGAATGTGAATTGCAACCACTGCTTAACTCCTGTGTGTCTTGCATTTTATGGTGAGTCATTGCAGGGGATGTATTATTCAAACCATTTTATCTTGCTTCTTTGTCATTCTAGATGGGCCCTATTTGAAGGATTCCGTTAGCATTCAAAGCTTGGCAGTTTCCTCCATCATTACTCTGTACTTTACAGATCTGGGTCAGCAGGTCAGTTGGACCACAGTAAGTATGTCCTTGCAACAATCAACACGATAGATCTTAATGTACAACACATTTCAAGCTTCAGATTGCTCCCACTTCCTTGGCCTGTCCTTCTCTATGTCAAATTGCATAATTATTTTATCATCCCTCAAACCCGAATTAAGTGATAGTCAGCCAAGTTATCAACCTAGTAACTCAGACATCCAATTAAAGATTAGAGGATGGACATAACAATAGTCCCTGAGGCAAAAAAATCAATTTTTAAAAACAAGTTTATCTTATCGTAGGCTAACCAGTGAAGGACCTTTAACCAAAGATGTTTATTTACTGCACAGGCTCTTTGGGTTTCAGAATGAAAGGAGATACAGATATAAAACTTTACTAAAACAGGAAGTTTTGTAGTCTGATTGTAGTAGCTCAGTGCATTTACCCATCAGTTCACCTGAAAGGGGAATAGGAAGGATCAGGCTATAGATTACGTTATGAAGCTGACTAATGAAGCTAAGGATGCCAAGGTATTTTAACCTCTTTGATATGGAGTGCCACAATGACAGAATTAATTTTCAATAGATACTGAAATTTACTTTATGAAATAGCAACGTAGTTAAATTACAGTAGCGCCTGCGGGAGGGGGCTGACTGATCATTGTGCTAAGCGCTGTACCAACACATACTAAAAGGCAGTCCTTGCCCCAAAGAGATTACTGTCTAAATAGACAAGACAGTTAAAGGTGGAAAGGAAATAGAGGTATACATCACACATCAGGTTGCAGAGGTGGGATTAGAACCCAGGTCTCCTGAGCTCAATCCAGTGCTCTGTCTACTTGACCATGCTGCTATACCCTATGGCTTTTCTATAAGGTATGGTATGTGATTTTTGGGAGCTCCAGACCCATCAGCAAACAGAGCTTTTGGGGGAGGAGAGGGGAATTCCTGGTTTTTGCATGCGGAAACATACGTTATTTAGAGTTGCTTGGTTTCTGAAAGTGATAAAAGGAAGTATGTAGTCATTCATAGCAATCAATACTCTGTAAATTACTTACACTTCTTTTAATGTTGCACTTGAATTAGTTTTTAATTACCATCGATGAGGAAGGACCATTTTCTCACAACCTTCCCCATACTGAGTATTCTACTGCTTAGCAGTCAGAATTAAAGCCCTTCTCAATGGGCTAGTTGGAGCCATATTGCATGAAGGGCAGTGTGGAACTGCTGCCTCCCAGAGGCAGCCCTGGGATGGAATTGTGACTCAGGGAGCCACCCGCCTCTTGGACAGGAGGGAGTGAATGACCACAAGTCTTAGAAGGGAACAGCTTCCTCTCGGCATGTGCCTAGGCAGCTACTCTTGACCCTCTCCCAGCCCTCTTGTTGGAGGGGCATGCAACAAGAAAGCAGGGCCTCCGCTCTGCACCAAGCCAAAGATCCAAGTAGGTCGAGCCAGGGCTTGGGAAGGCAGGGGAATGTGACTGTCCTGCTCGCCTTGAGCATGGTCAGGGCCCAGTCTAGCCCACTGTGAGGAAGACTGTGAGAATCTGGCCCTTAGTATTTCCATTTCTTGATCAGAATCGATAGGAGAAGCTAATTGGTAGCTTGTAGCCACAGCCCTGCCACGGGGCAGGGGAGCACTGGAAAGATTCCCACCTTAGAGAAGCAAAATGTTTCTTAGAGCTGCTCGCTTGCACTGTGGGAAATTAATCTGTGACACCCCCTCCCCCCCCAAGGGACACAACACACATCCCCCCTCCTCCCAACCAGATACTAGCCCTTGAGCTCCCTGAAATATACGGGCTGCCATTCCGGCTGGTCCTTACAGGATAAGTCTTGGCTGCCAAGCCTGGGCTAGCTTCGTACACGTGGAGCATCCCCATTGCACAGTGCTACCCGTGCCTGACCCATGTAACTGCACCCACGGTTCTGTACTGGCCCGTGTGCTGGGATGGATTTCTGGGGGCGTAGCCCATGGTTCTTAGCAGTGCGTAAAAGCTGGCTACTCTATTAATTCATTCACAGGGTGCTCTCTCTCACCTCGCAGGGAGCTGCTCTCTGTGGCAGGGACAGGGGACAATGCTTTATGAACATAACCGCCAAGTGGGGTTACTCATTGTTTATGCAGATAGTTCTGAAGGTGAAAGCAAACAGCATTTGGCAGGAAGAGCTTTTAATGAGCGTGTCATCCAGGAACTCAGTTTGCAAACCATGAAGTGGGCCATAGCGCACTCAACTGACTTCTCTACCTCTCCACTTCTTTCCTGTCCGCCACGCTTAGAAGTGGGTCTTCACATCACACCTTCCCCAGGAGGTGGGTGTGAGATTCTGGACAGCTGACAGTATGCCGGCAGGAGGATGTATTGGATGGCATCTCTGTATGCTGCACTTCCACAGCCATTGAGCAGGCAACAGTTGGGTTAAGACACAGTGCAGAAACAGGGAGCAGTTAGACAGGAATATACAACCCCGATGGAATTGTGGGATAGCACTGGAGGACTAACAGCACCCTCGATTGATTTGCGTGCATTCTCACTGCAAAGAAGGCATGTTGCCAGCCAAGGTCAGCTCTAGGATTTTTGCCACCCCAAGCAAAAAAATTTTGGCCACCCCCGCTTTTTTTTCATGCCCCCCTGCCACCAGCTTCGCCCGAACTTCACCCCTTCCCCAAATCCCCGGCCCCGCCTCCTCCCCAGGGTGTGCCTCATTCCCCCCCCATTGCTTCCTGCGGCATCCCCTCCCGCAACCCTTTGCCCTAGCTCACATCTGCTCCTCCTGCTCCCTTGAACAAGCTGCCTCTCCGCTTCTCCCCCTCCCTCTCAGGCGAGGGAGAGGCAGCGCGTTCAGGGAAGCAGGCAGAGAGGAGGTAAGCGAGGGTAGGGGGGAGCACAGGAAGTAACGGGGGGGGGGGTAGAAGAACCAGTTCCCCACCCCAGCTCACTTCCACTCCACCACCACTGCCTCCCCCGAGCGCGCCGCCACTCGGCTTCTCCTCCCTCCCAGACTTGCCGCACGAAACAGCTGTTTCGCGTGCAGCAAGCCTGGGAGGGAGGGGGGAGAAGCGGAGCGGCGGCGGCGCGCTCAGGGGAGCAGGCGGAGGCGAGCTGGGGTGGCGGGGGCACATTTCTAGGGGCGCGGCAGGGCCGGCGCCAGAATGCCGCCCCGAGAAATGTGCCGCCCCAAGCACCTGCTTGTTTTGCTGGTGCCTAGAGCGGGCCCTGTTGCCAGCCCAGGCTGAAGTGGAATTCCAGCTCAAGCCTACAGTCCCAGCTGTCCCTGTTAGCTCGGGCTTAATGCACCCTCCAGCCTGGGTGCGAAGTTTTTTTATGTGGAAAGATGGGAGAATTAGGGACAACATGTGGGCTCTAGCTGTGATAACTCTGTAGGGAAGACATACCCACACAAGCTGAGTGTGGGCAGTGGCCCCTCAGTGCCTCCCCTGCACAGCTGCATAAGGTGTAATGGAGCAGCAATATGATCTGCTCCTCAGTAATCCAGGTAGGTAGCAATCACTGTGCATTACTAACCATTACTGCAAATCACTTACAGAACGGACCCATTTTGACTGTGCCTAAGCAATGAACTAGTGCTTTGCAGACACATCGGCAAAGGGCATGTTACTGCCCGACTTTTGTCCTGGCCAAGGGCAGCTTCCGGGTCAGAGCTGCAAGATGGCACATCTCTTCCCTGCAATTTGTGATGGTCTTACAGTCCTAGCCCTCTAGGCTTTCACCTGTAGGCATTTGTAGCTGTTCTGCTGAATGAATGCCACATAGATTTCTGCTTACCCTGGAGGGCAGAAGGCAACACCCTGAAAGGTGCATTCTTGAAATCTGAACTCAGAATCGCAGGAGCATCTGCCCATTATGCTCTTCCCTTTGCATGTTTAGTTCCACCACTTCAGCCAGATCTTCAGCTGGTGTAAATCAGCATAAGTGTGTTGACTAGGGTTGTCAACTCTGACTGAAGCTATTCTGGGAGATGTTTTTCCCCAACATGACAATGTCATTTTCTTAAAATAGCTTATTAAAATCTCCTGGATTGCTTTCAGTAGTCACCAGGAGATTGATGCTGATTCCGGGAGACTCCAGGCCAATCCAGGAGGGTTGGCAACCCTAGTGTTGACTTCAGTGGAGTTAATTCAATTGACCATGTATGGCCCATTGACTTCCATAGAGCTATGCTGATTTACACGAGCGCTTCTGGTGCTGTTTCATGTTTGTAGATTATTTAGTTGTAACAATAACTGAGTTTAATCTCTTCCTTCCCAGTGGTTTATGTCGCCTAAAACATTAAGCATAACCAAAGCTTAATTTCCCATTGTAAATAATGAATTTATAGCGAGGCATCAGTACCACAGGTGATAGCATCTTTTACTATTTAATCCATGTGTAGAAAGTCCTCCCCATGGATTTCTCAATATTCATCTTACCACATTGTCATAGAATCATAGACTTTAAGGTCAGAAGGACCATTATGATCATCTAGTCTGACCTCCTGCACAACGCAGGCCACAGAATCTCACCCACCCACTCCTGTAACAAACCCCTAACTTATGTCTGAGCTATTGAAGTCCTCAAATCGTGGTTTAAAGGCTTCAAAGTGCAGAGAATCCTCCAGCAAGTGACCCGTGCCCCATGCTGCAGAGGAAGGCAAAAACCCCCCAGAGCCTCTGGCAATCTGCCCTGGGGGAAAATTCTTTCCCAACCCCAGATATGGCGATCAGCTGAACCCTGAGCATGTGGGCAAAACTCACCAGCCAGACACCCAGGAAAGAATTCTCTGTAGTAACTCAGATCCCACCCCATCTAACATCCCATTACAGGCCATTGGGCATATCTACCGCTAGTAGTCGAAGATCAATTAATTGCCAAAATTAGGCTATCCCATCATATCATCTCCTCCATAAACTCATCAAGCTTTGTCTTGAAGCCAGATATGTCTTTAGCCCCCACTGCCTCCCTTGGAAGGCTGTTCCATATACTAAACTGTCTCAGTTCTCAGCAGGAGGAATATTCTTCCTCACTGTGCCATTAGTTTAAATATTCAGAACTTTTATGGTAGGGTTATTCTATAACAGCATAGTTACAGTGTATAAACTATTGTATTGTACAATACAAGGCATTTAAAACTTTTATTTATTTAAGATTTATAGGTTTCAGAGTAACACCCATGTTAGTCTGTATTCGCAAAAAGAAAAGGAGTACTTGTGGCACCTTAGAGACTAACCTCAAATAAATTGGTTAGTCTCTAAGGTGCCACAAGTACTCCTTTTCTTTTTAAGATTTATAGTTATTAATGATTATAGTAGTGCTCCATGGCCCCAGCCAAATGAGCTGCAGCAGAGATTTGAGCACCTGAGTGCACTGGCCACCGGGCTACTGGGTATTCTATGGTGGGTTGGCCCCCTATGCCGTTTTTTCATGAGAGAGAGCTGACTTGGTTTGGGCACCTGGCTCCCGGAGAGAGTCCACAGCTGAGAATCCCAAGCCGAGATTAGCATCTCCCTTCAGACCATCAGTCAATCATCTAGAGGGCCAGATCCATGGGAATTAGGCACCTTTGTGAATCTGGGCCCTAAACCCCATCTCTTCCCTCTGCATTTCAGGGCTTGTGAGCTTACACAGATCTCCACTCAGCTTCTTGGCTTCTGAGCAGCCCTCTCTCTAGGCACCTAAGTCTCCCCATGCGTGATATGAGAGCCTGGGCACCTAACTTGGAGATGAAGATTCCACTTGGCCACAGGGCACCTAAAAGTTAGTTGTTGCAACTCCTAAGCCACTTTTTGAATGTAACCCCAAGTGATTTACGAGCCTAAGCGCCAATTTCAAAAATGACAAAGGCACTTAGGACCCTAAATCTCATCAAAAGACAATGGAGCTTAAACTTTTAAGTGCTTTGTCACATGAAGTACTGTAACTGGGCCTCACCATGCTGTGCTGGGCTCAGCCTCCTGGCCCCGCTCCCCAATGAGTCAGGACCACTTCTAGCTGGTGCAGCACCTATGCTCTTTATTCCTGTGTCCAGTCCCCACCACCAAGCTCTAACTATTTACAGGTTCAGCCTAGCACAGGCCTCAATGGCACCAGGCTCCTAGCTCCCTCTGAGCCTACTCTCCTCTCCTGGTCTCCATCCCCCTGGGCTAACTTCCTCCTAAGCTTTTAGCCCCTGTTAACGAGGCAGGCAGGTGAGGCCAGTTTCCAGGCCAGTCCTAGCTAGTGGCCAGCCCCTACCCATTTCCCCTGACTGGGTGGCAGGAGCTGTTTAGGGCTTCCTCTGCAGTGCCCTGCCACCAGTACTCAACAACTAACATTCCCTCTGAGGACAGTTCTTCCCCACAAACTAGTCTCAACAGGTGCTGCCAGGTGCTGAAAATCTGGCCAGTTGATTTAGATGCCTAAATGGGCCTGGAGCTCTTTCACAAGTTGGCCCTATGTGTCTTCCAAGCAACTAACATACTTTAGATCACTACATAGCCACTCTTAAGAGGTTTCTTCTGTTTGATTTGGAACCAATTCCAATTTTGCATACCAGAAAGAACTTTTAAAGTGTAACCTGTGTATGTAAATAATATAAAATTAATAATTTGTTCTCCCAGTTTATACAGTAATATTCCATTAAGAAATGTCGGGGGGAAATTGTTCTCTTCCAGCTGTCTCTTCTAGTGCTGGATGGATGAGGTAATATTTACTAGACCAACTTCTGTTGGTGAGAGAGAGAAACTATTGAACTCCATAAAGCTCTTTTTAAAGTTGCCTGCTGAGTTGGTCAGAAAACGGATTATCTGTCCCTCAAAACAATTTGAGATTTGTTTATCTGGAGTTGTTAAAAAAAATCACTTTTTTTAACAAAATGGCATTCTGGAAAAAAAAACTGGTTCAGATCAATTACTGGATATTTTTGTCCTAAAAGATCTGCTCTATGAACTATTTTTGAGAAGTTCTTTGCCCTTTGCTAAGATGGAGGACAGACTAGATGGTCACAGTGGCCTTTTTCTTGCCTTAGAATCTGTGAATCAAAACATTTTATTTCAATTTCAACTATTCTTTTTTATTTTTAATTTTGTATATATACAAGTTTTGAAGCCAAAAATCAAAACTTTTCACTCTAAAAATGTCAAAACAGGATGATTCAATATTTTCAAAACTTTTTTCAATTTTTTTCTAAAATAACATTTCTTCATAAGTGATTCAATTTTGTAAAACATTTCAATTGAAAGAAAATGGCTTTTTCTTACAGGAAATTCCATCTCTAGTCTTTTCCCCTCCCTGTTTCTTCCGGAACTAAAATTAGCACAAACTTGTAATTTACTTCTGTGCAAGCACTGTTAGTTGTTTTTGGCTAGCACTGGGAGTAGAAAACGTTTAGTTTTCTGCTGTAGAGGTGCTAGGGGGATCTGAGTTCACAGATCATTTTTATATGGCTCCTATAAAAATGCTACCTTGGTGGATTTGAATTCCTCATTAATGGTGTGTTGGGGTTTTGTTTAATCTATGACCAATTTTGGGCCTAATCTAGTTGGCAGAGACCTCTTTTATATATTGCCTTGTTGTGTGGCTGACAGATAACAATACACAAGGCTCTTATTGTAAATCAGCCTCAAGCCACTCCTCTGTCTATCTAATTCACGTTTTTGTTAAAACTCTCCTTATTTGGGCAGCAATTACACAATCAGGTTTAGCTGGGTCTGTTATCTAGCCACTAAAGGTGTCAGGCACCATCATTATCCTCATAGTCAGAGGTGAAGAAAATATGATAAAAGCCAACTCAAAGAGGTGAGCATGAAGCTTTATTAATTTGCGGTTTAAGTCTGCCAATTTAATGAGGTTGTTAAGACCTGAAGACAGAACTTCATTTAGGCTTCTATTCAGCAGTGTATTTAAGCATGTGCCTAACTTTAAGAACATGAGTGCCATTGACTTCAAAGAGATTATGCGTATGCTTAAAGTTAGGCAATTTCTTAAGTACCCTGCTGTTTGCGGGAATTAAAATGCTTGGTTTAACAGCAGAACTGGAATACTTATTTAGGGTTTGCCTATACATGCCACTTAGGAAAGTTAACTCGGATTAACTAAAGGTGTGAATTTAAAGTGGATTAGTGGATTAGTGAAACGCCATTAAACCTCTAGGTGTATGCTTTTATTCTGAAATAAAGTGGATTTCATTTGATTTAGATTAATTCACTTTTCAATTAAAATAAATTAGATTACGTCCAATTTAATTCTGAATAAGAGCATCGATGCAGGGGTTCCATTAATCCACTTTAAAGTTAATTCAGATTAATCTTTCTGAGGGTCCCCATGTAGATGCCTTAGATTGTAATGATTTAGATTATAAACTCTTTGGGGCAATGATTGTCTTTTTGTTCTGTATTTGTGCTGTACCCAGCATAATAGAGTTCTGGACCAAGACTGAGGTTCTTAGATATTAGTGCAATGCAAGTCATTAGTAATAATCAGTTACACTGTTCTAAGTGCAGGAAGACTTTCATTCTCTAACTTGACTTACTACTGCACACTGCAATGGATGTCTGTTAATATAAATAATACAGTTGGTTGAAAAATGGGAATTATGTTTGATGGGAATTAAATTCTTTTGATCATTTCCCATAAAAAATCATTTTTGACATACCACTGAAACCCCCTTTTTTCCCCATTTTTGAAAAATTGTTTTTGTTTAAAACAAAATGTGTTCAGTAAAAAAAATTTCAGCATCTGAAAACCAAGAAAAAAACAAAAAACATTTTAACCAGAAAATGGGGAAAAATCACAGAAAAAATTAAGTTTGGTCAAAGAAACATTTTTTTTACTTTGGCACCCCCCCCCCCCCCCCCCAGTCTCTAATAAATAATGGAAACATAATGAGGATAATAGCACGTTTTGTCTTAAGCCTGCTTTCCAGACTAATCAATCTACACCACACGCCTTTGGGGCAGATAAGTAATGTAATTCCCGATGTAGAGACATGGGAAACTGAGACAGAAATGTTAAATGGTTCCAAAATAACAAAGTATACTAGCTATAAAGCTATCCCTCCCCCTGCCCCCATTCATGTCTGGGTAATGCAACTCTGTGCAGGAGGAGAGGACATGGTTTATTGAAAGGATCAGGTATTCCTGTTCCCTGAGAAAGGAAGAAACAAGTCACCTGGTTCTTCTCTTGCTTATATAACCCACACCCACTGAGCATGCACTCTCCCCTGCTAGTGATGGCTAGGTTGATGAGTGTGCTCTAGCCTTGGTTAATCGGCTGGGGTCATTTAGCTCAAGCAGGCGTGTGTTTCATGATCCTGAGTTCCCAGGTTCAGTTCCCCCCCTGCCAACAACAACCCATCCAGGTGAGCGGTGGTAAACTGGGAGTAATGCCACTGAATAAAGACATGTGAAAAGTACTTCACTTAGGAAGTAAAAATCAAATGTACGACTACAAAATGGGGAATGACTGAGTAGGTGTTAGTACTGCTGGAAAGGATCTGGTGGTTATAGAGGACCACACACAGCATATGAGTTGTCAATGCACTGAAGCTTCAAAAAAGGCTAATATGATTCTGGGATATATTAACAGTAGTGTTGTATGGAAGACACAGCAGGTATCTGTCCAGCTCCACTCAGCACTGGTGAGGCCTCAGCTGGAGTACTGTGTCCAATGGTGAGCATCACAATTTAGGAAAGATGTGAAGAAACTTGAGAGCGTCCAGAGGAGAGCAACAAAAATGATAAAAGATATAGAAAATCTGATTTAGGAGGAAAGGTTAAAACTGGGCATGTTTAGTCTTGAGGAAAGAAGACTGAGGAGGGGCCTGAGAACAGTCTTCCAATCTGTTAAGGGCTGTTCTAAAGCAGACAGTGATCAATTGGTCTCCATGTCCACTGAAGATAGGACAAGAAGTAATGGGCTTAATCTGGAGCAAGGGAGACTCAGGTTAGATGTTAGAAAAAACTTTCTAACTCTCTGGGTAGTTAAGCTCTGGAATAGGCTTCCAAGGGAGGTTGTGGATTTCCCATCATTGGAAGCTTTTGAAAACAAGTTGGATGAACACTTATCGGGGATGGCCTAGGTTTACTTGGGCCTGCCACAGCACAGGGGGCTGGACTTGATGACTTCTGGAGGTCCCTTCCAGCCCTACATTTCTATGATTCTATGAAGTCTGTGTAAAGAAATTGGGGTATGTAAGAAGAGAATCACACTCCAAGCCCTTATGTTTCAATGTATTGTGAGAGGAAGTTGCCAAATCACCAAAGAGCAGTGGTTCTCAACCTTTTCCATAACAGGACCATCTCCTCCTCTGTAGTCCAGACCTGTTCAGGACCCCTCTCCCAATGTGGCCATGTGGGAAGATACCTTGATACCTGTTTGGGAACTCCTGGGGCAGGGCTGCTTTCCACAGGTTGAGAATCTTTGCCATAGAGAAAGCAAATCATGTGGCTTGGACTCAATGTGAGATTGTGAAAGAGGCCAGGGAATGGGCTTGTATACAATACCACAATCCAGAGGTCATCATTTGGTAAGAGGCAAGACAAATGAAGTGCACAGAGTATGGGGAAGTAACGGGGGAATAGGGGTCCCAGGAAATTTGTGTGGTCAGTGTAAAGAGGAGAAAGAGAGAGCAGTAAATGAGATGCTGATAGGATCAATGAATGGGAGAAAATGTGAGATCAAGATAGAACGTGAGCTGATGGTTGGGAGGATAGGCCAGTGGATGACTGGAAGAGTGGATCATAAATAAGCCTGGGCCTGTGGATTTTGTGGCCAATTTGATGACAATTATGTGGCAAGGCCCTCTGATTTCTGTAATGCACCACCAAGGAATTCTGGGGTAAACTGAAAACTCTGCAGTAGTGACAATAGCAAAAAAACATACAATTTTATTAACTAGTTCTACATGCTCAATGTCCTTAGTATACAATTGTCTTAACATTGACTAACACATGAAGGTATCAGAAAGCTGCATTTTGACAAAGCTTTCTGATTTGTTACACCCATTTACATCACTTGAGAATCTGGTCCCAGGAAGTAGATATGCTGAATAAGAAGGTGGGTTTTTTTTACAGTCACTTTTCTGATCATAATTTTGAGACACAAGTGACCTCAGTTCTAAACAGACACTTGGTTCATGGCTGAGATTTCTGATTCAATGCATAATGTTACATATAATGCCTGTTGCTTTACTTTGGCACAACTGGACAAGCCATGAACTAATGCGTGTCAACACTGTGAACTTTGAAAATGTAGCCTTCTGCAAAGGCAAACTGTACACACATGGTTGTTTTTTTTCTTTAGTTAATGAAGTCAAATAGTTTTCAACTTCCAGAGCTATCAACAAAGAACAGATTGAGTTTGCCTGACACTGTATATAATGGTATAATGTTGTTTAGGCCTTTCTTTGGCCCACATACACTCTCGGCCCTTTGCTTTTGCCCAGCAGCTGCAGAGAAATCTACTGATAAGGGAAGCGGGGACCTTCCTGCTGTTGAAATTGGCCAACTGGCTGATCATAATTCATCAGATGCCAGTGCTAATAAGGCCAAGTAGAATGCTGTGATTGTTTCTCTCTCTGTCTCAGGAGCAAAAGCCACAAGCATATAACTAACCTTGCCAGAATGTCAGTTGTCCAGGAAGGCAGCTGGGAGCGTAGTGAATTTTAGGACAGGCAAATGTTTTATGCACTGTTGAGCATAACACATGTGGAAGAATGGGTGCATACATATTAAAGGCCCCCCCGTGGGTTGTTGTTGTAAGGGCAAAGACAATGTAGACAGAATTCCAGGGCACTAAAGTAGCTAACTCATTTTCCTAATTGCTAAGTGCTGATTTCTATTCCCTGACTCAGAGCGGTGCCTTCCTCGACTGAAACCCATGAGATTACTGAGAAGGTGGGGTGCTACTCACTTTGAGGAAGGTTGGTAGTCTCTGGCCATCTGACCTGTCTATATTTGGATAATTTTGTAGGAACTGAGGCTCAGCAGGGTGGATTTCCAAAAAACGTTCAGCGCTGGTCTACCTCTGGCTCCTGTTGATGTTGATAGTTTTACCATTCATGTCATTGGGAGCAGAGGTAGGCCAACACTGCGTCCTGTTGGAAATCCCACTTTAAAGGTCTCTTCTGGGCTCTTACAGACCAGGAGTAACTGGGCCCTGGTCAACCACCTTCATACAACTTTTGAACCGTAGACTGTGGAGTTGACCAACACATTAGCTGGTGACTCTTAGAGGGCTGCCCAGTCCAGGTACTGATCCCACTCATTCCCTTGAGATGTATGGGTGATCTCAGTAAAAGCTTTAGGTTAGCAAGACAGGATAATTTAATCTATATCATAAAATAGCAAACATCTTTATGCAAGACACTGAATGTGGCACTCAGGAGAGGTTTGTACTTTTAGAAGCAGGGGTCCCATAGCTAATCCAGGCTGCCCATGATCTACCCAGAGGCCTGGGAATGTGTAACAATTATATAAACAGTATTACTGGCTGGGAATCCCCAGTTACCTAAGGGACCCAGCTCCCATTAACTTTATTCTTGGACAATTCCATCCTCGTACTCGCAAACACATTCTTAACTGTTACAAGCTGAATGCACCACAGTATTTTCCATTTTTGTACAATTGTGTGGGTTAGAGCCTCGTTACTGTTGAATCTACATGAAGTCTATGTACAACATAGAACATTACACCGAAGGAAAGCTGCGTGACTTCTGATTTATGCAGCAGAACAGCAATGGAGTTTGTACGTGTTCACTGATTGGAAGATCGTTGGATTACCTTGCATTGTATTCTTTGTATGATTCTTTGTATCGTGATTCTTTGTATTGTAGCAGAGGAATGCCATGAGGCTGGAGGAGTGGTTGGGCATGCAAGGGTCCATGGACTGTTTATTAACAGCTTGTGACCTTCCACAAATTTGAAATTAACAAGGGGCTGCAAATAAACTCTCGGTCTCTCTTACGCTCTCCCCAAACATCCTCTCTGGGTTCTAGCTGCAGAGTTTGAAAGCCATTTGGAACAGCAAGCTGCAGGCTGCTAATCATCTCTGTGTAACTGGAGTAGCGTCCCATCGAGACCACTGCTCTGGCCTGGGCAGAATTGACTGTTGGTTTGAGAGTGTCATAAAATGTGATTATTAGGGATGTGGTTAATAGATTCTTTAGATCCTCAAAAGTGTGTTCTTGTGTCTTTTATCCCGGATCCATGGAGTCCATTTTATACAGTTCAGAAAAACAGTTCAGTTGACTGTTTAAGGACAGGCTAAGTAGGAATTTAGCCCAAGAAGTTATTGTATTGAAGAACTGATCTATATTTCAGGTTTAACTATAGCCGGATTTTTCAAAATGCTCAGCACCAGATGAGCCAGATTTCCAAAAGACCTTAGCACTCAAGACCTTATTTAGGTAGCTAAATAAGAGAGGCATGTTGCTTAGTGGATAATGCGCTGGATTGGGACTTGAGAGATTTGGGTTCTCCTTCTGGTGGCCTCACGTAAGCAGCTTAACCTCTTTTTTGCCTCAGTTTGTGAAATGGAGATAACCCTCCTTTGTGAATGGCTTTGAGACCTCTAGATGAAAAGTTCCATGGAAATGCACCTCACTGTTGTAAATAACCAGGTTTTCAAAAGGGCCACTTCATTTAGGTGCCTACAGGGGAGTTGATGGATGCTGAATTCTTTTTGAAATCTGGCCCACAAATACACCTGGTGTCCCATAACTGCCAGTCATTCTCTGCCCATGTTGGAGTTAGGTTACAGATGGGTATGCACATGTGTCACCTGGGTTGTGCCTGAATATAGACAAAGCTATAATAACTGTGCACTGATTTACAATCACTTGTTTGTTTTCGGGGGCTGGCAGGTATGTGTCCTACTGAAGTGGCAGACACAGCCTTAGTTCTCTGCAAGGAATGGGGAGGGCTAGTGGCATTCAGCATCCCAGGACTGGTACTGGAACCTTCCCTCTCTTCTGCCATAACCAGCAGAGCAGGCCCGGTACATTTCACGGTTCACGCCTCCAGTGATTCTGGGGGGGTTCTGACTGAGAATTCCTCCTTGGCCCACTGCTCCGCCTCAGCCACTTGCAGCACAAGCCAGGATGGAGCCTTAAATAGCTAGAAATGCTGCTTCACTGTCACTGTAACCCCAGGCCAAGAAATACAGGCCCGGGCAGACTCTGTCTGCAGGAATTAAAATATAGCACCGCGGATCTGGGGAGATGTTCAGGAGTTGGGAACAAAAAAGTTGTTTGACTATCCGGATAGCACAGCTGGACTTTACCGTCCGCTGCCAACCTGCCTCCAAAATCCTTAACAACAGTTGAGATAAAAGGCCAAAAACATGATCTCTGTTGAAGATCATGCCAAAATGGTGCCCTGTTGACTTTCCTGAGGTTGCAGAAGTATGAGTGGGGGTAGAAATTGGCCCAGAAGCTAATGCTGTATATTAAGATTTGACACAGTAACACTTGGAGATGGGATTTTTTCAAAGGAGTTTAAGGGAGTTAGGCACTCAGTGCTGTAGGATTTGGGTGCCTGTGGGTGTTGAGTCCCTAACTCTCTTAGGTTCCTTCGAAATCCCAGCCACTATCAACACACACACACACACACACAAACGCAGAGTAATGGTCTCTATAATGAATATAAATAGAAGATATGCAGTATCATATGGACTGTGTGGTATGCACTGTATCCATTTGGCCTAGACTCAGGGTTGTACACCCAGCCACCCTCTGTCTTTCATTTGTCAAAAAACTAAACTCAGTCCTTTAGATAACTTATTTACTGCCGCTGTGGTCTTTTGTCCACATGATTGCCCCATACATGCTTAAAATATGTCATTGCTATTGCTTTGCCTCAGGCAATGACCCAAACTCATTGCTCCTAGCAAGGGTGCTCTCTCAACCACTCCCATCAGCTCCCCTCCTTGTGCGCACAGTACCTTGTTCGCATCGCTCACTGATGGAGGTGTCACCCATGAACTGGCAAACTACCCTTACATGGCATGGAAAGAGCCAAGGTACGTAGCTGAGAAAAGAGCAGCCGGGAAAGGTTAAATGGCCTCTCTGGAGTTCCATCCCGCAGCTCACCATAAATGAAATAATACTAGACTATTCCAAAATGCAATATGATCCACACTAGGGGTCTGTTCCGTGGCAGGGTAAAAAGGGCATGTCAGAAGTGTTATATGGAAGAATCAGCTAGTATATTCTCATAAAGACTTATTTGTGACTCTGTGGGCTTCTAGTTTATAAGTATGGAATTTTCCTGCTATTTCTTATTACATCAAAATAACGTTTCTACTTTGTCCTCCAGGCTCCAGTTCCTCCCTCCCCCAATTTATCTTCTTTTTATCTCTTTTGATTTAACTAGTACATGAAGTGCAATTAGCTGGCATTAGAAATCCTGTGATCCCCTCTGGTGGTCCCACCGGGCTGATGTCGAGGCTCTAATCCAGCTGCATCAACCAGTCAGAGAAATTGTCTCATGTCTCTGCCACATTCCATCTGGGTTACAAGCAATGAATAACTTTAAGGAGCTCCTTTCACCTCTTCTGCAGTCATGTCTTCTAAATATACTTACTGCCTCATGTGGTTTGGGATTATAATCCCTGACCTGATTGTTATTCAGGGCAGTCAGGCTTCATTGGCATGACACACTGTACAAATTCTACCAAAGGGTAAATAAAATAAGAGCCAGACCCCTCGGGACCTGTCAGAGGTAGGAATAATCTGATTCATGCAGGATGAATGAGGGATCAGGCTGGGTATGAGGTTTGCTCCCCTGTGTCCCTTTGTCATTAATCAACATTAATGCTGATAGAATTAACATGCTAGGGGCTACTATCGTTCTATAATCTCAGATCACTTTTTGTGATATTTTTAGTAGGTCAGAAGTTATTGAATAACCCATTAAGCATCTGATGTTCAGACATGCTAAGTGCCCGGCAGCTCCAAATGAGACCAGTCTGAGCTCTGGTTCCTCTGAAAATCAATCACTGAGCAAGTGCGCCATTTTCAGAAGCATGTTGCAACTGCTGGCAGAGAGTGGCTCTTTGTTCCCTCCTAGTGGCTGGACCACAAGTGGATGTTTATGAGTCTGCTACTGCCTTCAAACTAACTGGTGTGGTCTTATAGCTCAAGGGGTACAGGCTTTAGATCCAGAGTTTCCAAATTCAGTCCCTGCAGCTGACCCCTCCTGTAGCTTTGTTACAAGAGCACCAGGGCATTGTTTGGCCTTCTATTTTCGAAAAGGAACTAGTGGGTTGAAAAATGTTTGAAAATAAAGTTGGCTTGGGGGGCAGGGGTAGCCTAGATGACCTCTTAAGGTCCCTTCCAGTCCTATATTTCTATGATTCTATGCACAAAGAATTGGAGTGTTCCCATGCACCCAGTTGTGGACTACACATCTGATTGTGCCAGTGGTTAACAAGGCAACAGGAGACGGTGTGGGCAGGGAGAAATAGAGGCCCCTCTGATGGATCAGTGAGTAAAGATGCTCCTAAGCACCTGGTGATGAGCTCCTGCCCATAATGGGTTTGCCCCCCAAAAAAGAAAGACTTCTTCAATGCCACCAAGCAAATGGGACAGTGGCAGATTTGTGGCATACTGGGAGGGAGAGAAAAGGGGAGGCAGCTATCCGCTGCGTGGGATATGAGGAACTCCTAGTGGGAACAGAAAACGAGGGCATGTCCCTTCTGAGAGCAGTCCACACTCGTACAGAGCAGCACACACTGTTGTACAGGGGTCGCTAGAAGTGTCCCTGACAGAGTCAATGTCCACCACAGGAAGGTTTGTTTCAGAGCTCTCTCCCAACAGCAATACTAACTATAGCGCTCATCAGCATTTTTAGTTGAAAAGGGATTTCCCCAATTTTTTTTAAGGCAAACTTTTGCAGAAGAAATTCATTTTCAATGATGGTTTTTTTTCCAGGTTTTCAAAGACTAACTGTATACCAAACGTTTTATTGGCAAAGATTTTCAGTCTTTGAAAACTGTTTTTTTGTGTGTGTGTGTGTGTGTGTCCAAAGTGGTTTTCAACAACTAAAGTATCGTGGGTTTGGGTTTACATTTTTTCATTGAAAAACTGACTTTTTGAAGGAAATTTCAACCAAAAAAATGAAAAAGAAACCCTGAATATTTCTGGGAAAAATGGTATTTTTATCAGCTCTAAATAATAATCCCCAGCACTTATCCCATGTGCTGCCCCATGCAGCGATCCAGACATCATCTCTCCCTGCCGGCCCAGACCTCCTTTGATTGCAAGACTGATGACAGGCTCCGGGATCATGTGCTACTAAAGTCTGCAATGAAGTGTTTTGTATTGGAGATTGATGACATGTAAGCCCTTCCCTGTCCCTATAGACCACCTTGGTCAGGTGGGGCTTAGTCAGTGTCATAGACCTATCATGACATGTTGTTGGTGTTGCTGGTGTGTGAGGTTGCTCCTTGTGGTGATAAAGCACAGCATATACAACTCAACTGTATCTCTGAGTGGCTTGTTCCTCTGGCATATGGAATCAGCTAGCCCATAGCTTGTATATTACTGCTGCTTGGGCAAAGTCAGGCTATACTCCATCCACAGGGCCCTGCCTGATTCTCCGCCTTCTGTCTGAATCTGAAATTGGGCAAAGGGTCAAGAGAGAACATGTTTCTGCTGCCGTGCCAAGTAGCCACACACTGCTGCTCTGTTCCTGGCTACTCCCCACAGAACAGCTGCTGTGAGCTGTCAGCAATGGGCTGGGATTCATGCTGGGTGATCTCAAGCAAGCTACTCGCCTCTCTCTGCCTGTCCCCTCTCCCACCCTTTGTCTATTTAGTGGATAAGCTTTTCCTGGCCGGCACTGTCTCTTACAATGTGTTTGTACTGCACTTAGCACAGTGGGACCCCCAGATTGATAGGCGTCACTGTAGTATCACTTATAATCATTCTCACTTGCACCCAGGCGTGCTACACTGGGAAGTCCATGGTGAGACTGTTTTTTTAAGGACATCTTGACCCCTCACACTCCAGACCCATTCACTCCACAAACTCTGGCAGCCTCAGCTCACTTGGGGATGAAGTGGCATGTAAGAGGTGACCAGACCTCACGCTGGCCTCTCTGCCCCGAGGCTGTGCCCTCCTTTATACTGACTCAGCGTTTTTCCTTCTTCCCGCCTGTCTACTGACGGACCGGGTTAGGGAAACACTTACTTGGGGAGAGGGGAATTGTGCACAGGCCTAATTCAATTGAACAAGACCTTCTGAAAATTGAGCCTTACATTTATCGGCTGAGATTTTCAAAGCCACCACATAGAATTGGGTGCTCAATTGGGACGTTAGTGGATTGACACCATCAGAGAATTTGTCCCATAGTAGCTAACAGAGGAAAAGGGAAGAGTTTTAGTGTCCCAAAATAAAAGCCATCCCAATTTAAAGATTAGCGCTCAAGGAAAGTCTCTCTGTTGCAGTCATTTATAAGCACTGCTAAAGATTTCAAAAACAATGCATGGGGGGAGGGGGTCCACTGAGGGATTGCCAAGCACTATTTGGAGAAAGCTATTCAAAATTAAATTCATTTAAACCACAGGCGTTTAACATGTAGCGTTCTAAAGCACTGCAAACAGCCACCTTTAAGCTAAATAGTCCATTAGTTATGAATATATAAACTCCTTTCCGCAGTGTTATGCACTTGAGTTACAATTTGCTCATTACAATCTCTTGTACATGTGTAGTACAACATGGTTTTAATCTGGGATTTCATTCCAGAGAGGCTAGTCAATCAGATCCATGCTCCTCGTTGTTCTGGTCACATTATATTTCCCCCAGCAGGGATTCTCTAAAAAGCTTTGTGTCAATATCAATGGAAGGCTGTTTTCCATGAGCTGGACTGTAACTTTACAATCTGCCCTGAGAAAAGGGCGATACATAGCTGCATTGCCCAATGGAGAGAATAGAGAATGGAGTGTGAGTGAGCCCTGGTCTACACTAGGAAATTAGGCTGATATAACTTTGTTGCCTAACCCCCAGTGTAGACAGCGCTACGCCAAAGGGAGATTTCTCCCGGCAGCCTAATTACTGTCTCTCAGGGAGGTGGAGTACCTGCGCCGATGGGAAAACCCCTCCTGTTGGGATAAGTGGTGTTATCCCTAAAGCGCTACAGTGACACAGCTATAGCTTTTTCAGTGTAGACAAGCCCTCCGACTATTTCCCCCCCCCAAGTCAACCCAATGACTTCCCGCCTTTCCCCTTGCTGTGGGGCAGGAGTACGCCCTGGTCTACACTTAAAACAAATGCCGGCATAGATGTGTCAGGCAGGGGTGTGAAAAAACCCACAACCCCAGCAACATAGCCATGCTGACAAAGGCCCCAGTGTAGACACAGCTATGCCGACAGAAAGTGATTTCTGTCAGCATAGCTAATGTCAGCTGGGGAGGTTCCTACACGGCAGAACTTCTCCTTCTCTCAGAGTATGCCGTGTCTACACTGGGGGCTCTGCTGACATAGCTATGCTGGCATTGGCTCTGTAGTATACACCTAGCCTAAGGGCTGGTCTACACTGAACACTTACCTCAGCATAGCTACATCTCCAAGGGATGTGGACAATCCACACCCTTGAGAGACCCAGCTGTGCTGACTGAACCCCCAGGATAGACAGTACAGTTCTTCTGCCGACCTAGCTCACACCTCTTGGGGAGGTGGGTTAGTGATGGGAGAACCCCTCCCGTCACTGTGTTGAGCGTCTACACTGAAACGCAACAGCAGCAAAGTGACTTCACCCAGCTTTGTGGAGTAGCTTACTTCCCCCTCCCCCATGTGCCCAGGCACCTACTGTGGCTGGTGAGTGGGGCAGAGAGGGGACAGAGCCAGGATACCCCCTGTTCCCTTGCTGAATGTCCTTTCCTCTCAGAATTGTGGAGCTACGTCAGCAGAGCACCTGAGTGTAGACACAGCAGACTCTGAGAGAAGGAGGAGTTATTTTTCTTTGGAAAAAGGTGTTGTTCCTTATAGACCTCTGCTGGCTGTCTGCGTACGTTCCTCTCCAAGGCTTGGGAGTGCAATCCCTCTTCAGTGATTCGGTGGAGGCTTTCACTGAATAAGGACTGCAGGATGGGCCCCCAGACTTCATATGTCAATGAGCTATAAATGGCTAGCTGAAGAATGTTGTAATAACTAGTGCTGGGTGGGAAAGAGTTTTCCCATCCGGTGATAATTGCGTTTACTGTTCTGAATTAGAATGAAAAGTCAAAATCTTGCAAATTTTTATGAAGCAAAAATCCAAACTCAGATTTCAGGTTCGGTCAGTTAAATCACTTTATTTCAATTTCAGCCATTTTTGAGGGTTTTTTTCCTCCCATTTGCTTGTATGATAATTAGCTCAAGTTTTGAAATGAAAAGTTATTTTTCAACCGGAAATGAAACCTTTTGACAATTTGGAAACTTTTTTCAAACATTTTCCAGTTGAAAAAAATTGTCAGAGCTGATCCCCGGACTTGAGGGATGTTTTGGCTTTGCATTGACATAAGAACAGCCATACTGGGTCAGATCAAAGGTTCATCCAGCCCAGTATCCTGTCTTCCAACAGTGGCCAATGCCAGGTGCCCCAGAGGGAATGAACAGAACAGGTAATCGAGTGATCCATCCCCTGTTGTCCATTCCCAGCTTCTGGCAACAGAGGCTAGGGACACCATCCCTGTCCATCCTGGCTAATAGACATTGATGGACCTAACCTCCATGAATTTGTCTAGCTCTTTTTTGAACACTTTTATAGTCTTGGTGTTCACAACATCCTCTGGCAAAGAGTTCCACAGGTTAACTGCACTTTGTATGGAGAAACACTTCCTTTTGTTTGTTTTAAACCTGCTGTCTATTCATTTTATTTGGTGACCCCTAGTTCTGGTGTTCTGAGAAGGAGTAAATAACA
Organism: Chelonia mydas; assembly: GCF_015237465.2. Lineage (NCBI taxonomy): Eukaryota > Metazoa > Chordata > Testudines > Cheloniidae > Chelonia > Chelonia mydas. The sequence goes on along the minus strand of NC_057852.1, from coordinate 9,006,742 downwards.
CTTCCTATTTACTTTCTCCACACCAGTCAAGATTTTATAGACCTCTATCCTATCTCTCCCCCGCCCCAAGTTGTCTCTTTTCCAAGCTGAAAAGTCCCAGTCTTATTCATCTCTCCTCACACGGAAGCTGTTCCATACCCCTAATAATTTTTGTTGCACTTTTCTGAACCTTTTTCAATTCCAATATTTTTTTTTTGTGATGGGGTGACCACATCTGCACACAGTATTCAAGCTGTGGTGTACCACTGGGCCCTTTGCCATGGCAGATCAAATACTTAGGTACTTCTTCTTATTATTATTCCTTTGTTGTTCAATTCCCCACCCTGAGAAGTCTTTTTTTTTTTTCATTTCTAGGTTTTTCTGACTGAATACAGTGGGCCTCTACTAATCTACTTGCTCTTTTACATTCGTCTCTCAAGTATTTATGCTGAAGAGGAGAATATGGAGAGCTTCCGCCACCCAGTAGTTCAGTAAGTGCATGAACCAAAGTCATGCAGGACGGTAAGCCATTAAATGTTCCAGATGAATGGATGACGAGACTGTTGTTTCTTAACGCTCTCTGTTGTTTCTGTAATGCTAGAGCCCAGAGAGGGCTTGACCCTACATTCCTTCCACATCCAAAATTCTCCTCTCTGAAGTCAATGAGAGTTTCAGGTTGTTGTTGTTATTGTTAATTATTATTTGTATTACAGTAGTACCATGTGGTCCCACCCCAAAATGGAACCCTGTTGCGTTCGGCATTGTGTGTGTGTGTGTGTGTACGCACAGTGGGAGATATAAACTATTCAGGGCAGGAACTATCTAAATAGACAAGCCAGAGGAAAGGTGTGATGGGAAACACAGGTGGGAAGTGACTCACCCAAGGTCATGCAATAGATCAGTGGCAGAATGAGGAATAGACTCCAGGACCTCAGTCCTGTGCCCCCTATCCGTTAGACCAGAGTACCTCCCAGTAACAAAATGAATTCAGGATCAGGACCACAGCGTAAAGGATGGTTTTATAAGATTAATGGCATCAGTCTTCAGCAAAGAGGATACCCAGATCTGCTCTTTTCAGGTAATAAAGAAGAAGCATTGTCAGAGGAGAACATTCAGAAACAAAGTGATGAATAAATGGAGAGTTTTTCAAAAGGCTCTAAGAAATTTAAGTGCAAGGCTCTGATTGAATGAGGCCCATGCTCCTAAATCCTGTAGGTACTTTTGAAAATCTCACTCTGAAAGTTCAACCTGGACCAGACGGGATCCATCCAAGAGTTCTGAAGGAGCTTAACAACAGTTGCTGAGCTACTAATAAAAAAATATTCAGCAGAGCAGCCCATGGGCACAGCAGTCCTTTTGTGTGCTATCGGCTGTAGGATCGGGGGAATCTAAATAGATAAGCGAGAGAAAGGTTGGGAGGAAGGAAGTAATGTCATAGACTGGGAGGGAGATGGGGAAATAAGGCACAGAAAGATTGAGTTGGGAGAGCTGTGCATAGAACGCAGAATAATTCTTGAGTAACACAGTGCCGAAAGACCAAGTAACACGTGAGTTCTCCTCTGGGTTGTACATTTAACAGGAGATAGAGGGTTTTAATAGAAGAGAGGCCAAAATATCTGCATTCTTTATCTGGGGGCTGGGATGCAGAGAGTCTTTCTGCGGATCCTTTTGAAGCTATTTAGTTGTGGTTCCTGATGTAAGCCAAATGTTTTTAAAATTCCTGACAAGAAGGAAAGTGTGATTCAGCCTTCTGCACAGTCGTTAATTACCTGATTTTCCTAAGCTCAAACCTTGCTGATTTAATTACCTCAAAAATTGTTTAATCTTTGACTTTTATTGGGAATTTTGTACGGTGGCCAAAGTATTTGAAACTTCACACACTGAAAATCACTTTTCATTTATGTCTCATAATTGGCTTTCAATGAGACAGGCACAGCTAGTACGGTAAATACAACCAAGATAAAATGCTGCCATGAATCACTCTTGACATTTGTTTTTTAAACCCAATCTTTATGAGCTGCAGCTCGTTCTCTGAAGCAAATCAGAAGTGCTGGTGGTTGTTTCATAATCCTCCTCAAAAGGGAATCAGTGTAATAAATTCTATAACAATTATCTCGTTCCATTGTAACGTGGAACAAAAAAAGCCATTGCAGTGGATTCACTTTGCAACAAAATCTTGTTTTGACTCCGCAAGGAAATGAAATACAAACTACCTCTGTGCAGATACTGTACTTACTAAAGGGCAAGCAAACCATTCAGAATGTTTTCAAATGTCAGACACATCCTACGAGAGCATTAAGATATCCCTAAAATGTGTGAGACGTCTGTTTGAAGCATTGCAGGCGTCTGCTTGTATACACAGCTGTCCTGTTTTAATCGACTGTCATAGCTGTACATTACATTCTGAGCCTGCTGTGTCCTTTTTAATTCAAGGTGGGTAAAATATGTTGCTTCCACGGTAAAATGGATACAATGTTATATAACTCTGTGAAAACGATTCCATGAATATCAGGATTCAGTTGCTTTCGCGAAGGCAAAGTCTATGCCCAGAGATTTCAAGCGTGACTCTTCAGTTCTAAACTATCGGTCCTTATTCGTTATGTGAAAATAAAGGGTGATGTAGCAGAAAGTGCGTGGGTGGTTTTTGTTGTTGTTTTGTTTAAAAAAGAAAAAAAAAAACGACCTCACCACCCATCTTTAGTATATCTTCATTCCCCTTTTTTCATTGTTTTTCCAGCTTGGCCTGCTTCTGTCATTGTTTACACTATGTCAGACATCTTCTGGAGACATTATTTGTTCACAAGATTTCCGGAGGGCACACGCCTCTGAAAAATATGATAAAGGTAACAATTATATTTATCATTCTATTCAATATAGAGAAGGACCTCATGCTAATGGGGCCCAGAACGATGACAGGGAAAGAAGATTCATTTGTTTTCCAGGCCCAGTAATTATGTTCCCTTTACAGTATTTAAACCACGTCAGGATCCCGCCTTCAGAGGGCGTAGCATTTCTCTGACGGAATGGTATTGGTTTGCCGTATTATTATTATCCGTATTATTGGTTTGCTGTATTATCCATATTATGTTAACAGCTGGAGTTCACAACTAAAATCCGACTCTACGTTTGCTCTGCAAGTATCACAGTAAAGTCAGAGACAGTCCCTGCCTTGAAGAGGTTACACTCTAAAGAGACAATGCAACTGAAGGATTATTATCCTTGTTCTAGAGATGGGGGGGCCGAAGCAGGGAGAACATCATGTGACTTTCCCAAAGTCACATGGGGATGCAGGGATAGATAGATGAATAGAACTAAGGTCTCCAAAGCATTTGTCGGGCACCTTAAGCAAAACTCCATCCTTCCTCTTGCTCCAGCTGCTGTATTATGAAGTAAGCTGTAGCTAAGCATGAGGAGCAATAGGGAACGTTAAACGAAACGTCTTTCAGATATGTTTAAGCTTTGTAGTTGAGAAGAAAAGGTTTGGCTCTGCAGACAGACCCCTTTGACCCAAGCAAGGAAGGAGATAAGGTTTAGTGGGCATGTGCTGAGGAGGATGTTAACTTTCAAATGAGATGTAAACTTGAGATCTTAATAAAAATAGCACCTCAGAATAAGAGGTAACAGTCCCAAAAGCACCTGTAACTTTCCAAAGGGACTTAGGCACTTGGGAGGAACACTGATTTTCACTGTCATTTAGGCACTGATGAGAATTAGATCCTGTGGTAGTTTTGGTAAGAAGTAAAGTATTCACCAGGGCATCTATGCAAGATTACAACTGGGTTATTATATGATGCCCTCTCTTTCACCCCCATCATTTCAGTTCAATGGGGTTTTCTTCAGTCACCGTCAAGCAACTGCCATACTCCATCTGCAGAAATGGCTCTCTCTCACAGGTGGACGAAGTGATGCTGAATACATAGGATCAGGTACAGTGCAACTGAGTTAATTTCAGTGGAACTGCACCTGCCCCCATCAGGGCCAGATCAGATCCATAAGACCCAGTCCTGCAACAAACTCCATTTGGGTTGCGCTTCATTCCTATATTGAGTCCCATTGACTGCAGGTTGCAAGGAACCTCTGGAATGGAATTAATGCCCAGTAAAGTACTTTGGGGTCCTTCTTGAAAGAAGTGATAGACATCTAAGATAACATCAAGAAAACATTAGCTGTAGATAAAAGGTCTTTGAGGCCGGGACTGTCTTTTTCTTTTGTGTTTTTACCACACCTAGCCCAAGGGGATCCTGGTCCATGACCAGTAATGCTCACGCTACTATGGCAAGACAAATAAATTACAATAATTACTAAATGTTAACTCAGTTCCACAAAAATGTGTGTGGGAGATTTAAAATGCTAATGCATTTTACCCAAAGAAAACACACATTTGCTGAATAAGTGACTCTACAAGAGTTACTGATGTTGGACAAATAGCGCATACAAAGTTTTGTCACAACCAGTAATACTTTATCCAGGAATAATATTCCACTCAGTGTAGTTCCCAAAAGGGAACTTATTTGCATATGTACTTCTTTGTGACTTGCTTTTTATTGCCTTTGAAGTTTTACCTATGTATGACCATTGCTATCTCAGTTTGGAACATAGGAGCTGAAAAAAAATTACAGATTGACAAGCTGAACCTAGCTACAGTCATCTCTTACAAATAGATTTTAGATCTGTATGAGTCAGAAGGAATATGCCTGTACCATAGCAGAGTCTAGTTATATTGCACTCTGATAAAGTGACACTCCTTTTATTGGGCTAGATCATTGATTTACCGCGATCCCTTGGTAAGGGAAAGAACAAAAGTAGCGATGCTCTAGGAACAGGCCAAGAGTCATTTAACTCACTGTTAAAAATCTGCTTCTAATTTCCAATTTGGACTTAATAATTCTTAAGAGGGAAGAATAAAAATTAATTTTTATTAATGAAGCATCTTTAAAAAGCACTGTAGTCATCTGGACTTGGAGCACTGCCGCTAGAAAATGTATATTAAGTTATAATTTGAATTTACCTGTAATTTTTCCCCCTAAAATGTATCTTTTTCTTTTTTTTTTCCTATTCCAGGGCTGTGCCTTTTACTGGGGATTCACTTCTTGGATTGCTTACTATGTCAATCACCCCCGATACACTCCACCATGTATGTACCATGGAAATGACATTGTTTTTTTAAATCTTTCTGGGTCCAATCTTACGCTCATTGAAATCAGTGGAAGTTTGGGCCTTGACTTCAATAGAAGTAGGATCAGACCGTTTGCCTGTACAAAGCATAGGCGTGCATTATTTGTCAGTAGAAAGATTAATGTAAGCATCCCTCTTGTACTATGGCTGTGAACATATGTTACTGTTTAACCCAGCTTAATCATCACTGAGTTTTGTGAACATGAAATATTAGCCAATTGAAAGAAACAGTGTGATAAGTATTATTCTCACCTCTGCAATATGTTTACATTAAAAAATATACAAGGGGATAAGAGCTGGATGAGTATTTTCAAATGAGAACATTCTTGCTTGATATAGAAACTGCCTTTTTATGAAAACGAAAAGATTTGTGAACCCAAGAAGGCTTTATCAAATATTTGCAGCAACACTGGGGAAAAAAATCTTCATTTTTCCTTTTCTTTTTCGTGTACAGTCTTCATTCATCATTGTTGCACCACTAGTCTTTCTGGGTGTTTTTTGTTTAGTCATTGAACTTCCCTTTTTTCTTTTTTTGTGTTCAGGCATAACCCTCAGAGCTTTCTTCCATTCATGTGCTTGGTTGTCGCACCTTCCTTCGGCTATTTCATTTTGCTGGCACTTCATCTTTGTACTTCTCCTTTTCTTTTCTTTTTTTTTCTTTTTTTTTCTTTCTTTTTTTTTTTTTTTTGGTATGTGTGTTGTCAGGACACTGTCTGTGGGTTTTGGGAGAATACAGGATTTGCCCTGCCAATTTCAATTACTCATATTAGTGTCACCGTGGGATTTTTTTTGAAAGTTCATAAATGGCATATGTTCAATTTTAAAAAATCATCACATTTCATTTTGAAAAATGGCATTTCTTCAAATGACCTTTTAAGTTTGTGTGGAAATGGCAGTGGTGGATTGAACTTCTGTGTGAAAACGAACTCTTAGATTCTGGGTCATTGAATCAGCAGGCACTGAACGCAAGTATTTATTTGAAACGCATGTTTTTTTCCCCTTAGAATACGCTGAGTGTCTAATTCCAAGGACGGCCATTTTGTCTATTCCTTCTACAGTTCTCAGTGGAGGTCATCTCCACATCGGGTGCTCTTATTCCTAAAACTACTGCTCTTGAAATGATGCTTCTGGAGTAAACCTCAGTGAGCTGGATGGTACCATACTCAGATGATTCAGCAAAGAATGATATGAATGTCAGCCCCTTCCTTTTGGGAAATATACATGGGCAGACCCCTGAGTCTCAGACCCAGAGACAGTTAATTTGGTGACACACAGGTGACTGGGGAATAGCATGCAGGTATAACGAGTTGAGCTAGGTTGAAAAGGGAACCTGGAAGAACATCTAATTAGCAGACACATGCTCGGCAGCAGTGGCAGCTGTGCTGGCTGTCCTGGCAGCTGCTGTCATGGCACGTCACCCTTGCACAACTGAGGAGCTGCGTGTCAGCCCAAGTTGAGACAAGCTGGGTTTGGGAAGGAGGAAAGGTAGGACAGGGGGTTGGAGTAGATGACCTCCTGAGGTCCCTTCCAACCCTGATATTCTATGACACGGGAAGGATCTGCAGAATCAATGACAGTGAACATGCTCTGTGCGCCTAAAACTACGATTGAAGCTCTGGAGGAAGGCTGCAACCCTCTGAGATGTTCATGATGTAACACTATCATGATGCATGGATACCAAAGGGGTACGAAAATGCAGGGTTGGGTAGCTGAACATTGTAGGGACTAAATGTATTTATTGAGGTGATCTGGCTGAGTTGCTGGTACTTGATATATGATGCCTTAGTGCTACAAAAAAGGAAGGGCAGGATACATCTCAGCTTCATTAATAGTGGAGGCAGTACGGACTAGCTGATTAAAACACCTCTATTGGAAGCAGAAGATTTGGCTTCTAGTCCCACTACTGCCATTAGCCTTTGGATGACCTTAAGCATGTCTCTGTGGCTCACTCCCCCATCTGTAAAACGGGGAGAATGATGCTTGCCTCTTTTGTAAAGATGTATGGGTAAAAGGTGCTCTATGTATCACTATTAATTAGTGACAAAGAGACTGGCATTGACCCAAATACATTTGTTATCTGCATAATGCTCAGATAATGTGGGTGAAATTCACCCTTGTGCAAAGTCCCTGAGGGACATAAGCATTTCTAGCACTCTGCACCAGGGTGAACTTCACCTATAGTGAACCATGCACATAGACTAAAGTGTAACTTATTATTTCCTTCTGTTTTCCAGCATTTGGCAACAGGCAAGTTATTTTTGCTGCCCTCGCTTTTCTGGTATGTACTCAAATAAAGTATTAAGGATGCTTATGGGATAAAACAGACTCATTATTTGTCAAGAGGAATAACTTTGTGTGAGTGAAGATTAATGCCTGGTCTTGCAGACCTTCAGCATGTCACTCGTCTTATTAATGTTAATGGATCTATTGAGCTTTCTGGGGCAGAAACAGTGCTTATGTTGTTTGTGTGTACTTTGCCTGCTATGTTGGTGCCTTGTTCCCTGTCTGAGATCCTTAAGTGGTACATCTTGATGATAATGATGCAGAATTGCGTCTAAAGTTGAAGATTTAGGCAATTGCTATCGCTTACCGTAATTTCTCAAATGCTGTGATAAAATCAAATGGAAATATATCCCAAACTGGCTTTCCAATAAAGTTGTCTTCCCTAAATAACATGCCTGCTATCACCTGGAAACAGATTTTTTTTAAAAATAGGGGCATCTATGGATGAAGAATGGCTAAGATTTGTTTCTTCACCTAGTTTTCACCTTGTTTTTCCATTGACGGGGATGTCATCTTCCCAGTATTTATGTGCTCGGGTGCTATTTTTACAGAGTAGAAATATCTCAGTGCAGCTACTTCGCTCTGTAATCACAACAGGAAGTAGCTCATGCCACTGGGGTTGGTTTTGTAGCATAGCATTAGATCTGCACCCCATGCGGGGCTAAAAGTTCTGAATTACAGTATTTCTGAGCTGGTGATTTTTCTCCTCTAGGTCTCATCCACTCACAAACACTGTGATTTAGGAGCAGAATGGGATGAAAGTGCTGAGGTCTCTCCAGGAGAAAAGATTCTAGGAGCCAGTAGTTAACACAGAGCCCAATTCTTTCCTCAAATACAGCCGCACATCTCCCATTGAAGTTAATGGGAACTGTACATGTATATCTGACTGTACAGTTGGACCCATACATACTAGCATAGCAGGTCCATATATTAGAGTCTACTAAGTGAGATGGAGTGGTCCAGGGATGTATACGAATACACTAGTGTGAGAGCGTAGAACTCTGAGAAAGTTGAATATGATGCTTAGATTATCACAGCCGGAGTGCTGGGGATCTAGTTAAACAGAAGAATGCTCATGGAAGCTTATTTTCTGTCCCACACAATACTGGCCTCTTATTCAAAAGTGCTAAATATCCACAAATACCATCAAAATCATAGGCAGCTAAATGTGCTCATTCCCTTTGGAAATCAGGCCACATGAGTATGGGTGGGATTCCAGAGATGCAACAGGAAAAGAGGAGAGTGACTGATTTGGGCTGATCCCGGAAAGCCACCCTAATCAGGGAAGTGCTTCAGCATGTACTTAACATTAAGCAGATGTGTAAATGGTTCCCTGAATCGGAGCCATTAAGATCACAATTTTGGCACTGTTCAGATCCTGGAGGCTCAAATACACCCCAAGTTTGCCTGATCAGACCCAGGCTAGTGAAGTAGAGCTGGAGAGAAAATAGTTTTCCCATCTCGTGAAAATATTTGAGATTTCAGAATATTGTCTGTTTCTCAGGGAGATAAAACCAAGACCTTTCATTTTTTTCCCCACAGAAAAGTCCATAAACAAACACAGAGACAAGAACAGGCTGGAAGTTAAGGCACTCACCGGGCACACAGGAGTCCTAGGTTCAACTTCCTGCTCTTCTGAATGGGAGTAGGGATTTGAAACTGGGTCTTCTCTAGCCCAGGTAAGTGCTCTAACCACCAGGCTCTTTCTCTCCCTAGGCTTGATCAGAAGTTCCATCCTGGACCTGAGAAACCATCCTGACAAAAGTTTTGTGGAAACTTTTCTCACGAAAAGCTTCGGTTTCAATGAATCAGTATTTTTCAACAACAAAAAAAAAAATGACACTGAAAAATTTCCAACCAGTTTTCTAGCAAAGACATACAGTACACTTATGTGAAGAAAGAACTTCATGTAGTCACTGAAACCCTGCGGGTGAAAGCAGTAAGTGCTTAACTTAGTGTGTTGTGTCTGCAGGGGATCATGTGTTAATCCAGTGATGCATACAGTACCTTACTGCCATCACGACTATAGCAGTCTGTATCTCAAAGTCAGTGGAAATGGATTACATCTGCAGTTTATGTTAACAATAAAAATAGCACTTATCCAAAGTAACAGCTTAGTAAAAGCAGTCCATTTCTTCTTCAACTTAAGTGGAATCTTCTTTTTATCATCTTTTATGGTTGATTGCAGAAAGAAATGGTTTTTAATTTTTTTTCTGCAAAACATTGCAGACAACAGTCAGTCCAGAAACAGGAGCAGGTTTGAGGTCTGAGCTCCAGGATATTTATACCATTGAAAAGGGAGCCATCTCCCTAGATACAAGTGCTTGCCTCTTGTCTTAGCAGGTTCTAAGATACTGAAGCCTCAAATTGCAATATGTCTGAAAAATCTATTTGAGGTCATTTTTACAGGGTCCTCAAATATATGACCAATGTTTTTTCTTCCTTCATGGCTTGTCTTTATCAGATACCTTTGATTTGTATTAAGTATTTGCTTCTACATTCATGATAAACAACAGCACAGAATAATTTAAGGAGCTCAGCAGGCCTTTCTGAAAGATGTTTCTATTTGGAGAAATGGAAGCAAGCCAGCCAAGAGAGAAATTTTCACATAGGGTGCGTTTAAAATTTAAGAAGAAAAATGTATGTGCAACTCATTGAGGAGATAGAAAATGGTCACACATTGCAAATCAGAAGTTTTGCAAATTCCCAGATTTTAAATTTTTAAGACATTAGCTTAAGGGCTGGTTTATATTTAGCTATACTTCTCCATTTGGAGGATCACCAGCCAAATTTTAAAGAGGGAGATAAAAGCTAATTACAGCTGACTGCAACTGCAGCATCAAAGGTAAGCTAATAAGAATCCCAGCAAAAAGGCCGCTAACTTGCTTTTACTTATAATTGATTACAGAATTAATAGGTGTTAAGTATAATTTATGAATGGGTGGTGCTGCATAGTCATATGTGTTTCAGAGTAGCAGCCGTGTTAGTCTGCATCAGCAAAAAGAAAAGGAGTACTTGTGGTACCTGAGAGACTAACAAATTTATTTGAGCACAAGCTTTTGTGAGCTACAGCTCACTTATTGGATACATTCAGTGGAAAATACAGTGGGGAGATTTTATATACACAGAGAACATGAAACAATGGGTGTTACCATACACACTGTAATGAGAGTGATCAGGTAAGGTGAGCTATTACCAGCAGGAGAGCCCCGGGGGGGGGGACGGGGGACGGGGGGGACTTGTGTAGTGAGAATCAAGGTGGGCCATTTCCAGCAGTTGACAAGAATGTGTGAGGAACAGTAGGGTGGGGGGAATAAACAAAGTAAAACTATTTCCACATGTTTATTCCCCCCCCCATACCGTTCCTCTCACGTTCTTGTCAACTGCTGAAAATGGCCCACCTTGATTCTCACTACAAAAGGTCCTCCCCGCCCTCCCTCCTGCTGGTAATAGCTCACCTTACCTGATCACTCTCCTTACAGTGTGTATGGTAACACCCATTGTTTCATGTTCTCTGTGTATATAAAATCTCCCCACTGTATTTTCCACTGAATGCATCCGATGAAGTGAGCTGTAGCTCACGAAAGCTTATGCTCAAATAAACTTGTTAGTATCTAAGGTGCCACAAGTCCTCCTTTTCTTTTTAGTCATATGTGTGTAACATATTTGCATTTGTGTAGTGTTTCATGTAATTACTTTTAACTTTGAAAATTTGTGTTACGATTGTTTTGTAAAAGAAAAAAAAAGCTGGGTGCTTATTTTTTAAAAATATAATTTTTGCCAGGAACATAGCAATTGTAGCCACTTTTACAGTATTTTGGAACATTTTTTCCTCTATCTATTGGCATTTTTTGAGGTGCAGAGGTTTTCCATTTTTTATTTCTCATGGGTGAAATATGGAGAAAAAAGAACTGGGTCTAATCCTGACTTTCTTACGCAGCCAAAATAAAACTTTTAAGTAGATCTGATCAAAATGTCCCAATGAAAATCTTTTCTGCTGAAAAATGGGGTTTCTTCAAAACTGATTTTTTTCATGGTAAAATGTTTTTTTTTTTACATTATTCAATTTTTAATGGAAAATTTCATAATGACATGAAACAATCTTTCTTGTTTTAATTTCAAATTGAAATTTTCATTTCATTTTGGTTTTTAAAAATTGAAACATTTTTGAAATTTCAGATTTTTGCTTTTCCCCTCCTTTTTCATTTGTTGTCACCAAATATCGCAGAATGCACAATATCTAGTTTGTTTTCCCTGCCTTTTCCTTCTCACTGTAACTTTTCAAAACTTCATCGTAAAAGTTAGAGTATTAAAAGTAATATGAAATAATGTAAATGTGTAACATTTCAAAAGTTGAGGAGCATTTTTCAGTTTTCAAAAAACTGATATGAAACAAAAAGAAAAGGAGGACTTGTGGCACCTTAGAGACTAACAAATTTATTTGAGCACAAGCTCAATGCATGCTGAATGCATCCGATGAAGTGAGCTGTAGCTCACGAAAGCTTATGCTCAAATAAATTTGTTAATCTCTAAGGTGACACAAGTCCTCCTTTTCTTTTTGTGAATAGAGACTAACATGGCTGCTACTCTGAAACCTTCAGATACGAAACAATTTCAGTTTAAATTGTCATGAAAATTGTGATCCATGTTGTTTTGATATTTTCTTGTGAAAACCAGAAAAACTGCTAAGAAAAAACTAGAACTTTGTTGTTGTTGCTCCTGCTGAAAAATTTTCACTGGATTTTTTTGTTTTTTAAAACCAGCACTAGTTTTCAGTAACAGCAGCATTTTGCTTATTACAGTAGCAGGTCAAGGCCCCAATTCAGATCGGAGCCCCATTGTGCTAGGTGCTGTTTAAATAGTCCCTGCCTCAAAGAGTTTACAATCTAAATAGAAAAGATAAAGTGGGGGAGAGCAAGCAGAGATGAAGGGATATAGCCAGTCATTGGCAGAGGTGGAAATAGAAAACCCGGGTTTTCTTTGGATCCATTCACTGGAGCATACTGCCCTTCATGGAGCAATTGCTTCTGAGTAATATTTGACAAATACATTATCCAGCCCATTTCTTTTCATTGTGTAACTTATTCAGCAGATTGTTTTTGTGACCCTTGATCAACACAAAGAAGGTCTGGAAAACATGGAGGAAGAATGGGCATAATGCCTGACAGTGAGTTTATTGGTTAGGTCCTGATCCTGCTCCCACTATAATGGCTGAACTCTCTTCAGCTTCCATGGGGCAGGATCAAGTTGTCATGGACTCACAGGTCATGCCCACTCTTCACCCCATATGGTTCCCGGGGGGAACCCCTTTCAGTGTGACAGCCCTTCTCAGGGGTCCACTCTGTCTTGGGGGGTTAAGTCCCTCTGCCTCCTGGAACCGCACTTCTCTGAGCCTTAGCATGCCTGTTTCTCACCATGGCTCCCCTCAGGAAGTCCACTCGCTCTGGGCCCCTGGGGCCTCCACTCCCAGAGGGAATAATGCAACTCTGTTCTCTAGACGGGAGAGACTCTCAGCCAGCGTAAAACAGGCAGGTTTATTGAGTGTCTCAACACAGCATAGAAAACTCTCAGGGTCCTCAGGCCTGGCCTCCCTCAACACAGCACATGTAAGTCTCCCCTGCATCCAAGTGGGCTCTGCCTGCTCTCTCTCTTCAGTCCAGAGCCCCCCTGCTTCCCAACTGGGCATCCGATATCACCGCCCCCAAGTCCCGCCTTGGTCCTTTGTCTTCTATCCAGGTAAACAGGGTTGCCTGAGCTGTCCTTTGCACCCCTCTGGATGGAACCAACTGGTCAGGTCACCGGGGTCCTCTCTTCGCAGCCCATTGTCCCCCCACTGGCCAGAACAGTCTGTGACTCCTGATCTGGGCCTCCCGGTCACCAGGTCACCAGTTGCTGGGGTCTCCATCCTCCAGGCCGTTGGCTGGGGTCCCAAGTTCTGTCGATGGTCCTCTGTAACAACCAACTCCCTCTCCCATCACCTCGTTAAACCAGTAACACCCAGGGAAAGTGCGTCCCACCCCCTCTGCATGCAAACCATTGGAAAAATCAAGAAAAAAAAAAAAACAAGAAAAAGCCCCACTTTGTCACACAAGTCCACAGCCAGGAGACGATGGTGTGCCAGAAACTTGTCTTGCAAAATCCCTTTAATTAGCCTACTGTGGATGATCCCAAGGCTGTCTCTCCTGTTAGATCAAAGAGTCTGCTGCTAGCGTGGAGGATTGCACCTACACTTCTCTCTGCAACCAAGGGTAAAATCCTGGCCCGCTGAAGTCATTGGGAGCTTTGCCATTGTGTTCAGTGGAGCCAGGAGTTCACCTCAACAGTTCACCCAGTGCATGGTTTTCTGGGGCATCTGGGTTCTCACAATGACTGTAACGTATTTCCATTTGAATGGGTTTCTCAATATTTTTTTAACGTTCTGCTATTCTTTTGGATACAGAGTTTAATCCTATTGCTAAAATCAACCAGTCATGCAGTTATCTGGTAACATCCTAAATGTGTAACAGTGACCATGCTTTCCATTTTTTTGCAGATGTGTGAAGCTGGAAATCATTTTATCAACGTTGCTTTAGTCCAACAAAATAACTCAGGTTTGTCTCCCCTTTCTTCCCCCCCACCCCACCTACTTCACACTGAATTGCACTTTATCTATGGACCTTTTCCTGACATATTGTAACCTATACGTCTGCCTACAAAATAAGGAAAGATGAGCGAGATATCATGTCATTTGTTATAACACCTGCTAAATAAATGTGGTGATATTTGTAACATTGCTGTTCTAAAGCTTATGGCAAATTTGTCTTTGTTATAAATATCCACAATTCCATTGTTGATTGGAGTGTTTAAATGTATTAAAACACGCTGTCGACGGACAATGAAGGATTTAATTTTAATGAGGATTCAACAAACATTCAAATAACTAATTTGCATAGTTTTCCGCTCTAAAAATCGGAGTGTGCGCAAACGTGCTGTTAAATTGTGCTCCTCACCTCTCATTTTTGCAGAGCATTTTGGATTTAGGGCAAATAATTATGGCTACAGAACATTTTATAGAAAGCAACACATATTGCACAAGAATAATTGTTTTTCTTAGCCTAGGCCCCATTTCAAGAAAACACTGATTCACATGCTTAATTCAATCTCTACGCAGTAAAGCAGTTAAGCATGTGCTTAAAGTTAACCATGTGCTTAACAGGGGCCACAATGTGCAGTAGAAGCAACAAATAAACCTATTTATTTACACACACACAACCTCATCTCTAAAAACCATGACAGTGTCAACAACATTATGGCCACTGTGAGACCTGAAAGGTATTTGCATCCTTCTCACGCGTTGCATTTTGTAATAGCAACATTAGCATTATGGAAGGAAAAGGTCAGGGTCTGGACCACAACATTATCTTACTGTATTATTGTTATTTTATTTTATTATTACTGCAGTGCACTTTCTTTCTGAGTCCTGACTATGTTCCTGGGAAATTCTGTTACTGTGACATAAAAATTGCCTTTTTTTTTTTTAAGAAGGCTGGAATTCCAAAGAGGCATAGGCATCCAGTTGCCACTGACTCTGAGAAGCTCTCCCCCCAGTACTGTTCCCCTCTGAACGCCATTACTGCCTACATGGCAGCCCCATCGGGTTCAAAGCACCAGCCAGTGGTGCTGGGCTGCACCAGAGCAGTTTTCCAGTGCTTCTTTTGAACCCCAGAATGGGATCCCAATGGTCCTAACAGGGGCGCAACAAAGGGGGACCCTTGGCCAGCAGCTTCTGCCTCCCCTCCCGGCCATGCCCAAGACAGCCCATACGGGAGGAAATTGGCCTGGCACTGGGGGCCTGGGACATAAGTGCTGGAACATACTGAGCTGAAGGAAGCACTGGGATTTGCTGAGCCAGGGCAGGGCACAGCCTGGAGAGTGCAGAGAGAGGTACCACAGCCTCCCAGCGCCCCTGCTCTGCATGGAAAATCCCCGCATTCAGCCTGCAGCTCCCCCTCCTCCCCCTGACTGCTGCCCCACCCAGGGCAGGGGAAAGCACCAGGGCCTCCACACCCAGCCCACAGCACCAGAAAGACATCAGGGGCTTCCTCACTGGGCAGGGATGTGGGTGCCCCAGCCTACTTCCTCCTGGGTGCGTGGCTGCCCTGCACTGCTGACTCCATCACAGCCAGGAAAGGAAGCTGCACCCTCCTACTTTGTTGCACCCCTGTCCCTGCCTCCTCTATGACCAGACCTTCTGTCCTTTTACCGCTCCACAGGCCGAAGGGTCCTGGCAGGAGTATAGTGTCCCCACATCCCCATTTGCTGCCCGTGGACCAGTGTCAACAGGGCTCCCAGGGAGAAGTGAGTTCTGGCACCTCTTTTTTCAGGACTCAAGCACTGGTGCCAGCAGGTTCTGTCAGTCCTATGGTTACACCTGATGGCAACTTCAGCCACTACGCATGAGCCTACTGGTTCTGCTCTGAGGTGCCGAATGGTTCCCATCCTGAGAGCAGTGTCTCTCTGCATGTTTGTAAGGAGTATGGGAGACCCACTGGCCAGCATGTCATATTGGTCCTCTGAGCCCCAGAGCACAGGAGTCTGTTGCAGCCCCAGCTCGTGCTGTGGGAACTTGTGCTTTTAGCTCTGGAGGTTCCTTCCTTCTCCCGTGTGTTGGTGCAAACGGTGGCCATCATACGTTCAATGAGGCCCTCTTACCCGGTGATCCCTGCTGTACTTACATTGTGGATTTGTTTGTGTTTTCTTCTTTCCCAAAGGAAATAAAACCTCTTTTCCAAGTCCAACTTACAACCCGTTCACATGGCTATTCACACTGGTTTCCTGTCCCAACTACACATATGAGGTATGCTGTTTTCTTCTCTGCCTGGGGGAGGGGCAGCCCAGTCAGGTCACTGCCCAGGTGCACCAAGCCTTGCCCACAATGAACATCCCTCCTCTTTAGTGCAGTCCCCTTGACTCCAGACACATCACAGGCCACAGAACCTTGCCCTCCTGTAACAGACCCCCTAGCCTCTGGCTGAGTTACTAAAGTCCTCAAAGCATGATTTAAAGACTTCAAGTTACAGAGAATCCGCCATATACACTACTTTAAACCTGCAGAGGAAGTCAACGCCCCCCGCCCCACCAGGGTCTCTACCAATCTGACTTGGGGGGAAATTCCTTACAGACCCCAAATGTGGCGATTAGTTAGATCCTGAGCAAGTGGGTATGACCCACCAGCCAGATACCTGGGAAAGAATTCACTGTAGTAACTCAGAGCCCTCCCCATCTAGCATCCCATCACTGGCCATTGGGGATTTTTGCCACTGGCAGTCACCGATGGTCCACATACCATTGTAGGTAGTCCCATCATACCATCCCTTCCATAAATTTATCAAGCTCGGTCTTGAAACCAGTTAGGTATTTTGTCGCCCCCTCCCCCCACCTTCCTTGGAAGGCTGTTCCAGAACTTCCCTCCTCTGATGGTTAGAAACCTTTGTCTAATGTCAAGCCTAAATTTAGTGGCCATTTGTATATATGCATTTGTTCTTGTGTCCATATTGGCGCTTAACTTTAACTCCTCCCCCTCCCCGGTATTTATCCCTCTGATTTATTTATAGAGAGCAATCATATCTCCCCTCAGCCTTCCTTTGGTTCAGCTAAACAAGCCCAGCTCTTTGAGTCTCCTCTCATAAGGCAGGTTTTCCATTCCTCTGATCATTCTAGTAGCCCTTTTCTGCATCCTTCTCCCCAGAAGGAATGCTCCCAACTGATCCTCAGAGTCACCCCTACCCTCCCGTGCAGATGATTCCCTCACTCCCATCTGAAGCATTGGATGCTCACCTTTTATCCAGCCACCCAACTCCTCCTACCTCCTATCTGCAGTGCTGTGAAGATACCCAACCGTCTCTTCTTCCAGTGGATGGCAGTGGGAGCCATTGTGCACAAAGTACAGTTAAAACCTTGCCACAGACAGGATTAACAATTCTTCTTTCTTCATATAGATTGGGTCTTGGATTAGTTTTACGGTGATGACACAAACACTGCCAGGTAAGACAATCGTGAACTGGAAGCAAATAACATATAAATGCGTTATTGGCAAAGGTGAGTTTCGTAAACCTACAGTCACCCCAAAGAATAATTGATGGACTATCACCATCAAATCCTCCGTTGTAGCCCTATCACATTACTCTTCAAAGTGTCATCTTTAGGAAGCTGGATAGTGGGTGGAGCTGGTCAAAATTTTCCAAAAAACAGTTGTTGTGGTGGTTGAACACTTGTCTTTTTTGTACATCGGTGATTTTTGTGAAAAATTATTCTTTTAAAATATTTTGCAAATAAAAGAAATCTGAAATTTGATCAAAAATTCAATAGATTTTTTTTTCATTTACCATTAATCATTGTTCGTGACATTTTCTGGTTTTTTTTTTTAATTGGACTTTATTTAAAAGAAATTTCACCCAGGGACCAGATTTCCAAAGGCACTGAGGCACCTAAAGATGCAGATAGGAGCCTCTTGGGATTTACAGACGTGCTTAAGTGAGTTAGGCACCTAACTCCCATTGAAAGCCTGCATAGAATTTTTTGAAAATGCCACCAGGGGCCTATCTGTATCTTGAGGTGTCTAAATTCATCTGGAAATCTAGCCCCATGTGGCTAAGCTGACCAAAAAATTCATTTAAAAATATTTCTTTTTTTTGTTACCAGAAAATAAGAAATGCTACATGCAAAATTTTGCAATTAAAAAAAATACTTTGAAACATTAAATAAACGTGATTTCAAGACTGAATGAAAATTTTCATGACAAGCTAACTGAAAATGATTTTTCTTCATTTATCACAATGTAAACAAAAATATTTTCCCAAAAGCTTTATAAATAGTTACTCTGGGAAAGACGTGAATGTGTAGCGAGGGTCATGGTGCTATTGAGTTAAGAGGCAAGTAACAGAATGAGCTGCAGGATACTTATCCTTGCCCTGCTGGCCCTGTGATACCCCAGACATCTCTTAGCAGTGCCCTTCAAGCTACGGGCTTTTTGTTTTGCTAAATGATACAGTCGTGTTCACATCTGATGCCCTGGGCTGTTCTAATTCTTCTTCCATTAATTGTATTCTTCCCTGCGACACTTTCCACTCTCTTGCCTTGTTAGCGCCTAGGGCTTTGTATTGGAGCACTTTCTGGAAGCCAGATTAATGAGTCTCCTCAAAGCGGCTACCTACTTATGTAGGTTAAAATTGATCGGTGTCGTCTGTGGGAACATAAGCGTGTCATGACACTGGTATCTCTCCACCACCGCCACCACGTGCTAATGTTCCTAATACCTTCTGCCCTGTCTGATGTACACTTAGGATATGTCTCCACTGCAATCTGTGGTGTGATTGCAGCATGGATACGCAGACCTGCACCAGCACAGCTCAAAGCAGCAGTGTAGACATGAAGCTTGGGCTTTAGCTCAAGCTGTACAAGCATGCCGGGAACCCTAGGCACAAATGTTACTAGCCCGATGTCCATGTCCACACTAATATTTTTGGATGTGCTGGCATAGGTAAAGCTAGTGCAGGTACATCTAACCCACGTTGCAGTTACCCCTTGGGCTGCAGTTTAGGCATATCTTACGGTCTCAGGCTTTATATGCCTGGTATAGGATCATATAATATCAGGGTTGGAAGGGACCTCAGGAGGTCATCTATTCCAACCCCCTGCTCAAAGCAGGGCCAATCCACAATTTTTGGCCCAGATCTCTTAGTGGCCCCCTCAAGGATTGAACTCACAACCCTGGGTTTAGCAGGCCAATGCTCAAAGCACAGAGCTATCCCTCCCCCAATAGTGGTAGGTACCTTTATTAATGCCAATGGTCTTTTTTTCTAACAGACTAGATTGTGCCTTTAGGACCTGATTTAGCACCCACTGAAGTCAATGTGACTGTCTTCTTTCACTTCAATGGGCACTGGATGAGGGCCTTAAAACAAGAGTCGGGGCACACTGCCACAGAGAGATCACCCCTCAGGCAGGAAAGGTAGTAACTCGACACACCCCTTGATGGGTGAGAATTCTTATCTTCAAGCACATGAAATCCTGGCCCCAGTGAAGTCCATAGCAAAACCCCCATTGACTTCAGAAGGGTCAAGATTTTACCCCATGTGTCTACTCACATGCTTAAAAATAAGCAGTGTGGCGGGGGGAGGGGGATTGTTTTGTTTTGTTTTTCCTGGATTAGGGTCTGGATGCCCTTGACATAACTGAACAAAATGAATAGCCCGAATTATACCTGAATATAATCCACGATCAATGAACCAGAGAATTCAACAGCTCACATCAACTTCCCCCTGTAATAGTTCCCATCCAAATTACATGGCTATTCAAAATAGTAAGGGAGAATTGTCCAGTGTTTAGGGCATTGTGTGAGTGACCTGGGCACAAGCTCTCCCTCAGTCACAGACTTTCTGTGTAACCTGGGGCAAGTCACTTAGCCTGTCAATGCCTCATCTCCTCGTCTGTACAATGGGGATAACAGCCCTGCCCTACCTCACAGAGATATGGCGAGGATAAGTACATTAAAAGACTGTGAGATACGCAGATACTACGGTGATAGCACTGGTCGTGAATTTTTTGATGAAATATTTTTTCAAAAGAAAATGAGGCTTCTCAGAAACCAAAAGTTTTTGCAGGAAAAGGTTGGTTTTGATGAGTTTCCTGTTTGGAAAGCGTTTATTTTGGGGAAAAAATAAAGCACTGAAATTGTCAAAACGTCCCATTTCAACGATGGCAAAACAAAATTTCTGATTTCGGTGTGAAACAACTTTTTGTTTCAAATTTAACTTAATTTACAGTGAATTTAAGAAAAATGTCAAAAAGGTTAAAGTCAAAGCTACATGTTTCAATGGACCCAATCCAATTTTTTTCCCAATGAAATTTTTTTAGATTTTTTACTTTTCATCCTAATTTGAAACAGGAAATATTGTTAAAGTCTCAAAAATTCTCCCAGGATGGAAAAACCATTCCTCACCCAACTCTAGACAATGACAGGTGTGACAAAGTTCCTCCTCTGCCTTGGTGGGTCCTGTTCTTATTGGTGCATTTGCTTGCCTCAGAGATTCATGGCCACCCTCAGTTTGGCTACTTTAGAACAATCCCTGCAGTCTCTGCTGACCCACCTAGTGGATCAGGGAACAGGCCAGGGACCTTCCCCTCTGGTGGGACCCACAGTCCAGGTCACCTCCTCTTGTCTCAGATAGGGAGTTGAGGGGGATGGGGGAAACCTGGGCCCACTCTCTACTCCGGGTTCCAGCCCAGGGCCCTGTGGATTGCAGCTGTCTACAGTGTCTCTTGTAACAGCTGTGCGACAGCTACAACACCCTGGGCTACTTCCCCATGGCCTCCTCCCAACACCTTCTTTCCCTCACCACAGGATCTTCCTCCTGAAGCCTGATCACGCTTGTACTCCTCAGTCCTCCAGCAGTACACCTTCTCACCCCCTGCTCCTTGCACACCCTCCCCTAACTGATGGGAGGTCCTTTTTAAACCAGGTGTCCTGATTAGTCTGCCTGCCATAATTGATTGTAGTAGGTTCTTAATTGGCTCCAGGTGTCTTAATTAGCTTGCCTGTCTTAATTGGTTCTAGCAGGTTCTTGACTGCTCTGTTGCAGCCCCTGTTCTGGTCACTCAGGGAACAGAAAACTGTTCATCCAGTGGCCAGTATATCTGCCTTCTAGCAGATTCCTGTACCCCACTGGTCTGGGTCTGTCACATGGGGTATGTAAGATACACAGACGTGCTTAGGAAATGTAATTTAAAACACTGTGCTGCGAGTGACTCATGCTGTAGGGATCCACCTTCCATTTTATTCATGGTAATTATGAGTGTTGTTGACAGACGTTTTCTTCTTTGCAGTTGGAGTTTTTGCTTTCCTGATGGCCATCCAGATGGCCCTCTGGGCCCAAAAGAAACACAAGCTCTACCTGAAGAAATATAATATGGGTGTGCTTAGGAAAACAGCCATGATTCCATTCATCTTCTAAGCTCTTCAAGCACTAGAAACCTGTATTCACTGTTTGAGAACTGATTCTGGAAACCAATGAACCCTTTCATTTAGTAACCAAAGAGGGCTTAGGCAAGAATTGTTGGGTATCATTTTCAGACAATTTACATCAGAATGGGGCGTTTTAAATTAAGTGAACAGAATCTGGCTTTGAACCCTCGGTTTGTGTTAGAAGATATGATTTAATTAGATTTTGTGCAATGGAGCTAATCAGGAAGACAAGAAAATCTGGCTTGTGAATGTTGGGCCAGATCGTCAGCTGGTATAATGGGTGTTGCTCTGTTTCAAGCCATTGGGGTGATGCTGATCTACTCCATATGAAGATCTGGCCCTTTTAAGGTTCAAACCAAATGCAGATCAGATTCTGAGTGTTTTGCATTGCAGAAAATGCCACAGCTTTAACTGTATTCAAAGCAGCATGCTCTGTGCAGATCCTTCTAAACTGTACCAACAAACAGTGTTGGTTTATACAGTATTAACACAATTAGGGTAGCTTTGAAGTTTTGTTTTACTGAACCGATTCCTGACTACTACCAAGTTGTTTGATGATGCAAACTGGCTTAAAGTCAGCACTGTGGAGAAGTCTGTTTTTTTTTTCTAGGAGGCAGCATGGCCTAAGTGGATCGAGTGAGTATCAGGCAAATGAAGTTCTAATTCCAGTCTTATGAACATAAGCACTACCACAGTGGGTCAGACCAATGGTCCATCTAGCCCAGTATCCTGTCTCCAACTGTGGCCGGTAGCAGAGCATCAGGGGGAGTGCTCAAAACAGGGCAATTATGGTGTGATCCATCCCTCTCTTCCCCTCCCGGCTTCTGGTAGTCCCAGGTTTAGGGTCACCCCAAGTATGGCCCACCTTACCACTTATGTCGTCTGTTGCCATGAGTAAATCACTTAAATCCAGATTATGACACCATCTCTCATGCTGAATTAGTCACACCAGAATTAATGGAACTGTTTGTGCAGTAAGTTTCTACTCAGTGTGAGTAATGGGATCACAAATTGGTCTGTAACCTCTCAGTGCCTCAGAGTTTCCATCTCAGGCTAACACTTACCCTCTATAAAGCACTTGGAGATCCTGAGATGTACCCTGTACCTCAATACTAATTATTACTGAAGGGGAGAGGATCCCCACCTGAATTCAGTGCCTATCTTGGTTCAAACATGCCAGGACAGGTACTCAGCTGGTGCAAATGGGCAGCGCTTCATGGATCTTGTTTGGCATCGTGTGCATCTTGAGGTTGCTTTTGGAAATCAAGACCTGGTTTGAGTTGCTTAGTCAGTTCTTTCTTTGCTTTGCTTTTTTTGAGTGTCATTATTCTTCAAAAGGGAAGATCTTTTATTCAAATCCCTGGAAACTCGAAGTAAATTCATTTGCAAGTCAATGACTCATTAATACGGAGTAACACAATTTTTAGAGGCACGGTATGATGGAATTGTAGTAGCTTTGGAGAGTAAAAGGGCCAGAGTTGCCTCATGAAGCATTACTGCACTTAACCCCACATCTTCAGTTCTTCATTCTATTTATTTGGCACCTGAATAGATGCTTCTCACATCCTCGTGGCAGGTCAAAAAGCCTGGCTGAAAACTTCAATCATTAGTGTAGAACCAAGCTACAGTAGCAAAGCGGGACAAGTTCAGGCTCTGAGAGAAACTGTTATCTTGCCTAGCAGTACCATTCTCAAGTGCTCTAACAAAGTTAATTTGTCCAATAAATTGGGTTCATATCCCTCTTCAGATGTCTAATCTACAGGCTTGCAGTGTTTATCCTGTTAGCAAGACAAGCAACGAGTTACGTGTGTTACTATAGTATCTGTTATAAATATTCAAGTGAAATAGTAGCCAAGCCACATTGTAAGTTTCATCAGTTCTGCTAGACTGGTAGATACAGTGAAATATGTTGTTTTAAAAAATTGGAAAACTAGGGAGAATATAACTGAGTTTGGTTATATGGCTAGGGTAAAAAGAGAAGGAAATAAGAAGAAGGGTTGAGTTGAAAACTGTTTAAAGTAATGATGAAAGGGAAAGACATATATGAATTTTTGGCTACGACAACATCATAGGTGGACCCATAAATCCTGGGAGATGCACATATCTTAGTCCTTTCAGTAAAAAACAGTGGATTACACTGAAACAGATTAGGACTGTGTAATGACATGGTGCATACCAAGTAAATCCTGTGTAAGGATGATGTATGTAAAGAAGAATTGCATTTAATTTTGGTAATGTAAATACATAATTTCCCATATATTTTTTTAAACTGGTGAGCTGTTAACACCTGGTATTTTTTTTCATTGCTACCAATAGATATACCAGAATCACTGTGAACAACCAATTAGCGAATATAATGTCCCATAATAAAGATCTATTTTAGAAGATGATATTTGCTGTTTACTTTTGTGTTCCAACTTCTAATTATATTATTTGTAAAGATGTGTTTTATAGACTCTTACCAATATAGAGTTGAAAGGGACCTCAAAAGGTCGCCTAGTCCATCCCCCTGCTCTGAGGCAGGAGAAAATAGATCTAGACCATCCCTGACAGGTGGTTGTCTAACCTATTTTAAAAACCTCCGATGACCAGGATCCCCCAGCCTCCTTTGGTAACTATTCCAGCATTTAACTATCCTTATAGTTAGAAAGCAACTTTTACATTAAAGATTAGATTTTTTTTCTGAAAGATATGTTCTAGGAATTATTTGGAGGAAGTTCTGTGGCCAGGAGGTCAGATTTGATGATAACAATGGTTCCTTCTGGCTTTGGAATTTATGAATAGCCTAAATCTCTCTCGCTGCAGATTAAGCCAATTACTTCTCCTCCTAGCTTCAGCGGACATGGAAAACAATTGATGAATGTCCTTTTTATAACAGCCCTTAACATGTGCGGAGCCTGTTATCAGGTCCACCCTCAGTCTTCTTTTTCTAAAGACAAAATATACCTCTAGTTTCCCCCGTCCCCTTTCCACCTATCAGGCCAGAAACCGAGTCAAAGAGGGAATTAAGTTGGGGTGACACAATTTTGTTCTTGACAAATCCATCTTGGCTACTTACTTATCACTATGTTATCCTCTAGGGGGTTACAAATTGATTATTTAATCATTTGGTCCAGTATCTTTTCAGGTATCAAAGTTAGGCTGACTGATCTATAAATCCCCAAGTCCTTTTTGTTCACCTTTTTAAGGATAGGTAATATGTTTGCCCTTCTCCGGTCCTCTGGGACCTGACCTGTCCTCCATGAGTTCTTGAAGATAATTGCTAATGGTTCCAAGAGTACAGTTCCAGTTCTCTGTGCATACCAATATCCAAGTTGTGTCGGTATGAGCCACCAGATTATCAGAATGTTTCCATTTTCCTTCCTCCATCTGTTTACTTCTTTCTCTTTAGGTTTTCAGGGTCTATTTAGTGATATGGTTATCTCTGTGGTGGTTTATGAATTATTATTCTATTATTAATTGTTAAAACCTCTAATATGGGCGGGAATGCTTGCAAAACATCACAACAATAGTATTTTTTATTTATTTATCTGATCAGCTATTTATTGCAGAGAAAAATACTGGTTGCAAATTTAACTTTATTCAGCTCATGAAATTTTGCAAACGGATATCGATTTCTAGAAATGTAGTCATTATTCCTACGCAGTCACCAAATAGCTCATGTCAAATGGGTTGCTCTGAATTGCTCATTTCAATTATTCACTATTTGGTGTGTAAGTGACTGGTCACCTAAGTCACATGGTCTTTTTGCTGCTCCCTGATTGGATGACTGAAACTTTTGAAGCTGGACAATAACAAATATTGAATGATGACGAGTGAAGAATGAACTTGCTGTTTCCAGTCTCAGATGAATAACTGTTCATACTAAAATATGTGATAATTCTGGGGATTCATAGATATTTTCATGAATTCCTGGAGGCTCACTGAGTACTGATGGACAATTAATAATATGGCCCCACAAACTGCAGAATCAAGAAGTAGTGGTGAGATTTCATTTCAAAGATTGTATTTCTCTTTTTGTTCTTTAATATAAGTAATTAAAAGTTCTTTGGTGAGCATAGTGAGATCGCAAGGAAGCATATTTTGGATTTTAACTGATCAGTGCTATATTTTAACAAAGCAATGCCATATGCATGGTTCCTCTTTGTAAGTCCAAGAAGATTGGCCTAAGACAACTTCAGACTATTGCTTTAAGCAATTTTTTTGTATTTTGTACTAAAAATTAAACTGCAGGGATCACATTGGTAAGATTACTTAAAACAAATGCTCTGGAGAACTACTGAAAGTGTGGTGAAAAACAAATGAGAGATACTGATTATTATAAGTAAATGCAATTAGAAAACTTGGTGATCAGCATGGGGCTAGAAGAAAGTCCATCCATGGGGGCTGGTCAAGTGTCTGGCAGCACTTCATGGTCCTGCAGCTTCTTTTGTGGGTTCTGCAAACTCCTCTTCTCAATCCTGTAACCATGGAATCATAGAATATCAGGGTTGGAAGGGACCTCAGGAGGTCATCTAGTCCAACCCCCTGGCTCAAAGCAGGACCAATCCCCAATTTTTGCCCCATATCCCTAAGTGGCCCCCTCAAGGATTGAACTCACAACCCTGGGTTTAGCAGGCCAAAGCTCAAACCACTGAGCTATCCCTCCCCCCATGGAGGAGGAGAGAGACTAGCCATATGGATTTAGTATCTCACACAGCGTCCTCAGTTTTATATATGTGGATTGAGGGTCTGTCAGAGGGATAGCTGCCATCCTGTCTCTATTGGACACTTACCAAATAGCTCTGGCTCTTAGCTGTTTCTATGTTGCTTCCATCAATACACAGAAGATGGCAACGGTGTATAATACATTTCTTCTCTGCTTTACTTAGAGGCTTTTTATGTTTAATTCATTCGAAGGATTGTATTTCTGTGTTTGCCTGTATTACTCAGACTATGAATTGGAACTTTCCCCTTTTTAAGAAATTTCTTTTACTGTTTCAAAGGCATACCCTGGTTAGTTGCTTGTATCTTTTAATATTCTCTTGTCTTCGCTATCATTTCTAGAGTTGGACAATCATTTAGAAAGGAAACCAACAAAACCCTTTCTGGTTCCTCTGAAGGTAATGGGCCCAGTATGTACAGTCTTTGATTATATATAAGTAAGCATTTCACATCCTTGAGGACTTACAACAGAACAAGACATTATTTTAAAGAAACAAGACAGGCTAACTACATATGAAGAGACAGTGCATGTTTCATAAGGCAATGTAAAGCTTCATATCTGGGGAGAAAGGTAGTTGGTTTGGGTATCTTGGGGTAGCAGGAAATTTGTTTGTTTTCTGGGGCAAACAGCAAATTACTCATTAAACCAGTTTATTGGACTTATAGTTCCCCCCTCTCCCCATCATTTCTGTTCTCTACTTTCCTGTAGCCAGGCGGTAAGATGGGAATTCTATCCACATGCAAATGATGCGAAATTCCTGTCTCAGAGTTTAACATCTGCGTGTACCTCACTCTCGTTCTGAAGGAGTTAAATAGAGCTGGAGAGCTTAATTAGGGTACCTGGTTGAACCAATTAAAAATGAGTCCCAGTGTGGGGAAGAGTTGGGTGGTTACAATAAAGTGCAGAAGGCCAGACTAGAAGGAGAGCTGCAAGGAGAGGGAGAAAGAACCTTGCGGTCCCTCTCTGGGCAGTAGAAAGGCCTGTAGGGAGAAGAAATACCCACACAGGGTCAGGGAAGGACCACAGGACAGTAGAGGGAAGAGGAAACCTGGGGGAAGAGTTGGCTTTGGGATCCTCCCCTGATCAGGAAACTCTGACAAGAGGCCAGGAGAGGCAGGGAGAAGCCACTGGATGGAGCAAGCGGTAGAAGGGAGCCTTGATAAAAGGTCTGGATCTGGACTGCCAGGGAGAAAACCCAGGGAGGTGCTCAGCTGAGAAACAACACAGGAGAAATGTAAGTGGGATGAAAGTTCAAGCCCAAGGGGAGAAGATGTGGTTTACATTTATATCTTTGGGATTTGTTGGGAGGACTTCACGGGGGAGCCCTGTCAGTCCCTGCCCTGAAAGATGGGTGACTAGAGGGGGTTGTGGAGTCTGGGAAGAATACAGGTATGGAGGGGGCTGAGGAAGGATCTGTGGGAAAGACCTGCAGGCAGGCTGAGGTAGGAAGAAGCCCAGGGAGGAAGCAGCATGCTGGTCTGTATAGACATACCTTGCCTGCTTGATACAGGGTCACTGAGCTGAAACCCAGTTTTGAGGGAGAGCCTGAGCTCCCCTACCAGCCACAGAGGAAGGAGGCATGAAACCCCTTGATCTAAGGAGCTACAGACTTTTGAAAGCCCTAAGACTTTCAAGGGGGTGTACGAACCACACAGCCCAGAATCAGAGGGCTGAAACCTGCTATGAGGGCCTTGACCTTCTGTTTGTTAGACTTTGTGTTATCCTGGAAGGGAGAGACGGGACTAGAAGTGACCTGGCCAGAGAGTTGAGTGAGTCACAAGCAGAGAGAGACCATTACAGGGTCAGAGGCAGCTGTTGGCACTAGACCCTGCTACAGAACATCCAGCCATGACAGGGTACCCCAGCCAGCAAGTCAACTCCTCTCAGATTGCTTGAAGACTTTGTTAAGCATCAGAGCCTTCTGTTTTAGGGAATGTGGATTTCAATCTCAGTTAATCTGACACTCTTTATTCAAAGTGTCTTACACCTTCAGATATATATGCCTGTCTCCCATTGTCTTTTGCTCCTTTAGGAGGAATTAACCCCTGGAATGGGTGATTATTGGAATCCAGATCCCTATGTAGAAGGGAATAGGGCAATTGCCTCCTGATTATGTAGGCAAAGAATGAGGGCTATATTAATCTGAATTCTATTATATATTCAAGGCAGAGTTGACGTTGATACATCTCATCCCACCCTGCACCGGAAAAGTCGTTCTCACAGACTGTAGGTGCAGCAACCAGCTAGCAACAAGAGACAGGCTTAACTTTGGAAGGCAACCAAAGACACCTTTCTGTATACAGTGCTATAAAATCCTCCTGGCCAGAGGCAAAATCCTTTCACCCGTAAAGGGTTAAGAAGCTAAGGTAACCCTGCTGGCACCTGACCGAAAATGGCCAATGAGGGGACAAGATTCTTTCAAATCTGGAGGGGGGAACAAAGGGTTTGGTCTGTCTGTGTGATGCTTTTGCTGGGAACAGATCAGGAATGCAGCCTTACAACTCCTGTAAAATTAGTAAGTAATCTATAAATAATCTAGCTAGAAAATGTGTTAGATTTTCTTTTGTTTAATGGCTGGTAAAATAAGCTGTGCTGGGTGGAATGTATATTCCTGTTTTAGTGTCTTTTGTAACTTAAGGTTTTGCCTAGAGGGATTCTCTATGTTTTGAATCTGATTACCCTGTAAGGTAGCTACCATCCTGATTTTACAGAGGTGATTCTTTTACCTTTTCTTTCATTAAAATTCTTCTTTTAAGCACCCGATTGATTTTTCATTGTTCTTAAGATCCAAGGGTTTGGGTCTGTGTTCACCTGTACCAGTTGGTGAGGATTCTTATCAAGCCTTCCCCAGGAAAGGGGGTTTAGGGCTTGGGGGGATATTTTGGGGGAAGATGTCTCCAAGTGGGCTCTTTTCCTGTTCTTTGTTTAAAACGCTTGGTGGTGGCAGCATACAGTTCAAGGACAAGGCAACGTTTGTACCTTGGGGAAGTTTTTAACCGAAGCTGGTAAGAATAAGCTTAGGGGGGTTTTCATGCAGGTCCCCACATCTGTACCCTAGAATTCAGAATGGGGAAGGAACCTTGACAGGGGTGTATAGTTAATGCCTGCCATACAAGACATAGACTATATCCTCCACTTTCCATATTAGCTGACTATAAAAGAATGAGAGTAGTAACACCATCCTTTTATGGTGAATATATAGCCAAAAGAGACCTAGTAGGACAGATGAATAAAAGGAGTTTCCCCTCATTTTTAAAACTCTTTTAAAACTCTATCATCCAAAGACTCTTAATTTCACATCGTTTTGTATAATTTAAATGACTCTGAACTTGCTTTTATCACACTAGGAACCAAGATACAGCCTGATATCAAAGAGAGCCTACTGTGATAGTTAAGTGTATTAAAATAAAATCACTGAATGCAATGACCTGTAGATCAATATAGAAGGGAAAGAAAAGCACAGACCTATTTATATCTAGTTATAGTTGCCACAAGCGCTGCTAAAGTCAAAGCAAATTCAAGCCGTAAAGAGTTTTCCAACAAGACAGTATTTCCTGTGCGGTGTTTTATTTGCAGATCTTTTCTATTTTTTAGTTCGCTGCGAGATTTGTCTTTAACGCACATTCCTCACCGTCAGCATCCATTAAAGGTTTTAGAGGAATGTGCAATACGCTAATTTGAGGATTTGCACAGATAAACAGAAATGAAGTTTTAGGTTGTGATTGCATCAGAACGAATATCTGCTCTTTGTTCT
This sequence comes from Chelonia mydas, assembly GCF_015237465.2. Classification (NCBI taxonomy): domain Eukaryota; kingdom Metazoa; phylum Chordata; order Testudines; family Cheloniidae; genus Chelonia; species Chelonia mydas. Next base: position 8,976,844 of record NC_057852.1, on the reverse strand, counting down.
AATTGTTGTGAAAAGTCTTGGTTGAGTCCCCTCATGCACATAATTAATAAGAAGATTAACCTTCACAGAGCGAAGGATTTGTGGGAGTGTTTGCTCAGTGCCACTGTGGTTTGATAAACGTATGTTAAAAAGTCCTAACCTGGATCAGCCTGAGTTTTCTTTTCCCTGCGCACATGAATCGTTAGCCTCTTTGTTTGACACTTTACACGCGTGCAATATGGACATCGGCTCAGCTGGTGAAAAGAGAGAAATATCCGGTCATTTGATTATTTGTATTTGGTAAAAATGCCAAACCACTAAGCACCCCACGGGGATCTGGGCATACAAAGTTCATCTGCTTTGGTCCAACTTACAATTGATTTGAAGACAGGGGAATCAAGAAAAACTGTGGGGGCATTTACAGTTTAAATAGCTATGCTAAGGTTGGGAAATGTCCCATGGACTGATGGATGGAAAAATGTCTTTTTTTGCAAAAATCAAAATTTTTTCACTGGAAAATTTCAGGTTTGTGGAAATTTTGGTTTTTTTCCCCTCAGGAAAATCAAACTGATGGCTGCCAGGCCGGAAACCTCTTGCTAATTTCATTTTCCATCTGCAGGGAGCTAGAGAAAGTGACAAGAGCCAGCAGCTGGGCCAGTCAAGATTCCACTTGGGTGCTGTTGAAAGTATTTTTTTCTGGAAATCCCTTCCCAGGAGATATTTCACATTTCCGACTTTTTGTCCTGATTTGGGGGAGGAGGGGAGGAATCAGTAACAAAAATGTATCCATGATAGGGACTTCTATTTCCCAGCTAGCTCTAGTACCCAGCAATATTAGTTAATTTCTTACTGAAAGAGCATTTTTTATTTTAAGGAAAATGTCTCAGTAGCTAGCTCCCTTCTGAAACTCATATTCTTAATGGTAGAAACAGTCTTTGCCAGCCAGTCCTATTTTTGTTCCAAATATCCGACCATTCTGCTCAGTGAGAAAACTTTAGTTTCAAAGTTGCAGCTCTCGCGGAGCTTGGACACTTTCTTCTACACCGTAACAAGGCAGGCTGCAGTGGAAATATATCACATGAAAATGTTCTCTCTTCCTGACACTGATCACCTGGAAAGGCTGTTGTGATCTTTCTATTTGCACAAGTATTATAGCCGAGATACACAATAATAATTTTTTAAATAACCATTCATTTTTAAAAAATGGTAGTTTGCTAAGATTTTTTTTTTTTAATTGAAGCCATTTTTCAGGTTGAAGGGCATTACCACATGAGGAAGCATTGATGGGAGGGTGTGAGGGCCCAGAATGTGGTCACAGTGCACTGTCAGGGATTAGTGGCTGTGTCTTTCTGGAAAGAAATTTCACCTTTTCTGACAATTGAGCTTGACAGCTATGGATTAAAGATGACACATCTCCAATATTATATCTAATGAAAAGTACCCATCCTTAACCAACAGGGAATATTTGTCACACACAAGAACTTTGTATTCTTCCACTCCTTGGCTTACATCACATCTCTCAATGCCCTTTGTGCGGCCTTCTGAAGTTGGAATCCTCCTAACTTACTCTCTGTAACTATTACACAGCCTTTAGGGCCTGAGCCAATACCTAGTGAAGTCAGTGGAAAGACTTCCATTGACTTTGGAACAGTCTAACAAGGAAGAAACCGTCAATGTACTTTTATCACCCTCGTCTCCACAACATATGATCTTCGCATAATTGTTAATGGATTTATCCTCATAACCCCTTTGTGAAGGAGGGAAACATAATCCCCATTTCACTGCCAGAGCACGGAGAGTGAGTCACTTGACTAAAGTCACACAAGAAGTCAATTGACTAACAGAGAGGTAAATTTGTGTCTGGTGAATCACAGTTGAGTGACCTATCTTCCATGCCATCCTTCTTTCAGAAGAAAGACATACCCCATCTCCTTCAATCCTCACTCTTCAGCATCTACTCTCCAGACCGGAAACTATTTGAAATGATTCTCTGTCCAAAAACATTAGCATAAGCTAATTCTTCCAACTTTGCTTGGATACTTTCCCAACATCATCATACTATTGTACTTTAGCTCTGTGACAAGATAAGCCAGATGCTTACCCAGTCCAATGCTGGGCTTTTTTATTATTTAGATACTCCTTATACAGATAAGGATTACTGAACCTGAATAACTGACGTACCAAAGATTGACCTGAAATGTACTGTTGTAGGTATCACACCTTAACGGCAGTTAAATAGTTACTAAACTTTTGTCAACTGCATAAACAATGGCAATTAGGCATCCAAAAGCCCTTAGGTAGCTTTGAAAATATCTTTGGAATTCTGCATGTTAGTTCACTCAACTGTAAATTCAATCCCAGGAATTTGCATAACTAATCCGGGGTGGGGGGTGTTGAAAGAATTATGGTTGATAAGTTCTTATTTGTGGGTGTCTATTATTGTTTTTCTGGGTAACTAAGAACTCTCTACTAAAAGATGGGCTGGACAATCAAGGCCAGGATTTTTCTCAAATATGAGTAGAGAAAGCAGGCTTCTGAAGCCTTACATGGGCACCTAAGTAAATGGACGGGTTTTTCAGAAATGTTGAGCATTGACAAGCTTCCAAACAAGTCACTCAGAGTTTCTGCACCCTCTTCTGAAAGTGGTGTTACCCACCATTGTTAGAGAAAGGCTCTTAGACTAATTTGTTAAGTGGTTTAGCCAGTATGGCAGTGGCGTTCAACCAGTCGTCATTTGCGAATCCCTAAAGAATTGCAATTGGAAGTGCAGACCCCTTTACAAATCTTAGTCTCCAGCCGTCTGTGGACCACAGGTTGAAAACCAGTAAGGCATTTCCCATGGTGCCTATATACACATTTTTGTTCCTCCAGCCTTAGTGGTGTCTGTCCCAACGAAAGCTACAGAACAGAAAGAGCTCCCTGAAAGGAGCAGTTCCAGTTAGCTAATACCCGCGTTCTTCACAACACTACTGAGATTCCTGTTCTTTGTCTTGTGACACGGCAGGCTCCCTGCCACAGCAGCTCGTGTACAAGCTTGACGTGGCTTTAAGGTTGGTATAATCTCATATTGACTTATAGCCACTCCTGTTGGTACAAGGGCTTCTAAAAAGAGGAATAGCCATAGCAACTGGAAATACATGATTATCGTTTTAGAGCCCATGTTTTGAAACACCTGGCTCCCATTTTGTAATAAGAAAGGAACGTGATGGGCCAGCAAAGCACTGCACCACAACTCAGAGACAAGGCCAGTGGCTTTATATTTATAAAGCAATATAATAAGATGACTAGTGAGGTCTAGGGGGTTGAGGCAATGAACTTGGAGTTGAGAGGTCTGGGTTTCTAGTCTCGCAGTTCCTAATGACTTGTTGTCTACCCTTGAATGAATCATTGCTTCGTCTATTTAGATGGCGTCTGCCCCAAAGAGCTTACAATCGCTCCCTAGTGTGTGCAAAACCTGGCACAATGGAGTGTCTAAGTGCTACCATGATAAAACTCAATATGGGGTAAAGCAGCCTCCTGCTCAGATATGTAAATGACTTTCCAGGACAACGCTACTGTAATCTGTGCAAAATTGTAAAGTGAAGGGTTAGAAATAGTGAAGCAAATGCTAGCATTGCCCATGTCTGCAGCATGAACCCTCAGACAGATACATGCTGCTGCCGAGCTTCAGAGACACTGCACCCTGGTGGTTCCTGTGGCCCAGCCTCCCCTCTCAGCAGGGACGAAGGCCTCCCACAATTACCATGTATGGCAGGCACCCACTGGGTAAAATGCCACTGTCACCCCGCTAGGTGGAAAGGGTATTTCTGCCCCGTGAGTGACTGGCAGCTGATGGACACTGGCTTGGTGAGCAGCTCTGAAATGGGGCTCATGCTGGGCGGTGGGAGCTAGGGTAGACCTCAGAGCGACCACTAATACAAGAGGGACGGACACTCACTGGTCTCTCTTTCTCTCCCCTGCAGAAGCTGAGCTGGGCTGAAATAATGTCAGGGTGGGAGAGAGTGTGCATGGGAGAATTTGGGAAGTTCTTTTACTTGAATGCCACACCCAGAGCAGGGTGGCGTGAGAGTGGGGCATCTCCTCTCCTCCCCTACTATGGACCCCTGCATGACAGGTCACCGAGATCAGGCTGGCATTACCCTTGGTGTGCTACGGGTGTGGAGCGAGCGCACGCCTTCTAACGTAACGTGGTGACAGGCTCTGGCTTAGCCTACACACACACGGTGATGGTGGTGCACACTAAATAAGGCCTGCACCCACACCTGGTTAACAGTGGTGAAGATCTAACCATCATAGCCAGTGGGTTCACCCTAGTAGTAGTAGGGTGCCAATAAAATTCTCTCAGTGTCATTGCTTAAAGTGCGGGTGGGTGGAGGGCAGGCATCACAACCCGGGACCAGAAGCTTTGGTAAGATGAGGGTTAGACTGTGACCCTTTGCCCTCCCCGCCCCGTACTTTACGCATTGCTCAATGTAAGTGTTTTGGGTTCTGTGATTTGCTCGTGCGCCATTCTACCGAACAGGCATTGCCACAATCAGTGCCTCTTCCCAGCTGTCGTGTGCAGGGAATGGTCCCATGCGAACAGAAAGACAACAGCAACGCCGGTTAGCAACTGCTTCGAAAAATGTTTCCTTTTATCTACTTGCACACAGTTTATACAAGAGCACTAAATCTGGACAAGTGCAACAGACTATAGGGCAATCAAGCCTAGCATAGTTTTATTATATTCCCAGGACTGCTGAGCGGCTATCTCTGGATGCCAAAGGCGCTATCTGGTGTAATCACATTGCTGCGCTGCAATTATATGTGAATAACGCATTATAAAACATGTTGACAAGACGCCTGCTTCCAAGCAGCTCCCAAGAGTGGTCATTTTTTCAGATATTGTTGAGCACATGGAACTAAAATCAAATCCTTCAGTGGCCCACAAATGTAACATTGACATATACAATCAATAGGCTGCTACAGCGACAGAAAACTGCCTTACTGGAGATAAGGGGATAAATGCAAGGGAAAGATGGGCAGTGTTTTTGGTGAAGAAAATCAGATTGATGCATTAGTTACGACATAAGGCGATGAACTTGTTTGGCAGAGATTAAGGACACGCACAAGGTCACCAGACATAAAAATTTCATGCAGCAGCAGACAGGGCTGGCTAAATCGACGCTCATTTTCGTCAATAAAAATGTTCACGTTAGCAGACAGGCTCGAGGATGATCAAAAGGTGAAAGAAGGAGGGTTGCAGGAGACAGCCAATAGAGCCATTGTCTCCCACAGAGTTTCTGTAGCCAGTGACCGTTGTGTTGCGGGCCCAAAGGGGGAAAAGTGACCAAAACGCAGGCACCTTGCTGTGCCTTTGCTCACACAAGCCCTTGCAGAGCTAGGGTTGCCAACTTTCTAATTCCCTGAAAACTGAACATCCCTTCCCCCAAGGCCCCGCTTCTTGCCCCACCCCTTGTCGCTCTCTTTCCACCCCCGCCTTCCCCTGGGGCTCACCTACTGCCTGCAGAGCCGGGCTCAGAGGAGCTGACCCAGAGCCTGAGGGGCTGGGGTGGGGAAATCAGGGCACAGCAGGATGCGGGGGGGAGACAGTTACACAAATCCCCCGGACGGTGCCGGTACCTACTTTGGAGCCCGGTCTGTGAGCCAGCCAGTTCTCTCCGGCAGGCTGGAAGGGGGTGGGAAGAGCAGCAGCTGTTAAGCAGAGGTACCGGCTGCTGCTCTTCCCGTCTCCCCGTGGTAGAGACCGTTACTGCAGGTAACCAGACTTTTAGCTGACTGGACGGTGCCAGTTTCCCTTTTCGACCGGATGTTCTGGTTGAAAACTGGACACCTGGCAACCCTATGCAGAGTACATGTAGGCGTCCTAAAGTTGTGCTCCAGTACAAATGTGTGGGGGATAGGGATCATTAAACCCGAGGGGTGAAATCCAGCCCTACTCAAGTCAATGGCAGAGCTCTCATTGACATAAATGGGGATGTGTGTATCAGGATTTCACTTTTACTGGTAGTTCTGCACAGTGAGTGGTGGTGGTCAGATCGTCCGCGCACCCTCTGTGCTAAGAGCTGGACACAGGAAGCCATTTGCAGTGTGCAGTTCTATCTCCTCTCAGTTGCCAGCAGGGGGGCTGTTCATGTTAATGAACTATCTACCTATACACCTATCTACACTCTTGGAGCATGCTGCGGGACAGTGCCCTTACTTACAAGCGTGCAAGGTATAAAGGAGGTGGGGGGCGTGACCAGAGACAGGGCAAGCCATGGCATGAAGTGAAATCTTTAAGATACTAATGATGCGCTTAGCCATGTGGTAGGGTGGTGGGGTTTGCCTCAGGACCGTCCCACCAAATGTGGATGCACCCTAAGGCTCTGCAGAGAAGGTTGGACTTTGACGCAGAGACCCTGTACCTTTCCTGCTGTTCTGTCACCCACTGTACCGACCCCCTCCTTTTTTTGGTAGCACAGCTCAACTGAAACCACTTTCCTATGGACAACACTTGATGGGAACTGCCCCAGTAATTTGTATTGGGGAAGTTGCGGCTTGGCCTAAAACTACAGACACAGGTGTCCCATCTAGCCCTAGGCCCTGGCCTTCTCCTGCCTACCACTGCTGTGTTCATCCCCTCTGCTTCACAGGGCACAGAGGACTGGGGGAGTATCAGCCCCCCATGAAGGCAGCGGCCCACACTCCCATCCCATGTGGGTCAGGGGCCCTCTACGCTCAGAAGTCCAGCTGTGGGAGTGTGGCAGGGGGAAGCAGAACAAAGTTAGACGCTCACAAAGACAAGATGTGTCACCGCCAGGGGAAACATTCAACAGAGAAAGTGAACCAACTGGTGGGAGGGGAGGGAGGAGAGCTACACAGATGTCTAAAGATCAGCATTGTTGGTAAGCGTTAAAAGATCATTGATTGTGGTGGCTTGTACACATGAGCCATTCAATTCCCTTTCCTGTCGCTCGCACCTGCAGCCCATTTACCATTCTTTCAACTCATTAGCTTTTACAATGTATCTTGGCCTTTATTTGGCTTCATCCGTTTCATCTCCCATTACTAGCCATCAGAGCACTTCACCTTTCAGTGTCTCAACATTTATTTGAATACAAGCCTGCATTTCATGCAATGGGAAGGTAAGATGTAGCCACACAAGGCTGGTTATAGCCACGCAAGGCTAGTAGTACCGAGGATTGTTCTCGGTCTGATATTTCTGACAGTCCTCTACAACCCTCTGGAACTTTTTATGATTCATTTCAGTTTCCTTCATACGCAGAGGGGATTTTGCATCAAAATATCCAACTGCCTCAAACTGACAACGCCATCTGCTCCTTGAGCCTTAAGTGTCTTGTTTTAGTTAATAATTAATCTGGCTAATTTTGTCAGCTCACTTACCTTTCCCACATCATTGAAAAAGCTCCTCTCTGCAGCGTAACTGAGGGAAATATTGTGGAGCTCACAATAAATTACATACACTAGTGGAAACAAGTGTTTCTCTTTGATAACAGAGTGATTGTCCCAGGTCAGCTCACCCCCTCAGTGGCTATAAGTTAAAGTTGAACAAAATTCACCTCAGCTACTTTGATTTCATGTCAAGTCTGCCAGAGGGAGCTCAAGAAACATGAGACGCGTTCCTTCTCCCTCACCCTGTAATTCCCTCAAAGCTAATGACATATGTTGGTGGTATGAGAGCAGTTGTGTGGTCCACTGGCTAGAGCTATGTCTCAGAAGACCTGGATTCTTCTCCATGATCTGCTGTGAGTTTTTGAACAAATATCTGCAGATCCATTTCCCCTCTCTAGATCGCAAGCTCACTGAGGCCAGAGCTGGCTTATGTGTTTGTACAGCACCTAGAATGATAGTCTCTCAGGCTATGTCTGCACTGCAGTCAGGTGGTGTGAGTGCAACATGTAGAGATGTACCTGAACTAGCTTTGATCTCGCTAGCACGAGTACCCATAACACTGAAGCCAAAGCAGCCGGGTGTACAAGCACACCTGAGACACTAGGTGTGTACTCAAGCCACACGTACTCAAGCGGCAGCTTCACGGCTATTAATACCAGAGCTTGCTAGGTTAAAGCAACTCAGGTATGTCCACATGTGCTGTGATCACACCTCCCACTTGCCTTGTAGACATACCCTTAATCCCAGGCGGGCACTCTCAACGCTACCACACTACAACAGTCCTCTTGTTTTGCAGATATCTCCAGGTGGGTTGTAATTGGCCCCTGTGTATTGCCCATTCTCAAAATGCAACTTACATCACTCACTGCCAGTGGCAGTTTTTAAGAATACTGGCCTTCACACCTAGACTGTTTTTAAGCTGCTTGCCTTAGAAATATCCTGCAACGGGGAGTTCCGGAGCTACATCCCTTCCACACAAAGCCAATCTTAGCTCATAGTTAGTTACAGTACATTTTACAGCAACTGAAAGCATTCCCCTTGGCGGCAGCACAGCGAGGTTGATTCTCAGTGGTTGTGAAAACCTCACCTGGCATGTACTTCTGCACCAGACACGGCCGCACAGATTGCTTAGACAAACCAGCTGAGTTCAGCATAAGATCCTATCACGCTCTGCCAGGTATGGCTAAGGTTAGCTTTAAATAAAGTGTTTTACACACACGCTTGGTGGCTGAACAGTGTAATACAGGTTAGTATGCCATTACACCCCCCACTGTTTCAAGCTAGAAGAGGCCCTGTCAGTTGGCCGAAGCGGAAATACCATGGCAGTTCAGCAAAGGATGGGATAGTGACATGGATGGATTTCGGGTCAGTATTTAGATTGAGCTTGATGCTGGAGGTTGATCACGGTAGATTAGAATGCAGGGACAGCGGAGAAAAGCAGGAGGGTTCAACATGACTTTGAGAAGAAAGCAAAATAACAGGGAAAGCTCTTCAGAATAATAAGCTGTCTCTAGGGGTTTTTTGTTAAAACAAATATGGTGAGAAGTGATGGGATATTAGAATAGACCTGGAGCAGTGCGACTAGAAGACTAAACATCCGTCCTCTGTATGGGCTACCCAGCCATTGGGTCTGGACATGTAGACGTAAACAGGGCTATTAGCCAGCTTACTCCATCCCTGAGAGCAGGGTGGCTGAGGAATGGTAAGAAACAGGTGATGCCTTGAAGCCAACTCATTGGCCAGAATAACTGAGCTAGTGCAGATGGAATCATTGTTTGCTCTGGAGTACACACAAGTAGCAAATTACCACCTCCCGGGGCACACAGCAAGCAGGGGAAGGATCCAGGTTCACAGAATCACAGGGTTGGAAGGGACCTCAGGAGACCATCTAGTCCAACCCCCTGCTCAAAGCAGGACCAATCCCCAATTTTTGGCCCAGATCCCAAATGGCCCCCTCAAGGATTGAACTCACAACCCTGGGTTTAGCAGGCCAATGCTCAAACCACTGAGCTATCCCAGGTGGTGGCTAAGACCCACCAGCTTCCAGAGTTGTTCCTCAGGGGTGCAGTTTACACCCTGCCCCTTGCTCAGAGCTGTGTCTGGGCACAGTCCACTATTAGCAGCCAGCACTGCTTTGAAATGATGACCGATGGAATGACATCAGCACAGAAATAATATGAAGTCACCCACAAGACAGAAAAGCCTGCTTGCCGTGACTTTAAACATACTAAGGTTATGAATGAGTTAATGTACCTGAAACAGCAGCCCTCTTCTTCCTCCTGTTAGTGGTGTATCTCATTTCTTAAAAAACAGAGTGTCTGCAGTTGCAGATGGCTATTGTAATTGAACTGACTGCCATAAATAAGGTGGATGGATGCATGCAGACTAATGTGCTTCTCTAGGAGGCTTGGTTGTGGTCCACTGAAAAGAACAGCTGGCTGTCAACAACATATTTATCAGGAATTTAAAAGACAACAACAGCCACATAATCCAGCACATTTAATGATATAGTCGAATAATTGCTGTATAAATTGCTCCTTTTGATAAACTCATACATTTTGGGGCTGCAACTGTGATTTACTTTCCTGTCTGGGGAAATAAACAAGGAGTTGATGGCCTTGTGGTGATCAGGACTTGAAAACATTTGGTGGGAATAGTAAAAAGAAAAGGAGGACTTGTGGCACCTTAGAGACTAACCAATTTATTTGAGCATGAGCTTTCGTGAGCTACAGCTCACTTCATCGGATGCATACTGTGGAAATTGCAGAAGACATTATATACACAGACACCATGAAACAATACCTCCTCCCACCCCACTCTCCTGCTGGTAATAGCTTATCTAAAGTGATCATCAAGTTGGGCCATTTCCAGCACAAATCCAGGTTTTCTCACCTTCCGCCCCCCCACAGACAAACTCACTCTCTTGCTGGTAATAGCCCATCCAAAGTGACCACTGTCTTTATCAATGCAGACTCCTGAGCAGTGAAAAACTCTGGCATCATGAACTTTTCCAGTGCAGCCCATATGGACATTCATAAGTCGGCCTTTGTGGTGCATGAGGACCTGCATAACAATGGAGTATTGTTGTACAAACATACTACCCTTTGTGATTGATGTACTCATGTGCTCCTGTAGGAAGGCAAATTATGGGCATGAAACCCATCAGTGACCCTGGGGAAATTAAGAAACCCCATTCTCTCAAAGCCAGTGATTACCTCTGGAATATCTTTAATGCCCGTCACCTTTGGGCAAACCAGACACCCGATTGCCTCCAAAACTTCCACCACCACTTCACCCACAGTCGACTTGCCTACATCAAACTTGTTGGCAATGAACCAGTAACAGCCTGGGGTAGCCAGCTTCCAGACAGTTATAGTAACCAGCTTCTGGACAGGCAAGGGTGACCTCATGCATGTGTCTCTATGCTGGATGGTTAGGGCAAGTTGCTCACAGAGCTCCAGAAATGTAGCTTTCTTCATGTGAAAGTTCTGGATCTACTGCTGGTCATCCCAGGTCTGCATGATGGTGTGATCCACCAGTCTGTGCTGGTGTCCCTGTGCCAGTCTATGGAGGGGGCCTCAGAGGCTGTACCGAGCTGCATTAGCCAGTGTGGGTCTGTCATGGCAGGGTACACCTCCGCCTCCTCTGCCCGCTCCTCCGGAACCTTTGGTAGGACAGACAACGCTGGCGAAATGTCCCCGAGTGCCTTGTGGGTGCTGTGCCAGTTTCCTGACAGGACTGAAAGCACGAGCAGAGAAGCTCTTCAAAAGGCCCCTCCTCCATGTTGCTGGCTCTGGTAGCACAGACCAAAAGGAGCGCTCGGCAGGCTGTGCTGACCGGCTGTTCAAGCTTCCTGAAGGTGCAGGGCGGGCAGGAAAGTTTTCCCACAGTGCACCACAGTCTTAGCGCTAGAGCGGCCACATTTCGGGAGGTCACTTGTGACTCTTGGATAGGGTTGATTTGACTTGGGTGTGGGTAAAAAAGTCTTAACGTAGAGTTAAATAGCAGTGTAGACGCTCACGCCCAGGGTTCCTTAACACGAGTCAGCTGACTCGAGTCCCACTAACCCTGGGCTTATATTGCAGTGTAGACAGACCCTTCGGTTCTTGCCAGAGCCAATATTTCAAAGCAGGATCCCAGGATTTACGCCCCCTAGGATTCTTCCTTGTCTTTTGCCCACTCCCCTCCTCTCTAGCAAGTGACTGCAGAGTTCCTTCCTGCAGCGCCTCTTGCTTGCTACTTCCTGGTTTTATACCAGCTCATCATCACTTAGAGCTTATCAGCCCTGACTGTCCTCCCGGTGCAGCCTGTCACATGGTTAACTGACCCTTTTTACCTTGCCCGGTCTTGCATGGGGTAGGCACCCCAATGCATGCCGCCATAAAAAAAAAAAGGCATCTATGCCCCTGTACATACAGCGTAACAGAGTGTCACTATCCCAAAGCGCTTACACTCCAGCGAGACAAAGGGGAAACAGCATCATAGAGAAGTGACATGACTTGCTCAAGGTCACACAGCAATTCAGTGGCAGAGCCAGCAATAGAAATCAGGTAGCTTGCTTTGCAGCCCAGGTTCCCAATCCATTAGACCATGCTGCCTCTCAAAGCATTGTTTATCAGATTCCAGAGAAGGGAACACTTCCACCAGAGGCAGAGAAATCCCCCCCCCCCCACCACCACCCAATTAATCCATCAGTTAAAACACCAAAGGCTCTGCATTTCTGTTCCTTCAAACCTCTGGCCCCAGCTACCTTCAGTGTGCAACTTCCTTGTATAAGCTGCTTCAAGGAAATAAAAATGTCATTGAAATAAATGACGGAAACAAAAGTTTATTTTTGTAGCTAAAGGGCTATTCCTTGCTGCTCTAGGACGCCAGCCTGAACGGTGCTGAGCACCCACACCTACTTGAAATCAATGCGCGTTGAAGGTGCTAAGCAGCACTTATCCCTGCAAGGATCAAGCCCTTAGACCAAATTCAATATTTGTGTTCACGCACATCAGTTTTGATATTGATTTGGGCGCAGAAGATCAATTCTGCAAATATCATCTGGAAATGGACTTGATTCTTGTTTACAGAAGAGGCAAAAAGCACCATAAGCAAGGAGCATGGTTCACAGAAATCACAGCACGGCTGATTCTAGCATCCAATGAAGAAGACAAATGCTGGACACCGCTCCTGATGATACAGTCCTCCTTTGTAAAGCGCTCGGAGAGCTATAGCTGAAAGATGCTGTAGAAGAGCTAGGTAGCATTATTATTATTAGGGCACTACAAGTTGGAGTTTAAAATTGTTTTGCTTTTAAAATTGTTTTATCTTTTGCAAAGAAAAACTATGCAACAATTCTCAATCATACACCCGGGGCAAGATTTTCAAACGAGTCCGACTGTGAATGTTGTTTCACTGAGGTGTATAAATGGAAACTGGGCTGTTTTGAAAATCTAGCCCTAATGATAAGCCATTGAAGAAGAAAAGAACAATCAAATATTTGTACTAGTAATCTGCTCAAAAACTCACTGCTGACTTGCCCCATAAAAACACAAAGCAAATCCATTCCATGATCTATTAGATGTCACAAAGGGCTACAAATGATTACATTTAGTTAATACAAAAATCAAAACGGTTAGAATTATTGGGATCCTAATAAATAATATGTTATTAATAGTATTAGTGGTATTCTATCATTAATATGTTTGAGAGGAAATAAATATTAACAGTAAGACTAATTGATATTGTTATTAGTCTGTATTACACTAGTGGCCAGAAGCCTCTAATCACTGCCCTTAGCCACAAGATAATATCTGAGATAATATCTTTTACTGATCAACTTCTGTGGGTGAAAGAGAGGAGTTTCCAAGCTTCACAGAGCTCTTCTTCAAGGTGAATTGTTGAATTACAACAATCCGTAACCCACTGACTCAGACTGAGGACCTATTAAGTGTCCCCTTCACCTTGAATAGGCTCTTGTGATGTGTTAACTTCTTATTGCTTCTACCCTTGTATTTAGCTGTGACATCCTGAGTATCTTTCCCTATCTTTCTGAAGCAGAGCTCTGTGCAAGCTTAAAAGCTTGTCTCTTTCACCAACAGAAGTTGGTCCAGTAAAAAATATATTACCTCCCCCGTCTTGTGTCGCTAATGTCCTGGTACTAACACGACTCTCACACCACTGCAAATACTAATCCAGGAAAGCACATAATCATATACTTCACTTTAGACATGTCAGAAGTTCCACTCAAATCAATGGCCCAGATTTGCAACAGACTCAGCACCTCTTGTCACCCCTTGAAAACTCTCAAATGCACAGAAGATCCATTTTTGACTTAATGTTACATCATATAGCAGGTGAGCAAGGAAAATAAAAACATACTGAGACAACAACGAGTTTCCAAATCTCAGTTCACTAGTGTTGTTGAATGAGTCTCTAAGAGGGTATTTTTCTCCCTAAGGCAATCCCTTTATAAGCCTAGCAGGTGATGTTCATTTGGGGTGGGCGAGCAGGCCTATTCTCGGCATTAGTTTATAATAGCCTTTTTTCCTCCCCATCGGTAAACCTCAAATCACTTTACAAAGGACATGAGGTTCACTATACCCATTTTACAGATGCGGAAACTGAGGCACGGAGCAGGGCGGTGATGTGACTTGTTCAAGGTCACCTAGCAGGCCAGTAGCAGCTCCAGGAACGGAACTTAAGTCTCCCATGTCCAAATCCAATTTTCTAGCCACTAGGCAACACTGCTCTATCATCATATTATCCATGCACTGTCTTATTGTTTATTCTATGTATTGCGGTAGTGCTTAGATGCCCCACCCAGGGCTCAAGACCTCATTGTGATAGATGCTGTACACACATAATAAAAAAGAGACAGTCCTTGCCCCAAAGAGCTTACAACCTAAGTATATCATGAAAGACAACAGATGGATGTGACAAGATAACCAGGAGATAACTAGTGTAATAAACATTGGGCACAACATACAAGGTGCCTAGCCATCATCAAAAGTTTGTAGCCTTTATCGCATACATGAGTTTTAAGGGGACATTGGAAGGAGGATAGGGTAGCAGCCTTGTGGATTTGTCCATAGAGCTCCCCCTAAGCATAAGAGTGGGGATGGAAATGGAATCCTTCCTATATTTTAATTGCCAAGTTCATTTTAAATGTGCTGAAGGGTATGGGAGGAATTTTTTGTTATAAAGACAAACATATCTTCTATTTGTATTGTCATCTAGATAAAAGAAAAAGTAACAGAGAGGTATGGTGTATTGAAGACTGTGTTGGAATTGCAAGCTACCACTTTAAGAGCAGGGTTTCCTGGCCCTTCTTATAGGCTAGTGAGCACTGTAGCAAAGCGAGGGAGCAGAGACAGTCTGGAAAAAAGCCAGTTTAAAGCAAGGTGGGGAGAGTTGTACCTTGCTGCCTTGGTGAGCAGCCTGCTTTGTCTCTCTCTTCACTTGGTTTCTTAAGTGTCACCATTCTGAATTCTACGAAATAAAGTGGTGTTATGTTGCAAACTTCCAGCAAGAGTAGTTATGTTTGTATCTAACTTCTGTGTGTATGCCACAAACATAGCAAGAGGCACTGATGATGACCATAAAAGGAAGTGGGTGAAACCGGGGATGGTAGGTGTATGATTGAAAGAACAGCAGCAGATGTCAGGTTCTATGTGTGTGGCCTTAAGAGGATTAGCGCTTAACATAAGTCTCCATTTTGAACATGGATACCAAATCAACACAGGGAATATTTGCATGATGGTGGGTCCCTCGTCTCTCTTTCAATGGTCTTACCACGGAGAAATTGCTATGTTTTGCAATGCAACGTCCTACTGGTTTTTAAAGCAATGCATAGGCCCTGCTACAGTGCAGGCAAATACCCGACTTAGTGATACAAAATCTTAAAGATCTTGGCCCTAAATGTATGTTACCAGCAAGGCATTAGAATTAACAAGTCTAGCATGTTTGTGGCAAGCTAACACTTCCCTTTATTATTCAGCTGAACTAAGTTAAGTTTCCCGATAGTAAAAACTGTCACCCTGAAGATGATAATACAGGAAATCTCATGCCATGAAAAGGTATGTGCCACAGAAGAAACAGTACTGTGTTCTTTAGTTAATTAACTTATACATTTCTTCACTGTACGGTACATCAAGTCTGGTCATAAAAGTGGCAATATTAGAGCATGCATAAAGAACAAAGTGATTCAGGGAGATTGAAGAATCATTTATGGCAAATATACATGCCTTTGATAGTTTAATGGACTCCAAACAGATATTTTACTGTCATCCATAAAAATACCTAAATAACTTATTTACTGTAACTGAGTGACATTGTCAGGACCAGATGGTTGTGATGATGCTATGCATATATGGACCACACATAGTTTGTTTAAAGGGATTTTCTCTCGGGTGTGAAATACTGGCACATACCGAAACTTGCAGTTGCAGTAGTTTGAGTTCCATTATTTCTATGACATGTTGTTAGGTTATAAAATGGGTGGATGAACACAAGAATAATTTATGCAATTTAAGGAAAATCTAATTCGAATATCTCATTTCTCCATTAAATCTTCTACCCTGAACTCTTGAAAGACAAGACAATTGCAATGTAAATGTAACCAGCTACAGAAAATAAATAAAATAAAATGTAAAATGAAGATGGGAATACAAATTTAACTGATGTAATCTCCAAAGAGAACCAGCAATCAAAGTCTAATATCCTCTTGCACCAGATAATGAAACATTAAGGTGAAGATAATAATATTTCTCTCCACACGATAGTCTTCAGCATAGTTAAACCCATGAATGAACTGATGAAGTGGGTTTTTTTTATATAAGCAAAGGTAATATGTCAAGGATTTTAAGTGAGGGGAAACAATTCTCAGCCCATTTAGTGTGAATTGGGCAGAGCAAAATATAGCTTTTTTTATTATTATTTGTGTGACGATTAAATCGCCTGTAAAAAAAGTATAGCATCACCTTTAAATGTTGAAGAGCTTGGGAACCGTACGGAAGCTTTTTCTTCAATATGCCCTGATGGTAGTATAAGTATTAGCAAAAGTCCTACAGCTTGATTCTTTCATCCTTGCATTTTGTGTGGTCATTTACATCTGAGCAAAGTCGGTCCAAAATGCTATTGGATCCAAACCAACATTCGACATCCGCTTTGCACTAACTTTCCATGGTAATAATTCCCACCACAAAATGCTCTGTGCAAGAGATCCAGCCCTCCCGTTTTCCATACCACTGAACGGGTATCCTACTATCGTCAATGCTGGCTAGTGTTAAAGAAATGTTAGTGTACCCCACAGATATATTTTGTCTTCTCTAGCTGGAAGATGCATGTGTGTGAAACAATCAGAAGAAGCGCTATTAAACCGTAGAAGCTCTGAGATTAATATATTTACCCTGATGCTTCTAAATTGGGGGCAGAATACATTGTCTCTGATTTGGACCTTGGTCCTGCCTTAATTCCTTATTGGAAGAGACACAAGTCACATAGACTTTCCTAATCTAATACAGTAGTCTTATAGGTATATATGACATGTTTTTACAAAGCTGTTGAATGATTAAGTATAACCTGTTTCAGAGTAACAGCCGTGTTAGTCTGTATTTGCAAAAAGAAAAGGAGGACTTGTGGCACCTTAGAGACTAACCAATTTATTTGAGCATAAGCTTTCGTGAGCTAAAGCTTATGCTCAGATAAATTGGTTAGTCTCTAAGGTGCCACAAGTACTCCTTTTCTTTTTAAGTATAACCTGTAAAATAGAACGATGCTTACATTAGCTAGAAACTGTGCTAAACTTCAAAGTCAATGGAAGGATCAATATTTTCTTAAGGAGCAGTTTTTGAATAGGTTTGTTCTCTTCCAGCATCTCTTGTAATGCCTATACTGACTTCTAACCACCGTGTGTAGTTACAGCACATCCCATGCTGTGAAAATATATCAATATATCTCTTTCATCGGCATTTGCTGTGTGGCATCTGTTGCCTGGGAAATGGGGGAGGAGCACAGAGGTGGAGATAAATCCAACTTTAAAGTCATGGACAGGGGGAACTTTGGATTTAGCCAAAAAGATGGATGGAGATCATAAGAATTGCATGGGGGGTGAAGGATGGAGCCTGTTTAATGAAGTTATTTACCAAATCAACGTAATATAATATCACTGGATAAATTGCTTAAATGAAGGCATAAGACTGGTACCACATGCTCAACATATCAATAACAACATTACTCCTGGAAAGTCTGCGCTGATGACCTTTAAATGATAGATGGGTTTCTGACTTCTGCTAGTTATGCTCCTAAACTTTTTAAAAAACATTTTATAAGTAAAATCGTGTAACATATTTGCAAAATGGTTGTAGAAAAAGTCCATGAGGAATGTGGACCCAAACTTATAATTAATTGAAGCATCCCTCTAGCAAAAGCACTGCTAATTTCTCTTAGGAACATACTTGGTCTGTGGTAAAACAGTGACTATGTTAAAAAAACAACAAGGAAATGCACAAGAAATGTGGCAGATGGTTGTATCCTAATCTGCACATGAAATCTCTCTTAATTACAGAATTAGTTGCTTAGCATTTCAAAGTACATATTCATTTCCCACACTAACTGAGGGGTGGTATTGGAAACTACAGGATCTGGTTGAGAAGCTGAATAATCTTCAATGCAGAGTTTTATGGCTGTTCCCCGCCAAAGTGAGTTAAAATCCGACAAAGACATTTTGCCAGATGGTAACTGGCAATGCAGTGTGCTGTGCTGCTTTTTCCAATCAACAAACGGTCAGGGGAGAAGGACAGCACAAAAATCTAGTAACTTGAGCAGTTGAGGTGAAATTTAACTCCTTTCCTAAAAGGACAAAACTCATCCTGATGCAGAAAGGACCACGCAAACTCTACATGCTACTGAAGTCCCACGTAAGCCTTCCCAATAAGTAGGATTTCAATTCTGCATTGGCCTTCTGCACAGTGGTGAACTTCACCCAACAGTCCAAGATATTTAAGACACATTAAATTTCTATTGCACATATGCACGCACTCTGTAAAACTGCAAAACCTGGGTCCGAGGAGCCAGCCGCTTTATTATTATGAAAAGATTAAAAATGCCACAGCAACTTTTTGCTCTAGTTAATCACGTTTATTAAATTTTATTAGGTGCCTCTGAAGTAAAATGGCAGGAAATAATCTATAAAAAGTAATGTGCTCTTAAATACAGAGGCCACGCATCTGAGCATAAAACGGCGACTGAATCTCTAATTTAGTGGAGCTAGTACAATTAAATATGATTCCATATGCAAAGTGAATATTTGGAGGGAAAACATGATGAATGCGCTTAGTACTATCAATCTAATTTGTATAACAAGCATTTTCATTGACAGTCATGTTTTCATTCAAAATGTGAAAAGATTACAAAGGAATAACTCAGTGTTATTAAAACCTGCTCCACATATTTATATCTGCACTCCGATTGCTGGTACCCCATGGCTTTACGGCTCTATTTGTCATTTAGACGACCCAGAAAAAACCCAAAACTATGACAACTTTTAATTAAATTGTTTAATTAGTAGTACACATCCATGCTGTGAAATATTAATTGTGGCAAATGAAAATAAAATATTAGATATTTAGTTACTGATTGCATGCCATGTCAGCAAAATCACAGACATTAGCAGTTTATCTGTGACAAATTAATATTCATTAGCACTCTATTAACTTTCGTAACAACCTTGGAAAACATTATTTCCCCTTTCTGCTTGTAGTCATAACTTCAGATTGTGGATTTATTTTCTCTCTTATATTGCCACCATTTATTTTTTTCTAGGAAAGGCTTTATTATTTTTTCCCTTATAAATAGAGGGGGAAATAGGTTCATGTACAAACTTGGTCAGTAAATAAAATCCCTCAGGTTAAAAACTGGTTTATACTAGTCACTAAAATGTGACTCTCCAATATCATTCAGTGAATTGTCAACTGTTAAATAACACACATGATCAGAAATCGGGACCCAAGACAACACTTATATAAACATAACTGGATTTTTAAAATATATATTAAAGAATGCACTTTTGCCACAAATTTAAACCACTTTTAGATACTTGCAATATCGCAATGAATTTTTTTACAGAGATAAGGAGAGATTTTAATGCTTGCTTCAGATGTTGGACTGGTTTTACTTCTACATCAAAATTTCTATTCAAGCTAATGGAGCTATGCCAGTTTACACCAGCTGAGGATCTAGCCCAATCCTGCATTTGGGGTGGACCTGGACTGCAGGATCGGGCCCATAGAGAGCAGTATTTTTTATACCAATTTCTTTTTATGGACTGATTTTTCTCAGTGCCCACAACTTAGGACAGATATTCAAAAGCGCTCAGCGCTGAGCAGCTATCACTGAGAACAAAAATGTAGGTCCCTGAATAGCAGCTGAGCTCTAATGAAAGTTTGGCTCCATCTGTAGGTGCTGAGAACTTTTAAAAATAGAGCTATAAATGTAGAGGGCCAGATTTTCAAAGATAGGCCCAGATGACGACACACATTTTTAAGACATGCCTCACTTTTGGAAGCATCATATGCGTGCAAATGGGTGTTTGTGCTATCATACGGTCAGTTAGGTTGTGATGGAATACTGGCTGAATTGTTAAAAAGCATGAGGGATGAAGACTGAAAGCCCTGTCAGAGGTAATAAAGAATATGTCTGAGACTGGAGAATTACCAGAAGACTTTACAACCTCACTGTGTATCCAAATCCCCCCAAAACAACCACCACTATTTGTTGTAAAGCGTACAGAACATTCAGAATAATATCTCATGCCTCTAAGATGAGTTTGCAAAGTTTTCCTTGTATTCGGTCTTGAACAACTGATAAGGAAATAAGTGAACAACAATGCAGCTTCAAATGTGGACAGAACACGACAAACACTTTATGCACAGATTCCAAGGGCACAAGAAACCATTGTGTTCATCTAGCCTGACCTTCTGCATAACAAAGGCCAGAGAACTTCCGCAAAATAATTCCTAGAGCAGAGCAGAGTAAAAGATCCAATATTAATTTTAAAGTGTACAGTGATAGAGAATCCACCGCAACCTTTTATTGGTAAGTTGTTCTAATGGTTAATTACTCATCGTTAAACAAAAATTATGCCTTATTTCCCGTCTGAATGTATCCAGCTTCAACTTTCAGCCATTGATAGTGTAATACCTTTCTCTGCCAGACGGAAGAGCCCATTATTAAATATTTGTTCTCCATGTAGGTACATTTAGATTGTAAAAACGTCATCCCTTAACCTTCTCTTTGTTGAGCTAAGTAGATAGTGTTTGAGCTTCTGGACTCTAAGGCATGTTTTCTAATCCTTTAATCATTCTCATGACTCTTCTCTGAGCTTTCTGCAATTTATCAACATATTTCTTGAATTATTGACACCAGAATTGGACACAGTCTTTCCAGCAGCAGAGTGTAGAGAGGTAAAATAACCTACTTACTCCTATTCAAGATTCCCCTGTTTATCCATCCACTGGGAGCTCATATTCATCTGATTATCTACCACGACACCCAAATCTTTTTCAGAGTCACTGCTTCCCAGAATAGAATCCCCCATCCTGTAAGAATGGTTTACATTCTTTGTTCCTAGATGTACACATTAACATTGAGCCATATTAAAACACATAGTTTGTCTGCCACCAGCTCACCAAATGATCCTGATAACACCACATCAGTGACTTGTATTCTTCATTATTTACCACTGCCCCAATTTTTGGGTCATCTGCAAACTTTATCAGCGATGATTTTATGTGTTATGCCAGGTCATTAATGATAGTTAAATAGTGTTGGGGCAAGAACTGATCCTTGTAGGGTCCCTCTAGAAATACACCTATTTGATGATAATGATGATTCCCCCTTTACAGTTAGCCAGCTTTTAATCCATTTTATGGGTGACATGTTAATTTGATACCTTTCTAGTTTTTAAAATCAAAATGTCTTGTGGTACCAAGTCAAATGCCTTACAGAAGTCTAGGTATATTACGTCAGCACTATTACCTTTCTCAGCCAAACTTATGATCTTAAAATTATATATAAAATTAGTTTAACAAGATTTGTTTTCCATGAGTGAACTTGAAGCTCATATTCAGCAGAAATTGGAGAAAGGGTGTGGGGAACAGTATGCTTCTGTTTTATTGACTTCCAAAAGACATTTGATAGAATTTTCCATTACAAATTGCCCAACATATTAAGATCCATAGGGACTGATGGATATAAATTCTGAGTAATATAATAATTATACGGGAATAAGAAGGTAATTATAATAGGAGATGAAATGTAAACATAATAGAGATCAAGAGAGGAATGAGACAAGGATACATAAAGTCACTGACTTTATTCAACATATATAGTCAGTGTTTGAAGAAATTAATAAAAGAAACAAGAAAGTATTAAAATTAATGGGAAATGGGTGAATAACATTTGCTATGTAGATGACACAGTGCTGTTGGTTGATTAAGAAGAATGTCTGATTACGTTTGTAGACATTAGATATGAATACGGCAGAGAAAATGATCTAGAGTTCAGTTGGACCAGGCAAACTGTGGTGGTATGCAAGGATCCTGGGAAAACTATGCAAGATTCCAATGAATGACATAGCTGTACAGCGAGAGAAATTATTGCATCATTACAAAAGATGGAAGATTGGATGCTGAAGTCAGCACTAGAATAGCAAGAAGAAAAGACAGGTTTCAGAGTAGTAGCCGTGTTAGTCTGTATCTGCAAAAAGAAAAGGAGGACTTGTGGCACCTTAGAGACTAACAAATTTATTTGAGCATAAGCTTTCGTGAGCTACAGCTCACTTCATTGGATGCATTCAGTGGAAAATACAGTGTGGAGATTTATATACACAGAGAACATGAAACAACGGGTGTTACCATACACACTGTAAGGAGAGTGATCAGGTAAGGTGAGCTATTACCAGCAAGGGGGGGGAACCTTTTGTAGTGATAATCAAGGTGGGCCATTTCCAGCAGTTGACAAGAACGTCGGAGGAACAGCGGGGGGTGGGGTGGGGTGGGGTGGGAGGAATAAACATGGCTTGAATAAAGTCTGGGAGTGGATGGGTCATTACACAAAGTAAAACTATTTCCCCATGTTTATTCCCCCCACCATTCCTCAGACATTCTTGCCAACTGCTGGAAATGGCCCATCTTGATTATCGCTACAAAAGGTTTCCCCCCCTGCCCCTCTCCTGCTGGTAATAGCTCACCTTACCTGATCACTCTCCTTACAGTGTGTATGGTAACACCCATTGTTTCATGTTCTCTGTGTATATAAAATCTCCCCACTGTATTTTCCACTGCATGCATCCGATTAAGTGAGCTGTAGCTCACGAAAGCGTATGCTCAAATAAAGAAGAAAAGAGACATTCTGGAAGAATAAACATCTGAAGACAAAATTCCATCTCATAACAACTTATATTTGATCTGTGTTAAATTACAGCGGTTTGATGTCCATGTTTCCAATAAAAGAAAGAAACTACAATCCTCTGACTTATGGTGTTATAGAAGAATTCTAGAAATATCATAGATAGATCACAACCAACAAAAATTATGGGGGATGATTGGAACTCAGCAAATGCTAGTCAGAGATCTTCTGAAAAGAAAGATTTGATTTGCAGGACCCCTCTTAAGGGGTTCAGTGGGTGATGCATGTTAATGGGCACTGAAAGAGAAAGTTGATGGCAGAAAAACATTAGGCAGTAAAAGATCTTGGATAGGAGATGTGATATCTTTGGTGAATCAAAAGGACAATTCCTCCACAAAGAGATTAGCAGAGGATCGTACAGAATGGGCTACCATGGTTGCAAATCTCCAGTAATGGTGTTGACACATAAAAAAGGTCAGTTAGTTGTTGTGGCCAGTTTTAACAATGTTACAGAGCCCCTAGAGTTTTGGTGGACCATTTTATACACTGGTTGGGTATTTATGCACATCAGTTAGGTATTTACAAATGTATGCAAATCTAGTGGTGTTTGAGGGTGATGCACAAAGACAATCACAGAGTGGCTGAGTGACGCCCCAAAGCATTCGTACCATGTGTCCTGAGCTTCCTTTGCCTGGAAGAGGCACAAAGAACCCTGGTTCTTGGCATTTCTGGGTTTACAATAACTCTTCAAACTACTAGGCTTGTTTTAGCACAGACAGAAATGAAGTATTTTGAAAAGGCTAAATGCTGTCCAGGCATCTAGGGGAAGATGGCCAGAATAGTATAAAGGGGTCCTACAATATTCATAGCGGGGTGGGGGAGAGGGAAGGATTCTCTTGGTACAGGCATTGTGAAGATAGCTATGAGGCTGCCTTCTCAGGACCCCTGGTGAGATCTGGCAACAGGGCGTGCCTAGCATGGGATTGGGGCAGGAGGGACACAGCAAACATCACTTCAGAGATTCCAGTCACTGCCATAGTCCTTGGGATAGCCTGGGAAAGCTGCCATAACCCAGGTCCCTCAGGGCCTCTCCAACCCCCAGAGCAGCCCAGAATCAGGAGGGTACAAAGCCTCCTTCACCCCTAGTCCACTGGCTTGTGAGCTCTGCACTGTGCCTCTTAGAGGTACATTACAGAATCTCACCCCTGAACTGTCCAGTGAAAACTACAGCCATGCTTTACACAAAGCTTCACCTTCCTTCAGGCTGTGAATAAAATAAAACATGGTCAAAATATCTCCTAGAAAGCCTCCTCAGCAAATACACTGCAGTTCACCACTACCTACTCTTAGGTATGACATACTTTTAACCACATCTAGTGAATTTGAAACGTGTAAGGACCACAGATCTGCACACAGTTGGAAATGTTTGGATCCAACCAGCTGACTACCGTCATCTCACAATACAATGGTCAGTATTTCATATTACTGTCCATTTATAATAATGCTGTTACACTGCTGGGGTTGGGGCAGGAGGGACACAACAAACATCACTGCAGAGATTCCAGTCACAGAGATTCTCAGCCTTTGTCAGATCAGTTTCAGACTACTTAAACTCAGATCCCAGTGAAACTCAAAAGAAAAAAAAATACTTTACAAAATTACATCTCCTCCAGTCCAGTGATTAGTTAGATTAATTGCATTGCCTATGAATTCCCTTAGAGATTTTTGAAGCAGAATATGTTTTCCATTTGCTGGTTAAAGGAGGTTAGAAAAATTATCAGTTTAAATTCAGTCCACATTCAAATAAGACACTAAAATGTGGGATTTCTTTTCTCATTTCTCATCTTTCAAGTTTTATGAAGAAACTTGTATGTAAAGCTCAGAGAGGAAAATGTAACACTAAAACTTTCTCTTCTGCCTTTCACCAGCCTCAGGGGTGGTGGTAGGGACCCTGTTACATCAGATTTTCTACTAAGCTGCAGATCTGTAGAACCGTGGTTATTCCAGCTCTATTGCACAGCAGTGAAATGTGGGCACGAAGGAACGCTGGAGAGTGGTGGATTGACATTTTTGATTCTCATTGACTTTGTCAGCTGCTCCATATTATGTGGCAGGACAAGATCAGATGAGGATATTCAAAGCTGAACTCAGCAACTGCCTCCATCAGCACTGGTTCAGTTTTGGTGGCTTTCTGGCTATGGATATGTAACCCTTCTGCCTGTCAGAGTTGGCAGCAACAAGGGCCGGGTTCAGTATCTAGGGGTTCCATTCCAATAACACAATGCAAAACCGGCTCGAGCCCCCACCCAGTGACCTGGGACAAATATATACCACCCCCGCTGGGCGCCTCCAAGAGGCAATACTTCCCCTTTCGCAAGCACAGAGTCTGAGTATAGCAAAAAGCCTTTTAATAACAGAGAGAAACAATGTGGCATTATGTTGGGGAAACACCACCAACAGGATTCATAACACAATCCATGAGCAAAAAACCCACCCCAAGCAAATTGGGGCGTGTCCTTTCCCTTTGGTTCTTGAGTCCAGCAACCCAAAATCACCCAAAGTCCCAAAAGTCCAACGACCCAAAAGTCTCTGTCCCTGGCCAGGGCCGCCCCAGAGTTTGAAAGTTTATCTGCAGAGTTTTACCTCCCAACTTGGGTGGAGATGGGGGGCGGGGGCTAAGGGGCACCTTACGTGATCCAAAGCTGATGGCCCCACCTCTCCATGGGGCTCCACTCTGCCAGCCACTCCATGAGCTGCTTCAGGCATCCAACAAACTGCTCCGCTCCACCAGCCACTCTGCTCTGCCAGCCGTCCCACAAACTGCTCCGCAATATATCTTCAGGCTCCCCCACTACTTAACACAACACTCAGTGATTTCAGCTCTTAGTCAGTTTAGCTCTTTTGTGATTTCAGCTTGTAGTAGGGGAGCCTCAGTGCTGGTGCACCATTAGCCCAAAATGAATTCAGCTCAGCAGCCAAAAATTAGACTCCTAATAGAATCAAAATTAGCTCTGATATTCTACAGTAGAGAGAGGAGTAAGTGCAATTAGCATGTAAGGCCCTCACCAGGGTGCCTATACCACTAAGTATTAATACCTATCTCCAGTCTCTCTATTCACAGAATTTTGGAACCCATGTCCCTTGCCTAGCAAGTGCTACTTAGTTGATGGTGAGTCCCTCCATCATAACAAAAGGCCAAGTACAGTTCCACTAGATTCCCATAATCAGGGTAATAACAATTTATTCTTCCTGCCCCAATAACAGAGACACTGGGGATCCCACAGCAGCCAAAGTGACCATTTGGGCAGCTATGGCCTCATCCTAGGCGGGTGGGTGTGCCTATGCAAATGAGATCAGCCCCTGAAGTTCTTTTCCACAAGTTGCCACACCTCACCACCAGATGTCATGGTGGAGCTTATCCTGACTCTGCTTACAGATATATTATTAGGTTAGATGAGCAGGGATTTCCGAAGTGTGTTTACAAACGAATGTCAGTGCAGGGCTGGTGATTTTCTGGCCACCAAAAGCTTTGGTCGCACAATAAGATCGCTGGTGGTGGACATAAACTGAATATCCAGCAGGACCCCATTAAGGCCCTAGCTAAATGTCAATCCAGCTGACCCTTGATATCCAAGGAGGGTATGTCCCTTTGGTATTTGCCATGTTGATGATAATTATGATGATGAAAACCTTCTCTAATTGTCATCTACTATTTTCTAAACATTTAGTGACATTTTTAAACTTGCAGAATTATTAAACAAAGACAATGGAATTCTCGGTGTATTACCAGCCATGTCCATGTTAAAAGAGTGGCAGTGGTTTACCTAAACTGATCTAAAATTAATCTAGTTAGACCAGTGCAAATCCTTAATACAGATACACAGAGCGTTCCCCTGTACAAGACAGTTACAATTGGTTAATAGGGTGGCCTAGGGGTATATGATTTTAGGTTATGAGTGTTAGGGGGCTTATTCCTTCACCCACTTACTTCCCTGGTCCTTCTCGCGTGAACAGAGAGCAACAATACCCGAAGTCCAAAGGTGCATACAATTCGATGTTTATTGGGGTGAACTTCCAGCAAGCATGATTCCAGTTTCCTTCCTTACTGTCCCCCTTCCCACCTCTGACAACACAGAGCCTTACCTGTGTCCTTGTTCCCATTCCCCCGCCCTTAGCAAAACATGATTCCAATTCCCCACCCTCATTCCCTGTTCCCATTTCCCCCCTTAGCAAAACATGATTCCAATTTCTCCAACCCCATTCCCTGTTCCCATCCCCCCCACACACACCCACCCACTTCCTGATTGACTCCAGACTATATAGTAAAACTTGAGTTCTGCTTAGCTATACCTTAACCGATCATTTTCCTGAAATTTAACTAACCAATCCTAACATATTGTAACATGATTATGTAACCAATTATATCCCACCACCTCAATTAGTTTACACCCAGCAAAATTAATTATACAGCAGACAGATACAATCACAGAACCAGACAGAGACCATGAAAATAAACAATAGCAAAGTGGGAACTATAATGACAAAACAATACAGAAGTGAGGATTTCACATCCCAGCTATTGATAAGTGAGTTCTTGCCAGACAGGATGCTATCAAACTAAGTTTCCTTTTACATCTCCTAGGCACTTCCCTTTCTCTGGAGGTGATGGGCATTATCAGGACAGGATTGTATTCCTAACAGCCCAATAGCACCTGATTTCAATGTGACTAGTTTGTGAGGAGGTGACCGGTCGCTTCCCAGTTTATGGCTGCCTCTGCTGCTTAGCCAGAGGCCTCAGCCTAAGCACAGGGCCTCAGACTGTCACAGTAAGAGAAAAAAGAAAAGGAGTACTTGTGGCACCTTAGAGACTAACCAATTTATTTGAGCATAAGCTTTCGTGAGCTACAGCTCACTTCATCGGATGCATTCAGTGGAAAATACAGTGGGAAGATGTATATACACAGAGAACATGAAACAATGGGTGTTGCCATACAGACTGTAAGGAGAGTGATCACTTAAGATGAGCTAATACCAGCAGGAGAGTGGGGGGGGGCGGAACTTTTGTAGTGATAATCAAGGTGGGCCATTTCCAGCAGTTGACAAGAACGTCTGAGGAACACGGGGGGGGCGGGGGGGCGGGTGTTGGAGAAACATGGGGAAATAGTTTTACTTTGTGTAATGACCCATCCACTCCCAGTCTCTATTCAAGCCTAAGTTAATTGTATCCAGTTGCAAATTAATTCCAATTCCACTGAATGCATCCGATGAAGTGAGCTGTAGCTCACGAAAGCTTATGCTCAAATAAATTGGTTAGTCTCTAAGGTGCCACAAGTACTCCTTCTCTTTTTGCGAATACAGACTAACACGGCTGTTACTCTGAAACCTGACAGTAAGAGAAGGCTCTTACACCGGCAGACAGTGATTTTGATTCTTCCTTTTATATCTCTATAACTAGCCAAGTGATAAGAGTACACCTAAATTAGAGTATAGGCCTTTACAGACAGGCCTGAATATCTATATCCTAACAATGAGTTTGAATTTCTAGGTAAGTGGAGCAAAGGAAAGAGAACTTTAAATCTAAAGTTATGCTTTAGCCAAATACAAGTTATTGGACTCAATATAGGGGTTACGTGTTTAAATTCTCTGGGCTATACTATGTAAGAGGTCAAAATAGATGATCTAATGGTTACTTCTGGCCTTAAAAAGAATCTATGAATATGAGTAAAGTGTGAATGCAAAGTCTTATTTCCGTGTATGTTTAATTTAAACCTGTTTCCAGGTAATTCATCTGAAATAAGACTATCCACACGAGGGCTTACAACAATTTAACTATCATAATGTTTTAACCCTAATTTAAGTTAAACACGATACAAGTTTCCCATGCAGACAAGCTCCATTCCTAAAGGAGTGGTTCTTGTATAAGAAAGCAAGGATGTAATCAGGTTACATTCGGGTTTTGTAAGAGGTTAACTAGATCTAGTTTTAATTAGTTCAGTTAAATTGCTGCAACTTTTCTAGTATAGACAAGGCCACTTCTTTTTTCTTTCCTCCTTTGCAAGGAGAAAAAAATCATGGATTTTGGCTTCTGCTGCTGCTCTACGAGTATTGTTCCCGATGTGGGGAGAGAGGGGAAGGTGGGGAGGGAAAAAAGGTCAGAGAGAATAGAAAACTAGCCAGTCATTTCTAAGGTAAAGCAATGAAGAAACTGTCATGACCATTATTCAACTAATCAGGGATAACGCCAGTGACCTCATTCTGTCAGCATATATGTACGACCACGACCGCTTCTTTTATCAGGAACAATGTGATGTGACAGTGCAGCTGTTATTTCTGTGTAGATAAGAACGCTTTCCCCCCCAACATACCCGTGAACAGTGATGCCTGCTTGTAGCTTTCCCTGTCATCTCACATTTCTCATGTCTGACACATTTGGAATCCAGTCCTAATAAAGAATTTGTTTGAAAACCCTTGTAAAGTTTCATGGGCTCCTTTCACTAATGGGAAATAATTGACAGTGGTTGGATGTAGTGTTCGTTTGAGGCACTGGCTCTCCTGCTCGGTTAATGCAGGATAGACGGTGAACTTGGTTGTATGGCAGTTCAGCTGTGAGACTTTCATGCAGGGTAATCCAATTGTTAACTGCTCAGATAATTGAACTGACTTGAAGCTTCATTATACTGGTTCATAGTTCCTGACTTACACTGCCAGCAGGATTAATACATTTTAAGGACAGAAGGAGCCATTAAGATCATCCAGACTGACCTCTTGCACAGCAGAGGCCAAAGAACCATAGCTAATTGAATTTCTGCATCAAGCCCATAACTTGTGCTTGAGCTATAGAACGTCCTTTATAAGGATGGTCAGTCTTGATTTAAAGACTTCAAGTGATGGAGCATTCATCACATCATTAGGTAAGCTGTTCCAATGGTTAATTACTCTCACTGTTAAAAATATGCACTGTTTTTTCTTGTCTGAATTGGTCTAGCTTAGTCTTCCACCCACTGGATCTCATTATGTCTTTTTTCTGCTAGATTAAAGAGCCACCTACTATCAAAAATCTCTTCCCCATGTTGATAGTTGTAGACAAAGATCAAGATGCCGCTTAACCTTCTCTTAGATAAACTAAATGGATTGAGCTTCTTAAATCTCTCATTATAAACCATGTTTTCTCGACCTTGAATCATTCTTGTCATTTTCTGACCCCTTTCAATTTTTCAGTATCCTTTAAGTGCAGATGGACAAAGTATTCCAGTAATCAGCTCACTAATGCCATATACAGAAGTAACACCATCTCCCTATTCATACTTCATATTCCCCCCACTCATACAGCCAAAGATCATGTTCACCCACCTAGTTACAGTATCATACTGAGAGTGCATATTCAATTGGTTATCTACTGTGACTTCAGTCATTTTCAGAATCTCTGCTTTCCAAGATTAAGACTCTCATTTTATGTGACCTACATTTTTTTTTTTGATCCTAGACCTATGACATTGTATGTGGCTGTATTAAAATGCTTGTTGTTTAAATGAGTCCACATTACTAAGTAAAATTTGCAGACAACACAAATTGGTGGAATAGTGAATAAGGATGGGGACAGTCTGTATAGTTGACCTGTTCCCATACTTATTTACAGTGCTACCAGCATCGCCTATACAATGGATATCACTGACCAATCAGAAGCAAACTGGCTTGCCCTTCTCTATCCCAAACATAAACTGCTTTTTGTCATTTTCAAGGCCTTCCATGGTCAATCCCACCCTCCCTACCTCTTCTGTCTCGTTTGCTATTGAGCTGTTGACATTCACCTCTGATCAGCCCTCAATGCTAGCCTTCAGTGCCCACTTGATGAATTCTCAAAGAAGGGCCTTCAGACTCTCTCCCCCGCTGCCCATCACACTTAGGAGGATCTGTCCAAAAACATCAGCAAAGTTACCTCATTATCTACCTTCAGATCCCTCCTCAAGACTCTCCTTTGCTGTGATGCCTACAAAAACCAGGTGTGCTGAGACCACATCTTCTCATGGTGACCACTGTCTCCTTGTACCACCTCACCTTGGAGCCATTTGTCACCTGGGCTTTAGATTCTGGATCTGCATTCCGAATAGAACTTTCCTCATTGACCACATCTCTAGAATCTTGCTCTAATTTTCCACTGGAGCTTTGGTATAAATTGGTTGTTTGGAATCTTATTTACGCACATGCACTGATGTATTCAGGGTTTTTTATTCCTTCTATGCCTACCCCCAAAAAGTAATGTGCTCCCAACACCCCATCCCATGAAATTAATAGCAACAACACCCCTCTTGGAAAACAATTAAAGAGAGCTTTAAAAGACATTTAGGCCCAGGAAATGGGAAAGGAAAGCTACTGGAAAAGTCAGAACCTTCAGTTGCTGCTACTTTGATTTCAAAACCACGCACAGTGTGTTAACGAACAGGTTTCCAATTTTACATATTTAATTACTGAGCAAGAATTTGGGTAGCATATTTTAAAACACTGGGGCAGGGTGAAGAAGAAACAGTGAATATTCAGGCCCTGTGGATTGCTGGCAATATTTGTTCTGAGTAATGCATTAAGTGGAAACTGAAAATTGAGGCAAGATTTCCATATTGCATAATGAGCATCCAGGCAAGAAGTGCATTGCTGCTTTTTAGGGCTATGGCCATTACACTTTAATGCCCGGTATGCAATTTAAATTATATAATGATGATCCAGGAATAAGTGGAGCAGAACCATGCTGAAGTGGATGAAACTTTTTTTGGGAGCTATAGATAGAATACGACTTGGGGGAGGGGGAGACAGAGAACTAGAAAGGCAAACTCAAGTAGTGCAATTTGAAGAGGCAAGGAAGATATTTAAGGATTGTGGAAGGAAAGTAGTTTTCCATGGAAATGACTCAGGTAAATCAGAGAAGATTGGGGAAGCTAAGACATGTATGTAAAAGGGGACAGGTTGGAAGGATCTTCAGTGTGGATGCAGAAGTACCAAATGATGTGTGTGGAGGGAGAACTTAGCATCCAGACTGATGAGGGTGAAGGAGGTTGGGAAGATGATAGATAGCAACTCAGTGGGAGGTAGAAGAATGATGGTTCAGACTTAAAAGGAGGAGACAGAGGGGCAGGAGGAACACTAGTAAAAGGAAAGTTTCAGGTCACCACAGTCAAACCAGACTGTAGGGAGAAGAAGACACTTTTGTAGGAAAAGGATCTGACACATCAGTCAGAGAGGGAGAAAACACAGGATTCATTAAGGACAAGGAGGTGAAGGAACCAGAACACAGAGAAATGAGGAATGGTCCCACACCTGGTTAGCTGTTGGAATTAAGGCAACAGTTCAGACAACTAATGCACCATAGCCAGTATTTTCAAAAACTAGGAGGCTAAAATCAGGCTCCATACTAGGGTGACCAGACAGCAAGTTTGAAAAATCGGGACAGGGGGTGGGAGGCAATAGGTGCGTATATAAGATAGATCCCCAAATATTGAGACTGTCCCTATAAAATCGGGACATCTGGTCACCCTACTCCTTACTCCATATGTAAGTGCAGCTTTTCAGCACTGCTCAATGCCCAGTGGCTATCATTGAAAACAGTGGGTGCTGCTGTGTGGTGAACACTGATGGAAACCTGGCCATTTCATTTAGGATCCCAAATGTAGCTGCCAGGTGCTGATACTTTTTTGAAAATCTGGCCTTTGGGCCCCTCCATATATGGTCTGCGTTTCAATAGCAGCCATTGGACGCTCAGTAGGATTAAGAAAAGGAGTACTTGTGGCGCCTTAGAGACTAACAAATTTATTTGAGCATAAGCTTTTGTGAGCTCCAGCTCACTTCATCGGATGCACTCACGAAAGCTTATGCTCAAATAAATTTGTTAGTCTCTACGGTGCCACAAGTCCTCCTTTCCTTTTTGCATACACAGACTAACACGGCTGCTACTCTGACACCTGTCAGTAGGATTAGGAGCTTCTCATCAGGATCCCCCACAGAGGCAGTCAGGGCCAACGCAAGGACAAACCTGAGGCTAGGAGCAGCGGAGGAATTCATAGTCAGCTCCAGGCCTGGGTCAATACCGAAGGTCAAAGTTCAATTCAGGTTTCAGTATCCAAGTCTGGAGGCAAAGTCTTAATCAAGCCAACATCAAGCGAGGAATTCAAGATCAGGAACAGTCAGGACACCTGTAGAAGATCCACACTGCTACCTGCACACTTCCTGGAATGCCCTGGTGTTTATAGAGGGCAGGGAGGCAATAGGAGCCATGGTATTGCTGCCCCTTACACCCTTGAGGTGGAACTTCCCATGGTCTGTGTCCCCAGTGGGTCATGGAAAGTGGAGCATAGCATAGCTTAGTTACAGCTACTGGGTGGCCTGGAGATGCCAACTACCTGGTAGCACTACAGGCCTGGGTTCTCAACCGTTGTGGCTTTATGCTTCTGCAACACAGCTTGATACAGAAATTGTTGGGTGAGGTTCTATAGCTTGTGCTAGAGCAGAGGTCACACTATATGATCAGAATGGCCTGAAAAGCTATGACAAATGAGGGCACTTATTTAGATGCTGAAACATGAACTTAGGAGCCTACAGTTAAGCACAGTTTTGAAAATCTTGGCTCATGTAACCAGGGGCTGAAATTACCGGTTACAAATGGGTGCATATACTTACACACACACAGGAATTCTGAATTCTGAATTTTGTTGTTGGATTAACATTGAGGGCTAAATTCATAAAGAAACTTAGGCAGGGTGATGCTGAACATCAGGTGCCCAACTGACAGGTGTCTGGAAAAATCACCAGGATTCACAAAGCCTGAGTTTAGAGCCTTGGTGCCTTATACAATGAATGGGAGGAGACAGACACCTCATAGAGTGGGATTCACAGAAGTCAGCAAGCTATAGGCTCCTTGCATAAACTAGCCAATGGGAGCTGCCAAGCTGAGGGGAGTGTGCTAAGCCCTGCCCTTCTCTCAGAGATAGACTCCTTCCTCTGCCTGGGAGTCTCAGTTGCAAATCTTCTCTCGGCACGAGGTGCTACTGCTGTTTTAGCAAGAAACGGAGGGTACTGTCTCTTATCCTCCCCATTGGCTGGGATGCTCATCTGGGATGTGGGAGCCCCACCTCCACCCAAGGGGGAAGGAGGGATTTGAGCTGAAGTCTGCCACCAAGGAGTGAGTGCATTACCACTGAGCAATGGGACATTCTAGCTTGGAGCTCCCTCAGTCTCTTCTGAGAAAGCTGTCCCACCGTGGATTAAATAAAAAGAATAATGAAAGAATCATGCAAACAACTCTATGGCCTGTTTAGAGCTCTCCCCTTGGCAGTATGAAAGCCAAGCTCCAGTCACCCTTCTCCAATTACTTTTTTTTAAAAATTAGTTCTCCACAGTGGAATAGCTTCAACAGGATAGACTAAGGGTACCTATCTCCAAACCCATCAGAGTATCCCATGGTTAGGGCATGCACCTGTGATGTGGTAGAACCCAGTTCAAATTCCTTCTTCCCCCCTCAGGTAGAGTGGGCACTCCCACATCCTCGGTAAGTGCTAGTCACTGGGCTAGATGCTATGAGGGAGAACCTTCTTGTCCTCCCCCTTGGTGTTTAGTGAAGCCTCTCTATAAGGGCCCAACCTGGTAGGTGAGCTCTGAACATGCTCACTGGATCAGCCTCTGCAGGTGAGTTAGGCACCTACCTTCCCCTGGTTTGTGCTTAGCGGTGGAGCTTAGGCAA
Organism: Chelonia mydas; assembly: GCF_015237465.2. NCBI lineage: Eukaryota > Metazoa > Chordata > Testudines > Cheloniidae > Chelonia > Chelonia mydas. The sequence goes on along the minus strand of NC_057852.1, from coordinate 8,942,355 downwards.
CTGGCCGCCTGGCATGGGGCTGTACTGCACATCCTCAGAAGCAGAATCATAGGTAATTAGGGAGCTTTTACCGCAAAAATGTAGGTGCTGAAAAAGTTTGTGTGGCGACAGAGTTTGGGAGCAGCTGAGCACAGGGTTTGTGAATCCCAGTGGGACCCAATTCTGGGAGCTAGGCACCTAACATGTCACTTAGGTACCTAAGTCCTTTTGTGAATCTAGCCCTGAGAGACTATGTAGTCAATTTTGAATATCACTGAGTTATGAACAAAGTCCTGTCCAGTGTATCCTAAAGAAATGACTTAAAAATTCACTTAAATTCTCCCACATTTGAGAGGCAGTTTTTATGTTGCATCCAGATTCCCAAGGAGACTTGTTTGAGCGAACTAATTAAACATTGATGTCTGCAAAGGCTTCTACGAGCAGTGCTTTAGAAAGCATTTGGCTTTGTGATAAGGTTTGGTTACCTGATAACCCTGAAACCTCTAGTTATGTTACAATATTTATAAATGGAGGAGACATTTACAGCCTCATAAAAGCTTGTGTTTATTGGGATCAAATTGCAATTTTGTGCTGAAACTTTAATATGTGGCTTAACCTTTCTTGTAACTTTGTTATAGGAAAGTTTACAGCTTATGAGGATGAATGGATAATGTCAAAAAGGCTGGCAAAAGCCAAATGACATGAATAAAGTGTCACAGGAAAAGGCACTTTCAGACAACGCTGCCTAAGCTGTAGCTTGGCCTTGGTTCCTGGGTGATCCAGCCTGACGGGACAGGTTGAAATGGCAGAGTGATGTGTATGCAGTTTGGAGAATAAGCTGTGCTGGACTGACTGAGATCTCTGAGGTGATGCAAGTTGTCTCCCTCTTTTTCGCAATTCTGGATGGAAGAGCAGGAACTCCTTCCCACCTCCACTTGCTTATCAGGAGTCTCCATACTCAGCTCTATCAACTCCATCTACAAACACATACTCTCCCCAAGTCTGAACACATGGCTTGTTCTGCCTCCCTTCCCCAAACCGCTATCATTTGGCACTCCCCCAGCTGGCATGCCTTAGGAGTTTAAGATATCTTGATTGTTTTCTTAATTGGATTGATTCATACTGGGGTTCTGATTGCTTAGCACAAGCCCTGCTGAGTCACAGCAGGAGAGAATGTCCGATGTACATATGGGAGATAGGTGCCCGACCCCCACTAAAATTCAGGGGGACTTGGGCACCTAACTGTTCTTTGTATCTTTGAGAATGACCACTTCATATACCTCAATCAAACAGGTTTTAGCCAGGAATTCAACCCCTTTAAAACAAAGCAATGAACATGCCATGACAATAGGAGGTTGACCTCTAAGACAGATAACTGCAAAAGTTTGTTTCCTTCAGCGCACATTGTAGGCCCTATAGTAATATAGAAAATGTATACACTTTAATTTGCTATATTTTAATGATTATATTAATGAGATTTAATAAGTAGCTTTTCAAGCAGCTTGACTTTGAGCTCTGATAGAGCAAAAAAAAATTTTTACAGTTTCCCTGGCAGGGCAACAGTTCTGTAATTTCTTACTGTGGTCATGACGTCTTGTAGGCCTTGAGAAAGTGCAAGCATCAGCTGTGTGAATGGGTAAGGAATAATTTTTCTAAATCAAAGGACAATGAGTCATAAATTATGACCAGGAAAGTGGCCAGGCCCTGAGGTAAAAGAAGCCATTTAGGAGCCCCATCTGTTGACCCAGACAAGAGAGCTGAGATTGTGTTGGTGGCTTCATCATCTCCTGTTATTCCCCTATTTTTGCTTGCTTGGTTAAAAACAAGCAGAATTGTGGATGTGACAAAGAACCAGTGCCCTAGAAAGGAGGGCCCCAAGAGTGGCCCAAAGATCAGACTGACCTCATTTGACCGGGGCTGGACAACGCACTTGGAGTGCAAATCTGTGATCCCCTGATTTGATCAGAAGATTGCAGAGGAGGTCCTGTGGGAGGAAACCAGCCTGTGTTTCACCCTGAGAAGACCAGGTAAATGAGGAAGAAGTGTGCTTCTCAGAAGGTCACTACAGAACTAACCAGATGGTTGAGATTTCTGCTTTCCCTTCCAAGGAAAGTTGATGGGAGGATGATGCCCACTAATATACTGGTACCTAAACCACAAGACATCACCTTCTTCCCTTCACTTCAGTTCCTGACTGACTATGATGATCCACAGACCAAGCAAGTCAAAAAGCAGATCCTTTTTCTTTTCCTAAGTAAACAACTTATTTTTGTCTCCTTAATAGGATATCTGAATATCTGTGCAGAGAAGTCTGCCAGGAAAAGAAAAAAAAAACTTTTCCTAGCCTTCTTAAATGTGGAAGTGTGTGTCTGGCCGGAATAGCGGGTGTATATAAGCCCATAGTACAAGCTATCTTTGGGCATCAATTAATCTAGGTTTAAATTAATGAATGGCATGTAGAAAGTGAATAGGGGAGTATTATTTACTCCCTCACATAACACACAAACTAGGGGTGACCTAATGAAATGAATAGGCAGCAGGTTTAAAACAAATAAAAGGAAATGCTTCTTCACACAATGCACAGTCAACCTGTGGCATTCATTGCCATGGAATGTTGAGAAGGCCAAAAGCATAACTGGGTCCAAGAAATAATTGGTTAAATTCATGGAGATTAGGTCCATCAATGGCTCTTAAGATGGTCAGGGAGACATTCCCATGCACCAGGTATCCTTAAACCTCCACTGCCAGGACCCGGGACTGGACAACAGGGGATGGATCACTCAAAATGGTTGTGTTGTGTTCATTCCCTCTCAGGCATCTAGCACTGACCACTATCAGAAGACAGGATGCTGGGCTAGATGGAACAGTGGTCTGACACCGTATGGCCATTCTTACGTCAAAGCAAACCTTACCACACATCAGTAGAGGTCACCCACAGTAAAGATTCCAACCTTTCCCATTGTTACCACAAAAGAAAGTGTAAGCTGCTAAGTAAACTGCATAGAGATAGAAATACTAAGTCAGTCATCCAATCATTGGTGTTACAGAATCATAGAAATGTAGGGCTGGAAGACACCCTGAGCGGTCATCTAGTTGAGCCTTCCCCACCCCTCCATGCTGAGGTAGGACCAAGTATACCTGGACTATCCTAGACAAGTGTTTGTTTCACCTGTTTGTAAAATCCTTCAATGACAGGGATTCTATAGTCTCACTTGGAAGCCTAGTCCAGTGCTTAACTACCTTTATAGTTCACATTTCCCACCTAATATCTAACATAAATCTCCCTTGCTTCAGATTAAGCCAATTATGTCTTATGGACATGGAGAACAATTGATCACCGTCCTCTTTGTAATAGTTCTTAACATATTTAAAGATTTATCAGGCCCACCTTTAGTCTTTTCTCAAAACTAAACGTTTGTGGTTTTTTTAACCTTTCCTCACAGGTCAGTTTTTCTAAACCTTTGATCATTTTTGTTGCTTTCCTCTGGACTCTCTCTAGTTTGTCCACATCTTTCTTAAAGTATGGAACCCAAAACTGGACACAGTTCTCCAGCGGAGGCCTCACCAGCACTAAGTAGAGTAGAACAGTTACCTCCTGTGTCTTACATACAACACACCTGTTAATACAAGCCAGAATGATATTAGCCTTTTAAAACTGCTTTTTATTGTTGACTCATATTCTATTTGGGTTCCAATATAACCGCCAGGTCCTTTTTAGCAGTCCTACCATTTAGCCAGTTATTCCCCATTTTGTTGTGCATTTGACTTTTCCTGGCTAGCTGAAGTATTTTGCACTTGCTTTATTCAATTTCGTCTTCATGATTTCAGACAAATTCTCCAATTTGTGAAGGTAAATTTGAATTCTAATCCTGTCCTCCAAAGTGCTTGCAACCTCTTCCAGGTTGGTGTCATCTATATACTTTATAATCATACTGTGGTGGATTAGTGGTGGTCCCTCTCCCCCAGAGTCAGTGGGAGGCCACTCCTCCTCATGACATCACTGGGTATTTCCCACAGTCAGGAAATTAACGGAGCACTACCCCGAGTCTATGGCTCTGGCCTGCAGAGCTGCAATCAGTTATGAGCCTCAGTCTGCAGTCAGGGCATGGCAGCAAAGAGTCTATGGCTCTGACCTGTACTCAGGGCAGAGCAGCAAGAGGGTTGGGTGTTCCAGCTCCAGCAGACAGCTGACAAACACAACACGCTGACCGGGTCTCTGGCAGCAATACAGCCAGATGAGGGTTGGCTGTCCCGGGTCACTGCCATCCACCTTCAGTTTCACTACTAATTCCTCCCTGTTGGCCAGAATCAAGTCTAAAATGGCCGCCCCTAGTTACTTCCTCTACTATCTGTAGCCAGAAATTTTCCCATTACAGTCCATGTTAACTTTGTGATTTGATTACTGATTGTGGTCATGCAAATTATTTAATCAACTGTTGATCTCAGATTGTTTTCTTTTAATTAAACAATTTTCATTTGCATTATTGTTAACTCCTTGATTTCAGTAACTTGATTTACATTGTAACCTCAATCGAATTTTCATATTGTTCAGTACTTTAGGGAACTATAATATATTAGTTAATCGAATAGTCATTTATGCTTTTGAATAAAAGCCATACAAACACACCAAATTAATTTTCTCTGATGAAATGGTGCTGAGGTAAGAACAACCTTAATTATAAGAACTTTAGTGAAACATTAATAAATATTTGACTCAGGCTCTGATACTGTATTATTGCTAAAATGTTCCAGTTGATTAAGTAGCACATTTGATAAGGGACCAATGCTGCTCCATTGATACACCTGTGTATCAACAGTAGTGTGATCATTTATTTTTCTCTTTGATAGAAATATACCCATGGTAGTCTGAGAACATGTATTTACATTTAAAATATGACCAGTTTTTATAAAGCAAAACATTGACATTTGTATTATAAAGTCAGCTCAGAAATAACTCCTCTGAAATAATAATGAAACTCAATACACTGAACTCCTTTCCCACAAGCAAAGTCCAGTGCAAATAGAACTTGCCACGTGTCCTGAAGGCCAGTGACTGTGGTCTTTGTTTGCCTGACGCAGAGAGAGAAATCTAGAACTGAGAGAGCGCCTTCACTGAAAATTCAGGCTAGGACTTTCGAAAGCACATAAGAAATTTAGGAACGCAAGACCCCTGAGAGCCAATGGAAATCATGTTCCTAAATCCTTTGGCGTTTTTGGAATGCTCCACCTCCGCATCTCCAACCACCGAGAGTTCAGATCTGAGGATCTGTAGCAAGATCATCCTTGTTGATGTCAACTGTTGGGACAGAGCCCGAGGAAGGTGGTTTCTACTGTAGTCAGAACCCAAACTATGTAGGACTTTACAGTTCAAATTTAACCCCTGAACTGCAAATGGAAGTAAGCAGTAGCCATGACATAGATGAAGCACAGCGATAATGTGCTTTGATCCCCAAGTGCTCCATATATGTAAATAGTTGAGGAATTTGGAAAGCTGATGCCAGAAAATCTGGAGGAATAGAAATCTCTTCAAAGAGGAACCACACAAAGGGGAATAGTGATGAAATTGGCTAGTCATTTGAAAGACTATATAGTTAATTGAAATTACTCAGTTTTCTTTATACAAAGAGAGACTTACAAGAGTGCCCTATACATGTATTTACATATTCTTTTTAATCGATAAGGTCCCAGTAGATGGCACTCACGAATATATACCATAGTTTCTGGGTTTTGTAGAACTAGTAAGCTGCCTTCTTGTTGTCCTTTGAAAATATCTTCCTTGATACAGCTCTTAACACACTCTGCATGAGACGCCAAAACTAAGTTACCTATGTTCAGTACCAGCTGAACTTTTGAAATGGTGTTAGAAAACAGCCCTACACGGGGCACAGTGCAGTAATCCAGGTCTGAGGATAAGAAAGGCATGGATAGCTGGAAAGTCTGCAATCAAGAGGAAGGGCTGCAGTGGCCTAGGCAAAGGAAGCATTACAAGAAGAAATATTTCAGGAATATTTATCTTACTTTTTAAAGCTTCGTTTGCTTCAGCTACATTTGTACTGCTTTTGTATCTGCTTTCCAGGAATGATGGAATTTACAGGCAGAAGTATTCTTGGGAAGCAAATTTCAAAGTCACATGCATACGTAGTAAGGGAAAATGTAGAGCTGGATTTTCCAAAGTGCTCAGCATCCAACAATTCCCACGGTTCTTTTGAAAATCCAACAACAGGAACTGTTGAGTTCTGAGCTTTTTGGAAAACCTGGCCCTTACTTGACACACTCACGCTTCATGGAACAGAAGAAGCACCATGTGACCTAACATTCCATGAAATGTGGTAGTGGGCAGCTAGACAGCACTATTGGGAGATATACTGGGGAAAAATTAGTGATCAAGGTATCAAGAGTGACTGACTGAGCCTTGTCCAGACTTCAGGCCACAAACCTGCGGACACACATGATTAACACTGCACAACATTTCAAGCCTGCTGTAATGGCCCCTTTCCCTCGACCACCCCCCTGGCACTCTACAGAATGTGAGTGGAGTGACGTGTTGTCATCTACATTGACTCTGCACCACTCAGAAGTACTCCTTTCTTTATCAACTTTATGGCTGCTCCCTCCTGTTTTGGAGCACTTCTTTTCCCCAACTATACCAGGCTGGCTCCCAAGACATATTGGCCCTATTTGTCAGGAAGCTAGATCAATATATCATACTCTACACATAGGACCTGGTCCTCCACTACATTTCTCCAGTTTTACCACAGTGGAACTCCACTGAAATCAATGGCGTTCCACCGTATATAATTGGATGTTTACAGTGGCGAATCAGACCCATTGTATACAGATAAAATTTCAGTGTGTGTGTGTGTGTGTCTGTGTTTTATAAAAACTAATGTCTTACATATCTTCCTAAAATGTTTTCAGTGAGATTTGTCAGGAGCCTAACAAGGGCTGTTGGGACCAAGGGTCAGAGCTGGGTGAAACCTGAGGCTCAGAGTAGCGGAGAAGTTCATAGTCAGGTTCCAGGGCCTCAATACCAAGAGTCAGAGTCCAAGTCAGGTTTCACAGTCAGGAGATGAAATCCAACTTAAGCCAAGGTTGAAGACAGGAATTCAAGGGTATATCTACACTGTAATTAGACATCAGTGGGTGCACCATGCCTCCCCTCTTACAGGGTCCTAGAATCCAGGTGCCAGCCCAAGCATGAATGTCTACCCCACAATTAAACAGCTCCTTAGACCAAGTCAGCTGGCACAAGCCGGCCATGGGTTTTTAATTGCCGTGTAGACTTACCCCAAGGGTTGCCTGGACATTTCCTGGAACACCCTCTATGGTTTATATAGGGCGGGAAGCCAATCAGGAGCCTTAAGGCTGCTGTCTGTCAGACCCCTTGAGGCAGAACTTCCCATGGTCTGTGTCCACAGCAAGTTGTGTGTAGTGGAGTGCAAACTGGTTACAGCTGCCAAAGGCACAGAGATATCTTTTGCAGCTCTACAGGTCTGGGTTCTAGACCTGCTGGGTCTCATAGGCTTCTTCCATCTGTGTCCTTATCCCCGTATTTATGGCTTAAAATCTTTAATTTACTTTCTCAGGAACCCTAGGATTTAACATAAGTCATTTTTAAAAATAAAACCCCGCAAGATTATTTCTGGGATGATTCCACCACCACATAAATCTTAACAGCTTTTTCAATGCATGTACTGCATCTTTTCAAAGATGCCCCCTGCTGAAACCAGCAAGGAAGCTACACATTTAAAAACGGTTCTTAATTTGAAGACCTTTGACTTTTGAGACAGTAAACTTGCATTTTCAAACTTCCTGACATTTATGCCGAGACACCGTGTTTATTTGAACTTACTTTTCATTACCAGTTGTGGCAAGATGGTCGATTTTAGTCTGGTGGGTCCTGCACTTTTCTTGGCGGGGAGCTAAGATGCCACCCTTTGCCCCTGCTCTTTGTTAGGATATAGATATTCAGGCCTGTCGGTAAAGGCCTGTACGCTAAGAATTTAGGTGTATTCTTATCACTTGGCTAGTTATAGAGGTATAAAAGAAAGAATCAAAATCACTGTCTGCCGGTGTAAGGGCCTTCTCTTACTGTGGCAGTCTGAAGCCCTGTTCTTAGGCTAAGGCCTTTGGCTAAGCAACAGAGGCAGCCATAAGCTGGGAAGCGACCGGTCACCTCCTCACATTCCAAACTAGTCACATTGAAAGAAGGTGCTATTGGGCTGTTAGGAATACAAACCTGTCCTGATAGTGCATATCACTTCCAGAGAAAGGGAAGTGCCTAGAAGATGTAAAAGAAAACTTAGTTTGATAGCATCCTGTCTGGCAAGAACTCACTTATCAATAGCTGGGATGTGAAATCCTCACTTCTGTATTGTTTTGTCATTATAGTTCCCACTTTGCTATTGTTTGTCTGTATAATCTCTGTCTGGTTCTGTGATCCTGTCTGCTGTATAATTAATTTTGCTGGGTGTAAACTAATTAAGGTGGTGGGATATAATTGGTTACATAATCATGTTACAATATGTTAGGATTGGTTAGTTAAATTTCAGTAAAATGATTAGTTAAGGTATAGCTAAGCCGAACTCAAGTTTTACTATATAGTCTGCAGTCAATCAGGAAGTGGATGGGTGTGGGGAGGGCAAAATGGGAACAGGGAATGGGGGTGGGGAAATTGGAATCATGTCTTGCTAAGGGGCGAAATGGGAACAGGGAATGGGGGTAAGGAAATTGGAATCATGTTTTGCTAAAGGGGGAAATGGGAACAGGGAATGGGGGTAAGGAAATTGGAATCATGTTTGGCTAAGGGCAGGAATGGGAATAGGGACACAGGTGTAAGGCTCTGTGGTGTCAGAGCTGGGAAGGGGGACACTAAGGAAGGAAACTGGAATCATGCTTGCTGGAAGTTCATCCCAATAAACATCGAATTGTATGCACCTTTGGACTTCTGGTATTGTCGCTCTCTGTTCTTGCGAGAAGGACCAGGGAAGTAAGTGGGTGAAGGAATAAGCCCCCTACCACTCTTGGGTACGAGGGCCCCACTACTAGCCCAGGAAGGTGGTAGAGGAGGGAAGCAGGGGAGGGGTCTGGGTTTGCTCCTTGCTCTAAGTCCCAGCCCCTCTCAACCCCTGTGGGTTTCTTACCCTTGTCCCCCTTAGGTCGGGTTACCTTGGTCCTTAGATGCTGGGGGGAAGGGAGTCTCCCTGTCCTGCGGGGCAGGGTCTCCCTTACTCCAATTCTCAGGTCTTCCAAATGTCTCAACACACCTCCAAGCTCCAGTCCTTCCTCCTCTGTCTGCCTGACACAGGGGGTTTTATTAGGTTCCTCACAGGGCCTTAATTGACTGCACGTGCTCCAATTAACCTGCAGCCACCTTCCCTAGTCTACAGGGAACCACGCCTTAATTAGCCTTGCGCTTATATATTTCCCCTCTAGCACTTTCCCACTGCTCCCTGGCCCTCCTGTATCACATATTCCCCTCCCCCCACCCCCGCTCAACACCACGGGGTTGGGCTACTTGGTGCGAGAGACAGTGTTGTCGTGACAGGCTGTCCGCATTGCCGTGTTTGCTTCCGGCTCTATGCTGTATCCGGAAGTGGAAAGGTTGCAGGGATAGAAACCATCTAATCACTCGTGCATTCCTCTCCTTGTTTGTGTGCATCCATTTGAGTGGGGCATGGTCTGTCACAAGGGTGAACCGCCACCCAAGCAGGTAGTACCGTAGAATCTCCATGGCCCATTTTACCGCTAGGCATTCCTTTTCTACTACAGCATATTGTTGCTCCATGGGCAGGCGCTTTCGGCTAAGGTAAAGGATTGGGTGCTCCTCATCCCCCACCATCTGTGAAAGGACGTCCCCAAGGCCTACCTCCGAGGCGTCTGTTTGTAGGATGAATTCCTTTTTAAAATCTGGGGCTATGAGCACTGGATGACTGCAAAGGGCTGTCCTTAGGTCTGTGAAAGCTTCTTCTGCTGCTTCGGTCCACTTAACTATCTCCGGGCCCTGAGCTCTTATCAGGTCCGTCAGAGGTGCTGCCCTTGTGGCGAAGTGAGGGATGAACCGGCGATAGTACCCCACTATCCTTAAAAATGCTCTGACTTGCTTCTTCCGGATCGGGTGGGACCGTTCCTGTATTGCCTTCACTTTGTTCCACTGGGGCTTCACCAGGCCCCTTCCGACTACATATCCGAGGTATCTGGCCTCAGCTAACCCTATTGCATATTTGGGTGGGTTAGCGGTGAGGCCAGACTGTCTAAGATCATCTAGTACTGCTTCCAATTTCCCCAGGAGCGTCTCCCAGTCAGGGCTATGGATTACCATATCATCTAAATAGGTGGCAGCATACTTGGCATGGGGTCGAAGTAATCTGTCCCTCAATCGTTGGAAAGTTGCGGGGGTCCCATGGAGACCCAAAGGGAGGATGGTATATTGGAAAAGGTCATTGGGTGTAGAGAAAGTGTTTTTTTCCTTGGCGTCCTCAGCCAGGGGGATCTGCTAGTAGCCATTTGTCAAGTCCAAGGTGGTTAAGTATCGGGTCTTACCTAACTGATCCACAAGCTCATCAATACGTGATATTGGGTAGGCATCGAATTGGGATACCTCATTTAACTTCCGGAAGTCATTACAAAACCTCAGGCTGCCATCAGGCTTGGGGACCAAGACAATAGGACTGGACCACTGGCTGTGTGATTCCTCAATCACCCCAAGTTCCAGCATCTTCTTTACTTCTGCCCTAATTTCTTCTCTTTTTGCCTCTGGTATGTGATAGGATTTTATTGTCACCGTTGCTCCAGGACAGGTGATGATGTGGTGCTGGGTCAGCGTCATATGGCCTGGTTGTGTGGAGAACACACCTTGGTTCCTCTGGATCATTTTGATAACCCCTGTTCATTGTTCTGGGGCTAATTCAGGGGATATCTTTACCTGCCTTTGTGGGCCACCTGCCTGGGATGGAACTGGCAAGACAGCCAGGAACATCTCCCAATCATGCTAGGGTTTCAGTAAGTTGACGTGATATATCTGCTCTGGTGTTCGGCAGTCTGGCTGCTTCACCTTATAATTCACCTCCCCAGTGGCTTCCACGATCTCATAGGGTCCATGCCAACTTGCCAGGAGCTTACTTTCTGTTGTTGGTACCAGCACCAGCACCCGTTCTCCTGGTTGAAATTTCCATGTTTTTGCCTGACGATTGTAGTAGGTTCGTTGGGACTCTTGTGCTTTTTCCAAATGCTCTTGTGCTATGGGGATCTCTTGGGCTATTCGTTCTCTCATCTGGGCTACATGTGTAATGACATTCTTCCCCAGGTTGGGTTGTTCCTCCCATTCTTCCTTCGTGATGTCTAATATGCCACGTGGGTGGCATCCATACAGTAACTCGAAGTGGGAGAATCCAGTAGATGCTTGGGGAACTTCTCGTATTGCAAACATTAGGTATGGGAGGAGGGTATCCCAGTCTTTTCTGTCTTGGGCCACCACCTTTCAGATCATGCTCTTGAGAGTTCGGTTAAATCGCTCAACCACACCATCTGTTTGGGGATGGTAGACCGAGGTTCGCAAGGCTTGGATGTGGAGCAGGGTACATAAGTCTTTCATTACTCTCAACATGAAGGGAGTCTCTTGGTCTGTCAGGATCTCCTTAGGGTTGCCTACCGTAGCAAAAGCAGTTCTTTTGCAATTGCGTTGGACATGGGGTTTCTTAAAGGAATGGCTTCGGGGTACCGTGTAGCGTAGTCCAGAATGACGAGTATGCTTCGGTGGCCCCGGGCCATTCTTTCTAATGGGCCCACTAGATCCATTGCTATCCTTTCAAAAGGTACTTCAATCGTAGGCAAGGGTACCAACGGGGCCCTTAATTGAGGTCAGGGGCTATGCAGCTGGCACTCTGGGCAGGAGGAGCAATAGCGCTGGACTTCTGTCCGTACCCCCGGCCAGTAGAACCTCCTTAGGACTCTATCCAGGGTCTTGTCTACTCCTAAATGTCTCCCAAACAGATGAATGTGAGCTAACTTTAATATGGCCCTTGTGTGCTTCCGTGGCACCAAGAGTTGTTCTACTACTTCCCCCCGTATTGGCACTACCCAGTACAACAGATCCTGCTTAATTATATAGTAGGGCCCTGGGCCTTTGGTTTTCCCTTCTACTTGCACGCCATTTACCTCTACTATCTCCTCCCTCACGTTCCCATACAGTGGGCCATCAGCTTGGCCCTGCCCAAAACAGTCACGTGCGGGACCGACCTGGCCTGATTCCATTAGAATGGGCTCCCCTCCTTCTCTTGGGGTGCTTCCACTTGTGATGGGGACCATTTCTGGGTCTCCCCGGGATCTCCTCCCAACCAGGGCAGCTCTTTGGTTTGCTGCCAAAATCCTGGTTCCTAGTCTTTTGTCTGCCCTCCTTTCCCGTCTGAATTTCCGAGACTTCCCAGGGGGTGAAAATAACTCTGGGGAAAACCCAGCAAAAACTGTGATAGGGTCATCCATGGGGGCCTCAGACTCTGCTCAGAGTTTACTTCCCTCCCCTAACTCGATGGTGGGGAGCAAGCTCTCGAACCCAGGAAAGTCCCTGACAATTAAGACTGGATAGAGGAGCTTGGGGACCACCCCTGCAGTCATCTTGGTAGTGTTTCCCTGGATCTCAATCCGTATTGGAATTGTGGGGTAGAAATTTACTGTGCCATAGACACATGCCACTCCAGTACTTTTGGCCCCGCTCAGTTGGTCTTGCCCCTCTAACTTCCCTGAGACCAATGTGACAGCACTCCCAGAGTCCACCAAAGCTATCGTCTGGATGCCGTTCATTTTTACAGGCCTGGTGTACTCATGTGGGGCCATTGTGATCCCTACCAGGCTGATTAGTCCACATTGGTCCCCCAGATTACATTGCATGGGCTCCTCCCTATTGGGGCACTGGGCTGCTATATGTCCCAACTCCCCACACTCATAACAGCGATATCTCATCCCGGAGGTTGCCCTCTGTCTTAGACCCTCTGACTCACTCCCCCAACTCTCTCCCCCTGGTCTCCCAGGTCCTCTTGGGGCCTCAGGCCGCTCCTTGGGGCCTGTTCTTCCGGCTGTGGCTTTCCTGGTGTTCTCGATGATCTGGGTCCTTGGGGTCAGGACTGGTTTCCTGAAGTGCTGTGTTCCACCTTCTGGGGTGTTGAACAGTTCACAGGCTGCCAGTTGTCTCTTGATGAGGGTGACCAGTTCATCATAGGTGGAGGGGTCATCCTGGCCTACCCAGCCTCAGAGGCCCGAGGGTAGTTCCCTCATATAGAGGTCCAGCACCAGGAGCTCCATCATTTTCTCTGAGCTGAGAGCCTCTGGGCATAACCACTTCCTGGCTAGGTGAATTAGGTCAAATAGTTGTGATTGGGGTGTCTTGTCTTCGCAGTCTTCATGGAACCTCCGGGCTCGCAGGGCCATTATTATCCCTGCCCTGGCCAGGATCTCCGCCTTCAGTCGGGGGTAATCTGCCACCTCCTCTGTGGTCATATCACAGTAGGCCTTCAGGGCCTCCCGGCACAAAAATGGGGCAAGGATGCTTGACCACTGGTCTCAGGGCCAGGCCTCCCGCAGGGCAGCCCTCTTGAAAGCTATGAGATTCGCCTCCATATCATCCTCCCGGGTCATTTTCTGCAGACAGTAGCTGGCCCGTATGGTCTGCGTCCCATCATACCCGCGGCTCCTCTCCGTAAGGGCCTTCACCTGGTTCACTAGTTCCTGCAGCAGGGCCTTATCTTGGGTGGCCTGGGTCATCAGCAGGTGATTGGTCTCTTGCTGCAGCCGCATGGCCTCCTGCTGGGCAGCTGCCTGGACCCGGGTAGCCTCCTGCTGGGCGGCAGTGGCTTGCACCAGTGCTTTGATCACATCCTCCATTTTGAGGCAGAGTGATTGTGACTCCCCTGGACTACGTTCACAGTGCAGAAATCTCACTACTGACACCACGTGTGGCAAGATGGTCGATTTTAGTCTGGTGGGTCCTGCGCTTTACTTGGCAGGGAGCTAAGATGCCACCCTTTGCCCCTGCTCTTGGGTGCCGAGGGCCCCGCTACTAGCCCAGGAAGGTGGTAGAGGAGGGAAGAGGAGGTGGGATCCGGGTTTGCTCCTCACTCTGAGTCCCAGCCCCTCTCAACCCCTGTGGGTTTCTTATCCTCATCCCCCTAATTAGCCTTGAGTTTATATATTTCCCCTCTAGCACTCTCCCACTGCTCCCTGGCCCTCCTGTATCACACAGTGAAAAAGCCTTCAATGCATTATGTCATGATTAATTTGAACATGGCTCCCTGAAGTGAAAGAAAACGTAGGAACAAAGATCATGTTCTAAAGTTGTAGCACTAGGCACTGATTTTATAACAGAAATACATCCTTCCTTTTCTACAGCTTTTTCAGGAAGATGTCAATAGATTGCTTAAGGTTCATGGCCATTTAAGAAGTCACCCAATAATGTCTAATAGAGGGCAAAAGGCCATGTTTTGATAAACTTGTCTCACCTCTATCAAAATACTGCTAAATCAAAAGTCTTCTTAATTTTACAGTTACCTATTTCAGTGTTAGATGTCTTTCACTTATGACACACACTCAGTTTCCTGTCTTTCCTATCAAAATATGTTATAGCTGAGACAAAAGAAGATAAAATGTTATTTTCTACACAATGTTAGTTTCCAGTTGCAGCATGAGAGACATTCCAAGAGAATAAAAACCATTGATCATTAAAGAAATATGATTCTAATTACGAGAGAGAGAGATGGTTTGGCGGTCCTTTCCAAATATGGGCTAGATTTTCAAGCAGAAACTCCCCTTTATGCACCGAAACAAATAGCCAGATTTTCAAATGTGCTCGGTCCCACCTTAGGCACTTAAAGTGGCCCAAGCATTAGAAGAGCTGAGCATCCAGAAATGCTGTGGCTCTCAATAAAAGCTTCTGGGTATTGAGCACGTTTCAAAATGGAGCCTGTTCATTTAGGTGCCTAAATGGGAGCTGAGCTTTTGAAAATCTTGGCCGGATTGTAAGTGCTGAGCTTTTGAAACCCTGCCTCTAGAGGTGGAGCTCTCTCTGGCCCAGACCAGAGCTGGTGTTGAATGCTACACAAATGACAGGTCAAGAGGGTGAAGGTGGTCTTATGCCACCATCATGCCCCACCGCTGAACATGAGATTATTTGAGACCCAGCTCAACCCCAAGGTAATTTAGAGCAGCCTTCATCTTTCTGTAATGACTCCTTTCTCTTGGCCACACCCCTGCACTGAGAGGTGTGAGGGGAGTGGCATATTGCCAGCTATGTTGGTGCTTCACCACTCGGAGAGTCTCCCTGCATTAGTCCCTTTCTGACTGGTCCTTTCCTGTTGTAGAACACCCATCCCACAGCTATGAGAAGAGTTTGGGGCAGGAATGGGCTGCGAACAAATGCAAGCTCTGTAATTGAGGAAGCCACACTGCCACCAAGAGTGGGAGCAAAATTATGAAATATTGGGCCTTGGCACAAATCCTCTAGTCCTTTATCTTCCCATCCCTAGAACCTCCCCATAAATCATTTGTGGGTTTGGCCAGACCACCTCCCTTCTGCCTCTCCTACTCCCTGCTCATTGCCCTCTCTGCTGCAGCTGGCATCAACATTCCCCTCTTGAATGAAACTTGGATTTTGAAACTCAGGATTCTGGCCCTCACACAAGTAAATTTCTCTGGACAGTATGATCTAGCCCTGAACTATTAATACCGGTTGCCATTCACCAGTTACCAATGCCTTCTTCCAGATTTAAGATCAAGCTAACATTTTCCTTCATGAACCTATACTCCAGGTAAGAAACTGATATTTACAAATAATAAAGTCATCTTTTGTTAAGGTGGTTGCTAGATTAAAAAAAATATTCCCAAAGATATGAGAGAGAGAGAGAGAGAGAGAGAGGGAGAGAGAGCGCGTTGCCCCTTTGTTGAATGGTGGAAGATTTTCTTGACCTTGTAAATCAATTTCCTGTTGAAGCAGAAATTGATGTCGCAGTCCCGGGATTTTCCTAGTATAGTTTCTTTAGTTACAAGATGTACATGAGCCCTGCTGTCTCCGTAAATAGGTTGTCACAGGTGACCCCTTCCTGAAGAAACCTCCAGTAAAGTATCACTGTCCTGTCACTAAGAAACAGCTCTTTCCTGGCCCCTGGGCCTCATAGACTCTGACCTCTTAGGCTCCCACAGAATCTAACTGCTTAACACACAGTTTCTTTTTCCTGCCTCAGTCCCTGGCTTTACAGCTGAGAAACCCCCTTAGACTAAAACTGCTCACCTAAGATGACTTGGTCTCCAGATGTGACCTGGGCAAAATTTCCTTGTGTGCAGATGCTCTACAACACAAAGAAACCCCATAATGACTGCCAGCATGCAGCTACTGAGCGATTAATGTCATCCTGGGTGCTTATACATCAACACTGCAATGGGAAGGGTGGCTGCAGCTCGGGTAGGCATAAACATGCCAGCTTTAATCTCGCTAGCATGGATGCAAACAGCAGTGATGATGGAGCTGCATGGTCTTCAGAGCAGGCTGGGGGTGTGAGTCCAGACCCAGGCTAGGAACATGGGCAGGTTTGTACAGCTTGTGCTGAATTGCACACAGCTGCATCGTCACTGCTATTTTTAGCCAAGCTAGCTCGATTAAAACTAATGTAGGTAAACCAACCTAGGCTACAGTCGCACCTCCCATTGCTATGTAGGCATACCCAACAACATCCAACAGTCGTGACATTAGAATCTGGTGCCACAGCAACGGGAGGTATAGGGTGCTTATTGATCTAATCTGAGTGACCCCTTTGAAATTGATTCTAGGAGGAATTCTGATAGGCTCTAAAGGAGCTTTGTTAGTAGCAGGATGGGCAGGCCCAAGGCATTGCCTTTTGGGGAACAGAATACAGATGAAAATGTGAAGGAATTCGGAAAGGCTCCACCCCCAAATGAATTGCTCCAGCAAAAGCCTGCATACAATTACCTCAATGTACAGCTGCCAGCCTGAAATATAATAAATGTGGAATCACAGCCAGAAGATTATTGTAGCGGAGGCGGTCGTCTGCTTGGTAAGTGAGCTGTAGCTCACGAAAGCTTATGCTCAAATAAATTTGTTAATCTCTAAGGTGCCACAAGTCCTCCTTTTCTTTATCCATCATTAGGGATCACGGATCACTGCACACAGTTTCTAGGGGGCCATCAGTGGTTCAACTGATGTGGAAGCAGATGGCAGGAAAATGCATTTGTGGATGATTGACTAACACCTTTTGCCAAATGCCAGTCGTAATAAAGTCATTTTGGCCATCTTAGACCAAATAACAAAGAATTGTTATCTCAATAGGTGGCAGTATTTTTGTTTTATTTTATTTCTCTGTGTGTAAACAGCATTAAATAACTCCAAACTAGGTTCTAAAGCTTCCACTTTCTCCTCCTCTGCCTAAGCAATCTTTTTCTCACTATATAGTTGGAAAGGGTAGTATAAATATTTAATCAATTGTCTCATGTCTTGATTCTGTCAGAAAGAGGACGACATATATGCAGAAGAGCAGGAGTAAAATCTGCCCCGCACAAGAGGAAATTTATGGTTGTAATTTTACAGAAGGGTACCTGTGTTGCTGTAAACTGCAAGAACGAAGCAATGAAGAGTTTATTAAAACCATAGGAATCCCTGAGGTGAGATCACGGACTTCATGCTGCACCACGATTCAGCTTTGATAACGCATGTCTCCGCCCCCTCCCCCATCAATCCTGGAAAGAAAAGGAAATAAACCAACCAACCAACCAGAGTAGACTAATGAGAATGCTATATGTGAAATCAAAATCAAATTTCAAAGCATCGACTCACGAAGGTCAACATGGCAGAAGATGCTGGCATCAGCTTTCAGAACTGAGAGCTCATCACTCTGGTGATACAATTGTAGGATTACCAAGGATTCCATCTGCAAGTCTCTACTGTTGTAAAAAACATTGTGACAAATAAATACACCATGTGACACCACTGATACATCAGCTTTACTGGAACACTTAGCAAAAACAGTTTGAGTGTCAGCAAATGACAGTCATGCCTTGGATTGTATTTTTCAGTGGTGTAGTTTTTGAAATGTGAGTGTGTTTTGCTTTTGTCCCCGTTGTTCCTAGCTTTGCCATTACCATTTGGAAGTGGAGTTTGTGCCATGAAAAATCTGAAGTGACTTTGCCAAGGAATCATCTTGCCTTTCTTTGGCATGTCTATTGGGACACTATCATCAGGGTACAAACAATCGATTAACATCTCCAATAGAAATGTCTATCTTACCATTTCATTTTTTTTCTTTAAAAACTCATTTCTCTTACTATGCAGGGATTCAGGAAAAAACAACAACAACAACAAAAAAACAACAAACATGACACCTTTACCTTTGCTGGGTTTTGTGCACAACCATAAATTGGGTTTTATTAACTGGAAACTTTACCAGAAGCCTCCCTTCCCTGCACATAGTGGATTGGGTCACCTTCATAAACTGAACCTTAGACCTTTGAGTGCAAACCTCTCTTGCTTGAGTTAAAGGACTAAGCCTATCAGCACAGATGGGGTGGCATATTCATAACCCTCAATATTTTGATTAGCCACTAAAGTGAAATAAAGAGCCATAGTGTGTTCATGTGAGCTGCATGCACATTAAATCCCTTTGGAATCTTCACTAATTTCTGAAAGGTTAAGTCAGCTGTGGGACCAGAGAGAGGACAAACACAGCACTGGTGCTTCAGCAGAGAGCAGAATGACCTCCTAAGAGGAAACTCCGAACCTTATTAAGTCCACCATGCAATATATCCTGGTTCTCTCTAGGAAGTGGAGAGCTAAGAACTTGGGTGAGGGATAGCTCAGCGGTTTGAGCATTAGCCTGCTAAACCCAGTGTTGTGAGTTCAATCCTTGAGGGGGCCATTTAGGGATCTAGGGCAAAAATTGGGGATTGGTCCTGCTTTGAGTAGGGGGTTAGACTAGATGACCTCCTGAGGTCCCTTCTAACCCTGAGATTTTATGGGAAGGGTCTTCTAAAATTGCCAATATTGGTCTTAGTCTGCCCCCAGTGAAGTCAATGGTCAAACTCCTATTAACTTTAATGGGAACAGAGTTAGGCTAACACTGACTGCCTTTGAATTCCCTTCCTCACAGTTTAATTTGCCACCACCAAGTCCTCTGTACCAAGTAAGGTATTAAACGTATCAATGTCCATCTCATATGCCATGTTACTTATGTGCGTTTGCATGATTGTGGCCTAAAGTTTGAAAAAGCCCTGAGTTGGCCCAGTTTCACTGTGCACTTCGGGGAAAGCTCATAGAAGCTACATACACAGGCCTCTGCATTACTGTGTAATCTCATGCCACAGAATACGCTTATGTGGGCCCACTAGCTTAACCCTCACAAAGGGGTTGTGTAGCCAGGGGCTGATGCAGCCCTGTGAGCTCTGTATCTCTCTCCTGGAATAGGGGAAGGGGAGGAAATCCAAACTGCTCAAAAGTCTGGATATTTTTTCAGTGCACAGCCCATGTACTCGGGCTGTGCGCAAAAGCTAGGTTTTGACCCTCAATGGCAAACAGACTGGGAATTAAATTTCACCACTTGCAGCCACAATTGCTACTTTTCCGAACCATTGTTTTCCATCTTGTGCCCTACTCTTAATATTCACTGAGAGCAGACAACAGAATGAGTTAAGGGCAAGAATCACAAGGATAGGTACATTGCAGAAAGCCTGGAAGTTTGGTATAGATAAACCCCAGAAAATCTGGATGCTTGTCTCACTCTTTTGAGTAAGTCAGACTCCTCTGCAAAAATCTATCCCATGAGAGTTCTGAGGCTTTCTTCTTCCAGTCACGTTAGAAACACAGTATGGCAAAGGCATCCTTTCTGTACAGTTGTGTCTCAGCCAAATCCAAGTACTCCAAAGAGTGGTTCTGAAGATGGAAAATAATGGGAGAAAATGTATCCAATGTTTTTTTAAACCCCAAAATAGGGTTGGTTCATGGTTTGAGTTATCATTTCTTGTATCCCAAATAATTCCTGAAGTCCTTGGTTGAAAG
This sequence comes from Chelonia mydas, assembly GCF_015237465.2. NCBI lineage: Eukaryota > Metazoa > Chordata > Testudines > Cheloniidae > Chelonia > Chelonia mydas. Next base: position 8,922,332 of record NC_057852.1, on the reverse strand, counting down.
CACTGTATTAAGAATAAAGTGTAAATTGCATCTTGTATAATAATCCATGCCATTTTAAAGACTTAACACACCCACATGAGTAGCACCACTGATTTTAAGGTGGCTCTAGTCTCATCCATTTTATTCTTCCTAGTGTACCTAGCCTGGCTCTTACATAACAGCCTCCTACTTCAATTCCTTCTTAGTTGATGTGTTTAGGCAAAGCCAAGTAGCAGTATTCTATCTTGTATCACAAAGTCTCTCTGATTATCTTAAATTTGGAAAGGTTCAGAAAAGAGCTACAGTATCATTCAAGGTCTGGAAAACATGCTTTATAGTAAAAGACTAAAGAAATTCAATAAATTTAGTTTATCTAAGAGAAGGTTAAAGGGTGACTCGATCACAGTCTACAAGTCTCAGAATGAAATCAATTCCCCATATAGAATCAGACAAGTCAAAATGTCTTGTGGAACAGAAATTTAAAAAAAAAAAATCTGGAAATCAATCGTTTTATTTTGAAGAGGCAGAAATATTTTGTCCACTAATATTGAAACATTAACATAAAATATGAACATATAAAACTTTTAGATTTGATAGTTATATACTATATATATAATGCTATACAATTATATAGTTTTATATAAAATATTAAAATTTATATAATATAAAAATCTAAAGGGAATTAAATAAAATGAGAAATTTAAAGCACAATGTTTTTACCTTAAAAAAACAAAGTATTAATGTTATCAAAATGAAATGAGAAAAGTCTAAATGATTTTAACACTTTTCTACTGAAAACGTCAAAGTCAATATGTCCCTGCAAAATACTGTGACTTTGATGAAACTGCGTTTTACCACAGGAAATTGTTCCGTTGAAAATAATGTAGATACTAGAGATGGTCAGCATTATGAAGCAAGGGCCAGATGTTAAGAAGTGCTCTGTTCCCACTTAGGAGCCTAAATGAAGCGTCCCTGTTATTAAAGAGAACAGTGGAACCTGCTAACTGCCAAGCGCTTTGGAAAATCTGGACCTTTTTGCCATTAATGTTCATCAGTGGTATAACCATATAACAATGATGCCCCCCCTGGGCTTGGATTTTCTATAGTAAGTTTCTCTATTCAGTGAATTTTTAAAACATGTTTGTGGTGAAAAGGGGGAAGGTATGTATTGAAATACTGACACCTGCTGGCATTGCTATGGTGAAGGCCGGGTCCCCTCCTGTGCTGGTGCCAAACTGAGTTTCAAACTTAGGTTAAGTTGGTTGTCTTGAAAAATAGAACATAATTAAATAATGATCACAATAAAGGCTAAGTTAATATTGTCTTAAATCTTTCCACTTCTGTTTTTCACCTTACCAGCTCAGGAGGGGCTTCCCACATGTGTCCGTTAGGACTGAATTTCCACTGCTGACCATAATATCCCATCAGCATTTTGAAGGCTGTGGTTTTTCCTGGTTCTCACCAGAACAAATACCTCTCTGGACATACAGCTCTTGGAAGGCTGCTCTGGTGCTCACAGATGACAAAAAGATTTCAGAGGCTCTGTAGATTTGCAGCCAATCACATTTAATTCTTTTAGAAAGGATACAGCATCCGTAATCTAACAATAATCCAGCACAGCGATACTCAGACCTCAGTGATTTAGGAGCCAAATTAGCAATCAACATTACCCAACAGAGCCATAGTAGCGTGATTCATTGTTTCATTCATTATAGTACTATATATCCATATTTAAACGGTATGATGGCGATATAATCTCTCACAGCAAAATGATTGTCCAAATATTATTATTTTATTAACTACAGTTGGTTAATAATACAGTAAAAGCATCCTGATTGATTAATAACTAAATCCCACAGCGTTTTAATATCATGTGCTTCGATTGTGCAGGAGACACATTAAAGAGCCACTTGCGGCTTGCATCCCTGAGTCTGAATATCACTGGTCTAGCAGGATGATCTCCACCCTTAAAACCTCGTATTTTAGTGTACCTATTGTCCATGCTGTGCATGGGAAAGGACTTCTGGAACACTGCTACAACTAAAATCCAACTGATTTAACCAGGCAAGACTGACAATGCTCAGTGACAGGTATTTTCTCACACATCAGTCCCTATGTGCTGCCCTGTGCCCATAATCATATAGAGCTGTGACAGGGTGCAGCTCACCACTGTGGCACCTCCTTCTGGCTCTCTTGAAAATTATCTCTGTACCCTCTTCTGGTGGTGTCTCACCCGCTGCCACCTCTGTTCCTGGACCCCAAGAACCACAGGGTCCTCTTCAGTCACAGTGCCCACTGGCTGTGCCACGCTGTGTGTTCTCCCCTTCCGGGGGACCTGCAATCTCCACCCAGGCACTACCTCAGTGTCAATTACAGTCCTTTGTCCCCAGGCCACTTCCCATGTGGCTCCAGCACCCTTATCTGCCCTTACCTCAGTGCCTCGGCCTACGGGCCCTCGCAGTCCACCAGGATCTCTCCGTAGCTTCCCTGGTCCCTGCTTGCAGCACGGAATTGTCCCAGGTGCTAAGGCCCCTTCCCTCTGCTAGGAGCCTTGTCTTCTCCCTTTGAGCTCCAGTCCGCTACTGCACTCCGCTCTGCTCTGCCCTGTTGGGCCATGATTGGCTGCTCCTCTCAGCACCTTTTGAATTGGCTGCCTCCGGCGCAGCCATCCTAGGACTGTTTTAACCACTTTTCTGCCAGTGAGGGCCAGCCGTCCCATCACAGGAGCTTTTAAAGATGCCACAAGAGGCAGAGGGAGAATGCCACCAAAGCAGGTGGCCCTACCCTGCTGCCTTTGCAACTCCCAGCAGAAGGGGTGTGCGTGGAGTGCGAGCAGATGTATCCATTATGCAAGCCAATGTAGGTCTTCTGGACAGTGATACAACCCATAGGCAGCCCATAGGAAGCTGCCATAAATTAAAACAGCCCTTAGCTGCTCTAATTTATGTCAGGGGCCTCACCCATCCCCTAGGAACCCAGAATCTGGCTGATGCAAAGGTGGTTTAAAGCCAACATATTCCCCTCTCGTTTTAGGGGTTGTCTCCTCCCGCATGTGCAGCCCAGAATCAGATGTTATTTATCGGGGTGTATGGGGGCTGTGTCCTGAGCTGCTGCAAATGGTCACAGCTCAGTTGCTTTCAGTGGAGCTAGGGCAATTTAAACCAGCTCAGGATCTGCCCATCTTCACAAAAAGAAAACTTGCCCCTTAATATGCTGCTGTTGAGATTTGTTTTTTTTTTTTAAATCCAAACACTTTCTGCTCATTACAGGGTTATAAGAGCAAGTCACTAACTGGGATCTGATTAAAGAGTCACTAAGTCAGACCCAGTAAAATGCTGTACATTTTTACACAATCAGCGGTGAATTGAATGTTGAATTCAGGGTCACGCTAAGTCATTGAGTCAGGTGCTGTGAGTGGCTGGGTTTCTAAAAAGATTGAATTATTTTATGGCCTCTAATCATATGTATAGCTATGTAAGTTCTATTCTATTTGGCACTTTGTGTGTACAGATCTCAAAGCACAAGAATAGGTAAACAGCATTATCCCCAGTTTACAGAGAGAAAAACTGAGGCAGATAGTAATTTAGTTACCTCTCATTGACTTGTCCAAGATCACACAGCAAATCAGGACAGACCTCAGGTCTTCTGGCTTCCAGATGGGTGCCTCATCCATTGAGCCAAATTACTAATGAGGTTTCCTGCTGTAGAGGTTAAATGGATCACATGCATATTTGACAGCAAAGGTCAAAGGAGGAGAAATAAAGAAGACACTGTCCCATACACGTGTAGCATGGTTGGTAGGTGCATTATGAGGGTTTTCACCTTCCTCAAAAGCTTTACCTTTGCCCACTGATGGAGACAAGATACAAGAACTGATGAACCAATGGCAGGAATTTCACCATGACCCATTCTATGTTCTTCAGTGCTTCTCTGTACTTTTGTTTTGTATCTTCACCAGGCAGCATTCAGCCACAATCTCCCAACAACATTAGGCAGGTAGTCATAGAGCCATAGATTTTAAGGCCAGAAAGAGATCCTTTTGATCATCGAGTCTGGCCTCCTGATTAGCACTGAATTCCTGCATCCAGGCTATTTCTTGGTACACTAGTTAATTTTCCTCTTAGTTTAAAAATCGGTGCCTAGTTGTAGCCTGAATGTATCTATCTCCAACTTCTAGCCACTGGATCTTGTTGTGGTGTTCAGCACACCAAGAATGCAGAGTAGCAAGGGGGTGGAATTGATTGTATTGGTGGGGCAGTAATGAATGAGTTTTGGGGGCCAGAATTACTTGGGGTTGGAACTTGTATATTTGTGGAGGAAGGTCAGTCAGCATAGCAGTGAGAAATGGTGACAGAATGTTATTTATTACTTTTAGAGTTTTTTGTGTGTGAAAGATCATAAAAGCCTGTTTAAAGACAACAGAATGCCTCATTCTGATTATGAGGACTGTAAAGAGTTTCTAATCTCTTAAGAGCTGTTGAGATTCTTTTTGAAGTCATGAACGTGACTCTGAATTAGAGAGTTCAACTTTATATTGGATTTTTCATGTTTGTAGGTAACATTCATATTCTGTTTGAGCTATTCTGCCACTGAGTTTAGTGGTATTAGGCCTTTCATGTTTAAAATTTGATTCATGATTAGGGAGAGGTTTTTAGTGGTTTACCCATCCAATGAGGCTGCTCTGCCTCCCTGTGTTGCAACACAATGTGGGTAGCCCACACAGACTAATCAAGGGGCACCTTAGTCCCCGACATTCCCCTGCACAAATGTTCAGGCCAGCTCATGACTTAGCTCTATGTATATTGCTTACCATACACACACTCCAGAAGGCAGAATTGTCAGAAAAAAGTTACACTGCGGGATAAAAAATAATAATTTGCTTTCTTGGATACTTTGATAATTAATTTTTTCCTACATCGGTGCTTTACATAGTGGCATCTGAGCTCCCAGAAGACATTACCAGGCAATGCCAGATTCACAGCCTGTGTAATGAGGTTGTCAGTTGTGAACGGATTGCCCCCCAGTGGAAAGGATACTGTTAGCAAACTGACAAAAGCTGCTAGAAGACTTACAAACATAGACAAGGCCACCTGCCCGTTGGTTTGATGTCAATCCTTTCTGCAAACAGTCCAGGCGGTGACAATGCAAAGCTGGTGTCTTCATTCTGCCCAACCCCTTTTTATTAGCTGGGCACTGATTGTGGAATGACAGGTTTCAGAGTAGCAGCCGTGTTAGCCTGTATCCACAAAAAGAAAAGGAGGACTTGTGGCACCTTAAAGACTAACAAATTTATTTGAGCATAAGCTTTCGTGAAGAGATTGGCCAAACTGGACAGTCTCTACGTAAAAGAATAAATGGACACAAATCAGGCGTCAAGAATTATAACATTCAAAAACCAGTCGGAGAACACTGCAATATCTTTGGTCACTCGATTACAGACCTAAAAGTGGCAATTCTTCAACAAAAAAACTTCAAAAACAGACTCCAACAAGAGACTGCTGAATTGGAATTAATTTGCAAACTGGATACATTTAACTTAGGCTTGAATAAAGACTGGGAGTGGATGGGTCATTACACAAAGTAAAACTATTTCCCCATGTTTATTCCCCCCGACACACATGCTGTTCCTCAGACATTCTTGTCAACTGCTGGAAATGGCCCACCATGATTATCACTACAAAAGGCTCTCCCACCCCCCCTCCCACCCCGCTTTCCTGCTGGTAATAGCTCACCTTACCTGATCACTCTCGTTTCAGTGTGTATGGTAACACCCATTGTTTCATGTTCTCTGTGTATATAAATCTCCCCACTGTATTTTCCACTAATGCATCCAGTGAAGTGGGCTGTAGCTCACCAAAGCTTATGCTCAAATAAATTGGTTAGTCTCTAAGGTGCCCCAAGTCCTCCTTTTCTGATTGTGGAATGTTTCAAATGCCACACAAAACAGCATGTTGAGTTTCTTGCTGACATACATCAAAGACCACAGGGTGGCAATAGCCATCTGGCAACAGCAAGCAGTTTCCGTTCTTCAGTTCCTTTCTCTCTCTGCCCATTATTCATAGAGTTAATCCAATCACCTTCTGCAGTTTTTGCACTCTAAAGGACTGACCCAACATGCATCGAAGGCAATGGAACTTTTCCATTGACGTCCACGAGCTTTGGATCAGGCGCCAAGAACCTGGTGCACCTGCTTTCTATGCTAAGAACCTGCTTTGCCCACCTGCTATATTCAAGATCTGATTAAAGCTAAACAGGGTCCAAGATCCAGATCCATCAAAATATCTGCCTCCCAGCCCTCAAAGGGCCTGGACAGAGTTCACGTCAGCCGCCAACCACCAGCCCTTGCTGGACTCTCCAAGCTCCACCATCACACCACTGCTCATGTATAATATGTGTGCTATGACTGTTTTCTCCATCACCTTCTGTTCATCCTCGGGTTGCAGCTAATTCCTGTAAAATAGCAGCACATCAGCCACTATGGTCACCGGGTTCACTGTGCACATTGGCAAAATGTGTGTTATTTTCTGCTTATTTTAGGTGTGCACACATGAAGAGAAGTTAGATACAAACATAACTACTCTTGCTGGAAGGTTGCAACATAACACCACTTTATTTCTTAGTATTCAGAACAATAACATACAAGAACCCAAATACAGAGAGAGAAAAAAACAGGCTGCTCCCTAAAATAGACACGAGGGGCTCTGTAGTGCAGCACCTGGAAGCAAAAATCAGTCTTCAGCGAGAAGGTGGGGTGAGTTGTGCTTCTCTATTTTAGAGAGAAACCTGTTTTCTCTTTCTCTGTATTTGGGTTCTTGGGTGTTATCATTCTGGATACTAAGAAATAAAGGCATGATTACATTGCAAAGAAAACCCATGACACTGCGTCTCGGAGCCCAAGTATATTGGCTCAGGCTCATAGGGCTTATATTGCGGGGCTGGAGGCCAGGCCCAAATGTCTACCCTGATACTTTTAGCTCTGCAACCCATGCTCCACCAGCCTGGGTCCATTGATCCAGACTCCGGGACGCTCATCCATGGGTCTTTTATTGCAGTGTAGACATAGCCTAAAGCTCCCAAACTGGGAAAAATTCTGAAATGAAAGCACCCTCCTGTAAGAATCCATTTACCTTTAATTAACATATTATCCTCTCAGACAAAGAAAAATGCCTTATCGTGAGGGTGCCTTATAAAAATACATGGAGCAGAAGTTGGATATGTTCTCTGTGGAATTGTGCAATTACATTATAATATCTCAGCTAATATATAGAAAATGCATGCCTGAAAGCACAGAAGCCAGGTAATCTAAAGACAACTAGACAAACGAACCCATATTACGTCTGCAATTGTAGGTTATAGCAAATATGCCTGAGAGAAATTAAAGAACACTTGAAAGGATGGCTAAAGTGACAAATGATAATTTAATAATTTCCACTGAGCTTCTTTCCACCTTTGCTTCACTAAGCACTGACCAGTAATTCAGTATTATTTCAAGTGTCATTGTGTTAAAATTATCAGTCTTTTTAATTTTGCTTGATATAGTTTTATGCTGATGGTCAAAAGGATAGTTTTTTGGTTGGCATGGGACTCAACACCTTAGCTCCGCTATGCAATTCCCGTGTGACTTCATTTATCTGTGCTCAGTTCCCCATTTGTAAAATAGGGAGGTAATAATATTTCCCTACCTTATAGGGCTGTTGTGAGGATAAATTAAGTAATAAATGTTTGTGAAGAACTCAAATATTGTGATAATTGGGTCCACATTAGAAGGTAGACAGAATTTCACAGTATGCGTGAACATAAATAATGGAAAAGCTAATTACTTGATAAGTAATCACTGTTGCAATCTTATGCAATGTTACTTACCACTACATCTATCTGGACTATATCACAAATATTAATTGTTACAAATTTAGTCCCTCTTTTGGTTAGCAATCCTGATTTTCTTTCTAGGGATTTGGTATTCACTAAAGAGTTTGGAGCTTAGTTTCTAGGTTAGGAAATGTAACACTAGCCACTGAATCACCTGCTCCCCAGAAGACACTGTCTGCACCTTGATTGTGCTAACTCTAACCACTGCAGAACAGTCCCCTCCCAAAGCCAGGTATAGAACCCAGAATCTGGGCTATCCAGTCTTCTACTATTGTGCCATATTCTATTCTAGCAGATAGCTTTGTAACCCAGTGGGAAAATGTGTGTCAAACCCCCCTGTCATGGCTGGTTCACATAAAGGCTAGCAATTATTCTAGGAACTCAAGTGGTAGTGGCCTGAACTGAAAATCTGGTTTAAATACTGATGATGACCTACACTGAGGGATCAGTATGTAATACGCTTTATGTTTCCAGTTCTCTTAAAACCAGTTTCATTTTATTTTCTCAGTAAGAAAACATCCTTTAAAACTTTTATTCTTGTAAGAAATCACTGTAATCTATAAAGTATGGTGCGACGTGCAACCAAATACATTTTTCCATGTTCATTCATTTGATTGGCACGTTTGAAAGTTGAGAAGAATGGGCATGGAAAGAATACCCCTACAGAATGTATTAAAGATGACCACATGCAAAGAATATATTGTATTATTTACTAGCGGTTGGCAATCCATGTCCTGTGTCCTCCTTTTCAGAGAAAATGTCTGATAATGAATGCACTCAAATGACGCACTACTTTGTTTTTGCAGACAATCAACCCAGCAGTCTATGGCCGAGGCATATCACTGTGGTGAACTATCAGTCCCTGTTGCAGCATCCTTCTGCTCCATTTTCCTTTTTAAAGGAGGTAATTCACCCAACAATTTTTCATTTCAGTGGCTAACTTGTAATCTGCAAAATGAATGATACTCCATGCAACAAGCCTCTGGAATTGATGGCTTTGGCCTTATGCAAGCACCTCTCTGTTTAATCTTTTAAATGCCCCATGACAGTCCCTCTCAGTGTAAAAAGAAAAGGAGTACTTGTGGCACCTTAGAGACTAACCAATTTATTTGGGCATAAGCTTTCGTGAGCTACAGCTCACTTCATCTGATGCATACTGTGGAAAATACAGAAGATGTTCTTATACATACAAACCATGAAAAAATGGGTGTTTACCACTACAAAAGGTTTTCTCTCCCCCCCACCCCACTCTCCTGCTGGTAATAGCTTGTCTAAAGTGATCACTCTCCTTACAATGTGTATGATAATCAAGTTGGGCCATTTCCAGCACAAATCCAGGTTTTCTCCCCAGTAGTATTTCTCCAGTGGGGAAAGATTCAGAAATCACAGCTTGATTTTTTTAAACAGTTTCTGAAAGACAAACTGTACATTTATAACAAAATTCAAAATGGTAGAATGGAAATAACCATAGACTGGTCCCCCTTACGCTGACCCTTTTGGTCACTGTATCTCTCTTCTCTCCCAGCCTTCAGTGTAAGAGAATAACAATTTGCTTGTATTTCAATATCTATACAAGCACTTTTCCCTCCCCTGCACCATTACCATAGTGTCTGCATGCCTCCAGCTCATCAATGGGTGTTATTCTCACAACAACATGAAATAGGAAAATATAATTGTCATTTCACAGATGGGGAGCTGGAATACAGGGCAAACTAAGTAGAGCTGGGTGAAAGTTTTTGGCTGAAAACTTTTGTCTGAAAAAACATCTCACTTCAATGACACTGAAACATGTCACCAATTCATGTCGATGTGGCCACCTTATTTCAGGTGAAAAACAAATCTGTAAAAATAAAAAGTCATTTTTAAAAGAAAAAAATATCAGTGTTTGGGGTCTGAATGACATTTTTCTTTAGACATTTATTTCAATTTTATTTTAAAACAATGAAAAAATGTTTTAAAAAAGTGCTCAAAATCCCAACAAAATGTTTTGTTTGACTTGATTTTTTTTAAATTTTTCAGTTTCCTGGAAATTCTAAAAAAAAAAAAAAAATCCAAATTTGGTTGCACCAAGCAAGACCCTTTAAAAAAGAAAAAAAATTTAGAACAGACGAACTGGAAAATCCATTATTTCTACAGCTCTAAAACCAAATGACTTGTCCAAGGTCTCCCAGGTAGTTTTCAAAGGAAGCAGGAATTGAACTTTGTGTCTCGAGTCATAGTCCTATGCACCAAGTCTAAGTGGCACACTGAGGCAACATTCAAGGATCAGGATCCTATTGTACCAGGCACTGTATACACAAGTAAAACAGGTTTCAGATTAGCAGCCGTGTTAGTCTGTGTTTGCAAAAAGAAAAGGAGGACTTGTGGCACCTTAGAGACTAACACATTTATTTGAGCATAAGCTTTCGTGAGCTACAGCTCACAGTCCCTGAGCTAAGCAATTCACAGTCTAGAATAGTGATAAAATGTCACAGGTGAGAGTGTGTGAGGAGGACCAAGTAAAAGTAAACCAATCATGTTATTATGAGCAATAAAATATGTCGAATCACAACCTATAAATACCAACATAATGAGAATATTTCTGACAATAGAGATCTTCGATCTAGCAGACAAAAAATAATGAGATCCAATGGCTGGAAGCAGAAATTAAATACATTCAGACTAAAAATAAGATGCAAATTTTTAACAATGAGGATAATTGACCATTAGAACTACTTATCTATGGGTGATGTGGATTCTCCATCACCTGAAATCTTTAAATGAAGATTGGATTTCTCCGTCTGAAGGATATGCTCTAACTCAACTTCAAGATGTGGGCTGGATGCAGGAATTACTGATGCAAAGTCTGAGGAGTAAATCCACTCTCTCACCGCTGTTGCCAAAAGATTGTAGAGTCTCAATTCGTTCCTCACATCCCTCCAAGGATATGTCTACACTGCTTCTGGGAGAGAGCTTCCTAGCCTGGGTCAACAGACTTGTGTTAGTGGGGCTTGCACTAGCATGCTAAAAATAGCTGCATAGATGTTGCTTTGATGTTGTGACTCAGGCTGGAGCTCAGGCTCTCAAGCCCAATGTCTACACAGCTATTTTCAGCTCTCTCCCTGTGATCCCTCATGAAATGTCTTGACCATTCATGGCCTTTAAAATATCCCCTGGCATTCTTCCCAGGAATGATAAAGTGAGGATTGGTGTTCTAGCCAGATTACATTCTGCTGCCCTAAATTCCCCCTGCTATTTCAGTTGGACATGGTGTTCTTCCTCACGTCCTGTCCTAAAATGATGTGCACTGTCAAATATATGCTGTGTTCTATCCCAGAAAAGGCTGAATTTCAATGGTGGAAGAAATAACCCATAATATTTATTGCATGTGAAGTATTCTGGGATCCTTCTGGATGGAGAGCATTACTGACTCAAAATACAGTCCAGGAGTCTGATTTCTCAAAAGACATAAAAATTCAGCTAGGATTTTCAGCTGGGATTTTCAAAAGCACATAAGCAGGTTGCAGAGTGGCAGCCGTGTTGGTCTGTACCCGCAAAAAGAACGGGAGGACTTCTGGCATCTTAGAAGCTTCAAAAACAGACTCCAACGAGAAACTGCTGCGCTTGAATTAATATGCAAACTAGATACCATTAACTTGGGTTTGAATAGAGACTGGGAGTGGCTGGGTCATTACACATATTGAATCTATTTCCTTAAGTTAAGTATCCTCACACCGTCTTGTCAGCTGTCTAAATGGGCCATCTTGATTATCACTACACAAGTTTTTTTTCTCCTGCTGATAATAGCTCATCTTAACTAATTAGCCTCTCACAGTTTGTATGGTTTCAGAGTAACAGCCGTGTTAGTCTGTATTCGCAAAAAGAAAAGGACTACTTGTGGCACCTTAGAGAAAGCTTATGCTCAAATAAATTGGTTAGTCTCTAAGGTGCCACAAGTCCTCCTTTTCTTTTTGCGAATACAGACTAACACGGCTGTTACTCTGAAACCTGAATTACTGGGTGTAATTCTCTGGCCTGTGTAATGCAGGAAGTCAGAGTAGATGATTACTTCTGGCCTTAAAGTCCTGAATCCATGACTAAACAGCAGTCCCAACTCATCACCTGCATCCTGTGTTAACTTCCTGTGTAGTACATGATGGTAAATCTCCGGTGTGCTTTTTATAGTCACTATGGGACCCCTTTGCCCCTTTGACACTACACAGCATTTTATGGAACCCTGATATAAGTAGATGCAAGGCCTAGTGAAGTCAATGAGAGCTGTGCTGCCTTACACAGGTGATGAATTCAGTTCATAATGTCAAGCATCTGCTTCCAGAAGGAGATGTTGCCCACCTTCATGCAAACGGCAAGAATACATAAAATGACTAACAAATCCAGAGAAAAGATAGCTACTGCAGATAGTAATTAAGCCTTTTCTAATCATATACATGCAAAATTAGACTGACTCTAAACAGTGACTTCTTATCATGGATTATTGTAAGTACCACAGTAGCATGACAATGTACTGGGCACTGTATAAACACATAATAAATGTTATGCTAGGGGTTGGCTGAAATCTTGTTGAAATTGTTGGGCATACAGCTGCCCTTCATTCAGGATAAAGGTAAGAAACAATTAAGCTGCTTTAAGGAATAAGATAGCTGAAACAATAGGCATCACTGCCCAAAACACAGGCCACGTGCAAGACTGGTCTGGCACTGAGCTAGGTGAGTGGAGGGGTTCAATGGGGGCTGAATGCAAATGCAGAGGGCTGGGCACTCTTTTGGTGGAGCTGTGCATATGTGTGCACAGAGATGGCAGAGACACCTCAGAAGCAGACAGAGAAGTCAGAAGAAAGCCAACAGCAGCCAGAGAGGCATGTGGAATGTGAGAGAAAGTTAAGCAAGAGAGAGCTTTTTGGGCAAAGTGCTGGCTATAAAAAGAGGCTTGGGAAATTGAACAGGGAAACTGCCTCCTGTTACTTGATTCCTACTGTGATCAAGAAAACAGGATTTTGTGTACTTTCTTTATAAATAAAGAAGATTTATGGAAAGAATACCTGGCTCCATCATCAATTTCTCCTTCTAACAGAAGCAACCTACAATACCCCAAATCTTGGCTAACCATCCAGAGCAAAAGGGGTATTATTAGAAATCTATTATAAATGAATATTTTTCCAATCCTGCAGCCCATGTATTTGCATAACTGAAGTTAATGGGAGTTCAGAATATATAAAAACTACAGGATCTTGTGAATTGTTAGGACCTTTCAAATGTGGATCTGTGAAATTAACCAGCTAAATATCTGACCTTGTTTTCAAAGGTGTTGATTGCACACATCTTCCATTGAACTCAATCAGCTTTGCTGAAAACCAGACTACGTGAAAATGTTGTCCCATGTCTTTCATTGCTTTCCACAATATTTTGGAATGCTTTGAAATCAATTAGAGCTGCTGGGAACTAAGTACTTTTGAAAGTGAGACCATTTATTCAGGTGCCTAAAATGGATTTAGGAGCCAAACTTCAGCCACTAATATTTTGGAAAATCTTGGTAAAGATCAACTAGAAAGCAATAGTTTGGCCTACTGGTTCCAGCAAGGCCTGGGAGTCATAACACCAACTTTCTATTCCTGGCCACGGCATTGACTTGCTGTGCATGTAACCTTAGACAACTGACTTGGTAGCTCTGTCTCCTCATCGGTAAAGGGGTTATAATACTACCTGCCTCACAGGGATGTTGTAAGGTTTGCTTCACAATGGCAGGTCCCACCCAGCCCAGGTTTGGGATATGAACATAAGAAACAAAGTGATGAGCAAAGAAAGACAACAGGAGAACCTGATCCCGCATTAGAGTACCACTGAGCAGCCACCAAATGTCTTTTGCCTATCAGTAGCATTTAAGGCCTCTGACATAAGAACATAAGAACAGTCCTACTGGATCAGACCAATGGTCCATCTAGCCCAGTATCCTGTCTTCTGACAGTGGCCAATGCCAGGTGATTCAGACGCAATGAACAGAACAGGCAGTCCTCAAGTGATCCATCCTCTGTCGCTCATTCCCAGCTTCTGGCAAACAGAGGCTAGGGACACCATCCCTGCCCATCCTGGCTAATAGTGACTAATGGGCCTGTGCTCCACGAATTTATCTAGTTCTTTTTTGAACCCTGTTATGGGTAGCATGTGTATCATGAGGACCACACCTTAGCCCACACACAAGCATCCGTTGCCCACACCTGGCTTCTTTCTTCTTCTGAAGGTTTGGCTGACATGTTGGAAAGTACACCTGTGTTTTTCCTGCTCTATACTTCACCGTTGCTACCAGTGGAGGAAGCGCACCGAGGCAGAAAAAAGCCCCAAGTTTTCCCTTTGTTGACAGTACAAAGAGGACCCATAAATCTAGTTTTTCCAAAGGACAAGGCTCTTGGGCTGCTACCCTGCCAACAACAGGTCAGTTGCATACTTTAGGACAAGTCTGCTCTTAGTTAAATGACTGGAACTCCCACTGGTTTAAATGGGAATTGCTGCTAGGTCAATCCAAGGCAGAATGGGGACCATGGTGTCTTAAAAAATAATAATAATAAAAAACCCAAACCATTATTTAGGACACATGCAATTCCCAGTGATTTGAAGTTGGTGTATGTCTCTGTCACAACTGAGGGCTCTCATATTTTTAATGATAAGTAAAAGCTAAGTTATTAACAAAGAAAAGCCTGGCAAGTAAATGCGATCACTGAGCAATGCAACAAACAATACGGTGTACAGGACTTATAATCTTACCCCTTTTCAACCCAAACGGCGAGTGAATGTATGGGACCTTGTAGATTATTCCTGCTGAGAGCAGAAATTGATGATGGAGTCTTGTATTTCCCTTGGTATAACCTTGTTGATTTACAAGGAGTGCACAAAGTTTTGCATCTCTAAATCAAAGACAAAGGTCGTAGTTTGCTTATGGGCCCAAGCTTCTTTCAGTCAGCACCCCCCAGCCCCTCTGAGGACTTCTTTCAGGGTCACACCATGCTTACAGGATGCTGCTTGGATCTTTTGCCTTCCCTAAGTCTCTCTCAGTTTGTCTGCCCTCCAGCTTGTCTTTTATACACACACAGATTCCCCCCCCCCCGCCCTAAAAAAACCCTGGTATCCCATGGAACCCTCCACCCACACAGTACTAGTTTCTGGGCAAACTCTGTTCTGCCTTGTTTTAGGTAGGTTCCCTTAACTGTCTCTTTCAGCTGTCTTAAACAAAGGGTGCATTCACACCCATCAGTTTCAGGAAGGAGTAACCTAACCCATGACAAGATTTTGCCGAGCTCGTGATGTCAACATCACATCAATTTGTTACCAAACCCCATGTCGCTGTGATGATGACCAGTAGTGATACATGACATTTAGAGAGATACATTTTGTTTTTCAGCATAACACTCAAAATGTGTGTTTCTTGGGTGCAGACAAACTGTTTACTGAACCCAGTAAGTAAAGGTGGGTTTAGATTAGGGGTATTTGATTCATCAGACATTTCTAGACCAAGGACATTTCTTTATGAGGCAATCTCATCCCTGAGCTTTATTACATTTCAGAATAAATCAAGTTTGTTTAATATGTAGTTAACATTTGCACTTCATTCATCTGCCCCCCACCCCCACCAAACAAAGACAAAATGCCCTGTACAGCAAACTAATGGCATGGAAATAGCTACCACATTCATCACTCAAGTACCTAAAAGATGCCCAATAATTTATCTTGACTATGTTACTTTCAAAAGGAGAAGGAGAGATAAATAAACAGCCACAAAATACGGAGGTGCTTAGTTACAGGAGAATAATTTCCAGTGTTGGTGCAAAGGAAAATATGAACGAGCCCATTAAGCACATGCTCATGCTAATTTATTTACATTTAAAGAATTAGTGACCCATTTGCTGTAACTAAATGCAAGATAATTAAGACTGGGAATTACCAGCTAGAATCCATACAGCAACAATAATTACCCTTAAAAATACTGGAATGCTGAATGTGCCAACATTAACAATTCATTTTAGTTTGCATGCCAACCATTTCTCACATCACTACACAGGATCTTTAGACTACTGCATGGTTCATTGATGTTTTATGAGAGGACACGGCATGTTGAATTTCCCCTTGAATGAAATGGCCAGTAACAAGGAGTGCATGTTAAACAGGTTCCTTTTCAAAAATTGTTTTCCATACGTGTTTTAGTCTCTCTCTGGTTAATGCAGAATGCGTACATTGTATGAGTTTCCAGTGCAGCTGGAGAAGCTGCATGGTCTAATGGCTAAGGCAACAGACTGCCCCTCAGAAGGGCTGGGTTCTCTTTCCGGCTTTACTATGTGACATTCGGTAAGCCATTTCATCTCTGCTTCCCTAGATTTTAAGCTCTTGAAGGCAGGAATTGTCTCCTAACCTGTGCTTCTACAGTCCCAAACATATCAGGGCCCGAGAACCTATGTACTAAGAAGTTGACCAACTTTAAACTAACCTACTCAAACGTTTTTTCATCAGGTGACTGGGACAAGGGTGGTCTATCCTAGTGGTCAGAGCAGGTGTCGGGTACCAAGGACTAGTGCCAGTTCTGGAGTCAGTAGTCTGAAGCAGGAGCCAAGGGCCAAGCCAGAAGGTAGGAACTGGAGCAAGCAGGGTAGCAGGAAAAGAGGGGTTCTGAGGTGGGGCAGGACAGAGGCAAGGCAGGAGCAGCAGGAACAAGGTAATGTAGGACAGCCATGGGTGGGCATGAGCACTGAGCAACCAGCAATCTCCTGCTGGTTTAAGAGCCAGCCAGCTGAGCCCCCTTGCTGGCCTCTCCAGCCAATCAAGAAGCACTGCCAGTCAGGCGGCCTGCTGCAAGCTAGCTGGACAGATGAGGTTGCCCGGAGATTAGCTCTGCTGCAGGCCCTGATTCCTGATACTACTTTCCTGTGCTAACTCTGGAATCAGTCCAGCCTCAATCCAGCAACTCACTTCGGGACAGGTTTTTAACAGGACACGGCACCTAACAATTCTATTGCACTCAATTCTATTGAGCTATCTTCACTGCTGATCTGCAGGAAGGAGTCAACAGCACATAAACCGGTGGACACTATACTAAATCGGGGGGAACTGAGAACATCAGTGAGCTCAGAGAAAAAAACACAACAATCCGATAAGATTCATTGTGGAAATATCCAAGCCAGTTCAATAAATGCACAGGAAAGTGATCTGAAGTATGAGAGCTGGTGGAAAATTAGGAAATTGCCAATTTTTGATGAAAAATCAGGATGAAAGTTGGAAGCATTTTTTTCAACCAGCGAGATGGAAAGTGGGAGAGTGAAGGCAGAGTGACAGAGACCCTGGGGATGATAGAGAACAGAAAATTAAACATGAGTTTGCAATATGATACAGTTGCAAATAAGGCCAAAGCAACTTTAAGCTACATGGTGGATGACTGGTCCAGGTATCAGGGGACAACATGAAGAAGGCTCCTCCCACTTAATTGCCCCAGGGTCAGGCCTGCACTCAAGGAGCACAGTAACTACTCCATGCAACCTCAAGAGTGAGCATCATCCTAAATGAGCCTGGGACGGCAAGCAGAATAAGACGGGGCCATTGCCTAACTTCCTTCCACACTGACCACCGACTGACCAGGTGTACTAAGGGGATGCACCCTCTCTGAGACAATGTTTGGCCCAAGCTCTCCCTGGGATGCTTTGGCCCTTATTGCAGGCCAAGGATTAAATAGCACCAATTGGACCCAGTTTGCTATGAATCCTAAAAGAAAAGGAGTACTTGTGGCACCTTAGAGACTAACCAATTTATTTGATCATAAGCTTTCGTGAGCTACGCCCCCCCCCCCCCCCCCCCCACACACACACAAACCCACTCTCCTGTTGGTAATAACTTATCTAAAGTATCCACTCTCCTTACAATGTGTATGATAATCAAGGTGGGCCATTTCCAGCACAAATCCAGAGTTTAACAAGAACGTCTGGGGAGGGGCGGGGGGTAGGAAAAAACAAGGGGAAATAGGTTACCTTGCATAATGACTTAGCCACTCCCAGGCTCGTCCCCTAACGCCCCTACTCTACTTGCGCTATATTGATGACATCTTCATCATCTGGACCCATGGAAAAGAAGCCCTTGAGGAATTCCACCATGATTTCAACAATTTCCATCCCACCATCAACCTCAGCCTGGTCCAGTCCACACAAGAGATCCACTTCCTGGACACTACAGTGCTAATAAACGATGGTCACATAAACAGCACCCTATACCGGAAACCTACTGACCGCTATTCCTACCTACATGCCTCCAGCTTTCACCCTGACCACACCACACGATCCATTGTCTACAGCCAAGCTCTGTGATGCAACCGCATTTGTTCCAACCCCTCAGACAGAGACAAACACCTACAAGATCTCTATCAAGCATTCTTACAACTACAATACCCACCTGCGGAAGTGAAGAAACAGATTGATAGAGCCAGAAGAGTTCCCAGAAGTCACCTACTACAGGACAGGCCTAACAAAGAAAGTAACAGAACGCCACTAGCCGTCACCTTCAGCCCCCAACTAAAACCCCTCCAACGCATTATTAAGGATCTACAACCTATCCTGAAGGATGACCCAACACTCTCACAAATCTTGGGAG
Organism: Chelonia mydas; assembly: GCF_015237465.2. Lineage (NCBI taxonomy): Eukaryota > Metazoa > Chordata > Testudines > Cheloniidae > Chelonia > Chelonia mydas. The sequence continues at coordinate 8,903,871 of NC_057852.1, read as the reverse complement.
AGAGGCCAGTCCTTGCCTACAGACAGCCCCCCAACCTGAAGCAAATACTCACCAGCAACCACATACCACACAACAGAACCACTAACCCAGGAACCTATCCTTGCAACAAAGCCCGTTGCCAACTGTGCCCACATATCTATTCAGGGGATACCATCACAGGGCCTAATAACATCAACCACACTATCAGAGGCTCGTTCACCTGCACATCCACCAACATGATATATGCCATCATGTGCCAGCAATGCCCCTCTGCCATGTACATTGGTCAAACTGGACAGTCTCTACGTAAAAGAATAAATGGACACAAATCAGATGTCAAGAATTATAACATTCATAAACCAGTCGGAGAACACTTCAATCTCTCTGGTCATGCGATTACAGACATGAAAGTTGTGATATTACAACAAAAAAACTTCAAATCCAGACTCCAGCGAGAGACTGCTGAATTGGAATTAATTTGCAAATTGGATACAATTAACTTAGGCTTGAATAGAGCCTGGGAGTGGCTAAGTCATTATGCAAGGTAACCTATTTCCCCTTGTTTTTTCCTACCTCTCCCCCCCCCCCCCGACGTTCTTGTTAAACCCTGGATTTGTGCTGGAAATGGCCCACCTTGATTATCCTACACATTGTAAGGAGAGTGATCACTTTAGATAAGCTATTACCAGCATAGCTAGGTCTCTGCGGGGTGTGAACATGGACCCAGCCCCAGCTATCCCGCCCCAGCCCCTGGTGTAGACCCCTTTGGTCCAAGCACTGTACCAAAAACCTACAGAGCCCTAGAGCGCTTATCGTCTAACTAAACAAGGGAAATACGCTGATCTCCATTTGACGGAGGGGAACTGAAATGCAGGAGATGAAGTGACTTGCTCAAGCTCCCACAGGAAGTTTGTAGCAGAGCCAGAAACTGATTTCAGATCTCGAAAGTGACCACGCTTTCCCTCTTTTTTCTAAGAGGAGTCTGTGGATTAAACACGTCTATTCCCCTGTTGCTCCTGGAGGGAGAACAGAGATTAAAGGACCTCAGATGATGTCTGCCTTTTGCATTAATGTAGCCATGTGTTCTTTCCATTAGCACAAAAGGACCTTACACCTATGCATTGAGCGAGGACATTCCCCATGTACATATAACAAAAGGAGAGCAAAGGCACTGAACGGATTACAGCCTAAACACAGTGGTTAATAGAGTATAGTGTGTAACTGACAGGTCAGATAATTCGCCTGCCGCAGTGGAAACACATTTCTATTATCAGTGAGTAAGAGCAAGTAGATGTATCATCTCTTACAAATTTCTATTTACAGGTTTTATAAGACCTTGATGCCCCCAAGTACCATGAAAGAAAGCCTTCCAGATTAATTTCTCTTAGCAGTACAATGTGCCATTATTTACAGCAGGATTTAGTCCTACAAAGAATCAAGCTTGAGCATGTTTTAGGGTCTCTCTGGCTGGGTAAAAGCACCTCGCATCTGTAAACATCTCTAGCATAATAGTAGCCACACTGCCATGGATGCAGACGAACAAGGTGATGCATGTCAAGGCGACACACTGCACTAGGAATATTAAAACAAAGGAAGCTGCGTGCAGTGAAGGAGAGACAGGACAGCTAGTAAAGAAAATACAACCAAGGTTCTGTTACAAATTCAGTAGGGCCTAGAGGCCCCCAACTGAGATCAGGGCCCATTGTGCTAGACATTGAGAGACATATAGAGACATTGAGTGTGACACAGTCCCTGCTCCAAAGGACAGACAAGTTACCCAAAAGATGGAGGAGAAACAGAAGCACAGTGAGGTGAAGCAAGTTGCCAAAGGTCACTGGCAGAGCAAGAAGTTGATTCCAGTCTCTTGAAATTCTAGCCAGCGCCTACACACTGGGTGATGCTGCTTCTAAACACATGATAAAAACTAGAGCTGACGGCAAAAAGGTAAGTATTTGCTACTAAAAACAAGTTATCAAGTAACTTGGGCCTGATCCCATCAACGATGAGCTCATCAACTAAAATCATACCCTTAATGATTTTGTATTAGTTGTATTGACCTCATTGAGTTGTAGCTCCTGCTCCCAATGAAGTCAATGGGAATTTCCTGTTACCTGCTGTAAATTTGCACCTGTCCTTTCCACTGAATGCCTCCTTGTTTTTATATTGAGGCAGGGAGAACAGAAGTTCCTGATCCACCTTTTCTGTGCTAGTCAACATTTTGTAAACTCAAGCGTATCCCCTCTTATTTGCCTCTTCTCTAAGGTATACAGTCCTAAAATTTCCCATCTCTCCGGGCCCTTTTTCCATGCCACTAATAGTTCTTGTCACCCACCTCTGAACCCACGCTTTTTTGCTCACAAACCACCCCAGGGCAGTACCTGACAATGGATTTAATGCTCTAGTTCACAAGGAAGACACATGATTGCCAACATTTACTATAAGTGCTCTTTGCTCAGTAAGCAATGGACTACACGGACACTTGAGAAAGAGGTAAACAGCACCCAAGGGTTGTAGATGGTTTAATCCATTTGGAGGTGACTAATGTGATCATTTGGTCTGACCTCCTGTATAACACAGGCCATAGAACTTCCCCAAAATAATCCCTTTTGAGCTAGAGCGTCTTGTAGAAAAAAAATACAATCTTGATTTTAAAAAATTGCCAGTGATGGAGAATCCACCATGACTCTTAGTAAATTGCTCCAATGGTTAATTACTCTCACTGTTAAAAATGTACGATTGATTTCCAGTCTGAACTTGTCTAACTTCAACTTCCAGCCACTGGATTGGTGCTGGATTCCACCTTTGCCTGCTAGACTGAAGCATTATCAAATATTTGTTCCCCATCTAGGTACTTATGGACTGTGATCAAGTCACTTATCTTTGTTAAACTAAATAGAGGGATAGATACCCAGAGCTCAAAGGCAGGTTTTCCAATCAATTAATCATTCCTGTGTCTCTTCTCTGAACCCTCGTTAATTTACCAAAATCCTTACTGAATTGTGGCGATCAGAACTGAATCTGAAGGCATGAAGATAGTTACGAGTTACCACTGGCATAAAAGTAAATGCAGCAATGGATATATGCTAGGAGGCTCAATAAAGTTCTTGTAATGTGCTGCAAATGGCTTCCAGTCCAAAGCTCTTCATGTTCAGCCCCATGCAGGATCATGTGCAAAATGTTAACAAATGCAGGAAAGGTAGCAAGCCCAGATTTTCAGAAGTATTTAAGTGCCTAGATATGCAAATGCCTACCCCTACTGGAATTTTCAAAAATGGCCAGGAAGTCACCCTAATTTACAATGAAATCAATAGGAGTTAGGTGTCTAACCTGCTCAGACACTTTTGAAAATTCCACTAAGCACCTAACTGCATCTTTAGACACCTAAGTTCCTTTGGAAATCTGTCCCCTTGTGATTTCCAATAAGACTGATTTCTCTATATCCCTCCAATGCTTTCGAAAATCTCTCCCTTAGTGCTTTGCTGAATTGCAAAGACCATACTTAAGTACTGTATGTGGCTGAATAGGGACCTTAGCAATTGATTCCAATGGAAGCATATTTAAGCCAAAGGCTTTTTATTGGAAGCACAAACAGAAACAAAAACACTGTGATGTATGGTGCAGTAGTTGTACCGCAAAAGGAAACTAAATAATGGACTCATACTCTAATGATTTTCATAACTATTAGCTTTGCTAATGAGTCATTAAAAATTTACTCCCTGTACAGATTCAGCAAAAGAAAGCAATCCTTTATTAACAGCTTCTCTGAAAGCTTTTACTTCAGCTACTTTCCAAAATATACAGACATCTGGATTTAAAAAAAAAATGCAAAGAATTGCAATGCAATGCACAGAAAAATCTTTTAATAAAGAAAATGCCAGGGGTCCCTAAGAATATTAAGCACTGCTTCAACTTTTAATATGTACTGACTTTTAATAATCAACATGGGGAAAAAAAGCAAACGAGAAGAACCAATGGAAATGCATGAAAACCAATAGCACAAAAATAGAAATATATTCAATATACAAAAAGAAAAGGAGTACTTGCGGCACACGGCTGCTACTCTGAAACCTGTCATTATTCAATATACAGAAGTTATTATTAAGCACTTTTGTAATGAATACAACAACACATAATACAATAATTAAATGTTAGTCTGCAAAACAGAGGGATGTTGTGAAATTATATTTTTTCTCATGAACAATAAAACAATTTAAAAGGTTTTGTTTGTTCTTAAACGGTGCAACTAATGGGAAGCAGACCAGCACTTATTCAGTCTTTCCAACTCACAATTTTATCACGAGTCTCTGGACATTTGGTATTTTGCTTAAAGCCCCAGCTCCTGGGGTCAGGTGATTATTTGAGAGAAAAAACTCAGCACTGGGGTTTATTTATTGTTTTAAAGTACATTTCTAGCCTGCTTGGTTGCACAGGAAAGCTTGAAAACCTGACCCCTAAAAGCTGAAAATGCAAAGGGCAAATACATATGGTGATTTTTAGTCCAATCTCCCAATCTGAGGGCGGAAAAAAACTGTAAATGATGTTGCTGCCCAGTTAGGATCATTCTATCCATTTTACTTCAGGAAATCAAACTAAAATATATGTAACCCTTCTGCCCGTCAGAGTTGGCAGCAACAAGGGCCGGGTTCAATATCTAGGGGATCCATTCCAATAACACAATGCAAACCAGCTCGAGCCCCCACCCAGTGACCTGGGACAAATATATACCACCCCCGCTGGGCGCCTTCAAGAGGCAATACTTCCCCTCTCACAAGCACATAGTCTGAGTGTAGCAAAAAGCCTTTTAATAACAGAGAGAAACAATGTGGCATTATGTTAGGGAAACACCACCAACAGGATTCATAACACAACCCATGAGCAAAAACCCACCCCAAGCAAATTGGGGAAAGAACCTGGTTCTTGAGTCCAGCAACCCCAAATCACGCAAAGTCCCAAAAGTCCAATGACCCAAAAGTCTCTGTCCCTGGTCAGGGCAGCCCCAGAGTTTGAAAGTTTATCTGCAGAGTTTTACCTCCCAACCTGGGTGGAGATGGGGGGGGGAGGTAAGGGGCAGCTTACATGATCTGAAGCTGACCGCCCCACAGCTCCATAGGCCTTCGCTCCACTCCACCAGCTGCCCCACGAACTGCTTCACTCGGCTCTGCGGCCCACAAGCAGCTCCCGCCGTCCCACGAATCGCTCCGCGTCCCACAAGCAGCTCCCGCCGTCTCATGAACTGCTCCACCAGCCTGTCCACAAGACACTCCAGCCGTCCTGCAAACTGCTCCACAATATATCTTCAGGCTCCCCCACTACTTAACCCAACGCTCAGTGATTTCAGCTCTTAGTCAGTTCAGCTCTTTGGTGAATTCAGCTTGTAGTAAGGGAGCCTCAGTGCTGGTGCACCATTAGCCCAAAGTGAGTTCAGCAGCCTATAACTAGACTCCTAATGGAATCAAAATTAGCTCTGATATTCCACAGTGGAGAGGAGGAAGTGCAATTAGCATGTAAGGCCCCCACCAAGGGGCCCATACCACCAAGCATTAATACTTGTGCCCAACCTCTCTCAATTCACAGAGTTTTGGAACCCATGACCCTTGCCTAGTGAGTGCTACTTAGTTGATGGTGAGTCCCTCCATCATAACAAAAGGCCAAGTACAGTTCCAAGCACAGTTCCCATAATCAGGATAATAACAATTTATTCTTCCTGTCCCAATAACAGAGACACTGGGGATCCCACAACAGCCAAAATGACCATTTGGGCAGCTATGGCCTCATTCTAGGCTGGGTGGGTGTGCCTATGCAAATGAGATCGGCCCCTGAAGTTCTTTTCCACAACTTGCCACACCTCACCACCAGATGTCAGGGTGGAGCTCATCCTGACACTGCTTACATATATATTAGGATTTGGAAGAACCCAGGGAAAATAATAGGTATGAAAGAGCTTGAAAGCGAATACAATGATAGCTAGTGCTATTCAAGGGAACTCTGCAGGTCACGCGTAGAAGTGACAGTCATGTGGCCAACAACCTTAATCATTCTGACAAATGGACAAAGCATCATTAATTACCCAGCTCATGCCAAAGATGTAGAAAATAATAAACCTCCAATACTCTCTCTTTTGGACTCAGAGAGGGTGTCCTGTGGTATCGCTCACAATTTGTTCCTGTCATAGGCCAGAGTGCACACCCCAACCCTCTTTCAACCCCTACTCTTAGAAGCCTTTGTAAGTTTCCTACGTAAGAGAGAGGCAATGGAAGTACAATGCAAGCCCACTTAGCCTAGCACCCAGGGGGGCCTGATCCAAAGGCCAATGCAATAAATGTGGGTCATTTTCTTAAATGGAATTTAGGTCAGACCTTAATCTGAGAAACCATGTTGGCAGATAGGCAGCGTGGGCAGTGGCTCGGGCCCTAGATTGGGATTTGGAGCCTGGGAGTGAACTTTTGGCCCACTGACTTCAGCAGGGCCAGGATTTCATCTGTTCCTGGTTCTGCCTCTGACCTGGTGTGAGACCTTGGCCAAATCTCTTCACATCTTTGTGCTGGTGTTTCCGCTCAGACCCAGTGTCTGTCATGTCTATTTAGGTTATGCCCTCTTTGAAGGAGGGACCATCTCTTACTATAAATGTGCCTGGCACTAGTGCAATGAGTCCTTTATCTCAAGTGCTTCCATAATACTGATACTAACTGGGAATACTAAAACCGGTCTAGTACTCATGCTTCATTTTTAGCAAGCACCAACCATTTAAGCTAATTGTGTGGCAGCTGAGGACATCAAACCCCTTTTATTTTTGAGGGGGAAAACTCCAGTGTCTTTCTAGGAATTGCTTATTATGAGTTACTGGTGGCACTCTGTAATTATTATCTATCCTTTGTATTATTGCAGCACCCAGGAGTGCCCCCCAGTCATGGACTAGCATGCTGGGCTCTGTAAAAAAGGACAATTCCTGCCCCAAAAGGTTTTCAGAGAGTACTTCTATATTGTCATGAAAGACCCGTGGCTGGCCCCGGCTTGTGGGGGTCAGGCTGTGGGGCTAAACATTGCAGCATAGATGCTCGGGCCTAGGATCTGATAGCCCATGAGGTGGGTGGGTCTCAAAGCCTGGGCACCGGCTTGAGCTCAAATATCTACACTGCTAATTTTAGCCCAGCCACCCAAACCCCGCAAGCCCAAGTCAATTGATCCAGGCTTTGAGACTTAGTGCCATGGGGTTTTTATTGCAGTGAAGACATGCCCAGAGTCATCATGTGTTAGCTTAACTCCAATCCCACTGACATCAATAGGAGCTTTGCCTTACATGTATGCACCCAAATACCTCGATGGCCTTGTTCCCTAAGTTGCTCCCCGGAGACTTCTTTGCATGCCATGATAGTACAAGAATGCCAATGTCAAACAGGGCAGTTCTTCCCAAATCCAAAGCACATGCAAGACCCTGCTGAAACAGTAGACAGGCACTGCAGTGTGGCTGGTGACTACCTCAATAAAACATGGTGAAATGCCCCCTTGTGTAATATTTTTAAAGTATTTAATTTTGACTTTGGTTTGGTTTGTCCAGGAGACACACTTGCCAATATGACAGTGGCATAGTGCTCAGCAGGTTTGTTGTATGCTGAGCACACACAGCTCCCACGGGCTCCCATGCATTGCCAAACAGACTAAACACTAGGTAGGATCAAACCCTTTGTGAAAATAGTGGTTTCTCCCCGGCGCCCAGCAGGGGCTGTGTATGACTGGGGAGGACATACACAATTAGTTTTCCATTAGTCTGACTGCAGCGCTGTCCTTTATTCTTTACTGACTTCTTGACAGTATTTTCTATTCAGATTACACGGGAGGAGGAGATGTTTTTGGCTTGTTTCTTTAAATTCTCCATTCTAAACACACAATTCATTGTCAGCATTTATTGACTAGTTTTGCTACATAAGCAGACAACAGGCTTTGCTTTAAGCCATTTTAAAATGAGAAAGAAGGTTGATATTTCTATACTACTCTCTTTTAACCCCATCACATGAAAGGTGGTCTCAGGGATCTGGTGCTCAACATACCTAGGTTCAATTCACGGCTTTGCCACAGTCTCCTTGAATAGCTTTGGGGAACTCATTTACTCTTCCTGGGTGTCAGCTCCTCATCTTTAAAATGGGCACAATACTACTTACCTTTCCCTCACTGTCCGTTTAGCTCGTGATCTCTTCAGGGCTCTCACTATGTGGATGAACTTCTCACCACAAAATGGCCCCTGGTCTCAGCTGGTGGCCTCTAGGTAACATAAACCATAAGAAATAATAAACACATCCAGACTCCATTAGAAAATCCATCCCTTTTCAGCCAAGCTACTGCCCCATGAGAATTAATTTGCTCAGTACAACATTTTATTGCATTCTGAATTGTTTTCATGCCCTTCATCATGCACGTGGGTTAAATCCTGCCCTCACGCCCCATAATCTTTCTCAGAGCTTATAGTGCCCTGTGATTCTAGAAGTGCCAAGTACATGCCCCATTTGTGGATGTACAATTTGTAACAGTCCAAAGAACCTCCTAGTGATGGCATCCTTGCTACTCAAGAGGGCAGGAACAGGAAAGCCACTGATGGCTATCTTACCCCACAATAAACAATTTTATAATACAACCTCCATTAGCGCTGTCTGAGGAAAAGGCCTTAGGTGCCATGGAGTAATGTTAGCCCAGATTATGGAGGAGAGGGAAAATATCAAACTATGCTCATGTATAAACAGAATTTTTTTCTTATTATTATATTACAGCAGTATACACAGCTCAGCACAAACACGCTTCTGGGCATACACATAGGGAGAGATGGTCCCTGCCCCCAAGTGTTTACACTCTAGAAGAGACAAAGGAAGTGTTAACATCTCCACTTTTTAAAAAAGTTTCTAACTTTATTATTTTTTCCAAATACAAGAAATATACCAAAACCCCAGGTTCATCTTCAGGGTCTACATTAATCAGAGACCTCTAAAAGGTCAGCCCCAATTGCTTTGAATTTTTTTGTTATTCCCTTTCTGAGGAATGCCAGATATTTGTTAACTGTGAGAGCAGCCACATCAATGAGCCAGGAACAAACATTTGGTGGGGATCGACTTTTCCATTTATGCAGGATTTTTTTTTTTTTTAGCTACCAAAGCTACACGTTGGAACCAAGCTGCCTTGTTACCAGGTAACCTCCAGGTCTCGAAAATATATTCAAGATGAAATTTAAGGCGAGTGGGCGGGGGGAGGGCTGCAGCATAGCATCCACCTTTGACCCACCTCATATCAGAAATTCCTGATTCAGGGGCACTCCCAAAACACATGAGCTAGTGTAGCACCCAGAGAATTACCTTTTCAACAGCAGTCAGCATTTATGAAGCCCATTACCACTGTGAGGACCAATATATTCAAAAAAAGTGTCTTTTCATGAATAAACCATATTCTCAGGTCTGTAGTTGCTTTTCTAACATTAGATATGATTGTATTCCATTGGCTCAGAGAGCCAAGCCTCCATTCCAAGCAACTCTCACATTATCAATCTTTGGCAGAGTTATCTGGGCCAGAAAATGGTAAAAGGCTACTGCTGGCTGAGTAAATCCAGGAAGTTTCCTCCAAAATAACTAAAGTTCAGGAGGTTCTGAAGCTCCCAGTGCCTCTGGTCCAAATGCATTTTGTAAGTACATGCTTTAACTATAGATATTTCCGTGCTCCAGAGCAGGGCAAGCCAAATTGTTGCTGAAGGTCTATAAATGGTTTGTCATTGTCAATATGACCGTGTCACAGCTAAATTTGTCTCTACATCCCATCTCTCTACATGAAAGTTTCCCACAGATTTTAAGGAAAGGATTGCTCCATAGGACCACCTCTACATGGGAGAACGTATGGCAGCATTACTTTCTAGCCAAGTTTGACCAAGCTTGCCTCACAGCCATTATTGTGGGAGTTCTGGAGCCATCAAACCTATAATATTTGATCCTATAATACCTAAAAGGGGGAGAGGGTTTACCAGATCTCATTCAATCTGAATCCAAGATGGGGTCTGTGCCATCAGATCTAACAGCCACAAAGATGACTGGTTTAACAAAAGAGAGATCTGATAATTTGATCTGAAAATGAAATCCCCCTAGAGCTAGGGGGAGCTGTAATTTGTTCAGGGCCAGTCTAGGTTTTTTACCTGCACCCTAAAGGAACGTTCTGAAAATATTATTGAATTTCTAAAATAAGTTTGAGGAATAGAAATAGGAAGACCCCTCAGGACATACAAAAGTCTGGGAAAGACATTCATTTTCAATATATTAATTTTACCCCACAAGCTGAGGGTTAACAAACTCCATCTCCCCAGATTGCTAGCCACTTGGGCAACAATTGGTTCTAGATTTATCTTAGGAATGTCCTGAATATTATTGGGAATTGGTATTCCTAAATATTTCACGTAAAAGGATTGCCATTGAAAGTCCCAATCTGAGAAGAGACCTTTGTTGGCATATTTGTTAATGCCTAGGATTTCTGATTTACCCCACTTAATTGTATATCCTGAGAGGAGTATACACTTATTGATAATGGTTATAATGTTAGGAATGGTGACCTCAGGCTTAGATATTAATACAAGAGCATCATCTGCATACAGCATAATTTTGAGTTCTGGTTGCCACCTGAGCAAATCAACATAGTCACGGCACCATGGTGGGCCAATGACTAAAGGTTCTAGAGCTAAATCAAACAGAAGAGAAAGGGCAGCCCTGATAATAGCCTTTGTAACTGCCTGGAAGTCAGGCTAGAGCACAAGAGCTAAATTTAAGTAATAAATTGTTTATTGAATCCAAATTTTGCTAACACATGAAAAAAATAGTCCCAGGCTATGTCGCCAAAGGCATCTAAAGAAGTGTCTGCTAAGGGTTCTTTAGAAGCTCTCAAAACAGCAATAATATCAACCAGCTGACACAAATTATCCAAGCCATGTCTATTACAAAGAAAGCCTACCTGATTTACGTGCAAACGTGAGAAAATTTTGTCCAATCATATAGCAAGAGCTTTCGCTAAAATCTTATCACAATTGATTAAAGAAATTGGCCTGTAATTACTACCTAGTGCAAGATCTTTCCCAGGTTTAGGAATAACTGAAATTACAGCTTCTCTTAGAGTAGGCAGGCGAGTTTACTCATTATTGGCCTTATTGAACATATCCAATAATCTACGTGTCAAAGTTTCAGAGAACTTTTCGGGAAATTCAATAGGGAAACTGTTTGCCCCAGGCGTCTTTCTCACCTTCATTTCTTTTATAGCCGGAGTCAGTTCTGTGATTTCTACAGAGGCATCTAAAAGTTCCTTCTGAGAGTCAGAGATCTGTAGCAGAGACAATCCATTTAGGGAATCTTTACTGATTACCTCATCAGCTAATTTTGAACAAAACTGCTGAAATTGTTTATTATATCTGATTGGGCTGTACATAATTTATTGCTGCTATCGCAAACAGCAGCCATCTTATTTCTCTTAGCTTTTTGCTTAAGTTTATATGCCAACAGCTTGCCAGCTCTTTTGCCAGATTCCCAGTAGTTTTGCTTCAAACAGAATAAAGCACTTAGAAGTTTGGGATAGAAGTTGGTTGATTTCATATCGTAGATTGACCAGGGCTCCGAGTTTCTCTGAGGAGTAGGCAGAATCATAATCTATATCCAAGGACTTAATTTCTTTCACCAGGGTACCAATTCTATGTTCTTTCTAAATACTTTTCTTTTTAAAGGTTGCATAAGAGATAATGCGACTGCTGATGAAGGCTTTAAGGCTTTCCAAAGTGTGGCAGCTGAAGAAGCGATGGGGGCATTTTGGGGGGGGGCAGGGGGAGGGAGAATTCTAACTCCTGTTGGATGGATTTAACAAAGGATGCATCAAACAGCAGAGAGGTACTTAATCTCCATATTTTGGTTGGGAGTGCAGAGCCTAGGGGCCTAGAAGACATGCATACGAGCATGGTGAGATATAACAATAGTATCAATGCCACAATCAGTGACAAAATTGATCAAGTTTTGTGACACTGAGAAAGTGTCCAATTTTGAATATGTTGAATTAGCTGCAGGGGAAAAAAGTATAGTCTCTGGCCGTAGGATTACTGATTTCCATACACCTTGTAAACCTACATCAGCCATGTATGTATGAAGTACCTGATGAGTATTAGTGTTTTATATGGAGACGGAGAAGATTTATCTAGGACTGGATCATCCCCATTATATAGCTGGGAAATTGAAGCCCCAACTGATTGAAATGACTTGCCCAAGGTCACGTAGGAAAGGGCTGGTCTACACGAGAAAGTTAGGTTGGCCTAGCTACATCTCTACATGAATTTTTCAGACCCCTGCGTGATACAGTAAAACAACCTAGACTCCAGGGTAGACAGTGCTAGGTCAGTGGAAGAATTCTTCCATTGATCTAGCTACCATCTCTGGGAAAGGTGGATTCACTACAGCGATGGAAGAACACCTTCCATCACTGTAGTGTCTACATTACAGTGGCACAGCTGTAGACATAGCCTCAGATGTTGAGGCTGAATGCCAAAAATCAACACTGAGCTTCCTAAGGATTCATTTTTCTCTAACTGTACAGTACGTTTTCCATTTGGTGTAATATTATATCGAAGAATGAGGAGCTCCAGTGACTCTAAATACTTTAATTGCTTATTTTTTATTGGATTTTGGAAGGTTTTGAGTTTCTTTATTGATTTTTTAGCAAATGAAGCCATGTTATTAGTTTGGCTCTTGATTGAACTAATTGATAATTGTTGACTCTTTGGAATAAAGAATCTAAGCAGCAAAATGGTAAATGAAACAAAATCAATGCAAATCAGAGAAAAATCTGCCTTTATAAAGTTACAAAATGCTATCTTCATAGCTACGAGTCAAATAATTCTGCCGAAACATCACAGTGCTGTTAGAATAATGAGTGCTGCTGGAAATGTAATGACTACACACTGAGTAATTAACATATTACATGAATTACTAATACTTTAAGGACATGTTTATTTTAGCTTTCTGGGCATCATCAAGCCAAATAAAGTATTCTATAATTTACTCAGTATGGCGTGTGTATTTCCTGCAGCTTGGTTATAACTTAAGATGTAAGAATGCAACACCAATCCTGTACTTTACACGTATAAGGTTTAACTCAGTATTTGTGATACTTTGGTTTGTGACTTATTTGCATGCCAGGCATAGAGAATTATTAAAACGGGTTGACTCTGTACGTCATCCAAATGACCCGTAATTTGCTGAACACAGGAACTGTAGAAATCAGTTCATTTCTGTGGTTTAACTCCACCTCAGTCAGGTCTGATAGTTTTAATCACTTTAACACAAGATAACACAAGTCAATAAGATCATATTTCAAGTCTTGGGCAAGGCCCTATTTTGACCCAGGCGTAAAGCACAAACAGAGGGGGTGGGTCTTTCCGTCCTTCCTAGCAGCTCATTATTAGTGAACCTGCGACAGGTGGCAGTGGGAAGCCTTAATCCTTTAAGTCAAGCAGTAGACGCTCATGCATTTACTATGGAAGGTCTCAGGTACAACTAGTCAGGTATCCGATGAAGTGAGCTGTAGCTCACAAAAGCTCATGCTCAAATAAATTGGTTAGTCTCTAAGGTGCCACAAGTCCTCCTTTTCTTTTAGTCAGGAAATGAAGTTTTGGGGTTTTTTTGTCTAAGTTTTCCATGGGAAAAAAGAAAAATCAATTAGTTTTCACCAATTTTCTATAGAAATTGTTGACTTTTTGGTGGAATAGCAAAAACTGAGAAATGTGGGGCAAAAACAGAAAAAAAGGTCATTTGGAAATGCCACTGTGCTGCCCGTTGCACTGACTGAATAGAAACTTCATTTCTATTCAGCCGGTGCAACAGTCTCCTTGTGCAACTTTGGCCAAGTTCTGTAATCTCCCTGTGGCTATCTTTAACCTCACCACACTTCAAACATTACATCAATGAGTGCTTGTAAAAGGATTGAGCTCTCAGGTGAAGGAAGAAACCATTAGCTACACCATCATCCTTCCTTTTAATAAAGTGCTAATTTAGGGTGAGGCTAGTTGAAAATTTTCCATCAAAACCATTTTCCTATGGAAAGTTGGGTTTTTTTAAAAAATAATTTTTATTGGCAAAAAGTGCCAGCTTTCTGGGAGAAAAATTGTAAAAAAACAACCCCCCACCCCAAAACCAAAATGTTTTGACACTGAAATGCCACAATGGTATGTTAAAGAAGTTTTAATTTGAGAGTGTCATACTCCCTACCACCCTGCTGGACTCAATTCGAGAGCTGCATAATGGAACCCTTGCCCATGTACGTCTGGAGAATCGGATGTCCGCACCTTTTGAATCAGGGTCTGGTGTCAGGGAGGGCTGCATCTTGGCCACTGCACTCTTTTGTCGGGCAATGGATTTCATAATGCAGTATTCTGTCAGGTCTGTAGGTATTAAGATTGGTGATCTCTCGCTCTCAGACCTTGATTACACTGATGATGTTGTTCTTCTAGAACAGAGCCCCGACAGGTTTCCCAAGGCACTCCAGCAAATGGAGGACATGTCAGCTAAGATTGACCTCCATGTTTCGTGGTCAAAGACAAAGCTGCAAAATCTAAGACCAGGTCCACCCGTGACTCCAATCTCTTTGAATAATGAAACTGTAGACGCAGACTCCAACTCCCAAATGGAGCTTCTCCATCAGATTGTTATCACAGCATTTGCCATGGGTCGTTTACAATGAGTATGGAACCAACATCATCTCAGCATGAAAACCAGGTTCAGGATCTGTTTGAGCTGTATCATCCTGGTACGGTTGTACGGCTGTGAAACATGGATACTACGCTGCTCAGACTGGCAAAGATGGAGGCTTTCCACAAAAAAAAAAGCCAAAGTCGTATATTGGGCATAAAGTGGAATGACTTAATCTTTAATGCAGATGTTTAAGGTCGCTGCGGTCTAAAGACTACTGAGGCCATTGTCCGCAGACGGCGCCTTACGCTTTGCAGACATGTTGCGAGAATGCCAAAAGATGTTCCAGCAAATACCATACTCTGGCTGGCTTGTAACATCCAGGATAAATTTCCACCAACTGAGGGGTGGAGGAAGCCTAGAGGCAGACCCGCTATTACAAGGGTTCATCAAGTCTGTTCCGATGTTGGACTCTCAGGCTGTCAAGCCCTTGTGGCTGTGCAGGAACAAACCAAATGGCGAACACTCGCTACGGCTAACTGTTTGGCTAAGCATTGAAGAAGAAGATGCTCACATTCTCCTCAGTGGGCTGGGCTCCCAAAGCGACTACATATCCCATGGTGCACCATGACCAAGTGACTCCCATGGTTCACCACAGCATATCAGAAAGAGGGGAGATGATGGTGCATCATGGGAGATGTAGTCTGACCACAGAGGCCAGTCTGGGGGCATTGGGCATCCAAACTACAGCTCCTGTGAGGCACTATAGCAGAATGTACAAATAATTTCTCTCAGCTTTTGGCTGAAAAAAATTCATTTTTTTCTCTGAAAAGTCAAAAGATTTCCTTGGAAAGTGTTGATGAAAATCAATTATTTTTTCAATCATTTTTTCTGCAGACACTCTCTCTCATTTTCTGACTAGCTGTAGTTTAGGGCTCAGGGCCTATGGGTTCAATTCCCAGTTTTGTTACAACCTCTCTGCATGACCTTGGGCCAGTCACTTTAGCTCTGACTCCAAAAAGCACTTAAGCATATGCTTAAGTTTCAAAATAATCAAAACAAAACATTTTGATTGACATTATCTTTTTAAAAGATTTTTTTTTTGTTTGTAAACGTTTGAGATTTTGACTTTTCATCCTGAATCAGGATGGGAAATTTTTTGCAAAATCTCAATTTTTTTTCCGTGACCAGAAAGCCACTTCCTGCCCAGCTCTCACTTCCATAAATAGTGTTGTGGGCTCTAGGCCAAGTTGCAACCCTGGCTAGGCTGCCACTCACGGCAGGAAAGTAATCTTTACCAGATAAAGGGCTGGTGCATGTTACAGCTGCACCAAAAACAAGGAGGGACGAAGAAACCAGACAGTAAGTCACAATCTGATTCCTGATCTTCTCCTAGCAAAGCAGAGCTATGCACTACCCATCACTTAGGGTTTGTGGCACAAGAATAGTGCCCCTTGTTGGTAAAAGACATCACTGCATGCCAGCCTGCAGGCACACTTTAAACAAGACAGACCAAGGAAACAAAAAGAGCAACACAGGATAAATATTTAGGAAAATCATCCTTGAACATCACATCAAATGTGCTTTAAGTTTGTGCATCAAGAGATGTTTTTCTCACTGCCAGCCCTGCAAACATGACCTGGGATCTGAAAGTCACACCGTGACCTTCTCTGCTTGCACATCTTTGCCATTCATAAAGATTCTGCAGGGAAATAAATTCTGTCCTGCATTCCAAGCCTGCTCTCTTCCAATTCCTTTCCATCTGAAGGTCCCAGCTACAAGGGGGGAAGCAACAGAATGGAGTAGTGTGACATCCACTATGCAACCAGCCAGCTCCATTTCTTCCCATACGAGGGCAGTAACAGGGTCTGCAATTGTGGCCGGGGATGCAAGGAAGGGGAGTCTCCTTTCAACATCCCTTGGACACCTGAGCAGGTACAATGTGACCCATTGTGCTTACAGTCTGAATGGGGATGGAGGGGCTGTGATTGTAATAGAGTAAATACAAATAGATTAGCTAGTCTTGCTGCTTATTATGCAAGGAAAGGATGGGGGGCGGGGAAAGGAAGGCAAGAAATGAGATGAAAAAACGGTTTTTCACTTAAAAGTGCCTTCAGCAGTTTGACAGCCACATTTCTTTCGTTTCCCCCTTCCTCTTTCATTTACAGTATGGAGCTTTTCCTGCTTCAGATGAATGAACAAGCTGCCGCAGACTCGAGGCTCTCAGGTCAAAGGTGCATTTGCTAAATGCACATATCTTGCTTCCTGCTCCAGCCCTTGCCCCACAATTCCCCATCCATGACTCAGGTCATGGGGGCCCCATGGAGTGTGATTTCTGAAGGAAACCAAGCATGGGAACTGAAAGCTGGCTCTGACAATTTGCCTGTAGCCCTGTATTTAAGATGCAGCTTGAAGTCAGCCATTAATCTGGCAGTTGTGAAAACATGCAACTCATAACTGCTTGTGAAGATCATAGATTCATAGAAATGTAGGGCTGGACAGGACCTCAAGAGGTCAGCTCGTCAATTCAAAGTAGTCTCTATACAGACCCAAACAATCTAGTTCTTGTGATTCCCCCTGCCATTTCCTCTCACGGGTGGAAACATGCATCTCTCTCCTTTCTGACTTGGATATTTCCAGGCTTCAGAGTTCCCTACCTATCCTGACGTATCCCCCCAAAAAAGAGGCTGAATAAGCAGGGTGTTTTGCCTTCTCCTCAGAGATAACACACACACTGTGTTTGCGACAGTGAATCTACCTGTAAAGCGCTCCACCCATCGCAGGTGCATCTCCTTATAGCTAGGGCTGGGAATTAGCTTTTGCCCCCCTATGAGTCCTGCTGACATCGGCTGCTCATGCTGTGGGTCCATCTCTCTCTTTGCAACTCAGAGTGCTCCCTCTTTGTGACTCAGCCCTCTGGCCAGGTCACTATACAGTCCCCCCTTGTGGGGTACCAAAGTCCCACCAGACAAGCTGTCCAGAGGCTGTCTCACACGGTCTGTTCCACCTCTGGGTCCTGTGCCACTTCCCAGGGGCTGGTAGGGGAAACTGGGCCCACCCAGAACTCATGGTTCCAGCCCAGGGCCCCTATGACTAGCAAACCACATCTGCTCAGTCTTAGTCCCTGTTGCTGTTTCCCTTGTCTCCTTCCTACCCCATCTCTCTATCTCCTGGTCCATCTCTGGGTTCACCACCAAAGCTTCCTCTGCTCCCCACGGCTACTTCACCCCTCTCGCACGATTGTCAGACTCCCTAGTCCAGGGCAGGATCCCTGTATTTACTCTCCCCTAGGCTTCCCCCTTGTCCCTAACCTACTCCCTTTCCCTCTGGAGAGTGATTCCAGACCCCTTCCCCACAGCCGCCTCCTGTTCCCACTTCTTAGCTTTATGATCCTATCCCAGCCCCTCCCCCAGCTGGGCTTCTTTTGTCATTAGTCTTTATCAAGCCACAGTCCCCCTCCAGGTGCAGCCATTAATTCGCCCTTTCTGGCCCACATTAACCCGCTCAGGGCTTGTGTGGGGGCAAACACCCCATCCCACTCCCATACAGCTATTTCTAAGCAAGCCCAGTATATTTGTAGGTAAAAGCATTACAGAGAAAACATATTACAAACAATAACAGCACCTACCTCCCTTTCTAATATACTTCCCAGAGCTGAACATAGGCTCCGGTGGGTGAATAGTTTTTCACACTTCACACAGGAGTTTTTCATGCCATTACAAGTTCATGGCAGCTTCAGCTGCAAGCAGGCCCCCTCATGACTCTGAGAATCACTTGTTTATCCAGTTTGGGCCTTTAAAGAGAGAGTGAATAGATTAGCAGACCAACAATGGTTTTCTGCTCAAGGCCAAACTTTAAAAGGTCATTTTCATTGCTCTCACCCCCAGTATCTCACTTCATGCGTATTGTCCCTTCGAAGTTCCTAATTCTCCCCAGAGATTGCACTCATCACGTCTCCTAGAGAAGTTACATATAATTCCACAATAACACCCACACAATTTCATTTTGCTACTACTCCTAAAATACTCAATTCAATACGGTCTAACTTAATTCCAGGATTTCTAGGATACTGGAGGATTTTTGTCATATCTGTCACACTTACATGTGTACACCGAGTTCCTGATTTGGATAAGAAACCTCTCCTTTGCTTGTGCCGAATGCAACAGGGCTGAATCCTTATAGTCAGGGAGCTCAACACATCCATGGGGTTGGTGCCTCTGCTGGTACTCTCCTGTACCAAGGGCTGGAGATAGGCTGCAGCCTTCAGGGCACAATGGATCCCAGGGCCAAGGCCCAGGTCCTTCCGCAAGTCCTATTGGAGCAGGTCGGTTAGGTAACAGCACAACATAGGGCTGTTTTTTCATGCAAAAAATACAGCTATACATTTCCAGGTGAGATGTTCCAGTTTGAAAATTTGTCCAAATGCAGTTTGTCAACTTGCTGCAGGGGGGAAGCTGATAGCTGTAACCGAGGCAACAAAGTAATTACAGGAGTAGCAGAGCTACGCCTTCCACTTTGCTCCAGCAGACATTATGCGTGATGCCAATTAGACAAATTCTTCACGATGGCATTCAGACTTGCACACAGTTCAATGCAGAAATTTGCAGGAACGGGTTTCACTTAAGACAATTTGACATAACTATTGTATTAAAAGATGTTAAACAAATTTTCCATTATTTTCCCGGGTTGCATTGCTCTTTACACGGTAAGGTTGGATGTAGCGCTTGTAAGCACAAAATAGACTGACCAAGAACGTGCCTTCTTTTCTCCTCGGCAGTGATTGTACTAGGCCATAGAGTATGAGCCTCGAATCTACAGATTTCAATAGTGACTCAGCCCCTGCCACTTGCATACATTTTCCATAACTACACATAGGAACAAGTTTTCCTAAGAGCTCAGCCCCCATTTAGGGAGAAAAATAAGGGACTGGAGTTTCTCAAATGGAGCTGCGGGGTACTGTTGCCTCTCTGGGGTGGAGCCATGCATCCCTCTTCCTTTTGACTGGGATAACTCCTGGCTGAACAGTTCCTTGCCTTCACGGTGTTATATCTGGTCTACACTACAGACCTATATCGGTGTAACTTCGTAGCTCAGATGTGTGAAAAATCCTCACCCCTGAATGATGTAGTTATACCAACCTAACCCCCCATTCCCCATGTAGACAATGCTATGTTGGCAGGAGAAGCTATCTAGATGACATAGCTACTACCTTTCGGGGACGTGGATTAACTACGCTGACAGGAGAGCTCTCTCGTGTTGGCTTAGAGCATCTTCATTAAAGCAGGGTAGTGTTTTAAGTGTACCCATGCACTCATTCCCAGCAAAAGAAAGGTTCCTTCTTCATACAATTCAGCAGTCTTTGATTTGGGGTTTCCAGGAACAGGCAATCAGTAGACAATGTCATAGTTTCAAAAGGTCTCCCATGTACTTCCTAGGAAATCCATTTCTCACATATTGTCCTAAACAGTTTTTCAAAGTTCCTAACATTTCCCCAAGGTTTACATGAGTCGGACTCCTAGAAAAAGTACATAGAATCCTACAGTAGTACATCAACAATTGCATTTTTAATACAATGGGTCCCAGAGTATTAAACTGAATTCAGTTAGGTTTATCCAGACTATTGCAGGAAATTATTCTCAGTCACACTGAGCACTTTTTAAAATCAGCCCAATGCATGTTCATTTGGGTGGTAACTACACCCTACGAAATAGGGCAGAAAGGAGACCTAAAATCCCTTGATCTGGCTTGAGGAGGTTTTCCCATTGTACTGCTGCCTTCTGAGGACCCCTCACATATTCTGGGAGAGGGTAAGCTGGGGGCAGGCCAGGAAGGGCATGTCAGGGGCAGGGCTGCAGGATGCCTCACAGCCCAAAATCTCAACATTTTGTTTTCTTTATAGTTATAAAGCTCCTTGACTCCCAAGGAGTATGAATGACACAAGGAGTTTTCAGAATCTGACGATCAGAGTAGAGTATGAAGCTTGTTCTTACATCTGCATCTCCATATTCAGTAGCCTTCGGATCAAGCACTTAGTACACCTTTCCACGGATAAGGAATGCATGCATTCAGCCGCCCCCATTCACTTGAACTAGAGCCGCTGGATAGAGCTAGTTAAAAAATAAATCATCTCAACCTCCTTTTAGACAAAAATGGCTTTTCAATCAAAACCAACGTTTCCTGAGCAAATTTCATGTCGGTCATTTTTTTTTTTTTAAATTCATCCACCACAACATAACCAAGAGCTGAGAAAAATACCCATAGAGACTGCTGGTTTTCAGTTAAAATCTGGGGGAGGAGGAGGCAGCTGGTTTGTTTTTTGGTAAACAAACAGACGAGCCGCAACTTTTTACCAGACATTTATTGAAAATGGTTTTTGAAAACTGAGAACAATCAGTGGGGAATTTTGTTTTAAAAAATTGGGGGGTGGGGTTCAATTGGGGGTGGTTTGAAGAATATTGGGATTTTTCAATCTGCTCTTTATTAGGGTGCAGGCATTTTTGAAAACACAGCCACTTATTTAGGTTAAATATGAATTTAGGAGACTAACTTTCAGGTGCCAGTTTTTAAAGTCTGACAGCATTACAATACAGACTGTTTTCAGAGTAGCAGCCGTGTTAGTCTGTATTCGCAAAAAGAAAAGGAGTACTTGTGGCACCTTAGAGACTAACCAATTTATTTGAGCATAATACAGACTGTATTTATGCCATCTTTTGCTATGGTACTACCAACCTACAAAAGCTTATAGGATCAGACTGAGTGGCTGGACGGCAACCCCCCCCAGAGAACATCTAGGTTTGCTAATTGAGTTGTTGATGATCTAATACATATTAGCATCACTCTCTTCTCTGAACGGGGATTAAATCAATGCTCCAGTGTGCTCCAAAAGGGGCAGTGTAAGTTGTAAAGCCACACATAGCCACTACAGGTTCTACACCATTTTTATAAGAGTAGGGTGTTAACTAACCCTAGTGTCTGGGTCAAATTTCAACTCATACAAGTTCCTCCCAGTTTGAACTGAATATGCCATCTTGTTTCACTTCCCGTGCTACACTGCTATATAGCATTGCTGTGTGCTGTTAAGTATCTGCTGTTCCACCCCAGAGGCAGGTGCAGTTCAGTGATGAGGGAAATGATATTTTTATTCCCCTTTCTTAACATCATAGGAGTACTGAGAAGCTAAATTAGTTAATGATTGTAAAGGGCTTTGAGATCCTTCAATAACAGACACTGTAGAAATTGTAAAGTATTATTACAATCAACTATATCCAAAATATATATTAAAAAAACTCTTAAAAATTCAGTACTGGCATTTAAAAGTACAATTTTTTTTGGCACCATTTCATTTTCTATGCAGAATTTCTATAGACAAAGTTCTTGAAAGGGCAGCAGAAATGCTAATGTAACATAGTGTTGGAATCTAGCCATTGTGGGAGGGAGGCACTGTAATTATATGCTTTCAGCAGATATAAACAGGAAAGGCTTGCTACCAAAAAAGCTGAAATTGACTAACTACACCTGATTGTGAATTCACAGTTGCACGTCATTAAATTGTTCTATGAGAGGAAAGCAGGTTTCAAAGGTATACATTTTAAAGCAAAAAAAGCAGGCGGAAGTTGGTAATTCATTTGACAGAATATAGATCTGACTCAAATTTAGCTTGAAATGTGAAAATATATTACTAAACACTGTGGGGCAAATTCTGATTGGTGCAGAACGGGAGTAACTCCATCAAAGTCAATGGAATTACAGTGACACAAGCAAGAGTAGGATCTGGCCCAGCAAACGGTGAGAAGAAAAGAATGAGTCATAATTATGTAGAAGAACTTGCAAACACACCCGGTAATTGTTACCAAATAAATAAATAAATAAATAACAGTAGTTACTGCAAATCTCCTTGAAACAACTTCATTATGTGTTTTGTATTGCACACTCCAGCAGTTGTTCTTACTGTTCTTTGTATTCCTATTCTCCATTAGATGAATACTCTTACTTCTCAAGAACTTCACATATTGTGTAAAAGTTGCCTAACACAGCCAACACTTATTAAACAGTTTCTGTAAAGGTTGTCTGGTTGTCACTGTTCATCAAGCAGACAGCCATTCATAATCCCAAAGCTCAGCAATTACATTAATTCAAAACTAAAGGTTGGAACCATAAATTTTCCCCGATATACCCTGCAGCAAAAGTAACTCGGTAATCAACAAAAAGAAAACACTAATGATATTTCATGACTTCTCTATTTTATTATGGCACACATGCTGAAGTAATGCACAGAGATAAATGGAGTGTTGGCTTTCAGATTTTGTTCAGAACACAAAAATCACTGTAGGGGCACACAATTAAGCTTGCTTTTTGACTTGTGTTCAAAATCAATATTTCATCCTCAGCTGAGCATTAGGTGCAAGGTGCTCTGCTTAACCTTTTGTCTACCATGTCTCTCTCCTCATTCTGTGCTGTTGGATTTAAATCAAATGGTGACTGAAGATCGGGGCTTGTAACCTACGTAGTTGATATTCTGGTTTATGCTAAATAACATCTGTCACAATTCAGGGATAACTGCTCCTGTATTTCCCCTTAGTGGCCCAGCAAGGGACACCCACTGTTAGACTCCCAGTTCCCCAGCTGTCGCCTCTCTTGCGGAAACTGGTGTCTCCATCCTTTCTGACCGGGGTATTTCCAGGCTGCACAATTCCCTGCCTTCACTGCATATTTCCCAGCAGAGACAGGCCACCCAAGGACACCAGCTTGCTTTTTCTTCCCACAAAAGCTTATGCTCTAATAAATTTGTTAGTCTCTAAGGTGCCACAAGTACTCACCAGCAACCACACACCACACAACAGACCCACTAACCCAGGAACCTATCCTTGCAACAAAGCCCATTGCCAACTGCGTCCACATATCTATAATGGGTACACCATCATAGGGCCTAATCACATCAGCCACACTATCAGAGGCTCGTTCACCTGCACATCTACCAATGTGATATATGCCATCATGTGCCAGCAATGCCCCTCTGCCATGTACATTGGTCAAACTGGACAGTCTCTACGTAAAAGAATAAATGGACACAAATCAGATGTCAAGAATTATAACATTCAAAAACCAGTCGGAGAACACTTCAATCTCTTTGGTCACTCGATTACAGACCTAAAAGTGGCAACTCTTCAACAAAAAAACTTCACAAACAGACTCCAACGAGAGACTGCTGAATTGGAATTAATTTGCAAACTGGATACAATTAACTTAGGCTTGAATAAAGACTGGGAGGGGATGGGTCATTACACAAAATACAACTATTTTCCCATGTTTGTCCCTCCCCATTCCGCACTGTTCCTCAGATGTTCTTGTCAACTGCTGGAAATGGCCCACCTTGATTATCACTACAAAAGGTTTTTCCCCCCGCCCCGCTCTCCTGCTGGTAATAGCGCACCTTAAGTGATCAACGCTGGTTACAGTATGTATGGTAACACCCATTGTTTCATGTTCTCCATGTATATAAATCTCCCCACTGTATTTTCCACTGAATGCATCCTATGAAGTGAGCTGTAGCTCACAAAAGCTTATGCTCAAATAAATTTGTTAGTCTCTAAGGTGCCACAAGTCCTCCTTTTCTTTTTGCGAATACAGACTAACACAGCTGCTACTCTGAAACCTGTCATTAATTCAATAAAGTTTATTTTAACTCCCGAGGGTTTGTCAGTCTGTAACCACACCTTGCCATAGGAATTTTCTGATGGATTTCAATGGGCCCAGACAATAGCTAAGGACCTTCCTCAGTGTCTGGGTAACTAACTCCCTTAGGGCGCTTTGAAAATCCCAGCCTAAGGGAAAATCCCAATTTTTCCTCAGAAGCTATCACGTCCAGGAAAGGGTCAAAAGAGATTCCTCCCTATTTTCATAAGCAATTACCTCCTGATTAATCTCCTGCTCTAGGTATTAGAGAATTATCCTCATTATGAAAACATATCCAGGAATGCTAGGCTCAGCTTACTCCACTTGTTTGTGTCTTCCTTCTCATGATTGTAACTTCTCTGTTGTCTTTTGGATAACAAGAAAAATGTTCAAAGGGAAAGGCCAAGTCGTAAACTCCGTAATCCCCATATTTTAATTAACTAAATGCTAGGCAGAGCCCCCTCAGGATACACACCACTATGGACATGTTTTACCTTCTGTCTGTTCCAAAATTAATATTTCTGTAATCCTTAGAAATTGGTTTTCTATGGACTGTGAAGCACCCCAGCGAGTCTCATTGTGAAGCAAAGGAATTCTGGAGCTGTAATGTAATAGTTTATTTTAATAGGGTCCTTGGACATTTCCTTCTAATTGGTCACACTGAAAATATGAAAACCAAATCCAAAGGTTGCCCATCCCTAATGGGAGCTCAAGATATTTTCTTTTCAGCCAATTGCATTCTCCTCATTCCAATCAGCTGCAATCTGGGATGCTTTGCATTTGTGAAATTATTAAGACAAGTATTTCCAAACTATAGAAAGCACCAGTGATCTTCTACCATTACCCAATAATCACACAAAACATACAGTGTAACAGTTCTGGTGAGGTATCCCTGGTGCATTCTGAATCTCAGATCCAGAGAGGCCCCAGTAAATATTCCTTTAACATACATGTTAAGCCATGTAAAATACTTTTATAATAGCCTTCTAAGAGCATGGCAGACTGCAGTTATGGCATTATAGCACATTTATTGCAAGAATAAGCATCCCCTTTGACGTTTCAGAAATAACTGTCCTGAATAATTAGCAAATATTTTTAACATGGCCTTGATAAGTGACAGATGGATAGAGGTAGACAGACAGATTTCAAGGCCAGAAGGACTACTATGATCATCTGGTCTGACCTCTATGTATAACACAGGACACTGAGAGAGGGAGAGGAATGTGAACACTATCAATCTATCTGTATTTTTATTACTCTGATAAAACTTTCCAGTTAGGAAATCCGTTTAAAATAGCAGAGGTGTTCTCCTTTACTATGCAAACATTTCCCTTTCCTGCATTTTTTGGTTTAGGGGGGAAATAAAAAGTTTCTTAACTAACTGCTGTAGGGGAAAAAAACTTGTTTAAGGCTCAATATATTCTCTTTCTTTTTCCTATGCCAAGCAATTCCCTCACCCTTTCATTGGGAAAATGGACTTTCTTCCAGATGGTTCAAACAGACTCTAGTAAGAAGTGCTATGGATGGATATGTATGTATGGATTCCTGGGATGTGGCTGTGAGGAGGGGTTTTAAGCTTAGGGCTTGGCTTGGCTTCTGGATCCCATTTCTCTTCAATTTCCTCTTTATCTGTGTCCTCACTCCAGCCTTCCTAGGTCCTTCAGAAACATCTAGCTTTGTTCTTCCTTCAGCTTTATAAATACTTGTACCCACTCCTTATCCAAACCCATTCAAGGCAAGAGGAGTCTTTCCTTTGTGTTCATTGGGCTTTGGATCAGTCCTGTAGGATGCAATATTTGCCCAAGACTGCGGTTCCCACCTAGGGAGTATGAGACCAATCCCAGGTACTCCGAGTGGCACGGGACCATGCATGCCCCTCCTCCAGCTGCATCAGTTGTGAGAAACCAATTACTGGGTTCTAAGGGCTGCTGCTTCCCCCTCTCCTGGTTAGGCCTCATGAGAATGAGGGAATGGGCAGGCACAGCAGCTGGTGAGGGCAGCAGAGCCTGGTGGTGAGGGGCAGAGGGAAGTGCCTGGCACCTGCCACCATGGCAGAAGTGCTCCCTGGCTGGGGTGGCACTGAAGCTGGGAAGCGCAGAGGAACTGGTGGCTTCTTTTGAGTTCCCCACCAGCCTGCTCTTCAAGTTCTCTCCAACCAGCCACGCTCCATACCTGCCTACCTTGGGGCCTCCGAAATCCTGAGGCCCAATTTGCATAATAGCATATGCTCATTTGCATACATTTGCAGAGGAAGTAAACATTACTTAACAAATATCCACCTGGGAGTAGATGACAGGTCAGTCCCCTGCTGGGAGTTCTCCAGGGGCTGCTCCTTCCTCTCCTCACGGGGCTGAGCTATGCATCCTCTTGCGGAGACAGGGCAAGCTAATGGCAGAGAATAGGGGTCAGAAAGGGCAGGACCATCATTTTTCAAATCAGCCAGCACTCCAAATCTTCCTGTCCATCCTGCTCAGCTTTCTGTGCCTTACCGTGTGGCCTTGGGCAAGTCACTTCATCGCTCCGTGCCTCAGTTTCCCCAGCCGCACAATCCAAATATGAGGAAAATAATGCTCCGCCATCTGTGTAAAGCATTTTACGATCTATGGATTAAAAAGTGCTACAGAAGTGCCAAGTAGTTATTCAGGTTATGCTGTATTTTAAGGGCTGCTAAGGCAGCCACTTCACTGTGATCCACACAGATCAGTAGGAGAACACAATTTTCTTTACGGAACATGTATTTATTGCAGGCTGAGAGAAGTGGCTTCACATTTTGCAGCCTCCATTTATTCTTCAAAGGGGAAGTGGATGCAAGAGAGCTGAGTTCTCCCCTGTGTTGTCCCTTGTGCATTCATTTTCAGAAGTGCAAAGTGGATGTAAAGCAACTTCAGAGAGGGAGCGTGTTACCCTCCTTTATACGAGGGTAACTAATTACGCAAGGTAGCTGCAGATAATGGAGAATCAGGCCCAGTGTGCACTGGTTTAAAACACTACCTAAGCCTTAGTCTCATCGTTTCATAGAGTTCAAGGCTCAAAGGACCAATAAATGATCTAATCCGACCTCCTGTATATCACAGGGCATTAAATTTCACCCAAATACCGCTATACTGAGCCAACAGACTTTCGTTAGACCAAAGGATTTCAGTTCTCAGGAGAGTAAACTGTGAGCCACAGGCAGAGACAAGAAGAAATCAAGGTTTCGTCAACTTTCAAGGCCCCTGCAGTGGCAAGGAACTGATTGAGTGAGGTATGCCCAAGGATCTCAAGGCCCCTGACAATCTGACCTGGGGGAAATTCCTTTCCCACCCTAAATCTGGCAGTCTCATACCACTATAAATCAGGGGAGACAGGGCTCACCCATTGGAGTAAGGCAGATGGTGCTGAACTTCCAGCAAGGAAACTCTCCAGGGTTTACTCAGCACAGCAGTTCCTGATCCACATCCAGCCAGTATGGACTGGCTCAAAAATATGCAGCCTATGTGCATAGTCTTCACCATCACAGAGAAGCACAAGCAAGATTGCTCACGTGCAAAGGGGTAACCTAGATCCAGCAGCTTCCGGGCTATGAAGTTTCTTTTATGTCAAGTCCCCCCACCTCCATGGTTAGTTTGTTCCCCTGGTCTATGTTAAATCCAATGCTATTGTAATTTCATACTGTATTTTAGTGCACCAAAAATACTCAGTCACAGTCATTATTCAGACCAAATTCATCTGCATTTCATGAGCTCACACATACACACACACTCTCGGTTGTTTTGCAGAAATATTCTAGAGCAAAACAAATGTTACTTTAGCGTAAAATTAAAGTTTAATTATTACAGAGGAAGGGTGTTTTTGTGGCTATCTATTTTAGGATTTTATCCTGTCACCCATCACCACAATATCTGAACCGCTTCCATGTAAAATCAGCAGCAATATTGAAGTCCGTAATGAACTTCATGGAATCCCTGGTATTTCTTTCTTGTCAGGGTACAAAACTCAGTATGGTGGTAAATGCTGTCAGGTCTCCCATGTAGCCACTCTATGCTGGCGGGAGAGAGCTCTCCTGTTGGCATAATTAAACCATGCCCAATGAGCAGCGGTAGCTATGTCGGCGGGAGAGCGTCTCCCACTGACATAGCACTGTCCACACTGGCGCTTTTGTCGGTGCAACTTAAGTCGGCCGGAGGTGGTGAGTTTTTTCACACCCTGATTGACAAAAGTTTTACTGACAAAGTGCTAGCGTAGACATAGCCTAAGACCTAGAAAACTCTTGGTTGTGATATGATCTCTCTTCATTGTAATGAAAAGAGGAATGTGCAAAACATAAAGAGGAGGGAGTTGTTGTGTTCACGGCCTACACACAGAAAAGTTAGGTAAAAATAGAAAGTCCTCTTGCAGGAAGGTGGCAATGTAACACTGCTTTATATCTTAGAATTTAGAAAGATTGACACACAAGAACCCCAAAACAGAGAGGGACAAAGCAGACTGCTCCCCAAGGCAGTAACGCACAACTCACCCCACCTGATTCTAAGAGGACTGTTTGCCAACTGCCTGCTGCTAGGCCCAGAGCACATGCTTCCCTACAGAGCTCCCTAGCTTGTAAGCAGGTCCAGGAAAACCCCAGAGAATATAACATGATAGATCACAACTTTATCAGTTTTCAACACACCATAGGAATGTACAATTGTTCCATTCCCCAAATGCCTAACGACTTTGGTACATAACCCCAGGGTGGTTTATTATGATGGTGCATCTAAGGGGAGAGAATCTGTAGCAAATTCAGCTGAGTTAAATATGACAGAAATCTCTTGTAATTAACTTCCTCCCCCACAGAATCGCTTCATCTAAGCCAAGGTTTATGAAACCTGAAGTTTTAATTTGCACATCACAATGCACTGAACTAATTTCCCAATTCCTTATCTCTGTCGTTTCACTGTATCAAGTTTCCTTGCAAGTGGGTTTCATTGTATTTGCTATTAATTGTATTGTGATTGCTACTGAGTGGAGATGAAAAGGGCTTCACGGCTTGGGAACTAGACAGGACTTGGGAGACCAGAGTTCTGCTCTAGGATTTACCAGGGACTTGCTCTGTGAGGTTGTGCGAGTCACTTAACCCTTCTGTGCCCCTTCTTCCGCTGCACCATGTATCTGTCTGTCCCATTTAGAACAGAATCTCTTTGCAATGTGAGATTACAACATTGTCTCTTACTATTCACAGTGCCTCGCACAATACTCTCCTGATCTCATTTACGGTCTCTAGGTGGTAACTGCAATACAACTAATAGTAACTACCAGGAGAACACAGACCTGTCATGCATTTTGCATCCCCGCTGGTGTCCAAGGCCTGTGAGATGTTTAACTGTGTGCTCAGGTGCAGCACAGCTAGGAAAGAGGGTATACATGATCTGTGGAACCCTATTCCCAGAGCTGTGCTGACCTTTCAGATGACTAGGATGCTTAAGGAAGAATATGAAAGAGGCATATGTTAACATGTGCTCTGTATTGGCCTGATCCAAAGCCCATTGGAATGCATGGAAAGACTCCCATAGGCTATACTGGGCTTGGGATTGAGCCCCATACTGACAAGCAGCAAAAAGTGCTCCTCAGACAGCTGGAGATGGATAAAATCATTAGGAGAATCATTATTTAGGGTTGCCTTACACGGCGGAGGGCAAAACAAAAGCCACCCAGCAATGCTGTCTACAGTATCCTTTATGGGCCGAACTGAGACGGATCTTTGTACAGGAAGATGCTTGCCTCCCTTGTCCCATACAAGGACCCAACACAGCTCTGGTATTTGATGAACACATAATCATTCTCCTCCTGCTCCTCCATGGACACGTCATCCTACAGTGGGTAGGGTCCCGTACCCTACGCCAAACTGGTTAGCAGAACTGGCTGGGGTAGAAGGCTGCATTATCAGCCAGGGCAAGCTTGTGCAGTCTCTCTTTGTATCAAGCACTTCCACAAGAACCTGAGGAATGGCCCTTCTCAAGCCCCCACGCATCTTCCTCAGACAGCCAGTGTCCCAGTGGCCTACTGTGGTCCTTACCTTGCATTTTACATGGAATTATGTAAACATTAGAGATGGTTGAACAATTGCCAACAGAATGTTTTTTCATTGGAAAATGCTGTCTCGTCAAAATCAAGGCTTTCTATTGGAATGTGGTGAAGTCAACGATATTTTGTTTCACAAAATCTAAACAAAGCATTTGGATGACGTGAACATTGGGTTTGGGAATAAAACATTTGGATTTATGTGTGTGTTGAAATTACATTTCATTATAGTATAATATCAAATAAAAAATGGCCAGTGTTCATTTTATCTAAATGAAACTTTTTGATTTATCTGAAACATTTTTTTCTCTAAAATTTTGTTTTGCGGGACATTTTCAAATTATTTGGTTTTGGTCCAATCTGGAATTTCAAAATCATGGAATTTCCTAAGAACAGAAAATTCCTGTTCCCACCCAGCTCTAATTAACATATGTAAGGGAATTAATTAGTCCAGAATACACTTACTTTTACTATTTCATGTAAAATAGCATGTTTTAAATGAATGAGCTGCAAGGGTCAAATTGTCAACAAGTAGTTCCATTTCCGAGAGCAGGGTTTCAGGGGGGTCATATATGGAGAGCCAGAGTTTAGTACTACAGTGCTTTCGAGTCTCGCAATATTTGATATTTCTCATAAAGCACCAGCTCTTGGAGTCATGTAATCACGTCAGAATGTCAACATTCATTTAAATAACAGCACGTTTCTAGCTCTCCTGACTGAAGAGAAACACGACTCTCAATGTCTCACAAAACAGAAAGCAAATAAAAAGATGCCCACATTTTGAAATCTCATTATATTCAAGTCACTCTCATGATTTTTGCATGCTTGAGGTTGGCAATATTCTTACTAGACAAAAAATTCATAGAATAAATTTCAGCAGCTTGTCTTTGTTGCATCTAATTAGCCACCAGGTGGAGCTGGAGTTATACTTTATACAGTGATTGGAAACAGTCTCTGGATATGTTTTCAGTGCACAATCTGTGCCTGTAGAATTGTATATATAACCACACAGAAACATGACGTACAATATATAGACATTGAGTAGAATTATTTTTAAATGCCTTAGAGATTTAGGAACACAGATCCTGCCTTGTGCTCCCAAAAGCTTAAAGAACTTCTAAAAATCTTTTGGATACATTATGATGATGAGTAGCTGAACGTGCACTAAAAGATGCCATTAAAGAATGGATGTATCCCATTGATAGGAGAAAACAAAACGTTTCCTTCCCAATCTGTCACCACTTTCTAAAGAGACACAGACTGAATTTGTGTGAAAGGTTTAAGTGATTCTCAAAAGGCTAAAAGTCACAATCATTTAACCTGTTAAGACTCTTCAATGGTTTCAGATTGCTGCTTTGGGTCCCTCTAGCTTCAAATTGTTAACACTTAGACATCGCTAACTCATTACATTTATAGATATTGCTTATGTCTCCAGTAAAGGGTCTATGTTGAATTCAATATTTATACAATACCGTATTCATTTATGTCATAGTGTCCTTCATTTAGTTTAAACCGAGGCACATTACAACAAACACATTATTAGTAGACGTAATATTTCAGTACCACCTAGAGACCTTAACTGAGAGGGGAGCTCCATTGTACAAATGTCTTAAGTAGAGCTGGCTACCAGGTAATAATTCCATTTCATGAAGGATTTTGCTTCAAATTGGAAAGAATCCTGAAATTTTTGAAATTCTCTGTGAAGGAAATTTCCAAAAAGAAAAATTCATTTTGGATCAATCTAAATATTTCATTCTGAAAAAAAAAATGTTTAGAGGTAGACTTTTTAAATGTTATTTATTATAGACAACACAGTACAGAATTAAACAATTCTAAGGGACCAACACTGCATAGAACTGCATTAAACAATTCTAGAACAACACTGCATACAATTCAGTAAACAATTCAAAACAAACAGTTGTTTCATATAGAAAAAAAAATCAAAATGTTTCCTTCCAAAACTGTTGATATGGGATATTTCGGCACTGTTGGAACTATACGGATATTTCAAGATCACTCACCAGGCCCACAGGTTACCTAACAAATCGAGCTGCTGGCCAGAGGAGACAAAAAACACCTGCTGACTCTGAGTTCAAATCCAAGGAACAGATTTATTTCAACGTAGTTGGAGAATGCCCCACCCCAGTGATCAGCTGGGATGTAACAGCAAAATGAGTGCTCTTTGTTTCCACAGAGAAAGGCAAAGACTTATATCTCAGTACACTCTTTTTATACACAAGATGACACCCTACTTTCATCAACACCCTCTCTTTTGAATCTTTATATAACAATAATTAATAACATTAATGACTATATATAAAATTCTGCATTACACACTAGATCAGAGGTTGGCAAACTACGGCCCGTGGGACCGTCCTGCCCGGCCCTTGAGCTCCCAGCCAGGGAGACTAGCCCCCGCCCCCTCCCCTGTTGTCCCACCTCCCGCGCAGCCTCAGTTCGCCAGTGCCACCAGCGCTCTGGCCCGCCGCTCCTGCCGGGCAGCGTGGTGCTGCGAGGTCCTGCTGCTCTGAGTGGCATGGTAAGGGGGCGGGGAGAGGTTGGATAAGGGGCAGAGGGTTGCAGGGGGGGTTGGATAGTGGGTGGGGTCCTGGGGGGGTGGTTAGGGGTGGGGGATCCCAAGAGGGGGCGGTCAGGGGACAAGGAGGAGTGGGTTGGATGTGTCGGGAATTCTGAGGGGGGCAGTCAGGGGGCAGGAAGTGGGAGGGGTCGCATGGGGGCAGGGGCCAGGCTATCTGGGGAGGCACAGCCTTCCCTACTCGGCCCTCCATACAGTTTTGCAACCCTGATGTGGCCCTGGGGCCAAAAAGTTTGCCCACCCCTGCACTAGGTTATATAACGTTCATCTACTTATTAACAATAACAAAGCTATTGATCTTACTTGACATGAACTTTCCTTGTTTTCCCTGACTGTGTTTGGCAGGTCACAATGACTTTTTCATTGTCCTGTACCCAAGTCAGGGACATTCCAAAAATGGAGCGACAAGGTATTTAGTAAGCTAAGGCAGCTTTGGTTGCACTCCTTCCCAAAAGGTGTATTCAAAGGTCTTATTGACCAATTAAGCCAACATTTATATTGTTTATTTTTACTTATGCATTTACTTACACATTACTAGCCAATATACGATCCATTAAATACACTTAGGCCCTTTCCATCTTACATGATGTCAGTTCACCTAATCACTGTCTCATTCCTTACAACGGGTATCGGCAACCTTTGGCACGCGGCCCATCAGGGAAATCCGCTGGCAGGATGGGACGGTTTGTTTACCTTCAGCATCCACAGGTTTGGCCGATTGCAGCTCCCACTGACTGCGGTTCGCCGTTCCAGGCCAATGGGGGCTGCAGGAAGCGGCGGCCAGCACATCCCTCAGCCCATGCCGGTTCCCACAGCGCCCATTGGCCTGGAATGGCAAACGCAAGCCAGTGGGAGCTGCGATCGGCCAAACCTGCAGGTAAACAAACCGTTCCGGCCCACCAGCAGATTTCCCTGATGTGCCACATGCCAAAGGTTGCCAATCCCTAGCCTAGTCTATGTACAAATGATTTGCTGATATGGCTATACTGGCAGAGGCCCCTGTGGACAGTGTATGCCAACAGGAGTTCTTATATCGGTATAGTAACACCACCTCCCCAAATGACATTAGCTCTGCTGACAGAAGCACTCTTCTCTCAGCATAGCTGCGACTATACTGGGGCCGGGGACGGGGTTGTTGCATAGGTATGTGGGCTATGGAGTGCGGTTTTCTTCACACCAATGACAGACAAAACTTTGGAGAGTAGACTTGGCCTAACTCTGCTCCCAATGTAGTGACAGGAGTTTTTCCATTTACTTTAAAAAATCCTACCCCTATTCCCTCTATGCCTCACTTTCCATATCCGTAACATAGTCCTGGGTGGAAAGAGCTGTATACATCTTACAGCATGAGAGCAGTTTAGAAGTGATATAGTGATCAGACTGGTGATGAAAGAGGCTTTACAGTCGCAATGGGATTTTTTAAAAGATAATTTCATGGCTTGGAATCCTCTTTCGATCACATTGCTGCTCTCATCTAACCCCTTTTCAAAGGATCGGATATAAATTCACCACCTCCTTTTTCTATTTTGCTGAAGAACAGATCTAGAAATTTTTGGGTCTGAGAATTAGATACAGCATGCAAAGCAGTCTATTTTCATAACTGCTTTAAGGTAAAGCATCACCAACATAACAAACCTAATTACTTCACAATAAACCTTTATATGGCTGGTGCATGTTCCTCTTAGATAAATAGGAAGAAATAGTATATAAAAATCAGGGTACCAATATGGCCAATCCCCCGCATTTGAGAATCAAGAGTCAAATGAGATTTAAAAACAAATAAACTTGACTTTCTTTTAATTTGTCTTCTATTATCTGAGCCTTTAGGGTTCATGTTTTGAAGCTTTTCTCCATAATGAGGAAGGCTAGAAACTTAAAAGAAATATAGAAACTGAGATTGTCAGGGACTCAACTGACTTCAGGAGCTGGGGCTTTAAGAAAAACAACAAATATCACAGGAGGTGTGATAAAATCACAAGAGTTGGCATCACTGGGGTACTAAATACAAAAGAACAGGGGAAACAAAGCATCTGATCCTGTCATCCCTGCTCATCCCAAACTTCCTCGCACACCAATGACTTGGTTCACCATTGCTTTGCTTCAGCGTCAGGCCAGTACCACTCTGTTGATTTGGTGTTGAATGCCAATGCCTTGGGTGCGTAAGAAATGGATACTTAGGCTTTTAGGCTAGGAATTTCCAAAGGAGTTGGGCACATAACCTTCTTAAGCCCTACTGAAATTCCCCAGCCTTCATTTTCAGACATTAGCCCACCCAGAGCAGAGTCTTTCTGAGGTAAAGCTGCTGGGGTGCTTGCAAACTGGCTCTGCAGTGTGAAAGGAACAAGGCACAAATTCTAACATCGCGCTGAGGAGGTCTGAGATCTTCGGCATCAAATTCTATCTCAGAGCTGTTTCCTAGGTAACCAGCACAGTCCAAAATGGTCTGCAAACAGTGAAGATAACAAAAACAAAACAAACCTTCATTCCCTGCAAACCTCCAATTAAAACAAAACAAAACATTTGTGAAAAGCTAAAAACTTTAAAAAGTGACTGTACCAATATAGTGAAATAGTACTGCACGAGTTAACTAGGAAATACACACAGGTTGAACAATATTAGCATCCACAAAGGTTCAAGGGCAACACAGGGGAATGTAGAATACCATAACATCATACAATTCATTTTTATATTGCATCTTTCATGTAAAAGTGTCAAGAAATCTCCCAGGCAGTTAAAATCCATGCAGGAAAATACAGATTATGTAGACTGCAATAAATAATGGAGGCAGGGTGGTATAGCGCTAGTTTCTGATCTCAGTTACAGCAGTTAAATCCAGATTAAGTCCACAGGATTAATTAGAATTATTCTGGATTCATACCAATGTAATTGTGACCAGAATCTGGCCATAGACCTTTTACATATGGTGGGGCAAAAGGGTAGAAATGCCCAGTAATGAGACAACTAGAATATTCAAGGAATACAAGCTCATCATTTGACTATGTAACATCTCAGGGATCATGGGCTAAGAAGAAAAGTGGTCTGAGGTAGAGCTGGGTGAATAATGGATTGTTCAGTTTGCTGACAATTCCAAAAATTCAGTAATAAAATTTGTCTCAGGCTGAACCAAAAGCTAAATGTTTCAGTACATTTAAATTTGGGGGGGGGGGAAATTCATTTGGGGTCAAAGGACATTGTCTATTTGGACAAAATCAAAATGTTTTGTTTTGCATTTGATCATTTTTAAATATTGTTGACGTTTTAAAAGAAAACTAAAAGAAATTTCGAAGCGAGAAGTTATTTCAAAACAAAAAAATTAAAAATGTTTCAGTTTGAAAATGTTGAAAGGAAACGGACGACTTTTTTGGATGTTTCCCTCTCCCAATGGGAACAATTCAGTGGAACCAATACAAATGTTTAAAATGTTTCAATGTCCCCGAATCTGCATTTTTCACAATAACGAACTCACTCAATAAATAAATGAAAGTTGCATACAAAAAATTTCACCCAGATCTATTTTTCTGGATATTTGAAACAAACACCATCTATACACCAAGAAGAAAACTAGCTTTGATGCAGTGATAAGCATCAGAAGTCAAGTACTGAAGGTCAGGGAATGCAGAGTAAGGTTGAAAGGTTAACTCTGCCTTCTTAAGCTTATCCCTTACATTGTGGTAGACCAGGCCCTCAGCTGGTGTGAATTGATTTTACTTCTTTGATTTCATTGGAGTTATGCCAATTTATACCAGCTGGTGGTCTGGTCAGATCAATCATTCTATCATTAAAGTCAATCAATAAAATATATACTACAAATCAAACTGGAATTTTATACAATGTTACATATAATACATTCTACTACAACAGCTCATCTTCTGGCTGGACTTGACTTTTATGTCTTAGTAAAATATACCAAAATAAAATAAAATAAAATAAAATAACATAAAATAAAAGGCCAAGTTTGAAGAAAACTAGTTCAGTAATTTTAAATGCATGAGCATATTCCATGAGAGAAACATTGTCAATTGCTTTGGAGGCCTGTGAAGCATAAACCTTGGTTCTTTTGTTGTCTGTTATTATTACAAATGACTAATTATGGAACTGCTCAATGAAATCAATGGGAGTTTTGTGATTTACTTCGTTGGAAGCAGGATCAAGCCAGAAGTTCGCACAAGTGCACTGTGGGTGTATTTCTCTATTCCTCAGTGGTGCTAACAGTAGTTGTTCTATACCTATTGATTTTATTATTGGTTTTTGATATTTTGTCCCAGATTCACAAAGATATTGATGGAAGTTAGGAGCCTAAATACCTTTGTGGATCTGGGCCATTGTGTTTATGGGCTCTTGGCTGCAACCATAATTCTGGCAATTCCTAACTTTTGAATGCTTGGACTTTGCAATATGAAGAATGATCCTGTATGATAGGTGTTTTCTACCTGTTTGCTGATGACAGCAGTAGGTTGTTAACTGCTGTGGACCAGCTACTGGAGACGGGGATTTGAAAGACATTAAAACTGCGGGTTACATAGGTAGGAATAGGCCCTTTTCATAAATGGCATACCTAGGCACATAGATTTGGCAGGCTGTTTCTGAGAGGCAATGGAGCTAAGTCGCAGATACTTGACTGTGCCATATCGAAGTCTGAGTACTATTCTTATGGCTGCTCATAACGATCTTGTGTCAGCTCTCAGTTGCTTCTGTGGAATTGGTAGTGTGGTGATACTTGAATTCTTTCTAGAGAAGGGATACTGAAGAACAGTATGGATTGTGAAGGGCATAGAATTATTAACACCTGTCAGTAGAAGAAGTGTGACTTGAACTCCTGGCTTCCAGCCCCATTCACTTTCCTTTAGGCCAAAGAGAAAGTGGAGGCAAATCTATTTTGGATGTGTCCCATCCATCTAGAGAGGACATTCTGGTCTCTGTGGCTTCTTCAGGAAGCTTTTTGTGGCTGGAGAGCATGCTTAGTGCAGATGGCAGGTTCAGAGATTTTAACAACAAGACTTTCACAAGTTCTACAGTGCAAGTACGAATGGTGATTTTCTGTAGTTTATAACTGGGTCAAATCTGAATGAATTTTCACAGGAATAGCAAGAGACATATCTCTGATCGCAGGATTATGACCCAGCTTGATTTCAAGTCTTTCTTACAAACCAGGGAGACATTGAATCTCTTAAAAATAAAACAGAAAAAAATGGGTTAACAGTGACAAAACTATCTATTTTCCCCTAGCCTCATTCTCAGAAATGGCAGAACCATTTTTGCTGATTTTTTAAATCACATTCGGGCAAAGACCAAGCAAGGAAGTTTTTAGTCCAAATATTTAAAGTGTATCAACATTATAAGCAACTGAAATTTGGGGATTATAATGGGAAGTGAAAGACAATCAGAGGGGTTGCTACCATTGATGAACAGAAAATACTGCATTTTTCTGAATCTACGAAGGCCTGTATTTCTCTATGAGTGTCTATGCATACTCACAAAATAGACTACTTATCCTTTTCTTTCCCAGGCTTTCATTATATTATGCAGAGTCTTGTGCATCTAGAATCTGCAGTCACATTGCCAGTGCAATTATCTATGAATAATACATCACCACATCACATAAACCTAGGCAATGATTTCTTGAGGGAATGAAAGATGGCAGTACTTACCAGCTGTTTAGGTCAGGCAATGCATTGATAACTAATTTACTTTAATCTTCGTTAAATAAAATATACAATTCATTCATCTCTAGCATCAGCTGCCACACAACGCCACAGCAAAATGGGAAAGTGAATGGAAACCCCACATTTGTAAAACCAGTCAGCACCTCAGCTTCGATGCAGCACAATTAGGAAAGAGTATTAAGTAGGTATTTGGTATGCTGTGCTGAATTGCAGGAGTTACTGTCCAAAGTTCAGGCTTATCTACCTAAAATTTGGGGAGGTGTCAGAATTAAAACTGCCACTGTTGTGTCCACTAGGGAATAGACAGGAGACAACAGGCCTAATTAGTAGACTCCTCCTATTCGTTCACTGCTTGAATGAGTTTTCAAACTGGTGGGGCTAATATAGGGAACAAAGCAACTGGTTAAATAGACTCCCTTGAGTCACACAGGTTCAGACCTTGGCAGCACTGAATTAGAGCTTTATCTTTCTGAAGTAAACCTAGGATATAATAAGTGTTCTTCATTAAGTTTACTCTGTGGTAAAAGCTTTAAAAATTCAGATTCTGTTTGTCCCCTATAAACCACAAAAAGCTCACAACATCTCTTCTATTTACTATCATTTACTGTCACCTCAAGAGGGCTACATTTCAGGAATGTGTGTATGTGTCTCTCTCTCTCTTGCACTCTCCCCCACTTCACCCTCAAGATTTTCAAAAGTGGTGAATGATTTTCCCTCCGAGAGACACCCTAAAGTGGTCTGTGTGACAGGTTAGACCCCGTTTGGGATGCCACCTGATGTACTGGGGTTTCACTGAGCCGCTCCTCCACCAGCCCGGATTCCCTTTCCGTGTTGTCCTGAATTAGGCTCTCTGGCCTCTTGCAGCACACACATGCAGGTAGGGCCACACCCAGCTTCAGACACAGACTGAAGTCAGCTCTGTGTGAGAGGATTCACCCAGCTCTCATGTGCACACCTCCCTTGGAGTGCAGACCCAAAGGTATATTGTGAAATCCACCCCCTTCCTCAATGTGGAGGAGAGTATGCACAGCTTCTTGCCCACACTCACATCCCACCACCCCCCATGTATGAATTTGCACAAACTGGGTTTAATAATAAACAAAACAAATGTATTAACTATAAAAGGCAGATTTAAGTGATAAGAGATAGCAAATAGAACAAAGCAGAATACCTTAGTAAATAAATAAAACCGCAAATTGAGCTTATCACACTAAATAGGTAGGATATAAATTAGCAAATTCAGAGCCTGAGTGATAAACAAGCTGGCAGATTCTTAAGGCACAAGTTGCCTTGGCTTTCCTAGGTTTTCATACACAGGATAAAGATCCTAACCTGGGACCATCACTTCTCACAACTCAGTCTTTGTTCCTCAGGTGTTTCCAGGTGTGTTGTTGTAGGGAGAGTGAGGTCCCCTTATGTTGTCATTGTCCCCTTTTTATGTATTCCCCCCACGCACTGGAAAGCTCTTTTGTTGTGACCTGGGTCAAACAGTTCCCATTGTGAAGAGCTATCTCTGGGAGGTTTCTATTGCACACAGTTCCTGGGGTAATCCTTGTGCTTGTGTGCATTCCCTCAGTAAGCCATTAACATTGTTTGGCCTTTTTACTGTTGTACCTGAAGGCTGCTTGTGGGTGTCCCCCAGTGTAGCACATTTGAAATACAGATACATGGTCAATATTCCCAGCTTTAGATACAAAAATGATACATGCATACAAATTGGATAAAAACATTCAGTAGGTCATAACCTTTTCAATGATATCTTACATGAGCCATCTTGCATAAAGTATATCTTAGTTATGCCATATTAATATCATAACCATATTTCTATGATAAATATGGGGTGTAACGTCACAGTCTGATCTTTGGAAAGTGCTCAGCACCCATCCTTTGAAGATTAGGCCCCTTTAAGGTGCTTTAGTTTACACCCGCCCCCACTCTCCCCAAAATGAAGAGCCAAACTAATTAGTCACTTAGGAAAATCATGGCCATTATTTAAATACTGACTTTAAGAGCAACTTGCAGACAGATTTACTGAGAGGAAATGCACTTTATTTTTCAAATGAAAAATAAAGCTTTTTTTTTTTCAAAAATAAGCATGCTGTGAACTGAGAACTCTACCAAATTGCTCAGACTTCTTAGAGAACTTGTTTTACGTTAATCATAATTTCATGATGTGAAAAACTTTATTGGAAAACAATTGCTTTTTTATGTACTCTGCCTGTTTCTAATTATTTAGTTAGGCTCATTAAAAATAAAGCATTGCTCAAAACTTGACAGCCCTTTGGTTCCACTGGGGTTTGGAGCCGTGGTTGTAACTGAGCTTAAAAACTATTTATTATTTATTTGTATTGCCATAGCCCCTAGGAGCCCTAGTCATGAATCAGGACCGCATCGTGCTAAGCACTGTATAAACACAGGGCAAACAATAGACAGTCTTTGCCCAGAAGAGTTTACAATCTAGAGTGTAGCTTTATCAGACTGGGGTCCAGTAAGGTGACTAAATACCTTTAAAAATCTGGCCCTGGGTATTTACCACAAAAGTTCACACTGTGCTCTATTCTCTTACAGAAGACTAGAGATGATTTGTTATAAAATATATTTGAATGTAGAGAAAGCTGCCTTATGTTGCCAATTCATAGATTCCAAAGCCAGAAGGGACATTTGTGATCATCTAATCTGACCTCCTGTATAATGCAGGCCATACAACTTTTCCACAATGAGTCCTAGAGCAGATCTTTTAGAAAAACATCCAATTTTTATTTAAAAATTGTCAGTGATGGAGAATCTATCATGACCCTTGGAAAATTGTTCCAACTGTTAATTACTCGCACTGTTATTTTCAGTCTGATTTTGTCTGGCTTCTACTTCCAGCCATTGGCTCCGGTTATATCTTTCTCTGCTAGACTGAAGAGGCCATTATTAAATATTTGTTCCCCATGGAGGTATTTACAGACTGTGATCAAATCACCTCTTAACCTTCTCTTTGTTAAAATAAACAGATTGGGCTCTTTCAGTCTATCAATAGATTCCTATTGCACATAGTGGGAAGAGCTGGTTGGAAAGTTTCAGCTGAAAAGTTAGTTTGATTACAAATGGCATTTCAAATCATGTGAACCTTTTACATGGTTCAAAATTTTCTGATTCTTTTACAAATTGTTTAAAAATATCCATTTTGATTTGAACTGAATATAATAGATATTTTTTTCCTCAGTATTTGATTTTTGTTTTTCCCCCACCTTGCCTCACTTTATTTCCCCATTGCAAAAGCGGGAGAGGGAAGGGAGAGAAAATGAAAAGAAAAAAAAAATCCCAAAAAACAAAGACATAGTCATTCCAACTTCCTTCAATTAGAATCTAAAAGAAAATGTGGCATTTTGAATTGACTCCAAATTAAAACTTTTCATTTCAAATTGTTTCATCAACACAATGGGAAACTATGTTGAAAAATCCAAACTAACTCCACATTTTTCATATTGCTTGCATTTTTTT
Source organism: Chelonia mydas (assembly GCF_015237465.2). Taxonomy (NCBI): domain Eukaryota; kingdom Metazoa; phylum Chordata; order Testudines; family Cheloniidae; genus Chelonia; species Chelonia mydas. The sequence continues at coordinate 8,861,764 of NC_057852.1, read as the reverse complement.
GCACAGACAATAATGCCCATTTTTCTGCCAGCCCTACCAAAAGCTTCATTTTCCTTTTAACAGCAGAACAAGCCAATGAAAAAAACATAATAGTAATTTATTTGCTCAGCAGTCTCCAGCCTACTACAAAAGGGGGACACGGTCTGACTCCAGGATGACTAGTAACAATTCCATGAGCAGTGCAGAGAGTATGGAGCCAGCAGCTGGGATCAGGCCTAGTGTTTTGTGATATTGACTTTGTGATATACAGCAGCTGTCCAGATCCCCCTTGTCAGAGGCCTGGATCTCAGGCTGTCACATGAGCCAGCCCCGGGCATGGCCACGTGTTCCACGGTGCTCAATTACCTAGTGGTACTGCAACAATAGAAAAGTGAATGTAAGTGTATTAGACGGGCAGAGAATTAGGCTTTCATAGATTCTAAGGTCAGAAGGATCTAGGATGGTGTTCTCAGATTACCCCCCATCTGCAGACAGAAGTCATCTTTCTTGTGGTAGCTGGGTGTCAGGTCCTGGACACCACCAGATGTTACCCACACAAGCACTCTCCTGGGGAGCTCTCCCAGCCCTCACTTTGCCTTGCAGGTTAACCATAGGTGCACCCCAGTCCTCGAGTCCCTTTGCACCGTGATACCCAGCCCCAACACTGGCTACTCACAGAGACTCTAGAGCCTCTTCACCCAAAGCTACAGGGCACACCAATTTACCCGTTGAACATTAAACCATGGCTCCTGTAACCAAACAGCACTTGCAAGTATGCATCATGAACCAAAGCAGGTTTATTTGAGGACTAGAGATAGAACTAGAAACAAGAGAGAGTGGTGGAAATAAGGGATTCCAATGCAAAACAAAATCGTCACACACACACACACGGGTCTACACTTATCAATAGTTATCTTTACTCTCAAATAAAGTAGGTTTCCCTCAAAGGTCAGTCCACTGCTGAGTTGGCTGGTTCCTTAAGAAGCAGGGTCCAAACATTGATGAAAGCACCACCCTCCACCAGGGGTTTTCCTCAGTGAATGGATACAGAGCATCCTTCTCCTCACTTTGTTATACCATTTGTTTCTATTCACAGACAGTCAAAATCCCTTAAAGGTAAAAAGAGAGACCTTGCCACAAGATAGGGTTTCCCTGTTTGTCATTGCCTCTAATGGTTTCCCATTCAAAGTCTAAATAATTGAGCCTTCTTTTACATCACCGGCCAAACAGGGCAGGGTGACAACATCCCCTTGCCCGAATGGGCTCTTACCAAGACATACTGGTGACACCAGGGCTTTTACTGCATGTCCCTCAAGCAGCAGCTCCCAAACTGTGGGTCATGAGCCAAATGGGGTTGCACCATCAGCAGATGGGGTTGTGGCAATCCCTACTGTGTAGAGGATGCCATTTTGCTCTGCACAGAGTGATCTCACATGTACAGTGCATGAGGTCATACTGCATGAAGGATGCCACTTTGCTCTACAAAATATCATCTTCTGCACAGCATGACCTCACATGCTCCATACGTACAAAGTCGTGCTGTGTGAAGGATGCCATTTTGAAATGGCATCCTCCATGCAGCGTGACCTCACACGCACAGAGTGCACGGGGTCATGCTGTGGAGCAGATGCCATTTTGCTCTTCAAAATGCATTCTCCGTGCTGTTTGGGGTCCCAAGAGCAAACAGTTCATTAAAATGGGGTTGTGCCAGCAAAAATATTGGAAACCCTTTCCCTAAAGCATTCTTTCAATACAGAGAGATCATTCCCTACATATTACCCATACATACATTGTGCACTGTGTAGGAATCTTGACAAGTTGCGAGCTTTCTATAGATCCTTTACATGTTACACTTTATGGAAAGATATCCTGCAAGACATGTGTTTGGTGTAATGAGTTTGTCAGGTTGGAGGTGAGAATTGTTTGCAAAGAACAGGGGACCCTCTACTAATGGGTCTCTGTCTCACGGCACTGTTAGATCATGCACTCTGACCTCCAGAAGAGCACAGGCCAGGGAGTTTCACCGGCTACTCCTGTACTGAGCCTAACAATGTGTTTTACTAAAGATATTACTCTCTCTTGCTGTTTTTCTATCACCTTACTAGAGCCCCACATCGGCACAGGAGTCTGTCCTCGTGGTTCCCTTGTAGGATTGGTGTCTATATGTTGCTAACAAAGGACTAGACTCTGATGCACATTACGCAACCATACAGAAGAATAAAGAGAATCAGACTCCCATTTACACTCCTACGAGGTCTACCTGTCATCACATCCACACTGAGCAGGTGGGTAAGATGTGGGAGAGGAAGGGTGGGTAATGGGCAGAGCCTTGGTTCCAGTATTCCAATACTCTGGCCAGGCTCTGACATGGCAGGGAGGGCTTGGCTGACATTTGATACTGGTATAGCTCAGCAGCAAATTATTTCCCCAGCGTGAGGGGGAAGTAGGAAGGACATTGTGCCTCCGAGGCATGTGCATGCCTGGGTTGGGCAGCTGAGCATGAAGATGAGGCAAATGTCTTCACAAGCGATGTGCTGTTAAAAAAATATATATATGGGCAGTGAATGTGAAATTAATCCTCCATGTAATGAACTCTGGAACAGCTGTGAATGTACCAGGAGGGAAATGATATATAGGATTTCTTACTTACGAGAGATGATTATTACCTTTCCTATGCAACTGGAAGAGACTTACAATCTATGGGCAAGTAAGTTACTAAACTCTGACTGCAAGAGAAAAACAACAGCAATGGCTTTTAACAGTCTATTCTGAAGAAATATTTTGTTTTATGTGGAAAAAAACTCATCCCAATCTAGGCCATTTCCATTTCACATTAGTATTATTTATTATTTGCATTACCAGGCACATGTAATCTCATTCCTTGTGTATGTAATATTCTCTACCACTATTTCTTAGTGAACACACTTCAAATCTTATGGGCTGATTTTGCAACCCTTCCTCTGGGGTGTAATCTGTAGCTAGTGGCCCGATTTACACGGAGTCTCATCCAAAGCTCCTGGGAGGCAGTGTGGCCTAGTAAATAGCACACTGGACTAGGACACAGGAGATCTATGTTCTATTCCTGGCTCTGCCTCTGGCCTCCTGGGTGACCTGAGCAAGGCAGTATACCGCTGGGTGCCTCTGTTTCTCCATTTGTAAAATGGGGATAATGTTACTGACCTCCCTTTGAGAGCTAATATGTGTAGCGAAGGACTACTAGGCTCTCCATCCCCCTGCTCATCCTGTCTCAAGAGAGGAGACTAAGTGTATGTCTACACAGCAAAGAAAAACCTGCAGCCTGCCCATGCCAGCCAACCTGGGCTTCAGCACTGTTTCATTGCTGTGTAGACTTCTGGGCTCAGGCTGCAGCCTGAACTCTGGGCCCTTCCTGCCTCACAGGGTCCTGGAGCCCATGAGTCAAAGTCAGCAGGCACAGGCCAGGTGCAGGTGTCTATTCGCTGTCTAGATAGACCCATAAAAAGCGTGGCTTGTTTAGCCTAGCAACATGAAGGCAGAGACAGGGTCTGATTGCTTTCTACCAATATATCAGAAGGGCAAACACAGAAGAGGGAGAAGAGCTATTTAAGCTAAAGGACAATGTTGTCACAAAAGCAAATGGGTTCAAAGTGGCCATGGATAAATTTAGGTTGGAAATTAGAAGGTTTCTAACCATCTGAGGAAGGAGCATCTGGAACAGCCTCCCCATAGGAGCAGTGGGGACAAACAACCTCACTAGCTTTAAATTGGAGCTTGATAAATTAATGAACGGGATTATACGACCAGGCTACCTTTTGATAGCAGGGCCTTGGATTTGATGACCCAGGAGATCCCTTCCACTCCTATGTCTTATGTGCCTATCAAAAATGCTACATAAGAGCAAAGTACTATTATAAATCAATGGGAGTACTGACATTCATTTCAATGGGCTTCATAGAATCATAGAATCATAGAATATCAGGGTTGGAAGGGACCTCAGGAGGTCATCTAGTCCAACCCCCTGCTCAAAGCAGGACCAATCCCCAACTAAATCATCCCAGCCAGGGCTCTGTCAAGCCTGACCTTAAAAACCTCTAAGGAAGGAGATTCTACCACCTCCCTAGGTAACGCATTAACTCAGTCCCACAAGTGGGATGTGTTATTTGCATGAGTAATGGCTGCAGGATTGGAGCCCATAATTCATAGTTATAAGTGCAAAACTTTGAAGGCAGTGAAAAATAGATTGTTACTGGGGGGGGGGGGTCAGTTTTTCAAAAGAGGCTCCTAAATCCTTTAGGCCAAAGTCCCATTTCCAGAAGTGCTTTACTTTAGAAAATGGGACTTTGGCTCCTAAGTCACTTAGGCTACTTTAGAAAATGTGAGCCTTAGGCAACACACCTGTGCAAAAGTGCAATGACTACCTAGATCTTGGACTACCCAGGCTCTGCTTACTTCCTCTCTGGAGCAGCTGAGCAGGGAGGGCCAGGGAATAGGCCGAGAGCTCCATCCCTTCTACTCACAGATGAGCCCGCGCAGGGGTAGTGGACGGTGGAAGAAATTTAGTACAAAGTCAGCAAGAAATTACTACTGTCAGATTCATCACTGGTGTAGGCGATCATTTCTAACCTCCGAGCACCGTGGAAGCAGGGGAGGCATTGCGATTCTGAGGTGTGTATCTGAAGTATAATGCCTCCCGGGGCAGGGCAGATGACACACCTCCCTTTATTAAGGGCTACATTTTAACTTTAGAGATCGCCTTTAGCAAAGGCACTACAGGAAAAGCATGGACACACATCTCTACTGAAGTTGACTAAAACACATTGGGGGGCTGGCTGGAGAAAGTCCTCATGTTTTGCTAGGGTTTTCCCTTTCCAAGTAGGGAGAGTCAGCATGTGAGAACATGCACTTCACCCAGACCTGGAGGGAACTGCCAAGACTGTAACAGGCATGGGTGTGGACTCAGGGATGGGGCACACCGAGGTGAGCCCATGCTTACATTTCAGAAAGCCTTTCAGTGTTCTTTTAGCTCCAAACCACAGTATTCAACAGCAGGCCGTTTTTAACTCTGCTGTTTATGATGTAACCTTAAAATAAGGATTATTCATTTTCCTCAGTTCAGCAATCAAAATGTCCCCAAAAGTCTTTTGAAAATCTAGCCATTAGCTTTTTATACTAAAGTCCAGTATGGCCAGTGACACAAGGTAACTACTGAAAACCAGAACACTTGTGTGTGTCTTCCAGGATGGAAGTACAAAACAAATATGTTTTAAATAGTAAATATAAACAGAAATATTTACCGGGCACTTTTCATTCACAGACTTCAAAGAGCTTTACAAAGGCGATAATTACCATTATCCCCATTTTACCAATGGGGAAACTGAGGCACGGGGTGGGAAAGTGACTTGTCTGAATGTACCCAACAAATAATTGGAAGATCTAGGAATTGAATCCTGGTCCCATAAATTCCAGTCCAAGTTCTATCCACTAGGGCACATTTATACTCCTAAACTCCTTCCGGGATAACTGTATGTTAATACGCCTGATGGAAATCCACAGCCCTGATCAGCACATTCCTGAAGATGCTTTTTCACTACACGGCTCCCCAGGAATATATTTCCATAAGAAATCAATTCAAACACATTTCGCAGAAGTGTGACATCGTCTGGCATCAACAGGCTGTACACAGGTCCCTCAGCTGTCATCTTCTAAATCAATTTCTCTCACTTGATGCCAACACAGCATATTAGTTTTTAAGTTGCCTTCTCTCTGAATAAGCTACGGCAAACTGCTGCTTGACTGGCTACAACTAAAAATATTTGAAAAAGAGCAAAGTTGAGGGAAACATTGAATATCACAGGTGGGATTCTGACCATAGAATCTCAGGGTTGAAAGGGACCTCAGGAGGTCATCTAGTCCAACCCCCTGCTCAAAGCAGGACCAGTCCCCAGTTTTTACCCCAGATCCTTAAATGGCCCCCTCAAGGATTGAGCTCACAATGCTGGGTTTAGCAGGCCAATGCTCAAACCACTGAGCTATCCCTCCCCCTAAATTATTGCTTTAAAAGTTTCCTAGAACACCCAAGGGGAAGAATTCCTTGTTTACCCTGTAGTGATCCATGACTGGCTCCAGCCATAAGGCACTGATAACAAATGACTTTGTCACCAACAACCTCACAGGGTCCTTTCTGAGCAAGCCTAGCAGTGAGGCAGTGGTTCTGAACCCCACTTGCTGCCCAGTCTGCACAAAGCTGCAGACTATGTGACATCCTCTGGGTTGTAACAAGGGTGAGGTAGGAGGGGCACCTGCCCTGGGCGCAGAGCTGGCAGAGGGGTGCAAAACGTGGGTCGGTGCAGGATCAGGTCCAGCATCAGTCCCTCCCCAGCAAGATTGGGCCCAACAGCATCGGCAAGAGGCCAGGGTGCTCAGTGCCCCACCACCCTGCAAGATTACAGCCCAGTGGCCCCGGCAGGTGCTTGGTCCCCAGCACCAGGACCTCAGAGCAGGCAGGCAGCAGGCAGGGCAGGGTGCATGGCTGACCTACATGTAGCGGAGGTAGGAGACCAGCAGGAGTGGGGGAGGGAGGTGCAGGGGTCTTGGGCCCTGAGGAGGGAGGTGCAGCCAGTGCATGGGGGACAGACTCTAGGTGGGGTGACTGGTGACTCAGGGTAGCCCCTGGATGGGAGGATTGAGTGCTGGGTGGCAGTCCTGGGAGGGGCAGGGTGCTGAAGGAGTTGAGGAGTATAAATATGCCCGAGTGGGTAGGACCCGGGCTGGAACTTAGGGGATCAGGATTCAATTCCTACACCACAAACTGATAAACAGTAATCAGTCGCCAGGACCAGATGGTATTCACCCAAAAGTTCTGAAGCCAACCTGATGACCCAGAGCAAGACAATAGAGCTGTTGTTTCACCTACACAACAATCTGTTTTTTCAAGAAAAAACTTGGTGTTGAATCTCGGAGAGGAAAAATGAAATTGACATGCAGTAAAGATGCCTTCAGCTTAGTGGGTGATGCAAACGAAGGCTTTAAACTGTGGATTATATCAGCATCCCTTTTTTGTGATGAAAGTACGCATGGTCCCAAGCATCCGTCTGGGGCACACAGAGGCCCAGCTTACCATTAATGCTAAATAACCCGTGGACCATAGGGGAATGAAAGTATTTAGCATCTCTCCAGGCAGCAGGGTCAGTTATCAGGAGAACCTGTTCTTGGGACAGTTATCCAAAATACTTGTCTTAGGGTATAAGGATAATGATGTCTTTATTGGAAATAACACTAAAAAACACACATTTCACTTTAAACTTTATAAAAAGAAAAGGAGTACTTGTGGCACCTTAGAGACTAACCAATTTATTTGAGCATAAGCTTTCGTGAGCTACAGCTCACTTCATCGAATGCATACTGTGGAAAGTGTAGAAGATCTTTTTATACACACAAAGCATGGGGAGGTATTTTTTCATGCTTTGTGTGTATAAAAAGATCTTCTACACTTTCCACTGCATGCATCCGATGAAGTGAGCTGTAGCTCACGAAAGCTTATGCTCAAATAAATTGGTTAGTCTCTGAGGTGCCACAAGTACTCCTTTTCTTTTTGCGAATACAGACTAACACGGCTGTTACTCTGAAACCTTTAAACTTTATGATATTCATTTTATGGCCTTTTATGTGGATGATGAACAGATACCAGCTAAGCTGCTGCAACCAGACTTTGACGCCCAAAACTGCATTAGAAAGTACATGAATCTGGAACAAACAGCTGGCAAACACATGAAAGATTGTTGTCTGTTAATCAGCTGTGAGGTGTTTGCACAGGGTTACACCTAGTTTGCCTTTGACTTGTCTCCCAACCAGGAATGTGCCAATCACTATTCCCTGAATAAAACTGGGAACCTGAAAGTGGATATAGGTTTTGCAAAGGCTTTGACAGTCACCGTCAATATGATTGCTATGGGTTTTTTGATAACATCAGAGAGATAAATCAGAGGAGAAACGTTATGATTCACTATATGTGAATATGGACACCACATAGCTGTCACATGGTTTATCAGTAGACCCTTACATGGAAGAGAATTTCCTGGATGTTTTTCCTTGCAACTGGTTCTCGGGGTAGGCTGTCTCAGCATCCCCGAGGTTTGATGATCAACACCCCCCCACACACAATCAATGACATGAACACTGACTCACCTTGTACCTGGCAGAGCCTGACCATGGAGAGTTTTGGGCTCATATGGGCACGCCCAAACTGCATGTTCTTTCCTAGAAGCATTATGACATTTTAAAAACAAAAATGCCACCAACAGTGTGTTTCCCATGGGACAATTACAAGACCCCCACTCTGTTGACTGAGTCTATCACTGCATGCTTCTCTTATATCTCCATAGCAAGGATTTATCTTTTGACCAGATTTTAAAATTGTATTCTACCGACTTAATGGAAAACGACCGGATGGTGATGAATTTTGTAAAAAAAATAAAAACTTAAAATCTCAGACATGTCTAGGCTCACTCAAAACGTGTTTCAAGAAGCCCACATGTGTGTCTTGCAATGACTTTCATACCTATGTTTCTCAATAAAACACCCTTTGTGAGGGGTTTAAAGACTTTTGTTTTTGTTTTTTTGCGACGGCCAATTCAGAGAAAGTACATGTCAATGTTATTTTTTTTTGAAAAGTATAGAAGTTTTTATTTAAAGCAAAACATTGTTATTTTTAAAATTACTTTTTTAAAGCATGAACAACAAAGTGAGGCATTTGGGTCTTTTAGCCAATTTTTGCTTTTTAGAAGGCAAAAAGGGGGATGGTAGAGTTGTTTCTTGATCAAGCCCGGTGATGGTCAAGATCTCTGTTGGCCGTGTTGCCCATGATGGAAGATGGTACCTTCTGGTCCACCACGCCATTCATAAAACATCCCAACCTTTAGGTGCACGTCTGCTAGGAACCGAGTGCATCTGGGTGACTGCTCAGACTAAGTCGAGCATGTTAGAACCATTAACCACCGAGCTTTTGTGCACAAAAGGCCCTTTATCATTCCATGAAGAAATGTTTTTATCCTGACCCAGCTTATTTAGCAATACTAATGCATTTTTCTTGTACCACCTATCCTTGTTATCCAACACCTCCTGAGCAACTGTGTCGGAGTTCTTTGGTGGTTCTGGGGTGTGGCAGTCATGTTTTGTTCCTGTTCTGGTAGAAGTAGACTTATTGCCCCTTTATCTGCATTGTTCTACTTCACCTGTATTAGGTATCCTTGAAACATGGTGGAATAAAGTTGAGCCTTTTCATATTCAGCTAAGTCAGTCCTTTGAAGAATGGACTTCATTCCAGCATCCAATAAATGAATCACAGTCTTTGTAATATTTTTCTCTGCCGCAGGGGAACCCTTAATGGCTCCAACTGATGGCTAGCCCACCAGGTGCATTTTGACTATTGATTAGTCAAAAGCACCATTATAGCAAAACGTAACAGAGGTCTGATAAATCCCCCGGATTGCTTCATCAGATGCTTCTTTCTTTTAAATGAGACCCTATTATTATTTTATAAACGTGTGTCTCTTTTAGCACACGCACTTGATTCTGTGTCAAAGGTACTTTTCCTTTTAAGGTATTGAGTGCTATTTCTGAGATGGCTGCTTGCAAATCATCGGAGACACAACACAGTATAGCCTTCTTTTGCTGCAGGGGTGATTTGCTGAGTAACTTTAAAAGGACCAGGTTTCTCTTCACACAGATAAGCATATTTTCAGTCATCAGCCCCAGCTGTTAAAAAGGACCTGCTGATAATTCATCTCCTTTTATACCCAGCTGTTCTTTTCAAAGTATAAACTGCCAGCCAGGGAAAAGCCCAGTTCTTAATCTATAAACCTCTGGTGTAGAAGCATTTAAATTCACCATGAGTTAGCCATAAGGTCTTTTGGTAGCAACTTCAACTGCTTCTGGAAAGAATTGCAACTTGTCAGGGTACATATGCCAAGCAAGCATAGGGATTTGCAATTTATTCCTGGGGTTTTTGAACAAAAGATTATCTCGTATGTTTGGATTTATGGACACAAACTCCATGATGTGTTCATCCGGTGGAATCTAAACTTGTGAGGTCCCCTAAATAATCCCTCAGAGGGGGGTTCCACTCTCCCTCCCTTTTCACAGATATCACAGAGTCCATGTCATGGTAGAGACACTGCTCTCGCAATCCATCTAGCAGTTTATATAGTTCTAAGCAGACATAAGTAAGTGGTTGTGAAACAAGCTATGAAAATGTTTGTATAACCAGACACTGTGTAGCATTCTTTTGCATGCTTCCAAGACAAGCAAGCTGTTCCATCATTGATAAACTTGCAGGATGAAACCTCATAATTAGGGAAAATAAGTACTGAAAGAGTTTGTCAGGGTCTTTCACAATGCTGGTATTGGGTAGTTTGTTATTTGGCTGAATTTACCCCACAGCGAATTTAGAAACAGCTTAGCAATTTGGCACTTTGCAGGATTCAGCATGTTGGTGTAAACACGTGGGGTTTTTTCTGGTAGAAATCATTCATGTACCTTTTTTAAAATTTTTCTTCATTCATGCACCAGCTGGGATACCCAAAAGCTCTGGTTTCTCATGGAGATATAATTGTATGTACTCAGCAATTAGTTTGTCAGATGTTTCTTCAAAATCACAGATTCCATAGATCTTTGCCACCACATACCCCTTCACTATGGCTTCATTCAATTCCACTGTGCACCAAATCCCCAGGATAGCTCTCACCTCTTCAGTATGGGTGCTTGCCTCCTGCTGCTCGGTTTCTGCACAGGTCTGGCAGAGAGGGAACATAGGTTTGCCACCCACTTGACATGTAACTCTGGGAAAAAGAGGCCTCGTGGGGGTTACACTTTAACTTTTGCAATTCCAAAATTGTGTGCGAGGTCCCCATTTGTCATGAACAATATCAGGCCGTGCAATTGGGTATTCTTTGGTTTTGTTCACAAAAGGATCCAGGCTGGTAGAATCGTAATAACGGATTTCTTCACCAAGGTTAGGTTTGTAACATGGGCAAATAACATGAGTCCTCTCCACAAAAAGAACATCCCTCGGCACCCAAAGTTGAGCCAGTTGGGCTTTACTTAAGAAATCTGCAGGCTCTCTATCCATTTCTATCATCACCACCCACTCATGCCCCCAGAGGTCCTGGCTACACACCCTTGTCTTTTCAGATAATCAGTCTTGAGCTGTGTCTTGTAATAAAGAAACCCAAAAGTCATCCCTCTCATAGGGATCTGCACTTTTTCACAAAAGGAGGTGACACCACCAAGGAAAAAAACACCCATTAATTCAAAGACCACAGGTTTCCCGTCAAAGACAGCATAACTGTTTCGAAAGTAGGGTCCTACCTGTAATTTCCCACCCTGTAACGCATGCCATATCTGTAAATTTTCTTTGTGAACGGTGCAAAACAGCCACTGACTAGCCAGGGTCAAATATCTCTTTTTGTGTCTGTGATAGGTGTCTGGAGAGAGAGAAATGCTACAGTGTTGGGCTGCAGAAACATAAACCTGAACATAATGTTGGCATCTGTGTGCATGGCTATGTACCGGAAAGGATCTATAGACAATTTTACCTCTGTGAATTTATCAGGAACTTTCTCTGCAATATCTCCCAGCTTTGCCATTTTCACAATCTCTTCTCTGTACGGGATATAGGCCCATCTCAAAATTTTAACATCTGCCTAACAATAAGAAGCAAGCTTTTGTTGTAAGTCAAATGTCTTATATTGGTTGTCCCAATACCAGCCAAGACATTCTGCTTTCTCCCCATTCTGCTATCAGTTCTGTAGTGCTCCACCCCTGGCATAGGCCCCACATAATGTTGGTGTTTTTTTAAAGTATTAGTGTGATGCTAGCATACCAGATGCCAGCCCCTGCCAAGACTGCAAGCATTAGGTAAGAACTAACAAACTTATAGCTGGAGATCAGTCCAGTTCATCGGTGTGTTAGTTTTGCTCAAAATAGGTATGAGTCTTATAAGAATGTATTTAGTGTTTAAACTCTGAAATGCTTGTGAGTTGCAGCCTGCATTAATCTCACTTATAATGTCAGTATTCCATGCTGTAAGAAAATGTATAAGTTTTGCTTTATAACTATGAGAAGGTTTGCTCTGAACTTGTGAATTCCAAGCATGGGAATCGTCCCTCCACGCACCCATCCAGAAGGACTATCAAAATCAGATGGGCCACCAAGGAACATCACCATAACAGAGGATTGGTTAATGACCCTAACATACCTTGGAAATGCTACATGCAAGGAAGCTTGTCCTGTGACCTTGGAAGCTAAATGAAGGAAATAAAGCAAAGTTTCAGGAAAATTTGCCATTTCTCTTTGCTGTTTGAACTCTGACAGGGCAAGAGACACCAAACTGAAGCCAGAGATCCCCAGGGGCTACCTCCTGGGTCTGCCCTGAAAGCCACTTTGAATTGACAGATCCCAACAACTCTGTCACTCTTAGGATGTAGATGGTAACTCATTTGTGTGTATATGTTTGCTTTAACCTGAAAATAACTCATTTCTTTTTCCTAGTTAATAAAACTTTAGATAGTTTATTAGAGGATTGGCTACAGGCGGCGTCTTTGGTGCAAGATCTAGGGTATCAATTGATCTGGAGTAAGTGCCTGGTCTCTTGCAACTGGAAGCAACCTGATGTGGTGTGATCTTTGGTGTAAGTAGCCCTTTATCATGAAGTCCAGTTTGTCTGGGTGGGGAGATAGGCTGGAGAGTCTAAGGGGATAGTCTGTGGCTCCATGGTATGACTGGTATAGTGTTCCAGGAGTTCACATTTGTTAACGGCTTGGTGAAATAAATAATAGAACACACCACCAGTTTGGGGTATCTGCCCTGCTTTTGACAGTCTGCCCTGAGCTAGGCCCTCACAGTCGTGAGCCATCTGTGTGACAGAGCCATCCTAGTATTTGAGTCAGGCAGGGATGCCATAACGGTGAAGGATACTGGTGTGTATGTAGGTGACATCAGTGGTGGCAAGGATGGTGTTCAGAGGAAGGTTGTTAATGTTGTGGCATTTCTGGCATCACCGCCTACCTCAAATAGCTTAAAGACAAGATACATCACACAAATATCCACTCCAAATACATTGCCAAACTCATAGATTTCATCCTCATCCATAAAAACTTTACATTTAACAACACTTTGTCCAAACCATGGGAACAGCCATGGATACTAGGATGGCCCTCAAATATGCCAATCTCTTCATGGGCCACACTGGGGAAGAATTTATGGAAAAATGGGCCATGAAAACAATGACATATCTAAGAAACATCAATGATACTTTTATCCTGTGCCCAACTGACCTAAACTCCCTCCAATATTTCCACCAAAACTTCAACCACCTCCACCACCCATCCATCAAACTCTCTCTAGAATGTTCCCACACTAGCATCAACTTCCTGGACACCACAATCAGCTTCAATGATGGAACCCTACAGACAAGTATATACAAGAAACCCATGGATCACCACACCTACCTTCATAGATCCAGTATACATCCCAGATACATCAGGCAATCTGTTATCTACAGCTAGGCACTCAGATACCACAGAATATGCTCCAAGGAGAGAGTCTGAGATACATACCTTTAACACACTTAAAACCACCTTCTCCAAACAAGGACACTCCACAACAGAAGTAGATCACATCATGGAATGGGCCACCCAAATACCCTGAAAGAACCTACTTCCATACAGAAAAAAACCCACCACCAACTGCAAAATCCTAGCTGTCACCTACCACTCCATACTGGAACTCTTATGGGGTAGCATGAAACAATTACAACCCATACTCGATGGGGGTCACATCCTGAAAGATTTTTTTTCTAAACCCCCTCTTCTGGCCTTAAAACAACCCCCAGAGTTACCACGCTCAGCATCAGAAGCAAGCTCCCCTCAGACCAGGACATGTCAACTCAAAGCAGCATGAAACTCTGCTAGAACAACAGATGGAAACCTGCAGACATATCTCCACAGCTGTGATGATCAATAACCCCCACAACACAACTTTCAAAATCCATGGATCCTATGATAGGATTGTCAACCCTCCCGGTTTTTCCAGGAATCTCCGGGAATTGGGTTCTATCTCTTGGAGGCTATGGAAGCCAAAAAGTGGGAGATTTTAGGCCACTAAAAGTCCAGTGGCACAACGGGGCTAAGGCAGGCTCCTTGCCTGCCCTGGCCCCACACCATTCCCATAAGCGGCCAGCATGTCCCTGAAACCTCTGGCGGGGGTGTGTGCGTGTCATGGATGGGGGGCTCTGCACACTGCCCCTGCCTGCAGGCACCGCCCCCAAATCTCCCATTCGCCATAGTTCCCGGCCAATGGGAGTTGTGGAGTTGGGACTCGGGGTGGAGGCAGCCAGCAGAGGTCCCCCTGCCAGGAGCCACAGGGTCATGCTGGCCGCTTATGGGAGTGGTGCGGGGCCAAGGCAGGCAAGGAGCCTGCATTAGCCCCACCTAGATGCTGCCTCAGAGCCACCCAAGGAAAGCATTGCCTAGCCGGAGCCTGCACCCTTCACCCCCTTGCATGTCCCAACCCCCTGTCCCAGCCCTGAGCTCCCTCCCAGAACCAGAACCAGCACCCTAAACCCCCTCCCGCACCCAATCTCCCTCCTACAGCTTGCATCCCACACCCTCTTGTATCCCATACCCCTGTCCCACCCTTGAGCCCCCTCCTGCACCAAACTCCCTCCCAGAGCCCGCACCACTCACCCCTTCGCACACCCCAACCCCCTGCCCCAGCCCTGAGCCCCTCCCAGATCTTATACCCCACATCCCCTCCTGCACCCAACCCCCTGCCACAGGCTCATCCCCCTCCCACACTCCAAATCCCTCCGCCCCAGCCCAGAGCCTGCACCCCCTCCCGCACCTCAACCCCCTGCCCCAGCCCGATGAAAGAAAGTTAGTGAGGGTGGGGGAAAGTGAGCGACGGAGGGAGGGGAGATGGAGTGAGTGGGGCAGGGCCATGGAGAAGGGGTGGGGACTCGAGAAGGGGCAGGAAAGGGACGGGGTAAGGCTGTTTGGGTTTGTGTGACTAGAGAATTGACAAACCTACCTGCCTATCACAGTATCTGGTGTACCTCATTCAGTTGCATGAAATGACCCACCAATATCTGTGTGGGTGAAACATGACAATCACCATTCTCTCCAATAGACTCACACCAAAAAATGATAAAAGACAAAAGCACGATATCACCTGTGGTTGAACACTTTTCACAAAGTGATCACTCCATATCTGCTCAATCAGTCCTTGTCCTCAAAGGACAACACCTTCACAACACACTCACAATCTTCAAAAGATGAGCCTGAGAAGTTAAATTGATAACTTTGCAAGACACACTGGTTTTATAGTTCATTACAACAATATGTAATCTACTTCCCCTCCTTCTTCCTAAGACTGCAGAGGTGTTAATTGTCCACTTCCTTTTAAGTGTTTTCTAGCAAACCTGTTAACCTCTTATTCTTAATGATTTCTTTCCCACCCTCCATTTCGTTGTGACAGTCTGGTTACCGCTTCAGACCTGAGAAAAATTCTGGGAAAGCTTGAAAGCTTGTCTCTTCCACCAACAGAAGTTGGTCCAATAAAATATATTACCTCACCCATGCTATATCTCTCATTTCCTTTCACTATAATTTTCTCAGACCTAATTGGCAAAAAGAGAATTTTCATGCTAGGACGGAAACATACCACAGAGAATATTTCAAAATTTCCTACTAAAATCACTTACCAAGTATCTCAACCCAGCCCCTAACATTTGTAGAACACTTTGAATATTTACAGGGATTAAATTCAATTCTGTCCAGAGTGGCACTTTGGCAAATATTTTCAACCCCCCTGGAATTTTTATAGCATGTTGGGTGTGGGGGAGTGAGAGACTCTGGGAAATACTCTATAAGAATTTAAGCCCTGAATATGCACAATGCCTATTTCACAGTTCAGGGCAACTGCATCTGCATTCCCCCCTCTGTGGTTCACAAAGGTTCCCACACTAGGCTTTCACCTCCTCAGCCATCACCCCTCTTATGTAGAGTCCCACATCTCTCTGTACCTCCTGCTGGGGTTTTCCATTCTGCACACTTCCTGGCCTAACTGTGAGGTTCCTAACAAGCTAGACTGCCTAAATAAGCCAGTCTCTGCATTTTTCTTTCTCTATGAACAGTGGTAATTACTAGCTCTCACAAGTTACCACATCTCTTTATAAGCAAGCACATTTATGCTTAGGTGAAAGTATTACAGAGAAAATATAAAACAACCAATAAAACTTTGTATATACATGCTAGAAGCTTACCAGAGGTCACCCATCAAACTTATGGGGCCTCATTAGACCAAAGTTCTTCCCCATGCCGCCCCCCAACAGAAGGTCCTGTCTGCTTGCTGGATCAGAACGAAGGCTCTGAGTGAGTTTAAACTCAGGGGCTATTTATCCCAAAGTCCTTTCTTTGTCTGTTGGTCTCTGGAGAATCCAGTTTGAGCCTTCGCAGGTGGGGCTACTGCTCAGGAGGTGTTACAACCTGAGTGAATTTGTCTAACTATTCTTAATTCCTAGAGGAGCATTGGTCACCCTTCCCCATGCAATTACATACAACCCCTCACACAGTGAGATCTTCCAAAAATAATGCAGGAAATTGCCACGTGTCACAACCATATGCATGCCAAAGAGTATTTCATAAAGTTATTTTGTTTACTGATACCTAAAACCACATAGCAACAGTTGATTAGACTTGAAAATATGCAAACAAAACAGCTCTATTGAATGCCCCCAAATGAGAAAGGACACTGATCAGTTATAAGTAGATTAATTTAATAATTATTACCTAATTTCCAAAAAAAATCCAGCAAATTCTCTAGTTTTATTTCTCTTTTAAAGAAATTCTATGTTAAACAGGCAAACATAATGGTCCCTAATGGAAATATATATTTTCATTAGTTATACAAAAACATTGCAATTAAAATATTTGAATATCTGATAACATGTATTGAATGCCTGCCTACACTATCTATTGTTTTCATTAGCATATATGGAAAATGTACATAACATTCTTGTGTATTAGACTTTCAGTATGTTAAGTGATAAATTTATTTAAAGCATTTACACAAAAGCAAATGCACTTTATAAAGTACAACTCCCCTAGCCACTGACGTAAAATGCATTTTTCATCGTTAGAGTGGTCTAAAGTTGGAATTTCTGTTCAGCAGGAATTTTAAACATTTTGAAATTTGTTTTCATTCTGAAAGTGTCAGATTGTTTTATTGCAACACATACAGGAGACACTTTGATCTAGAAAAGAACAATAGAAATGTAGGGCTGGAAGGAACCTTGAGAGGTCATCTAATCCAGTCCTTTACACTGGAGCAGGACCAAGTATACATACATACAGAAGAAGAAGAAGATTCTTTCAATCCGTACTGAGTAGCAGCTGCCTTTAATGAGATTAAAAGTCAAATCAAATAGAATATGTAAACTATTATGACAAGTTATATAAGTGCATATTATGCACCACTACTGCTGATGAATCATGAAATAATTTAAGAGATAATAAAAATAGAAAAATAGAAAAAATAAATCCATAAAATAAAATCCTCAATACAATTTTGAAATGCCAATATGACATTTTAAAACTGTTTTGAAACCAGAATTTTCTAAGATGATTTTTTTTTGAGGTTTTCTCCCCTGCAAGAATTTTCATCAAATTCAAGATAATTTCACAAAGAATTTTGTTTTAATCAAAATACATTTTTCTGACAAAAAATTGTTTTGACAAAAATTTTCTAACTGGCTGTGGTCATGCGGCCTACATGTCACTAGCATCAGGCACTGATGGCAACTCGTTACCATCTGGCAACCGACCAATTACTAATGACATTTTAACCACTATATCATGCAGCTGTTTATCTGTGTACCGTTACCTTGTTCTTTCATACCTTGCCCTGGACATGTCTATTTATTCACCTTATGTATTGTCTAAATCCTGGATCGTGAGCTGTCTGTGTTGCTTGTTTGTACAGTGCCTAGCACAAAGTTAAGCTTAATCATTCTGTGGCGTTCTATAAACACTGCTGTGCTAACAAATTCATATCATCATCACCTGAATATCAAGCACAGTTTGAGTCTACTGACTGAAGTTTTTCATTACCACTCCATGAGCATAGGTTAAATACTTGCAGCATCTTTGTTTTAATCTCAGCATTATATCTATAGTTTGATGCAATTAACAGTGAGGTTTAGTGATGCATGAAACAGTTCCATGAAGCTCTGTGTTAGTTCTGGCTGAAATTGTGTGCCACTCTACTGGTACACTGATACAACATCATAGTAACACTTCTTACAATTTCACCAAAGGCTTTTGCCAGTGTTTTGGGCTTTCGCCAGTGTTAGGGTTTCAAAGAAGACCAGAGGAGTTAGGCACCCAAACCCCACTGAATCTCCCTTTTATGCCCTTTTCCCATTTGGTGACATTAACTGTTGAATCCAATGAAGTGAGCTGTAGTTCACGAAAGCTTATGCTCAAATAAATTTGTTAGTCTCTAAGGTGCCACAAGTACTCCTTTTCTTTTTGTGAATACAGACTAACACGGCTGCTACTCTGAAACCTGTCACCATGCAAGGCACTGAATTTAGCCGTATTTAGTGGAAATCTATCAACTTCATGAAAAAACTCGTACAGATACAGACAGACATCATCTTCCTTTCCAAATGCAAACAGATGGGCATCGTACCAAAAGGACTGAAGGTAAAAAATCCATTACAATCTACATACCTCACCGACTGTGCTGACAGCTTGTGCCACACGCTCTCAAAGAAACTGCGGAACCACCTGATCAACATCCTCTACAGCAAACAGGGAAAGATTAAGAATGAGCTCTCAAAACTGGATACTCTCATAAAAAACCAACCTTCCACACAAACTTCCTCGTGGCTGGACTTTACTAAAACTAGACAAGCCATTTACAACACACACTTTGCTTCTCTACAAAAGAAAAAGGACACTAAACTATCTAAACTACTACATGCCACAAGGGGCCACAACAGTGGTTCCCTTAACCCATGCAGCAACATTGTTAATCTATCCAGCTATACTCTTAGCCCAGCAGAAGAATCTGTCCCATCTCGGGGCCTCTCCTTCTGCCCCTCCACCCCCACGAACATGGTACAGTTCTGTGGTGACCTAGAATCCTATTTTTGACGCCTCCGACTCAAGGAATATTTCCAACACACCTCTGAACAACATACTAACCCACAGAGAGCTTCCTACCAAGACTACAAAAAGAAGAATTCTGGGTGGACTCCTCCTGAAGGTCGAAACAACAGACTGGACTTCCACATAGAGTGCTTCCGCTGACGAGCACGGGCTGAAATTGTGGAAAAGCAGCATCGCTTGCCCCATAACCTCAGCCGTGCAGAACACAATGCCATCCACAGCCTCAGAAACAACTCTGACATCATAATCAAAAAGGCTGACAAAGGAGGTGCTGTCGTCATCATGAATACGTCGGAACATGAACAAGAGGCTATTTGGCAGCTCTCCAACACCACTTTCTACAAGCCATTACCCTCTGATCCCACTGAGGGTTACCAAAAGAAACTACAGCATTTGCTCAAGAAACTCCCTGAAAAAGCACAAGAACAAATCCGCAGAGACACACCCCTGGAATCCCGACCTGGGGTAGTCTATCTGCTACCCAAGATCCATAAACCTGGAAATCCTGGACACCCCATCATCTCAGGCATTGGCAGCCTGACAGCAGGATTATAGGGCTATGTAGACTCCCTCCTCAGGCCCTACGCTACCAGCACTCCCAGCTATCTTCGAGACACCACTGACTTCCTGAGGAAACTACAATCCTTCGGTGATCTTCCTGAAAACACCATCCTGGCCACTATGGATGTAGAAGCCCTCTACACCAACATTCCACACAAAGATGGACTACAAGCCGTCAGGAACAGTATCCCCGATAATGTCACGGCTAACCTGGTGGCTGAACTTTGTGACTTTGTCCTTACCCATAACTATTTCACATTTGGGGACAATGTATACCTTCAAATCAGCGGCACTACTATGGATACCCGCATGGCCCCACAGTATGCCAACATTTTTATGGCTGACTTAGAACAATGCTTCCTCAGCTCTTGTCCCCTAATGCCCCTACTCTAATTGCACTACATTGATGGCATCTTCATCATCTGGACCCATGGAAAAGAAGCCCTTGAGGAATTCCATCATGATTTCAACAATTTCCATCCCACCATCAACCTCAGCCTGGTCCAGTCCACACAAGAGATCCACTTCCTGGACACTACGGTGCTAATAAGCGATGGTCACATAAACACCCCCCTATACCGGAAACCTACTGACCACTCTTCCTACCTACATGCCTCCAGCTTTCACCCAGACCACACCACACAATCCTTTGTCTACAGCCAAGCTCTACGATACAACCGCATTTGCTCCAACCCCTCAAACAGAGACAAACGCCTACAAGATCTCTATCAAGCATCCTTAAAACTACAATACCCACCTGCTAAAGTGAAGAAACAGATTGATAGAGCCAGAAGAGTACCCAGAAGTCACCTACTACAGGACAGGCCTAACAAAGAAAATGACAGAACGCCACTAGCCATCACCTTCAGCCCCCAACTAAAACCTCTCTAACGCATCATCAAGGATCTACAACCTATCCTGAAGGATGACCCATCGCTCTCACAAATCTTGGGAGACAGGCCAGTCCTTGCTTACAGACAGCCCCCCCAACCTGAAGCAAATACTCACCAGCAACCACACACCAGACAACAGAACCACTAACCCAGGAACCTATCCTTGCAACAAAGCCCGTTGCCAACTGTGTCCACATATCTATTCAGGGGACACCATCATAGGATCATAATCACATCAGCCACATTATCAGAGGCTCATTCACCTGCACATCTACCAATGTGATATATGCCATCATGTGCCAGCAATCCCCCTCTGCCATGTACATTGGTCAAACTGGACAGTCTCTACATAAAAGAATAAATGGACACAAATCAGACGTCAAGAATTATAACATTCAAAAACCAGTTGGAGAACACTTCAATCTCTCTGGTCACTCGATTACAGACCTAAAAGTGGCAATACTTCAACAAAAAAAACTTCAAAAACAGACTCCAACAAGAGACTGCTGAATTGGAATTAATTTGCAAACTGGACACAATTAACTTAGGCTTGAATAGAGACTGGGAGTGAATGGGTCATTACACAAAGTAAAACTATTTCCCCATGTTTATTCCCCCCCCCCCCCCCACACACACACACTGTTCCTCACACATTCTTGTCAACTGCTGGAAATGGCCCACCTTGATTATCACTACAAAAGTTCCTGCCCCGCCTCGCTCTCCTGCTGATGATAGCTCACCTTACCTGGTCACTCTCCTTACAGTGTGTATGGTAACACCCATTGTTTCATGTTCTCTGTGTATATAAATCTCCCCACTGTATTTTCCACTGAATGCATCTGATGAAGTGAGCTGTAGCTCACAAAAGCTTATGCTCAAATAAATTAGTTAGTCTCTAAGGTGCCACAAGTACTCCTTTTCTTATAACTAAAGTACACACTTGTTTTTGTAAGAGGAAATTATAATGGAATAATTTTACACTCCAGCTCTCTAGCACAGCTAAAATTTAGGGCAGAATTTTCAAAGGGGCCTTAGTTAAGCTCTCGGATCCCAGTGAAATTCAATTAGTTAGGTACCTTATCCCCTTTTGCCATTTGAAAATTCCAGCCTAAGTCACTACCATTATTTCCATTACACTAGAGCTGGTTGGGAATTTTCCAATAGAACAAAGTGTTGCATCAGAAAATGGTGGTGCATCAAAGTCAAACCTTTTTGCAGGAACAGACCAGTTTGGCTACATTTTCATCAGGAAAGATTTTTTCAGATCTAGGATGGTATTTCTTGTCAACACCATAAAGAGCAAGCCACACCCCGGAACAGCCAATAGTCTGGTGGCTACAGTACTTCCCTGGAATGGGGGCAAACGGAGCAGGGACATGACCCTGGGTCTCTCATATCCAAGGTGAATGTCTGACCCACCAGCTTTTGACCATTCTGGTGTGGTGGGCACATCGTGCTCAAAAACATCGAAAGACCGTGGGCTCATCCTGAGTTGGAACAGGACAATTTTTGAAGTCTCACAAACGTTTACAGGATGGGAAAACCTTTTCCAGCCATGCACTATGCTAAATACGTCTTTTCTGGGACACTAACTCTCAGCTAATTAACATTCTCTCTGGGCTGATGTTTCACATGGAGAGCATGTCAGCACACAAGTCAGCTCTACTTATTTACCAACGTGAGGCTTTGCTTACTTTTAAAGTCAGAAATGGGCATAAAAACATTTTCAGATTCTTTTAAAGCTCTTCTCACCAAAAGATCAGATCAGTGTGTTCATAATAAGGAAATGCTGCATGAGGATATATTTTGTGGATTAATTGGTCTTTGTACTTAATAGAATAAACAAAACAACTTAGACATTCCAGTTACTACACATGAATGCTTTAAAAAAATGGTTTCAATTTCTACTCTGATTTACAATCGACTTCTATCAAATTGAAGATGGTTGCACAGATTACAGGTCAATGCAAAAAGTGGTCTTTGGTGTGATCCTATACAACATAATATGAATGATTGAAACTGTGAATTCACTCAGTGGAGGTAGAGGAGTTGTCATTGTACTTGCAATGAAAGTGTTTTGAGATTTATAGACAAAAAATGATCTTGTGGTTAAGGCACTATGTCTGGACTCAGCAGATGTGGGTTAAGTATTGGCTTCTATTAAAAGTTCCCTGTGTGACCTTTGGAAAATCGGTTACTCTCTCTTGGACTTAGTTCACCTTTAGCAAAACTGGGATGACGATTATTTTGTCCATCTTTTGTCTGACTTGCCCATTTTGATTGAAAACTCTTTGGAGCAGGCACTGTCTCTTATTAAGTGTATATACTCCATGAAGTTCATTCACTGCTTTGCTATTGATTTGATATAGAAGGCTCTCAGATACTGTGGTGATGGGCAGCAGGACAAAATTCTAAAATAAATTAGAGAGAGATAGATGAATAGATGAGATAAATAAGTTAGAGAGAGAGAGAGCATGAGAGAGCGAGCAGCTAGTACATTGAGGCCCTAGTCTATCAAGGTGTCTTCACATCACATGAGGAAGTGTCTCAAACACTGCACTCAGTGGTAAGGGCCAGATTTTCAGAAGAGCTCAACATTCTGCGTGCTAAACTCCTGAAAATCTGGCTGTAAATGTTGCAAAGTGTGACGCTGGATGCTGACCATTTGGAAAATCTGACCCGTATTTTGGTGCTGTACCCCATGTTCACCACTTTTGTAAGGTTATAATATATTTTGTACGAAGTATGCCTTGTGAGGTATTATTTGAAAACTCATAATCTGCTGAATATTATTATCCTGTTAAAATATGTGTAGCACCACTGCATGTAAAATCATGAGATTTTGCTATATGATTGTTACTGAAATAAGTTGTAGTTCTGGGTGATGCCCACAAACCATTCTCAGAGACAAAGGCACACTAGAATACCAGCAAGGTGCTAAAAAGTCATGACCTACTTAACTGTCCATCTTCCGGGGAACAGGGGGGGAAGGTATAAACAAAGAATTTACATTTAATCCCAGAAACGCTTCAAACCTCACGTACATGGAAGACTGTTTGTCTGCACCCTGGTGGGGGGTAATCCTCAAAGAAAGGAGGAGGCTATAAAAACAAAAAACACTGACCTTCACCTCACTCCTCTCCTTCTCCATCTCTCTGCTCACAGCATCATAGAATCGTCAGACTGGAAGGGACTTTGAGAGGTCATCTAGTCCAGCCCCCTGCACTCATGGCATGGTATTATCTAGATCATTCCTGACAGGTGTTTGTCTAATCTTCTCTTAAAAATCCCCAATGATGGAGATTCTACAACCTCCCAAGGCAATTTATTCCAGTGCTTAACCACCGTGATAGCTGGGAAGTTTTTCCTAATGTCCAACCTAAACCGCCCTTGCTGCAATTTAAGCCCATTGCTTCTTGTCCTACACTCATGAAAACAATGACTGTGAAAGAACTGAACAAAAGGAGGCTGGAAAGGGACACAGCCTGTGAAATTTTACTACAGCTCATGGAGAGACAAACCTTTTGCTTTAAAGCCTATTAGCTTTGGAAAAGTTTAGGAATTGGCTTGTGTATTTATACTTGTATTTCTTTTGTAACCAATTCTGATTTTTATGCCTTATCACTTGTAATCACTTAAAATCTATCCTTTCTCATCAATAAACTTGTTTTATTGTTTTATCTAGACCAGTGTTTGATTGAGGTGTTTGTGAAACCTCTACTTGAGATAACAAAAGCTAGGGCATAATCATTCCCAGTGTTGTGTTTATACTGTCCAGGAGGGTACTGAACGGTATAAGATGCACATTTCTGGGATGCAAGGATGGGGATGGGGATATGCAGGTGTCGCCCTATATGTAATTCGTGGATGGCTAGGCATAGCATTCCTGTACTCAGCTGGGAGTGACTTTACATGCTGGTGGCTGTGAGTGAGCAGAGCCTGGAGGGGTTTGCTGTTCACTAGCAAAGCAGTGTCAAAGACGTCCCAGGATGGAAAGCTAAGGGGACACAGCATTCTAGATTGTACCCTCGGGAAAGTCACAGGTGCCTAAATGGGCACTGAGCCTTTTTGAAAATCTGGTCCCACCTAGGAGTGCTGAACACTTCAAAATCTGACCGTTGGAGCATAAATCATAAAAACTGTGTAATTCACTCTCTTTATTTTAAAAAGAGATCATAGAATCATAGAATAGAATCATAGACTATCAGGGTTGGAAGGGATCTCAGGAGGTCATCTAGTCCAACCCCCTGCTCAAAGTAGGACCGATCCCCAGTTAAATCATCCCAGCCAGGGCTTTGTCAAGCCTGACCTTAAAAACTTCTAAGGAAGGAGATTCCACCACCTCCCTAGGTAACCCATTACAGTGTTTCACCACCCTCCTAGTGAAAAAGTCTTTCCTAATATCCAACCTAAACCCACCCCACTGCAACTTGAGACCATTACTCCTTGTTCTGTCATCTGCTACCACTGAGAACAGTCTAGATCCATCCTCTTTGGAACCCTCTTTCAGGTACTTGAAAGCAGCTACCAAATCCTCCCTCATTCTTCTCTTCCGCAGACTAAACAACCCCAGTTCCCTCAGCCTCTCCTCATAAGTCATGTGTTCCAGTCCCCTAATCATTTTTGTTTCCCTCCGCTCGATGTTTTCCAATTTTTCGACATCCTTCTTGCAGTGGGGGCCCAAAACTGGACACAGTACTCCAGATGAGGCCTCACCAATGTCGAATAGAGGGGAACGATCACGTCCCTCCATCTGCTGGAAATGCCCCTACGTATACATCCCAAAATGCCATTGGCCTTCTTGGCAACAAGGGCACACTGTTGACTCATATCCAGCTTCTCATCCACTGTAACCCCTAGGTCCTTTTCTGCAGAACTGCTGCCAAGCCATTCAGTCCCTAGTTTGTAGTTTGTGCATGGGGTTCTTCCGTCCTAAGTGCAGGACTCTGCACTTGTCCTTGTTGAACCTCATCAGATTTCTTTTGGCCCAATCCTCTAATTTGTCTAGCTCCCTCTGTATCCTGTCCCCACCCTCCAGCGTATCTACCTCTCCTCCCAGTTTAGTGTCATCTGCAAACTTGCTGAGGGTGCAATCCACACCATCCTCCAGATCATTTATGAAGATATTGAACAAAACTGGCTCAAGGACTGACTCTTGGGGTACTTCATTTGATACCAGCTGCCAACTAGACATGGAGCCATTGATCACTACCCGTTGAGCCCGACAATCTAGCCAACTTTCTATCCACCTTATAGTCCATTCATCCAGCCCATACTTCTTTAACTTGCTGGCAAGAATACTGTGGGAGACTGTGTCAAAAGCTTTGCTAAAGTCAAGGAACAACACGTCCACTGCTTTCCCCTCACCCCCAGAGCCAGTTAGCTCATCATAGAAGGCAATTAGATTAGTCAGGCATGACTTGCCCTTGGTGAATCCATGCTGACTGTTCCTGATCACTTTCCTCTCCTCTAAGTGCTTCAGAATGGATTCCTTGAGGACCTGCTCCATGATTTTTCCAGAGACTGAGGTGAGGCTGACTGGCCTGTAGTTCCCAGGATCCTCCTTCTTTCTGTTTTTAAAGATGGGGTCTACATTAGCCTTTTTCCAGTCCTCCGGGACTTCCCCGGATCACCATGAGTTTTCAAAGATAATGGCCAATGGCTCTGCAATCACATCCGCCAACTCCGTTAGCACTCTCGGATGCAGCGCATCTGGCCCCATGGACTTGTGCTCATCCAGCTTTTCTAAATAGTCCCGAACCACTTCTTTCTCCACAGAGGGCTGGTTACCTCCTCCCCATGCTGTGCTGCCCAGTGCAGTAGTCTGGGAGCTGACCTTGTTCGTGAAGACAGAGGCAAAATAAGCATTGAGTACATTAGCTTTTTCCACATCCTCTCTCACTAGGTTGCTTCCATCATTCAGTAAGAGGCCCACACTTTCCTTGACTTTCTTCTTGTTGCTAACATACCTGAAGAAATCCTTCTTGTTACTCTTAACATCTCTTGCTAGCTGCAACTCCAGGTGTGATTTGGCCTTCCTGATTTCACTCCTGCATCCCCGAGCAATATTTTTATACTCTTCCCTGGTCATTTGTCCAATCTTCCACTTCTTGTAAGCTTCTTTTTTGTGTTAAAAAATGATGGCAAGTAACATATATACCATAGTTTAACAAAAATCTGTATGGCCAGCCTATACTGCTGTCCTATAATACCATTAAGGCAACAGCAATAAAGGCAAACTTCATTTCGGTAGGATCTCTCTAGTTAGATCGTGGTGGGTATTGTCCTGTTTGAGGTTCATAGCACACTTGTAAGACAAACACAATGTGCAATTCTATTCAGCCTGATTCCATTCCATACAAGTATCCTATATTAAATAAATACATTAATAAATCCTAAACTGCATAATATCAGTGCATACATAGTTCAGCCAGTTATAATGCTCAGCTGACAAGGTGGGTGAGATGATATCTTTTATTGGACCAACTTCTGTTGGTGAGAGAGAGAAGCTACGCAGAGCTCAGTGGGGACACTTTATGAATTTGCCAGGATAACAGTTATGCATCCGATGAAGTGAGCTGTAGCTCACGAAAGCTTATGCTCAAATAAATTGGTTAGTCTCTAAGGTGCCACAAGTCCTCCTGTTCTTTTTGCGAATACAGACTAACACGGCTGCTACTCTGAAACCAGTTAGATTTTAAAACTGAACTCTAACAAATTAGGGTCTGCCAATATATAATAGACTCCGATAGGACAGGGAGTGTTAGCTTACTATTTTAACACTGGGCTCTTTTCAGGTCAACTTTTAATTTGAACGGTATTTCTCAAATCAGGATACTTGCTTATTCTCAACCAACCAACACTTTATTAATTGAAGAAGAGCTCTGTGTAGCTCTAAAGCTTGTGTCTTTCACTAACAGAAGTGGGTCCAATAAAATATAGTATCTCACCCATCTTGTCTCTCTAATATCCTGGGACCAACACAGTTACAACAACACTGCAAACAGGAAGAGTACGGCAGAAGAGTATGGATAAGAAAAGGAGTACTTAAACTGAGGAGACGTTCCAATTAATATCAGAAGGGTACCATTAGGTTTCATGATTATAAGGCTGTATTTCACTCTGTTGTCAGTGGACCCATTGATACCCTGTTTCATCTCCGAGTGCAAGCATAATTGTAGAATAATATAAGTGGTAACTGCATGCCTGGTTGCTTAACAAATCACTCTTCTTTTGAATAAAGTTTGGTTTTATCATTCTGAGTATCACCCAGAGATCCTTTATTAAATACATTTCCTGTAACTGACGTAGATGCTCAAACCTGAAAACTAAGTTGGCTTTTCTTGCACCCTTATCTTTGACAACTTATTGTTAATTGGGAACATTTTAACAAAAAAGGTTACAATGGAATGGACCACAAAAAAATACACAATTGGAGAAAGATGTAGAAGGTGATACCAAAAGCTTTACAGAAGCAATTCAGCTTTCTGACATGAAGAGATAACTGATTACTTGGTATCCCAGTGCTGATGTCCAACAAAATCATGGCAATGAAGATAAATCCTCAGGCTTTCTGGCAGCTGTCCTGAAATAAATTTGCATAACATCAGAACACAAGTGGAAACCCCCTGCATGACATCAAATTACAGCACTGAAAGGAACAAGAGAAACAAACTAAAATTGGGTTCAAGAACAGAGCCTGGGGGGTGCAGGAGTTAACAGCTGCAGAAACAGATGTAAAGTGTATGGAATGATGAGAAGTGGATGAAAGTTTAAGAAGCCAAACCAAAGGAAAATTGTACCCCTGATGTCAGGGCAGGAATGAAAGGGCCCCAGGGGACAATGCTTTATTCGTCAGCTGATACTGAATGCAGGCATTTCTCAGTCATGTTTAGAATCAGTTTTGATTGAAACATTGACAATTGCATGGCTTGAATCTTTTTGCTCTTGAGAGCTATGTGTATGCATGGGGCGGGGGTGGGGGGGGAATTCACTCCTCCTCCGTTGTTCCAAGTGGCAGCAAATGGCCACACAGCATGACCTCCCATTGGCGAATTCGCTCCAGTACAGATGAATCCCACCCAGTGCAAAGATGGCTCCATTAGTCATCTTCCACCTCCTGCTGGAGCTCTGGTGCAGGGAGCATTCCAGGGTACACCTGCACCCCAGCTATTCCCCAGTGCTGCAAGGTCCACAGTGTAGTCAGATGTTTTGCTGTATGTGTGTGTGTGTTCTCTCTGTGTGCCATCCCAGTTCTGTGCAGAGAGCTGGCACAGCAGACCTCGGTCAAACCGCCCAATGACCACAAGATCTGTTAAGATACGAAGGCACTAGGTCAGGTTTACTGCCAACAAAGCATGGTCCTAGCTCCCCAGATCAGTGCCTATAGTTACACTACCACATGTATGCCCATGACAATGGCCGCAGCTCAGTTAGTGGTGGGACTTTCCACTATCCCCTTGGCTGGCCAAAGACACTGCCTCTGAGATACCTCTTTATACACCAATACAGACAAGTTACGTATTGCCCCTTTGATGTGGCTACTTGCCACCCATTATCTTGTACATATTGGTTCAATTAAAACATCTCTATCCATCATGCTGTCGTCCTGACCTTATCTTTAAATGGGTCAGCTTGTTTCTGTTATCTTTGGGAGATGTGTTGATGTCAGGGTGTTCTGGTACCACCCTTCTGGAATGTGATTGTGTGAGTGTCCTGTGCCTACCACCTCTTAGGAATGTGTGTTTCTGCAATATCAGCCTTGTTCTCAGCAGATTCTGTGAAGAGGCCCAGCCTCGAGCACAGAACCTGACTTTGCTTTATATCAGCAAAGCTTTGACCACTACTTTAGCCCAGGCCTCAGGCCTCATACCAGGCCTCTGATACAAGGGCTTATGTCTCAGGCTCTCTTCTAACTACACATAGTATCTACGACAGTGGAACGTGCAATTAGAGCTGCCCCAGAGCTTCCCTAGCTTGTGCCTTGGCCCCCAGCAATAGCAGCACGTGGGGTGCCCAAGAAGCTTCCCCCCGCTGGTACCTGTCCCACAAGCTCCAATGCGGAGAGTTGATTTCAGGCCACATTGCTGCTGTTAGGTCTCCCCTAAGCCTGCAGTACTCCAGCAGGCAAGCTAGTTATAATACCTGCCCTCCCACCACATGCCGCAGAACCCCTCCGAAGATGGGCATGGCATGCAGTGGCTGGCTAAAAGAACATAGTAGCATGGCTACTCCAGAAGCCCTGCTACTAAAAGGCCAGAATGGGCCGGAGCGAGGGGGAAGGAGCGCCCCCATATTGATTCTCACATGGGGCTCCATGCTTTCCCAGAGATCTGAGTGGATCGCTGGCGCTCGGCTCTTTATTCCCGGAGGGAGGGTGAAGGCTTTCCTGTCCGCTTTGTGGGAGTAGCTGATGCAGAGGACATTTCTGGGTGTTCTGTCAAGTTGGAATCAGGAAGTCCATTTTGGACTCCTGCCTTTTACTGAGCTGATTACATGGGCAGAGTCTTCCAGATCGGCTGTACGAGTATTATTTTTTAAAAAGAAGTTGCTACTTTCACTTGACTTTGACCATCACTCATGTCATTTCTATTTATCGCTTAGTTTTCTCAAGGACATGCCTCCTGTATCTCAAACGATGGTGTCATTGATTGCTTCCAGACCCTGTATGCAAGTCCTGACAGTGATTAGACATTCACTGACAATCTCCAAGAGAGGATACTGGACCATGTCCCTTTCACCTTGGAGGACAAACACTTGCAGTTAAAGCTCAACATTAAATTCAGACAGAGGGACATTTTTTAAAAAAAAAAATGTATAAAATAGCCTCTACATTTGCTGAATACAAAAATATGCCTAGTTTTAGCCACAACTGTAAATAAATGAATTCTTAGCATTTGCAAAATCACCCTCTGATTCTGTTTTCCTTTGACAGTGATGAGATTGCTTTGGAAAAAAACATGTCCATAAGATATCACATCGAGAACTTTCTGCTTTATGAACAGTAATTTTGGGGTGTTCAGTAAAGTGTGGTGAGGACTAAGATCTGATGCTGCCTATAAGCTCCATACTGTGTCAGAGATCAATTCCATAGGGTCTTGAAACCGTTGGGACTAGATTTTCCAAAAGTTCTCAGCCCCCACTAGCAGCTCCCACTGAGAACAATGGGAGTTGCTGGATGCTGGATTCTCTTCAGAATCTGGTGAGGTGCCTAAACGGGAGCTAAACACTTTTGAAAATTCTGTCCCTTTATTCATCATGTTCAACTATCAGTTCATTCAGTTCTGGTCGGTGTCTAGGGTTTGTATTATTTGCAAGGGAATTCTATGTAAAAATGCACAGATGGCATCCTACCTAGCTTATAGATCCTCCCCCCATGAGGTGCTGGTCTTCTCATGATAGATACTAATTATTCTAGAGAGATGCTGAGCACACAAGGGAGATAAAGATATTTGGGTTCTTAAAGGATAAATGACAAAGGGACACATCTCT
This sequence comes from Chelonia mydas, assembly GCF_015237465.2. Lineage (NCBI taxonomy): Eukaryota > Metazoa > Chordata > Testudines > Cheloniidae > Chelonia > Chelonia mydas. The sequence goes on along the minus strand of NC_057852.1, from coordinate 8,830,632 downwards.
TGTCACTGACATTGGCAGAAGTTTGGCCTTTGACTTGATTGGGAGCAGGTTGAGTCCCCCAGGAATGGAATCACTCCTCCATATTTACAACTTCGAAGCCAGCTTTTCCAAACCCTTACTCACCTAAACAGACCATCCAAATGTGAGAAGCCCCATTAAGCTAGACTGTCATCTCAGCTTCGCTGCAAAACTGAGGCACAGAGTGATTGAAGCCCAGATGCTCAATAGTATTTAAGTGACTAACTCCCTTTGAAATCAATGTAAGTTAGGAACTTAAAGACTTTTGAGGATCTAGGCCTAAGTGACTTGCTGAAGGTCACACAGGACATCTGCGTCCTGGACAGAAACTGTTTCAGACACTCCCATGCTTTAACCGCAAGACATCTCTTGGTCTTTCCAGATCCCCACTACGGTATGTAGATGATCTGCATTTTTTCTCTTTAATCCACAATAACATTTTTCAATAACCGTTTCTGAGCACACACATACTCAGAAATTTTCAGCAAATGTTATTAAAGGAAGTGATTTGGCAGAGGATCTTGGCTTTAAAGAACAACTTAAATATGTATTTACATATATCATTCTTTCTCAACAGTCATAAACAAGCCGAAAGACATGAAATGTAAACAGCAGGCCTGATTTACAGACTTTATTATTATTTTTAATGCTTTTTTAACATTTAATACGATGAAAGTTGACAGGAAGGTAGAGCAGTCATATTTGAATCTAATCCAAAGGTGTCTCTCTGAAAAAAAATATTGTTTTAAGAATGGCGATGAATGGTTTTGATAGGAAACAACAGCAAAGGAAGCAACACAGTGTAATTTAAAGGCACAGCTACGGAAGCAAATCACTTACCTTGGAGCAATGGTAGATATTTGGCCCTAAGCCATGACAGGATAGGACCTATATCACCCTAGTGAAAAGCATCCCATGCACTTCTGAGCCCCTAACTTTCAATGAAACAGTTTCTCTGAGCCACAGCCACCAACAAAATGATCTTCTCCTAAATTACTGTGGGCTTCCAATCCCAAATAACATTGTAGTTCATCTTGAATTTTGCAGCCCCACAACTCTGAACAGAAGTGAGTGGCGGTCTCTCCCCCACTATAAATCTTCTAGAACCACAGGTTTTCAAAGCAAAAACTCTGCAGTTTTATTACACACCTGTCAGAACCCCACTGCCTAATAGAAATGATCCCTGTTGT